>NC_134136.1:117693513-118987013 GCF_040939455.1 Microcebus murinus
AGGTCTCCATTCTTCACTGGATGGGTCATGTCGCATAGGGCTGCTTGAGTGTCCTCCTATGACAGTTCTTTTCCCCCCAGAGGAAAGGATCCAAGACAAAGAGAAGCAAGGAGGAAGACACAATGCCAATATGAATTAGTCTTAGAAGTTACAAACTATCACTTCTGCCATACCCTATTCATGAGAAAAGAGTATCTAAGTCTAGCCCACACTCAAAGAGAAGGAAATTAAGCTCCACCTATTGAAAGGAGGAGCATCAAAGAATTTGTGACTTATTTTAAAACCACTGTAACCATTGAATTGAAAGACTAGTGCACTTCCCCATGAGAGAGAGAAAATTCCTTTTATTTATTTATTTTTTGGAGGGACAGAGTCTCACTCTGTTGCCCTGGCTAGAGTGCCATTGCATCAGCCTAGCTCACAGCAACCTCAAACTCCTGGGCTCAAGCAATCCTCCTGCCTCAGCCTCCTGAGTAGCTGGGACTACAGGCACGTGCCACCATGCCCGGCTAATTTTTTCTATGTATTTTTAGTTGTCCAATTAATTTCTTTCTATTTTTTGGTAAAGACAGGGTCTCGCTCTTGCTCAGGCTGGTTATGAACTCCTGACCTTGAGCAATCCACCTGCCCCAGCCTCCCAGAGTGCTAGAAAAATTCCTTTTAAATACTAGTGGTGCTTTCTTGTGATTGCCAGCTAAGAGTGATGAGTTGCTTAGCAAGAAAATAAGGCCGGGTGCTGTGGCTCACGCCTGTAATCCTAGCTCTTGGGAGGCCGAGGCGGGCGGATTGCTCAAGGTCAGGAGTTCAAAACCAGCCTGAGCAAGAGCGAGACCCCGTCTCTACTATAAACAGAAAGAAATTAATTGGCCAACTGATATATATATATATAAAAAATTAGCCGGGCATAGTGGCACATGCCTGTAGTCCCAGCTACTCGGGAGGCTGAGGCAGAAGGATCACTCGAGCCCAGGAGTTTGAGGTTGCTGTGAGCTAGGCTGACGCCACGGCACTCACTCTAGCCTGGACAACAAAGTGAGACTCTGTCTCAAAAAAAAAAAAAAAAAAAAAAAAAAAAAAAAAAAAAAAAAAAAAAAGAAAATAAAATGATGATAACCTGCTGTATCATGTGGGAAACCATTTTTATGCAATGGGGGTCATCCAGATCACTATCAGGCAAGCTATCCCAGAGGTTATGAAACAGAAAAGTTCATAAACCAAATTACAATACTTGAATCACACACATTTTATTAAATCAATTTAAAACACAGAGTGAGAAACAAGAGGAAAGAGATGGGATAGCTTAGCACACTTAACATAGGGTACAAGCAGTGTGGAAGTACTACACACCTGAATCCTTTAGGATGTTTTTCTGTTCTTTCTTTCTCTCTCCTGCCCCTGCCCCTAGCTGCCACATTATGCTACACTGGAGGAATAGTTGTAAAACTATGCATTGTGAGCTCTCAGCCCACAAATGAGAGATTCCTGGGACCAATGGCACACAGTTGCTCTGTTGGAGAGATGCAGGGACAAGCACACCTGGACATAGATGTAGCTTGTTGATAGGTCTACTGAAAAGCCATAAGATTCATTTGTTTTTCTTGGGAAGAACACATGTGAATTCAAAATTGTACCCTACTGGATGTCAACAAAGGGTGACCAATTAGGGGCTACATAATTTTCAGACCAGGGGTAACATGATCATGACTTGGTCTTATTCTATCCATCACTTTCTATCCACAATAACACTCTATTCTATTATATATTTCACTTATTCTCTCTATATTTTAATATATTTTATTGGTTACTAATTTACTATGTACATTTAAAACCTCTTATATATTCTGCCTGTCTCAGAAGCTACATTCTTACTCATTATCTATACTTAACACATCCTATGAATTGTAAGTTTCTAGCTTACTTGCTATTTATACTTTACATTTCTTATGACTTTCATCTATCCTGTTTAATTCTCCTCTCTATAGTAGAATTAAATTATTGAATTATAGCAGAAATATGAATTATAGCAGTTGTATTATTCTCAAATAATACAGCAAAACCACATTTCACACTATCTATAAAAATCGAGACAGCCCTTCACTAACTGGGAAAATATTTTTATCATTATACATTTGGATTGTATAATCTCTAAAAGGAATCAATGTTAGCATTTAAAAGAGATGATTAGGCCAGGCGTGGTGGCTCACGCCTGTAATCCTAGCACTCTGAGAGGCCGAGGCGGGAGGATCACTCAGGGTCAGGAGTTCGAAACCAGCCTGAGCAAGAGCGAGACTCCGTCTCTACTAAGTATAGAAAGAAATTAATTGGCCAACTAAAAATATATAGAAAAAATTATTCGGTCATGGTGCCATATGTCTGTAGTCCCAGCTACTGTGGAGGCTGAGGCAGAAGGATCACTTAAGCCCAGGAGTTTGAGGTTGCTGTGAGCTAGGCTGATGCCACGGCACTCTAGCATGGGCAAAAGAGTGAGACTCTGCCTCAAAAAAATAAAACAAAAAAAGAGAGATGATTAGGTAGTTGAGTTAAGGAGCTAGATGGCTGGCAGCTTGCTTGGACAACAGGAGTTCCCTATCCACACATATTCTACCCCCACCACTGTTCTGAACAACCTGACTGAGACAAATGTCAAAGTCTACCCAGAAAACACAGGAGGCATAATATTGACTTCAGGAACCAAACAAGATATAAAGAAACTCTTGCAGGTTGGGCACTCTGGAAAAAGATACTGTGATAGAGTTTGGGTTACAAGATGCTTATTAGGGATCAACGTATTTGAAAGGAAAGGGAAACAGGAAGAATGTGAACTACAGTGCAGGCTCAATACAGCCTAGTTCAATCAAATGGGGACCTCTGATGATAGGATCACCCATGAAAATTGTCCTCATCAGGCCAAAATGATAGGGCCTTTATACCTCTGCCTCATTCAGTCATCAGGTATGGGCTTCCCTGGAAGAGACTGACCTCCACCAAGGTTGCTCTTTGAAGATGAGGCAGACTCTAGAGAACTGACAGCTGGAGGCTGCCTGCTGACTATACTTCTCATAGCTGGGTAGTGAATCCTTCCTTGAAAGAGGATCCAGGTAGTGTACCTCTGTGTCTAACACAGAGCCAGATAGATATTTATTTCCCTGTGGTATGGTGTGCAGTTTCCCTGATAGGGAGGAAAGAGTATTCAGACTGAGAGATTTGAAAGAAAGGATTATTGGCAAATAGAAGCCAAACCTGAGGGTGAAAAAGCCAATTAAGAGTAAAGGGAGGCCGGGCGCGGTGGCTCACGCCTGTAATCCTAGCACTCTGGGAGGCCGAGGCGGGTGGATTGCTCAAGGTCAGGAGTTCAAAACCAGCCTGAGCGAGACCCCATCTCTACCATAAAAATAGAAAGAAATTAATTGGCCAACTAATATATATATATATATATAAATCAGCCGGGCATGGTGGCTTGTGCCTGTAGTCCCAGCTACTTGGGAGGCTGAGGCAGGAGGATGGCTTGAGCCCAGGAGTTTGAGGTTGCTGTGAGCTAGGCTGACGCCACGGCACTCACTCTAGCCTAGGCAAGAAAGCTAGACTCTGTCTCAAAAAAAAAAAAAAAAAAAAAAAAAAAAGAGTAAAGGGAGGGCCGCTTGTGGTGGCTCACGCCTGTAATCCTAGCACTCTGGGAGGCTGAGGCGGGCAGATTGCTCAAGGTCAGGAGTTTGAAACCAGCCTGAGTGAGACCCCGTCTCTACCAAAAATAGAAAGAAATTAATTGACCAAGTGAAAATATATATATAAAAAATTAGCCGGGCATGGTGGCGCATGCCTGTAGTCCCAGCTACTCGGGAGGCTGAGGCAGGAGGATCACTTGAGCCCAGGAGATTGAGGTTGTTGTGAGCTAGGCTGATGCCACGGCACTCACTCTAGCCTGGACAACAAAGTGAGACTCTGTCTCAAAAAAAAAAAAGAGTCAAAAGAAGTTGAGAGAATGGCCCTCTCGAAGGGAAGATCTATGTCTTTGGGCATATATCTAGGAAGATGGAAAGAGAAGTCAAATGTAGCTAGAACTCTTGTTTGTATCTCCCTTTCTATTCCTCTTTTCTGAAAATAGTTTATCCCTTTAGGAACAGGGTGCAGAGACAGGGTAGTCAGAGGAAAGGGATCTATTGTACACTATACCCCATTCCTTGCCCTGGCTTCCAAGGAGGACGGAGAGGTACATCTGCCAATTAAATGGGCCACATCTCTGAGAGAGAGCAGAGTGATGATTTCCAGTCCTGGAAAGCTACCTACAGTTCAGCCAAAGGCAGAAGGAAGAACCAAGATTATAAGAGAATTGTTCTGGAGAGAACATATGCAGAAAAGACCAAGCTTTTTGGCTATGTTCATTGATTACCAAATGATGACTCCTAAGAAAGAGAGAAAACTCCTGATTTATTCACAAACTTCCCATTTTATGGAGTAAAGTAGCTTTTTCTTTTTGAGTTGTTTTTTTTTTTGTTTGTTTGTTTGTTTATTTTTGAGACAGGGTTTCACTCTGTCACCCAGGCTGGAGTGCAGTGGCTTCATCATAGCTCACTACAACCTCAAACTACTGGGCTCAAGCTATCCTCATGCCTCAGCCTCCCCAGTAGCTGGGACTACAAGTGCATCCCACCATGCCCAGCTAATTTTCTATTTTTTGTAAAGACTCTTGCTCAGGCTAGTCTCAAACTCCTGGCTTCAAGCAATCCTCCTGCCTTGGCCTCACAAAATGCTAGGATTACAGGCATGACCCACGGCACTCAGCCTTAAAGTTGCTTTTTCTGAAATATTTGCCTAGGAACCAGAATACAATTCTAACATAAGTTCTGAATTTTTCAGTTGAGTCACAGGTTCTTATCAATGGTGGATGGATTAGTCAGGAAACAGTAATAAATTAAACCCTAAATTCTCAGTGGCTTGACACAACAAAAGAAAATTTTTGACTCACATTATGCAATCAGCATAGACAATGGGAGACTGTGCTACACAGTCACCCAAGTCATGGAAACTCCACCATGTTAAAGCTGTACCATTCAGAAAACATGGCCTCCACTCACTTCCACGCACAACTCATTATCTAGCATTCTGTTACGTGGCTGCAACTTCAGTGCAAGGGAATCTGGGGACTATAACCTTCCTATATGTCCAGATAGTGAAAATGAAATGGGATTTGGAGAGCACATAGCATTGTTCCTAGCACAGTGAGGAACAGCTGACTGTTTGATTCTGTAGAAAAGCCTGGTGAATCTTAAAGCCTCCTTCTCAGTGGTTCTTACTTTTATCTGGGTTAAATAATCCCAGATATGGAACCACATACTGGCAACACAAAACCACTGCTTTTGGGAGGAGGACATTAAATTACACTTTTCATACAAATTAGTACCTACAGATTATTGCCTTAGCTTATTTATAAACCTTGAAACAGTTGGAGCATAAAAATGACGAGTAAAACTGAAAAAAACATGTTAGTGTGTTCAGATTCAAATAATATTTTAGAAACAGTTTTCACAATTTTAAGAAAACCAGAATCAATAGAGGACTGATGCTCTGTTAAAACCCCAAGGAACAAGATAAGCATTTTTCTATGTTCTCCCTTGGAAAATAAGATAAGCTCCTTGGGGTTGTTTCTGTGGATTATTACTTTTAAAAAATATGAATACACAGAATGTTTCAGAACATTCGTGACATCTAAACTCATGGATAAATACAGCACCTGAATATCTTATTCATCTTATTCATTCTATCTCTTGCTCAATTCAATTATAGTATGATTTATTCACAGACAGGTATAGCAGGTAGCCTCCTTGAAATGAGTAGATGATTTATTTATACTTTCAATCAAAAATATTTAGTGAATATATATTATGTGTGAGGCAGCTTCCTCTGGAGATATAACAGTGATCATAACAGAAAAATTCCCTGCCCACTTAAAGCTTACATTTTAATGGATAAAGACCAATATTATAGGCCGGGCGCAGTGGCTCACGCCTGTAATCCTAGCACTCTAGGATAGGCCAAGGCGGGTGGATAGCTCGAAATCAGGAGTTCGAAACCAGCCTGAGCAAGACCGAGACCCCGTCTCTACTATAAATAGAAAGAAATTAATTGTCCAACTAATATATATATAGGAAAAAATTAGCTGGGCATGGTGGCACATGCCTGTAGTCCCAGCTACTCGGGAGGCTGAGGCAGAAGGATCACTTAAGCCCAGGAGTTTGCGGTTGCTGTGAGCTAGGTTGACACCACAGCATTCACTCTAGCCAGGGCAACAGAGCAAGACCCTGTCTCAAAAAAAAAAAAATACCAATATTATAATTCAGTGAAACAAATAATGTGTCAGAAGGTTGTAAGTGCTATAGAGAAAATACAGAGCAAGGAAGAAGGATGGGGCCTGAGATGGGGGTCGTCACTGCTCAGACAACTGATTGGTCTGAGGGAATAGAAAAGAAGTGTTGGGCTTTTTGTGGGGACTACCATAAATGGGCATAAGGGTCGTGATGAGATTATTCTTGATTCTCCCAAGGCAGACAATGGTGGTAAGGCTGTGGGTGGGGAGATGGAGATCTTGTCAGAAACATGCAGAAAATATTGTATCCATGAAACAAGACTAGGATACTACAACAGAAGAAACAATAGGAAAACAACAATAATGAAAAGTTATTAGAACCCAAAAACATAATAGCAAAAATTTTTAAAATCAGTAGAAGGTCTGGGAAATATAGATGAGGAAATCTCAGAAATTAGAGCAAAAAGATTATGTCTTCCACTTTCCTCACACTTTCTCTCTGGCTCTTCTTGCTTACTTGCCCTCATGATGGCAGCTACCATGTTATGAGTTGCCCTATGGGGAGACACATATGACAGGGAACTGAGAATGGCCTCCATCAAATAGCCACCAAGGAACTGAGGCCTTCAGTCCAACAGCCCACAAAGAGCTGAATCCTGAAAGCAATCAAGTAAGTGAATTTGGTATTGGCTTCTCGTCCAGTAGAGCCTTGAGATGACTGTGATCCCAACTGACACCTTGACTGTAGCCTCATGAGAGACCCTGAATCAGAGGCACCCAAGTAAGCCACACCTGGATTTCTGAACCACAGAAATAGGGAGATAATAGGTTTTAGAGTAATTTATTATGCAGCAATAAATAACTAATGTGGTAGATGATCATTAATCTAAAATCAGTTAATTTCCTATATTATCCTGGATAGAGTTGGAGCCCATCCTTTGAAGTGAAGTATCATAAGAATGGAAAAACAAGCACCACACGTACTCAACATCAAATTGGTACTAACTGAGCAACACTAAGGTGCTCACATGGTAGTAATATTCATTGGGTGCTGGTCAGATGTAAGGGGGTGGTGGAGGTGGGTAAACTCAGAACTAATGAGTATGAAGTGCACTGTATGGGAATAGGCATGCTTGTAGCTCTGGCTTGGGCAAGGCAAAGGCATTATATGTAACCAAAATGTTTGTGCCCCCACAATATTCTGAAATTAAAAAAAATAAAAATTGATTTCTATTCAGAAGTTGTAAGTGAAGCGCAATCACTCTCATTAGAGACTTGTATCCCAATGCAATCATATGCAGGTTAGGTGGATAGCATTACAGATATGGAGTATAATAAAGGGTGTTAACTTTGTTTTACTTTCTTTCCTTTCCTAAAAATATCATGAAGTCAACTTGGCAGTAACAAGAAGACATTCTCAGAAGAGGAAGACAGCTTATGAGAGGTTTCCATGGGTCCAGGACTAACACTAGAATTTGGCAAGGCTGGGAATCCTAACATCTAAAGAAAAGAAGTGTTTGTTTGTCTGTGATTAGGCTTTCCTGGGAAGTTTTCAGAAGTGAGTGACACACGTTCTGATATACGAAGATACCTAATCCTAGGTGAAATGTGTAATCATTGGGGTTGTGTTATGTATGAGTGTATGTAAGACTGCTTTACTATAAAGTTGCAAACCACTGAGAATGGCCAAGGCCCTCCAGTTTCAGGATTATCCTTGGCTCTGAGATTATTCCTCTTTTGCTATATGTTTTTAGGGAAATGTCACAGCTATCATATATCAATAAACAATTAAAAAATTGAAAATTGTCCTATATTTATGAAAGATATTACATGAAAGCAATGACAACTGTGGTATTTAGATAATGGTTCAAGGATTTCTGTGCAAAAAGTGTGTCATGTAGAGTAGCTTTTGTAATTCCTAAATGGAGATTTTATATTGTGATGAGTCTTTCATATATATTTAAGGATTTTAAAATATAGAAGATATGGAAAATGAAGAAGACAAAATAAAATGCTCATTATTGAGCTACAAAGGAATTAGTAGTCTTAGATTAGAAACCTTTTCCATATGATACTTTGGGGTCAGTAGTACGCCAAGATTATGTAATGCTGACTTAGTATTGATTTTTCAGTGCTTATGTTCTCACTTCCATTCTATGATTTTCTAAGAGATACAGCAAATCAGCAAATAAAAATGCACGTCAACAATTATAGGAAAATATAATAAAAATTGATTTCAATAATTTAAAACTCTATAAACACAGCAAGACTGTCAAATTTACTTTTGATTATAATATTAGGTTTGAAAATAGAAGAACTGACTAGAGCAACTTAGCAGAATTTCTTATTCAAAGAACAGCATATTCTGTTTTCCCTGAAATTTAAGTTATATGTTTGTTGTCCAAAGGACCACCAGGATGGCTAAATAGTAAACAAGAGAGTTTTATTAGTAATGTCAGTTTGAAAACTGGGGAAAGATAGAGTCCAGTATGAACTGAAGGTGCTCTCTGTCTGAAGAGGGAAAGTGAGAGGTTGGTTTTCATGCCTCACAGGGACTGTATTACATAATAAAGTCATACATATTTAGCAGGTTTGGGGAAAATCTATACATATTTATAAGGGGAGTCAAGTGTACATACAATGGGTAAACATATGTGTAACATGCATCCTATGTTCACTTTGGGGCAGGGTTTTAGCCTTGAAATGAGGTGGAATAGGCTCTTAACATGAAAAGGTGAACTATAGGGCACATAGACGACTGTGTGCAGTCTGTATAAGCTAGCCAAAACTGGCTTGACATCTGTAGCTGTTTATGAGGAAAGAATGTTTGTAAGGCCAGTCCCCTGTCTAATCAGAGTTATAGGGCCTGAGTCATAAATGAGAGTTAAGAAGGATCTGACATTTTGCCTGAAAGCTCCTGTTGTTAGAGAGTTCAGAAAGAGGGTGGTTTTTCTTGTAGCCATAGGAGTTTAGGGGGTTGCCATGCCAACCAAGCCCTAAGCCCTCCATCTATAGGTAACTTTTTGTTTCCTTAACCTTTGGGTCCATCTTAGTTGATAAAGAGTCATCTATTTTGGTCTCTCAAATCACATATTTAATGCTTACCTACTTTAGTAGGCAATGATGGTTTAAATAAGGAAATAGGTTATTTGACTTCAGGTCTGGAACTTTCTTTTTCCTGAATAGGTATGAGAGGAAGAGTGTGGAAGAAATGTCTAACAATATATAGGAATAGGTGATGCCTTTTCCTCACCTTCTCTTCAGTCTCCTAAAAGAAAGTTCAAGCACAAAATCCCACATAATGTATTCATACTAAAGTGTCCCAAGCAATCAATCTGAGGTTATTTTCAGTTCCAACATATTTCATTTATTCATTAAACAAATATTTACTGAGCACCTACTATATGTCAGCTCCCTATCTAGTTGTTAGGATTATAACAGCAAGCAAAATAGAAACAGTTCCTGCCCTCATGAATCTTACATTGTATGGGAGATATAGACAACTAAACAAATAATTGTAATAAGATATTATAAGTGCCATTATTGGAGAAGAATTAAGGAAGCACATGGCAGGGAGACCTAAGCTAGTGAAGGAAATCAGGGAAGTTTTTTTGCAGGAAGTGATTATTTTAGCCAGGTAAAATACGATGTCACTCATTAAGATAATAGAGGATACAGAACAGTTCGGGCAGGTATAGGGGAAAAAATAATTTTTTCAACACGCATTGGGTCTTAGTTGAAATGAACCCCTGTAACAAAAGGCAAATTAACAAGAGGAAAGCAAGTTTATTAACATGTGTATTTCATATATGAAACATATACCCAGGAAATGAGTAGTTCTCCAAGAGGTGGCTTTGAATTCTAGCTTATAATAGCATCTTCAGCAAAGAAGAGTAAATTTTTAGAGAAGTAACAATTCAAAGGAAAAAGACTTTGAGTCTCTAGGGGTGGCAACTTGAAGGCAGGCAAATGGCAGATAAAGGCTAATTAGTAAAGCTTGTTAATGTAGATTTCTCTGGCACCATCTGCAGGCTAATAAGGGTCTAAAGCTGTCTTCGGTGGTTAACCTTTGTTCTCCTGGGTAAAAGTCAAAACAGCATACCTTTAGCCCTTGCAAATCTGTGTCCTGCTTTTAAGCAAATACTCCTCCTTAATTGTCTTCAATTTGAAAGTCCTTCATATTTTAGGGAGGCATAGTCTGCTCTTCCACAGAGGGTTCCTCTCACATAAGGGTTTTATGACCTACTTCAAGGGAAAGTCAGAAAAATCCTTCCTGCACATGCCATTTCCCAAATTCTTTCAGCTTAAAATATTCAATAGACTATAAAGGGAACTGAAAATCTCAGGACCACCCCCCAACTCCTTATGCAAAAGAGGTCAGGCCTTGAAGCTGAGTTATGCCCCCCCCCAAATGAATAATTATTACTAACATTATGCATTAGTCAGATGCCCCACAGAAAGGTAAAAGGCCTCAGGCATCTACAAGGACTGACCCCATAGATCATCCATAACAAAATTCCTTGCTGGCTTCCCATAAACAAGGACAGGCAAATTGTAACTTTAGGTCTAAAGGCTAAGTCTAGTTCCTAAAACAAAAGTCTGTTTGATTCCATGTTAACAATGTTGATTACAAGTTTATCTTCCCAGGTGCAGAACTAAGAAAGATAAGATCAATCATTTTTCCACCTACCCAAGGACATCTACCTAATTGTACATCTACCAAATTGATTCTTCCTTCACTCCCTTTTTACCTTCAAACATTCAAGTTATCTTATGTAAAATGTAGATTTCCTGGACCTCACAAGAATTTCACAATTTGCCTCAGCTGCCCACCTCCCACCTCCTTTTTCTTTCCATGTGCCCTCTCCTCGTTAAGTACTGAAGTTACCAAATCCTGCTTTGGAAAAAAGAATCACAGGTGTACCAGTGGCTTTTTGTTCCTAGGTACATCCTCAAACTTTGGCTTAATAAACCTCCACTGATTGAGATCTTTGCCTAAGTCACTTATTTTGGGCTGTCAGACCAAGGGGCCATATTTGGGAGCAGTATGTCCTGAACCGTATCACCAATAATAATATTTAGATAATGAATATTATTATATCCATATAATGGAATATCACTCAGGAATAAAAAGGAAAAATATGCAACAGCATTAATGAATCTCAAAAATATTCTAAAGTTGTCTTCAGTGATTAACCTTTTTTCTTTCTCCCTGGCAGAGAAGGGGGATGGCTAACTATTGTCTTTGTAAATCAATGTCCTGCTTTTAGGCAAATAGAGGGAGGGCAGAGCGCTTTTCTGCATCTGCTGCTTCTTAACTGCCTTCAGCTCAACAATTCTTCATATTTTGGGGCAGCATATTCTGGTCTCCCACACAGGAAAGAAGAATTTTATTCTAGATCTGCCGAATGAATTTATGGTGTCCATGCACAAGTGATGAGATTTTGGTGACATTCAGATATATCTTTGTCTGAAGCTCACAAGAGAGTTCTGACTTGGAAGTCTTCACCATGTGGAAGGTAAAGAAGCCATGTAAAAGAGGAAAAGGCTGAAGAAAAAAAATATTTTCTGTCTCTTTAAAACTTCCTCCACTTTTTTTGGGAATTGCAGACTGGCCTGCATCCCTGAGGCAGATTAAGTCCTTTGTTAAAAAAGATAACTCAGCCACCTCAGGTGGGTGGCTGACAGAGTTCATAGGCTTTGTCTATGGCAAAGATGGAACCTAGAACTGAGGGGCATGCCTCCCTTTAAAAGGTCTGTATTTCTACTGATGTTCAGGAAATTTGGATTTTGAGATGAGAAGGTCTACCATTTTTCCTCCTTTGCCAGCAAAGTAATAAAACTCCTATTTCCTCCTCCCCAAATTGTTGTTCTCATTCTTCTGGTGCAACCTCAAGGACAAGTGCAAAATTTTTGGTAAAAGCCAGAGGAATAAATGAGCTCACTCAGTCAGAGGGTATGAAGTGAGAAGAAAGGACCCCTAGAGCAGAATCCTGAGAGAAAACAAAAGATCTAGAAACAGGTCAAAGAAAAGAAGTCAGAAGAGGAAGAGTGTAGTATGCCAGAAGTAAAGGGAAAGGAGAGCTTCAAGGAGAGAGGGAACATTGAGTGCTGGGAAAAGGCAAATAAAATGACAACTGAGAAATGTTAATTAGATTTGCAACAAGCAGCTCATTGATAAACCTGGCAAAGCCAGTTTGAGCAGAGTGGTAGAGACAGAATACAGATTGCTAAGAAGTGGGAGCTAAATTAGGAGAAACACCCTGTATAGAAAACTCACTCAAGAAATTTGGCTGTGAAAGGGGGTTGAGGGAGCCAGAGAATGAGTAAAAAATAAAAAAAAAAATGAGAATGAATTGAATAAGCAATAGGTGAAGCAGAATGAAACCCAAAAAGATTTTTCTCTTCTCTTTTCTTTTTTTTTTTTTTTTGTTCTTTGTTTTGTCTTTTTAATGGGAGAGAATTGTGCACATTTACATTTTGATGGGATGGAAAGTGTAGAAAGAAAGGGTTAAAAATAAAAGCAGGGAATAGAGAAGGATGGGGATAGGGGAGGAGGGAAGAGGTGGGAAAGGAAATGAAAATGGCCCTACATGGTAGGAATGCCAGGGAGATAGGATCCAGAGCACAGGTTCTACTGCAACTGGAAGGAATGAGGAAAAGACTGGTGAAAATGCTGACAATTTTGTATTTTTAATTGCAGGAAGTGGAGAAGATTTTGTTATGTGGTTTCCCAGGCCTCATAAGATTAAAAATAATAAATCTGAAAGTACAGAGAAGTTATTCACGGCAAGTACATTGACAATAATAAAAAGTCATGGTTAATCATAAAAGATATTCAAACATTCATCTTGTATTATAATAGGTTTTATAAGGATACTTAAATGAAAAAGACGTTGTCTCAACTTTGTGAATAGAAGAGAATAAACAAGATTTCCCATCTCAGTAGATAGCAACTCCACTGCATTCATCTATTTGCTCCTAGAAGAAACCCAGGAATCAACCTTGATTTCTTACTTTCCTCCACCTATCCCCCTACCATTCCCTCTCCCCAGTGTGTGCACCCACCCCCCCACACACACACATACGCACACTCAAATACACATACACACCATATCCAATTTACTGGAAAGTCTATCACAATTCTACTTACTGGAAAGTCTATCACAATTCTACTTCCAAAACAAGTCTGGAATTTGACTACTATATTCATCTCTACCATCTCAACCTCTATCCAAGCCACTAGTGCTTTTTTTAAAAAAACAGGAGTAAGCTTTATTTGGGGAAAGTGGGGTCCTGCTCAGCCCTGCTCAGCCCTGCCCTAGCCACCTCCATCCCAGCCAGGTGGCTTTACTTCTTTCAATCTCTAGGGCCTTCTCCTCCCTGATTTCCTTGGCCAGATCCCCAGTCAGTCTCCAGTATTCATTGGACTTGAATCCTGATTCATATCCAAGCTCTTCATCTTCTTATCTAGGGAGCCCACATCCTTGAGCAGATGAGGCAACTGCTGAGTTGCCAGTTCCTTAAACTAATTTATGCTGAAGCTGCCCTTCCAGCCTTACTGCCCTGCAAAGGTGAAGAAGGTGTTATAACAGAATAGTTGCCCCTCCTCCCATAGGTATGGAAGCCTAAAATTGAGAGTGGGGAATATGTAACAGAGGGCATGGCCTGGGGAAAAAAAGCAGCAAAAATATTTTCTGTCTCTTTAAAACTTACCCCACTCTTTTTGGGAACCAGGCCTGGCCTACATCCTGGCCTCATGCAGGTAGTTGAGAGGGGTAGGGGAATGTCATTTTTCTTTGTGTTACAGGAGATAGCTCAGCCATTCCAAGCCTGGTGCTAGCCTCCCAGGTGGGTGGAGGTCACAGGCTTTGTCTTCTGCAGAGATAGGCAGAGATGGTTAACAACAATGGCCTAGGACCAGGTCCTTAAAAAAAAAAAAAAAAAAAAAAAAAAAACAATGGCCTAGAACTGAGCCCTCTCCCCCCATGCCTTTTAAAAGCTCTGTATTTCTGCTTATGGATAATAATTTGGATTTTGAGATGAGAAAGTCTACCATTTTCCTCCTTTGCCGGGAAAATAATAAACTTCTCTTTCCTTCTCAAACCATTTGTTTTCATTCTTCTGATGTGGCCTTGAGGACAAGCCCTGAGCTTTTGGTAACAGTGGAGACTACTGTCTCTATGGCCACATCCAGCTCAGTCAGTGGCTCAGCTGCCATTAGGACCCTGGGACTGGAACTGACGTCCTCATGGGGCTGACAGGGGCGAGGAGATGAGGTGCAGTGCAGGAGCTGCAGGGCTGTGGTGTATAAGTGCAGGGAAGGGGAGAGAGCACACAAGCCATGAGTGCTTTTTACCTGAACTGATGCAGTAGCCTTCTAACTGATCTTCTCCCCATATCTACCCTTGTCCCTTTCAGTTTATTCTCCACACAGCATCTATAACATAGATCAGATATTATACTCCCCTAGTTAAAACCTTCCAATGATTTCCAGCTGCTCAGAAATAATATCTCAAATCCTAATCATGCCCTGAGTAGAGATGAAGGGAATGCTTCCCTTCCTCTCTCTCTGAAGGTTTGCTAAAATGAGCTGACAATAGGCAGATTAAGAGGAGAAAAGGTATACAATTTTATTTACCTGCACTTTGACACAGGGGTCCCACAAATATGAAACTCAAAGAAGGGCCAGATGGTTGAGACTTAAATACCTTCTTCATAGGGGAGAGGAAAAATGGGGGATGTAGGTAATTGTGAGGGGTAGTAAATGATTTTCAGGGGAAATATATGAGCCCAAAGAGCAAGCAACTGGCCTGGGACAAAGTTCCTCTGAGCTTTGGGCGAGGTGGTGGCAAATTGTGGGAAGGTGAGAGGTGAAACTTCACAGTGTACGAAGGTTGTCTTATCATGCAGATAAATTTTCCCAGGTAATCACTCAGAGGTTCACATAGAAGAATACATAAAAAAGTCTCTCTGGGTGTGGTGATGACTTTTATTCTTTCCTCTTCTCTGGTGGTTAATCTTTCCTGGTTATTTGATAAAATTTCTAGGGAGAAAGTTTTAAGACAATTGCATTATTTCTGGAGGAAGTTCCCTTAATGGGATAAGAGAACTTCAGAGAAAGTTCCTCCTGGTGTCAGTGAGGTGCTTCCAGAAAGAAAGGGAATCAGAGAGTGAGGGCAGATCAGAGAGAGACCTTGGTTCTTAGGCTTATTTCTGAAACCTGTCCTTTTTTTTTTTTAATTCGAAGCACTCAGCATGCCAAAGTGCCATATTTTGGGGTATTGTTTTCTGAGCTCCACCACCTTCAAGACCTTACATAAACATTCTACTGCCCGCTTATCCAAACTCACACTGCCTCCACATGGGGCTCATCTGATTTCCTAGACTATGCCAAGCCTTTTATCAACCCAGGGCCTTTGAACTTGCTGTTTTTCTGCCTAGAGCATGCTTCCCCTGGCTTTTTGCAAGACTGACTCTTGTTCAACTTCACCGTCGTTCCTGAGAGAAACCTTTTGTGGCAATTCCACCATAAGTACTTCACTTTCTCTCTATCATAGCTATTAACTTACGTGTTTCCTTTCATTGTTTGTCTTCCTCACTAGACTGTAAAGTCTATGAGGGCAGGAACTATGTCTGTGTTGTCTCTACTTCTTAGTACAGTACCTAACATATAGCAGGTATTCGAAAATGTAGCTTGAATGAATGAGTTAATCAAAAATAATTAGCCATTAAACAAGGCACAATGAAGGTGTATTTACACATAAGATAATAGCTATAAGAATACATAAAAAGGATATGATTAATTCTCCTTGTTAAATAATAATGATTACAATGAGATAGAATTTAAGGCAAAACTAATCTATGCTGTCAGAAATCAGAATGATGTTTTCTCTTGGAGAGGTACAGGTAATGACTAGAAGGGAATGTGGGTCAGGATTCTAGAGTGCTGTTTATATTCTGTTTCTTTATTTGGGTGCTGATTATCCAGGTGTGTTCAGTTTGTGACTGTATACTTATGTGTACTTTTCTTGAATATACTTATATGTATTTTTTCTTCAATTAAACAATAAAATTGAGGGAAAACAGTTTATATGAACCATTTTACATCAAAGTACAATAAGTAATGTTCATAATGATGGCCTAAGTCATCAAAAAGATTGAGTGTGACCATTTTCAAAAACTTGAAGTGCACATAATGTAGTTTTTAAAAGATTTTCACTAAAAACAGTTCACATTATGCCACATAGGTGTGTCTATTACCAGGAAAACTGACTTAGGTAGAATGCCTTATGTTTCAATGATGCTCAAGAAATAAAATATTAACACATGAATGCCATTAAAACAACTACAAAAACCAGGCCAGGATTATTCTCCCCCCCTCATTTTACAGAAGAGGCAACCTCAGGGAGGTAACCTGATTTCTTCAGTTGCACATAGAGAAAATGGTGCTCAAAGGCCTAGAGTGCAGACTTCAAAACCAGGACACTATGCTTCTTACTATTCATTGTATGAGTACACAGTGTCAACTGAAGAAATGATGAGGTTCATAAATTTGGATAAGAGAGCTCTATTTCTCATAAAGGGTTACAGCCTACAGGGTGGGAATTCTGACAGGCTGGGAAGCAGAGCTTCTGGCAGAAGCCAAGGACTTGTACTTTGAGGGAGGGACAATGGGAACAGGAATTTATGCTGAGTGGGATGGTCAAATAT
This sequence comes from Microcebus murinus, assembly GCF_040939455.1. Lineage (NCBI taxonomy): Eukaryota > Metazoa > Chordata > Mammalia > Primates > Cheirogaleidae > Microcebus > Microcebus murinus. The sequence goes on from NC_134136.1 coordinate 117,710,528, forward strand.
ACATATTTAAGCTATGGGAGGAGTCATGAATATTTAAGAAAGGAAAAACACGTGCATGCACAATTGAGTTTTGTGCCCCTTTATGGAGTTCATGTTTAGAGAATGGCTGACTCTAATGTCAAAAAGGGAACCAAGGACATGAGAACCCTTACTGTACATACTCCATAGACTGGTTAAAATCACTCTATGGTTGGTGGTCTCTTATCAGGAAAGAATGCTGGTCAGTTATAGTGCTAAAACCACAAATAGGGAGGAGTGGATCACAAGATTAGCCCTTAGGTTAGCAAGGGAGGGAGCATAATGAGGCCTGTCTGACCTCCCATCTTGTCATGGCTGAGAACTCAGTTTTAAGATTTCTCTGGGGTCCCCTTGTCCTAGAGAGGGCTCTGTTCAGTCAGTGGAAGGGGCATTAGGATTTTATTTTAGTTCACAATGTTAATCTGGAAAAGAAGAAGTAAAGACAATGGCATTGAGCCATCTCAAGGAGAAGGGTCTGTTAAGATGATGTGTGGCCACCCATCTTCAAGATTCCCCTTAATAGCTCCCATGCCTCCTCCTCACCTCCTTTGAGTGGTACTTTGACATTCTTTTGAGCCATAAAACTATGATATTTCAATAGGTATTCACTGAGTTTTACCATGTATATACCTGGGCTCTGAGTAGAGCCATCTTTTATTTCTAGAAGCCTTTGTATCTGTTCTCTAGTTATAAATAGTATTAATAATAAATATATACAGAAATAACCTTGCAAAATGAATATATTCTGTTGGGGTCTAGAAATTTGACCTCAAAGCATTTAAGCTAATGTTAGGTAACCACTTTAACATTCAAGTTCTAGATTCATGACCCAATTAAGGACTATCAGGTCCATATTGAGTGAGGAAGTCAAGTGTTAGAGGAAAAGAAAGAAGTGAAGCCTACTCTTATGTATAGTGGTTCTGAGAAGGCCAGATATCTCACAATCCTATCACATCCAGAGGGCTTGGTACAGGCCTCTTCTTAGGTCAATATGATGAGTGTGTGTACATTAGATAAAACCCACATAGCCACAAAGTCCCACGGGCCTCAGAAAGGGTAATACTATGGCCCAGGAAGAGCCTTGTTCCAAAGCTCTTCCTTGTTCCAAAGGTAAAGCTCTAGGTAAGACCCAGAATTGAGATAAGATCTCAGAGGAGATTAGTTGAACAAAGCCATACTCACCTTCCCAGATCTATAGAAGACCAGACACTGTATGGCAGAGAAAGAGTCATAACCCCCAAAATTGCAAGTTTTGCCAATATTTTTAATGCTACAGTGGATGCTATGGTCTGTCATCCCAGATTCAACCAATAGGACTGAGACATTTATCCATTATCCCAACTTCCAGGAATGTTGTTGGCTGGTAACCATCAGTTGAGTCCCTGTCTAGGAGTTTCCATAAGCCAAAAAGAGCTAACTGCCTTAAGGTTATACTCCCTGTGTATGGGTAGACTTCATCCAATGACTAGTCATGGCTGGAGTCAAAAGCCTGGTCCCTTTGTCCCTCAAGGTAGGACAACACTGAAGAACCATCCCTAGGAGATATCTGAGATCTTTACTGCCACTGCATCACAGTCCTGCTTCCTTCACTTCCGATGTTCACCTCAACACTTCCAGGTGTTGATCCAAAGGAGGATCCTTAATACATTTCCTGTACATGAAACTGGTTCAGAGTCAACTTTCCCAAGAATACGGAACCTGACCTCAAACAATCCCTCATAAAACATAAAAGATACTATAAGTTTAGGAAACAGAAAGGCCACAAGTACAAATAGCTAAAATATGAAATGCAGAAAATACCTTTCTTAGAATATTATATTAGAAGCAGTAAGCTGGGAAACTTTGAAAAGAGGTCAATATACTTGATTTAAAAAAAAAAAAAAGATTTAGTTTAGACTTAGTATTACTTTTAAAGATGTTCCAGCCTATGATGATTTTAGAACTAGAGATCCTAGCAGAAGTGCTGAGTTTTCATTTGTGGTAAACTTTGCATAGATCGACCAAGGGTTGGTATTAATATCTAAGAAGCTCATACACATCAATTAATAAAAGCATGAATACCTCAAAAGATATAAATGTTTAATGGTGTAAGTATACAACTTCAAAAGCAGCAAATAAGAACAATCTCCAGTAATAAAAAAGTAATTAAAACTAAATAATATTTTCTCTATTAAATAAGTTTTCACATTAAAAAAGTTATAAAATACCTAACCCTGGTAAGATTTCAATGAAATGTACTCTTACTTACTACCAATGGGGAGCAAATCAGCACAGACTTCTTGGGAATCACCTTAACGTTTGATATTAAAACTAAGATCAATATTCTTTGTTAAAGTAATTCCATTTCCTGGAATCTATCCTAAAGAAACAATTCCAAATATAGGAAAAGCTCTATTATACATTCTTTTTATCACATTAATTCAAGTTGCAAAAACATGAAAACAAATAAATATGAAATTTGATTAGGCCAGGTATGATGGCTCATGCCTGTGATCCTAACATTTTGGGAGGCCAAAGCAGGGGGATTATTGAGGCCAGGAGTTTGAGACTAGCGTGAGCAAGGGCGAGACCCCATCTCCACAAAATTTGACAAATTAGCTGGGGATGGTAGTGCGCACCTGTGGTCTCAGCTACTCGGGAGACTGAGGCAAGAGCATCTCTTGAGCTCAGGAGTTTGAGGTTCCAGTGAGCTATGATGAGGCCACTGAACTCCAGCCAGGGTGACAGAGCAAGGCCCTGTCTCAAAAAAGAAAAATTTGCTTAAAAGAGTCATAATATGCCTTTTATGGGCTGTTATGCAAATAAAAAGTAATGACAATGAGTTTAAAAAATGTGGAGAATGCTCATAATTTAATGTTAAGTGAAAGAAGAAAGGCACATAAGTTCTATATTTCCTCTCTGCTGTTGAGTAGAAAATTTCTCTTCCATTGATACTACTTTTAAACAATTATATCCTGCATTTAAACTATTTTTTCTCTCAAAAAGTTAGAACACTGAAAATATATTGTCTTTGTCAGTTTTATTTAGTTTTAAGATGATCCTTATCATGTTGGATATGATTCATTCCCATCAGTTTTCTCAAGGAATTGGACAAAATGGTTCACTGAAACTTTGATTGGAATGCAGCACAGTAGCAAGTTAAAACATTGTCCTACTGTGCAGTGGTTTCCATGAATTTTAGGGCTTTTACACACTCCAAAGCCCTGGACTATTGCCTTAACTGTATTTGCTCTAGCAAATGCAGTAACAAGACTTTATTTACTGAACCATCAAAGAGATTTTGCCTCAAGGTCTCTTGACCCATAAAGCCATCAACAGTAAAGCTCCAGGACATTCTGGCAGGGATACTGCACCCTACTCGTGTTAGCTCTGGCAGGAAGTTACACTTTTGTACTTGAAACTGCACTTCATCATTAACTGGTTAGTCCCTGTGTTATTTGAGCAGTGTGCAGTCAGAAGTAAAGATAATAAGCTCTATGTTTTGTACAAATGTTCCAGAGCGAAATCCACAGTGATTAGAAATACAAAAATGCTTCTACCATGCTGCATTTCTAGAAAAATAGTTCTTGAAGGAAGGAATGCTCATCAGATAGCTTGTTTGAGACTTACTTCCTTAGCCAAATTGCCCTGGAGGACTTCGATACATATAAAATTCTATTCTTTTATTGGAGCAGTACTTGGAAAATCACTTATGTATTACCAAGAGGTGTGTCTATTTTCAATCACTTTAAATGTTTGAGGTTTTATCTCATTTCAAACCAAAAAACTGTGGTGAGAAATATATCATCTGTCCTCTTGTCATATAACTTTGCAAAAATTCTTTCTTTTTTATATTTTAATTTTAAAACCAGAACTAGAGCTTATAATAATAATTATTTATAACATCTTAAAATATCTTAGCTATTAAAATAATGCCTTTCTTATTTTTTATACTTGAACTTTATCGCTTTGTTTCTTCTCATCAGGATATGATTTTCTATAAGAAGGTAATAGGAATCTGAATTTTAAGAGCAGGTAACATTTGTTAGAACCATATTATTTGTCACAAACAGATGATTTATATGCACTCTTTAACCAAAACAAAACAAACAAACAAACATTTCTCTTAAGGCACAATTATTACAAATCCATTTCTTCAAAGTGACACTCTTAATATTCAACAGGATATGCAAGTCTTTGGAGGAATTGGAATTCTCACAGATTGTTCGTAGGAATGTAAAATAGTACAATCATTTTGGAAAACAGTGTGGCAGTTTCTTAAAAAGTTAAACATATACCTACGTACAATCCAGCCATTCCACTTCTAGATATTTTATTCAAGAGAAATTAAAGCATAAGTCCATACAAAGACTTGTACACAAATGTTCATAGTAGCTCTGTTACTAAAATCTCGGCACTTGTCCCTGAGGCTGCATCAGAAAAACAAGGACAAGTGGTTTGAGGAGAACGAAAGAGAGATTTATTAATTTGCCAGCAATGAGGAAAATGGCAGATTTCCATTCCTCATCATAAGGAGAGATACAGAGCTTTTTGAGGGTTTTCAACTTCAGGGCTGTTGTTCTTCAAGTACAGTTGATGATTCTGATTGTTCCATCTCAGGTGAAGATGATCCTGTGAACTCTGTCCCAGACCTCCGCTGCTTGGACCTCGGCTGCCTGCACCTCCCCAGCGGATGTCTACCTGGACAGTTCCACTGAACCATCTCCTGTAGCACAAAGAACAAAGGATGCTCCCCTGCCTCTCCCAAACACTGGCCTGAGGCACGTATGCAGGCTTCAGTTCTCAAAAAGGGTGAGGGGGTTTTAAAAACACAGAAAACATTTTTACTCTTTTTCTGGCCATCCCTTCTGTTACAGCTCTATGTAATAACCAAAAACTGGAATCACTCAAATGTCTATCAGGAGGTGAATGGATAAACAAATTGTGGTATATCCACAATTGTCCAATATCAGTGATAAAAAAGAATGAACTGTTGAGGCACACAAAAACATGAATGCATTTCAAAATAATTATGCTGAGTGAAAGAAACCATATAAAATATAATACGTTCTGTTTGATTTCACATATATAAAATTCTAGAAAATGCAAACTAATCTACAGTGACAGAAAACAGATCAGTGGTTGCCTGGGAGTTAGATGTATGAGAGGGGCAGGAGAGAGAGACGACAAAGGAGCTCAAGGAAACTTTTGAGGCTAGTAAATATGTTCATTTTCTTAAGCATGGTGATGGCTTCAGCCATATGTACATATGCCAAAATGTATCAAATTATACTCTTTAAGTATGTACAGTGTTTTGTGTGTCAATTATACTTTAATAAAGCCCTTAAACATAAATAAATATAAGTAAGATAGAAGGAATAACATTCAATAGAACAAAGGTGGTACAAAAATAGCAAGTGATAACTGAGTTTCTTTAAAAAGATATAGAATTTACACATCCTTTTTTTAAAGGAATTACTTGGGAAGTTACATAAGAACTAATGATAGACTTGGAAAAATCTTGTGGAAGGGACAACCACTAAGCAACTTTCTATTCACTAAGTCACCAGCTATGTAATAATATTTCTAAGATAGATAGAAATGTTCTATAATATTTTGTCAATAATTATGTAGATTAAAATATCAGCAACAACACTACAATCAGAGATTTGGGGAGAGGATATTTGCAGTAGGATACTGAAGAAATAAAATCCTGGTCCAAATATGACCTAAAGTTTCTCCATCCATGAAGAAGAATATAAAAAATTAAAAATCTCCTAGACTACACAGCCGGCACTCATCTTACAAATTATAGCTTATTACATGGGCCAGAAAAGGTGCTAGGAGTGCATATGAAGACACATCCTACAAAATCCCTTCCTTTAATAAAAGTCCACCTATGAATAAGTTATCCAAGCATCCATCAGTAATTAAAACTTAAACACAATAGAAAAATTTTACATTTCACTTAGGGACAAGCTGAAAAGAGACAGTGAAAGAGAAAGAGAGAGAATAAAGGTTAGAGGCCTGAGGGTCTGCCATCTCTGATTTAATGTGCTAGGAAGCAGGTATCCTAAATGAATTAGGATTATTGGATCTGCCTTCCTCCTTGAAACAAGGGATAATCCTATTGAATATATCATCCCTCTGAGGCTGCTTGGAACTGCTGTTTCACCCTAAATCTTCTCTGGATCCTTTTAGAAAATAGCTTTGAGATGACATGATGAAAATGGACTTTAGGTCTTGTTTTTAATGATATTCATGTAAACAGATAAGCTCCCATCTAAAAGCCTGACATGGACAAAGGCAAATGTTGTAAGTAACACAAGTACGAAACATGCAAGACAATGAAAAGAAAACCAAGGAATATAAGAAGAGATGAGAGGAGGGAAGAAAGCCCCTAACTATGATTATTTGGAGGTAGAGAAGGAAACAGGGTTGCCTAGAAAGGCAGATCTTGGAATAACTAGGACCCCACAACATTTACTGATGGCTACAGCTTCATTAGGAGATAATAATTAATTTAATCTAGAAGGATGAATAGGGAACATCCAGGCAAAAATTCATATAGAGGGAGAAAGAAGCATAAGAAGTAATACAAGTGAAAGGGTGACATTAGGAAACATTGTGCTGCTATTGCAGCATAGAATGTGTATATATTGGGGATAGAGAGTGAAGAAGAGGGTGGAGGCCAAAACCAGGAAATGACATTGGTACAATACAATTAACTTGACTTCAGATCTTACTCAGATTTTACCAAAATTTTTAAATTGAAGTGCTAGCATTTCAATAGTGGTATGTATATAAGTCAAGTATATTTACTAATGGCTTATGTTGGCCATCATTCAGAAATAACCTCAGTGATGCTAGTGAACAAGTACCAACCTATATAAGTACATATCCTGGTATAAGACACAGATATCTGCTGTCTAGTTAGGAAGCTACTATAGGGGAAGAAAAATAATTTTCTCTCTACCTTTGATAGTTCTTAGTTGGGATGGCACCTTGTAACATAAGACAAATTAACAAGAGAAAAACAAACAGAAGTTTAATAACACATATACCTCATATATATTAATACATGTCAGATACCCAGGAAAAATGAGTAAATCTCAAAGAGGTGGCTTTGAATTCAGGCTACATATCATCTTTAGCTGAGAAAATCATAGTATAACAAGAGTCATGTTTGTTATACAGATTTAAGTCTATGCCTTTACCATCAATAAGTCTCTGGTGATTTAGTGTCTTACTTCTCTTCCTGATATAAAGATGGAGATAGCCTTACAAATGGATATTTTTTTATAGATATAAATTTCCCTTATAAAGGGTATCTTCTACTCTGTTTTCAGAGCTTCTCCTATGGCTGCTGCTTCTCAAAATACTTAGCTCAAAATAATCGTTATGCCAAACAGATATATTTTGAGGTGGCATGTTCTGGTCTCCTATAGTCATATTTTGAGGTGGTGTTAGGGCAGAGAGAATGATACCCGAAAGCATTGTGCTTTGACATGTCAAGCACTTTTGAATTAAAGGAAATTGGAAGGCATTAGAAGCTGCCTCAGAACCAAGGACTTTCTAACTTTCTCTTGTTTCTCTCCCCTAAGCACAAGGAGAGACTCTCTGGAATTTCCTTATCTAAGAAAATTTCTTTCCAAAATAAATACAATTGTCTTAAGACCCCTTCCCTAGGAATCTCATCAAATAACAAGGAAAGATTAACCACCAGAGAAGAGAAAACACTAAAAGTTGTCACCATGACCAGACAAATTTTTAATCTATTCTTCTGAGGGAAGCTCTGAGAGGTTACGTGGGAGACTTTATCTGAATAATAAGACAACCTTTGTTCACAGTGGAGTTCTGTCCTTCACCTTCCCACCACCTCCCCCAGAGTTAAGAGGAACTTTACCTCTTTGGATTCATTCATTTATGTTGAAATCATTTATTAACCCTCACAGTTGCTACACCCCCCATTTCCCTCACCCCTATAAAGATAGTATTTAAGTCTCAACCATCTAGCCCTTCTTTGAGTCTCATATTTTATATGGCTCTCATGCTTATGCTGTTAATAAATTTGCATACCTTTTCACCTGTTAATCTGTCTATTGTGCTCAAACCTTCAGAGAAGGAAGGAAAATTCCTTCTGCCATATTTTGGTCTCCTACACTGGACAATGCAAATTAGAGATGAATACACAATCCAAGTTATTAATAAAATTTCAAGGTTGAAGCAGTCCTGTTGGAACAACTGGAAACATGCTTGCAGTGGTGACTTCATGTAACCCAAAGATAATATGGCAGAAAAAATTTTAGATCTAAGTGTTGAAAGGGCTGCTTGCCATTTCTGATGGAACAGCAGGTATTTATAAGCAATGACTTTGATCTATTGAATTTGGAAGTTTTCTCCTTTGATCCTCAATTGTGAACAAATGAGTTTTCCAAAATGAAAACAGAAAAAATAATGGAGAATGGATTCCTCTATCCCCAGGGGACAGTGTTCCTAGGAGCATTTTCCATGGAAGTTACTTCTTCCTGGACTCAACAGACGCTAAACATCTGACTGTTCAAAGGGTAATGACTGAAGTGGTCATTGAGATCTAAAAATCAGCAGAGATAAAATAAAAGGAAAAAAATTAAAAAATTAAAAAAATAAAAATCAGCAGAGACTAAAAAAAATTCAATGATTTCTGAGTCTGGGCTGCTTGTTTAAGACAAATGGTCTTAAAGATTTTTGTGCCATGGACTCTTCCACAGTAATAATGTTTCTAAATGAATAAAGTACAAGATCTAAGATTACAAATGAAACAAATTACATTGAAACACAGTTGTGAAAGTATAGAAAATTTTATAATATAATAATATGTGTGATTTTTATTATGCATTAAATAGCAAGGTCTAGTAGTGGGCTTTATGAGAAATTTTGAAGTACAAATTGAGCATCCCTAATCTGAAAACCCCAAATTTGAAATGTTCAATATCTGAAACTTTCTAAGCACCAACATGACACTCAAAGATCATGCTCAAAGGAAATGCTCATTGGAGCATTTCAGATTTCAGATTTTTAGATTAGGAATGTTCAACTGGTAAGCAAATGCAAATATTCCAAAATCTGGAAAAAAAAATTCCAAAGTCTGAAACAATCCTGGTCCTAAGCATTTTGGATAAGGGATACTTAACCCATATTGTGATTAGCATAAAGGATTTTCAAGATATCTATAAGAACTGCTATATGATATGACAACATCTGTGATATTTGTTGGTGACGAAGTCACAGGTACTGCTAATACTAAAGTTTTACTTACATTCATAATCAAAAGAAATGTTCATTTCACTTAGAAGTTAGTGAAAATAAAGATGTAATTTTTTTTTTTCCTTTTCAAGATCACAGATCTTCCTGTATTCTATTAGCTGACTCCAAGTTAAGAACCTTTGATCTAAAACTGTGTGGCCTTATTGTACGCCCCCACACTGGATCTGCCAGTGTGTCCTGAGAAAACCCCCATTGTATAGCAAACTACATGCTCTGAGACAATAGCCAAGCCTTTCCAGATCCCTCACCTCTTTCAAATCATAGAGAAGTGGTAAAGAGCATATGCAGGGCCTGACAACTCTGCTACTTGCATAGAATTTGCTTGTGTCTTTTTATCGGTAAATCCTTCTGCTTGTCCTGTCTCTGATGTCCCTAGGGCATTCTGATCTTTTTTTTATTGCAGTAATCATGGTTTCAGCTTTTAGTTCCCTCTAGGAAAAACCTTTTTAAAAATTTTATCTCAATATATTACAGATGTAAACTGGAGGGATTTCTGTTGACATGGATCCTGTACATTTGTGGTAGGAGCTGTTACCTCCAAATGTTTATTCCAAACATGAAAGCAATTGAAAATAATGAGAGGCTGACTCATGTTCATACTTACCAACCTAAACCGTTTTGAGGAATGTTCACCCTCATACAAAGGACTGTGGTGGCTGATAACAAATGGCACATTCCAATGTTCCACTTTCTCTAATTAAACATTCTTTTCCAGCTCAGCAAATTTAGAGTGATATGGTCACTGTCCATACACACTGTGATTACTACTTCATTTTTGAAATATTTTTAAGGGACTCATTCAAAAGCACAGCATGCAAAGTGGACATAGCTCCAAAGTCTTGTTTATCAGTTGCTATAGTAGGTCATATTGACACAGTTGCCCATCAGTCAGGGTCCTGATAAGAAACACATGACAAACTCAGCTGGGATATTTGTACTGACTTTTAAAGTAGGGAATATTTACAAATTCACAAAGGTATGGGCTGGGTTAAGGGAACCAACAAGGGATGTTGAAGCACCTAGGGACTAGCCATTATGGGAAGCCATTACTTGGTGTGACAGGATATGGGGGTAAAAAGGTGTTAAGGGATCCCAGCTAGAAGCTAGACCTGTGCAAGATTACAGGACAGAAGCAATCGTTAGGGGGAGGCCACAATGGCCATGACCTCAGCTAAGGGAGGAAGGGTGAGGAGGGATGGTGATAGTGATGAAATAAACATCCTGACCTTTCTTTCCTGTGCTTCAGTCTTTTGCCAGCTCTCACGCCAATGGCCCAAGCCAATCAGAAGCTAAAAGGCAGGGGTGCCCAGGTGATGCCTTACATAGGGGTCAGAGAAGGGCAGAGAAGGGTCAAAAATCAATGTGAATGAGGGAGAAATGGATAATAACCAGCACATGCCCCCAGCCCTTTTGAACAGTGCTTATACAAAAACAGGTTGAGATCATTGAAGGCAGTTATCTAGTTTATAATTCAAGTCCCTCTTAAAATGATGCTTTTAAGGAAGGTCTTGTTTTCCTAGCTTCCATATTGATCAAATTGTGTAGATAATTGTTTGTTTACCCTACCATTTTCCTTTGCCTTCCTGGTCCCCATCAGTGGGAATGCCTAGAGCTGTATCTCTTAAATGAAGCTGATTTGAATTTAATTGCTTATCTGCTCAAAGGAGGGCCCTGCCTGGCTTTTTAAAGAAATCATTCTTGTTCAAATTGTGTCTCGAAATATTGAAAGTTAAAGAGATGATTTAAAGAAGAGCCTGGACTTAAAATTGCCTAGAGCGGCATGATTCAGAGGATTCTCCGAGTTTTGTCTATTTAGGTGAAGGGAAGAATAAACACATTTGTAAATGTCAGATATGGCCCTTGTGGGGGCTATTGATGCAGACAGCCAGAGCCAGCATTTAAAAAATTATCCAAAGGGCTTGATTCAATATCATTGCTGACCAGAAGTCTGGGAAAGAATTGAGGTTGATGTATTTAGAAAGCCCTACCTTTCCCCGATCTTCCGTCCCTGCACACAAGAACTTCTTTAAAGGGGCAGCAGTTCTTGTGGTATGAGTATAAGAAGCTTCACCTTCAACCATTGAGTAACTGGAATGATGTACTTCCCACCTCACCATTATACATCTAGTACCTCACTCTGAACTTAAGTAACCTGTCACTTATTAAGGAACTCAACCACAGACATTTATAATTCTTGTATCTGGGAGATTCTTCTGAGAATTTAATTCAGTCCACATCTATCATACCTCAGCAATACCATCACTAGTTATCACCATGATAATTAGTGCAGCCATTTCTTTCAGTGGGTTATACTTCAAAGTTTTATTCTGGTTGTTTTCAGTGTTTTCCCTTGCTCCCTCTTCTCTCTCACTTATATACTACGGACCAATTCACTCTTCCAGCCTACAACAAAGTTGAAATAAAGATACATAAAAATATTCCAAGAAACTTTTAACTTAACTGTCAAATGAAGATTCTCAGAAATGTGTATGCCAGATTTTCTTCTCCCAGAGATTAGATGAGACAGAGCATAGGCAAAGTGGAAAGAAATGGAAAAGTAGAGACTCAAATGGAAGAGGAAAGACAGAAGAATGGGAGGAATAAAGTTTTTGTCAAATAACCAGAGAGCTGAATAAAAGAAATTAAAAGGAGGGGCTGTCTTTGAGTGCAGATTCCCCTTCTTCCTCTTCTGCCAACTCATAACTCATGGACAATCCACCTTTCAGCAACATTGGACATTTCTAAGTCTCCACCACCCCCACCCACATTCACCCCTGACCAAAAGGTAGAGATGGGGGCATGAAAGGAGAACCTCAGCTCCTAGTAAGGTGGACCTGAACAGGGCCAGCAGAGAGTATCCTCCTTGAGCGGGGCCACAGTAGACACACATTTACTATTCCATGTTCATTTGAAGAACTGTATCAGAAAGATTAAGTTTAGCTGCTTATGACTGAAAACCCCAAATAATAGTGACTTAAACAAAAACAAGTGTATCTATCATGTAAATGGAGATTAGCAATGAACATACTCCTTCCAATTATTTTGCCAGCCTCCTTCTATCTTATGACCTAAGATGGCAACATGAGTTCTAGCCTTCATGTCTACAGTCAGGTAGCAGGAAAAAGGAAGGAAAGAAGAGGGGACAATCCTTCCCTTTAAGAAAACCTCCTCAGAGTTTCTTTCACATGACATTTTCAATTATATCTGTTGACCAGAGCTCCGTCACACTTAGCTGGAAGGGAGGCTGGGAAATGATGGTCTTTATTCTGAGCAGCAAAACTGTGAGTTCTATTTCTATGGAAGAAAGTGAAAACAGATATTGAGGGATAACTGTCTCCTCCACAAGGATAATCAAAATGATCTTCCATTTACAAGGGAATAAGAGATGGGTAGAAGATTAGAGTGAGAAAGACAGATAAAAGAACAGAAATAATGTCAAGAATTTATCCTTTTTAAGAGTAAAAGTATACTTTAAAAATCAGTACCTCATAATGAACAGGTAATTTTAATATATTTGTACTATATGTAGTAGAAGATATAATACTCACAGTAGGACCAGGGGATAGACATTTATTAAGGACTGGAGCTGGATCATAAAGGGCTGCTGTCAGGGCCAGGTAAATCATTTGCATGGCCCAGTGCAAAAATGAAAATTCAGAACCTTTTGTTCAAAAAGGGCATTGTTAGCAGGGCACAGTGGTGGGCACCTGTAGACCCAGCTACTCAGAATTCTGAGGCAGAGGCAAGAGGATCACTTGAGCCAGGGAGTTTGAGATCAGCCTGGGCAACATAGCAAAAGCCCATCTCTAAAAAACAGGAGGCGCATTGCTAATGCTATATGCAAATAGGGCAACAATGGTGTCACAAGGAACAGAGCACATGCATATTATCTCTTCAGCTCACGTGCACACTCCATTTCCCAGTGAAGTCTCATTGGGCTTCATTTACAAAACATGTCTTTAAAAATAAAATCATTAACAATTTCAAGACAGAGACAGTGAGGCATTAAACCAAGGGCAAGGCCCTTCTGAGTGTGAGGCCCTGTGTGATTGCATAGGTCACATGTCCATGAAGCCAGCCCTGGGTGCTGTATCAGGCATGGAGATACACCACTCATAATCCCCCTTCAAGAAAGGATTCTGCCCAGATTTGAAGAGTATGTTTTTCTGACAGCCTCCAGCTGTGATTTTCCTCAGGATCTGCCTCAATTTTAGAGCTAACTTCACAATATTCTTGGGAAATCACAAGCCAATGACTAAGCAAAATAGTCTTCTTAGGGCAATCCCAATGAATGACTAAGCAAGGCAGTGCCACTCAGGGCTGGCCGTTTACACCCAACTCAGGGCTTCTCTAATGGGCATCCTTTGCTTGGTGGTCCTGCTGGGCTGGTAGAGACTTTTCAGATCTGCAGTGCAGAGACCCTGATGGTTCCTCCTGCCCAATCCTGCTTCTTTTCACAGCAGGTGATACTCCCAATAAACCTTTTGCATTCCTAGCTCCATTTCCACTTCAGCTTCCCAGAGAATCCAATCTGTGACAGCTTCATAAGGAGATAATGATTTAGTCTAGAAGAATAAAGAGGCAACATCTAGACAAAAGTTCATATCAATGGAGAATGAAGCCCAGGAAGCAGCACAAGTAAGGGGGTGACATTATAAAACATTCAGCTGCTATCACTGGCACATAGAATGTGTGTGTGCTGTGTGTGTGTTGTGGGGTGGTGTAGGATGGGAGAGGAGAATGCAGGGGCAAATCAGTAAATTGACATTAGTATAATGAAAGTAACTTAACTACAGCTATTCCTCGGATTTTGCCAAATAACAATATTTTAAAAGTTAAAGTGTTAGCATTTCAATAGTGATATGTATACATATCAATTATAATTGTTAATATAATTGCTAATAGCTTATGTAGACCACTACTCAGAAATAAGTCATTTTAGTGAGTACATACCAATCTATACAAATACATTTCCTGATTTTGATAATGTACTATGATCATGTCAGGTGTTATAGTTGGGGGAAACTGGATGAAAGGTACACAGGATCTGTCTTTATTATTTTTGCAAGTTCCTATGAATCTATAATTATTTCAAAATAAAAACTTAACATTTAACTTAATGTTTCAACAATTCTCTCTTATTGTATACATTTTACTTTATGCAATTGAAACCACCTTCCATTTAAATTTTTATCATGCTTTTTATATTCACTCAAGCTTATACAGTCATGCCATATAAACATTCCTTGTCACATAATTTTTGAAGGCTGCATGACCTCCAATAACATCTTCATAACATCTTTCCTATTTACTTTTTGTTTCATGTTTCATTGTTCTGAGTTTTAGAAGGTTCTCCTTTGGAGGAGGTTATAAAAAATGATTGAAATAAAGTCTTTGTACATAAATCTTCTGCCTGTGTTTGTATTTTTATGAAAGATTCTCCAAAATGGAAATGGTAGTCAGTAGGAGTGAACATTATTGACACTTTTGATACACACTGCCATATTGTGTTTCTAATAAGTTTGTACTAATCCACCCTTTCAAGAGTTAGGTGAGAGAAAACCTTTCACTGCATTATTAAATTGTCATTTCTGAAAGAACACACCAAAAGTGAATTTAAACAGCAGATTACTGGAGAATTTGGAAAAATGAAGGTTAATATAGAGTTTACTGGCTCCTTCACTACTAGCAGATACCATTTTGGTCATACCTAGAGATTTCGTTTTTGCCAACTAAAATTGTCAGAGCAGATGAATGGCAAACAATCAGAGACTGAGGTTGCTCTCAAGTTAAAATATGTTTATTCAAAGAGCCATGTATTCTAGGCCTGAAAATGGCAAAAAAAATGTTTTGTGAAAATCAAGGTATCTGATTCATAGTCTTGCTTAGTTGAAAGCTGCCTGCACTGGATGTCTTCTAGTTCCCCCTCCAGATCTATCTTCTACTCTTCTCCACACTGCTTTCTGCCATGAGATGCTATCCCATATAGTCTTAACAGACCCCATATTCTCTGCCTTCTGGTTGAATTTGTCCCATGGAGAGTCCAGTTGGGAGATAATATGGAAAACGTAGTAAGTTTGAGATACTTATTCCATGGCTTCCTCCCTGTGAGGTCTCCAGGGGCTACCTATATCTCTCAACCAATGGTTATAGCTCCTCTCAAGCTGGTCCTCTCCATACGACTTTATCCTCCCAGATTGCAATAACTACTCCCTCCTTCCATTTTTCTGGCCCTGCCTAGGGTCATAATAGCTCTGCTATTACT
Source organism: Microcebus murinus (assembly GCF_040939455.1). NCBI lineage: Eukaryota > Metazoa > Chordata > Mammalia > Primates > Cheirogaleidae > Microcebus > Microcebus murinus. Next base: position 117,726,096 of record NC_134136.1, read on the forward strand.
TCCTCAGGGGTACCTCACTATCCTTTGTAGTCTCCCTCAATCCTGCCCACACCTTCCACTTATGAAACCATCCTCAAATTACTTTAATTTGTATGTGACTTTGTTTTCCTGGTGGGTCCCTTCTTCAAAGAGTGGCCAGCTGTGGTAGCTCTGAGGAAGATAGGGGTACTCTCTTATTTCCAGAGAAGTTATGGACCCTGTCACAGTAAGGACTGTGCTTGTGCTGCAAGGTACTGTTGCATGAACTGGCTGCAGGAGAGTGGGCAGATGCAAGTCATGAGGTTGTTTTGGCATCTGTCAATCTTGTGTTAAATATTTTTAGCAAGTAACTGCCTTTACAGAGATGACACAAAGATATTGGGAATTTGAAGGCAATGGTCTCTCAAATAATTTCCATGACTTAAAATCGAGTGCTCTAGATAACAGAGGGGGGGTCAGTGGAGAAGTCCCAAAAGCATGTGACCAGAGGAATTGAGGAAAGCTCATAAGCAATGATGGCATACAGGAAAACTGAACAGAGTGGCCTATGTGCACGTCCTACCTTCTGAGATGAGTAAAACTTAGCCATGGAATGGACATGTTGGGCAGACCTAGGGGCAAGGCTATGCCTAGCCATATTTGAGCCTGAAGGCAAAAGTAAATAGCATAATTACTGCTTCTGTCTTTATTTTAAAATTTAACATTTTGTTCATCATGAAATTTGCATTAATTCTGATTTTTTTTTTTTTTTTTTGGACCAAGTCTCACTCTGTCACCAGGGCTAGAGTGCCATTGTGTCAGCCTATCTCACAGCAACCTGAAACTCCTGGGCTCAAGCGATCCTTCTGCCTCAGCCTCCTGAGTAGCTGGGGCAACAGCCATGCACCATGGCTAATTTTCTTTATTTTTGATAGAGACGGTATCTCACTCTTGCTCAGGCTGGTCTCAAATTCCTGACCTCAAGTGATCCTCCTGCCTTGGCCTCCCAGAGTGCTAGGATTACGGGCGTGAGCCACCACACCTGGCTGGTTCTGATTTTTTAAAATACTGAATTAAAGCATTTGTCTTGATTACTGAGTTTTTGATACCCCCTTTAACATTGTACCTGAGGAAAGTGCCTCATTTGCCTCACCCTTGTCAGCGGAGACTGCCACAAGGAGTCATCTTTGACTCTTCTCTTCCCTTCACACCTCATGCCTGTTTTTATTGGTTCTACTTTCAAAATATTTTCAGAATCTGACTTCTTACACGTCTACCACTCAGGTTCAAGCCACTGTCATCTCTCACCTTGTGTTCTGGTTACTATTCCTGTATAACACATTACCTTAAAACATAGTTTGTTTTGCTCATGATTTTGTGAGTCAAGACTTCAGGAAGGACTTGGCTGAGCAGTTCTTGTTTGGATGACTTCCACCTCTCAGAAAAACTATCCAAAGTCCTTAGCAAGACCCTACGATATTTGCAACCCCATTTCCCACACTTCCCCATTGCCTACTTTACTCTAACATTGTGGGTCTCTTTTCTGTTCTTCAAACCAGCCAGGCATATTTCTAGCTTTATAATTTTGTGTTTGCTATTCTTTTACCTGGAATGCTATTTCCCTAGATATCTTCTTGTCTATGCCCCTCAATTAATTGACATCTCTACTCAAATATCACCATATGGGAGAGAACTTCCCTGAGCACCTTGTACAAAATATTAAACCCTATTCGATTACTCTCTTTCCCCTTGTTCTGCTTGATTTTCTTCAGAGTACTTTTACCACGTGAAATATTATATAGCTTTTTCATTTATTTTTTGTTGTTTCTTTTGCACTCCCCATTAGAATGTAAGCTCTGTGAGGGCATAGACTTTATCTGTTCTGCCCCCAACGTAGCCACAGCATCTAGAACAGTGCCTGGCACTGAACAGGTGTTTAATAAATATCTCTCAAATGAATCAATGGATGAAGACAATGATAATTGATCCCGAATGAAATATATATTACCATTTTTCAAAATTGCATTCATCCATTTTATGGGTAAACCAAAATGAATTTCACAAGTCCCTTATATTTGGGTTCTTCTCAATGTATCACTTATATAACAATAAACAAGTGTATAGATAAATCCCTTCTTGTAATTATTTTCTTAGGACAATTTCCTTAAGTAGAATTACTAAATGAAAAGATATCCATGTTTTCCTATTCTTTATCCCACAAATTTGCAGGGAGCCACCAGTCACAGACCCACTAATCAGTGACACTGAATAGGCCCTCCTAGGATGTATTGGACTTTCTCAGGACTAACCAGGCAACAAAAGTTGAGACAACAAAAGCCCTTTATGGGTGAGATTTCTTATTAAGACACACTCCCCCGGGAGCTTGGCACATATGGATCATAGGGTATGCTGCTTAATAGCTTAAGTGTCTTAGAACTCCCAGTCCTTTGAGACTGGCCACTGGATGTGACTTGAAAATCACCTCCCCCCCATGGCAGAAGACGAGGGAGTGCTCCCACTTGTTCACAAGTCAAGCTCTCAAGGATATAAGACAAGATGAGAAGGACTCTTCATGACAAAGGATGCAGAAAGAGAGACAAAGAAAATAAAAACTATTTCTAGGAGAAAAAGTATCACACAATATGAATATTCAGGGCATCTACACATATATATGAATATATATATATAAGAATATATATATATATTATATATATAATATATATATATATATTCTTTTTTTTTTTTAGATGGAGTCTCACTTTGTTGCCCCGGCTAGAGTGCGGTGGCATCATCATAGCTCACTGCAACCTCAAACTCCTGAGCTCAAGCCATCCTCCTGCCTCAGCCTCCTGAGTAGCTGGGACTACAGGTATGTGCCACATGCCCAGCTAATATTTTCTATTTTTCGTAGAGACAGGGTCTTGCACTTGCTCAGGCTGGTCTCAAACTACTGACCTCAAGCAAGCTTCCTCCTTGGGCTCCCAGAGTGCTAGGATTACAGGTGTGAGCCACCACGCCCAGCCCAAGGCATCCATACTTTTAAGATTTTTAATAATACTACCCTCAAATAGACTATTGCAATCTACACTTCTATCAGGAACATATGGGAGTGCTTTTTTCCTATAATCCCAGCTCAGAGTACTATTTCTTAATTTATCTATTTTAGAAACTGTCTATTGACTTCCTAGTAACTTAGGTGAGGATTTTATTCAGTTATACCACTTCCACATTCTCTCCTCACTACCATTTTTGGTTGTTGGTCCATTAATTTAGCTCCTCCTTTATCTTTGAGTAGTATACTCCAATCCTTATTTCAGTTTCTACCAATTTTCTACAGTATATTTTGACACTTGATAATGATGTGACACTTGTACACTGTCCTCTATTCCCTCCTCCCCATCACTTGTCAGCTGTTCCTTTCGTTCTATATTGTCAAGATCTGATAATGTTTAGATTATTTTCTGTAGCCATAGCTAAGTGTTCTAAAAGTGGACAAATCAATAAAATACTTATGAAATAGCATAGTTATGAGAATACTGTTCATTGTAGAGCCAAGTACTATGGCATAATTATACAGTGTTTTCTTCTCTCTGGTTTCAAGGTCATGATCCCTATGCCAAGCAAAAGAGAATTTGCCTAGTGTTGAGGCCAAATGGATTTATTTGCCTTTCTTAAATGCAGCAAATCGGTTAATAATGCCACACTTTTGTTTGTTTCTCTGTGACTCTTTGAGAGGACAATAATTGGCATTTGTAGGGGAAAAGAAATATCTTTTCTTCCCACCTTAGACTCATGGCTAAGGCCACTATAACGACATACAGATTAACAAGAGAAAAGCATACAAATGTATTTCCTATAAGTCTTACGTGGTCTGGGAGCTTTCAGAAATGAAGACCCAAGAAACAGGTAAACTTGTTTATTTTTATTAGGTTTGATAAAAAGTGGACAGTCGTGGAGAAGTATGATTGGAGGACAAAAGGGTATGATCTAATGTTAATAAACTGGAGGAAACTTAGCAAGTCCTGTTTGTTCAAATTCTAGTGTCCCTATGTCTTTAGAAATAAGGATGCTCTTTTCCTCTGGGTATAGGAAAGGCATCTCTTGATTGAGGGTCTTTTGACCTGTTTCAGGGGAGCAGGGTGGGAGACGATTAGAGAGTGACCTTCTTAGGTTTTATGACCTGCTTCAGGAAGAAGGTTGAGAGGAAGGTGAAAGTAGCCTTCCTGCTTCGGTGGTTTTCTTAAATGCCAAGGTGTCATATTTTGAGGTAGCATGTCCCGAACCCCATCATTTTCTTTACCATACTGCTAATTTTTCCAGTTTACTCGTTCTTGATCTCCTTTGGAATCCACTATATTCTCCTTAGAGCTCACTGAATTTTGATTTGGCCTATTTGTATTCCAGACTGTTGATTGGTCATCATTCTGATATTTCATTGAATTTCCAGTTAGTTCCTTTCATGGAATAGCCCTCTTAGTTTTCAGCCTTATTTTTCTGGAGTGCATTCTTAGGAAGTTTTCTTTCAGAAAGAGAGGTAAAGTTTTCTTTCTTCTTGTGTGAAAATAAATTTCTTTTGCCTTCATAATTGATTAATAACTTACTTTGGTAAAGAATTTTTGGCTCAAAATATTTTTTCTTCTGAACTGTTTTCCCCCAACACTTAATATTGAAAAAATGTCAAACCTAAAGAAAAGAATACTTTGATCAACACAATATACCCTTCATGTAGATTCACCAATTGTCATATATATTATCACATTTTCATTATTTGTCTGTTTTTCCCCTGAATTATTTGAAAATAAGTTTTAGCACTCATAACATTTCCCCTCAAAGAACTTCAACCTACATATATCCTAATCATAATAACATTCTCCCCCATAACCATAGCACCTAGGAAAATTAACGCTAATCAAAAATATCATCTAATATACAATTTATATTTAAATTTTCTCAATGTCTATAGCTTTTTAATTTTCCAACCCAGAATCCAGTCAAGTTTCACACAGTCTTTGGTTATGGCTCTTTATTCTCTTAATCTTGAACAATCCCCCTGCTTTTTAGTTTTTTTCACAACAATGACTTTTTTTGAAGGATCCAGTTGCCTTATAAGATGGCCTATATCTGAATTTGTCTGATTATTTCCTTATGGTTGGATTCAAGTTAAACATTTTTTTTTTGTAAGAATACTGCATAAGTAAGGTTGTGAACTTCTTATTACGTCTCATCAAAGGACATATTATTAATATATTAGATCATTATGATTAGAGACCTTAAGTTGATCATATGGTTTAGGTGGTAACTGGCAGATCTCTTAACTATAAAGAACAATTTTTTCCTTTATAATTAATAAAACAATGTGTGGAGTGATACTTAGAGACTTTGTGAATGAACAGTTTTCCAGTATATTTCACTCAAGGTTTTTAGCATCTGCTGAAATCCTTGCTTGAATAGATTCTTACCAGAGTTAAAAGTGGTGATTTTTTATAATTTCTTCTATTTACTACTTGATATTTTAATGTAAAAAAATAGTTGTCTTTTTTAACTCCTTTCTCCCTATGTTTTATTAACTTATTATTTTGGATTATCACAATGGGCTGATGGGTATTTTATTGTTTCATTATTGGAATTCTTTTTTATGCTCAAATTGTTCCAATTCTAAGCAACATTACTTATCGGAAAAAAGTACCCTCTGATTCATAAATAGCATCTGGACTAGTAGACACTATAAATGAACTCTAAATCCTAGATGCAAATGCCATAATTTTGGGCTTCCTTTGGTGTGTTGACTGTTACAATTGGTTATGTCCCATGTGAGGAATCCCAGAAGCTATAACTGTGGAATTATTATAAAAGTTATTGGCTTCTATGGAGCATAAGGCTGCTAACCAAGGCTAGGTTCCACACTTGTCTGATGTGAAACTTTTTTCCTTGTACCTAAACTACCACTTGGGAAACTAATTAAAATAGCTGCAGTGTAGCTATTTGGACTGCTCTATGATCTGCTGCAAGAATGCCCGTGGAAGATAAACACTAGACACAGTCCACTGACAAGCTGTGGTTTCTGTCTTGTATCCTTTTGGGCAGACTGATGTCAAATATAGTCCATTGTAGTTTCATGAATCTGAAGGTTTAGTTGAACCCATGAATATTCCCTGATGAGAGCTGCACTGTTTTAAAAAGAATACTCAGAGAAATTTCACTTCCATTCCTACCCCTTTCATCCCATTCTCACCCATTTGTCCATATATTATTTTCTCCTTCCTATTTTTTGCAAATGTAAGTAAATGTTTTTCTTACAGGAAGATACAAATCCACCCACACTCACACAAAGAGATATTATATACATTCTTTCATACCTTGATTTTATCACTTGATGATATATCCTGAAAATCACTCTATATCAGGTCATAGAGATCATCATTTTTTCTTTTTTTTTGTAATGGCTGCATAGTGTTTCATTGTGTAGACATATGCAAGAAATAGTCTTTCTTGGATGTGCATGTAAATTGTTTTGAATATTTTGTTATTCAAAATAATTCCATAACAGATAACCTTGTACATATGTTTTTTCTGTTTGTGGAAGTGTATTGTTAGTGTAAACTCCTAGAAGTAGGGTTACTGGCTCAAAGAGTAAATGCTTAAGTGATTTTGTTAGATATTATCAAATTCCTTGCCACAACTGTACTGCTTTGCATTTAAGTCAGCAATGTATGAGAATGCCATAGATATCTGCAGACAGAGAATAGTATTTTCAAAAACAATTGTCTCCAGAACATGCATAAAACTAGGCCTCTATGAAACAAAATCAGGAAGTCATAAGGAGAAAATTCACCAATGTATGCATGGCATAAATGAAAAGTGAATTGGCTGAAATAAGAATTTAAAGTAAACAACAAAACAAACCCAAAGTCTACAATGAAATGACATAGTTAAAATCTGCATCAGAAACAGTAAAATAGAATTAGAACTTTAGAAAATTAAATCAGTAATATAAAGGATAAATCTAATTAACTCCCTCAGAATTCAGAAGAAAAGGACAAAGAGATGGTAACAATGATAAAGGACATAGAAAGGTGCTCCGATAAGATAATTATAGGTGTTTTTCAGGAAGAAACCAAAAACTTAAAGCAGAAGCAATAATCCAAGTCAGAGTAGGAAAAAAAATGCCCTAACATAAGAATTAATAAAATCCCCGAATTAGAAATCCACAGATTTCTGATACTACACACATATAGACACATAGACACAGACAATCATATTGCCCTCACAAAATTGTTTAATTTCAGGGATAAGTAAAATGATTTCCTATGAGTATTCTGAAAATGAAGACTTCTTTAAAAAGGCATTAAATAAGGCTGCCAGATATAAATTTCTCACACTGATGCTTAGGAAATACCATTAGTCCAATTAAATTAACCAAGAGTATTTTTCATGGATGACATTCTGAAATCCATTTAAATATATAAGGATATATTAATGGAAGGAATATGTAAGAATATTATAAATAATTTGTAAAAAAAAAAAAGACTATTGGGAAGGGACTAATCCTTCTATCTGGTAAAATCTACTGTAAAGCAACAATAAATAAGTCAATTTGGTATTGATGGCAATGTGGCAAAAATAAGCAGATCAGTATAACAGGAGAGAGCTCAAAAACAGATTTCAGTATTTATGTTGGATGAGGTAACACTAATCAGTGAATGGAAGGATTTTTCAATAGGCAGTTCTGTTACGATTGGTTAACTATTTGTGGTAAAAGAGGGGAATCCATTAAGATCCTCACCCTATATAGCACATCACAAAATACATATCAGTAGATTAGGATTGAATAATTAAATCTAAAAATATCAAACCATCACAAGACTAAAAGAAAATGTAGATTTTGTCCTTAAGATCTCTGAAAGACAAGAACATTCTAAGTTTAAAAGCAATGAAAGAAATCACTAAATAATCGATATAAGCACATAAATTTAAAATTTCTGCATACCTAAAATGTCATAAATAGTACTAAAATATAGATTGGAATGAGCAATCTTGAGTGAAAATAATATACATGGGGTTAATGTCTTATTATATAAAGCACTTACAGAAATGAACTACAGAAAGATACGAACTGATAATTCACAAGAGATTGAAGTGGCTAATAAATATATGATAAAAGTATTTTATCAGTAATGAAAGAAACACTGATTTAAGTAGCAATGCCATGCTAATTTTTCACCTTTCAAGTTAAGAAATGTTAAAAAGTTAACTTGCTTAATGTTGGAGTAGGTGCAGTAAAAAGACAGCCATTCATAGGCATTGGTGATCAAGTATAAATTTATATGGTCTTTTGGGCACATAATTTGGGAACTTCAATCAAAGAACTTAATAATACTCCTACTTTTTTACCTCATAATCCTATTTTCAGGATTCTATCTCAAAGAAATGCTAAGAAATATATACAATATTTTATGCATAAAATGTTCATCCCCATGTTATATATTAAAAATTCAAAAGTACTAAGTGCTTAATGTTAGAGAATAATGGTTAAGTAGATTACAGTACATGACATGAATATATAATTTAGTTTTTAAAAATTAAAATGCAAATATGTATTGAGTAATGATTACATGTCAAGTACTACACTAAATATTTTAGATTCATTTGCAAATTTAACCTTCACTTGAGCTATGCTGGATAACTTCCCTTTGCCCCTCTGGGTGCACCCACTGCATTTCTCTACTCTGTTCTTGCCCCTGAAGGCTGACCTGTGTCAACTAAAGAAAAAAATCAAACTTTTAAAGAATTAAATTTAGACCAAATTAAACTATAGACTAAGATATAAAGTCTGGAGCAGCCCTTATTAAAAAGTTCTGTTGGACTGCTCCTGCACAGTATACTGAGCAGGACTGCTCACTGCTTATATACAAGTGATAGGGGTTTAGTACGCGCAAAATTACATCAAACTTGCTCAGAAGTTACACTGAAGCAGAATTACATCAAGGTTTGGGCATAAGAATACACATCTGGTTATACATTACAGAAGCATAATCACTAACCCTGTCAGACATTATTTTATGTATAGAGAAAGGCAAGGACTAGAGTCATCTTTCTTTTAAGGAATATAGTGACTCAGGCATAGATGTGGAGGGGCTGTGTGCTCTATCGTGTTTTGTCTTCAAAGCATCTTGCCAGAAAACTACACTCAGTCACAGAGGAAGGGGCTTTGTGAAATTATGCTGGCAAACAGAAATGAGCAAACATGGCTTCTTAGGTTTGCTACTTTGTCTCACGCTGGAACAACCTGCATCAACAGGCTCCATTGCCTTCTAGCTTCTGGTTGGGTTAGGTCAATGGAGAGGACCAGCAAGATACTGGAGGTAGTGAGGGTGATTGGATATTTCTTCTTTGAAGAATGCCTAACTCTGGTTTCCCTGTATCAATCTACTCCTGCCCTATTACTAACATGGCAGGCATATAGACCTTTTCAAAATGCAAGCTAGGCGCATCACCCCTTGATTAAAGTCTTGCAGCCGTGTCTGTTGCTCTTAGCATAAAGACCGAGGATGTTACCTTGGCTCAGACACCTCAGCAGCCTTGTATCTTGTGCTTCTCCCTTTGCTGTCAGCTCCACTGGCTTACTTTACATTGTCCTGATAAACCATGCTTGTTTCTACCATAGCACTTTTGCCTACATTGTTCTGTCTTTCTGGAACATTTTTACACTCCCTGTCCCAAAGTTAACCTCCAGAGGGATCAGGACAACCTAACACTTTCTTATCACTATGGATCTTTCCAACATAACGATTATCAAAGTTTGTATTTACACATCAAGCATGCAGTTGTCTATTTCCTCTACTAGCTCCTCCACGAGACTGTGTGTTCAATGATGATGATCTCTGTCTGTCTTGTGTTGCCTGCGTGTCCCCAGTACCTTGCTCTATGCCTAGCACATAGTGGAAATCGAGCATTTGAATGAAAAGAAATGAAAGCAATGAAAATAAGGAGAAAGGTGGGCAGAATCACATTATAAAGAGCTGAATTATTTATATCTATTATTTCCTTTCTTTATGTTTCAAAGTCTACTGAGAGAAAAAATGATTTTAATTTAGTCAAGTCTCAAGTCCTATTCTAGGAAGTAAGAGCTTTTAAAACAGGATGAAGAAAAGACGAACTCCATATTTCCTTACAGTTTATTCACCAAGATGTTTGATATAGAATGGAGGGGGCAGGAGAAATGTTCATAGGCGGGAATGGATATCTAGTTAACTTTCTAGTGTTCTCATCGCTTACTCTGAATTTATGTCATAATTTTATCCATTTTTGAGGGTTCCAGTTATAACGAATTCAGCTTTAGGAGGATAAGAAAAAGGGGGCATTTAAAGAAGGGATAAAACTAGCAAACAGACAGCTGACTGCACAGTAAAATATGTGCACTAAATCAACACTCCTTTCAGTGGGATGAGGAAAACACATTTTACTTTTTTAATTCTTTCTGCACCTTGGCCATCCCTTGACCTTCGCTTTTTAAACTGCACTTAATCTGTGGTAGCCGAGATATTTTTCTAGCCTACTTGCTTAGATTTTGGTTAAGCGCCTCAGCTTGAAAAACTCCACAGACAACCAATAGTTGCCAAGTCTCCCCCAATTGACAGTTACTTCTCGCTCCGCCCCCTCCCCAGAGAGGGCGCGGCTGCGCAGACCTCAACGAGCCCTCCCTGACGTCACAAAGAGCCAGACCAAGTAGGGCGGCGACCCCGCGACCCTCCAACCCTAGGCGGGTGTGCTTCCTTCAAACACTTGCTTTCCTAAGCCCACTCCGGCCAAGATCCCTTTCAGTTAAAGTCATAGAATGAAAGCACCAGGTTGAGACTCCAAGAAGTCACGCCCACGCCCACTTCCTCACTCTTGCCAAGCCATCGCGCCCCCCCCGCACCCTACAGTGGCATTGCCCGGCTACACCCAGTGGGAGGGTAATTAGTGCGCGCCGGCCGGTAGGCGGGGAAGGCGGAGCCAAGCCGCACCAGCTCAACATCTCCCCGCCTTCCTCTGGGCTGGCCTCCCAGGGCGGGCCTCCGACAGCGTGGACAAGGGACAGCCGGGTTGAAGAGGCAAGCGACCATAGGGAAGGGTAGCGGAGGGCAAAACACCGCCCCCAGCGCCCAGCGCGCTCCAGAACCATGAGCGCTTACAACTCACCCCCCTCCCACGGCGGCTCCGGGAGGGGGCGTGAGGCGGAGCTCTCTCCTCAAGCTGGGGACAACTCTGTCCAGGTCCCGAACGTGGCTTCCAACTCTGGTGAGGCCTCGTCCTACCCAGAGGAATGGAGCATCCCCTCTCACTGGCAGACCCTCTTCCACCCATTGCCTAGCTCCCTGTCAAACGCGACCACTGTGGACGCGGCCGACAGCTGGAGTACTAATGTAACTTCCCACCTCAGCACCAGTTTTGACCAGAAGATTGACTCCGACTCCAAGACTGGCTGGGGCTTCAGCGCCGATGGCCTGAACGATCAGATTCCCATGTCTGCCGCCTTCTACAACACCTCTGATAGGGCCGCCCCAAGCTCCAGCCAGGACACCGACATCTCCCGGTTATCGGTGGCAGGATCTCTCCCACCCTTGAGGCCCTTGCGAGGGCCAGTACAAAGGTCAGCCCAGCCCTCAGTGCCCAGGTACCCCCAGAGTTCAGTCGAAGGATCTGCCCTGCCCTCGGAGTCCTCCCCTATCTCAGTGCCGGACTACCCTTCGTTATCGGTACCAGGACCTAATATACCCGGTAACATTTCTCAAATGTCCATGGAGGGACCTTCTGTACCCTATAACACCCCCCGAGATTCAATACAAGAGCCCGCCACATTCGAAGTGCCCGACTACCCCTGGATATTGGAACCGGGATCTCCTATGCCCAGCACCTTTTCCCAATTGTCACTACCAATACCTCCTACACCCCATAACTCCCCCGGGAATTCAATACAAGAGTCTGCCCCGCCCTCAGTGTCCAGCACCCCCCGGGGTTCAGTACAAGGACCTCCTCCTGCACCCAGTAGTCCTTCCGAAGTGCTAATACAAGTATCTCCTAAACCCAATAACTCTCCCGAAGTGTCAGCACAAGGGTCCGCCCCGTTCCCAGAGCCCGGCTCCCCCCGAGTATCTGCAGAAACATCGGCTCCGCCCTCGGGCGCTCCCGGAGAGTCAGCAAATGGATTCGCCCCGCCCTCAGCGCCCGGCTCCCCCCGGGTATCTGAGGAAAGATCGACTCCGCCCCCGGGCTCCCCCGGAGAGTTGGAGGAAGGGTACATCCCGCCCTTTGGCGTCCCCACTCCTGTACCCACGCCTCGGGAGAATCTCTTCCAAAGAATGGCGAGTCGGGAGAAGACGAGTGTAGCAGACCACATGTTCGACGTAGTCGTGATAGGAGGCGGCATCTCAGGTCAGTGTGGACAGTAGCTGTGGCCTGAGGGGCCCTGGCCGGCTCGGGGTAGGGGGCTAGAAGTAGCGTTGTGCGGTTTGGAGGGTCTCTCATCTATGTGAGAGTGTAGCCATGGTCGGCTCGGATCCTGAGAGGTGAGAGTGGGGGTTGGGCCAGTTTTGCTGTTGGTGTGAACTGGGGGAGGTAGGCACAATAATTTTACTACTACTATTAAATACTAATATTTAATGAGATCTTGCTGTGCAGTTATATTTGGTACTTTACATGTATTTTCTCAGTCCTCAGCAGTTCTGTGAGGTGGGTACTAAATTCACCCCCGTTTTACGAAGCCAAGAAACTGAGGTCTGGGGAGTTTCAATAACTCTCCTGAGGTCAAATCGCCTGGCTTGGAAGTGGCTGAAAGATTTTCTCCCATTTAAGGCCAGCAATCCTAATTCCGGAGGTAGCTGCTTTGCCTCACTGATTTCATATCCTTTGCCTTAAACAGTACATCAGCGTATGCATTTCTGGTATTGAGGTATTATTATTCCAGCCCTGCTCTTCTCTAAGCATCTTTCCTTAGAAAATTTGGTAGGTGAAGAGGAAGCAGGCAGAATCATTTAGGAAAAGGTTAAAAAAAGAAAAAAGGAAAGAGGGGTGAGTTCTTAGTTTTAAATTACTCCTGCCTTTTTTTAGAACTTGCAGGAAGTTGTAGGGCATTTATTGCCCCAAGGGGGTCCCTTTTTGAATCAGAGGCTTAGTGCCCTATTTCATCCTCTTTCCTTCTTTCCCTGAGAGTTCCCCCTTCCTGAATCTTGCCTTCTGATGAGCCAGCTGTCAGACCTGAGATCCCCTGGTCCTGGCTTAGGTTTGTGGCTGATCAAGTGAGGGGTGCATGAAGCTTTTTAGTATCTTGCTAGAAGCCTTGTCATGATTCATATATTAAATTGTCACGTGTGTTGTCATAATTGGTAAAATGTTTGAAATTTAGGACTTGTGTTGCATTTCATTCCTAGCTAGAATCCCACACTGACCTCTCCACTCCACCCCATACTTGCAGGATCTGATTTAGACAGAAGAAGAAAGAAGGTGGGAGGAAGTATGTAGGGTGGCCCCACAGTAGCCATTTTTATGTATAAGCCTTTTGAGGAGACTGTGAACATGCTTACAAATTAGTTTTAGATGGAGATAGCTTTTGTCTTGGCATGTTTGGGATGACCAGTCATAAGAGAAGAGAGTGGTGTAATGAACTGTTGCTTTGACAATTCAGCCAGTGCCAGCAAAAACACACATATATGTTGGAGCATCAGAGGAAAGCAGATCCTGGTGGAGAGTAAGAAAAAGGAGTATTTCTCTTGTTTCCCTTCATTTGTTCATTCATTCAACAAATACTTGTTGAGTGCCGGCAATGAAGTAGACTGGTGTTTCCAAAAATGTAGTCATTCTAGGTAAGCTTCCTAGAAGCAATATCATCGTTGATCACTGGGAAATAAATATGATGATAATGTGCTGTGAAAATTGATTGGGAGTTCTTTGTCCTTTCCCATCTCCATATTATCCTTATTCCACAATTCAGGGTTCCTTCTGCAATTTTATTCTTTTCTGTTTTTTATTCTGTTTCCAGTACTCCTTAAGGAATACTGTCTTTTATTCCCTATGCTTTCTTTCTTTCCTTACTTTCCTGTCAATACTTGGTCATTAGCAGAGGTAGATTTAGCACATAGCTGATGAACCTTATTCTTTATACAGCCTTACAACTGCAGGTCTTGTCTGGTTCTCATTGTAAATAACCAGTTTCACACTGAATCTTGTGTGCACAATTTTTTCTTTCTTATTGTATATAAGCTTCAGGCCCCATAAAACCTGGATCTTTCCACGGTCCAGGATCACCATTAATTATTAATTAATTTCCATTTGGGAGAGGTAGAGGGCAAAGATTTCTTGTACAGTATTTCACACACCTATTTCAGAGACCAGCTTCTAGTCCATCAGCAACTGGTAAAAGTACTTGGCTTCCTGTAATGTTATCTCCATTAGTTATATCTGAGTGATTTTTTTAACTCACAGACCAGAAACATTGCTTTCTGTCTGTAGTACCTTTCCAGATAGTTCTCAACTAAATTAAAGTAGACGTAAGTCTGGCTCAAGTTAGATCCTGGACATAGACTGGGTGTTTCATGAGCAGGTGAGAGGCATCACTTCTCAAGCATTCTTGTGAATTCAGGAACACATTATCTTTGTGTGTGCTTGGCAGTATCCCATGAGTTACTTAATAGTCCCTGGGTCAGTTTTAAATGCCTTTTGATATTCCTTATAACTTTTGTCAGGATTTGCACTCTTTGATATATTACCTACACTTTTATAGCATAGCGTCAATACTTAGTGTCTGTGGTGCTATTCCTATTATATAGCTCCAAAAAGAGTAAATATTCTCAATGACATTACTCAAAACCTATCTACATTATCAGCATTATCTTTTATCTTTTACAATTCTCTTTGCACCAAGAAATAGCAACATGCTGCTGTATCTCCTTTTTGTAATTAAAAAACATAAAATAGAGCATGTCTTACAGCACAAAATTCTTTTCTCCTGTCCACCCACCAATCAATGTCATATGGTATACTGTGTTAGTGGTTGAGAGGGGAAACAACCTTGCCCATTTCTTAGTTTCGTGGTATCTTTAACATGCTCTTACCCTTATCCATCATTCCTCATGTATCACACATTCGTCTCTTAAACTCCTTTCATGTTTTCTGTGACACTGTTGGATTTTTATCCCACACTGATTGCTCCTTTTCCATTCCTTTCATTGCGCTTATATTCTTGCAAACTTCCAGTTTTGAAATGAGCTGTAGGTTCTGCTGCTCATCACTTTTGGGCTCTTCTGCATACTCTCCACTTTCTTATTCTGGGACTTCAGCTTTCTCTTATCTATAGAAAGCTCTCAAGTCTCTAATTTGAATTCTTTTCTTTCTCCGAACACCTATTCCATAGTTTATCTGTTCTTGGATATTTCACACTTTAATACTTCAGATTCAACATGTCCAAATGCTACCCTGCCTGCCAAACCAGCCTCTCTTCCTCAGTCCCATGACTCTGTTCTTGGCCCTGCCATCCTCTCCATCATTTTGAACACATTCTTTTCTTTGATTTTCTACATCCTTTTAGTAGATCCTTGTAACTCCTCTTTTGGGCTATCCCTCTTCTTCATTCCCTGTGATGCCCTCCAACCCCATCGCTGAGACAGACTTTTGACCCCTGAAGCCTACCTGGTCATGACCCCCTTCCCGGTGGGTCATAACATATATGACCCCTTCCCAGTGGGTCATATAACCTTTACAGCAATGGCTCTCCCTTCATGTCCATCCCACATACAGTGTTCTCCCAGACTTGATTTTTCTTAAATGCTCTTTCATCACCTCGCTCCTCTGCTCAGGGCCTTAAATGGTCTCCTATTACCAGCCTCTCAAGCCCTGCTTCCACACTCCCAATTATCTGGCCCCACTTTGTTGGACAAGTAGCATTTCTCACTATTCCTCAACATAGACTTGAGCTTTAGTCCCACTGCCTCTTGACCTCAGAGCTACACTATATTTATTTTGTCCTTTCATGCCTCTCCTGTTTTTGTCTTTCTTAACATGGAGGTGCTTTTCTCTGACCATTTATATCCTATCCATCCTTCCATACCTGGTTGAAGATCCTCTCCTTGATCACTCTGGCTCCCATTGATTTTTCTCTCCTCGTGTAGAGCTTGTAATCTATACTTAATGATTTGTACTTATTTTCTGTCTCTTATTTCTTGATTTGATTTTAAGTATAGTATGGTTCCGTCACTGACTTTAGATACTAGTTCCTGTTCATGAGCTGTCACAAATATAACATATGACAGAACGCTAGTGGTGGAAAATTTTAAAATCTGCCCTTAACTGAGAATTTCTCAAATGGTTCTCTTTAGGGAGAGAAAAAAAGAGAAAGAGAAAAAAAGCCTACCTCCAGTGGACAATGCATACTTCCTTCATGGGTCTGTTTGAAATTTCAGAATCTTTGTGATCAAAGAAGTTTTAAAAGGAAATCTAGTCCATTACCTAAGATTTCAATCCTTTGGACAGCATTTCCTTAGTGATTATCTGGCTGTAACTTTGAATACATTTAGAGAAGGGAAATACTCTATCTCCCAAAGCAACTCATTATAAATAGAGGTGACTGGCTCCTGGGCTTAGTTCCAGTATTTTAGGAGCCTCTACCACAGGCTAGGTAGCACATGGGTAAAGAAAGAGTTACATAAAGATGTGTAAGTAGTGTCCCTGCACATAAGGTGCCTATGCCTCTTGGTAGAAGTAATCAAATGGGTAAATAATTGACATGAACACAAAGAGATATATATTAATGTTATAAACATGAACAAAGTTCTGGAACCTTGAGAGATAAGTAGAATTTTAATAGGTAGAGATAAGAAGATGGAAAAAAGATATACCAAACAGTAGAGATTGGAAGAGCACAGATAGAGTCATGAGGGTGTAAGGCAGACATGAGCAGTGCTTAATTTAAGCCCATGGTGAGAGTTCCAGGAAAGGAAAATAGTTGCTTCTTATGCCTCTAGGGATGTGATCGTAGTAGCTATTGAGATAACCCCCAGTGTGCCTCATCTGCCCGTGATTTTTGTGCCTCTGTGAACTGTGGATGGTTAGCGAGTATACAGCAAAAATACCTTAGTCATAATGCTGGATGGTCCTGGGTGAATAGAGGGTTTCTCCATGGTTTTTTTTTTTGCAATTAAATTCCAATTGTCAAGTGGAAAGGGCTCTTAGTGTCCAAATAATGTTTAAGCAATACAACTTCTCTCTATTTTTGTCCATGAGCCAAGCTGTACTAAAAAAAATGAAAGAACTAGCCACCCAGAACTCGGTGCTGTGTAAAACCAGTAAGGATTGAATTGTTCTCATCTGAGACAGAAAAGCTGTTTCACAAGAATGACTAATGTTCGGAGTTCTAATGATTGAATCCACAATATACCACAATTTCCCTTTTTGCTGAAACACATCATCCATACAAATCATTTCTGCCAGGACTATTTTAGGCATTTTAACTCAGAACTTGGCAGAACATATGGTGTGGTTTCGTAGTGACTAAGAAAAGCTTCCATTTTTAAAATGCTGCTTATTTTTGGTGTCTTTGTTATTTAGAGATTCTGAGGTTCAGTGTTGTCTGAGCATTAATTTCATGCCTTTTAGGATACTTCTCTGCCCTTATTTTATTTTTTTTATCAAAATGAAACTAGGATACTTTTACTTTATAGACTTTTTCATGCTGAACAAAGAATATAAGAATTACATTTATTTGGGTTCTGATTTTTTTTTTTAAATCTTCATGATTGAATGAACTTTTGGGTTTATTTGACATTTAATGGGTAATTTTAGCATTTAGTCAATACTAATTGATTTGAATTTATATATAATCCTCAGCTAATATGAAAAATTTATTTAAGAATAGATCTAATTATAGTATAATTCCATACATCACAGAGGCCAATAATGGAGAAAAAGAAACGTGGAAGCCCATTATGGGCAAATATTGGATCACATAGTCATACAGTTGTGGCATAGAAATATTTCAACATATGAAAAATCTTGCAGTATTTGGATTCAGGTGTACCCAGAGAGAATGAAGTTGTATTGTCGTTTTTTATCACATACAGAGACTTGCAAGAGTGCCAACTCTGTGATTTAGAAAGTATAGACACCCAATAAGTACTTGTTTAAAGAATATATTTACATATATAAGATGGATAGATTTCATAATGATAGGGGTTTTTTTTTCATTTTAAGTTCGAGTGATTAGAACTTTTACGAATTGATTCAAAACATTCTAAATGTTGTGAGCATTTGAGACAAGTTGATTGTTGGGCTGTTTCTCCCCCTTTATTGTGACAAATATTATATATTTTTACCAATAATTTATATTTTCCTTCAGACAATATATTTCCTGTTATGTCATCATTTAGCATTGTGTAAAGTGTTTGAACTGTGGTTTTTGTCATCTAAGGCACTAGATTTAGTTATATGTGCTATATCTTCTGGTATCTTTTTTAGAACTTAGTTTCATGAAGGTCTGTCTCCTTAGCTTCCTTTTAAGACACCTCCTCAATAATTTCTTTCTTCCATGATTTATTCTGGAAATGGTTTGCATCATTTCATATTGACATCTTTCACTCACTTAAATCAGTGCCTGGGTCTCTCCACAGGTGGTCATTCACCCCTTCCCCATGGCTTCTCTGAGTCTTTGTGTAAAAGCCCTTTTCTAGTTGTTGCTAGGCCAAAATAAACAGAGCCCCATTTATTAACAATATTTAATTTGATCGATTAGGTAAGAGTGTCAATAAAAACATAAAAAGCCAGATGATAAGCTTTGAGAGGTGAGTTAATTACATATTAACCACGTCCAAGGGTCACAGAATGGTGGCCTATGACAGTTCAAAGGGACAGAAACGGAGGCTCAGAGAGGTCAAGTGAATTACCAAATGCCACAAAATTCTTAATGACATAACTTGACCTTGGACCCCTAAAATACTGTCTTCCAATACAGGGCTCTTTCTGTACCTCACCTCATTGGACTTTCTCTGTCAGCCCATCTATAGATCTACAATAAACCTTATTATTGCTTTATGTTGAAGCTTGATGCTCTCAAACCTCGACAGTAGTTAATACATTAGAACACATTACACGAAATGTTATTGCTTTGAGAACATTTAAATTTAAAAACATGGGGCATCCTATTAGGTAAAATGACTTTCATGTGACAATTTTATTTCCTTTTTGAAAAGTTCATTCCTAGTACGTAGAGATTATCTAATCTCTACGATAATGTGTAGAGATTGTTTGAATAGTTTAGATCAGTGATTCTTAACCTTTTGGATTAAATGTCCTTTTGAAAATTTGATGAAAGCTATTGCACCTTTTCACAAAAAAAAAAAAAGGAATAGATGTTTTTTCCCCCTGTACTAGGCCATCTAGAACATCTGATGTTTTAGAAACCTCTTCAATGTCACTGTCCCCATAGTATAATTATTTTGGGCTGAGATTTCATAGAAGTGGTCAAAAGTAAAAATTCAAAGTATTCATTACATCATTAAATAGTTATTAGTAATGAATTTGTAAATATACCATGATGAAAACAATCAACACAGGCTGAAAACAAAGGCACCTACATTTCTTGTATTAAGCCCACAATAAATAGAGAAGGGAACCTGACATGTCTTGAAAAGAAAGGATTTGGGAGAAAACATTGGTGAAGGAAATGATAGGCTGTGGTGGTTGATAGGATTTCTTTTAGTAATTTTCCAAGATCGATATTTAAAGATTTTACATATTGAAGTGAAGCTATTGATATTAAATATGCATTTCTTAGTTAATATGCATTTGTGATAGTTTGTAAAGATCATTGGCCATTGAAAGCATTTGACAAAATTCGGACCCAAATGGAAGAGGGAACTTTTGGTCTGAGGGCTTTTCCTAGTTTATCTGTCAGCCTAGTTGTCTGTCCAGTAACTCGTGTGAGGGATAAGATCCCTTTGTGTCACAGGGGTTACAGCTATGAGCCTGAAGAAATGTGGGTATTGAGGTTGGTTCAGAGGTCCAGTGACAACACAGAGAAAGAAATATTTAATTCTACCTGGAGTTGAAAAGACAAGGAAAGGATTTCATGGAGGAAGTAATGTTTGATGGAAGTGTCATAGATTTTGGATAAATTCTGAAATGTAATGAAGATGACCTTTAAGGTAACCATTAAATGAGTTAGCTGAGAGCTATGGCTAAGTCAAAGACCTTTCTCTTGTATGCTTGCATGTATTTGTTCATTCATTCAGTAAATATTTGTCGATTGTGTATTCACTGTGTGCCTTGAGTAAAATTTGTGGGTTTTGCTCTTTGCTCCTGCTTCAGGAACATTGCCTAAAAAACTTCAGTATGAGTTGATGTTTGACTATACTTTTTATTGTCCTCATTGTGTTCAGACCAAGAGTCCAAAAGTGCAATTAGTAAGAATTCTATTGGCCAGAGACCAGTTCACTGAATAAAAATTTACTTTAAAATGTATTAATATTTTGCAGTATACTCTATACATATTCCTAGGTGATGATGAATGTCAAAGTTGCAGAAAAGTGTCACTTTTAGGAATAAAGAGAACTATGAGAGGCAGCAAAGCATAAGCCATAGCTATAGCTATGCCAAAGCCTCACTCCAACTCTCAGCTTGTGCTCTAGGCATCATTCACCTCAGACCCTATGGGAGCTTATTACGCTATTTGAATTATAAGAGATGAAACCAGCTGTCCCAAAGTGTATTTTGAAGTATGGTTTTGGTTTTGGTTTTTTAATGCAGAGGGTGGAGAAATGCTGAGATAAACAAGTCTCTTTGCTATAGGACTTCTCCGGGCTTTTAATATGCCAGTGTGTATTAAACATTTTCTGAAAGGAGGAACAATATAAGATGTCCCAACTTCCAAGAACATTGACATTTTCCCCCAGAGCATCTTGCTTGAGGACTAGTGTTCCATAAAACATTTTGGGAACTACTGCTTTAGACTACAGCCATCCCAATGTGCCGAATCTGAGGACGGCAGTATGGAGTGCCCCTGGTATATTTTACGTTTCAATGAAAGAATGAGGTGAATAATGAATTAAGGGGTAATTGCATTCCCTAAGTTGGGTGAAATCCTTTTATCTTAAGTGAAGATGAATGCTGAACAATAATCTAATAAATTAGGACTGTCTAGACAACCAGTCTGTCGAATTCAGGGCAAATTGAAGTTAATTGTTAGCTTTCATCTATTTATCATTTGAGACAGCCCTATCATTTTAGCTTATCAAAGGGATTAGAAGATTTGGCCTTTCCAAAAGCAGAAAATTATGTCTCTGAAGGGAAGCCCAAAATACAGATGGGTATAGGTATAGATTAAATTGATAGGAATGGTTTTATGTATCACAGACAAGTTTGTGTGTGTACATTGATATTCTCTCTGTCTTGTTTTAGATGTATTAAATTTGAGATGCCTAAATGAGCTAAATGTGTGTTACAAACTTCTCGAGAACAAAAATGTGTTACGCATCTTTGTATCCCTAGAATGGAGCCTGCCACATTGCAAGTGCCCAAATGCTTGTTGCAACAAATAGTAGAACCACATACCAAGAAAACAAAATCATGCTCATGCAGATGAGGGCAACAGGAAGTTTCTAATGATACTTGGATTATATTTATCTCAAGCAACTAAGAAAGACTGACAAGGATAAGATGCCAGGTCATTTTAACTTTATGCCTAAGTAAGTCAGCAGATTCTAAATACTAAATACTCTTTTTTCTTTTGCTAAAAAGCACAATACTGATTCCAAGATGAGAAAATGTGCTAGTAGTATTTACAACCTGTTGCCCTCATCTGCATGAGCATGATTTTGTTTTCTTGGTATGTGGTTCTACTATTTGTTGCAACAAGCATTTGGGCACTTGCAATGTGGCAGGCTCCATTCTAGGGATACAAAGATGCGTAACACATTTTTGTTCTCGAGAAGTTTGTAACACACATTTAGCTCATTTAGGCATCTCAAATTTAATACATCTAAAACAAGACACTTAATATTTTCCCATGACTCATTCTTCCCCTGGCCATTTCCACCTTAGTATATGGCATTACATTTACTCAGTTGCTCAGGAATCTTTGCACTTTTCTTCAAGTTTGACATTCATCATCCTCTAGGAATGATTATAGAGTATGCTGCATAATACATTTTAAAGTTAATTCTCTATTATTCAGTGAAGTGGTCTCTGGTCAATAGAATTCTTTTTTTTTTTTTTTTTTTTTTTGAGACAGAGTCTCACTTTGTTGCCCAGGCTAGAGTGAGTGCCGTGGCGTCAGCCTAGCTCACAGCAACCTCAAACTCCTGGGCTCGAGTGATCCTTCTGCCTCAGCCTCCCAGGTAGCTGGGACTACAGGCATGCGCCACCATGTCCGGCTAATTTTTTTTTATATATATATCAGTTGGCCAATTAATTTCTTTCTATTTATAGTAGAGACGGGGTCTCGCTCTTGCTCAGGCAGGTTTTGAACTCCTGACCTTGAGCAATCCGCCCGCCTCGGCCTCCCAAGAGCTAGGATTACAGGCGTGAGCCACAGCGCCCGGCCTGGTGGTCAATAGAATTCTTACGTAACTGCATATTTGGACTCTTATATAACTCCACTTGGACAGTGGGCTGAACACTCTGAGGGCAATAAAAAGTATAGTCAAACATCAATTCATACTGAAGTTTTCTAGGCAACGTTCCTAAAGCAGGAGCAGTGGGCAAAACTCACAAAGTTGACTCAAGGTGCATAGTGAATGCACAGTCGACAAATATTTACTGAATTAATGAACAAATCTTGGAGCCATTCTTGACTCTTCTCTTTTTGTCATACACCGCATCCATTCTGACAGCAAATCGTGTCGGCTGTAGCCTCAAAATATCTTCCAAATTTAACTGTTTCCCACAACTGCAACCACAGCCACCCCTGTCCAAGCCATTGTGGTCTTTTGCCCTTGTCCAAGCCACCATGATGTCTTGCCCAAAGATCTGCCTCTAGTACTAGTCTCCCGCTTCCTTCCTCTTTTGCCCCTTTACAGTTTGCTTTCCTTACAGAAACTAGGATGATCTTTTAAAAAGTTGAAATAAGATGAATCACTTTCCTACTTATAAACCTGTAGTGGCTCCCCATCACACTTAGACCAAAACCCAGTATCTTTTCTATTGTCTACAAGGCTTTATGTCATTTAGTCTCTTCTTACTTTTCTGCTCTCATCATCTCTTCACTCATTCCCTTTGGCTGTGCCAGCCTCAGTATTCTTTGAGCACATGAGCCTTATACCTGTCTTTCCCAGAAACTTGTGTGACTTACTTCCTTACTTCATTAAAGCCTCTGCATTAATGTCACCTCTGAGATGTGTTGACTGATGGTCCTATCCAAAAGAGCACTCCCCAGCTCCATAACTCTTTCTTCCCTTAATCTGCTTTATCTTCATAGCACTTAATATTTCTTTAATAGTTGATAATACAATATTTATTCCTTTTGTGTTTGTCTGTCTCTCCCATAAGAATGTAGGCTTCATGAGGACTTTGTTATAGTCACCTCTATGTCACAGCACCTAGGACAGAGCCTGGACCTAAAAGGAGTACAGTATTATTTGTTGGACAAATGGATAACAGAATGAATGTAGCTGGGTTTATGATACTTGTGAAGGTGTAAATATATGTACTTGAAAAGGATTCAGTTGCTGTTCATGCCCTAGATGCTTGTCATGAAGATGGCCCACATTTCATATATCTGTAGGCTGTATTTAAAACCTTTTAAGGGGAAAAATAATTTTGTATGGAAAAATTGCTAGTTTGTGTATAGTAGTTTTTTCTTTGCAAATAAAGTGATGTTCTATGTAAAAGGCATGCAAGCAATAGATTCAAACAAGTATATATTGAAAGATGACTCTTCCTTCCATTCTTGACCCCCAGCAGTGCAGCCTGAAAGATAACTGCTGTGGTTGTTTATTGTGTGTATCTTTTCAGATGTTTCCTATGTAAGTATAAAGTATGTACATTGTTTTTTTTTTTTCTATAATGGGTCCATACAATATACAGGGATCTCGACCTTGCTTATTTCACCTTATATATTTCAAAGAAATTTCACTCCTTTTAATAGTAGTATAGTATTTTACAGAATGCCTCTACCATGTCCTTATATGAAGCTCTTTGAGCACATGGTGAGTTTATATGTAGGAGCGCTTACTAGAGATGGAATTGCTGGATGAAGGGAATGCACATTTAAAGTTTTGATGGCTAATACCTACAACATCGATCACTTTACTTTGCCACCAACAGTGTAAGAGAAGTTCTGTTTTTCCATATCTAATTCAATACTTCTATCCAATAAGTCAAATGGTACCTTATTTTAATTTATATTTCTCCAGTTGTGAGTAAGATTGAGCACCTTTACATTGAAAGACATTTACATTTCTTCTGTGAAACTTTACATTCACATTTTTTACCCATTTTAAAAGTATGTTTTAGGCCAGGCGCGGTGGCTCATGCCTGTAATCCTAGCACTCTGGGGGGCTGAGGCGGGCGGATCGTTCAAGGTCAGGAGTTTGAAACCAGCCTGAGCAAGAGCGAGACCTTGTCTCTACTAAAAATAGAAAGAAATTAATTGGCCAACTAAAAATACATATAGAAAAAATTAGCCAAGCATGGTGGTGCATGCCTGTAGTCCCAGCTACTCGGGAGGCTGAGGCAGAAGGATCACTTGAGCTCAGGAATTTGAGGTTGCTGTGAGCCCGGGCAACAGAGTGAGACTCTGTCTCAAAAAAAAAAAAGTGTGTTTAGTTTTTTTATTATTGAGTTGTGAGAACTTTTTATATTTTGAAGAAATGAATACTTTGTTGACTGTTGCAAATATTTTCTTTTTCTTTTATGGCTTCTGGGTTCTGTGTATTTCAAAGAAGGCATTCTTTACTCCGAGAATATTATTTTAGAAAAATCTACCCTCCTTTATTCTAGTTGTATTTGTTTTTATTTTTTTATTTATTTATTTTTTTGAGACAGAGTCTCGCTTTCTTGCCTAGGCTAGAGTGAGTGCCGTGGCGTCAGCCTAGCTCACAGCAACCTCAAACTCCTGGGCTCAAGCGATCCTCCTGCCCCAGCCTCCCGAGTAGCTGGGACTACAGGCACAAGCCACCATGCCCGGCTGATTTTTATATTATATATATTAGTTGGCCAATTAATTTCTTTCTATTATTATGGTAGAGACGGGGTCTCGCTCAGGCTGGTTTTGAACTCCTGATCTTGAGCAATCCGCCCTCCTCGGCCTCCCAGAGTGCTAGGATTACAGGTGTGAGCCACCGCGCCCGGCTGTTTTTATTTTTTACATTTAAATCTTTCATCTGAGCTTATTCTGAGTAAAGAGTTAGAGAGAGATTCTTTACTTTTTTTCTTTCCCCAAATCTGATGTCTCAACACCATTTATTAACTAAACCAGGATTTGTCTACTAATTTGTATAATTCAAGGTACTTCTGGACCATTATCTTTCACATTTCTCTCTCTAATCTTGTACCAGCACCACTCTTTTTACTGTAGCTTTGTCATATATTTTAATAAAAGGTTGGGCTAGTTATGTTATTTTTTCAGGAATTTCCTGGCAAGCTATTTTTCCATATGAACTTTAGAATCAAGCTCTTTAAAATAAAGAAAAATAGTATTCATATTTTAATTGAGATTTCATTACATTTGTAGATTTAATTGGAAGAATTAAGGTCTTTATAATGTTTCCTCCTATCCAAAAATAAGGACTATCTTTCTATAATTTCACAACTAGACACCTTACTCCTTGAATTCTTTTCTTGTTTTTCTCTTTTGTTCATTCGTTTGTTCGTTCCTTCTCATCAGTTTTCTAGGCTAAGTGTCTACTATCTACACACAATGATAATTTTATCTCTTCTCTAAATGTTATGTGTCATTTCACTCTTATCTAAGGACATTGGCTAGCTAGCCACTCCAAAAGTCGTGGAAGCTTTCCTAAGTCACTCTAGCCAAACTTGCTTAAGTACCCTCATAGCACCTTTTGTATACCTTTATTATAGTCTGGAACACAATGAACTTGATAATATGTTTATCTTATTGAACAACTCTAAAACATCCTGTACACATTCCCACAGAAGTACTTTTCCACAGAACACCCTTTGGGAAACTCTGAGTTGGAGAAATCAGGACCATGGAAGTATTGCTTAAGGAAGAACTTGAGGTTACAAATAAGTGATCAGCAATACCAAGTACAGCACAATGAAGTTTAAGGATTGAAACAAAACCATGAGACTTAGAAAAAAGGAGGTCATCGATGACTTTAAGTATAATGGTGATGATGCCAGTTCACACTAATGGGACATTTACTACACACCAGTCACTTGGCTGAGTAATTACATGCATTACCTTGTTTAATCTTCACATTGGCTCCCAAAGCAGAATGATTATTATCTCTGTTTACAGATGTGAAAACGGTCTGAAGAAACTTGCCTAAGATTATCATGCAGTTAATGACAAAATGTAATTCCAAATCACACTAGCTTTACAGTGGAGGCTCTTCCACCTATCACTAGGACAATTGGATGGGAGTCTGCCCAGGAATGTTTCATTTGACCAAATCATTATGAGATTTTTTAAAACTGAATGTCTTCAGTAGGAATGCCTGTCATTGAGTTTGTGAGGGTTTTTGAATTGTAATCTCTGAAGTAGTCTATTCATTCATTAATAAATTATTTCAATAAATATTTCCTGAGTTTCCACTGTGTGCCAAGTACTATGCTAGGCTCTGGAGATGTAACAGTAAGCAAAAACAAGCAAGCACCTTACTTTCATGGAGGCTTAATTAAACAATATACAAAAAAATTGTGTGTGTGTTTGTGTGTGTATACGGTGCTAGGTGATGATATGTGCTAAGAAGAAAAATCATTGTAATAGGGACAGAGTGTGACAGATGACTATATTAGTTGTCCATTTTGACAGTAGATGACTATATTGGTTGTCTACTCTGACAGTAGGATCACTGGACATCTTTCATGAGGAATGTGCTACATTTCAAGGTTTGTTCTAGTGAGGAAATGGAGACACCAAATCATATGTTGTAGAAAGAAAATCAGAAATTGCACAGGAATTGGAAAGGGTGGCACAAGTCAGATGGAGGAATTTCTTTCTTTCCTAGGATAGAGTAATGTAAATGTGCTTGAAATACATAAAGCAAGTGGCCCAGGGCCACGGTAGAAAAGGCAGGGGCAAGTGTGGAACCTAGGTTCTCTGGTGACAGGAAGCTTGAGATTTATGTCCCAAGAAGCAAAAGGATCATTTCCTTGGAGGCTTCATTGCATATATTAACTGTCAAGGTGCACTATGTGGGTAAAATAATTTCCTATACCAGTTCTCTGGGGACAGTAGCCATTTGGGGGCATTGAGAGCACTGCAGAATTGGTGAGAAGAGTTTCTATGGGCAGTGGCTTTAAGAAGCTGGAGGTCAGTTAAGTTGCCATGGCAACACCACTGCTGGCTGCATACATCTCACCCAGGCTCTCCTGATCTAATAACCAGAACTAACATTGCCTTGAACTCTCAAACAAGGTGTGCTATTGGCAGACTTGCTTCTTTTTTTTTTAACCTCTCTATTAAATCCATTAATCTATTTTATTTTGCTTTCTGTAAAACCCAAATGATGAAAGAGAGAGAAATCAGGAGAGGAATTGTATTGTTTTAAACTCACTATCCCTATTTAAAATACTTATTGCAACTAAATTAAAGATTCACCTGTGCCATGAGCCACTATTTTCCTGTTTTCATGTTTTTGCATTTTCAAAGTGGTTTCATCTCCTTATACACATAATAAGGCCTTAACAAAATCTTTGTGAATGTTGCCTCTGCGGGCTCTCTGCTCTCATAGAAAACCATAGGACATTCAGGAATCGTGGGCTCTTTTTTTCCTAGTGCTATGCTAGGTTTGGGAGAGGGAGACCTCTGGTGTAGGGGATGGCAGATTTTGAAATGCCCACTTAGACTTCTCTAAAAAACACAGGTGGGAGAATTACAAACTTTTAACACTAGGACACTTGAGAGTCTGGCCCAAAGGCCCCTTCCAAGGTGGCCTCTCATGTACAACTCAGTGAATATCATAAACCCTTGCTGATTTAATAGACATTGGTAGCCTGAAATCACACTAGTAGTGTGAAATCCATGGTGAGATTGTATAATACACCATGGAAATCCAAATATTGCAAAACATATGCTCCCCCAACTCCATACGTTTCCCCTCCCCAGCTGATTGTTAATCATTTACTGGCATACCTGTATCAAACCCTTTCCTTATCTTGCAGGTAGGGGGAGTGGTGAGAAACAGGCTTCTTATCACTTTAGATTTCACGTGGCCATTGAATGATGGAAAATGAAAGAAAGAGAGAGCTATAATGCACAATGTTCTTCATTTTTGCTTAGTAATCTATATTACTTTGGAACAAGATTAAATAAAAGTAAACCTTTTTTTGAGATGAGAGTTTTCTCTTTTCATAATAAATATGAAAATAAAAATGTGTGATTATAAAGTCTGTTTTTATAGTAACCACATTTTATTTGGTACCTTGCCTTCAGACTTAAGAACCTTGTCTAACAATTGTATCTCATTTAAAAAAAATACTAAATAAACGTTTTGAAAGATTATGGCAAAAGTCCTTAAGCTAATCTGTAGAGTTGAAAATTGAGATATAATTTTCTTTCTGTAAGTAATAGTTGAATTTTGTAGTGATAACGGGAAGGTAGAATGCATAGTGAGTGATACACAAAATAAATATGAACAAGAGTTAAAGAATATAATTTAAGACTTAACATCTTTAGTTTTGTCCATTCAAATCAACAGATAGCCACAGTTGTTATATTAGAAAAGCTTTTTTGGACTGTGGGTGTTTGCTTGAGCTTTATGACTTACTGAATATTCAAAAATAACTACTTTCCTAAGCATCTTACCTTTATTTACATATTGTGTATTTTCTAACCTTTAAAGGATCATGGAAGTTCCTTATCAGGGTCTTCTTCACAGTAAACTTGCAAACTGAAACATTAACACCTATTTACTTAGCATCTTAGAAGAAATATGCTTTGCGTATAGTGGATTTTTCGAAATAACTTGAATCTTCCCCCTTCAACTTCCAAGATCTTTTTAAAACTATTTTTCTGAAATCCATTCTAAATATTTTAAACATATTCTTTATTTCTTAAGGTAAGAATTTAAACTCTCCTTGTTGAGATAGGGCCAATCATTTTCCCATAATGTAGAAAAACTACCTTTTACAACTTTTTAATTTTATTTTGCTATGTCCTTAAATACCAAATTGCAAAGTTACCTTTGTCACTGGTGTGATCATTGTACTAGCTCAGATAGTCCTGCTCCCCACATCCCCTTTAGTCTCCTGAATAATATTTATTTATTTGACACTGAATGTCACTCAGCAAACTTGGTTGGAGTTATATGCTAGATTAGATTCTATTAAGGTTCCAAATGAGGGTGTGAGAAGTAAAATCCTTTACTTTTCAGGAGACTTTGTTGTGATCATCTCAGGCACTTGGTTTTCTCATCTGAAATATGGCGATAATGAAATCTACTCCGAGGGATGGTTGTGAAAGGCAACAAAGAAAAGCAGGAAATATATCTGTAGAGTGTCATTGCAAGATGCCACCTCATTGTGCCTCCATGGGTACAACTGCTACCTGTCCCACTGTTGTTGATGTTCAAAGACACTCCTGCTTCTCCTTAGGTAGTGTGGAGAGGGCAAGTTTCTCCTCCTTAGAATGACAGCTGCCAGGGTAATTCTAGTAGTCTCTTGGTTATATTTATCTAATTAGTTTATAGTTAGGTTTATTAAAAGGAACAGGGAAGAAATGAAACTTTTTGCATCCGAGTTTCTCTATTTTTAAATATGGAATATTACTATGAGGAAAAACCATGTTAATCTCTTTTTACCTAGTAATGCCCATTCTAGAACTTAACCCTGAAGAAATAATCAGACATAAGAACAAAGATTTATGCATATATATATTTTTCGTTTCACCTTCATTCCTTTTTTACATCAGTCAGCACAAGAAGCCTTTGGCTTTGTCCCAGAAAATAGATTACACCAAGATTGGCAGACATTGGCTTGAATTTATTTAACTGTTAGGGGATGCCTTTCTTTGTTAGCAGATTCCAAAGATTTGTTGCATACCTAAATGTTTGACAGACATCAGCAAGGTAAGGGTAGTGTACTTGAAAGGGTCAAAATTGCACACAAACATTAGCAGATGGCAATGCTGGATATGGTTTAGACTCCCTGTGTTTTAGATCTTATAGACCCAAACTCATACATGGCTATGTATATCCCGTGCTGTTTTGTGCATGAATAAAATACTATGTCAGCCTGGATCCTCTGAGAGCAGGCATCGAGACAGAACTAGTTGTCTAAGAGATTTATTGTAGGAAAAAGCCCATGAAGGATAAAGGGGAGAGAGAGCAGGAGTAAGCAATTAAAAAAAAAAAATAAACCAAGGTAGTCCCACCCACAGTGTATAAGTGTTCCTTTCTCTCCACATCCATGCCAGAAAACTAGTGCAACCTCTATAGAAAATAGTATGGAGGTTCCCCAAAGCACTAAAAGTAGACCTACCATATGATCCAGAAATCCCACTACTGGGTATTTACCCAGAGGGAAAAAAGCTATTTTATCAAAAAGACACCTGCACTATAATGTGTATTGCAGTACAATCTGCAGTCGCCAAGATGTGGAATCAACCCAAGTGCCTGTCAATTCGTGAATGGATTAATAAAATTTGGTATATGTACACGGAGTACTACTCAACCATAAAAAATGAGTTAATACCTTTTGCAACAATCTGGATGGAACTGAAGACCACCCTCCTAAATGAAGTATGCAAGAATGGAAAAACAAACACTACATGTTCTCACTATTAAATTGGAACTAACTGATCAGCAGTCATGTGCACAGATGGAGGTGAAATTCAACGGAAATCATGTGGGAGGGAGTGGGGAGGAGGGGATGGGTAAATCATAACTAATGGGTACAATGTATGTTACCTGGGTGATGGGCAAACTTATAACTTTGATTCAAGTAGTACAAAAGTAATCCATGTAACCAAAATATTTGTACTCCCATGATATTCTGAAATAAAAAAATAAAAAAGGAAAAAAAATTATTTCTTCTAGGCTTGCATAAAAGCTTTTCTTTAAACTACTTACAATACCCTTTTATCATATGCCTTGCAATATTTCTCTGTACACATTTTAATACATATTTTTGCATTTATTAATGAATAAAATTTTATTTTCCCCATTTTCTAAAAAAATAAGAAAAAATAAACCAAGGTAGTCCTGTATAATTTTCTACAATCTGGATTTTGTTGATTGCATCCTGGTAGTGTTATTAAACATGTTCCTCTGACCCCTTGCTATCAGGTGTAGAGGCTTGATCACATTAGAATTTAATTTGTTCCTTCCTTCTGTCTGTCCATCCATCTGTCCTTCTTTTTTGCGAAACTTATTCATAGGTAGTGGTATGTACTTCTATCCAGAGACAGATAACATCTGGTTATCTCTTTTTTGTATGTATTGTTAGCAGCTGTTGATGATCATTATGCTAGACCCATTAATTCATTAGAAGTTGCAAAATGCTGACATTCTAATTATTTCTATCTTTACTTACTAGTTGACATACTTTTATCCCTTCATTAGCTATTTGGGTGCTTTGAGATTCAGTGTAAATAAGAAAGGTAGGATGAATGCTAGACTCTTTTGTTTATCATTTTTCAAAATGATAAGTTGGTTCCTCATCATTTTCCAAAGGTAGCCAATGAGAATTTTTGTGTTTGTTTAGTATTGTTATGAACTCATGGATTTAAGCCATTGCAGTCATCTTTATTTGATACTCAAATTATTCCATCTTTGGCCAGTGGGAGTATATAGGTAGGCTTCTGAGTCTTATTGACAAAATCCTAGTAGTTTCTGACAGTCTTCTTGCTTTCTAGTATGATCTAATACTCCAGGCTCATCTTATACATTTCCTGCTTCAGATCTAATATAGGTCACAAGCCATGGCTCATTGTAGTAGGAATTGATTTTTTGGAAAACAAAATCTGGGTGTTAAGAGTGTTCACTGCTACTGGGCAGGTTATCTTTTCTATGCCTTTTCATTGAGCAAGACTAAGAAATATGTTTCTTTTTAAAAAATATAGAGTATGTCTAGAGATAATACCAATAATTCTAATTCACATTTAGAACTATAGGATTATTATTTCATCTCATAATTGTTACATCTGAATTTCCTTATCCCCATGCCCCAAATCCTGCATCTCATCAATACCTACCTGACTACTCAATTGCTTTATCCCACACTACACATATAACAGTCTCAGGATAACAACACTAATACTAGCACCAACCAAATTACTATTGAAAAAAAAAAATGTTTGCAGTTCTTTCTATCCTTAGGGTATCTACCAGTAAATGAACCATCAAATGACTATGTTTTAAAATCACTTGGAATAGTTCATCTCCTCAACCATTTGTATATATATATCTACATATCATTTATATCATTTTACTAGTCTTATCCCCGGTACCATTCTTATTTCTCTTTTACTCTAATATTCTAACTAGCATTTCCCCCCCATGGTATGATTATCTCTATAGTTTGCTTCATTTTTTTGTAATGACGAATATAAAGATAAGTAGATACTAAGATACTGTTTGAAGTACAAAAATAAATGTAGATTTAGAAATAAATGTATGCGCACATATATTTCCTTACTCTGGAGCTGAGAGCTCCTAGAAGCAATGACACCCAAGTTACAATGAGCACAACTAGAGCCTAGATCTTTGTTTCTATACTATTCTCCAATAAATGGGACCAAGGCTCATTGGAGAAATGGCTGATTCTAAGGCTGGGGCAGGGAAAGACAAGATGAGCCTGGAGCATCTTGTAGTACCAGAAAGTAAGGAAGTATACATACACACACACACACACACACACACACACACACACACACACACACACACCCCATATGCACACATGCACACAAAATAACGGGAATACTGAAAGAGCTCTCAATGACCAAAGCTGGAACAATTTGACCAATAAAATGATATCATAGTATCAGATTCTAACCCAAAGTATAAAACAAATATCTGTGAGTCCATATCAATATAAATAAATGATCAGATAAATAAATAAATGGGAAGAAGAGACAAATACCCAGTGCATAAGAATTCCAAATACTGTATGTATGGGGTTATTAAATATGAAATGTCCAATTTCCTTAAGTGCTAAGTTTGACAGTTGATAACTCTGACATTTCACTTTGACATTTATTATTTTATTTTTATTGTGAAGATACATCCTCAGTCTTTCAAAGCACATTTTGGCTTGTGATTATCTGTCATATTTTTTTTTTAGAACTAAAATGAAACCATGGATAAGTAAAAAATTTGTGTTATTTTCAAAGATGAGTTCCATCATGGAACATATGCAGTGCAAACACCTCAAAATATCAATGAAGTGTTTGAGAAGGATGTGGTTAATGAATGTACAGTACATCAATGGTTTGAGAAGTTCCATTTTGGTGGTTTTAATCTTGAAAACGAGCCATGTGGGCGACCTGAGACCAAGATGGATAATGATAAGCTGAAAGCTGTAGTGGAAGTGAATCCATCTCATCCTATGTATTTATTAGCAAGTGTTAGCATTATTATTCCAACAATTTTGGACCATTGGAAACAAATTGGCAAGGTAAAGAAGCTGGATAATGAGTTTGCATGAATTAAATGAGCATCAGAAGAGAAATTTTCTTGAAGCTTGCCTTTCTTTGCTGTCATGACATAAAAGTGAACCATTTTTACACCATATTGTTACATATGATGAAAAATAGATTCTTTTTGACAATTGCAAGTTTTCACTACAATGGTTGGATAAAGATGAAGTGTCAAAACACAGTCCAAAACCAAATATTCATCAAAAAAAGCTAATAGCGTCTAGTGGTCCAGCACTGGTATTATCCATGACAGCTTCATGAAACCTGGTCAATCGATTACAGCAGATGTCTACTGCAACCAATTGGATGAAATGATGAGGATGCTTGCGATGAAGCAGCTGAGATTGGTCAATAGAGACAGGCCAATCCTCTTGCAAGACAACATTTGACCACATGTCACACAAACAACATGGCTCAGACTACAGAATCTGGACTTGGAAACTCTCTGACATCCACCATATTGACCAGGCCTTGTACCAACCAACTACCATTTCTTCCAGTCTTTGGACCACTTCTTGTAAGGAAAAATATTCAATTCTCAATAAACTGTGGAAAAGCGCCTTTCATGATTTCATTGCTACTCGCTTTCCAGGTTTCTTTGCTGCTGGCATAAACAAACTACCGTTAAGGTGGCAAAACTGTGTTGATAGTTGAGGCACATACTTTGATTTAATTGTACTGCTTCATGTTTGAGATGTAATAAACTAAGCTTTTGATTCGAGATTGGACATTTCATATTTAATGACTTAGGTGTGGGCTACGCATAGCCTTCCTTCCAAAGAGTACAGTATGGAAAGGGGGGAAAGAAGTAACTTTATGGTGAAGAAACTTGACAAACACTACCTCAGCCAGGTGATCAGATCAGACTCAACATCACTGATAAATCATGTTGATAGCATGCACCTTGAATATGTTGATCTACAACATTTTCTCTACTTTTCTGGTATTCCTATGTTGGGTTTAAAATATTCTTTTCTGAAAGCTTTTATTTATAAGTGAAAACCTGTTCTTGGCTGTGTTTGAGCCAGTGAATAAAGTATGAATCATGGTTCCTACCTGTTGGTAACTTAGAATCTAGTGAGGGAAAGATCTACCAAGCATGTAATATAGTTGTAAATCATAGGAAGTGACTATATAGGGTTTTCAAGTTGAGAAAAGTGTAGATATACTGAGGCCTGGTTTACAGGAAACACATTCTTCTGTTTATACTATTAGGCTGTCTGGAAGAGGGACACAATAGGGGTTGATTTAGGGCCTCAAAAATTCTCTAAATGTGATATAATTGTCACCAGAAAACAAGATATACATTTTAAAAATTATTACATTTTGTTTCTGTTGATCAACCTGAAATGGAAGATGACTAAACTAGTCGTTTGGGAATCCCTTATGACAGATAATAAAATTGATGGCTTAATCAGTCACAGTGTGATCAGAATTTATTAGAAAGACAGCAAGATCATTGGATTGGGTATGATACCTTGTGTTCATTTGATGTGTTAAATCATGGATGTCTAGCATTTAGATGTTCATATGTTTTTCTCTTTTGTTTTCCCTTCAGGATTGTCTGCTGCCAAACTCCTCTCCGAGCACGATGTTAACGTTTTGGTTTTGGAAGCACGAGACAGAGTTGGCGGACGAACATACACCGTGAGGGTAAGTGATATTAATATTTACATATAATTTCTCATTCAAACAACAAGTGAGGCAATTGGAAGTCACAGGGGTAGAGGAGATCTCATGAGTTTCATGCAGGCAAGCCATTTGTACTCCATAGCTCTAAAGTACTTCATCAAATAAAAGTCCATTCTCTTCAATAAGCACTCACTAAAGAGTGACAGGCTCTGACCTTCAGTCACTCACATTGTAGTGACGACAACAAACGTGAAGAAATAATTTCAATATGGTGTGATAATCTCCATACTAGAGACTTAAATCAAATGTGTAGTATCTCAGGTGGGGTTACAGTTTGGCTGGACTGGAAGTGACTATATACCCACAACACACACGTCCACACACACACAGACATGCACACTTGCTATATGTTCCTTATTTATCTGGTGATACACAGCTTAATAAAAGTGTGGTGGCTACAGTAAGCAGGACTAAATGTAGCATATTTTTGTGCAACTTTTCTCCTTGGCCCTTGTTCCCTAAGAGGTATGCTGCTGCCAGAAACACTCTTTGCTCAGGTTGGGTCTGGCTACATATGAGAAGGAAACCCAGTTCTCGCTACATCATTGCCTTTTTATACTTTTTCCATTCTGGACAAATGCATGCTCACTATTATTTAAGATATTTACTATTATTTACTAACTATTTACTACAATTTAAGGGAATGGTTGCAGTTATTTGAATCTGTGGGAGCTGATGAAAGTACATAGGGAGATAATGAAGGGTGGGAAGGAAACAGGGGCAAAGATGGAAGTTTGGGGCACATGCAGATAAAAGCCAGGGCAGGGGCAGAGGAACCAGAGAGAAGCAGTAGAGGCAAAGGAGGAGGACCAGACTAGAGCAGTGCTTTGCAAGTCACTGAATGAAAGAGGAAGGGATGCTCAACGGAGTCAAATGACATAGGATAAAGGCAGAAAAGAGACCCTCACATTTGGCAGTTAGAAGGTCATTAATGAGACCCTTTGCTAGAGCATACAAATAGAGTGTTAAAGGCTGGGGATCTGAGGACAAGACTATTAAAGTGACTGGAAAGAGAGGATGCATCTATCTAACCAGAAGTTGTTTCAGTGAGACTAATAACAAAATGGCTTAGGCAATGATAATAACAGAATATAATGGCTTAAGCAATGCAAGCATTTGATTATTTCACAGAAGTCTGGTGGTAGGTAGTCCAGGCTAGTGCAAGAGTTCAGTTAAGTCGTCAAAGCTTCAGGCTCTTGCTATCTCTGTGCTTTTCCATTCATTTCATATTGGCTTATCGCCTTGTGGTAACAAAGTGGATGCTGTGATTCTAAGTGTCAAGTTCTCACTCAGGGCAAGGGAAATGGAGGGACAATATCAGCCTTGTCTGCAACAGAGGCTTTCCTTTAGCAGAAGACCCCAGTGACATTTGCTTTAATCTCATTGGTCAGAGTCGGGTCACATGGCCACCTTCAGCTGCTAGGGAGCCTGGGAAAGCAAGTATTTAACATTTCCAGGCTGCATAATAGAAGCAGGCATGGGAGGGAAAATATGAATGGACATTGGAATAACCAATAGACAACATCTGACCTAGGATATTGTAGCAGCTCTTTCAGTCACACTATGCCATGCGACCCTTCTGTCATTGCTTCTTACCATTTTAAATATATAGGGATATATCATAGGCCTATTTCCACCTTGCTCAGCTTTAAGAATACTCGACAGCCTTGCTACTCATAGTGTGATCTGTAGGTCAGCAGCCTCAGAAGCAACTGGGAACTCAATAGAGATGCAGAATCTCAGGCCCTGTCCTAGACCTGCTGAATCTGAATCTGCATTTTGACAAGATCTCCAGGGGACACTACAGAAGTGCTATTCGATGTTTGCTTGCTTGCCTTAAATTACTGTCAATCCAGATTAAATTTATTTGGGGAATTTCTGAGTACTCCCTTAGATGTAGTCCACTGGGAGGCTATTGGTTTGGGAGTGAAGAGCCTAGGATTCTAGCTCCTGTACTGGCCTGATACATTGTCTTGGGTAAGTTCTATTAGCACTTTATATCTCAGTTTTCTCATCTGGGCAATAAGATAAAATCTACATGCCCTAGAAGAAGATCCCTTCCATCTTCAAATTCTAATTGAAGGCAGAGTGTTGTAGTGCAAAGGAAGAGTTGCATATTCTGCCTGTATGTCCTTATTAGATATGATTCTTCTGTCATTTTCTGAAAAATACTCCTTCATTTTGGAGATAGTTATTAAGTTGTTCCTTAGCCCTACTTTTCTTATCTCTGAAACCTTTTGGTTATTAAATAGGAGCATCAGTCATGTTGCAGATTTTCAGTTAAGAACAAGTTTCTTTGTATAAGGGAAATGAGAATTCCAACATGCTTGTCGGCATCTGTGTTATTGGCCTGGGCTGCTGGGCCATACTGCACCATTTATATGTGTCAGCACCATACAGGAACTATTATTGTATATTCAGCATGATATTATACCCCCCTTAGGTAGGTGAGAAAGGAATCTCTGAAATGCTTAGAAATTAGGACTTAGCATTTACATTTCAAATGACTAGAAGGAGAAAAAGAGAGCTTATAGGAAGCAGGGATGAAAATTGTATTTATTAAGAAACTGAATCAAATACTATTAAGAATTGCTTATAATAGCATAATCGATTATGATAATTTTGGGAGGAAATGTCATAAAAACTACTCTGGGTCTTTACTGAAATGTCAAATGTCACCTGAGAGCTGTTCAGATAAATCTCTCATTAGTTCAGAACGTCCCAATTTTTTCTAATGTGATTCATCCATAATTCTTCAGAATCAAATACATAAAGTTGAAATGCCTGCAAGCCACCATAGGGTTGGTATATTTGTTTTCTAATATAGTTGCATGTTTTCAGCTTCTTCAAAGGCTGAATAGTGAGATCTTAATCAAGACCCTAAAGACTGTGGTACAACATAGTAGAATACAATATTACACTTCTAATGTTTTCATGGCACCTCATTTAAAATGTTTATATTGTTTCTATTATTTAATGTTTAAAATGTTTCTATTGTTCTAATGTTTAAAATGTTTCTATTTTGTAAAGAATCATTTTGTAGAATGCCTCACTCTTTTTATTGCTTCATTTAGGATTGTTTGCTTTAACGATAGTGTTATTGTTCCAAAGACATCATGTTTGAATATTCCCAAGAGTCTTCTTGCTATCTTTGTAAACGCCCAGAAATTTATTGAAGTACTGACTCCAGTTTTGTTCTTCATATCTTAAATTGGATGTTGGAGACTAGAAAATATTTGAAGGACATTACCAATGCTTAGTAAAAGAGAACATAAGGATATATGAGAGACAGATTAAAAAGTCAAAGAAGTACTTCATTTCTGATCTTTGGACAGAATGGAAACCCTGAGTAACTCCCCACTGAAATAAGTAAAATGCAGAATAAAATATACTGTGTTTATCTGACATAGAAGTTTGAAATTTACAGATCTCCTGGATGTTGAACAGGTATCTCAAGCTTCACAACATATCCCACTTCTGATCTTCTTCATCTAGACTGCTACACATGAGTAACCCAAAGGCAAAAATCATAAAACATACAAGCAAACAAAGCACCAAAAAAGAATAAGCAGAAAAAATGACCCAGAAAGATTTTGTAATAGTTGAATTATACACAGAACATAAAATTACTATTTAATATGTTTTAAGAAAATAAATTCTTGGGCCGGGCGCGGTGGCTCACGCCTGTAATCCTAGCTCTCTGGGAGGCCGAGGCGGGCGGATTGCTCGAGGTCAGGAGTTCGAAACCAGCCTGAGCAAGAGCGAGACCCCGTCTCTACTATAAAAATAGAAAGAAATTAATTGGCCAACTAATATATACAAAAAATTAGCCGGGCATGGTGGCGAATGCCTGTAGTCCCAGCTACTTGGGAGGCTGAGGCAGGAGGATTGCTTGAGCCAGGAGTTTGAGGTTGCTGTGAGCTAGGCTGACGCCACGGCACTCACTCTAGCCTGGGCAACAAAGCGGGACTCTGTCTCAAAAAAAAAAAAAAAAAAAAAAAAAAAAGAAAATAAATTCTTAAAACTAGGAGCAGGGAAAAATAAACTAAAAAAATCAAGTAGATTAAAAATGATTTCTAAAGATGAAAATATACCAATTAAAATTTTATTAATATAAAGTTGGTGGATAGATTAAATAGTATATTAGACACAGCTGAAGAGTGAGTGAACTGATAACATCTGAAGAAATCATCTACAATGCAGTTCAAA
This sequence comes from Microcebus murinus, assembly GCF_040939455.1. Taxonomy (NCBI): domain Eukaryota; kingdom Metazoa; phylum Chordata; class Mammalia; order Primates; family Cheirogaleidae; genus Microcebus; species Microcebus murinus. Next base: position 117,765,739 of record NC_134136.1, read on the forward strand.
GATAAAAAACTGGAAAATATGTTGGGGGAAGCAGAGAGATGGAAGATAGTGTTATGATGATATAAAAAATTAGTGGCTAAGGATTTTCCAGCATTATTGGAAAACAACAAGATACCCAACATGCCCAAAGCATGATAAATAAAAATAAACTCTCACCCAGACATAGAGAAACTGCCGTATACCAAAGAGATCTCAAAAGCAATTATTTTTCATAAGATAAAAAAGGCAAATCATACCATACTATGAAAAGTCAACAATTAGACGTATGAGTGACCGTGACTCTTCAACAGCAAAAATAACTGCCAGAAGATAGGGTAATAATATCTTTACTGTTCAGACAGAAAGAAAGAGAATGGGAAATTCTAACCAAACTTTGTTACCTGCTAGAACTATCTTTTTGTCCAACTGACAAAAATAGAGAGTTTAGGACCCGTAATGGGAAGAAATTACAAAGAATATGGTTCAATCAGAAGGAATATGATTACAAATAAAAGATCTGAGATTTAAGAGGGGACAGTGAACAAAGATATTGGTAAATCTTTAAATGTAGTTAAGTAATATCAACAACAGCATAAAATAAAATTAGTAATGTCAAGTTTGTTGGTTGACAAACCTGAAACAGAGTATTTAATACTTTCATAGTTTACAGATTAGATGAAAGATGATCACAATTAAAGCATGAATATTTTTCTGTTTTGCAGTAGAAAGATAATATATTAATAAACTTCAGACTATATTAAGTATATATGTTAATATAGCTAGGAACATTGTCTAAAAGGCCTGACTGTATAACTTCCAAACAAGTAGAAGAAAAAACTTTAAAAGAAGAAAACTCTTAATCCAAAAGAAGGAAAGAAATCAGGGGGAAAACTATTCATGTGGGACAAATGGAAAGCCATAATATAATAAGAAGTAAAGTTAAAACATTTAAAAAAGAAATAATAATAAATATAAATGAACTAAACTTGTCAATTAAAAGAAAAAAGTAAGAATAAAGAAAACCCTACTGAAAGATAACCCTGCTGAAAGATAAAGAGATATATAAATACTAATTAAGCTGTTATAATTATATTAATATCACACAAAATAAGATTTAAACAAATTTCAATGAAATAAATATCACTACATAATTGAAGATTGAACAATTTTAAACTCATATACACTGAATAATCTAGCTTTAAAATATAAAGCAAAAATTGACAGGAACCAAAGTTAGATGTTCGATAGAGTAAGAGATTTTTAACAAGCTTTTTAAGGTTAATAATAGATTAAGCAAATAAAAAAGGGAGAGTGCAATTAAGTTTATTTTAGTGGACATGTACAAAATTTGCATGTAGCTTTTAGAGACTATGTATTCTTTTCAAGCAGGAATATAAAATCTTTGAATACTGACCATGTGCTAGGTCATAAAGTTAGTCTCAAAGATTGTTGTCATATAAACCACATTCTTTGACCACAATGCAGTTATGATAAGAAGATAACTGAAAAACATTCCAGCTGTGGAAATTAAAACAAAACACAACAAAACTTCCAGAAACGTGAGTCTAAAGAGATATTCTAATAGAAATTTGAAAATACTTAGACTTACACAATAATGGAAATGCTAAATATAAATTTGTGGCTGTAGCTAAAGCAATACTTAGAGGAAGATTATAGCCTAAATTTTTCCATTAGAAAAGAAAAAAAGGCTTAAAATATGAATAAGCTAAGCATGCAAAGAGTTTGAAAATTATGAGTGTAATAAATCCAAAAAAGAGGGGAAGAGCGCAAATCACTGATATAGAAAATAAACACACAGTAAAGAGGATCAGTGAAACAAAAGTTAGTTCTTTGAAGAGGCCTGTTAAAGATAGAGAAGTGCCTGGTAAGACTTTTAAAGAAAAAAAAAAGAGACATTCCAAATAAACAATAAAAGAGATGAAAATGAAGATATAACTACTGATGCAATGAAGAATAAATGAAAAGAGAATGTTATGAACTTGAAAACAACAATTTAAAACATACATGATATGTAAAAATTATAAGAAAAATGTAATTTATCAAAGTAACACTGATTTAAGAAGAAATAGAAAACATGAGTAGTGCTTTTGCCTCAAAATAAATTGAATCTGTAGTTTAAGATTTTCCCACAAAGAAAACAATAAGCCTAGATAGCTGTGCAGGTGTGTTCTATCTAATGTTCAAAGAATAGATCATTCTATTTATATACAAACTCTTCTAGGAATAGGAGAAAATATTATCACTAACTAGTGAGAATAGCTATACTCTAATGCAAAAAAACAGACAAGGGCAGTAGAAGAAAGGAGAATCACAAGCCAATCTCAGTGTCTCTTATGAACCCAGATACAAAAATCCTAAACAGAATGTTAGCAAAGCATATCTTGCAATGGAAAGGTAATATCAGGTTAGGTAATCCCAAGAAGCCAAGGTTGAATAATACTAGACCATCAGTTTCCCGGAAATAACAGATTAGGTAAATTGTACCAAAATACAGAGAGACTAGACAAAATGTACTGTACACACTCACACACACATACACACACCCAAATCTTCAATGCATTAGAGAACCAGAGAGCTAACAAGGTAGTGAAGAATCTCTGGGCCAACATCTGGAAAGCATTGACCTACTTTTTCCTGGAAGTTGGGGCAAGTTGCTGACCACTGAAGAAGCTGCTAGGAAGCTGAGCAGTACTTGGCAAAGTCTTTCAAAGCTAGGGTGACAGAAGGTCAATTCCAGAGTCCAGCAAAATTTGTGTATATGGTGGAGAGGTGTTGGTCAACTCCTCATGCTTTGGATTGGGCTGCATCCTAGGACTAAGAGTGAACTAGAAGAGGACTAGGCCACATGTGCATTTCAGCCCATCTTCAAATCGTCTCAAGCACTGAAAATGGAATAAAGTTATCTAGTACTGTTAGTGTCCCAGGCTCTGGGCAGAAGCAAACATAAATCCTCTCTGAGAAAGATACCATCCTCCTAGGATTCAAATGATTTCTGCATCTGTTCAAGTACAACGAATGGCACGCAATAAAAAAATAATCAGGCAAGCAAGAAGAAAAGGCAGCATGCATGAGAACTGGTATAAACAACAAAGTATAAATAGATCCTTAAGAATTTACTATACAAAAACATGAAGGAGTTGTAGCTCAATGATATGCGATTTATTGATTAAATCATCAGTAAGTGTGTTAATAAAAAAGCTGAAAAAATTGGAGAACTGCATTTAAGAGGGGGGAAGTAAACAATTTTAGTTTATGAGAGGGTTTGCATATTTGTAAATAGTAGTATATGAATCTTTTTATAACTTTTAGTACTCTTTTCCTATGATGTATTCTTCCCTGGAAGTGTTTTAAAATAGTATCTAGAGCCTACCAATGTGGGCTGATTTAAGATTTCATCTGGTAGAAATCAGGGAATTAGGCCTAATAAATTTCTAGGTGGCTCTTCCACCAAGAACACCAGAGAAAAGTATACGTAATAACTTAAATGTTTTGCAAAGGAGCTAGACCAGCAGTATATTCTGCAGTGTTCTTTATTCTTTATGCATTATATTGCTGAATCAGCCTCACTTATATCTCTACAAATGGTGGTGCTTACTGATGAGGGTCAGACAGGGTTGTGCCCCAGTTCTTGAGTAGAGGAGAAAAAGATTGCTATTTTCAGATGCACTTTATAAGGGAGATGTAAAGCACAGTTAAGTTTTAAAAAATAAATGGGGTTATTTTTTATAAGGCATAAAGACTTTCCCCCCAAGTTTTAACAAAAGTCTTCTGATCATTTTTTGTCTTTTTGCAGAACAAACATGTGAACTACGTTGATGTTGGTGGAGCTTATGTTGGCCCAACCCAAAACAGAATCTTACGCTTGTCTAAGGAGCTGGGCATAGAGACATACAAAGTGAATGTCTCTGAGCGTCTTGTTCAATATGTCAAGGTAAGGCTGACAAGTGACCAATGAGGCAGCATTTTATTTGAGAAAATATTTGGTTTGCTTTCAGTTATTTGTTTTTTTTTCTCAAAGCAATCATAAAAACAGGCTCCTGGCTTTAAAATAGTAGTCTGCCTTGCTTTTCTTTTCTCTTTTCTTTTCTTTTCGAAAAATCCCGAAGGACTCCTGGAATCACTGTGGGAGATCATGGCTCAGTTTGGCACCCCTCCATGTCATCCACTGTGGCCCTCATAGGCTATGCCCCAACTCCCAGTCCAACCAAAGTAGACAGGGAGGCTCTTGGCGCCCTCCTAATGCATTTGCAGGGCATAGGAGTGTGGGTGCCTGCAACAGACATGCTCACACATACACACGTGCATGCACACCCCACAAGCCCCAGGCAATCCCTGAGTCACCTGGGAGGCAACTCTAAGGCCCCAAGGAACATGATAGTTTGAGGCCACTTCTTTTTAGTCTTTGAACTGGTTATTCATCTTCATTCTTACCTGGCATTTCTTTGAACACTTTGATCATTTCTTCTGTACCTGCCCTTGACTCTTGGGAAGTCTAGCTCTGTTGTGCAGTTTTGTACTGTTTAAACAAGAGATTGTTTAAACTCTAGCTGCTGATACCCATCCAAGAAATAACAGCTGTTGCCAATGTTTTTCTTTCTCATTGAAGCCAAACATGGAATGGCTGGAGTCCAGAAACATGCCTCAAGAAATCAAGTTTCCAATCTGACATTGCACCCCACTTCCTGGAGCTAGTGTCACGGGGGAAGGGATCATTTATTTATTCATTCTAATGCCAGGATTCCCATGCCAGTAACCATGTTACTTCCCAAAAGACACATCTCCTCCCCCACCCCACCATAGGCAATCACTGTGGGTCTGGAGGCTGCAGGGCTTTTGGAATGTGCTAGGAGTTAATGTTAATTGCAATGCCTGCACACTGATGCCCAATCAGGGCACATAGGGAATCTTTGTGAACTCTGATAATCATGTGTTTTGGTATGTTTGGGAGAATCTGGCAGTAACACACATGAAAAAGCAAACCAGTAGTCTTTAGAAAAACTGTGGGTTCAGAGGTCAAGGGAGAAATGAAGGAAGTATAAAACAAATTATACAAAATGTTTAAGAAACTTGGCTTCAATGACCTTTGGCCTCATGACCAAAAAGGAAAAACCTCTTTGTTTTCTTACTTTTTCTTTTCCGCACTGCATGCTGTTTCCCTGGACTAGTAAATAATAGCAGCAGTAAGTAAAATAGCAGCTAACATTTACTGAGCACTTTTACCTGTATTCTCACGTTTAATATATGGAGAGAGACCAAATCCTTTGCACTCAATTACTAATTAAATAATCACGTAAATTCATTCTCCATTCTAACTGGGAAGCAAATGAGCATGATGATTATCCTGGAATCTAAGCAGATTCATGCTTATAATCTTTTCCTCCCTAAGATTCAGGTGCTGAGAGAGTTTTACTTCACCTGGAGGCTGACAATAAACAACAACTAAGCACTTTTTATGCATGAACTCATTAAATCCTTACATCCACCCTGCTAGGCAGGCATTATTATCCCTACTTTACAGATGAGAAAAGTGAGGATCAAAGAGGTAAAGTCAATTGAAAAGGCTATAAACCTAGTTACAGTCTACCTAATCCCTGAGTGCCTACTCTTCATTAGGAAATGAAACTGAGGGTCCTGAACTGAAACGTGCTGAGCTTTCAACATTTGTTTGGCCAAACACACATCTATTGTAAGTTATCTCACCATCAATATCACTGCAGCCTGGCTCATACAATGAGTTTTTTTTTTTTTTTTTTTTTTTTTTTTTTTTTTTTTTTGAGACAGAGTCTCGCTTTGTTGCCCAGGCTAGAGTGAGTGCCGTGGCGTCAGCCTAGCTCACAGCAACCTCAAACTCCTGGGCTCAAGTGATCCTTCTGCCTCAGCCTCCCGGGTAGCTGGGACTACAGGCATGCGCCACCATGCCCGGCTAATTTTTTTTTATATATATATCAGTTGGCCAATTAATTTCTTTCTATTTATAGTAGAGACGGGGTCTCGCTCTTGCTCAGGCTGGTTTTGAACTCCTGACCTTGAGCAATCCGCCCACCTCGGCCTCCCAAGAGCTAGGATTACAGGCGTGAGCCACAGCGCCCGGCCACAATGAGTTATTAAATGCAGTTATTAAAGATGCAGTTATTAGTAAAGATGCAGTTAATAACTGCATAGATGCAGTTATTAAAAGACCACTTTTCTTTCACTTTCTTACCCTTCTTCCACTTCCATGTTCCTTTATGTACATTTTGAAAACTGGGAAAAACTAGAAAGTTGTAGGTATGTCCTCAAACTTGTTACCTGCTAGTCTCCCAGCTATGCCCACTCTAAAACATGATGCGAAGGTGGGATTTTGAAAGGGGCACCCATAGCCAGCTTTTGTGAGTAATTCAACTCCTCATCCTTTTTGATGGAGGCACACCACAAAATGAGAAAGTGCTGTTTAAGAATCTTGACTTTGCCTGCAAGTTATCAAGAGATCATGGCATGCTGTCCAACCTTCCTGATAGGTCCTTACAAGTTAAGTATCTTAAGTTGTGTTGGGATTTCTGATGTCTCTGTAATTTTCTGGGCTTCACATGGAACCCCGCTTTCCAGAAATCCAGGTATGATTGTTCTCTACTTTGAAAGGGTCCTGCTGCAAGCTTTAGTAGTCAGTGAACTTGTGGAAAGATTTAGGGAAATGCTATGTGCTACATCAGATGCCTAAGTAAGGAAAGAGAAATGTTAAGAGTAGCATCCCTTTCTTTGTAGTTGCTACTGCTGAGTTATTCTCTAAGGTATGTCCAAGCCACCCGATAGTCCCGTTGCTAAGGAAAAATACAGCTTCAGCCTTCTAGAGGGGAGAACTACTCACCTTTTACCATATTTTTCTGTCACAAAAATACAAATATAGCTGAGCATTGCATAACCTACTGTAAAAAGGCATCTTATCACGAGATTGGACTTGGTAGCCTGAGGCTGCTTTTGTAGGGCATTATTAACCTCTGGATCTTTGCCATTGCATGGCCATACACATGAACATGATAGTAAGATTAGATCGTAATTATGGAAGACTCAGCATGTGGCAGGCTTGGTGCTAAAATGCATGCTTCACCTGCACTGTAGATAACTAATGGCATGTTTAAATCACAACCTCAGTGATTGAACCCTCAAGGTCAGCACCACTTCCATAGTAATGATTAACGATGACTCTCCTTTACTGAGCTCCTAGTATGTTCCTGGCCTTGTTCCAAGGCCTTCCCCTTCATTATCTTAACCCTCACAAGGATCCTAAGGCAGGAATTGTAGCTCCATTTCACAGAAAGGGTCTGAAGTTCAGAGGTCAAGTAACCTGCCCAAGCCAATAAAGGCCACAGAGCTAGAATTCAGATTAAGATCTTTTGGCTTTTCCATGCTATCTCTTGCCAGGCAATATTCCACTCTCAGGGACTGTGGACTCCAAGAAGCTGCCTTACAGTTTGTGCTTGTCCTAGTCTTCTTTGGCAGCTCTCTTCTGAGGGTCATCCTGTGTCCTTCGCTGTGTACCCGTATGCAGTGCTGGTGACCATTTTGCTCAGTTGTTTGGCCTGGAAGCCTGAAAGAGCAGTGTATCAACCTGCTACAATATAATCACTGTGCCTTGCTTATTATGTGATGGATGTAGTAACTGATAAACAGCCATTTAATTGCCAGGCAATTAATGTTGAAGCTCTATTTTGAATTTTAGTACTTAACAATAACCACATATTTAAAATGCCAAACATAATTCTTTTTATTTAAGATATAATATCATCTAACAAAAAGATGGAGAATAGAAATACTTATGATTAATCCATTCTCTCACCATACTTTAACCTTCCCAAGAACACATATTTTCACCGAGATAGACAGCAATGTTAAGGCAAATAAAAGTAGTAGGTTAGTTAAAGATTATTTTATCTGAATGAGTGCCTTTTTGCTAGTGTTTTCTAATAAAACATATCATTTCTGTAATGAGAAATATTCAGTGTAGTGGGTGTTTTTATGATGATCAGGAAACTGTAAAAGGAAGAGGCCATATTAGGGAAAAGCAGAAAGATATTTAATCTAATATTCCAGATAAGATTGTTAATAAACTATAGTAAAAATTTTAAAATTTTTAAATTAAATTATTAAATTTATTATTGGTAATTTTAATTTAATACTTTTTATTTATTGATTTATTATTAATATATTATTAAATTATTCTTTAAATTATTAAAACATTAAATATAATTAAATTATTTAAAATACCTCAACTCTTACTGTTCTCTCCACTTGTACAGGTAAATATAGGCTTTTCCCCAACATTATAGTATATTGGGTTAATGATACAAATTGTCTTTGTGACACTTTCTGCATTGCTTTGTGACAGTCCCAGCTTCCCTAATCTAATACAGTGTATTCTTTTTTGTAAATAACACTGAAATGGAGGATTGCCATTGTCTAGATAAACCCAGCGATGTCCTTTATGATCCAGATTACTTCAGCTCTTAAATTTTACCAATGTGAAACATTAAAGAATGCCTAAATTGTTTCTTGTGTCAGCAATATGTAGTGTATCTAGTTTCAATCTAGGATAGTTTTTAGTGTCCACCAAAGAACTGCTCTATACATTTGCTAGATTGTGTTTACAGAGCAAGTTTTGACATAACAGTGTGTAGTTTCAAGCCTGACCCTCTTGGCTGAGCACTGGGGATATACTTTTAGTGATGTTGCCCCCCCATATCTTTCTAAGAAGATTCATAGAAGGTTCACATCATAATGCTCAATTCATTTATCAGTTCAGTAAGTATTTACTGAGCAATCTACTCTGTACCAGATATTGTTTTAGGCTGCAGATAGAATGGTGAACAAATGATCCAAATTTATGCCTTCTTGGAGCTTCCAATCTAAAGGGGAGAAGACAAGTAAACAGTAACAATAAATAAATAATAATAGCTAACATTTTTGCCTGAATCCTTCATGGATCCTGTAAGTAGAATCCCTTTTCTAATTCTAGTTTAGTAGATCCTGATTCTTATGTAACAGTTTCCTGACAAGTTTCTACAGTGAGTGGGTTTTATGAATGTTGTGAATTTGATATGAGTTTATTTAGGAGATTATACCTGATCTGTGAAATTAATATAAATTAATTGTGTTTTCTTTAACCTAAAAGATAGATTTTTAAAGTAGCATCAGCTAGACATGTTTAAAACATTCTCTTTATAATTTAAATTTTTTTCCTTTGGATGGTGTAAGGGAAGCAACTGGACCTAAATGCCAAGTAAATTGATTTATTACTTACATTAGTAAATAAGATGCTCCATCATTAAGTTTGTTTTATGAGTGAGTTTCATTGGAGATCTTTTGTACAATTTTTCAGTGCCAAGTAGTGCACAAAAAGGAGGAAATGCTTGATTCCTTTATTTTGCTTTACATGGGTTCTTCCACATCATAATACAGATGGGGTGAGGGGCATGAGGAGAAAGAACCCAGCCATAAACAGAGCAAGTCATTTTGCAGGAGCTACTTTGAAGGAGAAATTGACATTTTCTTACATTTCCACTTTCTTCCTTCTTTTTACATCCTTCTCTCAATAGAAGTAGAGACTATAAATATATGCCACATATTTGTTTTAGAGAATGGTATGATAAAGACTTATTTAAAACAACATAGACTTTGCTGATAGTAACAGCTCAGCAAGCAATTTTTTCTAGTATTAGTTCTATTCTTGCCACAGCCATTTAGTCCAGGTTTCTATGCCAATGACTAATCAAAGGCTTTTCACAATGTATGTGTTCTGGAATACTAAGTAAATTTTGTTGTTGCTAAGAAGTAAACTTGATTCTAGCCAGTAGGTCATGTAGAAAGCAGCGAATGTATTTTTTGTTAGTTTGTATTAATGTTGACCATATGTAACTGTGTTGTTGAATCCTTGCTTACAATAGAGTGTTCTTTTTTTGGGATAAGGGACATTTAGTTTTAAGTTTCGTTTAGCATCTTTTCTATATCAACTCACAGAAGATGTTTCTTTTGTCGTCAAAGAAAGTTAGTTAACTAATCCACTATTTTTATTTGCCTCAACATTACTGTCTACCTTCGGTGAAAATATGTGTTCTCTGGAAGGTTAAAGTATATGAAAGAATGGATTAATGAGTTATATCAAATTATATTTTCACTTTCAACCCCTCTCGGAAGGAAACTCAAGAAGCTGAAGGCATTAATAGCCCTTGTAGGGATGTTGTTTGTTGTGTCTTTTCTCCTTCATTTAATCACCTAAAGTCTTCCCTCCTGACTCCATGCTATTAGTATTGTCTTCCATCTGTAATGTGCCCATACATGTTTTACCTCATGTCAGTTTCCTAATGGTCCTATGAATTAATAAGCATTATTTTTTCCATATTACAGATGAGAAAACTGAGGCCCAGAGACTTTAGGAGCCAAAGTCAGGCTTTTCAGCTCTGTGCCCAGTGTTGTGTGGGTTACATCACATTCTTCCTTATTCCATGAAGAGAAAGTCAACTTGTGAACCCCTCTGATAAACTGCTCCAAGATGTAACAAAAATCACTTTACCCCAACAGGCTCCGGAGTCATAAGATGCCACTTTGGAAATAGAGGCTCCTGTGGACAAGGGGGTGGTGATGCTTGGGAGCTGTATGTGGCACAGTTCACCAGGGGGGCTTATTTTGTTCTCTTGTACCCGGAGCTGTAGATCAGGAGGCCCTCTGACCTTCATGAGCCCCTGGCTCCTGAACAACTCCGAGGCTGCCCCAGGTAGGCTCAGCAGGCTGAAGACTACAGATGGATTCTATTATTTTTGTTAAAATACTAAGTCTAGGCCTAGGGCATGGTTTGGAATTATTGGCCATGTTCTTTTCATTGATGATTTATGTAAACTTATTAGTCAAAGTATTGACCAAGATAAGAGTATTTTATTTTGTGCCATGATATCCTGCCTGGTTTTAAAAAGAACAAAAAAAGGAAAGGATTTAAAGTGAATGTTGATAAGTGTTACTAATCTGTATAGGTCAGGGTAGAAGATGAAAAAAACAAATAGGTAGGGATACGCAAGTGGTTATGGGCCTTGTGTTCATGATAAGAAATTCTGTTTTGATGGTAGAAATGAGGTAATACAAGAGGAAGTGTTTTATTCTCTAAATTACAGGTAGGTTTCTAAAAGCAGAGAGCCTAAAAATGTTTACATATTTTCAGTTTGATCCACCAGGTATCCAGTATAAAGATATATGGAGGTAGCCGGTAAAAAATAGTTTTTAGTAACTTTCATGCTTTTTTCCAATTTTGAAAAGACTTCATTTACTGTTTGTGGGTTCCCGGAGAGCTTTATGACAGAATTACTCTTGAAACCTTATGCTGTTTAGAGAGCTGGGTCAGCGTTAGCCATTTCCTCTCAGAGGCTCCTTTTTCCTAGAAATTCTCAGAGACAATCTCATATTTGGCTTCTAGAATATGAAGTTCCTACTCAGTGGAAGTGATAGCCCAATATATAGCAAAGTGAGGTCAATTATTAGATATTAGATATTTTTCCTTCCATTCATTTTCTTCTTTTAAAAGTTATGGTAAATGAACTGCCACAGAATTGACCATCTTTATTTTTAGGCATATAGTGTTCATTAAGTACAGTGTACAGATTAAGTACATTCACATTATTGTGCTACCATCACTGCCATAGCCATCCATCCACAGGACCCTTTTCATCTTCCTTCCATTCATATTTAATAAGGGCTAATTCACTATAGAAATTGTTTTCTAACCATTCATTGATAAGTAGTCTAGAGTCACCCTCCTGTGTTGGACTGGCCTTCACTAGTATGGAAAGGGAGTTAGGTCATTCACAAAGGATTTCTCTCACACTCAGGATATGGAACTTTGTAATCACCTCTTCATGTGGGGCCTCGGCATTTGGGTTAATGGCCAAAGGATCTTTGTAGATGGAATGAAACATTACACGAGCAGCTTCCTCAAGAAAAATCACTCAAGTCTCCATAACTGAACTCCTTTCAGGTTAGAATGTAGTTACCCCTTGAAGATTAAAATCTCCCCCTTTCTCCTTACTTTCTACTTCCTCCCTATTTCTTCTTCTGAAACCTTAGTCCCCACCCTAGTGTTCAAACCCACTACCCTAACCAAAAGGCTCCATCAATGATCCTGAATTTTCAAACTTTTGCGGAGTAGCCTTCTAATAGTTGAAATCTTCAAAATGTTCTAATGTCCAATGAATCCCATATCTAGTCCATTCTGGGCACTTCCTGAAAAAGGGAAGTTCACTTGTCCCATGAGCACATGTTGATCCAGCTAGAAAATCTTTTTTTGTCATTGTTCTATTCTGCCACCTAACAGGACTGATGCCAGTATGTAGCCCTCTGTCTCAGGTACGGACTCAAAGCTTTTTCTTTTCTGTGTCAAACACAACAAATATATACCTTTTGGAAACCTACTGGGCCTCAGAGTTTTAGTAAATAACAGTTATCCCTACTTTAGAGATAAGAGAAAGCTATAAGAATAAGGCTGTTTGGTTCAAGGTCCTACACAAGTGAAAGAAAGACAGACATAAAACCCTAATCAATCACTAACCTTCACAAACACAAAACTTGAAACTGAAAAGAGACAAATAATAATAATAATGTCAACATTTGATATTTGCACAGTCCAGTACTATTTTTATAGCACTTCATTTTGGTTTTTGCTTTGTGTTTAAGTTTTATGCAACCAGGCCAGATGCGGTGGCTCACGGCTATAATCCTAGCCCTCTGGGAGGCCTAGGCAGGTGGATCATTTGAGCTCAGGAGTGTGAGACCAGCCTGAGCAAGAGCAAGACCCAGTCTCTACTAAAAAATTAGAAAGAAATTAGCTGGACAAGAAAAAACATATAGAAAAAATTAGCCAGGCACAGTGGTACATGCCTGTAGTCCCAGCTACTCAGGAGGCTGAGGCAGGAGTATTGTTTGAGCCCAGGAGTTTAAGGTTGCTGTGAGCTAGGCTGATACCACTGTACTCTAGTTCGGGCAACAGAGTGAGATTCTGTCTCAAAAAAATAAAAGTTTTATGCAACCACAAAAAAATTCTTGATGGAATCACAGAAAATTTGAGTATTAATTATAGTTCAGTGTAATGAATGCTTTGATCCTGAAGGCTGTATAACAGAGTCCTTTTCGTTTAGAAGACTTTTCTCATGTCAAGTTTTTCAAACAAAGGGATGATTACTGAACTAGTTCATTTCCTTTCATTCCCATTGCTCTCCTGTAATTTGTAAAACTCAAATGATACAAATGATACACAGTGAACCTAAGGCTGAGATTTAATTTTGTGTGTTTGCCAAAGTACCCAATGGCCTAGTTTCCACAGCTATATCCAGCAGAGAAATGTCTGAAAAATACATCAGGCTTCAAAGACAATGGGAGGAAATTACTGTGGCTCACACTTGCTGACCAGCATCGGGTGATAAATGTGAGACCCTGGGATATAGATGCAGGTGCAGTCACTAATCCACATAATTATTTGGGCATCCACCAGTGGAGTAGTCCTGAGTACCTATGACTTTTCCCAACTGGTAGATTTTAAAAATGCTTTTCTAATGTTCAAATGCTGGGAAGATTGTGCTGAGAGTCTGATGGCTCCTGGTCCACCTTCCCTCCCACTCCATGCCATCATCTTATCTTTGCCACCATGGTTGCAGAGCCATCACTTAAGTAACTTTGTCCAGTAGAAAGCCAGGGCTACATCCACCCAGTTACTGGGATATACAAGGTGAATGCACTCAGTTAACAGCCGAGCTGCCAAGAAGCTCTGCTTTGCCCTTGGCTCTCTCTACCTGCTCTGAAATACTTTCTCACTGTACTATATGGTTATAAGAGGGATGAGCCCAGGGCAGAGACTCAGCACGGAGCCCATGATGCACTTGCAGTTTTAGCTAAAATGTACAAGCAGTTTCATTTAATTGCTCCTGTTTGACCCAGTGTTGTGGAATGATGTAGCCTCATGTCCAGAAGGGATACAATTGAGAATGTATTTCCATGTGTAGCATTTGGAAAATAAATATTCTGGTTATCACCAACCCTCTTTCATCTCATGTTTTCCTGTGTTATCTCAGGCCCCTGCCAGTGCCAGCCAGAATGTGAAGAATGCCCGAGTCTTTTCTAAGCAACATTAATCCAAAAATGTTTTGCAAAAGAGGGTATTTGGTGATAAGATAAATTTTGGAAGTATTTCATATTCTATCCCTATCTTTGAGAGTCAATATGCCTATTAATAAATTAGGAATCTTAGGAGGTCTGGCGGTAAAAAAAAGAGTACTTAACATAAACCAGGATTTCCCAGACTTAAGACCATGGAACCCATTTTCATATAGCATCCCTAAAGATCAGAGTGAAAAATGTTAATGCAGAAAATATTTTTTAGAGAGTTAGGTTCACTAAGGAACCTAAAGATGCAAGGAATCTTGCATCTTTTTTCTGTCCCCTTTAGCACCTTACATTTAGTGCATTCTAATCAATTTGATAGTAATATAGATTCTGGCTATTTTGGAAAAGGTTTATATGTGGAACTGTTATTAAAAATAAGTACTAAGGTGCATTCATTAGAAGGTCTTATCTGAGGTGGGAAAAGGGGGCTATTTGCATGGAAAGTAACTGGACCCTTTCTGGGGCCTGGGGGAGCTAGATGTGATACCAGATGGGTTATAAAAGCAAGAATTCCATTCTTCCCTCCATTACTTCATTTAAAAAACATTTCTTGGATCTCTGCTATTTACAAGTCAGTGTAGGAAATAGAAACACATGTGAGGCATAGTTGTTCTTCTTAGGTGTGTTGAGACTAGTTGGGAAAGTAAGACATGCACATATCAATATATCAGTTTAATACAATATAGAGACAAGTGTGGGCCATGAGTGTTGAACAAGGTGCTCTGGTTCATCAGAGAAAGCAGAAGTAGTTTCTGACCTAGCATCTAGGTGAGATATTTGCCTTATTGCCTCTAACCTTGGTACTGTGGGTGTGTTGCAGAAGCCAGGACCCTTCATCACAGAGCTAAATAAACATACCTGGCCTAGGAGTTGGAGAAGCTGAAGGAGAATCCAAAGAAAGATGGAGCAGTTGCAGGCCCAGCCACTATATCATGTCATGAGGTTAAGCAACAATATGTATGAGCTATAAAATGGATGGTGCTTCACTTTTGCTCTCCAAATCTCCCATAAGAATCATTCTTGTGGCTCACCCTAACCAGAAATCTATAGGAAAGAAAATTCTAGGAAATCGAGTTCAACCTTAACAAGTGGACACATTACAAAGCTCTCAGACCATCTCTTTCCACTGTTGCTTGCTCATTGGGCCCATTTCTTTCCAACATACAATGGGCACACATACAAAGTGGCCATAAACAGCAAGGATGGAGGCCATGTGTAGGCTCACCAACATGACCTTTCACTCACCAAGAATTCCTGGTTTGGTTTTGCCCACTGCCAAGTATCTAACCTGTGAACAAGAGACCAATGCTGAGCTTCCAATGTGATGCCATTTTCTGGGGCAACCAGCCTGGAGACAGGTTGATTAGATTGGACACCTTCATCGGGAATATATAGCAATGATCAATATATATACAACAACAAAACCTCAAATATGTGAAGAAAAACTGAATTAAATGGAGAGATAGACAATTCCACAATAACAGCTGGACACTTCGATATCCCACTTTCAATAATGGATTTTGAATAACTAGGCAGAAGATCAACAAGGAAACGGAATACTTGAACAACACTATAAACCAACTAATCCTAACAGATACATCTTATCTTAGTCAGCTCGTGTTGCTATAACAAAATACCATATACTGGGTGGCTTAAACAGGAGACATTTATTTCTCACAGTTCTGGAGGCTGAGAAGTCCAAGATCAAGGTGCCAGAAGATTTAGTTGCTGGTGAGGACCCTCTTTCTGGCTTGCAGACAGCTGGCTTCCCTCTTGCTCTGTCTTCATATCATGGCAAGGGAGTGGAAGCAAGCTCTCTGGCATCTCTTTTTTTTCTTTTTAAGAGAGAAGATCTTGCTCGCTCTGGAGAGCAGTGGTGTGATCATAGCTCACTGCAGACTTGAACTCCTGGGCTCAAGCCTCAAATGATCCTCCCACCTCAGCTTCACAGATTTCTAGGATTATAGGCATGGCCCACCATGCCTGGTCCACCTCTCTTCTTATAAGGGCACTAATCCTATGATAGGGCCTCATTCTCCTAACTTCATCTAAACCTAATTTCCTCCCAAAGGCCCTGCCTCCAAGTACCATCACATTTGGGGTTAGAGCTTCAGCATATGAATTTTGGGGGGACATAAACACTCAGTCCATGACACCTATAGTACTCTCTACCCAATAACAGCAGAATAGACACTCTTCTAAAGTGTATATGGAACATTTTTCAGGATAGACCACATGCTAAGCCATAAAACAAGCCTCAATAAATTTAGAAGGATTGAAATCATACAGACTATGTTCTCCAACCATTATGGATTTAAGCTAAAAAGAAATAACAGAAGGTAATTTGGAAAATTCACAAATATGTGGAAATTAAACAGCACATTCCTGATTAATCAATGGGTCAAAAAAATCACAAGGGAAATTAGAAAATACTTTAAGATGAATAAAAATGAGAATAAAACATACCAAAACTTATGTGATATATTTAAAGTAATTCATAGAGGGAAAGGTATGGTAGTAAACATGTATATTTAAAAAGTAGATCTCAAATCTATTATGCAACCTTCTGCCTTAAGAAGCTGGGAAAAGTAGAGGAAACTAAACACAAACCAAGCAGAATGAAATAAATAATAGAGATTAGAGTGAAAATAAAATGAAATAGAGAATAGAAAAACAGAGAAAATAAATGAAACCAAAAGTGGTTCTTTGAAAAGATCACAAAATTGACAAATATTTTGCTAGAATGACCAGGAAAATAAGAGAGAAAACTCAAATTATTGCACATATAGTAGTAACATCCACGGAGTGTCAGGCAAGTGGGAGCCAGGGGAAGAGGATGGGTATATTCACACCTAATGGGTGCAATGCACACCATCTGGGGGATGGACATGCTTGAAGCTCTGACTTGGGTGGGGCAAAGGCAATATATGTAACCTAAACATTTGTACCCCGATAATATGCTGAGAAAGAAAGAAAGAAAAGGAAGGAAGGAAGGAAGGAAGGAAGGAAGGAAGGAAGGAAGGAAGGAAGGAAGGAAGGAAGGAAGGAAGGAAGGAAGGAAGGAAGGAAGGAAGGAGCCGTATGCAGTAGCTCATGCCTGTAATCCTAGCACTTTGGGAGCCCAAGGTGGGAGAATTGCTTGAGGCCAGGAGTTTGAGAGCAGCCTGAGCAAGAAAGAGACCCTGTCTCTACAAAAAATAGAAATATTAGCCTGGTATGGTGGCACATACCTGTAGCCTCAGCTATTCAGGAGGCTGAGGCTGGAGGATCACTTGAGCCCAGGAGTTTGAATTGCAGTGGACTATGATGATGCCACTGTACTCTAGCCCAGGTGACAGAACAAGATGCTGTCTAAATAAATAAATAAATAAAATATGGGACATCAATACTGACATTAGAGAAATAAAAAAGATTATAATGGAATATAAACAACTATATGCCAGCAAATTAGATCAACTTAAATATAATGGAAAAGTTCCTAGAAACCAACAAATTACCAAAACTATTCAAGAATAAATAAAAAATCAAATAGACCTATAACAAGTAAAGAGATTGAATTAATAATTTAAAATCTTCCCACAAAGAGAAGCCCAGGCTCAGATGGCTACATTAGCTATTTCTATCAAATGTTTAAAGAATTTATACCAGTTCTTTACAAATTCTTCCGAAAAAATAGAAAAGGAGGGAACATTTTTCAGCTTATTCTATGAGTCCAGTGTTACCCTGAATAACAAAACCAGTCAAAGACGTCACAAGAAAACTACAAACCAATATCCCTATATATAGATGCAAAAATCCTCAACTTCATCAGAAAAAATTTTTTAAGTTTTGTCATTTGGATACCATCAAGAAACTGAAACGACAACCCATAGGAGAAAATATTTGCAAATCATATATCTCATAAGGGACTTGTATCCAGAATATATTAAAAAATACTCTTACAACTCGGAAGACAAACCAATTCAAAAATGGGTGAAAGATTTGAATATACACTTCTCCAAAGAAGATATATTAATACAAACAGCCCATAAGCATATGAAAAGATGTTCAACATCATTATTCATTAGGGAAAAGCAAGTCAAGACGACAGTGAGATACCACTTCACACCCACCAGGATGGCTATAACTAAAAAGTCAGACAAGAACAAGTGTTGCGTAGGATGGGGAGACATTGAAACCGTCATCCATTGTTGATGGGAATGTAAAATAGTATAGTATAGTCACTTTGGAAAATAATTTGGCAGTTCTTCAAAATGGGGTGGAGAATGAAGAGTGACTACTAATGAGTAAGGGTTTCTTTTTGGAGTGACAAAAATGTTTTAAAATTAGATGTGATGATGGTTGCACACTGTGAATATACCAAAAACCACTGAATCGCACACTTTAAATGAATGAATTATAGGGTATAAGAATTATATGTTAATAAAGCTGTTGTCAGCCATGTGTCCTCACAGTGTAACATATTTATCTTTTTTCTAACTGCCTATTTCTCCTGAGTTAATGGCATTTCTGAAAGAAAAAAAAGTATTTTTTAAATGTTGTCAGTAATCTATAATTACCCAAGAGCCTACAGAAGAACTTGTATTGTTTCTATGTTAATTGTTTTGTTTGTATTATAATTTCTATATATAACTAGAATCCCTTGGGAAAGATGGCATAATTATTCATTTAAAATCCTTCATTCTTGATGCCATGGCATCATTTATATCTGAGTTTAATGGTTCTCTTTTTCTAGAGATAGGACTGCACAACTCAGCTGCCTACTGTGTTATCAGGTAGCTGTGCAAGTCTCGATTGTCTCAAGAGAAGCCAGAAACTGAGAATATGATGAAATGGAATGGGTCATGAGCAAACACACAGGAATATGCTGCCAGCCTTTGAAGTTGTGTGGGAGGTTTTAGATAATTTGGTACTCACAAAGATAGAGGAAGTAGAGGAATGAAAAATGCAAACCATAAGACTGTGCAAATATAACAACAACAAACCCAGATGGTGGATGAATTCCCCAAGGAAATGGGAAGTGGGTGAGCAGAGGAAAGGAAAAGGCTAGGGATCAGACCCTGGGGGATTAAGTGGATCAGAGAAGGGAGGGTCTTGGGGAACTAGGTGGAAACTTGGGAGAACCAGCACAATCCAATGAGGCAGTGTCAAGTGCAGCCAAGTGCAAATGGGATGGGTGCATCCCTTCAGATTTGGCTAAAAGGAGCTTGTTGGTGACTTGAGAAAAAGCGTCAGTGGACTTCTGAGGATACAAGTCAGATTTTAGAAAATAAAAGAGTATGAAGAAAATGGAGACATCATTTAAGTGGGACTGTTAAGAGGATGGTAATTGAAAAAGATGTTTCTATGGAGAGTATGAAGGCTTTTTCTAGGTAGAGTAGAAGCTATGTATGTTTGAAGAGAGCTTGGCTACCTGCATTTGGAAAGAAGAAGAAAAAGATTGTGTTAACTATAAATACAACACAAGACTGCCATCTTATTTAGTGGGTCTCGTTTTTTAGATGATTTCTTTATTTAAAGGATTATTATGCGATATAGAAAATAAATTATCAAAAGATTTATTTTACAGGCTTTGTCACAAAACCGTGGGACTAGACAGATCCCAAGGAATTCATATGAGCTGGACAGGCATGTTCCTAAAGCAATCCAAAAGATATCTGTTTATTTTCAAGATGATTAAAGAAAGAAGTTTGGCAGCTTCCCCAGTAACCTATGATACTCTAATAACACTCACTTCCTTTTGCTTAAATATAAAAGTACAGAGAGATGAAATTCTAGCATGCCAATCAGTAAATGCTACTTGCTTACTATTAATATAAACTTGGCTTATCTTATAGGACCAACAATAAAGAATGATGTGGGGGGAATAAACTGTTATCCTCTGGCAATAATCTCCTGTTATTATGAACATTGGTAGATTGAATATGTAGTTTTCAAAGGGACTTAAGTATTTGGGGCACAATTCCAGGGACATTGTGTTTTACTTGACATCAACAATTTCTGCTTTATCAAAGACACTGCCCTTTAGAAATTAAAGGCCACTTTGGAAAGGTAGTAAGTTTTTGGAGTATAGATACAGAATGAACTTGACCATTACTTTAGGGTTTTTATTGCCTTTTATTTTTAAAGAGCAGTGGTCATTGGGAAGTATTCCCAGTGCTCTTGCCTCACACTCTAAGGTCATGAAGGCATTTCTTACTGAGAAGTGGGATTGAGAAACTACTGACAGCTTGGTGAAAAAATACGGAATCACATTTAGGAGACTGAGAAGGTCCCCACTCTGAGCCAGTTTTCTCTCAGCAAAGGGACATCTCCACTAATTTAGGGATTGGCACACGCAAAAGTAACCTTAAGTTGTCTAGTCTAGAAGTAGGCCAGGGAGGAAATAAGCCCTTTCAGGTGCTTGTGAGAAAGGCGGATGTGAATCATAGTTACCACTTCCCCACATATGTGCATTTCTTTACTAGATTTAGGTTTTCTGTGGAATGGGAACAGAGAAGCCAGAAACTGATGAAAGTGAAAGTAATTAATGAAATCCTTTATCTACTTGGTGCATTTGTCAACAGGATAAAAGTGTATGTTATGGGCTTTTATGATCTTCTAGAATATTCCATGGCTCCCATTCCTAAAACTATTGCCAGGCCAGATTCTCCTCTCTCCCTGAACTCTTCACTTCTCCTGCCATTTCTGTTTGTTTATCAAGGTTCAGATCACAGGATCTTTGGACCTTGTTGAAATCATACTCAAGTTGGCATCATTCTGTGAAGAACTTCTTTAGGAATGTGGAACACATTTTGTTGAATTATATTTATAACACTTTTCTTAATGTTTCCAGACTTATTGAGAATAAGTTTTTTAATAAAATATATTTTTCAAAGCAAAGATCAATTTTGTATTAGACTATTCCTCCAGTATAAATGCATTTTAGAAGAAAATGGAGATTTTTCCAGATCTCAGTTAAGGGAAGAATTATAACATGAACCAGCTGTTCTGAAGGCGGCCCCCGAGTTATTGCTTAACCTCAGCCTCTCTCATCTCCATAGCTATTTTTGTGTTCTGCGTAAAATGTCTGTGCCCATTTCTCTCAGAACATGCTTTAGTATTTCCCAAGGTTGGCCATGTTTCCTCAGGAGTCATCATATACCCCTACAACTTCTTGGTCTCTATTTTTACTCTGTAGAAACAGAAAATATACATGTGGAAGATTTATAAGTTTCACATTTCAAAGTTCTCTTTCTTTTAGTTGGGAAGGTTAAAATGTCTCTAGAATAAACCTATCTCCATATTCCATCAGCTGTATAGAAGGCAGGAAAGCATATTTTATGAGCAAAGGCTTTGGGAGCAGGAAATTTCTGTTCTACTATTTACTAGTTACTGTCACTGGGCTTCAGTTTCCCCATTTATAAATGGAAATATTAATAGTGCTTGCCTCCACAGGATTGGAGAGAGCATTACATGAGACAACGTGTAGGAAGAGCTTCAGCCAGTGCCAGACATAGAGAAAACTCTCAATAAATGTTAGTGATGATGGTGGCAGTGATGATAAAGGATTTGGAGTCTCTAAAAGTTGTATTGCAGTATTACAGCATAGCATTTTCGGATAAGAAATCAGATCACATAATCTGCCAAAGTTATTCAAAGTTGCTATGTGAAAGGAAAAATTACTTATTTATCACTTAAAGACTGCTATATATTCTTACTCAGTTGGGGGTGTGCACACGTGTGTGCATGCTTGTTATGTCTTGTGTTCCTGCCTTGATGGTCCAGAGTTTTGCTTTAGCCCTTTTTAAACATCCAACACAGCTCTTAATATTGTGCAATACACACAGTAGGCCTTCTTTATAAATAATTTATTCAATTAAAAAATCAAATTCTCACACAAAATCATACTAGTAGAAAAGATTTGGAATTTACGAAGATCTACAAGACATTTATTTTTAAAGTAAAAAGAATTAAATTAGCAAATAAGGCCTTAGAGACTACCTAGACCTGGTATCTTTTCCTAAGGATTCATTCTGCACTCAGCCTTGCTTTTTTTTAAATTTTATTTATTTATTGTAATGTATTATGGAGGTGCAAGTGTTAAGGTTACGTATATTGCCAGTGCCCCCCCTCCCACCTCGAGTCAGAGCTTCAGGCGTGTCCATCCCCCAAATGTTGCACATTTTACTCGTGTTTGTATACACCCATCCCTCCTCCCCCTTCCCACCTGCCCGACACCCAATAAATGTTATTCCTATATGTCCACTTAGGTGTTGATCTGTTAATACCAATTTGCTGATGAGTACATGTGGTGCTTGTTTTTCCATTCTTGAGATACTTCACTTAGTAGAATGGGTTCCAGCTATACCCAGGAATATACAAGAGGTGCTATATCACCATTGTTTCTTAAAGCTGAGTAATACTCCATGGTATACATATACCACATTTTATTAATCCACTCATGAATTGATGGGCACTTTGGTTGTTTCCACAGCTTTGCAATTGTGAATTGTGCTGCTATAAACATTCGCGTGCAGGTGTCTTTTTTGTAGAGTGTCATTGGATCTTTTGGGTAGATGCCCAGTAGTGGGATTGCTGGATCCAATGGTAGATCCACTTGTATCACTTTGAGGTATCTCCATATTGCTTTCTACAGAAGTTGAACTAGTTTGCAGTCCCACCAGCAGTGTAGGAGAGTTGCTCTCTCTCCACATCCATGCCAGCATTTATTGTTTGGGGACTTTTTGATAAAGGTCATTCTCACTGGAGTTAAGTAATATCTCATTGTGGGTTTGATTTGCATTTCCCTAATGATTAGCGATGTTGAGCATTTTTTCATATGTTTCTTGGCCATTCTTCTGTCTTCTTTTGAAAAGTTTCTGTTCATGTCCTTTGCCCATTTTTTGATGGGGTTGTTTGATTTTTTTGTGGCTGATTTTCCTGAGTTGTAAATAGATTCTAGTTATCAGCCCTTTATCAGATGCGTAGCTTGTGAACATTTTCTCCCATTCTGTGGGTTGTCTGCTCTCTTGACAGTTTCTTTAGCTGTGCAGAAGCTTTTTAATTTGATCAGGTCCAATTTGTTTATTTTTGTTGCTGCTGTGATTGCCTTTGGAGTCTTCTTCATAAATTCTTTGCCTAGACCAATGTCTAGAAGAGTATTTCCAACATTTTCCTCTAGAATTCTAATAGTTTCACACCTAAGGTTCAAGTCTGTTACCCAGCATGAGTTGATTTTTGTGAGAGGTGAAAGGTGTGGATCTTGTTTCAGTCTTCTACATGTGGCTATCCAGTTTTCCCAGCACCATTTATTGAATAAGGTTTCTTTTCCCCAGTGTATGTTTTTGTCTGCTTTGTCAAAGATTAGTTGGCTATACGAGGCTGGTTTTATATCTGGGTTCTCTGTTCTATTCCACTGGTCAATGTTCCTGTTCTTGTGCCAATTCCAAGCTGTTTTAATGACTATAGCCTTGTAGTATAGCTTGAAGTCTGGTAAATTGATACCT
Organism: Microcebus murinus; assembly: GCF_040939455.1. Taxonomy (NCBI): domain Eukaryota; kingdom Metazoa; phylum Chordata; class Mammalia; order Primates; family Cheirogaleidae; genus Microcebus; species Microcebus murinus. Next base: position 117,789,396 of record NC_134136.1, read on the forward strand.
CCTATTTTGTTTTTATTGTCTAGGATTGATTTTGGTATATGGGGTCTTCTCTGGTTCCATATGAAGCATAAAATTATTTTTTTCTATATTTGTGAAAAATGATGATGGTATTTTGATGGGGATTGCATTGACTCTGTAGGTCACTTTTGGTAGTATAGACATTTTAACAATGTTGATTCTTCCGACCCATGAGCATGGTATATTCTTCCATCTGTTTACGTCCTCTGCTATTTCCTTCTTCAGTGTTTCATAGTACTCTCTGTAGAGGTCTTTTACCTCCTTAGTTAAATATATTCCAAGGTACTTTATTTTCTTTGTTGCTATTTTGAAGGGAATTGAGTCTTTGATTTGGTTCTCACTTTTACTGTTGTTGGCGTATATGAATGGGTCTGATTTCTGTGTATTAATTTTTGTATCCTGAGACTTTACCAAATTCATTTATCACTTCAAGGAGTCTCTTGGTTGAATCCTTGGGGTTTTCTAGGTATAATATCATGTCATCAGCAAAGAGTGAGAGTTAGATCTCTTCTCCCATTTGGACGCCCTTAATTCTGCTCTCTTGTCTGATTGCTATAGCAAGGACTTCCAGCACTATGTTGAATAGAAGTGGAGATAGTGGGAAACCTTTTCTTGTTCCAGTTCTAAGTGGGAATGCTTTCAATTTTTCCCCATTCAGTATGATATTGGCTGTGGGTTTGTCATATATGGCTTGTATCATTTTTAGGTAAACCCCGTCTATGCCTATTTTGTTGAGCATTCTTATCATAAAAGGGTGTTGAATTTTGTTGAATGCTTTTTCTGTATCTGTTGAGAAGATCATATGGTCTTTGTTTTTGCTTCTGTTTATATGGTGAATTACATTTATAGATTTGCATATGTTGAACCTGCATCCCTGGGATGAAGCCCACTTAGTTGTGATGGATTATTTTCTTGACAAGCACCTGGATTCGATTGGCTAGGATTTTGTTGAGAATTTTTGCATCTATATTCATAAGGGATATTGGTCTATAGCTTTCTTTTGTTCTGGCATCCTTTCCTGGTTTTGGTATCAGGGTTATGTTCACTTCGTAAAATGTGATGGGAAGTATTCCATCTTTCTCGATGTTGTGGAATAATTTCTGCAGGATAGGCACCAGATCTTTGTAGGGGTGGTAAAATTCGGGTGTGAAACCATCTGGTCCAGAACTTTTCTTTTTAGGAGGGTTTTTTATTGTTATTTCAATTTCATTACTTGATATTGGTCTGTTCAGGAATTCTATTTCTTCCTGGTTGAGCCTAGGGGGGCTGTGTGTTTCTAAGAAATTGTCCATTTCCTACACATTTTCCAGTTTGTGTGCATAGAGGTTTTTGTAGTATTCATGAATTATATCTTGTATCTCTGTGGCATCTATTGTAATTTCTCCCTTATTGTTCCTGATGGAGCTTATTAGAGATTTTTCTTTTCTACTTTTAGTTAGTTTAGCCAAAGGTGTGTCAATTTTGTTTATTTTTTCAAAGACCCAAATTTTGTTTTGTTAATCTTCTGTATGGTTTCCCTATTGTCAATTTCGTTTAGTTCTGATTTGATCTTAATGATTTCACTTCTACTGGGTTTGGGGTGGGTCTGTTCTTCTTTTTCTAGCTCTTTGAGACGATTCATTAGGTTGTCTATTTGTGATCTTTTAGACTTTTGGATATAGGCATTTATGGAAATAAAGTTTCCTCTCAGGACTACTTTAGTTGTGTCCCATAGGTTTTGATAACTTGTGTCTCCTTTGTCATTTAGTTCAAAGAATCTTTTGATTTCCATCTTGATTTCCTCATTTATGAAGTGATCATTCAGCAGAAGGTTGTTTAGTTTCCATGACTTTATGTAGAAATGAGAGTTCCTGTTATGGTTGATTTCTACTTTTATTCCATTGTGATCTGAAAAGATACATGGTATAATTTCTATTTTTTTAAAATTGTTTGAAACATGCTTTGTGTCCTCGGATATGGTCAATCTTAGAGAATGACCCATGAGCTGATGAGAAGAACATATATTCAGTGGTTTGGGGGTAGAATGTCCTGTAAATATCAGTCAGGCCCATTTATTCTAGAGTTCCACTTAAGTCCATTATTTCTTTGTTGATTTTTTGTTTGGAGGATCTGTCCTGTGCTGTCAGTTGGGTGTTAAAGTCTCCAACTATTATTATGTTGTTGTTTATCCATTTGTTTAGATCAAGTAGAGTTTGCTTTATAAATCTGGGTATACCTAAGTTGGGTGCATATATATTTAGAATTGTTATGTCTTCTTGTTGAACTGTACCCTTCACCATTATATAGTGACTTTCTTTGTCTTTTATTACTTTTGTTGATTTAAAAACTAAGTTATCTGTAATCAGCACTGCCACACCAGCTTTCTTTTGGCTTCCATTTGCTGGAAATATTGTTCTTCACCCCTTTACCTTTAGTCTATATGCATCCTTGCAGGTTAGACGTGTTTCCTGAAGGCAGCAGATGGTTGGCTTGTATTTTTTTATCTATTGGGCCAGCCTATGTCTCTTGAGTGGGGAGTTCAAGCCATTCACATTTATTGAGATAACTAATAGATGGGGCAGATTTCTGTTCATTGTGTTGGGTTGAACTTTGTTGCTTTGTTTTCTCTCTTGAGCCATTGTGGTATCTGGGCTTTGATCTTTAGCTTTTGAGTAGATTTACATTTGTGTGTTTATTGTGCTATTCCGTGGGTAACACTGTTTTGAGTACTTCTTGAAGGGCTGGTCTTGTCTTGGTGAATTCCCTCAGTCTTAGCTTATCTGAGAATGTCTTGGTTTCTCTTTCGTATATAAAACTTAGTTTTTCAGGGAATAAGATTCTAGGCTGGGCATTATTCTGTTTCAGAAGAGTGAGAATGGGGCCCTAGTCTCTCCTTGCTTGTAAAGTTTCAGTAGAGAAGTCTGGCGTTATTCAGATTGGCTTTCCTTTGTATGTAACTTGCTTCTTTCACCTTACAGCTTGTAGATGGGCCTCGTTAGTTGATATTTTGGTCGGTCTGGTGACTGCATGTTGTGAAGTCCTCCTATTTGCATTGAATCTCCCAGGGGTCCTCTGAGCTTCTTGAACTTGTATATTGATATTTTTACCAAGGGCTGGGAAATTTTCCTCTATTATATCTTTGAATAGCTTATCCAGCCCTTGAGTGTTTTCTTCTTCCCCTTGGGGTAACCCTATAACCCTCACATTAGGTTTCTTCACATAATTCCACATCTCTTGTAAGCTTTGCTCTTTTCTCTAGTTTCTCTGCTCTATCTCTGTGACTGATTTATTTAATTGGAAGGTGTTATCTTCAATCTCTGAGATTCTTTCTTCTGTTTGATCTACCCTGTTCTTGAGGCTTTCCACTGTGTTTTGTAGTTCCCTGAATTGATTCTTCATTTCCAGTCCAGTTAGACTTTTCTTCATTGTTTAAATTTCTTTAGTGAATTTTTGTTCCAGGTCCTGGAGTCTTTTTTTGGTTTTCTTTGTATTGATTATCCAGTTTTTCTTGAAACTCGTTGAATTTTCTTATGATCCATGCTCGAAATTCTTCTTCTGTCATTTTAGTGGTCTGATTTTGGTTAGTGTCCATTTCTAAGGGGCTGGTGTTCCTCTTTGGGGGTGTGGTTTCCGTTTGAGTTTTCATATTTCCAGAGCTCCTTTGCTGATTTCTTCCCATCTGGATCAGTTGTTGCTTCTTTCCTTTAGGTTTTTGTTTGGGTAATGATATACCCTGTTTAGTCTCTGAGCCAGTAGATGGTGTTTGTGGGTGAGATTCGACCACACCCTGTATGATGAGTCAGTAGGTGCTGTGAAAATGGTGTGCAGAGTGTCCTCCCTGTCGGTAGGTGGTGCTTGCTCAGAGGAGCAGGCTGCACTGTTGTTTTTGTGTCCTGTAACCAGCTCTTGTTCCTCTGGAGATGCACTCTAGTGACTCAGGTGGTGGGTCGGGCTCTGGGACTTCCAGGTCTATCCTTATTCTCCACCTCAGTGAGGGCTGGTCTGGGAGTGAGTCTGGGAGGAGCTGGGTTGGGTAAGCCTGCCCTCAGGCACCACAAATGCTGTTAGCAGGGGTCAAAGTTCTATTCTCTGCTTCCAGAAAAATCTGTCAGGGAGGGGCCGGAATGGCCCCCGCTCAATCAGAAAGTCTGCATGTGGGGTTGGGGCTGTCTGAGACCCACAGTCTGGAGCAGGCCCCACTCCTTTCCACCCTCCTCAACTCCACAGCTTCTCCTGGGCCTCTGCCAGCAGGCCAGACTTCATGCTACCGGATCTCCCCTGGCTGTGATGCGGGCCGGGAGGTTCCCTGTGCAGGGCCATTGCCTGGGCTGGGCACATGGCCCCCCCTTGGAAGGAGGGTTGCCCTCAAGTACGCTGATCTTCCCTTAAAGGCACACACACCTCAGTAGGCTGTTCACGAACAGCCCTTCTGTGCCCCGTGCAATGCAATACCTGGGTGCACAGGATCTGGTCCAGAGGTCTGACCTCTGGACCCCGGAATTCAATCCCTGACCCCACCAGGGATAGGAGTGCCAGTCCCAATTCACTCATGGGGAGCCCAAGCTGGGTCGATGTCTCTCTGCCTCAGGGTCTGCCCCATTTTTCTGGAGTCAGCAGGCCAGAAGCACCTGGAAGGGCTGGAGGGTAGGGAGCTCACAGTCTGAGTATCCCTCAGTCAGCTGGAGGGCCCCAAAAGGGAAGGTTCCGTTCCCTGGTGATGTCTCCGGCTGGTAGCTATATTGCCTCTCTCGGTAGCCATGGATAGGGACAGTGGAGGGGAGAGTGAAGCAATATGGCGCCTGCCACGCGGCTCAGGTCTGTGCACACAGAGGTGCCCCAAGGGAGTTGGGAGCCTGGTGCCAGTTCCACTACAGGCTTACTGCTCACTGGCGGTGGCAGTCTCTGACCTGGTGTCTGCCTCTGGCCTGGTGTCCGTAGGTTTCTCCACTTGCTGGGGAGCCCACCAGCTCTCTGAGATGCAAAGGAGGGGAAAGTTAACCACTCCACCTACCCTTGCCACTGGTCTCCAAGCTTCTTGGGAGGTCTCTGCTTCTAGTTCTCCGCAACCTCCTCCCATGGAGACTCCCGTAGTCTCTGGTACCCCTCCTTCTGACCCTCGTCCAATGTATGCTCGTCTGCTTGCTTCTTTCTTCTAATTTCTTCTAGAAACTGTCTTTTTTGCAGAGACACTCTATCTGGTGGTGTTTCTTATCCATCATCTTGCTCCACCCCCTCCTCAGCCTTGTTTTTGCTTAACATGATGTCTGTCACAATGAAATGAAGTAAATGGTTGCTAATAATGAGTATCTTCGTATTAGAAGTCTTGGTGCCAAGCAATAGAAACCAAATTGGATTGACAAGAGGGAATTTACTGAAAGGATATGAGAGGGCCCACAGAATTGGCATGAAGCTAGAGGACCACACCTGAGAATGAGCAGAAAGCAGGATAGCTCTGGCAAGTTAGAGGCAGGAACCATAATCATGGTCTTCATAGCAGGAAGCATCTGCTCTACACGCTGCCATGGGGAAGGAGAACCCACAGTCCAGTTTCTTCTACACTGGGGTGACCCACTTCAGGGTCAGAATCCTCTGGGAGTGTGTGCTTAGCCAAGCTCAGAACACAGGCTCACAGCCAGGAGTCAGGGGGTAGGAGGGAGGAGAGAAATTACTAGCCCATCACCTTCTATAATGGGAGCTGGTACCCGGGACCCTCCTCCCTACACAGTTGTACACAGAGGAAGAGAGGCAGTTTCCCAAAAAGAAACAAGGGTACTATTAGGAAAGGGGAATGGATGCTGGGCAGCCCAAAATGACAAATGCCCATTATTCCAAATTATTAATACTCTGATTATTAATACTCTGATTTACATTGGGCATAGTCTGTAGTCTAGCCAGTCTTTATTTAACCTGTGTAGTTCTTGAAACAGTCTGAAATATTCCTCTTTGCTATTCCTGTCCTAGATGTGGACTAAAGACAATCCTCCATATCATCATCCTGTTCTCATCTGAGTGGGAACATCCTTCCAAAGAGATTAGATAGGAACTCAGAAGTTGAGAATATTTTAGTAACAGCACTAGATACTAAGATAAGCTACCTTTATTTATTTATTTTTCCAAATAAGTAGAAATACATTTAAAGCTATTATTTCCTTAAAAACAGCTAACATGGCACCAGAGAAATTTTGCTCATCTTATTAAAATTGGGGCCTGTATAGGTAAAATGTATTAGGTAAAATGTATTTAGTTTCCATTAAAAAGAATGCTTCTGACACAGTAGAGGTTACTCTGTCAGAACTGTGTCAGTAACTGCAGTTACTTTGAAAATGGCTGTCTTAGGTTGGTTGGTTCTTAACCTTTTCAACTGATTCCATTTGCTTTTATGTTACAGGGGAAAAGTTATCCATTTCGGGGAGCTTTTCCACCAGTTTGGAATCCCATTGCATATCTGGATTACAACAATCTGTGGCGGACAATGGATAACATGGGGAAGGAGGTAAATTGCATATGACCAATTACTGATACTACAATGGCAACCATTTAATATCCTTGTGGTGCAGGGAACATTGCTCCAGACATTGATGCATATCATTTCCAATGCACCAAACAACTCTGGTAAGTTGTCCACTTGACAGATGGGGAAAATGAGTGGCAAGAACTTATGTAATTTACCCAAAACCACACAGCAAGGGATTCAAACCCACTTTCTTTGATACTATTGCCTATATGTCTTCAACTCTACGCCATTGAGCACTTTTATGACATATTGTTGCCAGGTATCTCTATTTACAATTGTCTTATCCATACATAATGTCACTTTAGATTGTAAAGGAGAGAAGGATTTGCTGCCCCAAAGTGTTGTTGTTTGTTTGAGACAGGGTCTTGCTCTGTTGCCCAGGCTAGAGTACAGTGCTGTCATCATAACTCACTGAAGCCTCAAACTCCTGGGCTCAAGTGATCCTCCTGCCTCAGCCTCCCAAGTAGCTGGGACTACAGATGGATGCCACCACACCCAGCTAATTTTTTAATTTTTTTGTAAAGACAGGGTCTCACTGTTGCTAGGCTGGTCTCAAACTCCTGGCCTCAAGTGATCCTCCCACCTTGGCTTCCCAAAGTGCTAGGAATATAGGCAAGAGCCACCACGCCTGGCCCTCAAAGTGTTTTTACTTAGTCTCAAGCTCTGTAACATCACTCTCAAACTTGAATTGGGAACATAAAATGGGTATTAGCTTTCAGTAATAATAATAATAATAACAGCATATCAATTTATACATTGTTTTGGCAATAGTATGAAAGCATAGACTCCAAAGAGTTCCTCGCTTTTTTTCTACATAGAATTACATGCCAATCACACATTCCAACACAGAGACCGAGAGACCCATTTTCAGAGGTTCTCATGAGGGCCTCTGGGCAGTGGAATTACCATCACACTTCAGTGTGGAACCTCCTTTCTCTGCAGATTCCAGCTGATGCACCCTGGCAGGCACCACATGCTGAAGAATGGGACAGGATGACCATGAAAGAGCTCATCAATAAAATCTGTTGGACAAAGTAAGTAGGCTTGACTATTTAAAATTTACTTTTTATCTTCCTATCTTATCCTTCCAGGAATGAGCCAGAGGGGCAATGGTGGGAGGGGACAGGAAAAGTGGATGTTTGAGGGGAGTATCAGCCAGGAATCACCTGCAGGATTGGTGGGGGGTGAGAAGGATGGATACTGTGGGGAGAAGATATCTTCTAGGATGACCCCCAGGGGCAGGAGGGAGACACTCAGAGTGGATGGTGTGGGAAATGGTGTCTTCCAGGAAAGACCCACAGGGTTAGGGAGGAAGAAGGATAGATGATGTGGGGGAATGATATCTTCTAGGATAACCCACAAGGGCAGGGGAAAAATAGGGGGGCATAGATAATTTCAGTGGCCAGAATCTTACAGGAATGTGACAGAAACACTGGGGGGAGAAAGAGAAGTGTGAATATTGTGGGAGGCGAATAGTATTATTCCAAAATGACTCAGAGGGTTAGGGGAAAGATAGGAAAGTTGAATGGTATGGCAGAATAGTATCTTCCAGGAATGAGCCACAGAGGAGGTAGGGAGGGTAGATAGGGTGAATGGTGTAGGGGGATGAAATCATGCAGGAAGGACCCAGTGGGGTAAGGTAGAGAGAGAGAAAACATGAATGGTCTGGCAGGATATATCTTCCAGGAATAAGCCACAGGGCAGAAGTTAAATAGGAAGGGTGATTTGTGTGAAGAGGATGGCATCTTCCAGGAATGATCCATAGGGCCCATGAAGAGACAGGGACTTTGGATGATGTGGGGAGAATGGTATCTTCCAATGGTCAGCAGTGGGGAGACAGGAAGGGTTCAGGGATTTGAGGAGGTGGGATCCAGGAAGAGAGGACAGGTGGCAGCTTTTGTGAAGACCTTGAGGTAAAAAGGATATTGGCATGTTTCAGCAGCTAAATGGACAGTATGTCTAGACTCCAGTGGTGACCAGAGCAAGTGGTATAAGGGGAAGTTGGAGGACTGGTAGAGGATATGTTGGCCACATTCAAGCTTTGGTCTTTCTTGATTGAAAGCCATTAAAGGGTTTTAAGCAGAGAGATTTTTTTCCAGAATATTATGGGGATACAAATGCTTTGGTTACATAATTTGCTTTTGTCCAGTTTGAGTCAAAGTTATGTGTGTCCATCACCCAGATAATGTGCATTGTACCCATTATGTGTGAATTTACCCATCCCCTCTACTCCCCTCATTCCTGCTTGATTTCTGTTAAGTTTTACTGCCATGTGTGCACATAAGTGTTGATCCATTAGTTCCAAGCAGAGGGTTTTTTAAAAGACCTCATTGGCTGCCATGTGGAGAAGGGCACAAGAGGGGATGTAGAATGACCAGGTAGGAGCAATCATTGTTGTAGCCCAGGTGAGGGACCATCGTAGCCTGGACCAGGGTCATGGCAGTGAAGATGGAGAAAAGAAGATGGTTGTTAAAACAGACGAGAGCAAATAACCCAGATTAACATATTTGAAGCTAACCCATAATTTCTTAAAAGCAGGAGAAAACTTTAGTTTCCCCAAGAGTTAAAAAATGCATTCCTTCAGAAATTGAGTCCATGAGGTTTTTTATTTTTTTTCTTCTTTCGATTGCAATAGAAATACTTTCTAACCACTCTAAATTGTGTTTCAAAAACGTGAGGTCCTCGAACACCTGTATGTATTGATGCCTGACTTCTCTTGTTCTGTGAACAGGACTGCTAGGCAGTTTGCTTCTCTTTTTGTAAATATCAATGTGACCTCTGAGCCCCATGAGGTGTCTGCACTGTGGTTCCTGTGGTATGTGAAGCAATGTGGGGGCACCACTCGGATATTCTCGGTCACCAACGGAGGCCAGGTATGATGTGTCCATTCTGATACTATAACTTCCTTAGTGACTTTGCCTTCCCCCCAGAGGAGTATCTTTAATGATTACTTAAATATTTTGAAACATGAATAATTAGAAATGTGAAATGGTCTCAAAAAACTTTTCTGAAAAAAAAAATTCTCATTTCCTTTTTTTTTATTATTTTTTATTTTTTTTTTTAACACAATGCCCCCAAGACAATCATTTCCTTTTTTTTATTCCTGAAAAGAAGTTCACAGCTAAAGAATGTTTCATTTTGAATTAATTAGTTTTTAGGAATTAAGTTCCTTCCTTTTGGAGGCAGGTAAAAATAGGCTGTTTATGTTGGAGAAGCTAAATTATGAAAATAAATTAAAATTAATTTCCAATAAATTCTAGTACTTGCAAAATTATTGTACTTAAAGTCATCTCTGTTCCAGACATGAGGCATCTGCCCTATGTGTTTCTCAGAGTTATGTTTTTACATTAACTGTCATAGAATGGAAGTAACTTTTCTTTTTTCTAATTCACACTAGTGATTTATGGCTACTCTTTCAATAGTAAATTCTACATTTTGAATTCTAAATTTTTGCTGCCCACTTGCATTTGTCCAGCTTCCATATCACTTCCTTTACTAATAAATGAACTCATCTGGTTCATTGGCTGGACACACAGCAAACCAGTGGTGAAGCTAGAATTTACTGAGGGTAAATTGCAGGGGGTCCTGAGTGAAGCATTGAACCTTGGGGAGGTTCTCCTGGCCCTGTGTTAGTGGTGTGGACTCAGTGGTGGGGTCCTGGGGTCCAGACATAACTCTAGAGTCTCAGGGGTAGAGTTGCAGGCCCAGCAGCAACCCTGGATCTACAGGGGCAGAACCTCAAACTTGGGCACAGTGAGAGCTTCAGAGCTGGCTCTGGGATTTCAGGGGCAGAGTCTCCACCAGTGTGGGGACTGCTCATGCCCAGACGCACAGGCAGGGGTTTGTCTCAGCATACCAGGGGCCACATAGATGGGCTGGGGCTGCTGGTTGGCCAGGTTCCCACACACGCAGCTAGCACCCACTGAGGCAGTTGCCCCGGGCTTGCCAAGTGGTGCCTGTGGTGTCTGAGGCTCCTGCTCTGTTCAGCTTCCACACCAGGGTGGAGGCATGTCCAGTCTTCTGTCACAGGGCATGACATGGGGGAGCATCTGTTCCCTGCCTGGCCTGGCAGGGGTGATGCAAGGGCTACTTCCGGAAGGCTGGGTCCCGAATGGACCTGGCTCCGTGTGCCAGAATCATCAGGATGGCCTCAGTTGCAGAAACCTGGGATTGTCAGGCACCAGCTCTCTGCTGCATCTGCTCTCTAGTGCACAGACTCTGAGAAGCTCCCTGATCAGCCCATAGGTCTGCAGTGGAAGAGCGTGACCCCTCACAGATTGAGCTGCCTGTAACTTTTGTTTCTCCCCTAAAAAGCAGTGTCCCCTCAGGTTGCTTCTATCCTGGTGTCTTCACCTCTTCCCAGAAGTGTGAGTTGTATTGAGACCCCCCGGTTTAATCTCCAACATGGTGGGTGATGCTTGTAACAATCAGCCATGTCCTGTTTGCTTGAATTTGTAGATGCTGTGATGAGCTATAGAGTTTTTCTCCCTGTCAGTGTTTGATGCTTGCAGGAAAGAGCCAACTCCAGAGATGTTCTTTTGTGTCTGTAATAAGCTCTAGTCCCTCAGGAGGAGCACTTGAGTGCCCCAGGCTTTGCGGGGGGGTGGGATGGGGGTCCTGTAGCTCCCAGGGGGTTGCTTGTTCTCCTCTGCAGCAGAGGCAAGTGGAAGAGCCAGGCTGGGTGTGGTTAGGTTGGGCAAGCCTGGAAGGCTTTCCAAAGCCTTGGCAGGGCTCAGAGGTTGTTTTCCTAGCCACTAGGGGGAGCCGCTGGGAGGAGCATTGAGGCCAGCTCTCCAAACTGGGTTACTACTCATGAGGAAGGGGATATTATTTCCTGACTGGCTGTCAGGAGTAAGCTCTGCCCCTTTTGCGTTACCCTTGTCCTCCAGTGTCTGGTTGCGCTTGGACACCTGAACATGCTACACTCAGTTGCTATAGCGCAACAGTCTGGGATCTCCCCTGCCAGGGGACCTTCACTAATCTGACAGCATACCTTTGAGCCTCAGCAGGGCTCCAAAGTCATTTTGCCAGCTGCTAGGGAAAGCCCCTGGGAGGAGGACCTACCCTAGCCCCGACGGCACAGCTTTCCTTTGGGGGTGATGGGCACTTCCCCAGATCACCATGTCTCCAACGCCCACATATCCTCCTGCCCACATGGGTTCCCTCACTTTCTGATTCCAGCTCTCAAATCTCCCCTGTGTCCCTAGCAACCGGCTCAAGTCCTTGGGGCACAGGATCTGGCCTGTGTGTCTGACCTGCTGGCATGCATCTCCAGGAAATGCCAGCAGGCAGAGGGCTCGAGATTGGGCACCCTGGTCCACTGCAGGTCCTCAAGGGGAAAGGTGCGAGCCTCACTCTCTGTGAAAAGCTCAGACTAGAGGACATGTGAGCTGGGGAGAGGCAGCCACTTGCCAAATTCTCAGCTCAAAGTGCTCTAATGGTTGCAGTGAATGGGGTGGGGTGGGGAAAGATAAGCGTCTGAATGGAAGAAAGCTGGCTCTCTGGCCTCTTGGGTCACTCTCCTTGGAGGAGAGCCCTGCTCGGAATGTCCAAGCTCTGGGATTGTGCAAGTTCTTGCCACAGTTCCATGGTTGCCACAGTGCTTGGGCTCATGGGGATGGAAAAGCTTCCAAGTAACTTGGTAGCTCACTGATCACTGAAGGAGTGTGGGAAAGAGAGAGGGATCCCTTCTTACCCCTTCACTGAGCTCCAAGCCTCTCTGGGTTTGATCCCCACTGATATCGTTTTTCTTTTTTCCTCTTCCTTCCTTGCAATTTCCTCCTCCTTCCTTTGCAATTTTCCCCCTTGAGGTCTCTGGCAGGTTTTGGTAGTTATTCCTCTGACCTACACCTGAGCTGTGTCCTTTCTTCCCTCCCTTTTATCTTAAACCCTTCCTTCCCTTCAGGATGGTCTGGTAAATGATGTCTCTAGTCCGCCATCGTGCCTTGACGTGGCACATTTTAAGTTTCTTTACTTACAAGCAGAAATTCCACATTACTCCTTTTAATCTGTATTCGACTTTCTGAGATATCTTGACTCATATTTGACATTTGTATTCTTCAGAGGATCCAGGATACTTTTTGGGAAGTATAGTTCAGATGGAATCTTAAACAGTTATCACACTATCTCTATTAAAAACTTAGGTTTATCCTGCAATAATTTAATTCAACAAATAGTTCATGGTCTTTCTACCACACTAAAATTCAAAGTAAGTCTTGGAAAACATAGATCAGATTATAAGTTAAATGGTACTAGTTTCTTGAGCAAGAACAAATTGTGAATTTAAGTCTGAATCACTATGGGAATATTTTTATAAAGAACTTTGGTGGTGTTATTAAAACAGTAGCCAGTTATAAAAGTACAAAACTCAGTTTGGCTGCTCGTGCAAAGTTTTCTGGCGGAGCATGATTAAGGTACCTAATTGCCAAATGGTGAGCTGTGCCTCGATCTACCACTGTGTATTTCTAACCATTCAAAGAATATTCTACAACAGGCTAAAAATAGTCCCCTGGTTCTTACCCAATGCATTGTGTTAAAGACTTACCTCCTTAGATTAAGCTGGAAGCATTTCCATGGTGATCATACCAGATGACGGTGGGCAGAGCACTCCTGGTCTTATAATGGCTGCTCAAGAGAACTATTTAGCAGTGTCTAAAGGAACAAGCAGATGCTTAGCCTTCACTCCACTGCCTCTACCTCAAAACTTCCCAATAGTTATGCAAAAAAATCTGTCAAGGTCTGAGATTCAGATTCTTAGGACATCATTTGGTGATGACTGGTAGGATGTAGCTATCCCTAAGAGCACCTTGAGTATGTTCTCTTAGAGTGACGTTGTCTATAATATGGCACCATATGCATCCTTACCTGCTTGGACAGCCCCAGCTTAGGACTGTGAGTATCAAGGGAAGTTAGAAACTGCATTTCTCAGGCTAAGCATAGCACCCTCCTCTTTCCAGGGCTCCCTCCATTCCCTGCACTCTTGGGCATTTGAAGCTCACAGACTTGCTGATATTCCCATTTGGTCAGGGCAGCAGTGGCATAGGGGAGCATTTTTTCTGGTTTTGTGATTTTATAAACTAGTAACAGCTTTGCACTATTGGAGGCTGTGCAGAAAATGATCATTGAGATGTCTTGGCATCCTCTGCCTCTGTCCTAATGAGTTCTTCCAATAGTTAGGTGTGCAGAGTGTAAAGGTCTGGCCTGTGACTTTCTCAAGGTTTTCTAATTAGTGACAAATAAAATTTTTCTTCTTTGGGCTTTTATAACGTTTCCTTTCCTGCCTACCTCCTGTAGGAACGGAAGTTCATAGGTGGCTCTGGTCAAGTGAGTGAACGGATGATGGACCTCCTCGGGGACCGAGTAAAGCTGAAATGTCCTGTCACCTATGTTGACCAATCAAGTGACAACATCATCGTAGAGACGTTGAATCATGAACTTTATGAGGTAACTGAGTTTAGTCAAAAGGAGCATGTAGTAAGTAGGCCTTGTGTCTTTTGCAGCTTCTAGCCAGATATAATCCAAGCAGTAGCATAATTGATGCTGACATGTTTCTGCCTCACTCTTCAAAATCACTACCCTTGGTTGACCTACCTAGTTCTGTTTTGTTGCCTCATAGTTGCCTCATTTTGTATGTTCTTACTGCTCAGTGTTATTTTAAAATGATAAATATGATTTGTCATACCTTCTGCAAAGCCTACAGCTCACATTTGAGGTGATACTTTGCTTGTGTGTGTTTTAGTGCAGATACGTAATTACTGCAATCCCTCCGGTCTTGACTTCCAAGATCCACTTTAGACCAGAACTTCCATCGGAGAGAAACCAGTTAATTCAGCGTCTTCCAATGGGGGCTATCATTAAGTGCATGATGTATTACAAGGAGGCCTTCTGGAAGAAAAAGGGTAAGGTGCTCTTATTCATATTTAAACTGTATTAAGTGAAGGAACTATACTCTTTTAGGAATATTGAATAGAAGGCACTGAACAAAGTGCTTTCAAATTGATAGAGGAAGGATCAGAATTCTTGGTCTGTTGATTTTCTCAGAGCCCCTGGCAACACAAAATGATGCCAAGAGCACTTGTTGGTAATGGGAGGGAAGAAGGAGATCACATCAGTTGTGTGGCCACCATTGCCTTGGCTCCTGGCACTTGCTCTGCTGCTTACTGTTCATGAGCAGAGTGAGGCCAAGGAGCACCATGGAAAGAGCACTGCACTGAAGTCGCACATTCATGAACTTCACTTGCTTACTGGCATCAGTCTGTAAAGCATAAAATGGTGGCAGGAAAACCTACTTTTCAGAGAGTTGTGAGGATTAAATGAGGCAGCGTTGTGGGACTTAGCAGGCTGCCTGGAGATGGCGACTACTGTTGATAAGCCTTTTCCTTATACTCACAGCATTTCCTCCCACCATTTCTTTCATGGGTTGTTAGGGCTGATTTCCTCTAATGCATTCCCTCTTTCTCCATGTATTCCAGAATCCAGGGCTATCTTACCATTTTTGCCATGCATTGTTTGGTCCTAAGTCCTTTATGTAAAGGTGATAGAGATGGGTCATTTTCAGTGTGCAGGTGAATAGACATTCTTGTATAGTCAGTGTGTGTATTTAACAAGAAATAGCTTGTAGAGTTGGAGCAAAGACCAAGAGTTTCAGATTTTCCTTCCTCTTGGCAAAATAGTTTATGTATATTTTATATACGTGTGTGTCTCCAATGAAGTGATTAATGAAAATCAATCTCCTATTGATTTTCTCCTGGTTAAGACTACTGTGGCTGCATGATCATCGAAGATGAAGAATCTCCGATTTCAATAACCTTAGATGACACCAAGCCAGATGGATCACTGCCTGCCATCATGGGGTAAGAAGCTGGCGATTCTGTGTTTTCCAAGTTGTGTTGATGTATTGATGTGGATACTGGCAAAGTATATTGCTTTGGAATTGAGCTCAGGCAATGATGAATACCCCTACAAAAATATATCATGTTTCTATGTATTAAAATATTATAATAATGTTTCCTCTGTGACACAAGAACACTGGGAAACTTTACTAAAATTGACATCATTTTGAACTTGTGCCCATGTATTTCTTTCACCCATAAAGCTTACATATTGAGGATGGAGTGATAAAAGGAGCTAGACAGGTGGTGTGGTAGCCGGTCTTGCCTAGAGACAGAATGTTCACAACCATCCTTGAATGAGAAGTAACTGCTTTATCTTGTAAAACCTTCCAAATTCAGGGTTTCTGGGCTTTTCTCCATTCAAGACATCTGCTACATAGCAAATGTTAGTTGTTACCCTGAGATATAAGATGGCTGACCCGTTAGCAGGCACTGTTCAGAGTCAAGCCAGGTCTCAAGTGGACGGCATGGCACTTTTTCTGGTCTGTAACTCCACATTTATCTTTCACCAGCAGTGCTTCACTTACTTTGAAGTGTGCAGATGGTCTGGGCTGTGGTTTTGTTTAGGGAACCCATCCCTGCACACAACTGTCTTACCTGTTGGGGACTAGGAGTCCAGAGAAAGAAGTGGGGTCTCTAAAAAGTAATTGCCAAGGAGTGCCACAACTCTCAGTTGCCTGCCTTTTGACCTCCATCAAAAGCTATACAAATAGAAAGCTATGTATTCTACCACACCGTA
This sequence comes from Microcebus murinus, assembly GCF_040939455.1. Lineage (NCBI taxonomy): Eukaryota > Metazoa > Chordata > Mammalia > Primates > Cheirogaleidae > Microcebus > Microcebus murinus. The sequence goes on from NC_134136.1 coordinate 117,805,537, forward strand.
ACAAAAGAATGCAGCTTCAATAGCAGTCAAGTAACTCTTAGAGACCAGTGGTTTCCCCTTCACCTCTGGGAAATGAATACCTCCTGCTTGAAGAGAGAAGTAAGCTCATGCACATTATGTCATGGAAGGAAAATTATAAAGACAAAGGTAGCCAGACCCACGTCCCAGGGGACTTAGAAAGCAGGCTGTGGTTTCTTCTAGAAAGCAGGTCCTGGTTACCGATGACACATTTTGTAACCACTTTTTTGGTTGTAAAATATTAGAAATAGTACCAGCTTCCCTAAGAAGGGCATATGCTTACCCCATATTGACCATCGTAACAACACATCCTCTTCATCTCTAACCCCATCAGGCAAGAAAGGATAGAGATTATTTTGGCAGCTTGACATCACCTTCTTTCTATATGTCACAGAGAAGCAGGAGGTTGGGGTACAAATTTTGGGAGAATGTCAGTTAAGATCAATCCAACTATGGATGGGAGAACACTGATATTCTTCTTGTCCTGGGAGTTAGATGTAGTAATATCTGACCTTCTTAGCTTTCTTTGGCAGGGCCCTTCCAGATGTTAATGGAGTTACTTAAACAGTTTCTAGCAAGTGATATTCTAATCCGTTTTATCTGGACAATTGCCCCACCCTGCTCTTTGCTTTTGGCTATGGGCACAAAAGCCTAGAGTAGTAACTGCTCAGAGCTAAGTTTGTAACGAATAGTTCCTTTGGGAAACTAGAAAAGCCCTTGTACTTTAGTAATCATGTTTAATTTCCTCAATAAAACACCAAAGAAAGTTATTAAAGGATATTTGTCCAGAGTTAGGATTAGATCAAAGAGGTTATTTCATTCATGACTTGAGAGTTGACAGAAATAGCCAACACTAACCACCCATTGGGAAACGAACTATAAAAAGCTCACAAGATGAGTTGACTAAAGAGGTTTTCAGATAAATCATTTAATCCTTTATCAGATATTGGGGAATTTATAAATTATAAAAATCCAAATCAGCTAAAGGACAATGAAATTATTTCCCCATTAAAAAAATTTAAAGTTGTATTTCTCTTATTCTAGACCAAAAAGACAAATATGTCAGTGCCGAAAACAGATATTTCTTCCTCTTACTACCCTCAAATTAAAGTGTTCCTCAAATTTGATTGGCATTTCATTTAGGGCTATTAACAGAGATAAATTATAAATTTATAAATTACTGCATAAGTCTAAACTTATTTATTCTTGTAAAAAGCCAAAATTTAACTAAAATCATTAACAGTGAGCCATAACTTAAGGAGTAAAATAGATCATGCAAAATTCTGACTTCATCCCATAAAATTAAATAGTTCAAATTTCTTAAATAAGCCACAGCTTCCTCTGAAGTACTGTTCTCTGGATTAACATATTTTATATCTTTACTTCCCAGAATGATCTCTGATAACAGCCCTAAATGAATTGCCAATCAAATTTGAGGAACACTTTAATTTGGGGGTAGTAAGAGGAAGAAATATCTGTTTTCGGCACTGATGTATTTGTCTTTTTGGTCTAGAATAAGAGAAATACAACTTTAAAATTTTTTAATGGAGAAATAATTTCATTTCCCTTTAGCTTATTTGGATTTTTGAAAGCTTTCTAATAATAGTATAACTAAGGATTTCCATGTCACAATGCAATTCTTTAAAATATATGTGCAATTAGTAATGTAAGTATAATAAATAGAATCTATTTGATTAAAGGGAAGCAGACAGGTTATAACTGAGTTTTACTGAGTTACTTTATTTAGAGATTGTGTTAGGTCAGTTTGCAAGGAAGCTGACTGGGAGATGGAGATTTGGGTGCAGGAGGTTTATGGGGAAGTGCTTTGGGCATTACTACCTATAGGGGAAGGGAGGAAATCAGAATCAGGCAGAGGGAGAAGCTGGTCTCCACTGTTGTCCCAGCAAAGACCTCAGCCATCCCCTGGGAAGCTCTGGAGCTAGTATGGGCCTTCAGAGTTGTCCTGAACTGAGACAAGGCCCTTCTCTGCTGCCTAGTACAATTGCTGGGGAAGGTCAGCTATGAGCTAAGGGTACCGAGTACCTAGTCCTTAAGAGAAGGTTTGGGGGCCCACCATGGTATCCACTACAGATACATATTTATATTTGTTTTTATAGCTTTTGTGGAGCATTTGGCAGAAGGCAACAGTAATTACTAAAATAACCACTTAATGCAGCATTAATTCATCTAACATTTGACCTCCTACTGTATACCCAAAAGTGTGTTAAATTTTAGGAGTAAAATATTGAATAGGAGGTGATGACCTGTCATTTAGGAGCCCACAGCTTAGCAGGGGTTTTGGACACAGAGGCAGACTGAAGACAACATGGCATTTGCTTTAGTAGAGGGGATGGGTTGGGCAGAGTTCATTAATACTGCGTAGGTGGAGGTAAGAGCACTTTAAAAAGGAGCGTCTCTTAAGATAAAGGGCTATAACCTGATCATTTCAATATATCTCCTCTCTCCAGCTTCATCCTTGCCCGTAAAGCTGATCGACTTGCTAAACTCCATAAAGAAATAAGGTAAGACTTTATAGCTGAAAAACAGATAAAAAGTTAGCATTGTATAGTGTGTTTTTCACTGACAATAGTAGACTAGCATCAGGAGAAATGTAATACTTCACAAATATTCTTAAAATCCCAACAAGCCAATCTTTTTGTATTTTGCTATAGCCCCCTCAACCCAGCCTTTGCCCATAAGCATATACTAATTTAATTTTATATATTTGTGTTTATTTCACAGTGGTTAAGAGGTAGGATTTCCTATAAGATGTATGGAGAAAAACTTTAGATGCAAAACTTTAGTTATTAACTGAGTAGCACCTAAGTGGACACATAGGTACTACAGTAATAGGGTATTGGGCAGGGGGGTGAGGGGAGGGGGGCGGGTATATACATGCATAATGAGTGAGATGTGCACCATCTAGGGGATGGTCATGCTGGAAACTCAGACTTGTGGGGGGAGGGGGGGGAAAGGGCATTTATTGAAACCTTAAAATCTGTACCCCCATAATATGCTGAAATAAAAAAAAAACTTTAGATAGAAAACTTTAGATGCAAAAAAAGCTGTAGAAACCAAATCCTGATCCCTTTGCAAGGCTATCATCTATTTTCTAAGGTTCTCTGACAAGGACTGTCTACAAAGCAAATTCCTACATATGTGTTTTGACCTGTAGCAATGTATATACATGAAAATATTCACCACTTATTATCTGAGACATAGTTTGATGTTCTCTTCCTCTGAAAGTTTCCTAATATAAAAGTTATTTTAGGACAGTGACTTTTTTCTCTCTCTCCCTTTCCTTCTTTCTGTCTTATTATATTTGTTTTGTTTTGACTTGGATTCCTTTGTTCAAATATAAATCTTACCTGGAAAAGTAAGCCTTGAACATGAGAGTCATTTGGCTGTTGGGGGGAATGCCCCAGGGAATTCCCAGCCTTCCCTTTAGGGTAGCCCTAAATCCTTTGCTAGCTTTTAGAGAGGTCCGCTGCAAACCCTGACTTCAGTATAATACAATTTATCCATGTAACAAAATCACTTTTACCCCCTAAATGTTTGGAAATAAAAAATAATAATAAAGAGGTCCAATACAAACACAAATATAGATTTCTCTCTGAATTTAATTTAAAAATTAAACAGCTAACCCACTAGCAACCCTTGCTTTGGGAGTTACTTTGATGACTTTAGAAGTCAAGGAAAGGTTGTAGAATATGTTCCCATATGTGCACACAGATTTATTTATTTGAGCAACCATGAGAGATTTGATGACAGGAAGGGAACTATTTTAGTTTCTACCTACTTATTCAATAGAGGAGGAATTTGAAGTCCAGCAATGGGAAATCATTTTTTCAAGGCTCCACAGCTAATGTCTTAGTCTGTTATTTGTGCTGCTATAAGAAAATACCTGAAACTGCATAATTTATAAAGAACAGAAATTTGTTTCTCACAGTTGTAGAAGCTGGGAGTCCAAGATTATGGTACCTACAGATTCGGTGTCTGGCTAGGGGGCCTGTTCCTTAGATGGTGTTTTCTTATGGTGCCCTCACATGGTGGAAAAGGCAGAAAGGGGAAGGACAAAAAGCAATGAACTCTGTGTCCTCACATGGTGGAAGGCAGAAGGGCAAAATTGGCCTAGCCAGTTCCCTCCAGTCCTTTTTAGAAGGTCATTAATCCTATTCGTAAAGGCAGGGGCCTTGTGGCTTAATCACTTCCCAAAAGGCCCCACTTCTTCATGCCATCACCCTGGGGGTTAAGTTCCAACATTTGAATTTTGGTGGGGTGCATACATTCAAACCAGAGCAGCTAGCTTGTGACAGAATTGAGCACATAACTCATACTTTTTTTCATTACACCACACTAAGCTTGACATTTTCTTTTGGATTTCCTGCTTTCCTTATTAATAGTAAAATAAATACCAGCCTGGAGGTAGACATTTGGTCATGATTCAACATGGGGGCAGAACTTCTCAAAAGTTCTTGCAAAGCAAAAACCTTATTGAATATGTCATTGATGAGAATAGTGGTTCCTAGAACTAACTACATCAACATCTCCCAAAGGATGTTTGGAAAATATATTTTGCTGAGGCCTGTAGAGTATGATTCAGTCGATTTGAGGTGAGGCCTGAATATCTGTATTTTTTAATTAGCATTTTTGGGTGATTATGATGAATAGACAGATTTAGAAACCAGTGGATAAATTCAACTGCAAGATGATTTGCACAGTGACCTCTTTCGGCCATCATTTAAAATACATTCTATTTTTAAGGCCAAACTAATCAATCAGTGCATTGCTCTAGCATCTTAGCCTTATATATCTTTTCTAAGAATTTTTAATTTCAAAGGAAGGAAAGGAAGGGAAAGATAATTTCCTGATGTGTTTGTGTGAACTCGTCCTTGGCTCATCTAATAATATGAAATGCAGTAAATAATGACTTACAACTGTTATAACTGGTTTTATCATTCATGAATAAAAACTCCACTACAGTGTAGGTTGATTGGATTTTAGGTTTCACTATGCTTTAATAAAGATTTTATTATGTATCCCAAAAATAAGGTAAGGATCATTAAGCTTTTTAGTATAATGATTGCCAATACTTTTATTTTCTAATTAATTCAAAATGTCTGAATTATTGCTTGTAACACCCTTGTAAAGTAGGTAAGAATTAAGACATCTCTTCATAGACTAAGAAAGAGGGTACCGTACTAGACTGAGGATGGATTTTGATTCAACAAATATTTAAGGGCAGGATGAGGATGAGCATAGCCTCTCCCTGCCATTAATTTGCCGAGCAATGGTGAACAAGTCTCTGCAGCTCACTGAGCTTCAGCTTTGATATCTCTGAAATGAGGGTCTCGGATTAGACAGAGACAGACAGATGGGGCAGACAGTAGTCTTGAGACTTGTTCCCATTCTTCCTTTCCTTCATGATTTTTGATGTGCAGCATGAACACCTTCTTGAAGGAAACCAAACTTTTCCTGATTATCTTGGAACCTAACTATCCACCTAATGTGGAATGATATCATTTCAGGAGTGGCATTTGCTTCTCCCTTAAAAACTTCTATGGGAAAATGATAGCAGTAAGCAACATTTATAATGTTGCCTCCTCCTCCTGACAATCTATACCTATGAGATAGAAGTTCTGGGAGTTCTATAAAATGTGTAAGTGTGAGGATTTAGATAAATTTATAAGGTTACATTTTATCCCACATTTTTCAGAGAAATTGTGGGGGCATGTCTTAAAAATATTTTCTAATGTAATTGGCAACATAAAATCCTATATTTTTAAAACTCTGTTTATTATTAGTAAGCTTGAGTTCCCTGCCCCCCCCCCACACACACACATGCACGCACACACATTTTTGGCCATTTGTCTCTTCAGCTTTCAATGCTTGTCTTACAGATTTGAGTTAAACCTTTGGCCACATTTTTTGACAAATATTTTTCCTATTGCTTGTTGGACTTTAACAAATATTTTGGAGTACTTTCAAACATTTAAACTATATAAAGATTTAAAAGAGGTAAATAGGAAAAGTATGTAACTGGGTCAGTGTCAACCTATTTAAATGAATGCTGCAATAGAATCATTAATTTCTAAAATGGATGATTTTCATAAATTAGACCATCTTTTAAATTTGAGCAAGAGGGGTTGTAAGTTTAAAATGTATTTTGTTTCAAGAAGTGTTTAGACAACTACTGATTTTTCAGACATGAAAATGCCATGTTCTGTGCTAGTCATTTATACAATGAATTATGAGGGCAAAGATTATGTTTGAAGTAACATCACGTGGTAAGTATATTATGCCCACCCCTTAGATGCCCTTTGAGTACTGTGGGCCACAGACCAGTGTACTGATCTGTGACAAGTGACAGGTATCAAGTGACAGGTCACTGGACTGATATGACTATAGCTTCTCCCAGTATAGCATATCTTATGCTTTAAAGATTAAATGAGCTTTATACATTTACAGATATTTAAAACACAAGTATAGGATAAAGGGCACTCACTATCATTTGTACTATAGACCTATAAAAGAGATCATTCTAGAATTCTACATATTCCAGAAAAATGACATAGAATCAATTCCTAAGACTGACTAAATTTAATTGAATCTTATTTTTCCCATTTTATCTCAAATAGATAGTATATTGGGTAGTGAGAGAAAATGTAAAAAAGAAGGAAAATTCTGTTGAATCTTCAAATCAAATGACTGTATTGAGGCATAGAAAGCTAAATTTGAACACTGAGATTCGTGGAACTGTTCATTTTGTGTAATTACAGAGGGCTATTGATTTTCATTTTTCTGTAATAAATTTGGTTCGTTGGTAAGAGCCCTGGAACTTACTGTATTTATTCTATACCCCTCAGTTATTACTCCCCTAACATGTTTTGGCTCTTTTTTGTAGGAAGAAAAAAATCTGTGAGCTCTATGCCAAAGTGCTGGGATCCCAAGAAGCTTTACAAGTAAGAAATTGCCAACTTTAATCCCTAGCAAGTTCTGCTCTCTTTGCTCTAAGTGGTAAAGCAAAGCAGATTCTGGTTTCCTGACAATCTTATTAAGAGAGTATAGAGGGATATTCTTAAGTTGGAGGAAAAACTTCAGCAATCACAAAAGGCCATTAGAAGCTGGTATCAGCTGCATGGAATTTCTGATGCAGAGTCTTCTCCAGGCTGTTTAAATGTTCCCTGGATAACTGGCAGTCAGTTGTGATCAGAGCCTGGAGCTGCAGGTATTATGTCAAGGATGAGGGAGATAGGTTCCCAGAACAGAGGTCCTGCCCTCCTGTCTGTGTCACCTGCCTGCTGTACAATAAAATTTCAGATGTGTCTTCATTTGTCAGTGAAGGCAAAAGGGTATATACTTGACAAGATAGACTGAATCTAGACTCTCTGCCCAGGTCAAAGTCATACTTATTTAACTTTACAGGTGTAGACTCAATTCACAACTCATTTGGGAATGTCATTGCTTTAAATCCACCACTGAAAGTGATGAGGAGAATGAAATTACATATTACTGAAGAACCTACCAATAGCTGGAGGCTCTTTCAGGGGATTATCTTTGAAGCATTCAAATACTAAACTTTCAGAATATGTTAGAGAAATCAGAGAAGTTTCTTTCCTGTCCTCTAGGAAACATTTTCCATCTTAATTGCGCTCCTTTTAGTGGGATTCCCATCATTTAATTTTCCAGCTTAGAGAAAGGATTGGGGAGAAAGTCTTTCTTAGACATTTTTTTGTCTTCTACCTCCTCCTCCCCACCCTTTTCGTAGCAGTAATGTCTGGGTAGATGGGAGAGTAAAGTCTGTTATTTTATAGACTCCAGCAATTTGAGCAGATCTTTTCACAAGCTGATTGTTAATGGAGTTTCCTGGAGACTTAGCTCTAAAGACTTCAGAATCTGTGTGGAGATGCCCTCTCTCCTAGATATTGGAATACTTCATGTCTTCCCTAGTCAAAAGGTTGAGACAATCAAAGTAATATACATGTTTTATCACTTATTACCTCACAAAAGGCCATTACTTGGTACTTTCGTGTTTCCCCCTTAAATGAGTTAGCAAAACAGGATCGTCTTTATTTTCTTAATGTAAACTTTTTGTTAAAGTAAGACACACAAGAGCCTTTACTGTTGACTGGCAGCATTTCAGCTTTGTTTTTCCTTTGGCATTTTTCTCCCCACTGAACTGCAGCCTGTTCATTATGAAGAGAAGAACTGGTGTGAGGAGCAGTACTCTGGGGGCTGCTACACGGCCTACTTCCCCCCTGGGATCATGACTCTATATGGAAGGTACCACCCAAGCACCATGCCAATTAATACAAGACCTGCACCAAACTTAAAAGGAGAAGCAAAGTTCAATGGGAATTCTAGAAACAGTAGTCAGCATCCTTATTTCTAATATCCTAGATATAAGTCAGTTTGTATATTTCTGAATGTCCATAGAAAAATAAGGATGTCAGTATGTAGAACAATGGTTGTCAGCATGTGAAACAATAGCAGAAAACTGGGGAGGACTTCAGATGTCAGCAGTATGGGTGAGAATGAAGCAAGCTACAGTGTCCTCCAGGGGACCTCCTTGAGCTCAGCTCAACATTTAGTCTCACTTGACTGCCCTAGGTTCCTTGGTATCAGTCTACACAGAAGGACATTGAATATGCTTATCTAACACATCTATCTTACCAACAGAGAAACATCAGACACTCCGCCTCAAGGGGTGGAGTTCTAACTGTATACAGCTAAGGCAAAAGGAGATGAAATCCACATAGGATACGGGAGTTCACCTTGACCTAGAAGCCCCTTGCTTTAACCGCAGAAGCAATTATCTCCTTGGAGGAAACAGTTGCCCATTCAGTCCAGCCCTTCCTTGGTTCTCTTCGGCAGGACCTCTTTGTAAGAGGAGGCCATTTTCCTTGCTCTAAGCTAGTCTCCAGAGTTCAGAGAAGCCGTCTTTGAAGGAGACACCCCATATAATCTCTCAGATCTTCCCTTTGCCAGAAATGGCAGTTAATTTCCCTCTCTTCCCACTCACCACCGCAGTTCCTCCTAACTCACTGGGAGTGCCTGCATGGCTGCAGTCTGTGGCCATTCTCAAGAAGAATGTGCCCCTCGGAAAGACTGTACAGCACAGAATGGGCTGTAAACAGGAAACACAGCAAAGTAATCTGATTTTTGGATTGAATGCATGTTCTTAGATTCCAGCTCTGGCTGACTTGGTAAGGTCAGCATCACCTTTAGTGATTAATGATCTGACAGCCTGATTCTCCCTGACTTGAAGGTTCAGATCCTTGCGTGCAGACCCAGGAAACCAGGAGTAGCCTTTCACCTTGGGCTGAGTCATGTGGGTGTTTTTTAGAATGCTGTGAGTTTCCTTGTCTTCTCCAGAGTAACTGAGGGTAGATTGGCTTTTTTATCCTCAGCACCTTCCCAGGTAACTCTGTGTGACCTCTTTGTTCCCTTGAAGGGTGATTCGTCAGCCAGTGGGCAGGATTTACTTTGCTGGCACAGAGACTGCCACACAATGGAGCGGCTACATGGAAGGAGCAGTTGAGGCTGGTGAACGGGCAGCAAGAGAGGTAAGGGGAGGAAGCCAAGGCATTCTCCCTTCTGAGTCACCGCAGGGTTTTTGGCATCTGATCCTGCTAGTTCTTGACGCTGATAAAATCTGTATCTCCACTTCTCTGCTCCTCACTCATGGGGCTTATCTATGGCAAACAGGGCCTTGAGTCTGTCAAAACTACATGACCTCATCTCATTATACCATGGTCACTGTCTTTCAGGTCTTAAATGCTTTAGGGAAGGTGGCCAAGAAGGACATATGGGTTCAAGAACCTGAATCAAAGGTAAGTTCGGCAGCTTCAAAATCCATTGCCTTAAACTAGTCATGGCACATAAAACTCACATCTCCCTTTTTCTAGTCTCTAATTTAATTATAGATATTCATGCACAGATCTTATAGCTATGTTTCATTCCTCCTTGTCAGCACAAGAAGTTTTGCTAATGATCTGTGTTCATTCATCTAGGACATTCCATCAATAGAGATCTCCCGCACCTTCTGGGAAAGGAACCTGCCTTCTGTTTCAGGCCTGCTGAAGATCCTTGGATTTTCTACAACAGTAACTGTCCTGTGGATTGTAATGCACAAATTTAAGCCCCTGGCACGGTCTTAAAGTTCTATGTCATGCTTTCTGCTTATGTCTCAGTACCATCAAAAGGAAAATGTTAACAAAGGTTGTGTCATTGGGTCATTTTTAAGTGCACTGGATTTATCCCCCTTCAATTTAGTCTCAGTCAATGTTAAAGTAAAAATAACCCAAAGAATCATCTAATTAATTTTAGTAAGATCAAACTCCATCTTATTTGTCTGTGTAGACTAACTCGTATTGATTGATAGAATAAACCCTGTGATCGCCTTCAAAAAGTTAAAATTGATGTGTTCATTCAGAACAATTTCTGTATCCTGTTTTTCTGCCCTTTACTGTAAAAAACCTGATGATTTTTAAAAAGAAAGCATTTGATTTTCTCTCTGTAGAAGTGGAATAAGTTAAGGCCCAGTCTGTGACTGTCCTAAGGCAATGGTGCAGTGATGCTACAGAGCCCGGTGGCTCACAGCCTCCTGAGGTGAGCAGGTCCCACTTCGGATCAGAAAATAGTAGAGGAAAGCACTGTGGGAGCAGGGGCTTGCAGACCCTCAAAGCAGGAAAGGGGTATCTTTTTGGGCTGCTGCCTTAGGAAGCTCCTGACCACTTCCAATTCCTGTGACTTTTCTAGGCATCTAGCCTCAGCACTAGCTTAATTTGCATGTTTTCCCTCTTTTGTGTCTTACGGAGCAGAGAGTTTACCGAGTTATAATGCTTAAATTGACGTACTGTGACTTGTGTATAGCTCCCCGGATAAGCCAAGTAAAATGCTGGTCGGAGTGTCCCCCAGGAGGCCTCCCAGCCTAACACTGTATGAGACCAACTAGAATGGGCATCTCCTCTTCCCCCTGAAAGTCAGCCAGACACCAATAGATCCTTGTCAATGACAACATTCTATGCTGACTTCAGGAAAGCAGTATTTTCCATTTTTTTCTGGTGGCCCCTGGCTGTCTGAAGGCCCTTAGGGGCATATTTTTTTTTCTTTTTTTCTAGGACCATAGAATTAAAAGATCTCTTAGCTTACATATGTCTTCAACATGGTTACATTTCTGTAAATATTCAATCTCTCTCAAGTACTGAAATATACATGATATATATCTGATTGTTATTTGATGAGACTGTCAAAGACAGAAAGGAAATTAGGACTCTATATCATAACCGCATTTGATTTAGTTATTAAGTTTTATAAAAGACATGAAATTGAGTGATTTTATATATGAAGACTGAGTTCTCTATTTTAGGAGTAATGTGGGCCCAGAAGCATGTCCATCTCTTATCTTTCCCATTTTAAAAAATGGTCAGATTTTTTTAAAGCTCCTTCCAAAGGTTTCAACCATAAAATACTTCTTTTTAAAAATATATTTTTATTTAAGGAGAGGAAACCAACCAACCCAATTTTATTACGTCATTAACTTCATCATAAATCCAAGTTTAAGTCACTGGACCATGGTGTGAAGATGTAAGGTCTGCCAAAGTTTTGCCTATCCTAAGAGCTGGATTTTTCTGCCACTGTTTACCTTGCAATTCAAAAGCATTTTAGCTAATTTAGGCATTTTGTTAATATCTTAGATGTGCTCCCATACATAAGGAGTTGCCGCAATTTACACTAAACTGATTCAAGAAATCTCATCCCTAATCTATTGCAGCTTTTTCTATTCACTTACTGATTAACTCAGTCTTGACACACCTTTGGGGAAATACTGATTTAAACTCCTTAACTGTGAACAGTTTCAACAGTAATCAGGTTGTTAACGTATTTGAATCTTGAATGTTGAGGGACTTGTTAATATGTGATTTGCCCTCTAACTTTTTGAGAAAATCAATTTATTCTAATTAGATCAACCCTATTAAGCTACAGATTTGAGTATCAAAATAAATGGCAGTCCAGATGTGCCTACACATGAAATTGAAGCTAGGAACTCCCACCACATGTGAAACCTTGCAACATGAAGATACCATAGGTCTTTCTTCTGAACCAGAGAAATGAAAGTCAGTTTAAGAGGCTGATAGAGCCTGGCCCTGTTAAGGCATCCACTTCACCATTCTGAAGGCTAAGTCAACCTCAGTCCATAGTTTGGTAAGGAATTATAATAGATTTCAAAAGTTCATCTGTGTGTCACAATTAACTGTTAAATAAGGTCTCATACTCCACTAAAGAAAAAAAACATTAAAGGATTGTGAACTATGTGTAGTATGATTGTGAATTTGGTGCCTAATGTTCCATGTTTGACGTTTGTCCCAATGCTACATGTGGGAGTATGCATATGTATGTATTTTGCCACTGAAGTAGGATTTTGCCTGTATGGTACTGTTTTGTTGTCTAATAAAGTGCACTAATACCCCTGATTCAGACCTGGCTCCTCTATTCAGTTGATGGCTCTATTCAAAAGATTCAATGGCTTCTTACAGCAGGAGATCATGATGACGTGTTGTTCATGAAGGACAGATTCAAAAACTACTGGGTATTAACTCCAAAGTCTCAAAGTCGGGTTTGACTATTGCGTTTCCTGGGAACTAAGTGCTAGAATACTATAGTTGGCCTGACTGAGCCACAGGTGTGGATTCTGATCCAAGGTTTCTCACTTAATTGGCTATGATACCTTGAGCAAATCACTTTGGTTCTCTGCCTCAATCTCCCCACCTTGAAAAGGGTGGGTTGTACTAGATGGCATCTAAGGATTCTTTTCAAGGCAGGATAATATAATTTATGTACCTTGTTGCCAGCACTATATCTACTTTTTGCCTTTTGATATGGCAGGGGCAAGACACTCAGTCTTTCTGTATCTGGATTCACTCCTTGTCTTAGATCGTGCTCCCTGGAAACAGACTCTGAGATGCAGAGTCAGGGCAGAAATCTTACGGAGACAGCTCTCAAGAAATACACCTAAGGGGCTGAGGAAGGCAGGATTGGGCAGGAGGAAGAGAGTCAACCTACAATGCAGTTGCAACTGAGGTCTCAGCAGATCCTAATGGGGAGCTGGAAAGACCCTTCAGATTGTCCCCCATTGAGGCAAGGAGGTCTAGCCTCTATGTCCCTTCATCAACTGCCCTGTGGGAAGGAATATTACCTTGGTAAGCAGGTAAGTTCAAGGACAGTTCCTAGTGAGAAACTGTAGCTGTGAACTGAGACCAGCCTGTATTCCCAGCAGCTGGCAGATACAGTACAGGACACCACAGTATCCACTTTACTTCTCCAGAAAATCAAATTGCCTTGTCATGTAAAATACACTGTGTACTTGAGCTTTGACTCCACAGATAGAATGCAGCTATCTGTGACTCTATTCCTGTTAGGTAAGGGAACTTCTTTTAGAAGGTTATATTTCTGCACTATTCTTTGTATGGAAGAAAAAAATCAGAATTGGAAAGAACCCTGGAAATGATTCAATCTCTGTCTCAACGAAGGAACCACATCTATAGATTACTAACAGGAAGATCAAAGAGAAAAAAATATGCATTTACAAACAGGAGTCCAAAATCCAATGTCTTCAGGAGTCAGGCAACTAAAATTGAACAGCAGCAGGCATGATACATTAGGAAGTAGCAAGGACAGTGGCTGACCTAAGAAGTTTGTGCCCCTCTGAAGAGCACTGATATTCAAATGCCTTTAAAAGATTGGTGATCAATCAAAACACATTTGAAGGCTTGGCTCGCATGTCCAAATTGTCCTCAGCTCCCTCATAAGTAAGTGCAAGCTTTGGTTTTGCATTACTTAAATGACAATTTGTTTTTGGATGTCTTTTATTTTCTGAGAAATAAGTACCAAGATTGGCAACCATTTTATAAAACTACCTGGAGTGAGTAAGAGAAGCCTGGGTTAGGAGGGCAAAATGACAGGGAAAACAAAGGCAGGAAAAAGCCGCCTTAAACCAGTAATGTCCCTCAGGAAATAACCCCTCCCCCAGCCCAGCTCAGCCCAGCCTAGCCATGGCAATGTTTATTTCCTGCTATGTCAATGTCATGATTGAGGAGAGCAGTGCCTGGCTTTATTGGAAAAACCACATGCTGGCAGTGAGATAGAAATCACCACTTTTCCATCAACATTTAATCTACACTGACTATGATACTATTCCAGTAAACAGGACATCAACATTGAATGGATTAATTTTTTTAAACTATACTGTTCGCTTTACACTGAGATGGTGGTAAAAATACAAGCAAGGCATGTCCCTTAGCCTAAGGAAGCTGGCTGAGATATTGGAGGAAGTCAGTGAAAACAAAGGAAGGTACTAGGTAATAGTAACAGTTCTCTTTCCTCTCTCAGAGCCCAGGGCTTGGTTCTCTTCCTTGACCGTGGCCATTTCTTCAGAGTTCAAAGACCAAAGCAGGTCCCTAAGTGACAGCTAGTATGAGCTGGTTGTCCTAGCCTGGCCAGGTTTCTGAAGGTAGCTTTGCAGGCCTCATGTGAAAAAGTTGGCTTGAGGGAACTTGCCATCCCTTAAAGGTGGGCGTGGGCTCTTCAAGCAAGAGCCCCCCTTAATGCATATGTGATCCATAAAAAACTATTATTTATTTACACTTCTTACAGTCACACCTCAACGGAAACCAGGTTTTCCTGTTAATGGGCCTCAGATATTTTCCACAAACCACTGAGATTTGTGGGTGAAATGGGGTGGAGGGAGTGGCATAGGTGTATGCTGGGGAGGTGGGGTGGGGGCAAGTAAAAGAGGAGAATGGAGGGTACTTAAAGATCCACACAGCAACACAATAATGAGAATCTTGATCGCTTGATACCACCAAGGTGAATAGGTGTCATTTACTTGTGTCATCTACTATTTACATGTCCCTAGACAGCCACTCCGTAACTCGGAGTACCTGCTGTGCAGAGATAATGCAGGCAAGGGCTCAGCACAGAAAGCATTCAATAAGCATCAGCTAGTCTCCATTGACCTTTTAGAATAGAAGCAGACAGAAAGCACTTTTAAAATTTTATGAGCTGTTACCACCTTGCATTTCTTACAATCATTTAATACATATTTATTGAGCACCTACTATGTATTAGGTAGGCACCATGCTGTGATTCAGCATTGAACAAGATAGAACCCAACTCATGAAGCACGTATCAATTGTAGACACTATGCAACACGTTAATCATGGCTCTGGTCAGTGCTATTACAGAAAAGCCTAGGATGCTATGAATGTGAGGAAAATTATATTTAAGGCAAAGTTACTAGGATATGTCCTTAAGCCTCCGTAAACATCACTGTGTGGCAAATAAGGACAATGCATAGGACCGAGAAACGAAGTAAAAAGTTGCATGACTAAATGGTATAGAAAACCACAGCAAGTACCATCAATAAGTGCTGAATTTTAAATCCCTTCGTCCCACTGACCACAGTTTACCACATGAGTCTTTAACTGTTCCCCTGTGTGCCCAGCCCTTCTGTGCACTTGGAGATCTTTATCAACTATGATTCACTATCTCCCAGTCCCCTCTGCTAGGGGATCGCCACTATTTGCTTTAAAAGAGTGCCATCTTCTGGCCAAACACAGTTTTTTCCTTCCAATGGAAATTCTGACATATTCAAGACAGTTTTGTCCTCTGGGAAACTAAGAGGTGTCAACTCTACACAGAATTTCCTGCAAATGTATTTGCCTGTACTCTTTTTACTTTCTTTTCATTTGTGGCATGAATCCAAAAAAATGATATGTGATATTCATAGCCTTTCCTCTGCCCTAATCCTCCAGGAAGATGTTTTTCATTAGAACTGCTTGGCTCCTCAGCCTCTGTTCTGTCCATCTGGGTAATGGGTGAAGAGAAAATTTATGGGAGCTGAGAAAGGTGGAATTGCTTCCACCTTATAAATGGCAGGGAAGTAATCTGGGAAAATCAGGAGGAGGCTGGGAAGAAGAAGGGAAAGTTTCAAAAAGGCAACTTGGGGCTCTGGAGGAGTCCAGCTGGAGAGAAGAAGGAATTTTCACAAGCTGCCTTGACAACCCAGAAACACAGAAAGTAAAGAGGGAAGGAAGCCAAATTTCCTAGGTTTGGCTAGGAGTCGTGTGGTATAATAAAGATCTACATTACTCTTCAAGCTTTGGGGATCAAAATTATAGGGTTTTTTAGACACTGTATTGTGCTGGGACGACTTTTGAGGTTCCCCCAAAGCACGCTAGATTATTTGAGGCTGTACAAATTCAGAAAACATACAGCTAATAGTGTCTGACATCTTGAATACTGTCTAAGAGTCCTGTGTGTTCAGTTTATGGGATCTCAGTGGAACTAAGCAGAAAGAATTTCAACTACTCTACCCTCAGCAAGATCAACATCTAAGCTGGGAAACTGTGTATCCCATCCCAGACATACAATAAATACATAATACATCTGGCAGTGAACTAGATTTACATTAAGAAAATGAGCAAAGGAGGTCTGCTTGCCCAGGGTGTGTATTCATCTGGCTACCAGAGGTTATTGTATCACATCAATCAGCAAACATGGGAGATGCAGGTATGAGGCCCCTAGATGGGCCCAATGATGGTATTAGATGGGCTTTGTATTTAGACTGTGCAGAGCAGGTCAAGAGTATATATCCAAAAGGCAAGTTCAATGGGAGATGGGGCCAATTTAGACAGGCCAAAGGGAGTGAGGGCATATCAGCTTCTCTCTCAAGCAGCCTGACTACCTTTGCTATGTCAGCCCTTTTAACTTTATGGGCTGTAATAGTGTCCTATTGCCCCTATAACAAATTAGTACAGGCTTAGTGGCTTAAAACAATACAAGCTTATTATCTTTCAGTTCTGGACGTTAAAAAGTTCAAGATAAATCTTACATGGCTAAAATTATGTTGGCAGGGATGGTTCCTTTTTCATTTTTATATATTTTTTTCTTTTACATTTTCCTCACCATTTGACTTTGCAAATAAGGCAAAGTTGGTTCCTTTTGGAGGCTCCAGGGGAGAGTCCATTCCTTGCCTCTTTCAGTTTCTAGAGGCTGCTGACATTCCTTGGCTCATGGCCACATCACCCCAGTCCCTTGCTTCCAGGTACGTGCCACCTCCTCCTCACTTTGATCCTGCCTCCCCCCTATGAGGACTTTTGTCCTCATTACACTGGGCCCACCAGGATAATCTCGCTATTTTATGTTTCTTAATCACATCTGCAAAGTCTCTTTTGCTATGTAAGGTAACATATTCATTGGTTGCAGGGCTAGGACATGGACATTTGACTGGGCCACTATCCAGATTACCACATAGGCCTTATGTTCTTGAAGACCAAGAGTTCAATGCCAGCATTGGCCTGTCCTCATATCCCTGCTATTCCAGGCACCTGAATTTGGAGCAGCAAGTAGAACTTTTAGTGATTTAAAACCACATGGGCTTCCACCAAGGCCTGCCCTCCTCCTGTCACATACACACCTGAATGTAGCCACTTCCCAGCTTTTTCTTCTACATACAACAAGTCTGGAATCTGTGATCCTGAGAAGCAGGTGTATCTGTCTTACATAAGCACAAAACTAGACTCCCATTTTGTACTTTAACAAATTAGAGAAGAGAACTATGAGTAAGATGTGCAAAGTTTGGGAGATGGACACACTTAAAGCTCTGACTCAAGGGGGAGGGGGGGCATGGGCAATATACGTAACCTTAACACTTGTACCCCCATAATACGCTAAAATAAAAAAAATTATAAACAAAAGAGAAGAGAAATTTTTATTCTCTAATCCCAATAACTGAATTTCTTTCAGACTCTGTATATGACTGAATACTATGCTTTCATATGAACCTGCTCAGACCCCCCTTTAGGTGGCAGAGCCCCAAAGCAAGAGTATCCTACCAGGCACTTGCCAACCATTGACTTCCCAAAAGATCACCAGAAAATGAGTCAATCAAGCAAAGCTAATTTTGTCACACAAACTGCAGTAAAGGAGAGCATCATATTGACAGAGTCTTAGTAGTGTCTACAAGTGGAAGAATGAGGGAAGTATTCATAGGGTTTTCAACTTGGGCTGGGTTGTTTTTAAGGCAGGTCTTGCAAGGCAGAAAACTGGTTAGAAGTGGAAGAGTTTAGGACAGAGTAGGCATAGTGAGCTGGGGGTCTTGAAGGGAGTCTTGATGAACAAGCTATTAGTTTTGTTAAATTATCTATTTGTGTTGTTTCAGAGCTTTGTATTCCAGGATCAAGTATTTCCTAGGACAAGTAACCAAATCATTTTGACTGTTCCCATATCATGTAGCTCAAGGACAAGAAAATTTGTTGGTTTCAGTTTCCTACATTTAACACAGAACTGGGAATACTTACTATTCCTAAATGCACATTCTGATTTGTTTAGCCCCAAGAATTGTCTTTAGAAACAGATTCTTTGTTAAGCTACCCTTCTTTGTATGAGAGTGTAAATGTTAAGAGCTCAGGTTTTTGGAGCCAGTGAGGCCTGAGTTTGAATCTTGGTACTGAGCAGACATTTTCTTATTTGTTAAATGGAGCTGTTCAGTTGTTCTGAACATTCAATAGGATAACACAGGTGAAATGGTTACGGTACTAACAATAAGTGTTGGCCTTAAAAAAATGAAGACTTAAGATCGGATTGTGGTCTACTATGACTCATATCTCTAAAATACATCCTGAATTACTTCTTTACTATCACCTCTTTGGTTAGTTATATCTTGCCAAAATGTCTTGATTTCCCCTTTACCACACCACTCCAGTAGCCCAAATGATCTTTCAAAAATGCAAATATGATCCTGTTAGTCCAGGCACAACAGCTACTGAATGGATTTTGGATATGACGCACCGTGGCTCCCAAGGCCTTGCATGCTCTGTCCCCTGCCTGCTTCCCTACCCTCACCTGGAGCCACTCCTCTCTCCCTCAGAAACATCTAGCCATCTAGTTCTTCTCATAACTCCTCAGACATATCCAGTTCTTTTCTGTCTTGGTTTCCTCTTTCCTGGAAGGTTCTTTTCTCCATTTTTTTCTTGGCTAAATCCTTTGGATCACAGATGAAATAGCACTTCCTCAGAGATGCATTTCCTGACTCCCTCTTCCCCAGAATTAATTCTCCATCGTAATCTCTTATCACTGCATTTGTTTTCCCTCCATAAAGATTTGAAATTACATATTGTTTGAAATGATTCTTTAATGTCTCCCCAAATGATAGGCCCCACCACAAATGGGTTATATGTGTGCTGAGAGTTGGAGGCCATCGGCTTTCCAGGCAGAGGGACAGGGTCTTGGGTGGTGGCCACAGCTGCTGGAGTACTTGCTTCCAGGCATGCAGTAATCTTATCCATTTTTCCAAGTGCACCACACAAATGTACTCATTTTTTTCTGTGTGTTGTGATGTGAAAAATCTTGGCAAGCACTGCCTTATGCCAGTATTTTGGGTACAGATAGAGATATAAGCAAGCACAGATCAAGGATCATCATTAATATTCAGGTTTTACTGTGAAACATCACTTGCATGATAAAAAGTAAAACCCACTGTCATTTCCCAGGACCACAATTTCATATGGTGCCCAGTATCATAATGCTAATGACATACCTTCAAACATACCCAACCTCAAATTCAAGTTCGCTGTTCTTTAATTATTTTACTTCCATTGTAACATGCCCTCAAAAGAATGAATTTAAATGAGCCAATTAGTAACTGAAGGTCAGTATGGAAGAAATAATTGACAGGACCAGTCCTCAGATCTCACCAGGGCTCCTTGGATTTAAATTGGAGTCCAAGAGAGAAGCATTTATTCATTATTTATTTCATTCGATCATTATGACATGCCCAGTCTCTAGAGGAAGCTGGGTATCTGGCTGAAATACAAAATTAACAAATTAAAATTAACAAGCACAGAAAGGAAAAAAAAAATCCATTCTTGCTCTAGCTCACTCCCAGGGCTAGGAATGACACTGGACACACCCAGGGATGGTGCCCCTGGCTTCTCAGAGTTGGGCCAAACTTCTCCTATCCCTCTGCACCCCCACCCCCACCTCCACACATAAATCCAGGGTAGAAATGTCTGGTTAGGTAAAGAGAGAAGACAAGTGGGTGCTTTCAAGCACTCAGCAGAAAACATCTTCCATGGATCAGCGTCTAGGGAACTGGTGGCTCTGCATGGCCAGTCCCTCTGAGACAGGGAGAAAGGGCCCCTGCCTGGCACAAAGTCCTCTCCTGGTGCAGAGGCAACATGGTGGGGTGGGTGGGCAGAGTGAGCAAAGAAAAACAACAGCCTCGGCTTGGCGCGGTGGCTCACGCCTGTAATCCTAGCACTCTGGAAGGCCGAGGCGGGTGGATTGCTCGAGGTCAGGAGTTTGAAACCAGCCTGAGCAAGAGCGAGACCCTGTCTCTACTATAAAAATAGAAATAAATTAATTGGCCAACTAATATATATAGAAAAATCAGCTGGGCATGGTGGCGCATGCCTATAGTCCCAGCCACTTGGGACGCTGAGGCAGGAGAATTGCTTGAGCCCAGGAGTTTGAGGTTGCTGTGAGCTAGGCTGACGCCATGGCACTCACTCCTGTCTCAAAAAAAAAAAAAAAAGAAAAGAAAAGAAAAGAAAAGAAAAGAAAAGAAAAACAACAGCCTCAGTGGTCAGAGAATGTTCAGAAGAGAAGGTGGCTTGCCACACAAAGGCCCAGCTGTCCTCAGTCTGGGTTTCAGGCAAACAGGTCTAGAGTGTCTTGGGGAGGTTGGCAGAAGATGACAATAGGAAATTCTGGGCAAGACACACTTTTAAGCTTAGACATGAGAGCCATACACACAAGGGGCAGATGCTGGGGGGCTGCTGAAGGCTACTCAGCATGAAGCCTTGGTCCTGTCTCCTTTGTGAGAGGATGGGGTCTGGGACCCGGTCCTAGGCCTGTGGTCTACACTGGGCACTTGAACTACCCTGCTCTCACCACATCTCTCTCTGGGGCAGGGATATGTCTGGTACCCAGATGCTGCCAATCTTTTATCCCCTGACTGAATATGACTCTTCATACCCCTGATGAGGACTGGGCCCTTGAATCTACCCAGATTAGCCTCTGCAGGGCCTTAACTGAATCACCCTCCAGCCCCACCTGGACCCTGCTGCTCTGCACTGCCTACCCATGTAGGTCACCCTGCCAAGCAGGCATATAGTGTGACAGGCACTGCCAGCCTCAATGGGGTGGCATGGGGAAAGAGCGTCCCTGAACCAAATTGAGTCTCCTCTCTTTGGCTTATCAAAGAAGGAAATTCTGGAGCTGAATTTTTAAAGACAAATATAGAAATGCTCCAGGATGACAACAGGGAGGACACCAAAAGCAGAGGGAGTAACACTGCCCACAGGTACAAGTCCTTGGGGAAGGTTCTTGGGCCACAGTCTGCTGGATGGAAAAGACCAATAGAACTCATAGCCTCCCCTTTCTCCTATCTTTATCACACATCAACTTTTTCACAGAGCCCTTTCCAATAGGGAACCTACCCTTCTGAGGTCAAGCCATGAAAAGTGTCTTTTTAGCATGCCTCTGCTAACCCCTGGGAGATATTTGGGACCTTCTTCCTTCCATAAGCAGGATCTTGAGAAAGGAGGGGGCCATCCATTGAAAATCAGTGCTCCAGGAGGAGACCAAGGAGAGACATGAGGAAGAGCTGACATTGAGGATGTGGTCACAAATGAAAGCTTAGAAGGTGGTGGGGAAGGAGGAATCATTGAATTTCCTAACATCCTGCAGTCACCACGTGCTGGCCCCAGGATTTCATCTTCAGAGTAGACTTTCTCCCTGGGTTGACCACAATTTGATGAAGCTCATTCACGCTAAAGTAAGACATGACAGGAATCCATTTGGTGAGCCGAATGTACATTCTGACAGAGCCTAATCCAAGAGGATTTCTGATGTAACGTTTCAGACAGTGTGACAAAAGGGAACAGAAAAATTTTTAGGCTTTGGTCAATGGGTACTTGCTGGACTCCCTCAGATTCCCTACCCAAACGGCAGCTGGTGCTCCCTGTGGTCACCTTATTGTCTACCTTCTCATCCGTATACTGCTCACCATCTCCTTTTGTTTTGTTTTGTTAACTTTATATTTACAGGTATTGCTGGATGTTGTCTCAAATCCTCTGGGAAATAGCTGACAATAAGCAAATACATAAATATAGCAGCAGATTGTTTAACCAGGTGTCCAAACACCAGAAATACATCACAGAAATGTTTTGCAAAGATTTTGTTACAATAATTACTCACTTTTTAACATCATGTTATTATAATCACTGAAAAGCTGTAATAATGAAGATTATACTGAAAGATATAGTGAAATCACTATAGCCTTATTACACAAGTTGTGATAGCTTTCAGATATATAGTTCTTTTGGGATCACAACTGTTTGTAATTTAGCAAATATATACTGAACATTTCACAACTCATGTTTGGGTGTCTCAGGACTCATTCTCAAACCTTTCTCTATTTACAATCAATCTCACAGCTTCCCAAATTGTAATATATCACCAGCTACAACCTCTCCTCTGAACTCCAATGCATATAATCAACACCTTGCCTGACATCTCCACTTCGATCTCCATGGATATCTCCAGTCTATTACACTACACTGAGCCACCAGAGTCTCCCTGGTCTGGATAATTTACAGCCCAGGCCTCCTAACTAATCTATTGCTTTCACTCTTACCACACAACAGCCTGCTCTCCATATCTCAAAGTGTGACACAGGCTGGATTCCTCAGGAATCAGACTCTGAGATGGAGATTGGCATGCAGGAAATTTATTGAAGGGGATCCTTGGGATCAACACCTGTGAAGGAGTGAGGGAAGGAAAATTGGACAGAGGGTGAAGTTGAACTAGGAAACAATTGCAATAAAAGCTTTAACTGATCCTATGGTGAGCTCTGGAGCTGGCATAGTCCTTTGTACACCCTCATTGCCCCATTTGATGTGGACTACCCCTAGGAAGGGGCATGTCTTTGGGCCAAGGGGCTTCCCTCAGCCCATGGAAAGAGACACAGCTGTAAGCTGTCAGCCTCCCAACTTCTAGCAGCTGGGTGAATGAGTGTGTCATTTCCAAAAGGAGAATTTGGGTAGTGCACTACAGTGTCCACTACAGACTAATTCTTGTAAATGTTTTCCAGACTGTCTACTCCCCTACCAGAAATCCTCCAGTGAATTGTCTTCACACTTAGAATAAAAGCCAAAGACTACTATGGCCTAAGACTTCCTACATGATCTGACCTCTAACTCTCCAACTTCGTTTTCTACCACTGATTTTCTGTCACTGTGCTCCTGCCACAATGGCCCCTTTGTTATTCCTTTAACACTCCAATCATATTCTCACCTCTGGCCTTGTACTTGCTATTTCTTCTGCCTGGAACACTCTCCCCTCCTCCCCTCCTCTCCTCCTCCCCTCCCCCCACCCCAAGTACCATTGTGATTCATTCCCTTACTTCATTTAGGTCTCATCTTAGTAAAGTCCCTTTCTCAACAAGGCCTAACCTGACCACCCAAGCTACTACGGCCATCCCCTAGCACTACATCATTCTTTTTTTTTATTTCAAGAAAATATGAAAGTACGAACATTTTGGTTGCATTTTATATCTTTGCCTCTCCCTAGCAAGGGTTAGAGGTATGTCCTTCCCCTCCACAATGCTCATCACATCCCTCAGAGCACCACATCATTCTTTATTCCCTTGCCTTGCTTAGTTTTTCTTGATAACACTTCTCTCTACCTTACAGCATATATTATACTATATATTTATTTATTTATTGTCTACTCATTAGAATTTAAGTTCCATGATGGAAGAAAGTTTCTCAGATTGGTTCACAACTATATTCTTAGCACCTAGAAAAATACCTAGAAAAGAGGGGGGTATTCAATATATATTTGTTGAGTTATTGTTGAATGGCTATCACTCTTTAATCCATACAATGGACTAAGCAAAAGACCCTATCAAGAAGATGTTAGGGTTAGACTGAGTGGTAAGAGCAATAAAACCCTCTTTGGGAAATAAAATATCTAAGCTTTGGAGGTAGCAGTAATTCAAAAAGATCAGGTCCTGGGTATTCTGGATAAGTGATATTATAAGCTGGCTGGGGAAGTAGAGAGAGTAAAGAGAACACTTCTCAAAGGTTTAGAGAAACTTTCATCTGGGTTTGAAGCCCATCTCCAACTTTTATTGATTATGTGACCTTGGCTTTGTCTCTGAGATTCAGACTCCTTGTCTGTGAAATAGAACTCATGGGGGTAATGTCAGGATAAAATAAGATGATGTACAATGTCTTGTAAATAATATATATTTAATGAAAGATAGCTGTTGTTATAATAATATAATTAATACTAAGCATGATTATTATCCAAAGACAGTCTTAAAATTTTGCCAAGCAAGGTAGATCTTTTAGAATTCTTTGGACTCTAACAGAAAACCTGTATTCAAAACTGTTGAATTTATTTCTCACATGACCAGACTTCCTGAGATAGGGTAGTCTGTGAGCAGAGTATGTCAGGGCTTCAATTTGGTTTCTTTGTGACTTTTTGGCCTTGAACTTCTCTGTGTACGAACCTTATCCTGGGCCTATAAGTTAGATGGCTGCAGCAATTACAAATGTCACATCCAGACACTTGTAACTTCCAGAAGAAGAATGAGATGGGACTTCTTTATTTCATGTGTCTGTTTTTAACAGTGAAGAACCTTTACCCACAAACTCTAGCCCACCTCCAAAGAAGACTTCTCCTGGCCAGAATTGCATCATATACCCAAGCTTCAATCAACCATTGACAAAGCAAACAGGCCCACCATGATTGCAAAACAGGCCCACCATGATTGCCTTAGACTAGCCAGTACCCACCTCTTGGGACTGAGGGTATGGCCAGCCTACCTCCTCTGAAGCATAGGAGTATGTGAATAGCTGAACAAATCAAGATTCTATTAGGGAGGAGGTGGAAGGATGGATAATGAGTAAATTTAATACCCAACATTGTGTCCTAATTTGTGGATGAAAAAGAGATGGCCATTGCCAATGAGATAGGCCTGTAAGACTTAAGTCCCCCTCTGTGAACCCTGCTCCTGAATTGCTCCTTTGTATGGTAGGTTTCATTGCCCACATTGTCCTTTGCTTAAGCAGTGCATATGGCATTGGGCACCCAAAAAAAGGGAGATTCAGGATGCATGGAGAGGCATGCAGGAAGTTGGCAAGGAGGCTCTTATACTACTTAAGGACACATAATTTATGTCCTGGCTTTAATATTTAACAAGTAGTTTTCAGAGAAGATGTTAATCTTGTCTTTGGAGTGTTTCCAAAATATTGAGATATATAGTCCAAAAGGTCAACAGCCCCATTGAACTTTGAGCTCCAGAAGGAATTAATATTTATTTAAAGTTAGCCTTGACCAGTAGACTAGGGGCCTGAGCATTTGGCAGCACTCTAAGGCATACATTCCTCTAGAGTCCAGAACATTCTAGAGTATTCTATTTAATTACAAAGTTTACTCCATTATTGAAATGAGGAGTGAGTGAGAAAACTATCCTTGCTTTCGTATAGGACTTGTCTTTCTTAATTGGAATTAATATTTATCTAAAGCCTTGACCAGTAGACTAGGGGCCTGAGCATTTGACAGCACTGGGAGAAGAAGAGGCCAGAGGAAAGGGATGGGTCATGGGGTTGAGGGACTTATGACCCAAGCCAGCCACCATTCTTTTCTGAAACAGCTGATGGTCTTTTGTCTACTACCCCTACACAACTCCTGGACTTTCTCCCTGATTTTTCTATAATGCAGGGAATATTCTGGTATTGAAAAGGTTTTGACATCAGGCTAGGGGGTGAAATATAATGCAATGAAATGGCCTAGAGGTGAGACAGTCAGATGTGTCAAACTCAAGAACAAAACCACAGTGCCATTCAGCATTTTGCTTAGCAAGGAAATGGAATTTCAAGGAGAATAAACTGAGTCAGAATGC
This sequence comes from Microcebus murinus, assembly GCF_040939455.1. Lineage (NCBI taxonomy): Eukaryota > Metazoa > Chordata > Mammalia > Primates > Cheirogaleidae > Microcebus > Microcebus murinus. The sequence goes on from NC_134136.1 coordinate 117,831,533, forward strand.
TTAAGGAAGAAATGGTTAAGGATTAGAGATGTAAAGAAAGGTAAAAGAGGAGGTCAAAGTGATTGGGGTTGGAGGCCAGAGGCTGAAATGTCATTCTGCTGGAGTGGTATATGACTTGTCAGTGACTCATCATGTGGTCTCAGCAGAAATGACAAGAGCAATTACATCAGAAAGTAACAGTCCAGGGTAAGTGTAGGATCTAATTAGATCAGTTATTTCCAATACAGGAGCTTGGCTTCTGGTATTCACAGGCTGAATGTCATTAAGATCACTTGTCAGGAGAATTTTCAACTCAGAAGAGTATTCCTCAGCACTTAACAAACAAATTAACAGGAAACAAACAACAACAAAACCCCACCAACATATTTCATCAAGTCATCTATACATTCCCCTGGAGTTCAGAATATTCTAGATTATTATGTTTGGCTATAACATTTACTCCATTATTGAAATGAGTAGCGAGTGAGAAAGCTATCCTTGCTTTCATATAGGACTTATCTTTCTTAATTTGGAGCCAAAGCTAATAAGGAAGCAAAGGTATCCTAACAAATTGACCAGAAAACAAGAACCTAATAGGTGTGCAATGACAGAGGACTAGGTAACTGGGGACAAGCAGAGTTGAAGTTTGAAAGGAAGCATATTGGAGGGCAGGTGAATGTTGGCAGAGGAAAGATGTCTTTGTTAGTTAAGTACACTTTGTTTCCATAGAAAAACTAGAGGAAGTAGGGAGATCAGCTCCACTGTGGTTCAGTCAAGTGTCATGGTATCCTGCAGCATTGGTCATTGTTATTGAGATGCCTCAGTAGGTCAAGTGACACAGTGGCCACTCTATTCTCACCCTCTCAGATTTGGGCATTATGCCCCACTCCTGTGACTTAGCCTGCTATCTCTTTGTGTCCACTTTGTCTTCACCACTGTCATAGAAAGGCTTTCTGCCAGACCAACTCATGGACCACCAGCTACTCATAGAGGGCTTTGACTCAGGAATCAACCCTACTCCAGTTGGCTGTGGCCAGGGTAGTAGGATCAAAAAATTAGGTGACCTTTCTGCAAAGATCCACATCTTACTCCTTTTCAAAAAGGGAACCCCAGGCACGGTAAGCACTTAGTATTTCATAGACACCTTTCCAGCATGAGACCTTACCAATAGAGGGGATTTGTCCCATTTAGGATTTACACCAGCTGTGCAGCCATGAAGATCCCAAATTGGGATGTTCTATTTATAACTAAAATACCCATGAGACATAACATAAACAGATTTTTTTCTTAAGATTCAACATCTCTAGCCCCTGGACAAAGGAAAAAAGAAAAGTGCCATATTGTGCTTTTCTCAACAAAACTCTTTTAAGTTGTATATTGGCCCCTATATATGACAAATCTTGGGCACCACTGCATCCTTTCAGCCCATCTTTTCACTCCAGACATTTACACAGCAACCAGATGTGCAAACTGACACCAGCACCTTCCTCAGTGGCCATTCCAATACATGGGCAAACCTGGAAGTTCAAGGAAGTTAATATTCCAGGGAACACTTTGGCCAATGAGGAATAAATACTCCCCTCTTTGGTCCTTCAGGTAATCTATTCTGAGATATATTCTGCACACTTCCTCAAAGAGTCCCCAGCAGAACTGAACCCTTATAGTCCACAGCAGTGGCCAGCTCAATAACAACACAGAATTGAGTTGGTTCTACCTCCTTCCCTGTTTCACTCTACCCAGTTCCACTTCTGCTCCCTGAGATCATCTCCCAGAGTGAACGGTTTGCATAAAAGCCCTTGTTTGAGACTCTGCCTTTTGTGGGGTACCTAGTCCAAGACAATCATGCCTTCCAATCAAGATATTCTCTCTTTAATCAAATAGTCCCTACGATCCAGGAAATATGTCTCATTCTTCAGCTTGTTGAATTAACGTTTAACTTTCAGACAGCAACAGTGTTTCCTTTTATTCCAAGTATTTTATAAGCATCTTCTCTTCACCTCAATATAGCTGGGTAGCTGAAAGAGGATGGAGGCAAATCAGCAGTCCTGTGAGAAAGGCTCAATGCTAGATCTCCAAGCCTTACTGATTTATTTATTGTAGAGATAGGTTCTTGCTATGTTACCCAGGCTGGTCTTAAACTCTTGACCTCAAATTATCCTCCCACCTTGGCCTCCCAAAGAGCTGGGATTATAAGCATGAGCCACAACATCCAGCCCTGATTGTATTTTCAAACCAGTGATTCTTAGCCCTTAGTTAAGATCTTCACAAAGGAGGTCTGTGAAGACGCTCACTGCCTACCAATCTGCTGTATTAAACTCTCTGTGTTTAGGCACAGGGTTTTTTCCAAAGCCCCTCTGCCCCAGTCATTCTGATATGCACCCAGTTGAAAACCATAGTTTTAAACCCATCAATCTACCCAAAAAAGAAACTGTATCCAACCAGTTATTGTTATCTTGACTAAAATATAGTCAAGTAGACAATTGATACTGTCAAAATGAGGAAAAATTAAAATTAGCTCTCTGCCAAAGAGCACAGAAACATTCGTTTGTTGAGTAGATTTAACAGGATTGTCAATCCAGAATTCAAGGAAAAATAAAAGGAAGCCATTAATTTATTTTTCAGAGACGCTATGATGGCTTAGGCACCATAGGAGATACAGAGGATGAACAGATGAATAGAAAATAGTCTCTGCTCTCAAGAATAGATAATAATAATACCAGTTCATTAAATGAAATATATAGAAATGATAAGTTTATTTTTTTGTCTTCCATGGTTCATGGTTTCCCCTTTCTTATGTTTGAAACCCTGGCAGGTCTATGACCCTACAGATCGCTCTTAAATAAGAGACAATTCTATGGGTTTTTTTAAGTCACAAACCACAGTCTTATTCAGTAATTTGGATGTCCAATACTGTGGAATAATCAAATCTCTGAACTTTATTTAGAGATCAATCTTTTCCCATCTTCCAGTTAGGACCGGCTTCAGGGGCAGTGGTGCCATTTTGCAGGGGCACGTGGTAAACTTTTCCTTTCCTTCTGTACACCTTGCATAGATAGCTTGCCAACTGTGAATTCTGGGACTCAATGGGTTGGGTGTGGAAAGGGAGGAGGGGGAGGGGTTTATTGAACATTCCTACTTGACTGGTCCTCTCATAAGACAGTTTTATATGATCCAGGCCTGGCTGTTATGAGAACTCTCTTGTGGGAAAACTTTTGGAGTTTTTATTTTTTTCCAGACACTCTCACTCTGGCCCTGACCTTGACTACCACAACACAGGCAATATCTCTCCTTTTGTTAGCCAACTTTGATCCCTGTTCAGCTTCTGTTTTCCAGCAATCTCTGGCAGCTCTTCACTCTCTAGTCCAAACTATTTTGAGCAGGATCCAGGGCTGCAGATTCTTCAGGACTATGTCAAACTCATCTTCCTGAAGCTCATCTCACTAGCCTTGGAACAAGAAGGTAGCCCCGTCCCTCCCCTTTGGGGTGTGTTAGACTCAAAGCATGGCAGCTCTTTCTGAAGAGATCTCTTCACAAATCTGTGCCTTCAAAAACCCCTCCCTAGTCTTTTTATATATCAAAACTGGTGAGTGGCTTCAACAACAACAACAAAAAAAACCCCTGGCTTTTATGTTTTTCCTTTGAAGTTTTTCATTTTTGTCTACCTCAGGACTCACCTTGGTAACTAATATTTAATGTAACTTGGCACCTCAGTCAAATCATGTAATTTAACAGGATGGCACAATTGCAATATCATGTGGTAAGCCCAGGATAAGAGATCTTTGCCTCTGGCATTGTAAGAACAAAGAAAAAGGCTACCTCATTCAGTTGGACTGCGAGTGGTCCAGGAGATTCTTGGAGAAGGCAATTCCTTGATTCTTTCTTAATAGACTTTTGAGGAGGACTCTTTTGGAGGGGAGTATTATCAAGAAGAGACCCTATGCCAAGTACATTGCATTTTTAGACAGATTCAAAAAACAAAATGGCCAGGCGCAGTGGCTCATGCCTGTAATCCTAGCACTCTGGGAGGCCGAGGTGGGAGGATTGCTTGAGGTCGGGAATTCGAGACCAGCCTGAGCAAGAGCAAGACCCCTGTCTCTACTAAAAATAGAAAAAAATAGCTGGGCATGATGGTGCACTGCTGTAGTCCCAGCTACTCAGGAGCCTGAAGCAGGAGGATCGCTTGAGCCCAGGAGTTGGAGGTTGCAGTGAGCTATGATGATGCCATGGCACTCTACCCAAGGCAACAGAGTGAGACTCTTGTCTCAAAAAAAAAAAAAGTTTACAAAGAAATTCTTAGTAGGTTCTTTAATTTTCCCATTTAGTCTCTGTCCTCCAAAGTTCATGTGTTGGAAACTTGATCCCCAGTACTGTAACATTGGGAGGTGGGACCCAATGCGAGGTGTTTGGGTCATGAGGGTACTGCCTCCTTGAGTGGATTAATGCCATTATTAAGTCGGTTCCTGATAAAAGAGTGAGTTTGGTCTCCTGTTCCTCTCTCACCCATGCGATGCCTTTTGCTATAGTAAGACACACCAAGGCCTTCACCAGATACCAGTGTCTTGATTTTGGACTTCCTAGTATCCAGAGTCATGAGCAAATAAACTTCTGTTCATTATAAACTGCCCATTCTGTGGTATTTTGTTATAGTAGCAGAAAACAGACTATCTTAACACTCTCTGAATTTCCTATAAATTCACACATGTAAATAACACTGTAAAATCAGAAATTATATATTATTAATCATCCTGAGGGATTTCTTAAATTTAACATATGCTAAGATTAATAAGCTTCATCTTCTAAAGGAGAGTTTGAGAATGGCCATTTACAGATTTAAAATGCAACTCAATAAAAACTGACCTGGGAGTCAAGAAGTATGAATGCATTGAAATGATTATCTTATTTAAAAAGTACTTTAACTAGGATTTGGCCGGGCGCGGTGGCTCACGCCTGTAATCCTAGCTCTCTGGGAGGCCGAGGCAGGCGGATTGCTCGAGGTCAGGAGTTCGAAACCAGCCTGAGCAAGAGCGAGACCCCGTCTCTACTATAAATAGAAAGAAATTAATTGGCCAACTAATATATATACAAAAAATTAGCCGGGCATGGTGGCGAATGCCTGTAGTCCCAGCTACTTGGGAGGCTGAGACAGGAGGATTGCTTGAGCCAGGAGTTTGAGGTTGTTGTGAGCTAGGCTGACGCCACGGCACTCACTCTAGCCTGGGCAACAAAGCGAGACTCTGTCTCAAAAAAAAAAAAAAAAAAAAAAAAAAGTACTTTAACTAGGATTCAATGGACTGTGAAACTGTAGTGTTAATGAGTGCACCCAGTGAAAAGCTTTGCACTGATAAGGAATATAAAAGGTTAACTGAAATGTTATAATTATCTTAATAGTTTAAGCATCTTTCTTATTAATAAGGCAATGATTTTGATAGGTTTTTTTGGGGGGTTGAAAGCAAAGAACTGAATCCTTTAGCATCCTTACCATGTCATTATAAATCACCAAGTGCTCACAATACACCACACATGATGGATCATACAATAAAAATGCACGCTCATCCAGGCTTCTAGGAAATTTTGGCTAAATGCTTTAAAGCCACAATGCCTAATACTGGATCTTGATTTGATCTGTCAAAAGCTTGAAAGTCGTAACCCAAAAAGAAAGGACAGCAGACATCAGCTCAACCAACTTTTATTTTTAATTACCCAAGGGTGTACTGATCTTTGTATTGGGACATAATGGAAGATACCAAAGGAAAAAAAAGACAAGATTCTTATCCTCAAAAAATTAAAATCAACTGGACACACACTGCACAAGACATAAGACCAAAGGATATTTACTGAGTAGCATTTGAGTAGTGTAAGACAGCTCAGCACAGAGTAAACCCACGCAAGGGGACACCACTATCTACTATGACAGGGAGTGGAGGGGGCATTTGGGGAATACATACTGGGAGGTAGAAAAGCATTGGACCTGTGTTCTAGTCCCCACGATACCAGTGGCTTATTATGGCCCTTGAGCATGTAAAGCTCCACCTCAGTAAACTTCAGTTTGCTCAACTCTAAAGCAAAAGGTGAGGACTAGATGGTCTCTACAGTCTTCCAGCTATAACAAAACAGGATTCTAAAAACTAATGCAGAAAACTGGAGGAAGTGAGGATATTACAGGAAAGTGAAAGTATAAGCACAAAGCCACAGAGACAGGAAACAACTAGCTGCTTGTGCATGGCAAGGTGTGTTGTAGGACAGCAAGGAACTTAAGCCTATTTAACTATTCTAAAGATTGTCAGGGCAATAAACTTAGAAATTGGTGAAACAGAGTACTAAGCCAAGTAAAGGATCCTAACCTTGGTCCACAGTGGAGAAAGAGAGAATGTGCTTCCTGCAGTCAGAATCGGACTTAACTTTGTGCTCCCCACCTCACTCCACATTCTTTATGTCTTCGTGGAACTTTATTGCAACTCCTTCCCCAAACCCACACCCCCAATACAGTAAGAGGGTGTGGTTACAGACACCCTCTGCCTAGATTCGCACAAGCAGCCCCCTTTTGTGCGCCAGGAAGCTGAGAGCCACTGCTGAAAAGATGGTGGTCAATCCAATGAGCTTCAGCAGGCCTGGCACGGAGGGCAAATGTCTCTCCAAGAAGGTCGTAGTGATGGGTTGCGCAGGGACATCCTGGGTTCAGAGAACAGTTGGCATTAGTACAGGGCTTGTACACTTCATTCCAAAAAGTCTGAATTTCCTCCAGCTCTCTGAACGTGACCCACTCTTGCCAATCTCTAGGCAATTAACCATGACATCACCACTTCTCATAACGCTCATCACCTCTTCCCCACTGGGCGCTTTACTTCACTTCCTTAGGGAGCCTTTCCTGAGTCCCCAGCCTAGGCTGGCCCCCTCTTTTTACATTTTCTATCAGCATGTCTTCTTCATGGTACTTGTACCTTTTGGTTATAATCTGCATTCTCCACCAGATGTGGAGGTCCATGAAAGTGTTGCTGTTCCTTTACCACAATGGCTAATGCAGAACCCATGTGTCATAAAGTTTTGTTGGGTGAATGAATCGATAGCCCCTGTAGCCCACAATCTCATCTTTAGTGGAAGCACTGGGAGAATGGTTTTAGAGTGGCCAAGTCTATTCTCTTTGACTTCCCATTTAAAAGGACAGAGGAATAACTTCAACCTTTTTGACCTTGCCCTCTACATTGTGTTTTCACTCTATCCTTTAGGTATCCTTCCTTCCAGCCAAGAAAACTTCCTGGGGTTTTATTACAAAATGATAAGTATATTAAAAATGAATTTTTAGTCTAAATATGCTCCCTTTCATTCCAACACTTTGCCCTTGGACAGAGGATGCTAACACACTTTCCTTTCCTACCTCTTGCTAAGAATCACCAGGTTAGATATTCATTCAACAGGCATTTACTGAGTTCTTAATATGTCTTGAACTCTCTGAGAAATGTTTCCCCCTCCATCAAAAAATATTTTTTTCTAATAATCTGCAATGGATGTGGCAGCTACAAAGTTTTCAAAGTTTGTCTAAATCTCTCACTCCCGCCTTAAATCATGATAACTATTTAAACATTCATGGGTTGGATCACTTAGGGAAAGGTATGTGAATATACACAGATATGCTCTTCTTGCAAATAATTGTTTTTAGAGGAAAGAGATCTAAATTCATGAAATGAAATAAAATATAGCCTACCACAGACTCTGGTTCTGACTGCCAGATTTCATCCTCTGGAATCTTTCCTATGGCATGCAGGACCTGAAATGAAAGAGTATCTTGGTAAATAGCAGAATTTATACCATCTTTCTCCTACTCTGCTCTCTAAATAAAAGACACAGTGACTATCTCTTTACTTTGGAGTATCCATGAAAAACACCAACATAAAGGCCAGAGCAGTCCACTCAACCTTTAAAAAGCTCCAAAAGTTCTTTCACATATGGTATAAGAGGTTCCAACCACAGGCTCACTATAAATTTTAATAGCTGTGAACATGGCTTAACAGGGACGAGATCAGGGAAATTGTCAGGAAATCTTTCCTATGAAACGAATGAATGAATGAATGAATGAATGAATGAATGAATGAATGAATTCTGAGTCCTAATAGAAACATGTTTGCTTCTATAATATAAGATGTAGGTAACTCTCAAGTATACCCATAGTCATTTTTTGCTCCATGGGCTCTTTTTACCTTGGATGACATGTTAGATATTTTCATTACTACTTTTGAGTTAAGGTATTCACCTGAGACTGCTGTTAAAATGGCATTTCATGGGTCTCCCAGATGGGGGTTACTGAGGAGTTGGTCTCTAGGATCTCAGACATCTTTGATCTGCATGTCAAGCCCATCAGCTGCCTTTTTCCCCAGAGCCCGTGACCCCAAGCCCTACCTCTCGGGCCGCTCTCTCTCCAGCCTCCACAGCGCCCTCCATGTAGCCACTCCAGTGTGTGGCAGTCTCAGTGCCTGCGAAATAAATTCTGCCCACTGGCTGGCGTAGTACCCTTGAAACAAAAGCAAAGAGGTAAAAGTAGTCAGTCTCAGAGAGCCAAAGAAGAGCTTTCCCACAAAGACCAAGGCTGGTCAGTTTCCTCAGCTTCTAAACATCAAGAAGGACCTTGACAATTTTGGAATAATGTTCATTAGGTCCTCCAGCTCTTGCATGATCCCTGAAACAGTTAAAATGGAGTAAAAACCAAAGTCCACTCTTGTACCATGAGCTTACAGGTTAAAAAAAATAAAAAAATAAAAAAACCCTGACATCAATGGAGGTAAAATATGTATTTGCTTCATCTACATGAAATGAGAGACTATATGAGTCCAGTTATTTATGAGTATGTATGGCTCCTTTTACAGATTACCAGTTCTGGTCAAGATGACATGTGCCCCCAATTCCCTACCTGGTTATTCTACCAATGAACTTGACAAATCATTTCCTCTCACTGAGCTCTGGTTTCTCCATCTCTTAAATGGGATCATCCACTGACTTCTACAACCTTTTCCATCAGTAACACATCTAACAAATCTGTGAGTCTGAATATGGCTCCATAAGTACTAGTACCTACATTGAGTTTTACTGCCTTAAGTTATGACAGTTAACATTTGTTGGGTGCTAAGTACTCTTCTAAATGCATTAATCCTCACCACAACTTTGTGAGGTGACTACTATTATTATTCCCATTTTCCTGGTGAGACTATGGAGGTAGACTGTGGTAGACATTGTGATGCACCACCCGGATCTTCTTCAAGAATGGAAGACTTATTCCCAGCTGCTAAGAGTGCTGCTGGAAGATGGCCTTCTGCTGTCTGCCCTCTTTGGAGATTGCCTCTACTGAAGAAAACTACCTCACCCTAGGACATGCCTCTTCCCAGCAGCAATTGCATCCAGTGACTAATCACCATGGGCTATAAGGACCTGAGCTCCAAAAGCCCCAACTTGAGACCACTCTGAAGGGCCATTCTAATTCCAGAGCTCCCTGTGGGGTCAGCTGAGGTCTTCACTGGAACTGCATTGTAGCCCAACTTCTCCCTCTGCCTACTCCTGCTTCCTTCTTGTCCCTTCCATAGGTGTCAATCCCAAGGGCACACTCTAATATATATCCCGTCTGCTAATCATTGTTTTAGAGTCTGCTTCCTGGAACCTAACCAGCAACAAAGACAAAGTAATTTGCTCTAGGTCACAAATAGGAAGTGGCAGAGCTGGTATTTGAACCCAGGCAATCTGACTCTAGAACTCACAGGCTTAACCACCTAGTTATACTTCTTCTCTCTACTGAATTATTTCTTCAATCTTTTTAAGAACTTTATGACACAGCTATTATTATCAATTTCTCATTTTACACATGAAAAAAGTGAAGCTCAGAGAAATGTACAGTGAGTGATTTGCCAAGAGCCACACTGCTACAAAATAGCACAGCCAGGATGTGAACCAGGTCTACCGGATGTCAGTCTCTGTTTTTATCCTAAATGCTTTGCCTGGTGTATCATCATCATTAGTTAGTAGATTACCAGTACCCACATGCTACACAAGAGACAGAAGTGTCATAGCACTTGGCCTGTAAGAGGAGCACTTTGTTGTTACTCCAACAAAAATACCATAAGGAATATACTATCAATGTGCCATTATTTATCATATCTCAGGTTTCTCCTATATTAGATAAGGGATATCAAGAGCTAACACCCATACTCCATCTTAGTCAACACTGTACACCTCCGGGCCTTTTATTAGAAAACCAAACAGGCTGGCCTGAATTGGTGGCTTTTCTTGATGATCCCAGTCATCAAGAAAAAAACAAGAAGAAAATATAAGAAAAGATATTATAGAATACAGATGATCACTGACTTATGATAAAAGTGATACACATTCAGTAGAAACTGAACTTAGAGTACCCATAAACAATTTTGTTTTTCACTTTCAGTACAATATTCAATAAATTACATGAGATATTCAACACTTTATTATAAAGCCAGCTTTCTGTTAGATGATTTTGCCCAACTGTAGGCTAATGTGTTTTTGAGCACATTTAAGGTAGGCTAGGCTAGGCTAAGATATGATGTTCGATAGGTTAGGTGCATTAAGTGCATTTTCAACTTACAATATTTTCAACTTAGGATGGGTTCATTGGGATGTAACCCCATCGTATGTCAAGAAGCATCTACATGAGTATACTGAGAAAGATAACGTGGAATAAATCTGGAATTATCAAGAGCCTAAGGGGATTGAGGAAGGGGTCCCCTGCAAGAGAAGCTGGATTTAACTTTCTCCATTTTTCACAGAGGAAACTATTCCAACTGGAGACCTCTGGGAGTTCTGGCTAAACCCTAGAGTGAAATATTAGAAGAGAGAACAAAGGCTTAGAGAACTAATCATGCTAACAATCAGAATGTAAAAATGTAAAAACCAAGAATTAATTTTAAGCAGACAAAGAAATAGTTTCCCTGCAATTGTCATCTTTCCTCCACTTGTGGAAATTGTCTTCCTACAGGGGGAAAAAAAAAAGGTCCAACAGCTAGATAAGAAAAATCCCTGCCCCCTTTCTTTTGTAGGTAAGTAGACAGTACATATTCACAAAGGGTATAGGATATCATAAAAGAGAGCTCCATGTATATTTCCTGTGGCTTATGCGTCTTTTTTTTTGGAGACAGAGTCTCGCTTTGTTGCCCAGGCTAGAGTGAGTGCCGTTGTGGCGTCAGCCTAGCTCACAGCAACCTCAAACTCCTGGGCTCAAGCGATCCTTCTGCCTCAGCCTCCCAAGTAGCTAGGACTACAGGCATGCGTCACCATGCCCAGCTAATTTTTTCTATATATATTAGTTGGCCAATTAATTTCTTTCTATTTATAGTAGAGACGGGGTCTCGCTCTTGCTCAGGCTGGTTTCGAACTCCTGACCTCAAGCAATCCGCCCGCCTCAACCTCCCAGTGTGCTAGGATTACAGGCGTAAGCCACCACGCCTGGCTGGCTTATGCGTCTTATGCATAATCACTACAATCAGTTCTTCACTCTACCCAGAAGAAAAATTCCTTAAGAAATGTGCATTTAGTTCTTTACTAAAGTTGTTCTACTAATTCTGTCCTTTCTCTTCCTTTTGGAAGCAGAACATTTACTATGTACTTCCAGGACCCTGAGGATGAAATTCCTTGCAGTAGCCCAAATGTCACGGCCCTGAGGACAGGCAGGCTGGGGGTCTACTCAGGCTGGGGGTTATGTCACTAAGCTACGCTGTGCCTTAGTTTCTACCCTACAAATTGATCGCAGTGATATGAAACCTCACATACGTCTTTGGGAAGGAATAAAGATGAAAGAAGATGTTACCATTTCATCATCAATGCCTGATAGGATGGGCTTTATCTTGCTTCTCTCATGTGGTGAGGATCAGGCCAGTGCACGTGAGTGTCACTTTTGCCCCCCACCCCAAAAGACATTTTCCTGACACTTTTTATGGGACTGAGCATAAAACCTGCCACTCTGTGGTTAGAAATCTAATCACATCATACTCTATTTAAGACAAAGCCAAAAAGAAAGCAATGCAATGATGGCTGTTCTCTGTTGAAAGATCAATATATGAGGTAAGGGATCCTTCCTAACTTTTCTGGTCTGATTCTCCATTTGTTCTTAATTATCACACGTAGCCAATCCATGTAGAGCTTTTCCTCAGATCTTCCAGGAACTTGTAGGATTCTAAGTATTTGCTCATATTATTTCTTCTGCTTGGACTACATCCCCCAATAGCCTTTCCTGCCTCCTACAACCCTCAGGTGCATTATGAACCCTTTCCAGATCTCTGTAGGTAAGGCTAGACTGTCCGTCCATGGTATTTCTATGACCTTCTATTAGAGCACTTCTCTCAGTACATTAAAGTCAATTTTTGATGTTGTGTCCTCTGCCCATCCCCACTCTGGCCCTCCACACTGTCAGCTCCTTCTCAGCAGAGAGGAATGTCCTAGGTACTGAAGTTTCTGGTAAAGTGCTTGGCAAATGGTTGGCACTTAACCATTAAAAGCTGAATGAAACAAATACTATTGACATATTCTACACTTACTATATCTGAAAATTAACTTAATGACCAGTGGCTTACCAGGTGGTGCCTTTGACCCCAGAGTGTTCTCCTGGATAATATTCTGCCATCTTCGGGAAGATAAGGAAAGTGCTAACCAAAGTCATTATGTATCTTCTGATAAGTGGGTTTTAATCTTTGTTCCACCAGTTTCCATGGACAGATTGACTAGCCGTTTCTATTTACTCAGATCCTGTTCATTGCATACTCTCAACAGACTTTCACTCACTATTCTACATTTCCTATTCTGTTTAGATTGAGCTCTTAGCATTAAATTATTCCTTGGTTTAGTAATACTATAATATTCATAAAAATTGCTGCTATATCATTAATTCATACCTTGTTATTGTCATATACAATTAGCTAAACATCATCGAGTCATACTAGGATGCACAATGCTGTGACTACTAAAAGCCATTGAACTGTGCACTTTCAATGGGTGAATTATATGGTATGTGAATTATATCTTGATAAGGATGTTAAAAAATAACCCATACTCTCACTAACATAACTGATTATTGCCCACTGTACACTATCTCGTGCTTTCTCAGCCACCTGCTAAGGAAAGTGAGGTTCCGTGACCTGTCCAAGATGACAAAGTTGGTTACTAGTAGAATTGGGACTGGAACCCAAGTCCCTTCACACCCAGTCTAGAACTCACTTTGCTTTTATAATGCTGTACCCATATTGGCACTCACCCAGTTGCATTTGGGATGTTTCACTGAGTTCTAAACTTCTGCTGACAATATAAGTGAACCCTCTGACTATCTTAAATCACTATTCTTATGCTGCTACTTTCTTTGGTTGTATCAACTGAGACTTCTCCACAAGAGCAAGTAAGTGTGAAAGGCAGCATCATGGTAAATAATTATAATGACTTCATTCACAAGCTACAAAGGAAACTGGAAATTGTTTTTTTGTTGGTATTTACAAGAAACAGGGAAGAGAAGCTACCTGAACCCATGTAGAGTCTGAATTCAGGTGCACGCGATTTCAATCACAGCTTAGCCCACTTTTACTCTACCTTCCATATTGAGTCATGATCCCAGGAGGGAAGTAGGTTGTGTAGCAGCCCCCAGAGTACTGCTCCTCGCACCAGTTCTTCTCTTCATAATGTAATGGCTGCAAGGCAGAGTGACAAAAGCTTGAAGGAGACAGAGAAAGCTATCTGGTCTAGAATAAATCAAACATAGTCCAGTAGAATTCATCTTGGAAAACCTATATATTTCTGAAATAGTGCCTCATTATCCTAATGTTTTTGCAGATATGTCTTTGGGCAGGTAAGTGTCCTTGGCAATAAACTTCTAAGAAATTCAAACTTTAGAAAGTTTCCTCAGTTGGTTTATTCATGTTTTCAGCATCGTTCATAAGTTACAATTGTCTATGATCTTACCTATTATGGACTTTTTAGTGCCTAATTGTTTAAAAAAACATTTCAAAAATGATTTATGCTTACTAGAATGATTGGCCAGAACAAAAAGCAGAAAAACATGTCTGTCAAAGAAAAAGGATGATCAGATTCATGTTTTTGGTGTAGGTGAGTTTTGTTAAGGGAAGCTGGACAAACGAATGTTTGTGGCATGTGGGCAGGTCTGTTGATGGTGGTACTTGTAAACAACTATAGGTCTGAAAAATGTTTTTGCCATGAATAGGCAAAACTTTAGCTAAGATTTTACAAGGCTCAAACTCTTTATTAAAGTAAGCAAACAGAAGCTTTATCATTATGCATTACTTTAAAAAGATACGCTTGTACCCCCATAATACGCTAAAAATAAATAAATAAATAAAAAGTATTATTTTAGATCTCTAATTGTCTCTAAAATTGGAGAAATAATCTTCATTTAACTTTATTTCTTTGTTTTTTCTGAAGCAATTACAAATAAATTAATTTATAATTAAAAAAATAAAAAATAAAAAGATAAAATCAACATAGCAAGTTTTAAGAGAAAAATGTTTGTTTAAAAATAGATTTTGAAAAATTGTTTTGTTTAAAAAAATTGTAATCAATAGCTGACTTTGGATAGTCATTTGTAAGGTATCCCATTTACAAAGTATGAGGCCCTGCCTGATATGTTAAGTGGCTCCAGGTCTTTTGTGGTGTCACCACGCTGTACATGCCAGCATCTGAGGGCTACATCCACCTCCTATGAGCATCTTTTTTGGCAATCTCCAGCCAATCAGAAGAAAGGCTGGACTTTATCTTTCCCCTTTTCTTACTCCTGGGAATTTCTTCCTTCCACACAATAGATACCAAAGCAAGAGCAAAGCAAGTGGCCCTCTCTATGCCAAGAGCAAACAAGGACAGGACCAACTCATTTTTATCACCAGGAATTAATCATCCACATTCCTCTTATAAAAAGAGACTTTCTCAAATGAAAGGAAAATTACCAACCTTTTTAGAAATATGAAAACCACTTTCCTCTCCCATTAAGGTTCCCAAACAACCATCACACAGGTTGTTGGGAACTTCAGTTACATATTACTTTAGCCTGAGATTTTCTCAAAATGTAACTTAAAAAAAATTTGAATGTCTACCAGGGTGAAATATCTTGAATAGCATTTTTAAACAAAAAAACTAATAATTTTTTAAACAGATGTTAAGTGATTTTTTTAGTGTGTATGTATTGAATTTTGGTTTTGCTACTTCAATTACTACCATTGAGCCTGGAGGCTATGCCTATATTTAAACTTGCTAAATGGTATATGAAAGCAAAAAATGAAACAAAGCACATTCCTCATTAATATCATGTCTCTCTCCAAATCAATCAATTAATTATTCTAGTTAATTTACTGAGAAAGAACTCCAAAAATCCTCAAGAGCATATGTTTCACCTATATCAAGTATAGACCATCTGTAATGGGGTGGGTGGGGGATCTTATTTTAAACTAGTGAACAAAAGAGACAAACTCAAAAGCCACAACAACTTGACCAGGAGGAAGCAAGCCACTCCAAAGCTGAGCAAGGTAAGTCTTAGAGTAATAGGATTAAGCCATGTAGCTATTCAACTAGATCATGGCATATACTGCAGAGATTTGGATTAAAGAGGCTTAGCAAATTAAACATTCTCAGCCCCCTCATTAGATTTTTCTCACACTTTAACTGCTCATTTGTACATTGGTTTTCCTTGTCTTCAAATGCTTCACAGATAACTGGATTTAATGATCACTTTCAAAAGGTGACATAATCCATGTGAAAACATTAAAAACCCAGCAGTCTAGTGAATGTCATGAGAATACCAATTCATCATTTTACATGTTGATGAGGGAGGTGGTTATGGCTACTTGTTATGAGTACCTTGAGGCCTCTGACTGTCACCAAATGTGCCCTACCCTGCCCCCATCCTGCTTTTAACCACCTAGGGTTCTACTGGATTCCTTTGAATATCACCATTTCCTCAAGCTACTTCCAAAGGTATCTAGGAAACTCATAAGCTGTCTTCCTTCCATCCCTAATGTTCAAGGGTAAAACCAGGCCTAAAAGGAGACATGCAGGAGTGGGGGGCAGGTCATCCTATTTTTGCCTTCAAGACAATGGGGGTGGGGGTGGGGGTGGGTGTAGGTATATGTACATGAATGAGACTCTGGTCATTTTACAAGATCACCAGAGAAAAAGAAACCTCTTTTCATCCCTATCCTGGCTGCTAGCATCTAGGATTTCCTTACAGGTAGCAGAAGCTCCCCTCTTTTACCCATTGACAGAGCTGGGAGCAGAGTGGCTGAATGCCCTGCTCTAGGAAGAACTCTGAGTTCGGGGACAAGGTAGTACCACCTAAACCACAGCACATTGCAAGGCTCCTAACCTGCCATTAGCACAGTCACGGCCCATATATTCTGGGACCACTTATAAATGGACCAGCCCTGTGTGGACCCCTCTGCAAATATATCAGGGAAAACATCAGCTCTTGAGCCCTACTTGCATGAACCTATCCCTCCTAGCCCTTTGAGAACAAAGCAGATCTCTCTCTCTCTCTCTCTCTCTCTCTCTCTCTCTCTCTCTCTCTCTCTCTTAGAAAAGGGTTGGGAAGCAGCCTTACCTTCAGAGCTTCTTGGGATCCCAGAACTTTTGCATAGAGCTCACAAAGTTTCTTCATCCTATTGGGAAAAAAATTGATAAAAGTGAAAATGAAGGAAGAAAGGAAAAGAAAAAGTGAAAGAGGCGTCCATCCCTTCATGAGCCATTGCTTCTCCTTTGATATTTTGTTTTAATTTTTTAAAACCAGGCATTTTATTCTATTTTGAATGTCTTAAAACTATGAGATCACAGATAGTCATCATGTGAAATTGCCGACAAATCCTTAAAAAAGTAAAGTGATGCATTACCTGAATTTTTATTTTATTTTTATTATTATTTTAAATCCAGGAGCTCTTTCTACAAACATAAGTGTATAAAAATATGTAATTTTCTCTCACTCCTTCTCTTCCTTTTCTGTCTCTCTGTCTCCATCTCTGCTTTTACATAAGTGAAATAATTTGGCACAAGCAGAGAAATGGCCACACAAAGCAAAGAAATAAAATTAAATTCAGAAATAGAACCAAATACATAAGGGAATTTAGAATTCATAAAGATGGACATTTTAAATGCATGAGGAAGACAGATTATCCAATAAAATGGCACTGGGACAAATGGCCTCCCATGAAAGAAATAAAGTTGGACTCCTACATTACTTCTTACACCAAAAAATATTTCAGAAGAATCAAAAATTTACATATAATAGATGAGACCATAAAATGGAAGAATGTGTGTTTTAAAACAATTATCTTAGAATAGTAAAGTCTTTTCTATGCATAATAGACCATTCAGAAGCCATGATTTAGAAATGGATAAATTTGACTACATAAAAAAGATAAAATTTTATTATAGTATAAAATGAATAAGAATAATGAAAAGAAAAACTGGGAAAAAATTTGTTCTAGGCACTGGAGATCCAGCAGTGAACTAATCAGACAAAACGTCCTACCTTCATGGATCTTATATTCTAGTAGGAACATTTTTAGGTGAGTGGCCCAGGCAGACCTCCATAGCCCTGGCCATGCACAAAGGTGCCACTGGTCACAGAGGAGCACTGTGAAGGAAGGGGAAAGAATGCTCCATAATGTAATTCACAGGCTCTTAGTTGGTAAATGTGTTATCAGTAATGGTGTGGCTATAAATAATTGGCAGTGATAAATACTAATGCCAGAAGAAATTGCTAACTCAGAGAAATTAGTCTCTCTGTACCTATAATCTATAATTATTATGCATCGCTCATGTAATATGTACTGCAGACTGCCTTGCAACACAGTCATTTGTCTACCTGGTTATCTCCTCCACAAGTAAATTTTCAGCCCATGGGTTATCCATTTTCATATTCTCTATAGCTCCTAGCATGGTGTCTTATATACAATAAACTCAATAAATATTAATTTGCATACTTGGTTCTTAAGTTATCAGCACTGTGCCTTTATATAACAAGATCCTTATAATTAACATAGTAGACATGGAACATTGGCAATACACATATTATTAAGTAGTCTGTAAGTTAAAAAGTTAAGTAAAATTGAAAGGCAGGCAAGTAGGATGAAAAGAAGGGAAAACGGAGGGAAGGGAGGGAGGACAAGGAAGGAAGGAAGGAAGGAGGGAAAGAAGAAGCACTTCTTTTGTTACCTTTCTTCTTTGGTGAGACGTGCCAGCCTTCTGGCTTTGTGGGCAAGGATAAATCTAAAACAAACAAACAAGAAAAGGGGGAGAAATTAATAGTTGCTTTCATTCGGCCTCATTTCTATTGCTCCACGTGTGCCCAGTGTACAATGTTAAAAGCCAACTAGAAGAAACAAATTATGTACTAGCTTGATTTATGTTCAAAGTTCTACTGTACATGTTACATTCCTGACACTGCAGAGCATCTTCTAGCTTCAAGGACTCAAGGGACTATAAAGAGATGACTGGCCATAATTTCTGCTTAGAGTAATACTATGGCTGACTCACTTCCCTCCACCTGGCTGGTGGCCAATAGGAATAAGCCTTGGGTCTCAAATGCCAACTTAAGGCCATGTCTGAGCACTCTCCAATTTTATCCAGTCCTTGCTCTTCGGTTCTATCTCTACCTTGGTGTTCTCTCCCTAGCACCCAAGAGTCTGTCTTCATTTCTAGCCCTACAATTGCTTTGGTTTCCCTGTTATGACACTTAGCTCTCTCTGAGATAAACTCATACATGTCTTAGGGCTCATCTTAATTTAGGCTGCTCCAGAAAACCACCTTTCTGAGTCAGGTTCTGGCCCATAAGATATTCCCGATCTGTGCTGGTCTTCCCTGGCAAACATTGATCAACTTATCCTTTCATGAAAGATTTCTCTGTAGCATGTAATCCTGCTTGAGAGCATTCTACCCACAATAGAACTTTTTTCAAAACAGGAGACAATCGTCTCAAACCCTGCTACTGCTTTATCAACTAAAGCTGGTCTTGGCTCTTCTCCAGTGGGACTCAGAAATCTCGGCATCCAAAACGATCAAGATGGCGGACGAGAAACACCGCCAGACAGAGTGTCTCTGCAGAAAAGACAGATTCTAGGAGAAATTAGAAAAAAGAAGCAAGAAGACGAGCATACAGCGGACGAGGGCCGGAATGAGGGGTACCTGAGACCCCGGGAAACTCCACGGGAGGAGGCTGCGGAGGAGAACTGGAGGCTGAGACCACCGGAGCAGCCAGGAGACCAGCGGTGAGGGTAGGTGGATTTGCTGTTTCCCCTCCCCTGCATTTGGGACTGCTGGTGGGCTCCCCAGCGGGTGGAGAGACCTGCGGACACCAGCCCAGAGACGGCCGCCGCTAGCCAGCGGTGAGCCTGTAGCAGACGTGGCACCAGCTCCCAACTCCTTCCCGGCACCTCCGTGTGCACAGACCCGAGCTGCGCGGCAGGCGCCATATTGCCTCCTCCTCACCTCCGCCAAATCTACCCGAGGCTGCCCAGAGAGACAATACAGCCACCAGCTGGAGGCACCTCTAGGGAACAGGACCTTCCCTTTTGGGACCCTACAGCTGACTCAGGGGAACTCAGACTGTGAGCTCCCTACTCGCCCACCCTCCCAGGTGCTGCTGGCACAGTGTTCCCAGGAGAACAGTGCCGACTCAGAGGCTGAGAGACATAGACCCAGCTTGGGCTCTCTCTGAGTGAATTGGGACCGGAACTCCTCTCCCTGGTGGGGATACAGTTTGAACTCTGGGACCCAGAGGTCGGACCTGCAGACCAGATCCCGTGCACCGAGGTCTAGCATTGCCCGGGGCACAGAAGGGTTATACATGAACAGCCTACTGAGGTGTGTGTGCCTTCAGGGACAGATCAGCATCCTAGAGGGCAACCCTCCTCCCAAAAGGAGGAGGGTTGTACGCCCAGTCCAGGTGGCGTTCCTGTGCAGGGAACCTCCCTGCCGGCATCACAGTCTGGGGAGGCCTGGTGGCGTGTGGTCTGGCCTGCTGGCAGAGGCCCAGGAGTAGCTGCGGAGTTGGGGAGGGTGGAAAGAAGCGAGGCCCACTCCAGACTGCAGGTCTCAGACGGCCCGACCCCCACACCCAGACTTTCTGGCTGAGCGGGACCATTCCAGCCCCGCCCTGACAGCTTTTCCTGGAAGCAGAGAACAGAACTTTGACCCCTGCTAACGACATTGGTGGTGCCTGAGGGCAGGCTTTCCCAACCAGCTCCGCCCAGAACAAGAGCTGATAACAGGACACAAAATCAACAGCATAGCCTGTTACTCCAAGCAAGCGCCACCTACTGACAGGGATGACATCCTGCACAGCCTTTTCATGGCACCCACTGACTCATTATACAGGGAGTGGTCGAATCTCACCCACAGACACTACCTAACAGCTCAGAAACTAAACAAGGTGTTTGAATACCCAAACAAAAACCTAAAGGAAAGAAACAACAACTGATTGACATGGGAAGAAATCAGCGAAGGAACTCAGGAAATATGAAGAACCAAACGGAAAACACACCCCCAAAGAGGAGCACCAGCCCCCTAGAAATGGGCACCAACCCAAATCAGGCAACCAATATGACAGAAGAGGAATTTCGTATGTGGATCATAAGAACACTCACCGACCTGCAACAACAACTCAATAACCAACACAAAGAAACCACAAAAAGCCTCCAGGATATGGAACAAAGGTTCACTAAAGAGATCAACACAGTGAAGAAAACTTTAACCGAAGTCCTGGAGATAAAGAATCAACTCAGGGAATTAAAAAATACTGTGGAAAGTCTCAAGAACAGGGTAGATCAAACAGAAGAAAGAGATTGAAGATAACACCTCAGATAACAATCTCAGAGATTGAAGATAACACCTTCCAATTAAATAAATCAGTAACAGAGATAGAGCAGAGAAACAAGAGAAAAGAGGAAAGCCTACAAGAGCTGTGGGATTATGTGAAGAAACCTAACGTGAGGGTCGTAGGGTTAGCAGAAGGGGAAGAAGACAACACTCAAGGGGTGGACAAGCTTTTTGAAGATATAATAGAGGAAAATTTCCCAGGCCTTGCTCAAAATCTCGATATACAAGTTCAAGAAGCCCAGAGGACCCCTGGGAGATTCAATGCAAACAGGAAGACATCACGTCCTGTAGTCATCAGACTGACCAAAATATCAACTAAAGAGGTCCTTCTAAGAGCTGTAAAACGAAAGAAGCAAGTGACATACAAGGGAAATCCAATAAGAATAACACCAGACTTCTCTAATGAGACTTTACAAGCAAGGAGAGACTGGGGCCCCATTCTCACTCTTCGGAAACAAAACAATGCCCAGCCTAGAATCTTATTCCCTGCAAAACTAAGCTTCATATATGAAGGAGAAATAAAGACATTCTCAGACAAGCAAAGTCTCAGAGAATTCACCAAGACAAGACCAGCCCTACAAGAACTACTCAAAACAGTGTTATGCACGGAGCACCATAATAAAAACTCACGAATATAAAAACACCCAAAACCCAAAGATTAAAGGCCAGATAATACAATGGCTCAAGAGATAAATCAAAGCAACAACATCCAACACAACAGAATGAACAGTAATCTACCTTACCTATCAGTTCTCTCAATAAATGTGAATGGCTTAAACTCTCCACTCAAGAGACATAGGCTGGCTGAATGGATAAGAAAATACAGGCCAAGTATATGCTGTCTTCAGGAAACACATCTAACCTGCAAGGATGCATATAGACTAAAAGTAAAAGGGTGGAGATCAGTATTCCAGGCAAGTGGAAGCCAAAAGAAGGCTGGTGTGGCAGTTCTAATTTCAGACGATTTAGTTTTTAAAGCAACAAAAGTAGTGAAAGACAAAGAGGGTCATTATATCATGGTGAAGGGCACAGTTCAACAAGAAGAGATAACAATTTTAAATATATATGCACCCAACTTAGGTGCACCCAGATTCATAAAGCAAACCTTACTGGAGCTAAGCAAATGGATTAATAGCAACTCCATAATCGCCGGAGATTTCAACACCCCACTGACGGCACGAGACAGATCCTCCAAACAGAAAATTAATAAAGAAATAATGGACTTAAACAAAACTCTAGAACAATTGGGTCTGACAGACATCTACAGAACATTCTACCCAAAATCCACTGAATATACGTTCTTCTCATCAGCTCACGGGACATTCTCTAAGATTGACCATATCCTAGGACACAAAGAAAATCTCAAGAAATTTAAAAAAATAGAAATCATAGCATGTACCTTCTCAGATCACAGTGGAATAAAACTAGAAATCAACCCTAACAGAAACTCACATTTCTACACAAAAACGTGGAAATTAAACAACCTCCTACTAAATGATTACTTCGTAAATGAAGAAATCAAGACGGAAATAAAAAACTTCTATGAAGAAAACGACAATGGAGAGACAAGTTATCAACTCCTCTGGGACACAGCTAAAGCAGTTCTGAGAGGAAAGTTTATCTCCATAAATGCCTATAACCAAAAGGCAAGAAGATCACAAATAGACAATCTAATGAAACGACTCAAAGAGCTGGAAAAAGAAGAACAGACCAACCCCAAACCCAGCAGAAGAAGTGAAATCAACAAGATCAAATCAGAACTAAACGATATTGAAAACAGGAAAGCTATTCAGGAGATTAATAAAACAAAAAGTTGGTTCTTTGAAAAAATAAACAAAATTGACACGCCATTGGCTAAGCTAACGAAAAGCAGAAAAGAGAAATCTCTAATAAGCTCCATCAGGAATAAAAAAGGAGATATCACAACTGATCCCAAAGAGATACAAGATACAATTTATGAATACTACAAAAATCTTTATGCACACAAACTGGAAAATGTGGAGGAAATGGACAAATTTCTAGAAACACACAGCCTCCCTAGGCTCAACCAGGAAGAAATAGATTCCCTGAACAGACCAATCTCAACAGCTGAAATAGAAACAGCAATTAAAAATCTCCCTAAAAAGAAAAGTCCCGGTCCAGATGGCTTCACACCTGAATTTTACCATACTTACAAAGAAGAACTAGTACCTATCTTGCAGAAACTATTCCACAACATCGAGAAGAACGGAAACCTCCCCGACACCTTTTATGAAGCGAATATTACTCTGATACCAAAACCAGGAAAGGATGCAACAAAAAAAGAAAACTACAGACCAATATCCCTAATGAATATAGATGCAAAAATTTTCAACAGAATCTTAGCTAACTGAATCCAGACGCTTATCAAAAAAATAATCCATCACGACCAAGTGGGCTTCATCCCAGGGATGCAGGGATGGTTCAACATACGTAAATCTATAAATGCAATTCACCACATAAACAGAAGCAAAAACAAAGACCACATGATTCTTTCAATAGATGCATAAAACGCTTTTGACAAAACTCAACACCCTTTCATGATACGAACACTTAAGAAAATAGGCATAGAAGGGACATACCTTTAAATGATACTAGCCATATATGACAGACTCATAGTCAACATCATACTGAATGGGGAAAAATTGAAATCATTCCCACTTAGAACTGGAACCAGACAAGGCTGCCCACTATCTCCACTTCTATTCAACATAGTGCTGGAAGTCTTGGCTACAGCAATCTGACAGGAAAATGGAATTAAAGGTATCCAAATAGGGGCAGAAGAGATCAAACTTTCACTGTTTGCTGATGATATGATATTATATCTAGAAAACCCCAAAGATTCAATCAAGAAACCCCTGGAACAGATCAATGAATTTAGTAAAGCCTCAGGATACAAAATCAATACACAGAAATCAGAGGCATTCATATACGCCAACAACAATATAATTGAGAACCAAATCAAAGACTCAATTCCCTTCACAATAGCAACAAAGAAATTAACGTACCTAGGAATATACTTAACCAAGGACGTAAAAGACCTCTACAGGGAGAACTATGAAACACTGAGGAAGGAAATAGCAGAGGATGTAAACAGATGGAAATCCATACCATGCTCATGGATTGGTAGACTCAACATCATCAAAATGTCTATACTACCCAAACTGATCTACAGATTCAATGCAATACCTATTAAAATCCCATCAGCATTCTTCACAGATATAGAAAAAATAATTTTATGCTTCGTATGGAACCAAAGAAGACCCCGAATATCAAGAGCAATTCTAGGCAACAAAAACAAAATAGGAGGCATTAATATGCCAGATATCAAACTATACTACAAAGCTGTAGTAATTAAATCAATATGGTATTGGCACAAAAATAGGAATATGGACCAGTGGAACAGATGTGAGAATCCTGATATAAAACCATCCTCATATAGCCATCTAATCTTTGACAAAGCAGACAAAAACATACGCTGGGGAAAAGAATACCTTTTCAATAAAAGGTGCTGGGAAAACTGGATAGCCACCTGTAGAAGGCTAAAACAGGACCCACACCTTTCACCTCTCACAAAAATCAACTCACGCTGGATAACAGACTTAAACCTAAGGTATGAAACTATTAGAATTCTAGAGGAAAAAGTTGGAAACACTCTCCTAGACATCGGCCTAGGCAAAGAGTTTATGAAGAAGTCCCCAAAGGCAATCACAGCAGCAACAAAAATAAATAATTGGGACATGATCAAACTACAAAGCTTCTGCACAGCCAAAGAAATAGTCATGAAAGTAAACAGACAACCTACAGAATGGGAGAAAATTTTTGCATCCTATGCATCCGATAAGGGACTGATAACTAGAATATACTTAGAACTCACGAAAATCAGGAAGAAAAAATCAAATAACCCCATTAAAAAGTGGCAAAGGACTTGAACAGAAACTTTTCTAAAGAAGACAGAAGAATGGCCAACAAACATATGAAAAAATGTTCAATATCTCTAATCATCAGAGAAATGCAAATCAAAACCACAATGAGATATCACTTAACCCCAGTGAGAATGGCCTTTATCAAAAAGTCTCCAAACAATAAATGCTGGCGTGGATGCGGAGAGAGAGGAACACTCCTACACTGCTGGTGGGACCGCAAATTAGTTCAACCTCTGTAGAAAGCAATATGGAGATACCTTAAAGCAATACAAGTGAATTTATCATTTGATCCAGCAATTCCATTGCTGGGCATCCACCCAAAAGATCCAATGACACTCTACAAAAAGATACCTGCACTCGAATGTTTATAACAGCACAATTCATAATTGCAAGGCTGTAGAAACAGCCCAAGTGCCCATCAATCCAAGAATGGATTAATAAAATGTGGTATATGTATATCATGGAGTACTATTCAGCTCTAAGAAACAATGGTGATATAGCACATCTTATATTTTCCTGGTTAGAGCTGGAACCCATACTACTAAGTGAAATTTCCCAAGAATGGAAAAACAAGCACCACATATACTCACCAGCAAATTGGTATTAACTGAACAGCACCTAAGTGGTCACATAGGTACTACAGTAATAGGGTATTGGGCAGGTGGGAGGGGGGAGGGGGGCGGGTATATACATATATAATGAGTGAGATGTACACCATCTGGGGGATGGTCATGCTGGAGACTCAGACTTGTGGGGGGAGGGGGGAAATGGGCATTTATTGAAACCTTAAAATCTGTACCCCCATAATATGCCGAAATAAAAAAAAAAAAGAAAAGAAATTCGGCATCCCACATAAATAATGTTGATGCTGATATGGCCTCCACAAGAAGCCCTCATAGTTAAACACCCAAAATTAGGTCTTTATATCATGCTTTCAACATAAGATGGCTCACCAAAATACATTTATCCCAAGCACTAAATCTGCAACAG
This sequence comes from Microcebus murinus, assembly GCF_040939455.1. Lineage (NCBI taxonomy): Eukaryota > Metazoa > Chordata > Mammalia > Primates > Cheirogaleidae > Microcebus > Microcebus murinus. The sequence goes on from NC_134136.1 coordinate 117,857,305, forward strand.
AAAATTAATATTACAAATTTAAAAATTGTTATATTAATTGCTAGATACTTTCTTTCCAGATATTTATTCACTGGAAGGCATTATAAAAAAAAGAAGCAATAAGAATGTTTGTACTGCTGGATTTGGAGAATACTGCCATTGGGTAAAAAAAATCATTTAACAAAGTTTGGGTCACATTTATTAATAGTATGTGATTACCTTGTCAATGGTGAATAGCAGCCACAACACTATAATTATACCTTACCCCATTATAGCAGCATAGTTCCCATCAGGTTTGGTATCATCCAATGTGTAGGATATTGGAGCTTCCTCTCCTTCAATAATCATGGTTCCACAGTAATCTAGGAGAACAGCAAAATGAAAGAATATATTCATTACCCATAAACTACCCATTATTATCAAACTACCCATAGCAGTTATAATGGAGCACACACTTTTCAACTTGAGAAGTCCAAAGGCCAAATGTAGTACGGTACACTCTAAATATATGCAGACAAATCAAATTGATGTCATGAGAAGGGCTAAGTAGCCAACATTTTTAGGGAAAAAAAAATCAAACTGCAAGCCCTTTTCTGCAAAGAATAGAGCAATGTCGTATTACGAATTCATCCAGACCACCATTTAATGAAATCTAGTGTTCCTTGCAGTTAATACTTAGGCCCCCATTTCCTCTTCTGTAAGAAGTAAGAATAAAGCCAAAGATGTATAAATAAAATGCTAGTGTATTATTGTAAAATAGAAGGGACTGAACATTCACATTTTATGAGAAGCCATTTATTTTATTTTAAGTAGTTCTTTATTATTTGGAGACAGAGCAGAGAGGACGTGGATAACTAAAATCCAGAGTTCCAAACTCTCATGCCAAACATGAACTCCAAAGACTCTTTCCCCCTTCCAGAAAAACTTGGGAAACAATTTCAGCTTATTCTGGATAAAAGCGCTTTCCTCATTTCCCTCCTGAACAAAATACAGGCACACCTCAGCAATGTTGCAGGATCATCTCTAGACCACCACAATAAAGCGAATATCACAATAAAGTCACATGATTTTTTTTGTTTCCCAGTAGATACAAAAGTTATGTTTATACTATACTGTAGTTTATTAAGTTTCCAATAGTATTGTCTAAAAAATGTACATACATTAATTTTAAAACATTTTACTGCTAAAAAATGCTAATAATCATGTGAGCCTTTAGCAAGTCATAATCTTTTTTGCTGGTAGAGGATTTTGCCTCAATGCTGATGGCTGCTGACTGATCAGGGTGGCTGTGGCAATTTCTTAAAACAAGACAATAATAAATTTGGTGCATTAACTCTTCCTTTCATGAAAGATTTCTCTGTAGCATGTAATGCTGTTTGAGAGCATTCTACCCACAATAGAACTTCTTTCAAAATAGGAGACGATCCTCTCAAACCCTGCTACTGCTTTATTAACTAAGCTTATGCAATATTCTAAGTCTTTGTCATTTCAAAGGACAATGTGAACAATGGTCACAGCATCTTTATCAGGAGTAGATTCCATCTCAAGAAACCACCTTCTTTGCTCATTCATAAGAAGCAATCCACATCTGTTCAAGTTTTATCATGACATTGCAGCAATCCAGTCACATCTTCAGGCTCCACTTCTAACTCTAGTTCTTCTGCTATTTCCACCACATCTGCAGTTACTTCCTCCATTGAAGTCTTGAGCCCCTCCAACTCATCCCTGAGAGTTGGAATCAGCTTCTTCCAAAATCCTCTCAATATTGATATCTTGACCTCTTCCCAGGAATCAAAAATGTTCTTAATGGCATCTAGAATGGTAAATCCATTCCAGAAGGTTTTCACTTTACTTTGCCCAGATCCATTAAAAGAATCACTGTTTATGGCAGCTATATAGCTGTATGAAATGTATTTCTTAGACAGTAAGACTTGAAAGTCAAAATTACTCCTCGATCCATGGGCTGAGGAATGGATGTTATGTTAGCAGGCATGAAAACAACATTAATCTCCTTGTACATCAGAGCGCTTGGGTGACCAGGTACATTGCCAATGAGTAGCAATATTTTGAAAGGAATCTTTCTTTTCTGAGCAGATCTCAATAGTGAGTTTAAAATATTCGGTAAACAATGCTGTAAACAGCTGTCATCCAGGCGTTGTTGTTCCATTTATAGAGCACAGACAGAGTATATTTAGCATAATTCTTAGGGGCCCTGAGATTTTCAGAATGGTCAATGAGCACTGACTTCAACTTAAAGTCACCAGCTGCATTAGTCACCAACAAGAGAGTCAACCTATCCTTTGAAGCTTTGAAACCAGGCATTGACTTCTCTCTAGCTATGAAAAGTCTTAGATGACATCTTGTTCCCATATAAGGTTGTTTTGTCTACATTGAAAACCTGTTGTTTAGCCCCCTTCAACTTGTTGCTCCTTCTGCATCAGCACTTGCTGCTTCACCTTGCACTTGTATGTTATGGAGATCGCTTCTTTCTTTAAATCTTATGAACCAACCCCTGCTGTCTTCTTCTGCAGCTTCCTCACCACTCACAGCCTTCGCAGAATTGAATAGAGCTAGGGCCTTGCTCTGGATGAGGCTTTGGTTTAAGGGAATGTTGTGGCTGCTTTGACCTCTGCAGACCACTAAAACTTTTTCCATGTCAGCAATAAGGTTGTTTCACTTTCTTATCATTCATGTGTTCACTGGGGTAGCACTTTTAATTTCCTTCAATAACTTTTCCTCTGCTTTCCCAATTGGTTGTTTAGCACAAGAGGCTTAGCTTTAAGCCTATCTTGGCTATCAACGTGCCTTCTTAAGCTTAATGATGTCTAGCTTTTGATTTAGACATGCGACTCTTCCGTTCACTTGAACATTTAAAGGCCACTGTAAGGTTATTAACTGGCCTAATTTCAATATTGTTGTGTCTCAGGGAATTAGGAGGCTCAGGGAGAGAGAGGGGGCAGGGGAAGCCTGTCAGTGAAGCAGTCAGAATGCTCAACATTTATCAATGACATTCACCATCTTATATGGGCTTGTGGTGCCCCAAAACAATTACAATAGTAACATCAAAGATCACTGGTCATAGATCACCATAACATATAATAAGAATGAAAAAAATTTGAAATATTGCAATATGTGACACAGAGATACAAAGTGAGCACATGCTGTTGGAAAAATGGAGCTGAGAAAATTGCTGGATGTAGGGTTGCCACAAACCTTCAATTTGTGTAAAAAAAACAGTATAAATGAAGCACAGTAAAACAAAGCATGCCTGTATATGCAATTTCAACAAAAAACTGTTAACAGAGCAATGGTGGAAATGTCAGGGCAGAGTCTGAAACGTTATAATAATGTCCTACTACAGTGTACTTTCCTCCTGCTGCTTCATTTACTTGCAAATGTGAGGCTGTTTCAACAAAATTATGGTGACAGACTCTGGAGCAAATGTATAGAAAAGCCAATGAGAAGGTTTCAAAATGATGAAGAAAGAACCTCCCCAACCTGTGTGCATACAAATGTGTGTGAACAGACACACCAGGAAGCTTTTAAAACTGCACGTGCTTCGCTCCTCCCATGTCCCTTCCCACTGTGAACCTATGAGAATCAATGTCACAGTCAACCACTGGCTTTGGGGTGTTTGCATGCCCCTCAGGTGTGCTGGGGCAGGAAAGATGTACAGAAAGACTGAATTATGGGAAGAAGAAATGTTTAAAGTTTGTCCAAGAGCTCACAAAGACTTAAGAATACAAGAGAACCAGCTAAGTCATCACCTGTTAGAAGAAGGCAAGAGAACAGACACAGGCCAGGCATGGTAGCTCACGCCTGTAATCCTAGCATTCTGGGAGGCCGAGGCGGGAGGATCACTCAAGGTCAGGAGTTCGAGACCAGCCTGAGCAAGAGCGAGACCCTGTCTCTACTATAAATAGAAAGAAATTAATTGGCCAACTAAAACTATATAGAAAATATTAGCCTGGCATGGTGGCGCATGCCTGTAGTCCCACCTACTCAGGAGGCTGAGGCAGAAGGATTGCTTGAGCTCAAGAGTTTGAGGTTACTGTGAGCTAGGCTGATGCCATGGCATGCTATCCTGAGTAACAGAGTGAGACTCTGTCTCAAAAATAAAAAAGGAGAGAAGAGACACACAGGACAAGATCTGCTCAAAGAGCAGGTGCATATTGATTATGTAGGTATTGCTGTATGGGATGAAGAGCTAGTATTAGTCATTAGGCTGGCCAGGGTGGAGGCACTGCATTCTGGGTGGAGGGGCTCCTTGGACATTTCCTTCCCAGAGTGAAGCTGGCTTCTGAGCCAGGGAGGTGACCTTGGTAGAAGTTAAGGAACAAGGAGCAGAGAGAAAAGTCAGGATCATGCCAGGACAAAATATGCAGCATCAGTGGGATTTCAATCACTTCCAGGTGAAAAGCTTAGGAGCCCCACCTATGCACACACAACATCCCATCAGCTTCATAGGGACTTTTTTCAAAAGAAGATAGACAAATAGCCAAGAAACATATGAAAATATGTTCAATATCACTAATCATCAAGGAAATGCAAATCAAAACCACAATGAGATACCACCTTATCCCTGTCAGAATGGCCATTATTAAAAAGTCAAAAGACAATAGATGTTGGTGTGGATGCAGTGAAAAGAGAACACTTATACCCTGTTGGTGGAATGTAAACTAGTACAGCCTCTGGAAAATAGTATGGAGATTTCTCAAAGAACTAAAAGTAGACCTACCATTCAATCCAGCAATCCCCAGTACTAGAAATCTACCCAAAGGAAAACAAGTCCTTTTATAAAAAAGACACCTGCACTTTAATGTTTATCGCATCACAATTCACAAATGGAAACACATGAATCAACCTAAGTGCCCATCAACTGAAGAGTGGATTCAGAAAATATATAACATGGAGTACTACTCAGCCATAAAAATGAGTGAAATAATGTCTTTTGCAGCAACTCGATGGAACCAGCAACCATTATCCTAAGGGAATTATCCCAGGAATGGAATAACAAACACCACATGTTCTCACTTATATGTGGGAGCTAAACAAGGAATGTATATGGCCATAGAGTGGTGTAATAGACAATGGAAACTAAGAAGGAGGGAGATTGGGAAGGAGGATGAGGGATAAAAATCTACCCATTGGGCACAATGTACACTATTCTGGTGATGGGCACACTAAAAGCACTGACTTCATTATTATGTAATTCATCCTCCCACCTCAGCCTCCGAAAGTGCTGGTATTACAGGTGTGAGCCACCAGGTCCAGCCTACAATCATTTTTTAAAGTCTTACCCAAGGCTCATTGCCAACAAGGACCAAGTCAGATCCAGCTTCTTCCTGAGAGTGGAGAACTTGGGTTTTCTTTTTGATACTAGTGACTAACAATTTGCTTGGCACATGGCACACCTAAAATCAAGGTTTGCAGACATGCATGGAAAGTTACAGATTCTCTCCACAAATAAAAGCATTCATAATCATTAAGAGAAGACTCTATATTCCTGATCCTAAACCCTATCTACTTGCCACCAGCCAGCCATCTAAAAATGGGTGACCTGGGTCACAAGAGGAAGCAACTCAGCACCAGTGTGCTGCTGCCACTAGATTTAAAGACTAAAATGACAGGGACCTTCATGGTAGGTCACTGCACTGTCTTTTGCAAAGAGTAGATTACTTGCACAACTGATGCACCAATCCAATAACAGTCTTAAACATGATCATCTGCAGTGTGAAGAATGAGGAGCCTGGCCAGGCATGGTGGCTCACGCCTGTAATCCTAGCACTCTGGGAGGCCGAGGCAGGGGGATTGCTCGAGGTCAGGAGTTCGAAACCAGCCTGAGTGAGACCCCGTCTCTACTATAAATAGAAAGAAATTAATTGGCTAACTAACATATATATATGTATATATATAAAATTAGCCGGGCATGGTGGTGCATGCCTGTAGTCCCAGCTACTTGGGAGGCTGAGGCAGTAGGATTGCTTGAGCCCAGGAGATTGAGGTTGCTGTGAACTAGGCTGATGCCAGGGCACTCACTCTAAGAGCCTGGGCAACAAAGTGAGATTCTGTCTCAAAAAAAAAAAAAAAAATGAGGAGCCTGTGATGTCGCTGAAAAAGGAATATAGGAATAAGTATATAGGAATAATCACCCTAAGGCCAAACTGTGGCACTTTCTCCATGTGCCTCCAGCCCATCCTTCTCCTTTCTGCAGTCTTGCTCCTCATTTCAATCTATTCTGCCCTTTGCCCTCACTCCCAGCTACTGATTGTTCTTACATGGTCTCCCATTGGAAGAAAAGTGGATGTGGTAAGAGCATATCGATAAGACTCTAGCATTGTGCTGTCCACATGTGGTTACTTACATTTACATTTAAAGCAATTAAAATTAAATAGGATATACACATACATAATGAGTGTGATGTGCACCATCTGGGGGATGGACACGCTTGAAACTCTGACTGGGGGGGGGGGGAGCAAAGGCAACACACATAACCTAAACATTTGTACCCCCATAATATGTTAAAATTAAAAAAAAAACAGAAAAAAAATTAAATAGAATTTAAAAATCTGGTTCCTCAGTCTCACTAGCTACTTTCAAGTGTTCAATACCCACGTGTGGCCACTGGCTAACATATTAAACAGAGCAGCTCTAGAACATCCCATCATCGCAGAATTTAGCACTTCAGTGAGCATCCCTGTACGTTCTATTGGGTAAAGTAGCACACTTGTTGAATATGCATGAATAATAATTTAATTTAATATAGTAGAACCTTGACACTAATGAGAGATGGCCCAGAAATTTTCAGACTCCCTACCTTTGTGAATGTCTTTATAAATCCGTATTTGTAAAAACTGTATTAGAAAAAGGTTAATTACCTCTTCTTACAAGATATTCCAAGGAAAGTTAATTCCATAAGTTTGTGCCAATATTTTATTTGAATGAATTGTACTTTAGAACCTGGACTAACATTTTTTTTTTACAGCATTCTAATAAAAACAGTTACATGAAAATGCATGTCTCAGCACCAAGTTTCTTGGACCTCTTCCTGAAAGTCTTTATATAAGTAAAGTACTCACCCTTTTTCCTCCAGAAGGGCTCTTTATAATAGACTATACACTTGATGACTGAACCCAAAGGCACACGAGTGATCAGCTGGTTTCTCATCATTGGCAGAGGGGGATTGAAGTGAATCTTCATGCCCAGAGTAGGAGGAATAGCACTAATCACATATTTAGCCTGAAAGAAAAGCAACATGGTTAAACATCGTTGGCCTGTTCTTTCTGTTTTTCCCTAATTATTCTGTCTCATTCTACCCTTGTCCCCTTTTAATCTCTCCTTAACAGAGAAGTCAGAAGGATTTTGTTATAACCCAAATTAGCCCTTATTTTTCCCTAGTTCAAAACCTCCAATGACATCCCATCACACTTGTAGTCAAAGCCAAGTTCCTCACAGTCCCCTCCAATCCCATCCATAAAATGAAGCCAGTACATCTCTGATCTACCTTCTGTTATGCTTCCCCTTCTGCCACTCTGACCACCTTGCTGTTCCCTGGTCATGCCATGCTTGCTCCCCACCCCAGGGCCTTGGCACTGGATGCTCTATCTACCTGGAATGCTCTTCCCCCAGAGAGCCGCATGACTCAATTCCTCATTGCCTTCAGTTCTCTTCTCAAATATCACCTTCTCAGCGAGGCCTTTCCTGACATCCTCATTTAAATTTCCATGACCAATCCTCCCACCCCCACCTTCTGATACACTCTCCCTTCCCTTCCCTGCTTGCTTTTGTCCACACTACTTATCACTATCTAACATACTTTTATATTTATATATATATATATATATATATATATTTTTTTTTTTTTTTTTTTTTTTGGACGCAGAGTCTCACTCTGTTGCCCAGGCTAGAGTGCTGTCAGCCTAGCTCACAGCAACCTCAAACTCCTAGGCTCAAGCAATCCTTCTGCCTCAGCCTCCCAAGTAGCTGGGACTACAGGCATGTGCCACCATGCGTGGTCAAATTTTTCTCTATATTTTTAGTTGGTCAATTACTTTGCTTCTATTTTCATAGAGATGGGTCTTGCTCTTGCTCAGGCTGGTTTCGAACTCCTGACCTTGAGCGATCCTCCTGCCTCAGCCTCCCAGAGTGCTAGGATTACAGGAGTGAACCACCTCGCCAGGCTGACATACTTTACTTTTAACGATACATTTGATTATGGCCTTTCTCCTTCACTGGAAGGAGAATTGTATGAGGGCAGAGAATTGTATCTGTTTTATTCACTGCTGTGTCCCAACTCCTAGAATAATGTCAGGCACATAGGAGTTGCTTGATATTTATTAAATAAATATTTCTTCTGGTTTTTTAATTACATAAGCGCCCAATACAGAGGGTTGATAATACCTATAAATACTTTTGTAAATTCCCAGCTCCCAAATATTCTGGTTCTCTTTCCCATTCTTTTCGGATAGAGGTAGCTTTTTCACTTTTGGCAAAGGGACTGTCTAAGAATTCTGTGCTATTATTGGCTTTATTCAAGCTTTGGTTATCTATGGGACTCTGGCCTCTTCCCCATAGTTTAAGGGTCTTGCTTATTCTGAGCAGAAAAATAAAGTAAATTGCTTTTTTTATTCTCTCACTCAACAACAATCAACACAAGACTTTGGTGACCAAATGTGTGGGGGCTTTTCCCCACACACCAAGCAATTCTGCAGTGAACACCAGCTGGGTGTTCTCTAGTACAATTCAGACACTATCTACCTGTAGATAGTGTCACATCCCACAGGTTGAGGGCTCAGTTCCATAACTGTCTCCACTTCAGACACCAGCCATAAGTCTGGGCTTCAAGAACTTCTAACCAACTGGTTTCAAGTTGGGGTTCCCAAAATTCCCTCTTTGGGTTCCATTAATTTACTAGGGCAGCTCACAGAACTCAGGGAAACACATTTACTGGTTTACTATAGAGGACACAACAAAGGATACAGATGAAGTGAGGCATAGGGTGAGGTGTAGGGGAAGGAGTGTAGAGCTTCCAAGCCTTCCCTGAGGCAGCAACCTCCAAGAACCTCCCAGTCTTCAGCTACCAGGATGGGATGCTCTCCAAACCCAGTCCTTTTGGGTTTTATGGAGGCTTCATTACATAGGCATAATTGATTAAACCACTAGCCACTGATGATCAACTCAACCTTCAGCCCCCTCTGCCCTTCCTAGAGGTTGGGAGTTGGGGCTGAAAGTCTGAGCCCTTTAATCCTGCCTGTGTCTTTCAGTGACCAGCCCCTATCCTAAAGTTGCCTAGGGGCTGCCAGCCATCAGTCATCATTAGCATACAAAGAACATCACTTTAGAGATTCTAGGGTTTCAAGAGTTGTTTACCAGGAAACTGGGGCAAAGAGCAAATCTATATTTCACAATTACACAGTTACCTCATATATCTCATGGTTTAGGGTCTTCACAAGGACATTTTCTCCTGTGTGGTCAATGCTGATCACAGGCCTCTCCAGCTTCACTCGGTCCCCTAGAAGCTCCATGATCCGCTCGCTCACTTGACCAGATCCACCCACAAATTTCCTCTCCTGGAAAGCAAAAAGATGGATTCAAGAGGTGAGTGGGAAATACAGGAATAGACATGAATTGCTAAATTGCTAGTTTTCCTCACATATCCTTATCCCGAGATGTAAAACATCTCATTTCCTGCTATGAATATAGTATTTCCTAACTAGGTCTTCTTCTCCTTCTTCTTCCTGAACCTATTGGAAATAGTCTTTTAAAAATTTACTGAACTGAAAATTGGGGAGGAGGCAGTCAGCTCAGCTGTGTGAAAATTACAGCTCACCATTGTTTCCTAACTAGGAATTGCTGGTTTGGGACAAAATTGCAGGTCACCTTCTAGGCTATTCTCTTGTAGATTCCCAGGCTCTAACCTCAGCTGGACATCTTTAGAATGACCCCCAGGTCTCACCTGTCTGGTCACCATCCTTGCTCTATGTTCCATCAGCATTCTGTTGTCAAGATGCTAGACCTGGTGAAGCTCTTCCTAAAGCTCTGCTTGTCAGAGCAAGGATAAGCCTGTAGTTCCCTGCCTTGAGACACAGGCTCAGAACCTCCCAGCCTCCCATCACGCCCCCTAGCCCCAGGTAGCCTACTCCCTGTTGCTGGTTGCCAGTCTCATCCTGGGTCTGGTGTCTGGTGCTTCTGTGGTCACCAAGGTCATTTCACCTCACTGTACCCACCTATCCTGAGCTCTGATAAAGCTTGCAAATGTTCTACCTGGGGTTGTGCACACAGCTGAGCTGACTGCCTCCTCGATTTTCAGTTCAGTTACTTTTTAAAAAGACTATTTCAAATAGGTCCAGGAAGAAGAAGAAGAGGAGGAAGAGAAGGAGAAAAAGGAGGGAGAGAAAGAGGGAAAGAGGGGAAGGAGGAAGAAAGGAACATGACAACCAAGCAGATTATCTAAGAACTCTAGTCCCCTTCCTACTGTGACTGGCACAGTGCCTTATACAATGCTGGGGCTCAGGAAATAGGCACTGAATGAATGAATGAATGAATTTCCCATGTGTTGTGTGTTTTAAATTGAAAATGCATTTCTGACTTTCCCTTTTGAGCTTTCCAAGAAGTGCTCAAGCTATGTTCATCAGATGGTCTCTTACAAACTTACCTAATAATAATCAGATATATATCCACGTGGAAAATGGTGACAGTACATAGAAACAAGCCTAGTTTTAAAACTACATTGGCCACTGGATTCTCACACTGAGTACCTAAGAACAAAGCTATGTCTTACAAAAGCCACTTTGAGCTGCCATGATAAAGCTTTAAAAACCATAAGCCTTCCTCCTGCTTCAGTAGCTCATGATTGCAGGACAATGCCAACATTTCATTTTGGTAATGGTGGTTTTCTGCTGGGACAGAGAAGTGGATGGGTACCTGCCCTCCATTGGTTGTTGAGATAATTCTGGTTGTGCCTCCACATTGTTTCACGTACCACAGGAACCAGAGAGCGGAGACCTCGTGGGTCTCCGCAGTGACACACAGGTTCACAAAGAGAGTGGCAAGCTGCTTTGCAGACCTGCTCAGGAAGAAACAAGAGCAGAATTGGCAAATGCAGGAGAGAATCTTCTTAATTCTCTAGAAATTATTCAAATAATACAATTTCTTGGCAGCGTTTAGCACAAGTTGGCAAGTAACTGAAAATTGTCACTAGAATCTGATATTATAAAACAGAACATTAGAGATTTTGAAAATATCAGAGTTATTTTCCCCTTAAACAAAACACCTTACTCAGAATTGGTTTCTATTCCATATTCTGTGCTGTCATGATTCCTCCCCACACACCTGTTGCTCTTCCACTGATCCCCAGCTCAGTAAAAGCCAACACTATTTACTCAATGGCTAAAGCCAACACTTTAGAAATTGAACTTAATTTCTCTCTTTCCATCACCCTCTTTCCATCAATAACGAATTCCCGTTGTTTCTCACCATACCACATAACTCCACCATCATCACCACCAACTAGCATCATCTCTTGCCAGGAGTACTGCAATTAGTGGCCTGCTGCCTCCACTCTTTCTCACCTGGTATCTATTCACCACACTCAAAGCCAAATGCTTTTTACCTCCCTCCCCACCATGGTGCTCCTTCTAAAGTATAAATCAAGTCATGCCATTTTCTTGCTTAAAACCCTCTAGTAGCATCCCATCAAAACAAGAATGAGATTCAGATCTTTCACTGTGGTTTCCAAAGCCCTAAGTGATGTAGCCCACACTTACCTTTCCTATCTCATCTTGTACCCTCTTCTACTCACTCTAATGCTTCCTCAGAAAAATACACTCTATTTCAGCTATAAAAATGAGCACTGGCTTCCATATTCCCAGCACTCTGGCATTCTCTGTCATTTTCCCATTGCATAGTATCTTTAGAATACTTTTTGCTATTTGAAATTATCTTGATTCTTGGTTTATTATTTTTGTATTGCTGCATTCCCCACTAGAATATCAACTTATGAGAACAAGGACTTACCTTTCTCACCTACCATAGTGGCCCCTATAACAAAATAGTGCCTAGCACATAGTCAGCACTCAATAATTATTTGTTGAATAATTGAATGACTGACTAAAGATGAGAAATATCAATTAAACATTATTTTTAAAACATCCATAATGTATAAAGGATATGCTAGTGCTGTACCAAACACAAAACTAGTCATAGTCATCTATTCAGTTATTTTACTGCCTAATGGAAGGCAAGCTCAAAGGATGGATTAGGGGGAAAATGATTAATAGAGTACGGATGGGCGAACTTTTGCTTGGGGTTTGCAGGTAAATGGCAAGAGGTTATATCCTATCAGGAGGCACACCAGAAAGTGAACAATGTCATGCAATTCCAAGGACCCAGTTATATCTAGAGGGTGCCCTAAAATTTACCAGTAGTGATGTGTACTCCAGGATATTTTTAATAAGGACAAATCTCCCTTTTAACTTTGACATGAAGATTGCATATTGTTAATCTGGTTACTTCTGAGGCAGAATTTTCCCCCGGTAGTGCTGACAATGACTGGAATAAATGATACCGTCCTCCATTTATTGAACTCTTTTCACACTCCATGGCCTTTAAACTTATCTTGTTGAATTGTCATAATAACCCTATGAAATAGTCATTCTTTTTGTCGAGTTCACAAGCTAGAAAACTGAGTCTCAGTGAGTTTAGTAATACTCAATGGTACAACTTCAAACCAGATTATACCTGACTCAAATTTATGCTTTTAATACTTCAAAATGTTTTATAATTTGTCAGCTGACAGCCTGAAAAGTGCAAATATTCACCAAGGGGCATATCGCTACTCTAGTATAACTTGATCCTGGAAATTTGTAGAATCATGCCTAACACACTTACCAGTTATTTACATTGTTTGAAGCTATAACCACCTGACAGCACTTTTATGACAGTCCCCATCATTACAGCCTACAAAATGGTGTCATATATACAGTGAAGTAACTTGGAGTTAGCTTTGTAAGATTACTTATGATAACTAAAGACATAGAAACTGCTAACTCATGCCTTCCTTACAGAGGCAATTTCTGATATCTATCTAAAGCAAATATCCGGACATCAGTTTAAAATACTACTTCAAAGTGAAAACATCCTTTGCTGTTTCTTGATATCCTATTTCTTTTGTTCTTTATTTTATAGGTGAATTTAAGAGCATAAGGTAAAAGGAGTAATAAATAACTAAAATTGAACATTGGTCCAGCTAGATGGCTGATATTAAACATTAAAATATCGCTGCAATTCTAGTTGTTATTGTTGCCAATTTGGTAGGAAAGAAATAATCCTAGTTTGAAATGAAGGGAGATCTAAAAGTAGTTCTCTCTGAAGGGCCCGTCCATTCCTAATCCTTTATTTGATTTACTCTGGGAGCTTCAGTAAGAAAAGAAATGAGAAGAACAATATTTGAGGGACGGAAGGTCAAGGAAGTTAGTGTAATAATATTTCTGTATTTTTTTGCCCCGTTGACTTTTTAAAAGATAAATGTTATAACATTTTTCTACATGAAAAATATATGCACATTTATATAAAATTTGGAAAATTCATAAGATAAAAAGGTGAAAGAATTAGTATGTTCTACATTTCTGCCCCCCAAAAGGATAATCACTAATCTCATTTTGATACATTTTTTTTCTAGGTATAGGTTTTTTAAAAAAATGTATTTACATAGCTGTGGTCACACTGGAAATATAATTTGTTTTTCTGAGGAGCACTTTATAAATGATAGTAACTGAAAGAATGATCAACATTAGTCTTCGAATGTATTAATATAATTAGGCTTTAGTTTGAATAACAATAGGTTGGATATTCTGGGGATGACTTCCTTTAAAACCAGGAAATGATACTGTATGTATCTTGCTTAGGAAAAATTAGAAAGTTATCTTGTGTTTGTATTCTCCTAATATCTCAGAATGTGTTGTTTTGTCAGACAACAACCTAGATTATTCACTAAGTGGAGGACTAGGCCAAGGGCCATGATAGAAAATATCAGATCTCTAGGATCCCAAAGATATATAATTGGTCTTATGTTTAAGAAGCTTAAAAGCTCTCTGGGCAGAAAAGATCTAACTGAATTTATTAGAAGCTTTTCATAACATAAGTTATAAAACAAATGCAGATAATTATAGATTCACTATTTTTGAAAATCTGAAGTATAGAATTTAAAAATAAACACTATAATTTTGTTACAACCAAAATAAGTTATATTGCAAACTACATTCTCATAAGAATTGTTAAATAGCATTAGATAAATGTTGAAAAGGATATCATTCATAATATGCATGGATTTTTATGACATAAGAGGATTTTACTATTTTATCACTAGTTGCTTTCAACAGTTTAAGACATAAGAGAAGCACAAAGATGTTTAGTATAGGCTGGGAGCAGTGGCTCATGCCTGTAATCCTAGCACTCTGGGAGGCTGAAGCAGGAGGATTGCTTGAGCTCAGGAGTTTGAGACTAGCCTGAGTAAGAGAACAGCTAAATAGAAAAAAATTAGCTGAGCATAGTGGTGCAGCTACTTGGGAGGCTGAGGCAGAAGGATTGCTGGAGCCCAGGAGTTTGAGGTTGCTGTGAGCTAGGCTGATGCCATGGCACTCTAGCCCAGGCAACAGAGTGAGACTCTGTCCCAAAAAAAAAAAAAAGATGTTTATTACAGAGTATTATATAATAATAATAATAATAATGAAAAACTGGAGGTAACCAAAATGTCAACAGGATTATAATGGATAAATACATTATGGTATTCATTTTCCATGGAATATTCTGCAACCATAAAATATGATATTTAAAGAAGAGTTTTTAATGATGTAATATCTTTAAACATTTTAAAAATAAATATTTGCATGGTCATATTAAATGTTAAAAACATTTTGATGGATGTCCATTGCTTTTGCAGTGCATATATAAACCATTTTTTTTTAGAAATGAGATCATATATCACACTGTATATAATTCATGACAGCCTGCTGTTCTGTGTATTTAGTAGTACTATTTTTTCAAGCCATTAAATATTCCTATATGACATGATTTTAAAAGACTCTAGAGTATTCCATTTTTCAGATGTCCCATACTTAGTTTAGCCAATCATCTATTATTAGACATTTAGATTTTCTCTTTTAAAAATAATTGTTTCAATGTGCCTCTCTCACTCTCTCTCCCTTCATGTATGCCTCTCTCTCTCTTCTTTTCAATTGCCTTCTTTAAGATAAGTTCTAAGAAGCTGAAATTCTATATCAAGAAGTATATAAATGTTATGTCTTTTGATTGTTCCTACTTTTAGATTCAGATATGTCTAAACACTTGTTTTTACTTTCAGTTGGCAGTGTCCCAGCTCCCCTCCCTAGTGTCTAGAGCATGAAGACAATAATACCAGGGCCGAACACATTCCCAGCTAACACTGTTTAACATGAGAGGAGAGTTTCCTTGAACATGGCTTCCATTTCTCTTACTTTGTTTACTATACATTTGCCATGTGCTTGAATTGGAACCCCTATAATCCTTTCCATTTTCCCTGCTGTCCAAGAGCAGTGTGGCCTTTCCATGTGCTCTGTCTACACAGCCTTCCCAATTTCCGTACAGTTCTCAGTTCTGCCAACAAGAATTGAATGCTTAACACGTAAATACTTGCTTCCAACACCACATCTTTTTCACTTAAGGGGAGTAGTCAGTCCATGCATACATATTTCCCTTATCATAAGGGGAATGTCTCTAGAAGCTCCTCATTAAATTCTTAAAGAGTCGCACTACATCACATAGGGTAGGTGCATGCTAACCATCTCCATATATGACCACCAGTGAGGAATACAAAAGTAGTCCTATATCAACAACTTGATAAGTGAGATCTTTAAGCTTATGGTCTTTAAGCTGTTCTGGGTAAGGGAAGTGACACATTCTGGTCTGTTTTGAGGACACTATGGGGTAACATCACCTTTGTGATGCAAAACTGTTTTAAAGAAGTTGGATGTATAGACATCTTTAGTATAGGAGCCAGTTCCAATATTTTTTAGCATTCCACTTGGCCAGTGGCATGGTTTTAGACACAAAGCAACTACTTGTCCCATACCTGTTGAATGGTATTGCTAAATAAACCTAAAAGATGTTCACAGGAAATTCCTGTGCCTAATGGTGAGTCTTACTTAGTCCAGCAGATCTTGTCCAGCAGCTCCTTCATGGTCATGTGGTCCCATTCTTCTGCAAGAGGCGCCTTCCATGGGGCATCACTAGGAATCTGCATTCAGAGGGGTATTTGAAGGAGAAAGACATATGTAATTTTTCCATTTTAAATAACTATTCAAATAGTGTTAAAAACTCTAACTTGAAGAAAATTCCCCCAATAGTTATTTTTACTGCATAATCAATGCTATCTGTGTCGCTTTCCTATTATAAATCTATACCACTTAAGCTGTACTTAATTTATAACACTTCCTGCACAATAAATGGAAGTATGTTGTAATTGGGCTATTTCCAAATATTGATTACTAAGTTACTAACTTCTAAAGAACATTCATAAAGTCAACTTTTTTACAAGGATCAGGCGGCTGCATGCAATCATGTCCAAATTGGAGTTTTCAGTTAAGCTTTGTGTATGTTTACTTATGAGCTGCAAGTTTGAGCATGGTGGTGAATCAAAGACCTAGAAGTCTTACTTTTCTATGTCTTGAGGTCTTTCTAAATTAGAAACATCATCCCAAGAAGGTTGAGTGATTACATGAATTTTTGCCCCGTCATCAGCAGTGTACAAATAGCAATCAGTTTGACATTTCATTCTTTTAGAGGTTAGAAACAAACTCTTCATTCACTCATTTCACAAATCTTTACTATTTACTAATAATTGTTACCATGTGCTTGACAATATGCTAGGCACTGGTGATGTGTTGTACCTTCTTTCTTTTTAGGACTAAACTTATTATGAAAAATACAAATGTAGTCAAAGAAGCTTCAGGAAGCTTTACCTCCTGCCCCATGTCATCCATTGTCCTCCAAAGGTTGTTATGATCTAGGTAGACAATTGGATTCCACACAGGTGGGAATGGGCCCCTGAAGGGGTATGATTTGCCCTGTGAGATAAAAGATATATTAAAGAGTAAACATTTACAACAATGTTAAAGTAGTTAAATCTGCCAAGTTGGTAAATGTCTGCAAGCAAAATCATGTTAGTTATCAATATGTGATATACTTATCAATATGTGGTATGCATTCAAGCTTCTTGTGTCCTCAGAACCCTACTTAACTTTTAAGCATAGAGATTTCCAGTAAAATTCTCTGTTAAATAAATAAGTTTAGCATCACATCAAACACAGTAAAGATCTCTCTCTCTCTCTCTCTCTCTGAAATTGGAGCCCTTACCATGTAAAATCTAAATGCCAGTACAGAAATGCAGTTACCTAAAGTAATCTCATGTGCCAATGATACTTGCAAATTCCTCAGAATCAGGAGCCCCTGTGTGCCTGGAGGGTCAGAAAATGATAACATTCAAAAACTACAAACATTGTACAAGTTAGAAGAGGATGAAAAACCAATCACAAGAATACAACTATCCACAGAAAGAGTGACAAAACAGGGCCCAGCAAGCTTTCCCAATGACACAGATGTGCTAGGTCAACACAGGAGTTCCCAGAGATCAGGAAAGCCAGAGCAGGAAGATGAGACAACTTCAAGCCTCTTGTCCAGACATGTTCACACCACCTGGCACTCCCTGCAGGGACACCTTGACAGAGAGATAAAGGAAACACATGTCTCCAAGGATTAAAAATAGGACAGCCCACAAATCATCTCTGGGAGGCTTAACTTGCAGGGGGGCAGTTAAGGGACATACACAAAAAACATTTTAGGTCAATTTGAAAACCTGAGTCAGAAGCCAAGCTGTGCATTCTGACAGTATCTTTCAACAGAATCGGAATAACTCAAGATTCTCAGTCAAGCAAAAATCTCACAATAACTCTAAATCATTCAACCAAGATGCATTTTGTGTTGATATTGTAGGCAGAGTAACTAGAGTTGCAAAATGAGAAGAGATTTCATGTTTGTTTTTGCATTAATTCTGTGGCCATGTTGGTCTTTTTTCTCCAACAAAGCTGTAAGAGTCTCAGGGAAGAGTTGAGACACAGGCTTACTTTTCTTCCAGTGAGTTCTCTAGAGAGACAGAACCAAGGGGGGGGGGAATATATATATATATATATATATATATATATATAGAGAGAGAGAGAGAGAGAGAGAGAGAGAGAGAGAGAGAGAGAGAGAGAGAGAGAGAGAGAGAGAGAGAGAGAGAGAGGGAGGGAGGGAGGGAGGGAGGGAGGGAGGGAGGGAGGGAGGGAGGAGATGAAGGATTCAGATTTATTTTAAGGAATTAGTTTATGTGGTTGAGGAGTCTGGCAAGTTCAAAATCTGCAAGATAGACTGGAGACCCAGGGAAGAGTTGCAGTTCAACTTCAAAGGCGCTCTGCTGGCAGAATATCCCCTTCTCCTGGGGAGGTCGGTCTTTTTCTATCAAGGCCTTCAACTGATTGGATGAGGCCCATGCACATCATGGGGGGTAATCTACTTTACTCAAAGTCTACTGACTTATATTAATATGTTAACCTCATCTAAAAATATCTTCATTGAATAATGTCTGACCAAATACCTAAGTTACCATGGCTTATCCAAGTTGAAACATAAAATTAACCATCACAGTTCTTAGTCAACTTTATTGAGGTATAACTGACCTACAATGTACCCAGTTTAGTTTAGCTTAGTTTTCTTTACTTGTTTCTTATAGTTAAAACTTTTTTTAAAGTTTTAACTGACATAAAAATTGTATATATTTATCATGTTCAACACGTTGTTTTGAAATATATATAGTCTTTAGGTAGTCTTCTTAGTGTCCCAAAGCTCTCTATTTCTTTTATCTGCCACTAACTCCACTGCTCAATCTTCATGCATTTATCATTCTGTGTCACTCATTGGGCTCTAAGCTGCAAGAGCATGGGCTCTGGAGCCAGCCTGCCTGGGTCAAGTCATGGCTCTGCCACTCACCAGCTGTGTTAAGTTGCTTTAACCTTTCTGTGCTTCAGTTAACTCAACTGGGAAATGTGACAACAGTAACTAACTCAGGGACATATTGGGAAGATGAAGTGAGTTGACCCATGTAACTCACTTTGAACAGTGGCTGGAATGTTGTAAGTTCTCAATAAATGTCATTGCTAATACTAGAGCTGCTACTATTGTAATTATAATCTTTGTATGCCTAGGACCTGCTGGTATAGATTGCTGGCACACAGTAAGTTCATAATTCATTTTTGGTATCATCTCAGCTGTGTGAACTTGCACTAGTTATTTATTTAACACAGAGTGTCCTGATTTCTAAACTGATCTTTTGTGCTTTGGTTTCCTATGCCATTATTAACCCCCTTGTTTTTAAGTCTCCCATTGAACCCAAACCCACTGTGGCCTCTGCAGATCCCCACTAGCAGAGTAGCATCAACCCCTGTCCCCCTTCCTGCCCAACACATATGCACTTATACAAAGGGGATAGGAGATGGAACTTAAATAGCAAATAACCAAGTCAAACCACCCACTGAAAACAGTGTGTATCTACGACTGGCATACAAAGTCATCTCCCTGGACTCAGCATGCCATTGTGTCTACAGGTAAAGGGGACCAGAAAGTGACAAAGCCACAAGCAGATTTAATAGCCACCCCTTAAAAGAGAAGGAAAGTACATTTTTGTTTGAAAATCCTTAGGACAAAAATGGAGGGGAAGAAAACTGGTACTCATCCAAACAACTAAATTATTTAGGGTTTTTTGTTTGTTTTCACAAACATGTTGGTTCTGCCAGACATCACCACCAGATGACTCATGCTCCTTTTACTTAAGTAAGTAAAAGGAGTATGAGTCCAGCAGATTTGGTTAATTAGTATCTGTTCTGCCACTGCCAGGGTCTGCACCCACAACCATGGCAGTTTCTAGAAGCATAAAGACAATGGTTTCAGAAAGTGAGAAATCCAGTCTGATTCATTGGCTTGGCCTAGGAAACGGTGAAGGACAGATTTTGGGTGAGAGCAGAGTTAACTGACAAACCATGACCTGTAGGTGGAGCCCCAGCCCAAAACAGCATCCTGCACCTCCTTCTATGTTAACTTTCCATTCAGGACCCATGACATGGACATCTTTCCATCATCCCTTCCTTCTTTCCCCAAAGATAACATCTTTGCACAGTACATGTCATGTGAAAGCCACGTGATAGGGATAGAAGGGAGTCCCTTCCAAGACTCCACTTGACAGATCTCAGCCCAGTAGCCCAGTTGAAAAGTCACGTTAGCTGAAGTGTAGGGGCTGTCATTCCATGAGGTCCGAAACACATCGGGGACTTCTCAAATAGCAATCATTCCAGCAATGCAGTGGAGATAAAGACCAGCTTCTAAAGCCCTCCTGATTCAGGAATACTCTTAGAAAGGAGGTGTGTTTGGAACTCTAAAACCAAAAACAGAGTGAGAAGTGACCACTGCAAATGACTCTGTGTGAGTAAATGGTAACCAAACAATATGTAAAGAGCACTATGATAAAATAGAATAAAACACTTTACCTTTTATGTACTCATTTATTAACAGTCCTCAGTGTCTTAGATCTAAGCAGGTAACAGATTAACTTAGCTAAATTTATAAAAACAAGTATTCATTTATAAAATCAGGGAAAACTGATAAACACAGGAAAGAGCTATTGTTAGACTCATAAAAAAATCTCAAATATTCAAGCTTCAGGGAATAAGTAGGGTAGAGAGGAAATGTCTAAGTTTTAAAGATTACACAACCAAAGGCACAGCAAGAGTTTTGTGCCTCTGATTTGGTCATGGTAAAAACAGTCTTGTGTTTGTTGCTGTTTTGAACATTGTCCAGGGAAGCCTGTCTTTCTGAAGAAATCATGAGAAGAAATCAGAGCAAGCCCTCAGCTCAGGATGTGCCCAAGTTACAAAGTCTAATTACATATAGCATTTTTGTTTTACTCTCACAGCAGCCCTGTGAGCTAGGCCCAGCAGAAATTATTTCTTTCTTTTATAGGTAAAGAAAATAAAGCTCAGATAAGTTTAAATGATTAGTTTGAGATCTCCCAGCTCATGAGTGGAAGCTATTTAAAGTTCCATTTAATTTACAGTTACTGCCATGGTCAAGAGTGTGTGCAGAGTGGGGGGATGGGGAATGCCTGGCAATCATTAGGAATCATCCATTCATTAGCCACTACATATATATTGGTGGCTAATAACAAAATCCCTATGATACAAATTAAGTGTCAGTAGCAAGCACCAAGAGGAAGAGACATCACCATAGGGATTCAAGAGCAAGGCTCACTGTTCTCTGGGCTCCCTAGAAGGAACTGTAAAGTGGACTTAGGGACAAACAGATGATAGGAGTCCAAAGCAGCCCCAGTCTCTTTAGGAGACACTTCAGGGTAGGTGGGTACTTAGGGAAGGATAAGACACGGCTGAAAGGCATGCATCCCTACTGGTGGTGAGAAAGCAAGCCAGGAGCTATGCTTGATGGGAATGTCATGCACACATGTGTGTGTGTGCATGTATATGCATGCATGTGGAAATTCTAGATGACAACAACAAAAAACTACAAAGGATAAGCATTCATAATCCCACCAAGTGAAAATCCATCCTGATTACTAACATCTCAGAATGTTTCTTTCATCTTTTTATCCATATTTATACATTTTACACTTGAGGTCTTGTACAGGCAATTATTGTCCTGCCAACTTTCAGTCAATGTTATATCCTAAATATTTCCAATGTCATTCATCTACTCTTGTTAAGCATACTTTTCTTGATTATTACGTAATATTCCATGATATGCAGAGACCAGCACTTCTCAACTGTGGCTCGGGGACCCATTAGGGTTCCCGAAACATATTCAGGGAATATTTGAGGGTTTCTGTTTTCAGCTACATATCTATGTGAGGGAAGATTTTCTTCATATATTTCAACCAAAACAACATCTTGCAGCAGATTGAATGGTGAAGCAGATATAAAAATCCAGCTGTTTTCTATCAAGCCAGATGTGAAAAAGATAAGCAAAAATGTAAATCAATGCCACTCACTATTTTTGCTTTACAAACTAGTTTTTTTCATAAAAATGTGTTATGTTAACTTGTAATAGAGTTATTACTGTTATTTTAATTGAATTAATAAATCTTTTTAAGATTCTTGGTTTCAATTTTTAATATGGCAAATATAGAGAGATAGAGCTACATAAGTAAAAGCTAGTTGGAGTTCTCAACAATTTTTAAGAATCTAAAAGTTTGAAAGGTGCTTTTAGCTCATCCTCTGAAGTGAGGTATCACAAGAATGGAAGACAAGGCACCACATGTACTCGCCATCAAACTGGCACTGACTGATCAACACTAAGGTGCTCACACAGTAGTGATATTCTTTGGGGGTAGGAGGATTGAGGGTGGGTAAAGTCACAACTAATGGACGTGGTAAGAGTTGTAGGGGAGAAAGGGCACGCCTCAAATCATGGTTGGGATGTGGCAAAGTCATAACATGTAACCAAAATGTTGGTACCCCCATCATATCCTGAAATTAAAAAAAAAGAAAACCTCAGGAGAAGGGATACAAGATGGCTTTTAAGAAGACAACAGAACTGACTCAAACAGGCTCTGAAATGTGATAGTTCTGCTACTATAGGCAAATTGCTCAACATTTGTAAGTTTCAGTTCTCTTATCTTTAGAATAAGAATCATGATACCTATCTTGGGCATACTATATCAATAAATTGAGACTATACATGGCACACAGGATACACACACTAAATGGATGTTACTGATGGTTTTGTGATCATCATGAATGTACCATCATTTATACAATCACATCTTGCCCATAAATCCATGTCCAAAATTTTGATTAATCACCTTTGGATTCCTGGCATGAAGTTTTTGCTTTTTTTTTTTTTTTTTTTGAGACACAGTCTCACTCTGTTGCCCAGGCTAGAGTGCCGTGGCATCAGCCTAGCTCACAGCAACCTCAAACTCCTGAGCTCAAGTAATCCTCCTGTCTCAGCCTCCCAAGTAGCTGGGACTAGAGGTGTGCACCACCATGACCAGCTAATTTTTACTATTTTTAGTAGAGACAGGATCTCACTCTTGCTCAGGCTGGTCTCCAACTCCTGACCTCAAGCGAACCTCCCACCTCAGCCTCCCAGAGTGCTAGGATTATAGGCAGGAGCCACCACACGTGGCCCTAGCATGAATATTTATGTTTGAGTTTTTAAAGCAGACTTGCTGAAAACCAGCAACCAAATTGATCCTCACCTGGCCTTGCTTTAGAGTTTGTGGGCTCAGTAAGAACATCAGAATCCCACTTTCTAGAATTGTCACCTAACAAGTGGGCAAGTAGTTCTCAGACACTCAAACAGGCTGGCTTGGAGATGTGTGCATCACTAATGTCAATTTCAATGCTATACATGTCTTGCTCTTCTCCAGACCTCTGCTCTGGAGGCAAAGATGCCACACTCCAATTTTGGTCACATTTCAGAATCCCCTTGACCATCTTATTCTTGACACTGGCCCCAGTCCTTGCCGGTAGAAACAGGAGGCCTGGTCTTTTGTAGATCCAATTCCCCATGAATGGTCTTTTTCTCTAAGGATGTCTCCTCTAATGTTCATAGGAACCTTGCCTTCCTAAACATGGGGTGTCAGGGTAAGCCACCTGCCCCTATATAACTCAATCATTTCCACAACTATCACCTAGGGCTATGTTTCGGCCCTGAACTAATTTGGAGGACCAAGCTTTACTTTTGAACTGTATTTTCAGTTTAGGAGAAAAGAAATTTAATCTTTCCCATGGGGGTCAGGAGGAGTCTTGCAGACTCTACTTGGGCAAATGGTTTTCTTCCTCTGTTCATGTGCCTAGTTCATGGCCCTCATTCACATTGCTAAGTACTCAGAGTTGGCATCAACACTGTCTCCTGATTGCACTATCACATGGGTGAAGCTGGAGCAAGGGGTAGACAACAATGGCATCATTGCGTGTTTGGAATCTGCCAGCAGCACCATAGCATGTGAAAGCCCTGGGGTTGCTCATATAGGGAGAAATGGGGAAGGTGGGGGTGGTAGTGAGAAACTAGGCAAAACCCTTCAGGAAAAATAATAACAATAATGATAACAACTAGCAGTGTGCTTACTCTGTTCAGGTCCTGTTTTGTGCACTTTACGTGTGTTGACTCATTAATCTTCACAATGGCTCTATGAGATAGACACAATATTGTTCTTTTCAGATAGAGAAACTGAGGCATAGAGAGATGAAATACTTATCATTTTCTAAGATCTCACTACTAGTAAGTGGCAGCAGGATTTAAATTCTCTGACACTTTCATCATCAGTAAAATGTAGATAATAATACCTACCACCAGGGCTGTGGCAAGAATGAAATGAAATACTATATGGAAAGTTCTTAGAAGGATGTTAGTTGTTATTATGATTTTAGTAAATATCGCAAAGCACTTTTCTATACCTATCTTGTCCCTCCAATGAAGGTAGGCTCTCTAGGCCCTCTGGGGCAATTCCACTGTCTGAACCTGCAGATGACTTTGTAGCAGAAGCCTCTGACCGCATCAAATGAGCATGCTGGGATTGACCAGCACAAACACCCATCTCAAATTGATCACCCCAGCATCCCCTTGTTGGAGAAGGTGCTCATCCAGTCACATTGTCTAGCAAGCCCTCTCAGAACCTCCAGGACTGGACCCTGAACTCCAGCCTCCAAGAGCAGTTCAGCTAATCCAAAACAACTGTGCCACTTTCCTGCCCCAACCATAGCCTCGCTGGGGTCACAGGTGCCGGATGACAGGTGCACCCCTCATCTTCCAAAGATATTATCCAAATGCTTTTGATGTCTCTGAAATACAGAGAGTAATGAGAAGATGGAAAAGCTCTTTGTAACCTGGGTACAATATTAAAGAAGGGAGGGGGAGAGAGAAGGAGAAATTGACTTCTAAAATAAATGATTTTTCTCAAAATAGATTTGTCCTCAGATATGAATTATTATCTTTGGGTTACCAGACTATCATTTTGAAATCTGAGGACATGTCATGATCTAAGTGTGGAAAAATCATGTCTAAAAAGGAAATTATTTTTTAAAAATCTTTCCTAAAGTATTTCTCTACCATATAAGATTTTTTTTTAAGTAAAGATGAAAGTACCTATATTTATAAAATCATTTGTATATTATTATATTTAATTTTCATGGCAATAGTGGGAGGTAGAAGCTAATAATCCCACTTTACAAATGAGGAATTGATGCTTCTAAGAAGCATTAAATTACATGCCTGAGGTCCATGGTAAATTTACTGAAACCCCAGTAGTGTTACAGAGGTCTGTGACTCTGGAGTTAGTATGCCTTTCTCTACAGAGAGATCCTTACATGATGGCAATTCCTATCCTGAATTTATCCAAGCACAACATGTATTCTCCTCTCCTTTGGATAACTCACCCAGTTCCAAAGACTGCCTCTGATTAATGCCAGTATAGGTACCAACTTTTCACTCCACAAATTGTTTGGCAGAAATGTTCACTTTCTTTAGTGATACAAACCAAAATGATAATTCACTTAGATGAGTCAGAAGATTCCCCCAAAGAAATTCAATGCTTTGAAATAATAACTCCAGTTTAAAATAAATCAAAGTAGACTTTATGCACAAATAGAAAGGTTTCCTTGGCACCCCATGGAGCTTTGCTGCTATGAACATTAATCCTTAGTGCTGAAATTGCGTTGATTTAAGGAAGATTCACTTGTTGGGAGGAGGGTGAGAAGAGTGCTGGGAAGATCCTGATGAGAATATTCTGGAGACTCGTCAAGAGATGACAAGGCAGGAGAAACCTGGAGTGACATTCAGATAAAAGAAGAGGCAAATTTGGCAAAGAAGCAACTTGTGAATTTTACATCGAAGACACCCTGTAGATACTTTAAGAAAATTCAAACTTTACCCAATGGGCTGAGATGAGATGAAAGGGATATCTCAGAGGCACCTATTTATTTGGAACAATTATTTCCAGAAAGAAAAAGTTTTTAAAGAGACTCTCTTAAGGGGTACTTTTAATTTATATCATATGCTTTTTAGAAAAGCCACTTCAAAAGAGAAGTTATGAGTAAAAAGAAAGTGGTATGAGAAATAAGGATTGTGATAGGTAAGCATCATAATTACCATCACTGTCCCCACCACCACCACCACCATCACCATCACCATCACCATCACCATCATCATTACCATCACCATCACCATCACCATCATCATCATCGTCATCGTTGTCGTCGTCATCATCATCATCATCATCATCATGGCTAGCACTTTCTGAACATTTGCTGTGTATCAAAAACCTTTCAAGGACTTTACACATTTAATTCATCTTTCTCTCTCAACAACCCTATGAGGAAGGTGTTATTGTTATCTTCATTTTCTAAATTAAACAGAGGCACAGAGAGGTTAAGAAACTTGCCTCAAATCACATAGCCAATAAATAATTATACCAGGCCTGCTGACATCTAAGGATATGATCTCAATCTCTATATTATTATAGAAGCACTTGTTGTTATATCTTTTGACTTTCCCAAGAAAATACACATGATAGCATATATTTCTCAGGGCTCTGAGGAGCTTTGATGTGATAATTCCTACATATCTTGGAGCTGCTAGAAAATATTATTAGCAAAAGATCACTGAGGCAAAGGCTATGTCTTTCATAGCTAAGAGAGATACTCTTTAAAATGTATTATA
Source organism: Microcebus murinus (assembly GCF_040939455.1). NCBI lineage: Eukaryota > Metazoa > Chordata > Mammalia > Primates > Cheirogaleidae > Microcebus > Microcebus murinus. The sequence goes on from NC_134136.1 coordinate 117,884,074, forward strand.
TAAAAATTCATAGCTTCAGTTAAATTTATAAGCATCTGCCTCTTCTTGATCTTATTTTCAACTACCTTTCCCATCTTTAGGCCTATGTATTTGTGCTCAGAAAATCTGTCACTGGGCTAGTATTTTCTCTTTCTTTGATCTGCATCATTTGGACCCACTCAGAATTAATCTTTTAATTTACAAGGTCTCTAAAATATCCTCAATACCATTTTTATGCAGAGCTTCAATTTAAAAATTCTGTTTGGAGATATTGTTATCTCACATGATAGCTTTAAATTTCAAAGCAGGCCACAAGGTGCTAGCTAACTTATGCTGACCTAAAGTAGGTTTCAATGATGACCGTGATAATGAGAAATGCAGGGTAGTCTAAGTGCAATTTCAAAATGCTCCTCTTCAAAACTCTTGAATGACTGCTGATAATACTTACAATTCTCATGCATATATACACCAGTTTCAATTGAATGCTGTGAGCTTCAGAGCTGGAGAACAGAGTAGGATCCTAAGAATACTTCCATCACCAATTAATGAGATGAAGTAATAGAACTAATTGTGATGATATGTTTAAGGCTTCACCATGTGCTGAATTTCACTTGTATGAGAAGCTCTAGAGTTGAATGAGCCACATATTCTTTAAAATCATGATAATATAATGGCATTTTTATTTCAGGGGATTTTGGGTTAAATTTATAAACGAAGAAAGAGGATCAATCCTTTAAAGGATGGAAAAGATGTATATTCTTTTGTATCTGCCCAAAAGAAAGCAGAGCGGTGTCTGGGGTGAATTGCCATCTATGAAGAAGAAATATACACAGACACATGTGTGGATGTATGCACACAGAGAGAATCTATTTGCTCCTAAGGGAAATTTTGCAGAATATTACTTTTAAAATGAAAGTCAGATCATGTTACTTCTCTACTTTGAACATTCCAGTGGCTTCCCATATCCTCAGAGTAAAAACCAATGTTCCTGTAATTGCCTACTAAGCTCTCCAGGGGTGTGGAACCTGTGGCTTCAAGGCCACATGTGGCCCTCCAGATCCCCGAATGTGGCCCCTCAACAGAATCTAAACTTCACAGGACAAAAGTTTAGATTCGGTCAAAAGGCCACACTCAAGGATCTAGAAGGCCACATGTGGACTGAAGGCCACAAGTTCCCCACCCCTGCCAGTAGCCCTGTTCTCTCTCTGACCTCCCAGTATTGTGCTGAAGCCTGTGCATATTGGGTCAGAAGACCCAACTGCACTCATCTCTTCCCAACTCAGTGTTCAGTGATGATAAGTTGGTATCTTGACATGGCCATGAAGTATTTATTTACACCATGTAAACCCTACAGGTGAGAAACTGCTTTTTTTTGGATAGTGGTTTATCAGTCTATCACTACTTCTCTCCCCTAACTCTCCTTTGTCTACTCTGCTTTAACCACATGTGACTCTTTGCTGTTCTGCAAACACACCCTTCACACACCAGCTTCAGGGCTTCTGAACTTGACGTTCCCTCTGGCTGGAACACTCTTGCCCAAATAACCACTTTTTGCCCTCTTGCCTCCTTTAGGTTTTTCTTAAAATGGTACCTCCCCAGTGAGGCCCTCCCTGACTAGCTTCTTTAAAATTGGATCCCACCCACTCACCCCCCTACACCCCCATTCTCTGTAGCACTCATCACCTTCTGATATTATACATATATATATTTACTTTTTTGCAAATGTGCCTGAACATATGTTTTATTATACATTGTTTTTAGTGTAGTAACATCTTATACATGCATATAGGAGATTCAGCAGATCTGGTTTAGAAGTCCAAACCCTTATTAGAAATTATTAAATCTTGACATGGAGAAAATAACAGATTTTAAAAGCCAACGCTTTTTGCATAATTTAGCAACCTGTTGGTTAACTGAATTTGAACTCTAAAATGTACTTGAAAATTAACCCATATAAGCATTTGAGTTGAGAGTGGTAAAAAAAATTTAAAAAATAGCATTTTTAAAAATTTCAGATAAAGCAATGTATGATTTTTGTTATACATAAATTAACTTCATTTACAAAAATCCACATTTTATAGCATTTTTTCTGCACTTAACCATATTTTTTATTGTACCTTTTACTGCAAGTAAAAAGCAATATAAAAACATGACTGATTCTATTTTAGTTACATAATTTTTTCTATGTATTTTATTTGTTTGGTGCATGTCCTCCCCAGCTAACACATAAGGTCTTCAAGGGCAGGGATTTTTGTATGTTTTGTTCACCTCTGTATTTCCAGTTTATTTGTAACTTAACTGGGGACAAAGAAAGTTGTCTTTAGTAGTGGAATTTTGGTGGGAGCTGGAGTGAGTGTTAAGACAGGGACCTTCCTGGTTTCTTGACATCATACTAGGTAGCACATATTTTCCTATAGAACTAGCTTATTTGTGACTAAAATATTTCAGTTTTCCCCTAAGAGTGATGCCAAATCAAGGACTGCCCAATTGTGCTCTAAAAGGGACAGGCTCACATGGGGGCAAAGACCCATTCTTTCAGTCAAGAAACATTTACCTAAGACCTGCTAAGTGCCATGTCCTGATCCACATGCTGGAAATGCAGTAGTAGGCAAAAAAGAAAAAAAAAATTTGTTGTCGTATTGTCTTAGTCCATTCTGTGTTGCTATATTATAATACCACAAACTGAGTGATTTATTTTTTTTTTAAAAAGAAACTTATTTCTCACAGTTCTGGAGGCTGGGAAGTCCAATATCAAGGTGCTGGCATCTGGTGAGAGCCTTCTTGCTATGTCATAATGTGGTGGAAGGCATCACATGGCAAGAGAGCACGTATGTCAGAGAGAAGGGGGGCTGAACTCAACCTTTTATCAGAAACCCACTCCTATGCTAGCAGCATTAATCCTTTCATGAGGGCCCTCTTAAAGGCCTCAATGGCCTCTTAAAGGCCCTATCTCTCAACACTGTTGCATTGGAGATTAAGTTTCCAACACATGAACTTTGGGGACACATTCAAACCATAGCATTTGCCCCCATGGAGCTTACATTCTACCAGAAGGCAGTTGAAAAACAAATATATGTATAATATGATGTCAGGCATTTACAAGTGCTATGAAAAAAAAAATCCAGTAAAACAGAAAATGGATAGATTAAGGATAGAGAATACAAGGTGGGGTGGGAGAGGCTATTCCTTAAAATAGAGTTATCAGGGAAGGCCTCTCTGAGGAGGTGATATTTGACTTGAGACCCAAGAAAGAGCATTCCAAGTGGAGGAAATAGCAAGTGTGTCTTGGCTATCTAAGACATATTGCTGCATAAAGAAATAACCCCACAATTTAATGGGCTTAAGACATCAATCTATTATTTTCTCTCACAGAGAGAAACCAACTCTGTGGGTTAACTAGGCTCAGCTGGGCAATTTCTTGCTTGAGGTTGCTCATGTGGCTGCATCAGATAACAGCTGGGGCTGGAGTAACTTGAAGGCTCAACTGGGCTTGTTGTCCAATACAGCTTCACTGCCAAGTCCAGTACATTTATAAGGAGGGCTGGAAAGCTGGATTCAGCTGGAACAGGTGACCAGAGTGCCTACATGTAGCGTCTCTAGAATGGCGGTCTCAGAGTATATGGAATTCCCACATGGTGTAACTCAAAGTTCCAAAAGAGAAGTGGAACCTGTCAGTTTCTTAAGACCTGGGCCCCCAAACTGGAATCATGTCTCTTCTGTCATATTCTTCTAGTCAAAGCAGTGACAGAGCCCTCCTAGATTCACAGGAGGAAGTATAGAACCCACCATTCCCTCTCCATGAGAGGACTGTCAAACAGTGTATGGCCAGCCATCTTTAATCTGCCTCAAAGTACAAAAGCCCAGTGGTAGGAATAAACTTGGTACACTAGAAGCCAGAGTGGCTAGACCAGAGTGAGCAAGGTCAGAAGGTTGGTATGGGGCATATCATTTATTTACTTAAAGGCTGTGATAAATATTAATTTTATTCATTCTCCTTCTAACTTACTGCTGCTGATTTTTCTCCCAGAGTTCTACAGTCAAGAAACCTTAGCTCTAGCCTGGATACATAGACAAGATGTCAACAGAGATCTGGGAGAACTGCCTGAAACCAATTAGGGAGAAATATGAGGTCCCTAAAATAGCAGCAGCACAACTACCCTGGCCTTAGAAAGAGCTGTAGCAGCTTAAAAACAGCCTGTTGTTTTTAGACGAACTCTCATCCTTTCTAATCCAAAGGATCAATGTCATTAGGTATCACAGTGACATCTTTTCAATTGCCAAAACATCTACTCTGCATAGGTCACCCTTAAATATACAGTTTTAGATTCTACTTTCTGCCTAAGCATGAAGTTATATATAAGGCAATGCTTCTTCTGACCTTATTATGTTTATATTTCACAATGCAAACATGAAATAAACCCAAGATACAATGTATGGCTGTCTACCTCTACATTTATCTTGTGGGACACAGAGTTTCAGAAGTCTCGCCATATTGAGCAGCTTTCATACTTTTAAAAATTCTTAGATTAGTAATGAAATGAGAGAGTTCAATGTCTCCCAATAGTCCTCCATTTAACTAAATGGGTAGTCCACACTGGTGGCATTCATGGTCTCCTGATACCACTGGAAGGTCACGCAGGTCCTGGGAAGTCACATGAAGATTAAAAAATCAGTGATGGGGCATAAGACAGAAAAAGTCAGCATTAGGGAGCAGGAAGCTCAGCAGAAAGAAGAGGAGTATTGAGGGCCTGCCCCACAGCTCAGTCCTCAACACCCTTATTCTTTTCCTTGTTTTTCTTAAGACTTTACTCACTCTTAAGTACAATCTCCATGTAGGTCAGCACCTCAGTTGAGCTATCAAGTTGAACACTGGAGTCAGATGGACCAGGGTTGGAGTCCCCATGCCCCCACTTACCAACTGGGGGATCTTGAGAAAGTTAGGCAAATGCTTTGTGCCTCAATGTCCTTCTTTGTAAAGGAGGGATAATAAAAACCATCTGGGCTTTTCTATTAAGTGACATAATGCATATGAAATGCTTAGAATGGTGTTTTAAATATATCAACATCTCAAAAGATGTCAGTTATTGTTATTATTAAATTTAATTTTGAACTGAATCTCTAGGAGTCACCATGTATTATGCATATGTATTTAGTTTAACTCAAGAGCATAAATTATAGGTAACTAGGAACTGTGATTTTGTTTTCTTGGTTTGCACAGGTCTAGAAGCTATCTGTAGCAGCTTCCCTTAATATGTGCCAACTTAAAAAGGGGGGAAATAGTAAATGTCAGCTGTAAAAGGCTCCAGGTCACTCTGCAGCCCTTTTTCTCAGAATTTTGCATGGACCATGAGTGCTGAAAGATGAAATGAGTAAACACACTTCTTCCATTGAACTATAGGCTTATCTTCTCTACAATTCATTATTTGTTGGACTCCTCTCTGACTATATTTTAAGACAATCACCATTGATAGCACTTTGGGCCAGTTCTATGGTTTCTCCTGAGTTGGTCATAATCAGCGACAAATGAAAAAATTTATTAAAATAATGACACTATATTAAAAATATTTATGCTCTCAATAAAGTTATTACCTTATATTTATTGAGCAATACCCTCCAAGATTTGGGGAATATTTAAAGCATTCTTTTATGTAACAGAGGGAATGGCCTGGAAAAAAACAGCAAAAATATTTTCTGTCTCTTTAACACTTCCTCCACTCTTTTTTGAGAACTGACACCTGCATCCCTACCTCAGGCCAGTGGTTGGGAGCAGCAGGGAGAAAGGCCTTTTGTCTGTCCTTGTATTCCCCCAGCGCTTGGGTGGGGCTTTGTCTTTGGCTGAGATGGGATGATTAGAATAGTTAACCACAATAGCCTAGAACTGAGGGCACTACCTTTCAAAGCTCTGGATTTCTGTTTGTTGAGGGAATTTGGATTTTGAGAGGTCTGCCATGTTTCCTCCTTTGCCTGCAAAGTAATAAAATTTTCTTTCGTTTTCCAGTAGTTTCTCTAGCCACCTCAACTTCATTTAGTTTCAGCTTGCTCACTTGCCCACACATTAAAACCACAGGGACTTAGCATCTCCTATGCACCTAAGATAGATTTCCTCAAACTGATTGGAAGCTGGTCTGCCCTTAGGAGTAACAAGTATATGAGGAATTTCACTCATCATTTACTTCCAAGTTCTTTATGATGTCAGATATTTGAAGTTCCCAGAATGTATGCAGTTAATTAGTGATGTAATGTTGGGTCTATGTTGTGAGATCTAGGCATATGTTTTAGACAGGTTTTTAAAAAAATTAAGATGGATTAGAAGTGTTTCCAAAAATACATGGGCTCTGCTAACCTTTTAGGCCTGCGCTACCCAAAAGGTTAGCCACTAATCACATGTGGTTATTGAGCATTTGGTATGAGGCTAGTCTGAATTGAGATATGCTGTGAGTGTAAACCACACACCAGATTTTAAAGGCTTAGTACAAATAAAAATGTAAGAAATGGAAATTATAAGAAAAGCTCAAAGCTAACAGCTTATTTTAGCTTCTGTCCCCTCAGCTTGCTTGTTTACAATATATAGCTTAAGTGAAGCCATGACAGGCTTCAGCGGGTGCTGGGCCTCAAAATGCAGTAACCGCAGGTCATTTCCTGATAAGAGGTTGAAAAGCCCAGGGATGGGGGAGGGGGCCAAACACCGGATGACTCTGCAGTAAAATGCTGAAATAAAATGCAGAGGAAGCCCTAATGCCAGAACCAATCAGCTGGTAAGAGGAACCAACCTGAGACAACCAGAAAAGAGATGGAATAAACTGCTGAAGAAGACTGAGGGAGGGGGGAGGGAGAAAACTACTTAAGAGATACACATAACCCAAGGGGGGCTTCCTGTCAGAATAGAGGCCACTGTGTTGGTGCTCTGAGACTTGGACCCTCACTCAAGCTAGTCAATAAAACTCCTTTTGATGATTTCAGCCTCAGTGACTCCGTCTCTTTGTTCTGTGGTACTGCGATTTCCCACTCTAACAAAAGTATGTAAAATACCTCATTAATAATGTTTTATACTGATTATAAGTTAAAATAATATCTTGGATATTCTGGGTTAAATAAAGTATGTTATTAAAATTAATTCCACCTATTTCTTTTTACTTTTTAATATGGCTACTAGAATGTATATGTGCACACATTATATTCCTATTGGACAGTGCTGTTTTAAGTGATTTTAATGTGTATTCCCAAATTTCATGTGTATGTCAAAAGAGAGAAAAATTAATGTATTTTAGCTCCCTGAACCTAGGCTTTTTAGAGATTGGTAAATCCTGACATGCCTCCTGTCTCCTGACAGTGCTACAAAAGTGCCAGCATGGCCACTTAGAAACCTAAAGGAAAGGATCTTAATTGGTCCTAAGAATAGCCATTGTCCTATATTCCAGGGTCTAAAGAGATCAGAATGGAGCTGAAGGAAACTTAGAAGGTAATACAACCAGAAAAGGTACTTTATTCTCTTTTCTATGATCTATGTAGTCTGTTTTCCTGGGTATATGAGTTTTATTACAGCTAAATGCATATCTCCTGGCCTACTAATAATACAAGAAACAAAAAGAAGATGATGACTGGATTTAAAGGGGGAAGGCGCATAGTTCAGTGTATAAGAAGCCCAGAAAAATATTTGCAGCATAAGTTTGTTAGCCTGGTTCTCTTTTGGAAAAAATTTGCAAAGCTTCATGCTACCTGGTGCTTTGTCATTTAAATTCCTACTTGATAGTAAGAATCCCCAGGTCCCATTAGAAAAGTTTGTTTTCAAAAAAAAGTAAACAGACTCTAGCCTTCTCATTAAAATGTTCTTAGGATCTTAAGTGCATCACACTAGCCTTGTGAAATCATGTTAATCAGTGTCCTCTGTTAATATCTTTTCTCTTTAAAACCTCAGAGGACTAAATGGGACAGGTACAAACATTCCTCTTTACAAATGGAGAAATCAAGGCACAAAAGCATAAAAAACATGGGCAAGGTTGCACAAAAGGTCAATGATGAAGTGTGTGTGTGTGTGTGTGTGTGTGTGTATCAGATGCTGAGAAAATTCTACAGCCCAGTCATACCAGGATAAGAGCCTTTGAGGTTCTGCATTAGAACAGCTGTTTTGAGATCTAGACTGTCTAAACTCAAAGGATCTAAGCTCATCACTAAGCCTGGCTGGAAGCAGTTTAGTTATTGTTAATGAATGTGTAACCCAGGAGACTGCTGTCTAGGCAGGTGAGAGGCACAGAGATCTGCTGGACACTGGGCCTACCCTCTTCTCATAGATCAAGAGCTCTCCAAAGTAAAGTCTGTGCTTAATTACATTTTTAAAAATAAAAATGAGAGGAGCTCTTTATAAAAGGTTCTGGCAGTACTAAAAGGCACAAAGAAGAAAGCAACAAATCACCTCATGTTGTATCTTCCAGGTTAAAAAAAAAAGCTATAACATTTGTTGTATGACATTCCAGACCTCTTTATAAGCATCTACAAGATAGAAAGATGAATGGATGGATGGTTGCTACAGATGGATAAATGAACAAATGGAGGATTGAGAGAGGGAAGAAAGAAACAAAAAAGGAAGAAAGGGCTGGGCATGGTGGCTCACACCTGTAATCCTAGTGTAGGGCTGAGGAAGAGCAGAGGAATTTGTAGGGCAGAGGAAGGGCAGGGGAATTTTTCCAATTGTCGTGAATTTACTTGGGTGGGGCAATGAGCTAACCACAAACTTTTGCTTCTGGTCATTGCTTGCTTGCTACACCGCTGTATGGGGAATTATGGGATGCGGTCATTGAAGCACGGGCGACTAGCCCATCAGGCAATAGAGGGAAACCAACCCGCCAATTATTTCAAAAGGCAATAGTGGGCAACCAATCATTTTAAAGGTCAACGCATGATCCATGCATGATCAGCTTGTGCGCAGCTTGTGCACCATGGGGATAAAAGGCACACCATTGTTCCGGTCGGGGTCCCTGCCTGAAAGAGTGACCACTGTGCTGGTGCACTGAGGCTCGGACCCTGGCTAGCCAGAAAATAAACCTCCTCTTGTGTGATTGTATCCTCGGTGACTCTGTCTCTCTGTCCGGTAACGCTGTGGGTATCCCGACTCTAACACTAGCACTCTGGGAGGCCGAGGCAGAGGATCGCTCAACGTCAGGAGTTTGAAACCAGCCTGAGCAAGAGCGAGACCCCGTCTCTACTATAAATAGAAAGAAATTAATTGGCCAACTAAAAATATATATAGAAAAAATTAGCCGGGCATGGTGGCGCATGCCTGTAGTCCCAGCTACTCGGGAGGCTGAGGCAGGAGGATCGCTTGAGCCCAGGAGTTTGAGGTTGCTGTGAGCTAGGCTGACGCCACGGCACTCACTCTAGCCTGGGCAACAAAGCGAGACTCTGTCTCAAAAAAAAAAAAAAAAAAATCTCTGTAGATATTTAACAATAATCATTAAGTACTAACAGCTGCATCACTGACTTCAGAAGTGAGGAAAACACCTTCTAAATTATATAGATTTGAGCTAAAGCAATCACTTTCCCCACTGATAATTAAATCTCAACAAAGTTTGATATCACATCTTTTTTTCATGGCATCATCTTTCAAAAACCACATTTTAACAACATAAAACAGATCTACAATAGCACTAAAAATTAATGTCACTCAGTAGATATAAACTTTTCTGACAGATTGGATCCAGATAGCATAGGGGCCTGCTCATCACAGCACACCAGTGGGTTAAGGATTCCTATTATAGGGCCAAGATGAACATACCTCATCTATCAGCAGAACATTTCTTCTACAACTACCAGAGAACTGGTGATGCTGCCAGTCATCCTCTCTTGAGGAAAGACACCCTTTCATTTGGGTGGCTAGCCCACCATGAGATGGTGTACCCTTCCTCTTTTCTGGGTAGCTCCATTTCATCAGTTTCAATATCAACAGCATATCCAAGTTCCTTAGCCTAATGTTATTAAAGCTGCACATAAAACTCTACCTTCCATTAACAACCATGTAAGAAATTTTACAAGCAGATCCCTTCAACAGGCTGATTCAAACAGCGGGATCTGACAATATGGCAAGTAGCATACTTGATATTCTCAGAATTCAGGTTAAGAGATTATGCAAGATTGTTGAAAAAAGGCATAAATTTACTGTATATTTACATGAACCACAGTTTGCACTTGGGGACAGTAGTTATTAAAATAGGTAATAGAGGGCAACGTTCAAGTGCCCAAAGCACCGCCTTTTGTGACAGAGGAGACAAATTTCAGAACTACATTCTCTAGGTAGTAAGAGATAGGATGTAAGTTCTTGTCAATAATTCCAGAAATGGACATAGACATCAGAGATGCTTTTTACAGATTAAAAAATGAGAAAAATGGGCTGGGAGCAGTGGCTCAAGCTTGTAAACCTAGCACTCTGGGAGGCCGAGGCAGGAGAATTGCTTGAGCTCAGGAGTTCAACATCAGCCTGAGCAAGAACAAGACCCCATCTTTACTAAAAATAGAAAAAATTAGCCGGGCATGGTGGCGCATGCCTGTAGTCCCAGCTACTTGGGAAGCTGAGGCAGGAGGATCTCTTGAGCCCAGGAGTTTGAGGTTGCAGTGAGCTAGGCTGACGCCACGGCATTCTAGCCTGGGTAACGACAGAGTAACATTCTGTCTCAAAAAAAAAAAAAAAAACGAGAGAGAGAGAGAGAGAGAGAGAAATGACATGTGGCCAAAGATACATATGGAAGTCGCAATAGTGGAGAACAAGTATTTAGTTTGAGGAGGACTTCTCAGCTGTAAGATCTTTAACATTATTCATTGTCATGTAGCCCTTCACTGGATATGGCCAACTACAATGAGGCAAAATTGGCCCTTGTCAAGACTGCAAAATCCTTTGTTTAGTAGCATCATTAGTGTTTCAATTTGTCTCATTAGTGAGAATTAATTAGAGAGTAAGTTAGTATATAAAACAAACATTCATATGCGTACATCTTTAACCACTTGGGTACAGTGCTCACTGGCCGCGACACCTTGCCCACAGGCGGCGCTCATAGTCCCCATGATAGTGTGTGCTGTGCATTGACGACGAATCGTTTTGCTCTTGTGTGATGAGGAAAGCTTTAAAGCACTGAAAGCTTGTTTTACTTCATAGGCAGCTTTATTTGTAATGTAAATCAGAATAGGTAACATATACATATATGTTTTCATTGCGTTATTTTTAAATGTTCACAATTTTATTTTGATAAATGAAAAATTAGAAAAGTCATATCACGGCTGTCAGCTAAAGTCTCTGTGCGCTATCGACTATAGTCACCGAAGTGGTTAAATGCACTGATATTTCCCATTTTCTCCAGCAGAGGTCACAAAATAGCAATACAGGAATATGAAAATCTATGAACCAAGAAAACATTTTAGAGTGATTTTCTCAAGGTAGGAATATGAAGGGTTTTAAAAATTATTTTTCCTTACCCATATTTTCTAATTGCATTTTTACAGTAAATGTGCTTTACTTTTGTAATAATTAAAAAGCAATAACATTTATTTCAAATTTTATAAAAAAGCATTGCTGGCATGTGTATTTATCTTGTATTAAGTCAGAGATACTGCTATAATTATTGTATTTTTGTAGCTGCACAAAGATCATTGGAAATAGTCTGGAAAAGCAGTGTATTTGGCTATCATCATGAAAAATTGTGTAAGTGTAACATTGTTTCTGCAATTGATGACTATGAACAATCTCTCCCAAACAAGGGACTTAATGTCAGAAAAAAAACAAAGCATCCTGAATACAGCTCTGAATTGACAGCAATCTCTCACACACATAGACAGAAAAGTGAATATAATCTCTGGTCACTGCCTTTGTCTAAAGAAATCTAAGAGATCTTAGTGTTCTGAGAAGTCAGTCTCTACTAGTCTTATGGGTAGTATAGGAAGATATATCAGTCAACATGACCTACATTTAAAAAAACAAAGAACCCCACAAAGGGTGCTAAGAACTGCTGATTGATGTTCAACAAATCACACTATCACCATGCTACATTTTCATTTCTAATTCATGTGTCTGTTTTTCTGCTAGACACATATGAAAGCTAGGTGAAAAGGCTTATAAAACAAAATTTCAAGGTCAATCAAAACATTTATTTATAAATTAAGGAAACCTTTTACCCACATTATACCAAATTAAGTATTAATAAATGTTTACTTTCTGTTTTATTAAATGATTCATAAGACATGGTCTGTTATTTGTTCTTGATAATATCACTCACAAATAATATAAGGGTATCAAAATTGTTATATAAATCAAAATCGACTGTTGCTAGCTTCTTCTGTCTTCTGAGGGGATGATTTCTACCAGTGATGGATAGGTTTCTATACTGCTTACTTCCACCTATGGAGCAAGTGAGGAGGAGAAAGGAAATACTAAAATTCAAAACCTCTGCCCCCCCAGTGGGACCCAGAGTGGGTGACTCTTTGCTTGCCAGAGAATATCAATGAGTTTTTGGACCAAGATGAGGATTCTGGGAAAACAGAAATGCAGGGAGATGTGAAGAGAGTCTGAGAACCAGCAACACGGTGGGAGACTGGACCATGCAGAGAAATATAACCAGGGAGAGATACTCAGGGATGCTTTAGTCCAAGGGGTTGTTAGAACATCCAGTTCTAACAGTTTTAAGTTGTTTGTATTTCTGCAATTGAAAAGCTCTCTGTTGCTCAAAACTTCAGTCACAACTCCTGCTCACAAATGCGTGGGTGGTCTGAGGAAAATCAAGGTGAAGGGGTAAGTTTGAACCACGGTCGGCATAGAACAAAGGGAAGAGAAGAGTCACAGGCCATGGAATATGAATGACCATAGGTGTCGTGGAAGCAGGGACCATGAGCCACAAATAATCATGGAAATGAGAGACCAGTAAATTCACAGAAATCTTGAGGATATCAATGGAGTATCCCCACAAAAGATGGGATTTGGGATTTGAGCCACTTTGATGTCAATCTCCAAAGAAGAATAACTTTAGCTGATAGATAAGACATAATAATACATTTTTTTTCTCACTCTGTTGCCTAGGCTAGAGTGCCATGGCATCAGCCTAGCTCACAGCAACCTCAAACCCCTGGGCTCAAGTGATCCTCCTGCCTTAGCCTCCCGAGTAGCTGGGACTACAGGCATATGCTACCATACCCGACTAAATTTTTTTATATGTTTTTAGTTGTCCAGCTAATTTCTTTCTATTTTTAGTTAGAGACAGGGTCTCGCTCTTGCTCAGGCTGGTTTTGAACTCCTGACCTTGAGGGATCCTCCCACCTTGGCCTCCCAGAGTGCTAGGATTACAGGAGTGAGCCACCGTGCCTGGCCAATTTTTAAATATCCTATTAGATATATTGCAAAATACTCTTTATAACATGAAGTTTAGGATAACATTTGTAAAACTTTACACAGGTTTTCACATAACATAAAAAGTCCCAGATATTTAAATAGAAATATTTAATAAATAAATAATAAATGTTTTCTCTCTACGGATTTTGTTAAACATTTTACCAAAGGGACAATACTACTTCATCAATGATCTTTCTAAATAGATTTAGAATTCCCCTTTGAAAATAGTGAATGAATTCTTAGAGTGGCTGAAATACCTTTATAAAATACATATGCATCAACCAGAGATACAGATGATTCTCTGAGAAAATGATCTGGAACTCAGATAGAGAAATACTCATAAAGAAGCTTCCAAATACTCATAAAGAAGCATCCTTCAGAGTCTGGCCCAGACTTACCTTTACATGATGGATCAGACGCTCAACTTCATTCACTTTGTAGGTCTCCAATCCTAGCTCCTTGGCTAATCTTAAGATACGATTCTGAGTTGGCCCAATATAGGATCCTCCAAGGTCTACATATTTAACCTTTTCATTCTGTTTTTCCATGGAAAAAAATAAAAACAAATATTTTTGAAAATATTCCTAAAATAAAAAAGACAGTCCTGAAATAAGCAAATTGATATTTCATGAGTTATAGATACATTTTGAGGTATATCCATGGATAACTGTATTCTGTTCTCAACTCTACTTCATTCATGTGACTTAGTTATTAAATTAATCTTTAATTTAAAGCAAAAAATTGATTGAACGTTGAATAGGTGTGAGACTTCTGAACCTCATCATTCACAATATAACACAATATGGTTTAGTTTTTAGTCCCTTGAATTTGTAAGCTATGAATTGTTGATGAATCTCTTTACTTAAGTACTTCAGGCTAATTTTGAGGGATCAAATGCTAGAGAGAAAGCAAGAAAGGAAATCATCAATTCTTATGTGGTTTGTTAATTAGGACATTTGAAAGATAGCACTAGGAAATACTTTGTCATAATTTGGACTTTGAAATTGTTTTTATGTTTAATAGTATTTTTATATGGTTTTGAATTGGTTTCATTTCCAATAACTAAGGGGCAACCTTTGAACAAGAAATGAATAGAATAGTTTCCTATCTCTGAACGTGTCTAAGCAGAACCAGATACCTGTTAGTCAGGGATACCATAAGTGGTCTTCTTTTTCTATTTTTGTTTGTTTACTTGTTTATTGTCTAGTTTCTCACTTACCTCCCCCAAAAGAACACAATTTTTATAAGGGCAGGGATCTTTTTTTTATTCACTGAAGCATTATAAACACCTATAGTAGTTGCCCAATAAATTTTCTCAAATAAATGAAAGAAAAGTGTTTTTATAAAAACATTAGCATTTAGTCATACCAAATCAGCCTCTTATGTAAAAGTCACTCTTGTATGCCACATTTGTGGGTAATATGAAGATTTCAATAGCTAGAGGAGACAAAATGTACATAGGTAATAATCTATAAGGCAACATATAATAATTGTTCATGTGTGGAACAGGTAAGTGGCATTAACACAGAAGAAAGACAAGTGGCTTTTGATTGGAGTAGAAAAGGATGATATCGTGAATGTATGTGATGGTTTTGCTGTATGACAAAGGTGAAGAGAGATATTTGAGGGACAAATAATGACAAAAACAATGGCCAAGAGTTAAGAAAGGCTAAGGCAAATTTGGAGACCTATGTGGAATCACAAATAACTAGGGCACATGTTAGGGTCAATGACAGATAAGGCTTTCAGGCAGAAAGCCTCTGGCTTCCAAGACTGGGTAAGGTGCCCTTTTATGTCTCCTGTGGCACCACTCCTAGCTGGCACCCACTTCCATTAGAGCATTTCTGTTGGTGACTTGTAATTAGGTAGTTACGACAGTCAGTGTCCCCCAGGAGACGATGAGCTCCATGGGATGAGGCCATGCTTTGGTGATCTCTGTGCCTAACGCATAGTAGGAATGCAGTAGATATTTGTTGAAAACAATTTCAATTCTAAATGAGATGACTCAAAATAAAGAATGAGCACAAAATGTTAGACATATATATTGATGAATCCTTCTAAAGTAGAGCTGTAAGTCAGGATTTTATATGTCTCACTTCTCTGGGTATGAAGATACCCTTGTAGTGTCTAATTCTATTATTCTAATTTTGAATGTATGGAAGTAGGGCATTTCGTTGCAGAGAAACTTGCTTTAATTGACTCTATGTTCAATATAAAATTATTATTTTTAGGCAACAATGTCAGAATTGTAATAATTGGCAATTGAAATAAGAGTACTTATAATATAATGCATAATTAATTTTAAAATTATAACAATTATAACTATAAGCTGAAAGAAAGAGAAAGAAGGAAAAATAGGCAGGTAAAAGTTAACTTTGTGTGACTAAGTGGAAAGAG
This sequence comes from Microcebus murinus, assembly GCF_040939455.1. Classification (NCBI taxonomy): domain Eukaryota; kingdom Metazoa; phylum Chordata; class Mammalia; order Primates; family Cheirogaleidae; genus Microcebus; species Microcebus murinus. The sequence continues at coordinate 117,899,810 of NC_134136.1, forward strand.
TGTCCATGTTCATGGATTGGAAGAATCAATATTAAAATGTCCATACTACCCAAAGCTATCCACGGATTCAGTGTAATCCCTATCAACATTCTAATATCAATTTTCACAGAAATAGAAAAAACAACCCTAAAATTTATGTGGAACCACATGAACAGCCAAAATAAAGTTGAAGGCATCACACTACCCAACTTCAAAATATATTATGAAGAAATTATAATCAAAACAGCATGATACTAGAATAAAAACAGAATCATCAACCAATGAAACAGGATAAAAAGCCCAAAAATAAACCCATGAATTTACAGTTAGTTGATTTTTGATAAAGGTGCTAAGAGCACACAGTTGAAAAAGGACAGTCTATTCAATAATTGGCTCTGGGAAAACTGGTTATCCACATGCAGAAGAATGAAATCAGACCCTTACCTTACACCATGCACTCAAAAATGGATTAAAGACTTAAATATAAGACCTGAAACTGTAAAACTACTAGAAGAAAATATAAGGATAAAGCTCTACAACATTCACATGGACAATTTTTTAGATAAAACTTCAAAAGCTCAGGCAACAAACATAAAAATAGACAAATAGGACTACATCAAATTACAAAGCTTCTGCACAGCAAAAGGAAAAATTAACAAAGTAAAGAGACAAACCACAGGATGGGAAAAATATTTACCAACCATGCATCTGATAAGGATTAATATACAAAATATAAAAGGAACTCAAAGAACTCAATAACAAATAATCTGATTTAAAAATAGGCAAAGGACCTGAATAGACACTTCTCAAAAGAAGACATATGAATGGCTAACAGGTTGATAAAAAACAAAAAAGCTCAGCATCACTAATCATTAGGGAAATGCAAATTAAAACCACAATGAGTGTTCACCTCATACTTGCTAGAATGGCTTTTATCAAAAAGATGAAAGATAAACAGTGTTATTAAGGTTGCAGAGAAAAGGAAACCCTTGTATACTGTTGGCGGAGTGTAAGTTAGTATAGCCATTATGGAAAACAGTATGGGGGTTCCTCAAAAAACTAAAAATAGAACCACCATATGATCCAGCAATTCCACTTCTGGAAATATATCTAAAGAAATTGAAATTAATATATTGTAAAGATATCTGCATGCCCACGTTCACTGCAGCATTATTTACAATAGCTAAGATATGGAACCAACCTAAGTGTCCACCAGTGGATGAATGGATAAGGAAAATATGGTATATATATATATATATATATATATATATATATATATATATATATATAATGGAATACTATTCAGCCCTAAAAAAGAAAGGAATTCTGTCGTTTGGGACAACATGAACGAATCTAGAGGACATTATGCTAAGTGAAATGAGCCAGGCTTAGAAAGATAAATACCTCATGATCTCACTCATATGTGGAATCTGAAAAAAGTTGAATTGATAGAAGTAGAGAGTAGAAGGATGATTACCAGAGAGGCTGTGGGGTGGGGAGCAAGGGAATGTGGAGTTGCTGGTCAAAGTTGCAAAGTTTTAGCTAGACAGGAGGAATAAGTTTCGAGAACTATTGCACAGCAGGGTTACTATAGTCAATAATAATGTATATTTCAAAATAACTAAGACAATAAATTTCAAATGTATCACCACAAAAAATGTCAAGGAAGTAAGGTGGTGGATATGTTAATTAGCTTGATTTAATCACTCCACATTGTATACATATATCAAAACATTACATTGTACTCCATAAATGTAACAAAATTATGATTTGTCAATTAAAAATATGTAAATTTTAAAATAAATAAATGAAAGATTCTCAAAAAAAGCTTCGTTTGTATGGCTGGAATGATTGTGTTGGTGTTGCAGAAGCCTCAAAGTTATAGGAAAAAAAAGTACAAAGAATTATGATTTTTTCCCCCTATTTCTCTCTCTCTCTCTCTCTCTCTCTCTCTCTCTCTCTCTCTCTCACACACACACACACACACACACACACACACACACACACACATACATTTCCCTCCTCCCCAATCCTAACTCTATGAATCCAAATATCATGAGATGAGAAGACAGAAAAAGGACAGAAGAAAAGAATAAGGAGGCAAATAGAGAGAGGCTGTAAAGACGGTTTCAGAGACATTTTCACCCTCTCAGAAAGAGTCAAATAAAATTGAAGACTGTGAGGAAAAAAGCAAAAACCAAAACTCAGCTTCGATCCCACATTTCTCCACCTGACTATTGATGTCTTACCCTAAGCGTGTAAGTCCTGCCTCCCACACGGTTCCGGGCTTCCAGAACGATCACATTCAGGCCAGAGTCATGCAGAAGTTTGGCTGCTGCCATACCTGGGAGAAAATACAATAAGACATCAGGATCAAATACTTTGCTGGGACTCCAGACAAGCTCTTCATGTGAACAGCCAATGAGAAGAGTCCATGTTGGCTTATGCAGGGCCTACTGCTCCATTCAACTGACAGATGGATAGGGATTTTCAATAGAGGCCTAGAGTCCAAGTCTGGGCAACCAACTGGTATTTCTAGAAAGAACAAAAGGGATTTCATTGTTGCTAAATGTCTCAAATCTTAAAAACATCTTGAGTCACTATATCAAAACATCTAGTTTAACAACTAAATTGCATGTCTGACAACTTAAATGAAAACACAAGGCCACAGTCAAGAGAAATGTATATGAGCTGCAGCAGACAGAAGACCAAGTTCAGCCACTGACTTCATTCTCAGGGCAAATAAAAAAATGGTAAACTGAGGAAGAATGGGCCTTCAAAGCATGTGTAAGGACCTGGGATTTACTGTTAAAATTAGACTTCTGGAAATTAACATAAAGTTTCAAAATCAAGGACCCAGAATTTGACCCTTTATGTGTCCTAATTCCCTGATATGATCCATCAATGAAGAATGAAATGACTCCATTTATGTACCCATTTAATTATTAATTTAGTCAAAAATATTTATTGAATGCCTATTACATTTTTACCACCATAAATTTAGCTTTTAAAAAACTGACAATTTTACTGAGGTAAATTTACATATAATATACTTTACCCAATATGATGGCTAATTTTAGGTGTCATCTTGACTAGACTAAGAGGTGCCTAGATGGCCCATGAAGCATTGTTTCTGAGTGTGTCTGTGAGGGTGTTTCCAGAGAAGATTGACATGTGAGGCGTTGGACTGAGAGAAGAAGACACACTCTTTAAGTGGGTAGGAACCATCCAACTGCCTAGGGCCTGGCTGGGACAAACAGGTGGCAATGGGGGACTCTCTCTCCCTCCCAGAGTGGAGCAAGATGCTGGTTCTCCTTCTGCCTTTGGACATCAGACTCCAGGTTCTTCAGCTTTTGGACCCTGAGACTAGCAGCAGTGGCCTCCTGGGGCTCTCCAGCTTTCAGCCTCGGACTAGGGGCTACACCCTCAGCTTCCCTGGTTCTGAGGATTCCAGACTAAGCCAGTTTCTCTGGGGATCCAGCTTGGTGATGGCCCATCAAGGGGCTTCTCCACCTCTGTGATGGTGGGAGCCAATTCCTTCTAATAAATTCTTTTCTGGCCTGGTGCGGTGGCTCATGCCTGTAATCCTAGCACTCTGGGAGGCCAAGGTGGGAGGATCATTCAAGATCAGGAGTTCAAGACCATCCTGAGCAACTGTGAGACCCCGTCTCTACTAAAAATAGAAAGGAATTAGCTGGACAACTAAAAATATACAGAAAAAATTAGCTGGGCATGGTGGTGCATACCTGTAGTCCCACCTACTCAGGAGGCTGAGGCAGGAGGATTGCTTGAGTCCAGGAGTTTGAGGTTGCTGTGAGCTAGGCTGATGCCATGACACTAAGCTGGGCAACAGAGTGAGACACTGTCTCAAAAATAAATAATTAAATAAATTCCCTTCCATGTGGCCTGTTGGCTCTGTCCCTCTGGAGAACACTGACTAGTATACCCGTTTTAGTTTAGAATTCAGTAAGTTTTGACAAAGTCCAAAGCACAGTGTAGAATTTGTAAAGAAGTTTTTGGTACTAACACATTTTGGGTGTAGTTTTTGGCCACAGAGCTCTTAAAATCCTGCATCTTTAAAACTTCTCTTACAGAATTCTCAGAGAACAGAACTCTCATGCTCTTCTCATGATGAAATGAATTTGCTCAGATCCAGTTACCTTACTTATTTGCTTTATGAGACAAAACAAAATCAAGGAAATGCCAAGACACTGTCATGCCTTACAGATAAATAAAACAGTTTCTATCTTGTCTTTTAAAAATAATAGTTTTGTAACTTTCATACTCCACTACTGCAAAAAAAAAAGTTCCTATAAAAATAGCTAACACTCAAGTAATATTGAATTCCAAATGTTTTAAGAATTTTTACAACAACCCAGTGATGTAAGTTACTGTTGATATTCCCATTTTATGGCTAAGGGAACTAAACCCCGAAGAGGTGTCCAAGGTCACATAAGGAGTAGGTGGCAAAGCCATTTTCACTACAGCATCTGTATTCACAATCACTACGCAACACCGCCTTCCCTGGGTCCTCATGGCCATCTTCTTCATTGATCGCTTTTCTGAATTTTTGCTACAGGGAGAAATTATATTTCAAAAGATAGCTTTCACTTTATTTGGAACAGCATGTTTTTAAGACACACTTGTATCTTGTGGTTTGATAAGAATCCATCTAACACAAAATATGAGCCCATGTTAAAAACCATAATGAAAAGCTAAGGCTTCAGTCATAATCTATCAGTGATCTTAAAGGAGGAAACTCATTTTTTAGAGAGGCTGATTTGACATTTCATTATTTGAGCTAATTTATCTTCCCATCCCTGTTCCCAGAGGCAGGGCCAAGGCTTCCAATTGGAGGCAGGGTAATGGTCCCAAAGTCCACAGTTCCCACCCAGTGCACACACAGGCATTGTACAGCCCTGATTTAGGAACACAGAGCTTAGATTTTTAACTCCAGTTTTCTAATTTTACCCCCATAAGGGGAAAAAAAACATTTCTATTTAAATTCAAAATTGCAGACAATTTAATGACATTTCTCTTAGCAAGTGTAAGTTCAACAAATGAAATAACATGCAACCATAGTAACAGCTGTTATCGCTAAGTTCAGATAAACCGCGTGAGCAAGCTGAGGCTTAAACAAAAGGGTTCAGAAAAAAATTACATCACTCCTATACACTAGCATTTTACATTCCACAACAGGTACTGTCTTTTAGTAAGTGCAGTTACCCAATAATATCTGATGCTAAACATAAACAGTTATTAAAACAAACCAGGGGCTAATCAAACCACTGAATAGAGTTCTTTATGCTCATGTACCTTAAAAAATTATAAATAGAAAATTACAAAAATGTCTTTAAATAGAGCAACACAAAAGTATGTTGCTGGAAATAGCTCACAATTTAGATCACTGATGTTCACTGGGAGTAGTCAAATGCTTGTTGGGCATCAACTGATAAAAACTGATGTAAAAAATAATTGGTCCAAATATTGGTGGCTTAGGGAAGGCACTGCAATTTAGGAGGAGGGATATTTAGGGCACTTAAGAAAATGAGGAGCTGGAGACTGGTCAGGAGATGATTAATATTGTCTAGAAGAGGTAGCTCTCAAAAGAATCTCAGTAATGACTAATAAAAGGACTAATGGTTTGATTGTTCAAAGACTAAGCAAACAATTAACTCTACAGAGCCTCCCTGGCTCACAAGAGTTGTTTCCTCGAGTTCCTTTCTATGTTGGTTGTTTGGCAATTGTAACATATTTTGCCATAAAAACAAAAATATGAGAGATGGTACATTCTCTGGGAAGTCTGGGAATTTTCAAGTGAAATATTACTGCAACAAAATCATACTACTGTGAACTAAAATAAAACCTTAAGATTCCCCTGCCCCACCAGCTGACTGAAGGGACTCCCTCTTGGCCTAGGGGATACACTAAAACTGAGTTGCAGGTCAAGAGAGGGAGGTCACACTTGCCTCATCATGCCTCCTTCCCTTTTGCAGATATATTTTGTAACTTATTGACTGACCTAAGCATATGCAAGATTAACCTGCAAGTCCTCAATTTACACAACAAATACATGGTCAGTAGCTTATCTCTGATTAGCAGACATCCTTATCTTAACTTAAAACATTCCAATCCTTTAGAGAAGCTTCATTTTTTTTAATCAATTACAAATCAAAGAGCCTTTAAACTCACCTATAACCTGTAAGCCCTCTCCCCCTTTGAGATGTCTCATCTTTTCACCTTTTCGGGTCAAACCTATGTATGCCTTTCTCGTATTTATTTATGGCTTTACCTATAACCCCTGTCTCCCTGATATGTATAAAACCAAACTGTAACCCAACCACAGCGAGTCTACTTGCTCAAGGCTTTCTGGGCCTGCCTCTGGGACAAAGTCCTCAAATTTGGCTCAGAATAAGCTCTTTAAATTATTTTACAGAGTTTGGCTTCTTTTCCATTGACTTTACTATAAAGTAACAGAAATACACTTGCCTTATGTAATTGCCACTGTTTATCCACTTAACACAATAGTCTCCTGACACAATGCAATAAAAGTTTTTTTAAATGAAAATATCTACAATAATAACAGCCACCGTCATAAGGCATGGAGCACTTTGGTCTGGGTGAAGCACTTTACACACAAAGTTCAACTGATCTTCACCCAATGTTGAGGGGTATTATCATCACTCTCATTTCAAAAAGGAAAAAATGGCAGCTTAGGGAAGTTCAGCAACTTGCTGTAGGTTACATAATTAGTAAGCGGTCAGAGTTCAACCCAAAACCTGAACTCTTAGCCACTATCCTTGGACAAAAAAGGAATAATTAAAAACACAGTAACTCTATATACACACTGATTGATGTAAAGTGTCTTAAAACATTTTGGTCTGTAACTGAATATAAAAATCTTAAAATATCAGCTTCTCTCTTAAATAGATATATAACTTCTGCAAACAATTCAGGAGCAGGCTTATAGTCATTTTGTACTTTTTTTAAAAAAAAAAGCTAATGAAATTTTAATTTAACATGCTGTTTAATATTCAAGTTAATCTCACAAACAAATGACACTTTTAGAAGCAGTCCCTATGTGCCCTTGACAGGTCCTTGGATGGATACTCATCATAGCACAGCTAACACAAATAATGTCAGACTAACGTCTAATGCCACGATATTACAAAAATACTGCATCTCTCTTCCTGAGTAGTTTACCTGGAGAAGGTTGTTAGGCTGAATTTGGAAGACAGTGGAGGCTTGACATTTGGACCCTGAACCCTTCCCCACTTTGGGGCCCTTGCACATAAACAGTCAAAACTCAGTATCCTGCTATTGCAAGGTATTTCCGGCTTATGCAAGATAGCCCCACACTCCTTTTGCAGGGGAGGGGAGGCTGCCCAAATCCACCCATAAAAACCTTGGACACTCACCATTTCAGGGCTGATACCATTTTGGAATGAGCCCATCTGTACACAGACATCCCAATAAACTTCTTTACCAACTATGACTTTGTGCATCCCTCTCTCAACATTTCTAACACAGGTTTCATCAAAGTGATGACTATCTCAATTACAATTAGACATCTAAATTATTTTAAATACCTGGAAATCAGTGCCATGCAGCATTATTCACATTCTATGCTTCCAGTTTTGTGCCATGGAAATGGCCCAAGTTAGACATGTAGGAGACTGGTAAATACACAGTGGAGGTAACACAGAAGGGACCTCTTTGCAGTGTCTTAAGAGCAGGAAGAGTTAGGATATGAAGGGAAAAGTAAAATCAAAATTACCATCTGCCCCATTCTTTGCTGTGTTCATCTGTTTCATGTCCTTCATATCGAACTTTGATATGTAATGAAACTTTTTAAACATTCTCAAATGCAAAGTTAATTGTCTTGGAAACAGTATAAAACATTAGTACTTCAATACTACATATAGATTTTTTTTCCAGTTTAAAGTTAGGGGAGCGAGAGTGAGAGCATCATGTTAACCAAAATTAACAATGAAATTCAGAAGCATCTCTAAACATGTAACCTGGTAAAAGAAATAGGCATTCCCTCAGGACCAGTAAAAGCCAGGAATATGCAAATAGCCTTCATCACCTCTGTCATTTCTGACAAAGCAATTGTTTTATGAGGAAATTCTATTAATAGAAACAACCAAGTGACCTTCTGATCAAAGACCTGAAATTCTTTGATGTCTCTAAAGAGAATGCTTTCTAGTTATTTACTACAAATACATAACAAAAAGGTCCAAGGTAAAAAGAAAAATGTCTCCAATTTGACATCAAATCCATTAAAGGAAAGTGGTATTTGTAGGGAGAATTCAGATGTTCATTGTTGAACTTTTCAACATAGAGTAGTGAGAAGACCCTGAACAGGTAAAGCCATCACTGAAAATAGCTAACATTTTGAGCACCGTGTACCAGCTTCTATTCCAAGTGTTTTAAGAACTTATTTATCCTCCCAATACCTATGAGGCAGGCAGATGTAGAAAGTGATGCATAGAGAAGCCAAGTGTCCAAGTTCACAGGGCTAGCAAGTGGTGAAGCCAGTATTCAAATCCAGGCAGTCTGACTCCAGACGACAAGCATGCCAGCAGCCTTCATAAAACTTAATGGTGAAACATTGAAAACCTCCCTTTAACATCACGGATCATACAAGCATCACAGCTGCTGCTAATACATGCTGTGCCTTTGTGCAAATTAGAAGGTGGCACACACTCCTGGCTAGTAAATTTCCAAAATGTGTCTTTCCTTCAGGCAAACACAGCCTATATCCATGCAAATGGCTCAGCCAGCAGAGTAGGAACTGGATGATCTCTCCCTTCCACTACATCAGCTAGGCATCCTTGTGCAAGGCACCACCTGGACAGCTTACGCTGTGGCCTTGAAGCTCAGAAAACTAATTTCCTGAATGATAAGAATTTAATTATCCTTTGTTTCCTCAGTGTTAGTACACAGTTGGCACTTAAATGTTTGTTAAATGGATTTATTTAATATCCTTCAACAGAGATGACATTTAAGTACTTAGTCATTAAATAAATATTAATAAATGCCTGCAATGATGTCTGTATAAGCATAGTATTTTTAATATAGCATAAGAAACTAAAATATTCAGATATACTGAAACTGATTTCCTCCGGTCACACTGGAAATGTGACACCCTTGACTATTTCAAAGGGAAAGAAAAATAGCCAACCAATACTAATAACCACCGTACAGTTGTACAGCACTGCACAGTTTCCAACTCTTACACACATTCAATCCTTAATAGTAATCTTGTGAGGCTGGCATTATTGCTGCCATAGGAAATGGAGGATCAGAGAGATTCAAAGGCTTGCTGTGTTTCTGTGTCCTATGTGTGTTTCATCAGCTACATTACCTTCTGGAACATACAAAGACCCATGTTGCTAAAACAAAATTCTCAAAGCATGCAGAGTTTTAAAATCAGAAAATTTTCTTTATTAACTCTTTTTGAAAGACTATACTGATAAAAATCACCTGGAACCTGCCAATGTCCAAAACCCTGGAATCATATCGTTAGAGGAAGATCTGAAGGCATCTGGAATGAGACAGCACTTTCTTTGATGGTTCCACTGCACTACACATTAAGAGGTGCTTTGGCCAGTTTCTCCTCCTTAAGTTCAGACTGACTCCTTTTCCCTGAGAACACATCAATCACAATTTTGGGGAATATCTAAGTAACACATGACATAAACTAAACATACCGACATGTACCATCATTTTAACCATTGAGAAGCAAAGTCCAGAAAGATGTTATTCACATCTTGTCTCCCAAAATGAAAAAGATAGACTGCAAACCTTCTTAGAAGCATAGTAACCTTTGCTCTGCTTCCTCAAAGATGATCGAAATATTAATATATAACACAAGAACAAATAGCAATAGCTTGTAAGATAAAAGAGACCTTTACTGAAGCCTCAGGCCACAGGATGATTTATCTCTTGAAAAAGATAAAAAACATCAAGCTTTCATAAGTTGCCGTAGAAACCATTCTGCAGATGCAGCCGCTTCAAGATATTAGAATGAGATTGCCTTCCAAGGCCTTTCAGAATATGTCTAAAACTATAAAAATTGTTTCTTCATCATGCTTTATATGTAAATGATTGCATTTTTCTAAAATGTCAGCAATCATAATGAGTCTTGTTTCATAACCAAGCTTTTGTCTTTACCCTTTGTTGTTCGAAAGGAGTTGAATATCTTTTGTGTATTGTAATTGTGGTAGATAAAATTTGTTTCCACTTTACCTCAACTCGGTCTCCCATGAATAAAGGATGCAAACCCAGAAATTACAGCTTTGTCTTTGTGTGTTATATTATTCATTTTAAAAACTGTTCAATAAAACTAAACTTTTAATTCCCCTGCCTCAAATTCTTTTGGGAATTAGATGAAATATATATGAATAAATAAACACACACTCTTTTAAGAAAATTGTTTTCTAAGTGTAGAACACAATCATATGATATCATTTCACTGCCATGACAGTAGACCTCCTGTGGATTACCAATACAATTTTTAGAATCACAAATATCTTTAAGGCAGAATATAAAACTGGAGAGCTAGCATAACCCGTTTGGCTCACCCCCTTCCTAGATCTCATTCTCTGAAAGAGATGGATGTTACAAATGTCATAAAGGTCAGAGGTCTGCTATAGAGTACCTTTACTACCTCTCCGTGAAAAACATCCCCTTTGACCAAAAATGAGACGATAGATTAGGCATTCTAGGAGAGGATAAAATGTGAATTTTGCCAAGAAAAAGAAATCTGGGTGTGAGGCAATGAGTGATTGGAATAAATGAAGTTACAAAGGAGTCATTTGGTGACGCCAAACCTTGGCCCTCCATCTTCTGGGAGCCTAGTGAGCCTGTGGAGCCTGCCCCAGAAGCTTTACTTTGCCTGCCCCCGAAACACGACTATGAAACAAAGTCCAAGGCAGTCAGCAGTATGGGAGGACCAGAGTAGAAGGAAAACACCACCAGGTCAAGGACAAGGCAGGACTTTGACCTTCTGTAGAAAAAACTGCATGCCTAATAGGTCACTTCCTGGCTATATAACCTCAGGCAAGAGTCCTCACCTTTCTTGGACTCACTTCCCCTTCCATAAAAATGAGGTGATTAACTTAGGCCCCTTCTAATCTGTGATCAATCTATTTTTTTATTTTTTATTTTTTAACTAAATATGTGTTTTGGACATATTTAGTGATTTCCTATAAGCTGAGATTTCATTACATAGATAGTGTCTTCATGACCCCAAAGCATCTAGCCTAAAGTCTGCCCTGTGGAGTTGAAATTTGGGTGGCATCAATAGGTGTGGATACAAATATGTGATTTTTGTGTTCACATACAACAATGAACTACTGATTTAAACAAACTGGTTAGGGATAGATGTGCTAAGATAATTAGTGGTGAAATGTCATGATGTCTATGACTTACTTCGAAATGCATCAAAAAACAAGAGGGATTTATAGATGGACAGAGGGATACATGGATGCATACAATGGAATAACATAAATATAGCAAAAATGTTAACTGTAGAATCTAGTTGGTAGGTATATGACTGTTGACTGTACAATTCTTTGAAAATTTTAGGGGGATGGTGTTGTAAACAATGTGTGAATTGTTGGGAGGAAGAGAGAAGGATTTTTATTTTTGAAAGGAGGAATCTGCGATGAGTCCACCACCAGTTTTAGCCATATTGACCAAATTGGCCAGTTATTGTAGGTACGTTTCCCAAAATATATAAAAAGAAATTCTGGAAAAATGTTAAACTGGTTTCTATTCAGCTGGACTTGTCAGAAAATTTAATTACTGTATCACAAAACTCGATTAGGAAAGGCTGGATGCAGTGGCTCACGCCTGTAATCCTAGCACTCTGGGAGGCCAAGGTGGGAGGATCCTTTGAGCTCAGGAGTTGACCAGCCTGAGCAACAGTGAGACTCCGTCTCTACTAAAAAAAATAGAAAGAAATTAGCTGGACAACTAAAAAAAAAAAAAAAAATATATATATATATATATATATATATATATATATATATATATATATAATTAGCCGGTCATGGTGGCACGTGCCTGTAGTCCCAGCTACTTGGGAGGCTGAGGCAGGAGGATCCCTTGAGCCCAGGAGTTTGAGGTTGCTGTGAGCTAGGCTGACGCCACGGCACTCACTCTAGCCTGGGCAACAGAGTGAGACTCTGTCTCAAAAAAAATAAAAAACTCCATCAAGAGATACTATAATATATATACTATTAACATAATTTCTTAATCTTTATAATTTATTGGGGGACATGGCATCGAAGTGATTTTCTCAAGGGCAGAAATTTCTTCTTACATATTTTGTCTCCCTACTTTAGCACCTTTCCTGCTAAAGTAGGGAGATAACAAGAAGCTACTATAATACATAGCTGTAGTTGGAGAAGAAAAACAAGGATTTTTGGAAGTCATAACACCAACAATTAGAATCCTCGAGAATTTTATTTTATTGACTCAACCATAGCAGAATTCAGAATTCTAAGCAGATAAATAAAGTGCAATGAAGAAAAGACAAAGATATGGTTCTCTTGGAAAACACCATCAAGGTTACTGTCCTGTGGGAAGTGGCAAGAATGGATAAAGGCACAGGTGTGTTTTTTTAGAAGCTGCTTTTGCATGCAGAAGGCCTCTGTCCCACTGCCTTGGAGCTAACCCTCCCTGCTCTAGCAGCCTACAGTCAGTATCTCTGGCAGCAGCTTAGATCTGAAGAGACAAAATGTATCATCCATCACCAGGGAGAGTCAGCAACCCTACCCAGTGTTCAGGAATTTGCCCCTAAAAACGCAAATAAGTAAATAAATAGATAAAACCAAAAAACCCCACAAACTCTACACAGTATTCTAAGAAGTGTTCGGCTATTTTAATTCTGAAAAAAAGACACTGCTGAAATCCTGGTGTTTTAAAAATTCAATTATAGCAGTTTTTATGTCATACTTATTTCTACAGTTGACCCTTGAACAACGTGGGGGTTAGTGTCACTGACCCTCTGCACAGTCAAAAAAATCCATGTATAACTTTTGACTCCCCAAAAACTTAACTATTAATACTACTAATAGCGTGCTGTTGACCAGAAGCCTTACTGATAACAAATAATTAACATGTTTTGTATATGTATTATACACTGTATTCTTATAATAAAGTAAGCTAGAGAAAAGAAAATGTTCTTTAGAAAATCATAAGGAAGAGAAAATATATTTATTATTCATTTAAGTGGAAGCAGATCACCACAAAGGTCTTCATCCTTGTTGTCTTCATGTTGAGTAGGCTGAGGACAAAGGAGGAAGAGGAAGAGCTCGTCTTGCTGCCTCAGGGGTGGCAGAGACAGAAGAAAATCCACGGATAAGTGGACCCATGCAGTACAACACATGTTGTTCAAGGGTCAACTGCACTTTCACTTTATTTTCTAGTATTTTTTCATTTTACTAAAATTTAGATTATTTTTCTTTTAAAATAAAAAGCAGTGGATATCCATGGCCTCCCCCTATTGCCAGTATCCCACCATCAACAACACTGACTAGAAAACCCCCTCTAGCCCCTCAACACAGACTACCCATTCTGTGACCATCTTGACACAAAATCCAATCTTGGCAAAACCCCTTTCCTGGAGTGCTGGGGTTTGTCCCACTCTGGCCTCTGCCTCCCCGAGAGGGAAAGACACCTGCCAATCTGGCTGTAAAGAATTTCATCCCCCATTTCTGGGTGCTCTGTAAGCTACTTCCATCTCCCACCTCTTGCATGCTAGCCCCTAGAAGTTATGTTGCCTGGGGGCTTGTCTCAGAGTTATAGGTATTAAGGTTCTGGCAATACCTTGCCTTCATTTTTTATTCCAAGTTGGGGTTTGAAAACCCAGCAGCCCCGGGGAGCTGGACAGAGTAGGCAAAGTATGAGGCGAGCATGTATAAAACAAGAGCCAAGAGCAGGGGCTGTGGAAAGCTGAAGAGTGCACGCCCTGAACAAAAGAGCTAAAATCAAATTTTAAAGCACTGGCAAGCCAACCCCGAATTGTGAGAGACTTGGCCACAGACCACCAGTTTAGTACGTTCTGCTCTAAGCTGCCATCTGGGTCTCATCTCATTAATAGGAACATGGATGGTTTCAGCTGAGTACAAACACTATTTTCCTATGCCCTCACTGATTCAAGTCAGCTCCCAGCATGGCTCCAAAGATGGTGGTTCTTCCTGTTCCCAAGCAGAGCTCTTCATCAAACTGCTAAGGAAATCTCTGATTTTCAACATATTTACAATGTAGGGGGTCATTGACAAACCTGAAACCAATGAATGATCAAAGCCTACCCGTTCTCCCAGGTTTTCTTCTTCTTTATTACTTGGGTCCAGTCATCTGCCCAAGAGCTCAAGCCTAAAACCAAGGCTTCCTTCTTGAGTCTTCCAGGCCCCTTATCCCATCTTACAAGATCTGCCCTACAAGATCCAGCATGACCTGGTCCCTGCAAATTTCTCTAGCCTCTTCTCCTTCTGCTCCCCACCTACACTCTGGTAATACTGAACCACTTCCCCTGGTGGTTCCTTACATACCCCACACTGGTTAGTGTTTCCAGGCCTTTCTCCTGCTGAGAAAATTTCATCTAATTCTGCTTCATCCACCAAGACACAGCTTAGGTGTCAACTCTAGACAATTTGCCCTAACCAGCCCCCAGGTTATATTAGGAGCCCCAAATGGGGATTTCCACAGCAACCCCTTACTGGATCACCCACAATAAGAAGGAGGAAGCAGGCTGAGGCCGAGTTTGCATCTAAATCCCTAAGAATCTTTTTGGAAGCTCCATAATTTAAAACTTTTCACTCAAATTAATTTTGGAGAGAGGCTTTTCCTGTTATTTCATACCAACAGATTGGAGATAGGTTGAAATCTTTCCATGTCTGGCCAAAACCCAGCTTGTGGTTTGATAAAAGACTTAACAGGAAGCCAAAACAAGCTGGCAATGTTTGCGAAGACAAGGCCTCAAATGGAACGCAGATGAAATTACTTATTCTTTTATTAGGTTCAATCTTTTTTAGAGAAAATTATACTTTATACAAAAGGATCATTCTAGATCTCAGTGAAAAGCCCTGGATGCAGTTTTCAGGGTAAGTATCAGAAGAGGACCTGGCATATAAAAATTAACACTAGTGCAAAGATTTAGAGAGAAAATATATATTGCTGTCTGGGCAAATTATTCTAGGGGTGCCTGTAGCTGAGATCCAGTTTCCCCATTCACTTTAGGACATCTGTTCAGTCACCCCAAATCAAAAACAAATCCAGGTGCTTTTAGTCAGAATATCTAAATGTAATACTGAGTGGTGGGCCCCAACCCTTGCCAGTCCAATAGTTTTAATTAATTCCTTATGTTAAATTGGCTTTGTACTACTTCAAAAACGAAATGTTAACATCTTTAATAAAAAATTAGACATCTTTCATATTCTGGGTCGGCCACTGACTAGACGATCAAATTTATTCCCTTCTTTAAAACTCAATTTCCTGATTGGTAAAAGAGTGAAAATGTTTACCCCTACCTCATTAAGTAGTTGTAAAAAGAAAATGAGGCAACTTATATAAGGTACTCAGCACAGTGCCTGTTATGTGGCAAATAGCCAACAAATATCTGTTCAATGAA
Organism: Microcebus murinus; assembly: GCF_040939455.1. Lineage (NCBI taxonomy): Eukaryota > Metazoa > Chordata > Mammalia > Primates > Cheirogaleidae > Microcebus > Microcebus murinus. The sequence goes on from NC_134136.1 coordinate 117,915,435, forward strand.
TGAATGAGTCCAACATCTTAGAAAGCATTTGGCTTTGATGTTGGAACAGTTTCCAATTTCAACCTCACTCTGTCTCTTAGGCACTGTGGAATCTTGGGCAAGTAATTTCTTTACTTCTCCTAATTCCAGTTTGTAAAATAGGGAGAATACTTCCCAGGCAAAGTTGATGCTAAGATTATGTGCAAAATTACTTGCATATATTGAAACTGCAACTGCTTCTGATGATGAGCAAGCTGGGCTTGGAAATTAATGATTCCTCTACTTCTTCACTTTTATCTCCCTGTAAATGCTTATTGACAACTTATGGCTTCTTACAGCATCTTTCATTATCCTTAGTTTCAACATAGATGATTTATCTATTGTTCAAGTCTTGCAATACTGGTATAACCTCCTAGGTTTTAATATTTCTTCAAACTGTGTATCACACACACATGTGACTAGGTCTAAAACCACCCTTTTTTTTTTAACTTATAGCAAAACAAATGGATAACTCATATTATGGATTGGATGAATGCCCACTGACCATAGCAGAGAAGGGGTAAGGCAGTTTCTTCTCTATTAATAACATTTTTATCATGGACTTGGAACGATATAAGCAGTATCTTCTGCTTAATCATCATCAGAAAGAATATTTTAACATCTCTGTTCTGAAATTAAGACCACTGTGTTTGACAGATACTGCCCTGCAGTTAAATAATATTTCTGAACCCTAATGTGTAATTTTCCACCTTCCAAAATGGCTATTTTGCATTTTTCTTCTTAAACTTCCTACATGACACCATTCCACCACAGTCCCTCTTAGGCTGATGATCATACCTCATTTTTATAGAGAAAATGAAAAAAATTGTTCATCTTTCCACAATAAACTCACCTATATACCTTTGCTTGTGCCTGTATGTGAAACTTTACCTCCTATGACTGAAATGAAGTGTCCTTTCTTTAAGGAAGCCAATCCTCCCTACTCTCTTTGGATACTATTCCCCCTAGGGCTTCAATTCTCTAATCATATATTTTCTCTCCTGCATCATCAATTTCTCCTTCCCTCCTGGGTCATTACCATCAGCACATGAGCCTGTTCTGGTATCTCCCATCTTCAAAAAATCTAACTGTGACCCAACACCTTTCAGCTACAATCCCTTCCCTATGAATCCCTTCATATCACTTCTTCAAAGAGTAATCCATACACACTGCCTCTATTTCCCCACCTCACTCCAGTCAGACATTCATCCCAACCAATCCACTGAGAGTGCTCTTGTCAAGGATGCCAGTGATTTTCATATTGCCAAATCCAATGGTCACATCTTTGTCCTTAAATTATTTGTTCCCTTAGCAACATTTCATCATGCCCTCCTTCTTGATCCACTGTGTTCACTTTATTTCTGAGCCGTACTCTTCCTTGGGTTTCTTCCTCTCTGATCTTGTTGCTCCTTCTCAGACTTCTTTGCTGGATTCTTTTCCTCTTCCCAACCTCTAAGTGTTGGAGAGTCCCAGGACTCAGTTCTTGGACCTCTATTTTTTTTAAAATCATTCCCAGGTGATCTCATTCAATTCCACAGCCTTGAGGCTTCAGATTTGACATATAAACTGCCTCAATTGTGCCTTCTGCTATGTAATAATCATGCCAAACTTGACATGTCTCAAACAGAGCTCTTGAGTCCCCTCTCTCAAACCAGTTCCTTTCTAGTCTTTCCATTTTAGTAATGGTACCACAATTCACCCAGTTGTCCAGGCCAAAATCCAGGAATTGTGCTTAATTCTTTTTTCCCCTGACTACTCTGCCCTCTGATCAATACATCAGCAAGTCAACTCAACCTGAATACAATCATTTCTTAGTACCCTTTCTAATATCACCTTGGTCTAAGATTGTATCATCTCTCCTTGGGACTACTGCAAAAACCTTGCAACTGTTACACTCGTGCCTCTCTAAGAGTTCCATTTTCACAGCACACAGTATCTTTTAAAACAAAATCAAACTCATGATACTTCCCTGTTTCAAATCTTCCAATGACTTACATTGCAAATAGGGGATCCCACCCATGATTTACAAGGCCCCATATGGCCTCACTCTTAACTACTTATTTGTCTTGCCTACTCCTCCTTGCTCATTCTACTCCAGCCAAGTTGGTTTTCTTTCTGTTCCTTGAACATGCAAAGGTTGCTCCCACCTTAGGGACTTTGCACTAATTCTTTCCATCTCCTGTAATGCTCTCCTCCCTGGTATTTACATGTTCGGCCCCACAGATCTCGGCTTACGTTTTGTCTCTGAGGAAGAGGCATTCCCTGACTCTGCTCCATCATTCCATAGATTACTTATCATTAGCAGTACTTTGTATGTAGGTAGGTATTTATTTGATTGGTCTGTTGGTTATTATGCGACAACCCCCCCACCACCCACCCCCGCTAGATGATAAGTTCTGTAAGAGCAGGGATCTTGCTTGTGTTGTTTCCCACTTTATCCCCAGAACTATCCTCAATAAAGATTTGTTGCTGGCATGAAATAACTCAGACAAGTCAATTAGTTCAGCTGAGAAGGATGAAGAGTGACTCATTGTGCAAAGAACTTACTCTGGTGAGTCCATCAGAATGCATTGCTACTCAAAACCTGATTTATTACAAAACTTATTTTAATTTCACTGTGACCAGTTGATCAGCTCCACAACTTGTCTGCCTTGTGTTTAAAGCCTATAGAGCTCCTTCTCTTTAATCAGTAACACCATTTTGGACACTTGTCAGAAAATTAAAATGCTTCCTCTGCTGAAGGTCACTTGATCAACTGAAGTTTTAAAGAGTTATTTTAAGAGTTTTATTCATTATTAACTCGTGGCTGGGCTTGGTGGCTCATGCCTGTAATCCTAGCACTCTGGGAGGCTGAGGCAGGACGATCTCTTGAGCTCAAGAGTTTGAGGCCAGCCTGAGCAAGAGGGAACCCTGTCTCTACCAAAAATAGAAAAAATTAGTCAGGCATAGTGGCTTGTTCCTGTAGTCCTAGTTACTAGGGAGGATAAGCCAGGAGGATCACATGAGCCCTGGAGTCTGAGGTTGCAATGAGCTATGATGAGGCCACTGCACTCTACTTGGGTGACAGAAAGCAGGACTCTGTCTCAAAAAAGAGTGAAAATGGGGGCACTTAAATTCTATACCTGCACTGTTAGACAGTTGAAAAGAAAGATACCTGTTCTGTGCTGTACTTGCTGCTTATAGAAATTTCTTACATATTAAATGTGTTTTAATATTATGCTCCAACTGAAATATTTTGTGTCTGTATGTATTTTTAAGTGCTTTGAACAAACTCTCTGTACTTCCAAGTTTGGGGCATAGCCCCAAACTGTCATATCAGTCAGCATTCCAAGTTGAAAGGTGAAAGAAGCCTCCTAGCATGGGAGAGGTCAATTTCTTCTTGTTGAAGGGAGGTATAATCCAGACCTGAAAAACTCCTGTGATCCTAGACAAATTCCTCCTAGACAAAGAAGCAAATCCTTTGCCAGCTCAAAATGGCAATGTCACCATTTACACCCACAGGTCAAGCCACTTTAATTGCAGTATCAGGAATCACCCTGTGGCTATTGGCCACACACCTGGGTGTGAAATTTGTACCCTGGAAGTGGTTGGTAGGCTCACAGATCAGAGAGAGAGCTATGTTCACAGGCAGAGAAACCAACTAAACAGCTTGGTGAAAATATTTCTAGTATGAGTTGACTATCAGTTCAGAAGCATAAACATTGTATTGCAAAAATACAACATTTTAAAAGTCTTTAGTGGGCCGGGCACGGTGGCTCACGCCTGTAATCCTAGCACTCTGGGAGGCCGAGGCGGGAGGATTGCTCGAGGTCAGGAGTTCAAAACCAGGCTGAGCAAGAGCGAGACCCTGTCTCTACTATAAATAGAAAGAAATTAATTGGCCAACTAATATATATAGAAAAATTAGCCAGGCATGGTGGCTCATGCCTGTAGTCCCAGCTACTCTGGAGGCTGAGGCAGAAGGATTGCTTGAGCCCAGGAGTTTGAGGTTGCTGTGAGCTAGGTTGACGCCACAGCACTCATTCTAGCCTGGGCAACAAAGCGAGACTCTGTCTCAATAAATAAATAAATAAATAAATAAATAAATAAATAAATAAATAAATAAATAAATAAATAAAATTCTTTAGTGGCAAAATTCTAAATCCAGAAAATTTATGCTGTGATGTTCTTCTGCACCTCTTTGTCTCTGTGGATTTATGTTTGATTCTATGAGTCTTTATTTCTAGAGCTCCTTTTCTCTATGTTGTATCTTCATGGTAGTCCCTAGGTATTAATAAATTCTTAGCACTGTATCTTACTTACTATGTCCCTCTGTATCTCATGCTTCCCCAATTCCTTTTGCCTCTCTTAACTAACCCCAATGCAGAGCCAATAAATATTTATTTATTTTCTCTGTTTTTCTTTTTTTTTATTTCAGCATTTGTTGGCTTGGCTGAAAATATATAGAAATTTGGGAGTCATGGTAGTAGAGGTGTGTTTGAAGCCACTGAGTTTCCCTGAAGGTTTGTAAAAGTAATGGCATCACAACACAAATTTTACATAGAATTAGTACCACACAGAAAACATGTTCAGGGAAGTCTACTTATTGGATTAGGCCACTTTAATTGCAGTATCAGGAATCACCCTGTGGCTATTGGCCACACACCTGGGTGTGAAATTTGTACCCTGGAAGTGGTTGGTAGGCTCACAGATCAGAGAGAGAGAGAGCTGTATTCACAGGCAGAGAAAGTAACTAAACAGCTTGGTGAAAATATTTCTAGTATGAGTTAACTATCAGTTCAGAAGCATAAACATAAATGAAGACTGGTTTATTCAAAAAGAAGAATGGATTCCACCCCATATTCTAATCTCAAGCCAAGAAAAAATGAAATAAAAATAACCCTCCCAGAAAATATAATTGAATATTAGATACAAGAAAAATGTTCAACTTTGCTGGTAATTAAAATGAAAAACAACCATTTTCACCTCCCAACTTGAAAATACCATTTTCACTCTCAATTTGAGAAAGATTAAAAAAAAAAGGGATAATATTAATTGCTCCCAACAGTGTGATGAAACAAAGCTGGCAGAAAGAGTAATTGGTAAAGCACTTGAGAAAAGCAATTTGCCAGTATCTGTCAAAAATTTTAAACTGTCCCATATTTTAAAATCAGAAAGTATTACTTTATGATTCAATCCTGAGGAAAGAATACCAAATATGGAAAAAAGTAATTATTCCTGAAGATCTTTAGTGCAGTGTCATTGATAATAACAATACACATACTTAATGCATAATGTCGAATAGTCTGGTATTAGTTAAGTAAGCTATGGTATGCCCTATTCAATGTTACTTAAATTATGTTCATAAAGACTATAATATGGAATGTGTCAATGTTATAATAGCAGGTGAGAAGATATAAAATTGTGCCTATAATATGACTACAAATATAAACGTGTGGTACATACATGTGAGAGTACACACACATTGCCAAACACATGTATGTATATATATATATATACATATATATATATATATTTTTTTTTAAAAAAGGCTGGAAGAAAATATAGCCAAAGTTAAAAGTGCTTCTCTTTGAATGGCAGGACTTTAAAATGCACTTACAAAAATAATTCATCCAGAATTAGTTTTTAAAAAAACCCTATGTAGTCCTGATCCTAGATGAGCAATTTCATTTCATTTACTGGACTATTTCTGGGCTTCTCTTTATAAATGACCAACTTTTCTTTATAAATTTATACTTTTTAGAGACCTAAAATTAAGCACATAGAGTCACATAACTGCAAAACTTCTCTGTAAATCAGTCCACCTTCCTTTATATTGCCACTAACCCTCTCTATTTCAGAAAAAAATGGATACAAATAAATTGTTTAAAATGCTTTCCCAAAGGTCAACTGTATATTAAATTAAATAAAAATAAATTCAGCTACTTGATATTTTAGAAAATTGACTTCAATTGCAACTTAATGATCAGATTGCGGAATGGAGAGGATGCACATTATTTTTTCCAAAGGCTAGGGAGCTGTTTCCCTTAATTGATTTTTTTTTAATACCACCAATACATCTTTATTAGATTATACTGCAAATTTTGGGTGTAATAACATTGTTTATATTGTGCTTTCTAAACTAATGGATACAATGCTCAGGTCTGTAGTCTGTGGGGACCATAACTATCATTTTAGATGTTTTCCTGGGGCTAATGGGTGGCCATGGAAAGGTTTGAAGCAGAAAAGTAAGCTCATGAGATTTACATTTTAGAAAAACTGCCCTTCCAGAGAAAATGTGGAAGGACATATACCAGGCTGTTAACATGGTTCACCAGGACGGCAGGGATAGGGTGGAGGTTGACAAATATTTACCTTTGCCATTGAATAACCGTATTTGCTTCATTTTTGACACAAAAATGTTTTGCAACTTCAAAATATCAAATTCGAATTTTTTCCCCATTCAAAACAAATTGTTCTTCCTTTAGTGTAAGAATAGACTGGAGGGATGAACCTTGAGGACATTATGCTAGGTGACATAAGCCAGACACAAAAGAGTAAATACTATATGATCCCACTATGTAAGTTACCTAGAGTAGTCAAGTTCATAGAGATAGAAAGTAGAATGGTGCTTTCCAGGGGTTGGGGGAGGGAAGAACGGGGAGTTAGTGCTTAATGGGTCCAGAGTTTCAATTCAGGAAGATGAAAAAAGTTCTGGAGATGGATGGTGGTGATGGTTGTACAACAATGGGAATGTACTTCATGTCAGCGAGCTGTACACTTAAAAATAGTTAAGATAACAAATTTTATGTTAGGTGTATTTTATCACAATAAAATAAATAGAATTGGCTGGAGAAGGGCTGAACCAAATGATGGGACATAAATTAGCAGATTCTGGGAACTACAGTGGTCCATGTGAAGAGCCCCAGATCCAGAAGGGACATGGAGGCATTGAGGTGGACAGGCTTGAAATCTATTTTCAGGCCGGGCGCTGTGGCTCACGCCTGTAATCCTAGCTCTTGGGAGGCCGAGGCGGGCGGATTGCTCAAGGTCAGGAGTTCAAAACCAGCCTGAGCAAGAGCGAGACCCCGTCTCTACTATAAACAGAAAGAAATTAACTGGCCAACTGATATATATATATATAAAAATTAGCCGGGCATAGTGGCACATGCCTGTAGTCCCAGCTACTCGGGAGGCTGAGGCAGAAGGATCACTGGAGCCCAGGAGTTTGAGGTTGCTGTGAGCTAGGCTGACGCCACGGCACTCACTCTAGCCTGGACAACAAAGTGAGACTCTGTCTCAAAAAAAAAAAAAAAAAAAAAATCTATTTTCAAACTATAATAGAACTAACAGGACTTGAAGAATAATAAAAGAAGACCAAAATAAATAAATAAATAAATAAATAAAGCATCTAGAATATTTTTGTCTTGGTTTGAGTTGGTCTGAAAACAGACCCTGAAACAAGGATTTGAGTCTGACTAGTTTATTTGAGAGGTGATCTCAAGAAACCCTGGTAGGGGCCTGGGAAGGCAAGCCAAGGGAAGGCAGCCAAGAAAGGGTGCAGTGTCAAGTGGGTTACCACTGCAGGCAGTTGTGGAGACATCTGGGAGACAGTGTGGAATATGCCTCAGCTATTCCATCTAAGAGGTGAGGAAGCTGGGTTACCTATCCATCAAGTTATGTCAGTCATAGACTGATCGCTGCTTTTGAAGGGCATAAACCCCAACCCCACTGCTCACCTGCCCTGGGTATGAGCCAAGAGGGGCACCAGTGGCCAGAGAAAGCCTTTAGGCAAAGACTTGCAGCAGACAGAGGCCATAAGTCCACATGTATCGAAATGAGTACTAAGGGGATCTGGTGAGACCCCTACAATATCTGCTACAAATGCCAAGAATCTTGGCTTGAAAACTTGCCTGAAGATGGTTCCATTTCTCAAAACACGAAACACTGCAGACTGAGCAAGTAGGAGTGGGCAAAAGAAGAGAGCTGGCAAAGGAGACTGATGGAGCAGCTAGTGATTTAGGAGGGAAGCAGGAAAGTGTACTATCATGGGAGTGATGAGGAGAAGTGATATTTTAGAATGCCCAATTAATACATAGCACAAGAAACCAGAAATACTTTTCTTAGATCAGGGAAAGTATTTTGGAAAACAGTATTAATTATATAACAGTTTATAGGCTCCAAAAACCCCTGTACTGGACTGTATCACAAGATTCAGATGCCATAGATGGAGAAAACAATATTCACCTAGACAACAGTGTGAGATAAGTGTTTCCAATCTTCATCTCCTTCTGACCTTCCACTTAATGTATGAATTACACAAACCAATATACTGCACATACCACCTTATAGGAAGAACGTATTTGTTGAGAAAAAAACTAATATTTCCTTTCTTATCATGTGTATTAGATTTATATGTAATCAAGGTCCTTTGGAAATACCAGGCAGATATTGTTGTTATTATATTTTGCACATATATTTTGTTTGTTCTTCACACATGGCTACAATAACAAGATTGAATAAGCTCTCACTTTAAAAATAACTTGCAGACATCATTTTGCATTGTCATCGAGGTCTTCATCCATTGCATTTGAAAAATATTGAAAATGAATGCTAAAATTGATATATATATAATAGAATGTATTATTTGACTGGTTTAAATTCTAAGTGTTAATACTTTTTAAAAAAAATCTCTATTTTCTAAGAAAAAGTATTCAAAATCTTTAAACATATATCTATTCATTAGAAATTTAAAATTCACTAAGGCTTTTAATTTTAAAGATTGGTTTTAAATTTATTGTCAAGTAATCTTTAAACCTACAAACACCTTTCAAAGGAACTCATCTATGGGGAAGGAAGCCAGATTTCACAGATATCTTTTTGCTGAAATATACCTTTAAAAGAACACAGTAAGAGAGATAAATGTTTTCTCATTTTCATCAGCTTCTCATAGGTTCTGCTCACAAACCCAAACCCAGAAATAAAGCAAGCACAACCCCAAATGATTTTTCTCCTATGTGCAAAATGCTTTTGCCATCCCTATCTTACTGTCACCTCAATCTCTTTGTACTTTTCCCCACTTCTCAGACCTGCCCACTGGAAACTCAATATCGTAGACTGCAGACTGATTTATCTACAAAAAAACTCATTTTCTCATCGGACACATTCTCCATGAAATCAGGGAGAAAGCAACAAGGGGAGAAAAGCAGAACACAGACAGTGTATTTTGGATGTTCTGCCTTTTATCAACTAGAGCCATGTGATTTCCTTTCAGGCACTGACCACTCCTGTGTGCAGCCCAATTTCTGATAACATAAAGGCATGCATGACATTCTACTTATAACCCTCATAAGGCGAAAAATATACCACCTATGAGTAAAACTAAAGAAGCTAGCAGAAAACAGAGCACTCAGAAACCAAAACCAAAGTGACCAAGGATTCTGAATTCATCCAAAGGCAAGCTCTTTCAAAGTACTGAGAGGCTTCTTTCACTTAAAAAGTACATTTCTGTGCATGAGCCAATAATAAATACGCACAGGAAATATAAATGTAATTTTACATCATTTGCGTGTTTGTGTGTGTGTGTGTGCATGTGTTAAGCTGTAACCATGTCCTGGTTGTTTATTCCTAGCACATGCATAGAAGGCATTCACTTAATGTTTTCTAAATGAAAGACTAGCATCAGTCTGAAGGGGACAGAATGGCATGTTGCCAGCTGAGATTTCGGGTAGATAGTAAATATAAGAAACTGAATCACAGGATTAAAAACTAGCCCACAATTTCCTTTTACAAGACACTTCCATAAATAATATGCTTTTTTCTTTTTCAATCAGAGAACAAAATCCTCAAAGTGCCAATGACATCATAATACTAAAAGTCTAGCTCCATAAGGTTTGGTTTGGTGGGGCATGGGAAGGACAGGACCTCTCTATTATAGTTTGCCATGGGGACAAAGTGTTGTCCCCACTGGATTTTAAATAATGTCGAATTTTATATAGCTTCTGCTTTTTTCTATGCTTTTCTAATTATCTTCAGGAAAATAATGTGGATGATAACATCTGTCTTTGTCTCCCAGCTGCTTCACACTGCTGTAGCCTGAGCACCTTCCCCATCCTACTGAACATCGCTCACACAACAAATCAGCAGTTGAGAGGTTAGACTTCCCAGTGAGCTGCATGCAACTTTCACAGGGACCTCTATTTAGAATCTTCAAGCCCCCAAGTGTGTGATTTCCTGCCTTTCTCAATCCAGCAGAAGGGTCTTCCAGTCATCATTAAATTTAGACTAAATGGAGAGTTGAGACGTCTCCTCTGTCCAATTGTAAAACCAAGAGCACATTAGTTCTAAAAAATAACTTTTCTGGCTCTTAAGTCATTCCATCTCCAAGCATGCTGATTCAAAATGTTGCAACTTGTTTAAATGCTATCAATGGTCATTTTCGAGAAGTACAATCAAAAGGTAACCTGTCAAAACCCTACAGCACACCCCCTCACAATCATGATCTTCTACCCTTCTAGTTCACTTGTTCAAATCTCTCTAATATGAATGCTCTGCAATCAGACAAGAGCTTCCAATCTTTTAACCTTTTCACTTGAACCTACCAAGCAGCTATCTCCTTCACAGTCTCACTTTCTCCTTTGTCCATCTGGGATTCCATCATCCATTTTTACAATCATTTTCAGTATCTTCAGCTCCCTGTGAGAAATCTTACAGGTAGCTACAAAAAACGGTGGCAGCGTTAGAGGAAGAATAGAAGAGGTGCATACCAACAGTGCAGTGCTATTTCTCCAAGAACGTAGAATCTAAGCTGGATCTAAAACAGTGGCTTGGGATAGATGGACACCCCTGACCTTCTGTATATAGACTTCACAGATTAGGGTTGTCTGTTTCATAAGTTTTCCCTTGGCTACACTGCCACAAATTTCTCCAGTAGAAGAAGAAATCCATATTTTCACATCAGGAGCCCAGAATGTCAGCTCGGAATAAGCACACAGTGTGGTAAGTGAAGAATCAGATTCCTTGGAGTGTGTTTGGGCCAGTGTAGTGATCAGGCTCCACATTCCACCCCTGCTCTAGGGGCTCTCAGGGCACCGAAGAGTGGTTATCCAGAACTGGTGAGGCTAAGCCCCTTGCCCAGGCCTAATGGCTATTTGAATGCTTGGCTGAAACCACTAAAGGACATGGAAAAGGTTATGTCCTTTAATGGTCTCCACCTCCAACTGAATGAAGCTTCATTATTAGAACATCTTGTGATGTACAAAGCAAAAATGCTACTCATTGTCTGTTTAGCTTTGGGTCCCCTGGCAAGCAGCCTCTGAGACAGATTTCTGTATAGAAGCTTTATCAGGGTTTAACACATGTAAAGAAATTAGGGAAGCAAGATTGGGCAGAGTAAGAAGTTGAACTGAGACACAGACACAACAGAGACATCAGTCAATCCTATAGTGAGTTCAGAAGCTGAGATGACCCTTCAGAATTGTCCTGGATTGAAGGAAGGAGGCCAGGCCTTCATACCCCCATACTGGTTGCTGGATGCCCCCAGGGAAAGGGCATGCACATGGGTGAGCTAGCTCCCTTCAATCAAGGGCAATTTCCAGAGAGAGCCTCAGCTGTGAACCAATAGCAGTCAACACTCTCAGCAGGCCCTGAAGGGAGTGGGGCAGCCTACTACAGCATCCACTACACTGCCATTTCAGGGCCAATAGTAAAAGGAGTTGAAACTGAAATTTCAACTCCCTATGTACGTTAGAACATAGATTTAAGTTTCAACCACTTAAATCTATATTTTAAGGAAGAGTATTTGAGTTGGCTGGTTCTTTCTCTGATAAATCCTATCACCAGATCTTCCTTCAGGGCCTCTAAGGCCCTTGAGGTGAAGCTGCCATCCTCCTCTCCGTCATCTGAACCGGATTAACGTAGCTTTCGCAGCACCCACCACCCCTCAGCGCATTCACCTGTACACATAAGCCTCCCTCTGCTTGGTGTATCTCTCAAAGATGGGCCCATGTATTATCCATCTGTATATTCCCACACCTAGCCCAATATTTGGTAAATAGGGCACTTGATAAGGGTTATTGAATGAATGAACAAAATGAATGACCAAATAGACAAACTTATCTTTCCCCCAGCAGAAACAACAACATAGGGAAATACATTGGATGAAAGGAGGACAACTCACTTCCGTGCACATCATTATATGTGCTTACCGTTGGTGTTTAACAAGGGATATTTGATTTTGACTAACTGGCATAGCATAAAAGGGCTATTTTGAAACAGTCAACTGTATCTTATGGGTCTCCTAAATAAACTGAACTCTTATCACAGGATTTGAATGCCAACTAGAGGGGAAAGAAATTAAGATGTAAAACATGAAACAGCTGTTTGATCAGCTGTTACAATAGACCATGGACAAAAGCTATATTCATGTTTTATCTAGATGGGTAAAAATAATTACTCATAGAAAATGGTCTGTTACAAGGCTATTTTCTTTTCTGCACTGAAACACAACAGTTATCTAATTAATGATGCCAAACTTCTTAGAAGCACATAATAAATAGTATCCAATAAATTTAAAAGTAGTAAAAATATATATATTCCTAGTAAATAATGGTAGACATAAGATCGTAATTGCAAATAACCAGTTTGCCTGCATATTATACAGGGCAAAATTTACTTGTAACCACTAAATTTTACAAAACTGAAGATATTTGTAATATCTAGTACCTACAACTTCATTAATTTACAACTATGAACTGGTGAAGAATCATGATTATATCTGTACTATGCCAGAGGTGAGGAGAAATGCTGGTTTCTTACTGAAGTGGCCAAGAAGCCATTATTAAAATTACACCACAAAGTAAATTGCTAAAACTTTCTCGGGTTGACAATTTTGTAACAATTATTAAACGACTTAAAAGGATTCCCAACATTTACTTCTAGAAATTTCCTAAAGAAATAATCAGAATTATGCACAATTTAGGCTTATAATAGCTTTGTTTAACATAGCAGAAATTTGAAAATATCACAAATGTTCAGCAATAGGAGATTGGTTAAATAACTTATAATCATATGAACTAATATTATAAAGTTATCAAGATCACATGGAAGAACATTTAAGATATAATTAAACATTCATAATATGTTATTTATTTCAAAAGGGATACAAATGAGTACAGTAAATACAACATATGCTATGCATAAAGAAAAGATAGGTGGCAATAGTAATAGTGGTTAGGTTTTTGTGGGGTTCAATTACAGATGATTTTCCTTTATTTTTGACATTTTCTGTAATTCACAGATTTTTACAATAAATATGCATTACTTCTGCAATTCATGTTATTAAAACATATTCCCATCTCTCTAAAAATAAAATCCTCATACTGTACATCACTAAGGTAGAATGTGATTGCATCTTTCATTTATATCAGTAGCCTTTCTCTTTAAAAATTTTTAAAGGAATTTTGGTTATTAATTAATTTAGTTATTAATTCTTCACTTTATCCTTCTGAGAAAGATGCTCTGCGGATTGACAAAAGCTCTTCCAAAGAGCTTGTTTCTTTAATGTAGAAAACTGGAAAATAACCCAAAGAAGTGAGATATAATTAAAGACATAATTATCAAGACACAGTTTAAGATAGAAACACAACTGGGATCACAAGAATAAAAAGTAGCCCCAACTCCAAAAGATGACATCAGGATTCCAAATTCAATATAAAAAAAAAAGTCCTTAGAAATGTTGGATGGGTTAATCAAAGGAGAGGAATATTTAGGCTAGAAGGAGAGTAAACAAAACTAAGGACCTAGTAAAACAACCTTCATTATCATGCAATTCTGATACATGTTGAGAAGGAAGAGGCCAGTATGAAAAAATGGCCTTGGTAAGAAATGCCCAACTTAAGATCAAGAGCTTAAACTTTAGACATGAAGTGGAAGTTAACTAGCCTATGACATTTAGATGCCATTAAACAGAGACTATGGTAAAATGACTAACATTTGAAAGGTCAGACTTACCTGAAGATGCTTTCTGACAGTGTCCCCTCTCTCACAAAACAAAAGGTTTCAATGGCAGTTTTTATATAACAAATAGGATGAACTATTCACTTTGTGTTTGAGATTGCCGAAGATGTGTGTTTATCATTTAGTAAACTGGGTCACAGCCCTTGGGGAGAAAATCTATTTGTTTTTATTTTTTTAAAAAAGGAAAATTTTAAATATAGTCAAGTCCTTCAATTCCAATGATAAAACTTCAGAGGGAAGACATTGTTTGTGATACTTTTCTGGGTAGCCTCTCAGCAAGACAGTGAAGAAAACAAAGTGCATCTTTGAAGACCTCCTCTTACCCATTCTTGCCTCCTCTCTACCCCCATTTTGCTTGAAACCTCCCTAGGGCATTCAGGATAACCCGATTCTTTATAATCAGCTCATCATCTCTCAACCTGTTCCTCAATTTCTATCCATTTCTTGGCTTCTCCGGCTATCAGCCACATGACTACCCACGCAAACCTGGATTGTTCCGAATCTGTTCAATTCCACTCCCTTAATGAGACTTTCTTGAATTCCCAGGGACTTTAGTGATTTCTTCTGCCTAGCTTAGACCTTAAGTCCCACAGTTCTGAATCCAATTATATATTATTTTTAATTGTTCCTTATTGCATGTATGTACTAGTCTTGTGTCTCTGGCTACATTTTAAGTTTCCTGAGGTTAGGAAATTGGTCTTACCCTTTTTCTATACCTCCCTTCAGTAAATGAATGCATGCTGACTTGGGAAACATTACTAACAGGGACTTGCCTTCCTATACTATCTTTATTTATTGAGTTAATTGAGGAAGCTGAAAATGGATCCATTTTGTGAACATGAGAGCTGAAAATAGAAACAATGTATTTGAAATATTCCTGATTTTTACCTCCCATCCAGCACCATTTGGTCAGTTCCAAATGCATTTCCTCCTAAGGCTGAGGGCTCCTCTCCCAGGACAGTAATTTTATTCAAAAGAAGTGGCCATGAGGTCTGGAGCCAGCCCTTTGGCCTCTCTAGATCTGCTTTTGCCCTGATGTACAACCAGGTGATCTTATCTAGTAGGTAAAATTCTAAAGATACTGCCATCTTTAGTCACCAATGAATCTATTAAATCAAAACATTTTTTAGCTCCAAAGAAGTCCTGGATATTCAAAATCACAAAGGAATTTTATATCATTATGCCCCTCTCTTCGGGGAAATAATGTTTTTGCAGATACATTACTACTAAGCTAAATCTTGAGATCCTCGCAAGTGGTAATGCTGCACATTAACCTAAGCAAATTTCGAAAGCATTCTGTCATAGAGATAAAAACACTTGTTTATCAGACACATAATACATCTGGACATGGCCTCTGGATTTGACTTATTTTTTGGACCTAGAAGAGTATTTGATCTTGCAAGTTTCCGGGGTCCCCTCAGTTAAGTATGCCCAGTGACTTGAAAAAATACTGAAGTTAACATTTATTGAGCATTCCAGCAGTTAGCCCAGGACCATTTCCCCACTTTTTAAGTAAGGATCTTGAGGCGGAAGAAGTAGGTAACTTGACCAAGCTCCACATTTAGGGGAAAAGGTGGGATTTTAACCCAAGTCCCAGGCCCCCAGAGCCTTTGTGTTCAACATTTGTCTTATCTTCCTTCCTTTTTGTATAGAAATATGTTTTGCACTTCCAGTTTCTGGCATCTTTATCTCTTAAACATATATTAAAACAAGTAGAATTGAGACTTTTTCTTTAAATTGAGCTGCTGCTGACTTCCTGACATCATGTGTGTTAGTAAATCATATACAAGCCAAAAAAGCAGAAGGCTATTCCCCGTGTGTGTGCACACACACAGCCATGAATCACTTCTTCAACTCGGTTTGTCAGTGGAGGAAGCTGGCACACTGGCACTTCAGACTCACTAGTGGCTCATGACCATTTTGTCAGCCTGATTAACAATAATAGCCAACACCTATTGGGTGCTTGCCACATGGCAAGCCCCATTCCAAGCTCTTTACATGTATTTTCTCTTTTAATCCTCTCAGCCACTTTATGAAATAGATATCATCATGATACCCATTTTCCAGATGAGGAAACTAAGGGATGGGAAAGTTAACTGTTTGCCTAAAGTGTCACAGCCAGTTAGTGGTGAAACAGGGTACACACCATCCTCTTAACCCCTCTGCTCTACCATTGCCCCTGTGTGTATAGCAGGGAGCCTGGACCTCAACACTCAGCCAGAGGAGAAGGAAACTGTGGCCATTATCAGTGACCAAGCCAAACATTAAACCTGCCCTGGTGACTTCAGAGGATATACAAGGACCTAGAAATTGTGACTCTAGTGGCACCTAGCTTAGCCCCCATAGCCCACGAACTGACCCCTTCCACCAACGTGCCCCAGGTGTTAGAATTGAGCAGAAGGAACAAGGCTTTGTCATGCTTTACCTTCACAGAGATGCTGTCATTCTAATGAAGCTCATGACACCTTGCCCAGCATGTAGATGGTGCATAACTTGATACTCTACCTCTTTTGACTATTTACTATTAATCATTTATTATTATGTTAATGCATTTGTTTTCTATTTAATTAAGACAGGATTCAGGTGGCTAAAATGAGGACCAGGTCAGAATCGGAGTAACAGCCAGGCTGGGGTGAGGCTGAAGTATAGATCTAAGGCTTCCAGAATTTCTTCTCATAAGGAACCTAGTGGGTCCCAGAATCTGAGATGAGCCTGAATTCCTCAAGCCCATTGCATGGGGGTGGATAAAGGGATGGGCTGGGTCAGGATGAGGCTGGAACCAGAAAGCAGGTCCCTAGTGACCCCTACACATGCACCCCACATACTGTTGCCACCTTATATATGCCTCATATCCAGAAAAAGTTGCTTGGTGAAAAGGAAGATATGATTATACAGAAATGCCTCTTTCATCCTTCCATAGATTGAAAAACCCTCCAAGCCAAACAAGGATATATTTTCCAAAATGTAGAGCAAAGTAGAGCAAGGTAAAGCCATAATGATCACCATTTATGGTCCTTAATGTGCATTCTTTCTAATCCTGGAAACAGGCCTGCCAGGAAGGTATTATGAGTTTCATTTTAAAGATAAAATGAAATTCCCTGAAGAACAGGGAATTTATGTAACTTTTAAGGTTATACAATAGGTAAGTGTCAGAAAGGAGATTCCCAACCAGTCTGACACTGAAGCCTATGCTGTTTTTTGTTTTTTTTTTTTTTGAGACAGAGTCTCACTTTGTTGCCCAGGCTAGAGTGAGTGCCGTGGCATCAGCCTAGCTCACAGCAACCTCAATCTCCGGGGCTCAGCGATCCTACTGCCTCAGCCTCCCGAGTAGCTGGGACTACAGGCATGCGCCACCATGCCTGGCTAATTTTTTGTATATATATTTTTAGTTGGTCAATTAATTTATTTCTATTTTTGGTAGAGACGGGGTCTCGCTCAGGCTGGTTTCGAACTCCTGACCTTGAGCAATCCGCCTGCCTTGGCCTCCCAAAGTGCTAGGATTACAGGCTTGAGCCACCGCGCCCGGCCTACTATGCTGTTTTTAAACATAGCTATATTGCCTATCTATATTCTGTCCTTGACTGGTACGTACAAATTTTCCAGCACATCTATACATTCAAGTGCGTTACAGAAGCCCATGGATGTTCTCCATTTTTCTTTACCAAAGGTGTGGGGGAGGCTTTGCCACATCTGCCCACCACATCCCTCAACTCATGACCCATCGTGAGCTGTCTGTGACACTCCTTGCCCAGACCAGTACTGCCAGTCTACAGCCAGTCTCATTCTCCTGGCCACACACATCACCTGCCAGGTGTTAGTTACAATTTACAATTCTGGTTTCCACTCTTCCAGGAATCTCAAACAAGTGCCTGCCACCTGCAGAGGACAAACCTCCTCTCCCAAGCCTGGCCAAAACTTTCTTGTTTCTGCTTTGAGTTGCTTTTTTTAGCTTTTATTTTGGGGACTGAGCTAGAGCCATTCTAGAATTGCAAAGGTAGTTCCTGGGGTTCCACCCCCAATCCAAATACTAAAGCTGAGACCCAGGACAGAAGCAACATGATGCTGTCCAGCTCTATGGGGGAGATGTCATTGCTATGCCAGGTCTCCAGACATGATCAGCCCCTTGGGTGAAAGAGATTTCAGTAGGTATTCATTTATATACTATACACACTTCTAAAAAGCAAATCTACAATTGCCTTGGAAATTTTCAAACATCAAAAAAGAAAGTTATATATTAACCAGCTGTACTCCCAATACATCCCTGTTTATCCTAAAGGGAGTGATTAAAATTTGCTGACAGCTCTAAAAATTATCAGGGAATTACGAGAATGTCCCAAGTTTAATAATTAACAAAGTTTAAAAACCAGAGTTGACTTCAGAGACTTTTAAACAAAAATTATTGTGCCGGTCACCTACTAATTCTCAAATTCTATACTTTAAACTCTTAGTTTTGGCCATTTCATCTATTTCAATGGCTTCAACTAAAACTTCTGTCATACATATCTGTAACCCCAAATTCTATCCCACATTTTCAACTCTAGATGTCCTATCTTTTCCCAAAACTTGTTCTCTCTCTTCTTCTTGTCCCTCTTTTTGCTAATATCATCACCATATCCCCAGTCATTTGACACATGGCACTCTGTGAACCAAAAGTCATCAGTGCTGTTCATTGACCACAGAAGAAACTAAATCTTTTAGGGATGATACACAAGGCTCTCCACAATTAATCTCAACTGACTTTTCTACCGTTGCCTCCCTCTAGTCTTCCCCCACCTAGCTCTCCACACTGAAGTTCTTAAGGTTTCCTAAACATGTTACCATGTTCTTTCACATATTTGTGGTTTTATATTAAATGTTCTTTAGCTTTAAATGCTTTTTCCATCTAGTCTCCTAGAGAATTCATATCCATCCTTTAATACTCAGTTCAAATGTCACCCCCTCTACAAAGTCTTCCCAGATTTCCTCAGAGTTTGACATTCTCTCCAATCACCTTCCCTGGAACTTTTTACATGTACTACTAAAGCCTCTATCACAGGTCAAACAGTATTAATTATTCATGACTCTGTCTCCCACATCACCTTGTGAGGGCCCATGGGGCCATGGCCCTGTATAAGTCATCTTTTATTCCCTTTTGGGACAGGAAGTAAATGTTCATTGAATTAATGAATAATGAATGGATAAATGGACTCCTCCTGTGGCATGCATCATCTTCTATTGTCTTTGTTTGGGCATCCCATCTCCCTTCTTGGATTGACAGGTCTTCCAGGGCAAGAACAATGTGATCCATTTTTGAATCCCCTATCATAGCCTCCCCTAATGCCTACTGTTTGGACAAACAAGTAAAACTTTTATGGAGCCTTGCACTATATTTCAGACTTTGCAAAGCTATTTCACAAACATTGTTTCACCTGCCCTTCACAACAACCCTTTAATCTAGCTATAACTAATCGGTGTTGTCCCCATGTAGCAGATAAAACAATTAAGTAAGGTTGGGACTTGGACTCCTGTTTTCTTGGTTCTTAGAACAAGGCCTATTCCATGGAGTGTTCTTAAAAAAGGCAAATCTACTCATCAATCCCTTGTTTTCATCAGTTAGGGGGTGAATGTAGAGGTTCACCACTGCTTGTAAAAACAGCCAAACCCTTATCTAACCTACCCATACAAGTCTAATATGAATAATCTGAGTGAACTTAAAGGTTTGGAGTATGAATTAGAAAGAGCAAAATAATAGGGGAAAAATAGAAGAATTTGAACCTATCAGGCATACTAGGGTAAGAAAAGGATTTTGGGGACCTGAAAAGAGAACCTTCAGCTTCTGTACGATCGGGTGCTGTGCAAGGCAGCACCAAGAGGCATTTAGTAATATTTTCTAAAACACCTAAGTAGGTATGCTTTTAAGAATAAGTTCCTGCTCACGCCTGTAATCCTAGCACTCTGGGAGGCCGAGGTGGGCGGATTGCTCCAGGTCAGGAGTTCGAAACCAGCCTGAACGAGACCCCGTCTCTATAAATAGAAAGATATGAATTGGCCAACACATATATATATAGAAAAAAATTAGCCGGGCATGGTGGCGCATGCCTGTAGTCCCAGCTACTCGGGAGGCTGAGGCAGGAGGATTGCTTGAGCCCAGGAGTTTGAGGTTGCTGTGAGCTAGGCTGACGCCATGGCACTCTAGCTTGGGTAACAAAAGTGAGACTGTCTCAAAAAAAAGAGAATAAGTTCCTCTAGGAGAGGTTGGCCAACAGCCTTGGCCAACCTCAGCATGCTGTGGTTATGCATCTATGTACCCGCAGCGCTGGGCACAGGGCCTGGCATGGGTGAACTCACAAGGCCTGGCTAGACAGATGTGGTAGGCTGAGATCTGACCCAAAGGTGCAGAGGGCTGCAGGGGCAGCACAGGACCAGGGTCAGCATCCAACCTCCAACACCTGTGTTTCCTCTCCAGCCACAGGAGAGTTCAAACACCTCTGCCCTGCCCTCCTCACAGGAAACATAGCCACCCCTGCCCCTGAAGGCTACCTGAGAGCTGGTTAGGGCAAGTCTTAGACAACACATTCACGGGGGTCTGGAGGTGTCCTAATTACTGCTCAAGCACCAGGAGGTGCAGAAAGTTGGGCCAAAATATCCCTGGGGTCTGTTAAACAGCCTGTGCTGGGAGCATTGCTCATTCCCACAGACCCCATCCCCATATGATCATCCTCCCCCTCCCCCACTAACCCCATTCCTCCTTCTGGCTTCTGTTTTTTTGTCACCCCTGCTGCATACACAGCCGCCCTGTGGCTGAGGGGGTATCTCTGTTCCCATCCTTGCCAAATATGGGCTGGGCCAGAGAGCCAAGTTGCAGCTTGGCCATCCTGCGTTTGGGGCGGCGGGGTGGAGAGGGGGAGGGGGAGAAAAGGCATTTGCCAAGAAGGCCCTGCAGCCTCGGGTAGATCTCTGACAATCATGGAACTGCAGAGATTCAGGGGGGTATAGAAGGTCTTTGGCAATCAATTGGCCAGGGCCCAACCTCTTCCTTCTGTTCAAGGTCATTTTCCCGAAGCCTGAAAAATATTACGTCGTGGTCCATGCCTGCTCCAAGCGAGAGGGCCCAGTGTCCACATCAAGCTAGAGCAATGACTGACCTTTGCACCATCACCACCCCCCCCTCCGCCACCCAGGAGGAGTCTCCTCTCTCCCCACCCCCTTTCTCCTGGCTTCGAAAATTCCAGCAAGGAAAGGCCTGCGTTCCCAGGGAAAAGGTCAAAGTCTGGCCCCAGACCTTCAACAGGCTTTCTTCCAGCCCCGGACGCACCAAATCCTTCAACCGAGGAAGGGTTCGGTGTGCGGCGCCCAGGACGCACTACAGCCCCTCCCGTGCACAGAGAGTCGCGGGGCTCCAGGGTCAGCCCACGCCCCACTGCCGCCCCGCGCGCCTCCCCCAGGCGACCACCTGTCCGAGTGCGCTAAGAGAAAGGGAGGGCGCGCAGCCGCGACTGACCTGAGATGCCGCCCCCCACCACGACCACGTCGCATTTGCTGCTCATGGTGCTCGACCCGCTCCAGGCCGCCCTGGTGCCCGCTGCTCCGGTCTCTGAGCCTCGGCCCCCGCCTGCCTGCCTGCTTACCCTCCCGCCAGCCGCGCGCTACCCCCGCGAACTAGCGCCTCGGCCAGCAGCTATATGACAGGCCCCAGGCGCCGGGACGCGCAGCCCCGCCCGCCTGCGACGCGCAGGCCGGTTGGAGCGCCCGGCCCCCGCCCCCGCCCGCAGCTCGGCCCCCTCCCGCAGGCCTCGGTTGGGCGGGCGCCTGAGCCGAGAGGTCACTGGGGCCTCAAGAGTCCCGCCCCGGGGCCACCACCCCTCGGCCTTCTGCACGGTATTTTCCCTTCAGCCTCCCTAGTACGCTATTGAGCTTGGGGGCTGGGGGATGGCAGGTTGGGGGTGTCTTTCTCCAGGGCTTCAGTTACTACTCTGTGTGGAGCAAATAACAACACGCGTTCATGAAACACTTTCAAGATACCAGGCACTGTGCTAAGCGCTCTAGGCAGGATTCCTGATCAACCTGACAACACATTTTACAGATGAGCAAAGTGAGACTAAGTAGTTAGTGAGTGGCCAAGGTAAGATAAAAAGTTGAAAAGGAGAAAAAAAGCCAGGAAGATTCCGAGACCCACTTTGATCCACCACACACTATTGCCATTTCTTAGAACATTCTTGGGTGAGATTCCCAGCCCACCTCCACCTCCTCCCAGATACCCACGTCATTCCCCATTCCCTCTGCATAATTAAATCAGGAAGCCTCCTCACTAGTATTGATAACGCAGCACCTAAAGATGCTCCTGAGTTTCCCCACTTTTGCAAGTGATCAAAACAGCCAGCTGCACATGAAGCCACCCAGTGTGTCAGCCGTGGAAGCTGTTGAGGTTGAAACCCTGGAGGCTGGTGGCAGAAGGGGAGTGGCCTTGGGTGGGCAGGGTGATTCAGAGTCCCCCTGAATCAGCAAGCCGAGTTATTTATGTGACCCTGGGATGTGGGTCTGGGGACCGTGGCTTAACCAAACATAGGGGTGATTCAATGAAATTATAGGTGTTTAAGCTAAAGTGGTTCTGGGTAAAACAGAGGTTTGCTTCTTCAGAGCAGTAGGAAAGCCACCTCTGAGAACTCAAAGTGTGAAGAAGCACAAGAAATAATTGGGCGAAGTGCTTTTGTTCAGGCTAGGGGAGCTGCAGGCCTAGTAGGGGCTGGCTCCAGGTCTGGTGAATTGGTAAGAAATTGAAGCAAACCTCCACCTCATCCAACCGCACTCCCTTTATCCACCTGCTACCAAGGAGTCCTGAACTTCTGCTGCCCTCAGAATAGAAGAAGGTTTGGGCATTTCTGTGACTGAGAAGTCACTGGCGGCAGGAAAAGTCTTGGTCCAGTTCTGACTTAGAATCTAGAAACTTCCATCTCCCTTGCTTTGGTATAAAACAGTCAGACCCTGTGCCTGAACCCCGAGCCCCACCCCATATCCCCACTGCAGGGAGTGAAGCTGTCTCACCCTACGGACAGCCTCCTTGCCATGCCCTACCTGGTCTACCTCTGTCTACAGTGCCCTGAAGTTGTGGGCTTCTTAGCTATGGACACTCTGTCCCTTCACCTAGCCTGCAAGTGACTCATGTGTAAGGTGGAGTGAGATGCATGGAGAGGATCTGCTATGGTTTGAATGTGTCTTTCAGAGTTCATGTGTCAGAAACTTAATCCCTAATGCAACAGAGTTGAGAGGTAGGAACTTTAAGAGGTGTTTAGGTCATGAGGGCCACCTTCATGAATGGATTACTGCTGCTATAAAAAGGGCTTGAGGCTGCAAGTTTGATCTGTTCTCTCTCACTCCTCATTGCCCTTCCACCATGGGATGATGCAGCTAAGAGGGCCCTCTTTGGATGCCAGCCCCTCAATCTTGGACTTCCCAGCCTTCAGAACCATGAAACAATACATTTATGTTCATTATAAACTACTCAGTCTCAGGTATTCTGTTACAGCAGTACAAAATGGACTAAGGTAGGATCCTTGTGGGATCTGCTTGGGATCTCTTTTGCTGGGTTCCAGCAGTACAAAGTCAGCCAGGGGCCTGGGCATCTGAGATTTTGAGTCCAAGGCAGACTGACTATCCCTTCTCTATGACCAACTTGCAGTGAAGCCAGGAGATGACCCACAGTTCCATGTGACTGGAAAAAACTCACTGGCAAGCAGTGTTTTTCTCAGACAAAGGTAATCAATTTCCTTGTGATGCATGTGGTAAAACATGGGTTGAATTAGAACTCAGGCTTTGGTCATAGGTGAAACAGGAGACTTTAGATAGTCCCTGAGGCCACCCCTTGTCCCCACATACAGGCAATCATCAAGGCCTATTCAGGGCCCTCAGTCTCTTAGGTGGAATAATTCCCAAGGTCTATCTTCTACTTTGTGTGGCCCGATGAAAAGCAGTCCTTCTCAAACTTGAACATGCATACAAATCACCCAGGGCTGGGGTGGGGTCTGAGAAAGCACATTTTTAACAAGCTCCAGGTGATGCCAGTGCTGTTGGTCCATGAACTACACACTTTGAGCACATTGCCTACTCTAGGCCTCTGCCTCCTTATCAGTTCCAGAACCAGTTCCATGCTCTAGAGCCCCTTACCTATCTCAAGGTGTGTGCAATAAGAAGATGTTGTTCATTATAGCAGCATTTTTGAACACCTGCTATGTTAAGCCTTGGGGATGAGATGAACAAGACAGAGGCTGTCCCTGCCTTCACGGGGCTCATGTTTGTCAGGGAAGACATCCAGGAAGAGTTATCACAAATGTAGTTCTGAATGTTGCTTTGGAATATATAGCAGGATCAGATGCCTAGCCCAGGCAATGGCAGAGGACCTCCAGAAAGAAATAACATTTCTACTTGGACTTGAAGGATGAATAGGGATTAATCAGCTATGGAAGATGAGCACTCAACCCAGAGTGACCAGTAAGTGATAAATTGGGAGGCAAGCTTGAAGCTGGAGCATTCGAAGAAATGGACACAGGCCAGTGTAGAAAGAATATCTTTGGTCGCCTTTAGGACTTATCACAAACACCACCAAATTAATCATGAATAATAAGATAATAACAATCAGTAGGTAATTAACAATGAATAAAATGATAGGAAGCATCATTTATTTTTGTGTGTTTGTGTCTTTCCTTCCCAACTAGATAATAAATTCCTGCAGGAAGGGATAATGCATCATATTTTATTCATCCATTCAAGAATAATTTATTGAGCACCAACTCTGTGTCAGGCATTGTGCTAATCATTAGAAATATGCCATTATAAATAAGAAATGATGCTAACTCTAGGAAAACTAAATATGAAAACACACCATTGCAATAACCTAATTCATGTTCCAATGGAACGATGCTCAACACCTCTTACCAAGAATGCTGTTTGCCCCTAGCAGTGTTTGCCTTTTCAACTTGATAAAATCCATGTTACTTTCATCAATTAAAATGAACTTACTTTTCTCTCATTTTTTTGTTAGAAGACTGCCAAAGAGATAAAATGTCTTATTACTTCTTTCTTATTGTCCAGCTTTTCATTAACAGATATTTCATTGAGTCTCTTAGGAGATTTCAATAAAGAAGTAGGCTGTGCAGAACAGAGTCAGCCAGATATTATCTAAGTTGTACATTTTGCTTTTTTTTTTTTTCTTTTGAATGCTAGAAGCCTGACAGGGGATGGAAAATTTGTTTTAAAATTAGATTCTTTAGAGATTACCAGTTTCTTTTTTCCAACTAGTCTGTTAATCTTTTGTTAAACATATATTGAAGGATAAAATGATGAAAAAGTCAGCCATTGCAGCCAGCTTTTTAATAATGGTGAATTGAAAGTGTTATAGGGCCCTGGTTCTCCCTAGTGAAGTATCAATCATCAGCTTAGATCCTAATCTAAGAGTATCCAAATCTCTCCCTTGGGGACAATGAGAAGGTGGTAGGGGACCCTTCAATGGGCCAAGACCTTACTTTTGGCCCCAAGGACTTGCTTGAGGGAAATCACCTATCCTCCAGGAGCCCAAGAGTTAGAGGATCCCACCTTCAATCCAAGTCAAGGCCTTTCTTGGGAAGCTGGGTTACAGAATTTAGGTCTAGGCCGTGTGCGGAGGCTCACTCATAGCGCTCTGGGAGGCTGAGGCGGGAGGATTGCTCGAGGTCAGGAGTTCGAAACCAGCCTGAGCAAGAGCGAGACCCTGTCTCTACTATAAATAGAAAGAAATTAATTGGCCAACTAATATATATAGAAAAAATGAGCCGGGTATGGTGGCACATGCCTGTAGTTCCAGCTACTTGGGAGGCTGAGACAGAAGGATTGCTTGAGCCCAGGAGTTTGAGGTTGCTGTGAGCTAGGCTGATGCCACGACACCACACTACCCTGGGCAACAAAGCGAGACTCTGTCCCAAAAAAAAGAAAAAGAATTTAGGTCTAACTCAAACGTTCATGGGCCAGTTTAAGACACCAAAGGAAAGAACTACTACAGAGCCAGAGGATTGGTAAGTATCAAAGTAGAGTTGGCAAGGAACAAGTCAAATGACAGATGGGTATCCACAGCTCACCTTAACAGACTGACAGCTATGTGGATGTGCTGAGCTGGCTTATGGAGACAAGGTTGAGATGGACAGCAAAAATTACTCTTCATGCACAAAGAACCAGAATATGCCCCTTCCCCCTGTGACTTCATTGCCATAGCATTGGCAGGACAGGGAATACAGAAACACAACACAGAGGAGCTAGCCCCAGAACATATGGAGTCAGGCAGAGACACCAAGCTACAAGTTCTCAGAAAGGTAGAGGTCATCCCCAAACATGTTGTAGAGCATGTTCAAGAAAAACAAGACCTTATTTACATTATAAGTGCTACTCAATGTATACTCAAAGTGAATTTTTTGACTGATGTCGAGACTAAGAATATTTCTCCAAATCATAAATAGGGTCCTAAACAAGGAGTGACATATCAGAACAGATAACGTGACAAAAACTGTATGGCACACAGAGGAAGGGCAGATGATAGCAAAACATTCAGCTCAGGAAGAAGAGAAATCAGAACAGACATTTCCTGAGAACATAGGGTTAAAGGTTTTTTATAAATTATTTTCATAAAAAAGAAAATTAGAAATTAATATTAGTGCCACATTGTATACTAATTTCTAGTTGTTGAGTAAAGTTATTTTCAATGAATTTTTCTGCTTTACATAATTCTAATTTCTTAGTGTGAGTTCACTGACACAGAATCAATTATTTGGTTACATTTACGTAGCCTTGAGTTAAATAACCTTTCCATGTTTTATTTTAGGTAGATATTTATGCCATACAGACTCCAGATGATCATTACAATCAAGAGTCTGGTGACTGTGGTACTCAGGTAAGAAAAGTAGCTCTTCTTATAGATGGCTACATATTCCTAGATGGAAATGTTACACATTACAAAATGATTATCATAGTTGGGACTTAAGTTAACTTGAACTGGTCTAAGTAATAGAAAGCTAATTTACATGAAATGCTTGAAACAAAGAGTTTGTGATATAACAGGTGAATACTTGGTCTTTGTCCCCTGCTCCTAACACAGAGTTCCTAAAACCCTTGGAATTTCCTGAGTGATAAGGGTGATAGGAGCATTTTCCATTCTAATGAAGTGACTCTTGGTGAGCCCCTAGATAGCTTCAAGATGACAGGTGGTCACCAGAAAGACCAAGGCTTGACTAGAACCTTAGAAATCTCAGCCCTATCTTCCAACCTCCAGAGAGGGGAGAGGAACTGGAGATTGAATTAATCACCAATGGCTAATGATTTAATCAATGTTTATGTAATAAAACCTCCATAAAATCTATCCTAAATAACGGAGTTCAGAGAGCTTCAGAGTTGGCGAATACATCCATGTGGTGGAAGGATGGAGTGTCCCAACTCTACGAGGACAGAAGCTCTTGCACTCAGGATCCTTCCAAACCTCATCCTATGTATCTTTTCATCTGCTTGTTCATTTATATCCTTTAAAGAAACTGGAAATGTAAAGTGACTTCCTCAGTTCTCTAAACCATTATAGCAAATTATTGAAGCTGAGCAGGGGGTTGCAGAAACGTTCAATTTATATCTGATCCCTCAGAAGCACAGGTGCTCCAGGACTTGCAATCAGCATATAAAATAGGAGCAGTCTAGTGAGACTGAGCCCTTAATTTGTTGAGTCTGATGCCAACTCTAGGTAGATGGTTCCAGAATTGAATTGAATTGTAGGACAACCAGCTGGTGTCAGAAATGGTTGGTGTCAGGCAGGGAAAAAAAACCTCTTTGTGTTTGAGAAAAAAAAATTATTTTTCACCATGGATGTTATGATGGTTAGGGATTTAAACTATTGACAATTGTAAAAATAAGTGAAGTAGAAAACAGGCAATATACTGCAAAAGGTAGAAAACTTGAGTGTATCTGTGAAATATAATATATAATAATACTACATATAATATAAATTAATACATATTATACTATTATATACAGTCATGCACTGCATAAGGATGTTTTGGTCAACAACGGAGTGCATATACAACAGTGGTCACATAAGATTATAATGAAGCTGCTCTACATAAGTGTACTATTTTTTATCTTTTTTATACTATATTTCATTGTACCTTGTCTATGTTTAGCTATGTTTAAATACACAAATCCTTACCATTGTGTTACAATTGCCCACAGTATTCAGTATAGTAACATGCTGTGTGGGTTTGTAGCCTAGAAGCAACAGGCTATACCATACAGCCCAGGTGTGTAGTAGAGTATACCATCTAGGTTTGTATAAGTACACTCTATGATGTTGACACAATGACAAAATTACCTAACGATGCATTTCTCAGGATGTGTTCCTGTTGTTAAGTAGCACACGATTGTGTAGATATACATTACAGAATTAGGGTGTTTAGAAACTCCTACTGAGATACATTTGTCTGAGGGGGGTACAGCCAAAATTATGGACTGGCAGATGAGTGTGGTATATGGGCTGGGTTCTCCTGAGAAGACGTAGCATCATGTTTTTTTAGGCCAGCCACCCACATCCACAAAGGAAGAAAAATATTCTATAGGAGAGGGCAAGTTAGAAGCACTACCGGAAGGTAGGGTTCCTCAGGAATGTAGCAGTATTAGAATAGGATTGAGATGATTCTCTCCAAGGGTAGAGAGGAGCCTTATGCCTAAAGCATGTGGCTGAGGGTAATATGTATATTCCCACGGGACTGAGGATTCTGTGCTCACAAATCGGTCAAAATCCAATAGACTGTGTTACAGTCTGGGAAGAAAGCAGGAGGTATACTAAGGGAGTGTTCTCAGAATCCACTCCCAAGGAAGGCAAAGGAAAGGAAAAAAGCAGGAAGTTGAGCTACAATACATTCCCAATGGAAGCTTCGGCTGGCCCTGAGGAGAGCCCTGAAATTGGAATGGTTTTTCAGAGTTGTGCCCTCTTGAAGTAGAGACCAGGACTCAGTCCATCATTTGATGTGATCTGCCTGAGGAAGGTGAAGCAGTTCTCAGTAATTGACGCAATCCCCAAAGGGGGCTGATGGATGATTTTATTGGGATCACGTTAAATTTATAAAATTAACTAATGTTGACTCTTTTCATCCAGAACATGGAATGTTTTTTCACTTGCTCAAATATAACTTTGTGTATATCAAACTGTAATTTTCCTCATTTAGGTTTTGGATGTGCCTTATTAATTTGATGCCTAGGCATTTTATATTTTTCCTATTGAAAATGAAATATTTTATTTCATTACATATTTGAGCATGATACTGTTTCTTTTTAATGGAGGACTTTAATTTTTGTGTATTTATTTTACAGCCTGCCATTATATTAAAATCTCTTGTCATTGGCAGCAGTTTTTCCATGGATTTATTTGCATTTTCCACAAAGGATCTGCAAATAGAAATAGTTTTACCTTAGAATATCCAGGAAGACCCTGAAAAACAAGAGCAAAAATAAAGGGAGACAGAGGGCTAGCCCTGTCAGACATAAAAACATATATTTTTTAAAATTTAAATTTTTTCTGGCTTTATTGAGATATAATTGACAAATAAAAATTTTATATAGTCAAGAACTACAAGATAATTTAATATTCATAAATATTGTGAAATGATTACCACAATCAAATTAACACATCCATTAGCACATATAGTTGCCGTTTGTGTGTGTGTATGTGTGTGTGTGTGTGTGTGTGTGTGTGTGTGGTAAGGACACTTCAGATCTATTCTAGTAGCAAATTTCAAGTAAATAATACAGTTTTATTAAGAATAGTCACCATGCTATCCATTAAATCCCCAGGATATATTCATTTCATAAATGAAAGTTTCTACCCTTTGGCCATCTCCCCATTTTTCCAGACCAACCCCTGGTAACCACACTTCTACTCTCTACTTCTATGAGTTGGACTTATTTATTTATTTATTTTGACTTTTTTAGACTCCACATATACATGAGATCATACGGTATTTGTCTTTCTCTGTCTGGCTTATTTTATTTAGCATAATGTCCTTCAGTTTCATCCATGTTGTTACAAATGACAAAATTTCTTTCTTTTTATGGCTGAATAGTATTCCTTTGTGTGTGTGTGTGTGTGTGTGTGTGTGTGTGTGTGTGTGTGTGTATATATATACACCACATTTTCTTTATCCATTCATCTGTTGATAGACACTTAGGTTGTTTCCATATTTTGTGAATAATGCTACAGTGAACATGGGGGAGCAGATAACTCTTCAACATACTGATTTCATTTCCTTTGGATATCTATCCAACAATGGGATTGCTGGATGATGTAGTAGTTATATTTTTAATTTTTTGAGGCACCTCCATATGGTTTTTCATATTGGCTATACCCATTTACATTCCTACCAACAGTATACAAGGATTCCCTTTTCTCCACACACTCACTAATATTGTTATCTCTTGATTTTTTGATAATAACTATCCTTACAAGTGTAAGGGGATACATTATTATGGTTTTGATTCATATTTCTCTGATGATTAGTGATGTTGAGCACCTTTTCATGTGCTTGTTGATCTTTTGTATGTCTTCTGTCATCTTTGGAAAAATATCTATTCAGGCTGCTTTCCCATTTTTTGAATAGGGTTATTTGTTTTTTTGCTATTAGGTTGTATGAGTTCCTTATGTATTTTGGATACTAACCCCTTATGAGATATGGCTTACAAGTATTTTCTCTCACTCCACAGTTTCCTTTTCACTCTGTAGATTGTTTCATTTCCTGTGCAGGTTTCTTTGATGTAGTCCACTTGTCTATTTTTAATTTTGTTGTCTGTGCTTTTGCTGTCCAATATAAAAAATCATTGCCAAGACTAATGCTGAGGAGCTTCTTTTCTGTTTTCTTCTAAGAGGTTTATGGTTTCAGGTTTTACATTTAAGTCTTAAATTAGTTTCAAGTTAATTTTTGTATATAGTATAAGGTAAGGGTACAATTTCATTCTTTTGCATGTGGATATCCAGTTTACACAACACCATTTATTGAAGAGATTATCCTTTCCCTATTGTGTATTCTTGGTGTCCTTGTCAGAGATTTGTTGACCATATATGTGTGGGTTTATTTATGAGCTCTCTATTTTGTTCCATTGGTTTATGTATCTGTTTTTATGCTTGAACCATACTGTTTTGATTACTATAGTTTTGGGTTTTGTTTGTTTTTATTTCAAAATATTATCGTGGTACAAATGTTTTGGCCACATTAATTGCTTTTGTACAGTTTGAGTCAAAGTTATAAGTGCACTTATCACCAGTGTGCATTGTACTTGTTAGGTGTGATTTTACCTACCCCCTCTACCCCTCACCCACCTGCTTGATTTCCATTGAGTTTTGCTTCCATATGTGCACATTTGAGTGTTGATTGATTAGTTCCAATTTAATAGTCAGCACATGTGGTGTTTGTTTTTCCACTCTTGCGATATTTCACTTAGGAGATTGGTCTCCAGTTCCAGTCAGGTTGTTACAAAAGGTATTAGTTCACCAATTATTTTTATGGCTGAGTAAAACTCCATGGTATACATATACCATATTTATTAATCTACTCATGTATTAATGGACACTTGAGTTGTTTCCACATCTTTGCAATTGTGAATTGTTCTGCTATAAACATTTGAGTGCAAGTGTCTTTTTAACAGAATATCTTTTTTTCCTTTGGGTAAATATCTAGTAGTGGGATTGCTGGATCAAATGGTAGTTCCACTTCAGTTCTTTGAGTTATCTCCATACTACTTTCCATAGAGGTTATACTACTTTGCAGTCTCACCAACAGTATATAAGTGTTCCTGTCTCTCTACATCTGTGCCAGCATCTGTTGTTTGAGACTTTTTGATAAAAGCCATTCTCACTGGAGTTAGGTGATACTTCATTGTGGTTTTGATTTGCATTTCCCTGTTGATTAGAGACCTGAGCATTTTTTCATATGTTTATTGGCCTTTACTTTATCTTCTTTTGAAAAGCTTCTCTGCATGTCTTTTGCCCACTTTTTAATGGGGCTGTTTGGTTTTCTCTTGCTGATTTGCTTGAGTTCTTTGTAGATTCTTGTCATTAGCCCTTTATAAGATATTTTCTCTAATTCTGTAGGTTATCTATTTGCCCTATTGATGGTTTCTTTGACTGTGCAGAAGCTTTTTAATTTGATCAGATCCCACATATTTCTTTTTATTATTGCTTTGATTGCCTTTGAGTTCTTCATCATAATTCTTTGTCTAGGCCAATATCTAGAAGAGTTTTACCAACATTTTATTCTACAATTCTGATAGTTTCATGCCTTAGGTTTAAGTCTGTTATCCATCTTGAATTAATTTTTTGTGAGTAGTAAGAGGTAATGATCCCATTTCAATTTTCTACATGTGGCTATCCAATTTTCCCAGCATCATTTATTGAATAGGGCTTCTTTTCCCCAGTTTATGTTGTTGTCTGCTTTGTCAAAGATCAAATGGCAATATGACGATGATTTTATATCTGGGTTCTCTGTTCTGATCCATTTGTCTCTGTCTCTGTTTTTGTGCCAGTCTCATGCTGTTTTGGTTACTGTAGCCTTATAGTAAGCTTGAAGTCTGGTAAAGTGATGCCTCCATTTTGTTCTTTTTGCTTAAAGTTGCCTTGGCTATTCAGGCTCTTTTCTGGTTCCATGCAAAACATAGAATTATTTTTTCTAGATTTGCAAAAAATGACATTTGGTATTTTAATGGAGATTGCATTGAATCTATAAATCACTTTGGGTAGTATAGACATTTAAAGAATGTTGATTCTGCCAATCTATGAGCATGATATATTTTTCCATTTGTTTACGTCCTCTGTGATTTCCTTCCTTAATAATTTATAGATCTCCTTGTAGAGGTCTTTCATCTCCTTAGTTTAATATATTGGTAGGTATTTTATTTTCTTTGTTGCTATTGTGAAAGATATTGATTTGACTGTTGTTTTATAGAAATGCTACTGATTTGTGTACATTGATTTTTGTAACCTGAGACTTTGATGAATTTATTATCAATTCCAGGAGTCTCTTGGCAGAATCTTTGCAGTTTTCTAGATATAAGATCATATTGTCAGCAAAGAGCAATAGTTTGACTTCTTCTTTCCCCATATGGATACCCTTGATTTCTTTCTCCTGCCAGATTGCTTTGGCTAGGACTTTCAGCACCTTGTTGAATAGAAATGGTGATAGTGGGTAACCTTGTCTAGTTCCAGTTCTGAGCAGGAATGCTTTCAATTTTTCCCCATTCATATGACGTTAGCTGTGGGTTTGTTGTATATGGCTTTTATAATTTTGAGATATGTTCCATCTATGCCTATTTTCTTGAGAGTTGTTATCATGAAAGGGTGCTGAATTTTGTCAAATACTTTTTCTGTATCTATTGAGATGATCATATGGTCTTTGTTCTTGCTTCTGTTTATGTGGTGAATCACATTTATGGATTTATGTATGTTGAACTATCCTTGCATCCTGGAATGAAGCCCACGTGGCCATGGTGGATTATTTTTTTGATGTGGAGCTGAATTCATTTTTCCAGAATTTTATTTAGAATTTTTGCATCTATATTCATAAGGGATATTGGTCTATTGTTTCCTTTTTTTGTTTTGTTTTTTCCTGGCTTTTGTATCAAAGTGATACTGGCTTCATAGAATGAGTTGGGGAGGATTCCTTCCTTCTCAATGTTATGAAATAGTTTCTGCAGTATGGGTACCAATTTTTCTTTTTAGGTCTGCTAAAATTTGTTTGTGAAACCATCTGCTCCAAGATGTTTTTGGTGGAAGATTGTTTATTGCTGCTTCAATTTCGCTACTCGATATTGGTTTGTTCAAGAGTTCTATTTCTTCCTGATTGAGCCTAGGAAGGTTGTGTGTTTCCAAGAATTTGTCCATTTCCTCCATGTTTTCAAGTTTACGTACATAGAGATTTTTTTAATTTTAATTTAAATTTTATTATAGCGTATTATGTGGGTACAAGTGTTAAGGTTATGTATATTGCCCATGCCCCCTCCCCCCTTGAGTAGGAGCTTCAAGCATGTCCATCCCCCAAACGTTGCACTTCTTACTCATTGTGGTTGTATATACCTGTCCCTTCCTCCCCCCTCCCACCCTCCCGACACCCAATAAATGTTACTCCTATATGTCCATTTAGGTGTTGATCCAATTTGCTGGTGAGTACACGTGGTGCTGGTTTTTCCATTCTTGAGATACTTCACTTAGTAGAATGGGTTCCAGCTCTACCCAGGAATATACAAGAGGTGCTATATCACCATTGTTTCTTAAAGCTGAGTAATACTCCATGGTATACATATACCACATTTTATTAATCTACTCATGAATTGATGGGCACTTGGGTTGTTTCCATAGCTTTGCAATTGTGAATTGTGCTGCTATAAACATTTGAGTGCAGGTGTCTTTTTCATAAAGTGACTTTTGATCTTTTGGGTAGATGTCCAGTAGTGGAATTGCTGGATCAAATGGTAGATCTACTTGTATCACTTTGAGGTATCTCCATACTGCTTTCCACAGAGGTTGAACTAGTTTGCAGTCCCACTAGCATTGTAGGAGTGTTCCTCTCTCTCCGCATCCATGCCAGCATTTGTTGTTCGAGGACTTTTTGATAAAGTCCATTCTCACTGCAGTTAAGTGATATCTCATTGTGGTTTTGATATGCATTTCCCTGATGATTAGAGATGTTGAACATTTTTTCATGTTTTTGTTGGTCATTATTCTGTCTTCTTTTGAGAAGTTTCTATTCATGTCCTTTGCCCATTTTTTGATAGGGTTGTTTGATTTTTTCTTGCTGATTTCCCTGAGTTCTAAGTAGATTCTAGTTATCAGCCCTTTATCAGATGTGTAGCTTGCAAAAATTTTCTCCCATTCTGTGGGGTGTCTTTTTGCTCTCTTGACAGTTTCTTTGGCTGTGCAGAAGCTTTTTAATTTCATTAGGTCCCATTTGTTTATTTTTGTTGCTGTTGTGATTGCCTTTGGGGTTTTCTTCATAAATTCTTTGCCTAGGCCAATGCCTTGCAGGTTAGATGTGTTTCCTGAAGGCAGCAGATACTTGGCTTGTATTTTTTTATCCATTTGGCCAGCCTATGTCTCTTGAATGGGGAGTTCAAGCCATTCACATTTATTGAGATAACTGATAGATGGGGAAGATTTCTGTTCATTATGTTGGGTTGAACTTTGTTGCTTTGTTTTCTCTCTTGAGCCATTGTAGTGTCTGGGCTTTGATCTTTAGCTTTGAGTAGATTTACATTCGTGAGTGTTTATTGTGCTGATCCATTGGTAACACTGTTTTGATTACTTCTGGTAGGGCTGGTCTTGTCTTGGTGAATTCCCTCAGTCTTTGCTTATCTGAGAATGTCTTGATTTCTCCTTCATATACAAAACTTAGTTTTTCAGGGAATAAGGTTCTAGGCTGGGCATTGTTCTGTTTCAGAAGAGTGAGAATGGGGGCCCAGTCTCTCCTTGCTTGTAAAGTTTCAGTAGAGAAGTCTGGTGTTATTTGAATTGGCTTTCCCTTGTATGTTACTTGCTTCTTTCGTCTTACAGCTCTTGGAAGGGCCTCTTTAGTTGGTATTTTGGTCAGTCTGCATGTCGTGACGTCTTCCTCTTTGCATTGAATCTCCCAGGGGTCCTCTGAGCTTCTTCAACTTGTATATCGAGATTTGGATCAAGGCCTGGGAAATTTTCCTCTATTATATCTTCAAATAGCTTGTACAACCCTTGAGTGTTGTCTTCTGGCAACCCTATGACCCTCACATTAGGTTTCTTCACATAATCCCATATCTCTTGTAAGCTTTGCTCTTTTCTCTTGTTTCTCTGCTCTATCTCTGTTACTGATTTATTTAATTGGAAGGTGTTATCTTCAATCTCTGAGATTCTTTCTTCTGTTTGATCTACCCTGTTCTTGAGGCTTTCCACTGTGTTTTGTAGTTCCCTGAATTGATTCTTCATTTCCAGGAGTTCGGTTAAACTTTTCTTCATTGTGTCTATTTCTTTAGTGAACTTTTGTTCTAGGTCCTGGAGGCTTTTTGTGGTTTCTTTGTGTTGGTTATTGAGTTGTTCTTGCAGGTCATTGAATTTTCTGATGATCCACATTTGGAATTCCTCTTCTGTCATTTTGGTTGCCTTATTTTGGTTGGTGTCCATTTCTAAGGGGCTGGTGCTTTTGTTTGGGGGTGTGGTTTCGGTTTGGTTCTTCATATTTCTGGAGTTCCTTCGCTGATTTCTTCCCATGTAGATCAGTTGTTGTTTCTTTCCTTTAGGTTTTCGTTTAGGTTTTCACACGCCTTGTTTAGTTTCTGATCCAGTAGGTGGTGTCTGTAGGTGAGGTTCGACCACTCCCTGTATAATGAGTCAGTAGGTGCCGTGAAGAGGGTGTGCAGGGTGTCCTCCTTGTCAGTAGGTGGTGCTTGCTTGGAGGAACAGGCTACACTGTTGTTTTTGTGTCCTGTTATCAGCTCTTATTCCTGTAGAGAGGCACTCTAGTGCCTCAGGTGGTGGGTGGGGCCCTGGGACTTCCAGGCGTGTCCTTTTCTCCCTCTCAGTGAGGGCTGGTCTGGGAGTGAGTCTGGGCGGAGCTGGGTTGGGTAAGCCTGCTCTCAGGCACCACCAATGCTGTTAGTAGGGGTCAAAGTTCTGTTTTCTGCTTCTGGGAAAAGCTGCCAAGGAGGGGCTGGAATGGCCCCGCTCAGTCAGAAAGTGTGCATGTGGGGTGGGGCTGTCTGAGACCCACAGTCTGGAGTGGGCCTTGCTTCTTTCCACCCTCCCTAACTCCATGGCTACTCCTGGGTCTCTGCCAGCAGGCTAGACCTCACACCACCGGGCTTCCCCTGGCTGTGATGCTGGCTGGGAGGTTCCCTGCGCAGGAACGCCACTTGGGCTGGGCGCATGGCCTCCTTTTGGGAGGAGGGTTGCCCTCTAGGACACTGATCTGCCTCTGAAGGCACACACACCTCAGTAAGCTGTTCTCATATATCCCTTCTGTGTCCCGGGCAATGCAAGACCTGGGTGCACGGGATCTGGTCTGCAGGTCTGACCTCTGGGTCCCAGAGTTCAAACTATATCCCCACCAGGGAGAGGAGTGCCAGTCCCAATTCACTCACGGGGAGCCCAAGCTGGGTCTATGTCTCTCAGCCTCAGGATCTGCCCCGTTCTCCTGGGATCACCATGCCAGCAGCTCCTGGGAGGGCTGGCAGGTGGGGAGCTTACTGTCTGAGTTCCCCTCAGTCAGCTGTAAGGTCCCAAAAAAGAAGGTCCCGTTTCCTGGAGATGCCTCCGGCTGGTGGCTATATTGTCTCTCTTGGCAGCTGTGGATAGGGTCGGCGGAGGGGAGAAGGAGGCAATATGGCGCTTGCTTTGTGGCTCGGGTCTGTGCACAGGGAAGTGTCCTGCGGGAGTTGGGAGCCTGGTGCCACGTCCGCTACAGGCTTACTGCTCACTGGCGGTGGCCGTCTCTGGGCTGGTGTCCGCAGGTCTCTCCACCCACTGGGGCGCCCACCAGCAGTCCGAGATGCAAGGGAGGGGAGAGTTAATCGCTCCACCTACCCTTGCCACTGGTCTCCAGGCTGCTCCGGAGGTCTCTGCTTCCAGTTCTCCTCCGCAACCTCCTCCTGTGGAGTCTCACGTGGTCTCAGGTACCCCTCCTTCTGACCCTCATTCGATGTAGGCTTGTCTTTTAGCTTCTTTCTTCTAATTTCTGCTAGACATTAGAAGAGACACTTTCTTTTTTTTTCTGCAGAGACACTCTGTCTGGTGGTGTTTCTCGTCCACCATCTTGATTCATATCTCATACATAGAGATTTTTATAGTATTGAGAGATGATAGTTTGTATTTCTGTGGTATTAGTTGTAATATCTCTTTTCTCATTTGTCATTGAGCTTATTAGGGTGCTCTTTTTCTGTTTCTGGTTAATTTAGCAAGAGATCTATTGATTTTGTTTATCTTTTCAAAGAATAAATTTTTTCTTCCATTAATTTTCTGTATAATTCTTTTGTTGTTGAATTCATTTAGTTCTGCTCTCTCCTTAGTTATTCCTTTTCTTCTGCTGAGTTTGGGATTGGTTTGCTCTTCCTCTTCTGATTCCCTGAGATGATTCATTAGATTGTTGATTTGTCATCTTCTGTCTTTTTGATGTTGATATTTAAGGATATGAATTTCCTCTTAGGACTGCTTTTGCCAAATCCCACAGATTTTGATAACTTGTGTCCCTTTTGTCATTTAGTTTGAGGAATCTTTTGATTTCCATCTTAATTTCCTCTTTGACCCCAATAATCATTCAGCAGTAGGTTGTTTAATTTCCATGACTTTGTGTAGAGTTGAGTGTTTCTGTTGGGATTGATTTCTAATTTTTTTTCTACTGTGGTTTGAGAAGATACATGGTATAATTTCTATTTTTTAAAATTTTTTGAGATATGTTTTGTGGCCTTAGATGTGATCAATCTTAGAGAATGTTCCAGAAGGCAAACCCTACTAGATCTAAACCAGGGGTCCTCAAACTTTTTAAACAGGGGGCCAGTTCACTGTCCCTCAGACCATTGGAGGGCCATTGGAGAGTGCAGTGCACATTCCACACATGCACACTATGGGCCCAGGATGAGTCAGCTGCTAAGGAGGACAGGCAGCAGTGGCAAAAACACCCTGCGTGCCTGATAAATGTCCTCAGCGGGCTGCATGTGGCCCGTGGGCTGTAGTTTGAGGACACCTGATCTAAACAAAATGATAAACGGCTGAATTGTAATAGCCAAGGATTTCAAAACCTCACTGACAGAACTGGACAGATCCTCCAAACAGAAAATAATAAACAATGGACTTAAACAGAACTCTAGAAAAAAAATGGACCTAACAGACATTTACAGAATATTCTACCCCAAAACTACTGAATATATGTTCTTCTCATCAGCACACTGATTACTATAGTTTTATAATATTGTTTATAGTCAGGAAGTGTGATGCTTCCCACTTTGTTCTTCTTTCTCAAGATTGCTTTGGCTATTTGGGGTCTTTTGTGGTTCTATATGAATTTTAGGATTACTTTTTCTATTTCCATGAAAAATGCCATTGGAATTTTGATAAGGATTACGTTGAATCTGTAGATCACATTGGGCAGTATGGGCATTTTAACAATATTAATTATTCTAATCCATGAAGAAGAAATATCTACAAAAATGTATTTAAAGCCTTTATGATTAAACCAGAGTGGCATTGGTTCATGAACAGACAAAAAGACCAATGGAATGGAAATCGAAGAAATTTATTATTTTGAATAAATTGAAAAAAGAAATTTATTGAAAAAGAAATTTTGATTGAAAAAGAAATTTATTCAATCATATTCAACCATGTAATAAAAGAGTTATCTTACATCAGTGGAAAAAAGATGGAAGATATCACTTCTCCATAATCATGGGATTTTAAACAGTTGCAAACTTACAGAAAATTTGCCAGTACAGTACAAAGATCTTTTATTTCTCTGAAGCGTATGAGAATAAGTTGTTGACATGATGTCCCATCACTGCTCCTAATACTTTAGCGTGTATTTCCTGTGAATGAAGTCATTCTCTTGCATAACTACAATACAACCCTCAAAATCAGAAAATTGAGATTGAATTATAACTATCATCTAATCCTCAGACCCTATTCAAATTTTGCCAATTGTTCCAATATTGGCCTTTGTAGCAAAAGGACCCACTCCTGAATCCTATTGCATTTAGTTATGTTGTTTCTATAGACGCCTTTAATTTAGAATAGTTCTCAATCTTGCCCTGCCTTTTTATGACCTTGACACTTTAGAAGGATTTTATAGAATTACAAGGAATTTTGTAGACTGTCTCTCAATTTGGATTTTTCTGATGTTTCCTTGTGATTAGATCCCTATTATGTATCTTTGGCAGAAATATCACAGAAGAACATCTGTGTTCTCTTAACTGCATCCTATCATGTGATGCATAATTTTAATTTGTTCCATTACTGGTGATGTTAATTTTGATGTGTTGGTTAAGGTGGTATCAGTCAGGCTGCTGCTATTAAGTTAAAAAAATGAAACTATATACAAAAACATAGTTGAAATCCTTTATAAACTGGGAGTGGGTAAAACTTTCCTAACAATGACTCAAATGCAGAAGTCCCAAAAGAAAAGATGAACAAATGTAATCAACCTTGCCTCCATGATGTTCACATGATGTCCAGAACTTTTTACCTGGCTTCAAGACATCCTGAGAGCTGACCTTAAACTCCTCTGCTTTGAGGTGCACTCCCCACAATTTCACAACATAGATCTTCTTGGGCAAGTTTCCTTGAGTTTACCCAGGCCTATTCCAGCCTTTGCATCTTTTCCAGGAAGATAACCCTCCCCAGAACCCGACCATGCTGGCACCCTGATCACTGAATTCCCAGCCTCCAGAACTATGAGAAAGAGACTTTTGTTGTGTAAGCCACCCAGACTGTGGTATTTTGTTAAGGCAGCCTGAGCAGACTAACACACCATAGCAGGTTTTTTTTTTCTCTTTTACTCTTAACTCTTTTGAGGCTGCTCTCTTTTTAACTTTTTCTGCTCATGTACCTTTTCTGAGTCACTTTGCTGAAGCTTCCTGTGCCTTCTCTGTTACCCCTGCTTGATTTCTTCCTTCTTGGTTCCCTGTTCACATGGTTTCCCAATTTCCCAGGCCTAGCTACTCAGCCACTTTGATGAAGTCCCTCATCTTACCAGAAGTGTTGCCTTTTCTCTTTCAGTAAATCAAATGACTCATTAGCCAGTCCTTGAAATACCCTTTTACTCATAAAAATCCTTCAGTGGAAGTGTCATCACATTTTACTGTGATTTCTCTAATAGATAGTCTTGACTTTAGATAGTATTTTGGGGGCACTTTTAAAATGGAAAACTTTAGCTAAAGCATTTGTACAACAAAGCCAGCATAGTTTAAGTCCTTTACACAGTTTTGGAAAGAGGCTATGTAACAAAGGCTGTGGTCTCACTTTGGTTTGTTTTCTATCATTTGGAAAATTGCTGAAAGAATAGATTTTTAACATTCTCACCACACACAGAAAAAATAAGTTGGTGAGGTGATAGATATGTAAATTAGCTTGATGTCATCTTTCTACAAAGTATACATAGATTGAGACATTGCATTGTACCCCATAAATATGCACAATTATTACTTGTCAATTAAAATAAATAAATATTGATTTATAAAAGAAAAAGTTATATATATTATAACCACTTTTTCCAGCTATCTGGCTATGTATAGTAAAATTATTATTGTACGAAAGATCCCAAAATTCTCTGAAATCCTAGAATATTTTCTAAATTGCCCAACAGAAAAAGATTAAATTATATTCACTATAAAGGAAACTTAAAATACTCAACCAAATGCAATGTGTAGGCTTGTTTATATACTGATTAGAGTAAACCAACTGTATTTTGGAAACTACTGGAGAAATTTGAATCTGGAATGGGTATTAGATAATATTAAGCAATTATTGTTCATTTTGAAATATGTCAAAAGGGCATGGTGGTTGTACAAAAAATGTCCTTGCCAATTAGAGATGTGTACTTAAGTATTTGAGGGTGAAATGGCATAGTGTTTGAGATTTGCTTTAAAATACATTAGGAAAAAACAGTAGTAGCTGTAGCTAAAACAAAACTGGAAAAACAGTGACAGATGTTGAAGCTGGGTGAGAGGTGCGTGGAGGATTTATGATACTATTCTTTCTACTTGTGTGCATTTTTGGAAATTTCCAGAATAAATTGCTTAAAGGTATGTACACTATAATTTTATTAAGCATATTTTATTATGCTAAAATATTTGAAAATTGGTAATCAGTTGATAAATTTATGCAACTAGGTTGGGTAACAGAGGATTTGCTATAGTCTAATGAAAATAAAATTTTACCATCTTTCTGAATCTAGCAAATCTTCAGTTTACTTGTTCTCCACCTAGAAATTACCTAGAATGAATATAAAACTTTTTCACCTCCTGGAGGTGGATGAGAAGTTAATACTTTTCTATTTTAAGAGGATTAATGATGTGAGCCACAGAGCAGGAAAGGACCTTTGGAGCCTCTGTTGTATACCCACTCTGTCACCTCCCCATAGCAGCCCACCTAAAGCCTTTGTGTCAAAGGTCAAGGTCAATAGCATGCAAGCCTAAACGGTGAGTCAGTGGAACGCCCAGAAGGGTCTAAATAGGAACACAAAGTAATGTCATCTCTGAAACTTTC
Source organism: Microcebus murinus (assembly GCF_040939455.1). Classification (NCBI taxonomy): domain Eukaryota; kingdom Metazoa; phylum Chordata; class Mammalia; order Primates; family Cheirogaleidae; genus Microcebus; species Microcebus murinus. The sequence continues at coordinate 117,957,679 of NC_134136.1, forward strand.
TCCTGCAAACAACAGCACCCATTTATACAGCCCAGATTAGAGCTCAAGACCCCTGGCTATGAAAATCAAGTATAAAAAAGCTCAAATGTTGTGAAGTTGTCATAGCATTTTGTGTGACTGTAGCTCCTGTTTGTACAGTACTCTGCTTTATGTGGGACATTTACCAGCAAATTCCAGGTAGCAGAACATTTTCAAGCTCCAAAAAGCATTACTCATAGTTGGTGTTGCAAACAGAAATTGATCTGCTGGGTTCAGGTTGGGTGCTATTTGGCAATGACTATTTGTATTTTCTTAACATTCATGTGAAGTCATTTCATCAAGTGCTGAGATTTTAGGGTATCCCAGGAATTTTCAGTCATAATGCTCACTGTAGAAATAGAATAACGTTAATTTATAGCAAAGTGCTAGGTTAAAAAAAATACTATTTAGAGTATAATTTCCATGATTAATTATGCAAATAATTGAGCTTAGAACAAGATGTTTCCCTACATTACCAATATACCAATGCCCTATGTACAACTCAAGGTTGGAATGTAAGGGACTAAAATTCAATTCATCCACCCTACCCTTCTACAAAAAAAGCTAAAAACAAAGAAAACAAAACACTTAAAAACAAAACCAATTCTAGGACCTGGATTGGCACATCTTCTGAACTCCTGAAAACTTAGGAAGAACTTTTCTGGACATTGGCCTAGGCAAATAATTTTTGAGTAAGACCCCAAAAGTAAATATAGCCACAACAAAGATAAATAAATTGGACTTAATTAAACAAAAAAAAAGTTTCTGCACAGCAAAGGAAATAATCAACAAAGTAAATAGATAGTTTACATACAGAATGGGAGAAAATATTCACAAACTATATATCCAATAAAGGATTAATATCCAGAATCAACAAGGAACTCAAACAAATCAGCAAGAAAAAAAAATAACCCCAACAAAAAGTGGGCAAAAGACATGAAAATATTTTTTCAAAAGAAGGTATGCAAATGGCAGAAAAAATATGAAAAAAATGTTCAACATCACTAATCATCAGGGAAATGCAAATTAAAACCACAATAAGATATCACCTTACCACTGTCAGACTGGCCATTATTAAAAAGTCAAAAAACAATACATGTAGGTGTGGATGCAGTGAAAAGGGAACACTTATACACTGTTGGTGGGAATGTAAACTTGTACAACCTCTATGGGAAACTGTATGGAGATTTCTCAAAGAACTAAAAGTAGACCTACCATTTGATCCAGCCATCTCACCACTGGGTATTTACTCAAAGGAAAAGAAGTCATTTTATCAAAAAGGCATCTGCACTCAAATGTTTATTGCAGCACAATTCACAATTACAAAGATATGAAATCAACCTAAGTGCCCATCAATTGATAAGTGGATAAAGAAAATTATACACACACACACACACACACACACACACAGACACACACATACACACACACACCATGGAGTATTACTCAGCCATCAAAAGGAATGAAATAATGTCTTTTGCAGCAACTTGGATGGAACCAGAGACCATTATCCTAAATGAATTATCTCAGGAATGGAAAAACAAACACCATATGTTCTCACTTATAATTGGGAGCTAAACAATGGGTATACATGGTCATACAAAGTGGTGTAATAGACACTGGAAAGAAAGAAGGGGGGAGGGTGGAAAGGAGGATGAGGGATAAAAATCTATCAACTGGGTAAATGTACACTATTCTGATGTCAGCTACACTAAAAACCCTGATGTCACTGCTATATAATTCATCTATGTAACAAAAAAACACCTTGTACCTCCTAAATCCTTAAAAATTGGCAGGGAGTGGTGGCTCATGCTTGTAATCCTAGCACCCTGGGAAGCCAAGGCGGGAGGATCGCTTGAGCTCAGGAGTTTGAGGCCAGCCTGAGCAATAGTAAGACCCATCTCTACTAAAAAATAGAAAAAAAATAAGCTGGGCATGGTGGCACATGCCTGTAGTCCCAGCTACTCAGGAGGCTGAGGGAGAAGGATCCCTTGAACCCAGGAGTTTGAGGTTGCTGTGAGCTAGGCTGACGCCATAGCACTCTAGCCCAGGCAACAGAGTGAGACTCTGTCTCAAAAACAATTAAAAAAAAAAAACTAATTTGATATTTAGAAGTCACATCCTAAACTCCATCATTTCCTGGAAGCCTGCTCTTTCTTTCAGATCACAGCTGATTTAACTATGATGTAAGTGTGAACTAGAATAAATCCCTCAGTGTCCCTGCCTTTGGAGGAAGAAGATTTAAACTTCTACTGCTTCAAGACAACTGATGCTTATTTGGGTACTGACTGCACATCATTTCTGTATCACATGTCCTTAGAGATGTAGGGAAAATATTAGAGAGACTTTACCCTAAACAGAGTGGCCAGATTTAGCAAATAAAAATACAGGATACCAGTTAAATTTGAATTTCAGGTAAGCAACAAATAATTGCTTAAGATAAATTGTCCCATGAAACATTTGCAACATACTCATACTAAAAATTAACTGTTGTCTATCTGACATTCAAATTTAACTTTATGTCCTATATTTTGTCTGGCAACCCTAGCCCAAAAAGATATTTTGTTCTGGTTCAGGAGGAGAAATCAACACAGAGAAGTCAATTTGAGAGTAATAAGTAGCAGAATATGATCAACTATTAAATTATGGGGTACAGGAAAAGGGAAGTGTTAACAGAACTCAGACTTCCTCCAATAGACAATGAGCTACTCAAAGAACTCTGTCTTTAGGGGATTTTCCTATGTTCCCAGCCCTTAGCATGGTGACAGTGGTGTTTAATAGATCCTCAATGTGTTTAATAAATGGGCAAATAAATAAATATATCAATCAGTGTGAGAGGACTTGAGGTAGGTCTTGAAGGAAGATCAAGATCTGTATAGATAAAGAATAGCTGAGAGAAGAAACGAACATATCCATTTTGGCAGAAGCCTGGGCAGGAGGAGCTGTTACAACACAAGGCAAAGTTTCTACAGCAGTGGTTCTCCAAACTTTGGCTGAGAATGACTTAGGCAGAGCAGAAGATTCCACTGCTGCTGACTCTACTCATTGCATTTTCCAGTGAAAAAAGAACTAATGAAAAAAAGTAAAGTCTACAGAATTGCATGTGATGCTCCTAGAAAGATGGATATGAAGATTTACAGTTTCAGGTCACTTTATATCTCTTCAGGGGAGAGAGTCATGTTTTGAGAAACATTAGACCAGAGTGTAGGTGTTAAGTTTCTTGAGCTAGAAAACTGAAAAATAAGAAACCAAACATTAGGTCCTCAACATTTTGATATGAAAGTGTTAATATTAAGAGCTAACACTCTGGCCTAACAGACTGTAAAGGAATTTTAAAAAGTCATTTAAAGCCATCTGGGACCAAAATGGAAGAAGACCTAAAACCTAGAATTGTTTCAGAGTAGCGCAGGGTTTCTCAGCCTCAGCACAATTGACATTTGAACAGGATGATCCTTTGTTATGGGATGCCAACCTGTGTGTTATAGGATGGTTAGCAGTATCCCATGCTTCTACCCAGTTTCTATGGTTTGAAAGTTTGGGTCCCTCCAAAATTCATGTTCAAATTTAATCTCCAATACAATAGTATAAAGAGGTAGGGCCTTTAGGGAATGATTAGGTCATGAGGTCTCCTCTCTTGTGAATGGGGTTAAGGCCTTTATGAAAGAGGCATTCACCCCCTTCTTTGTCCCTTAGCTTTCTGCCAAGTGAAAATATAGCATTCGTCTTTTCTGCATATGAGGACACAGCAAGAAAGTCCTCACCAGATACTGAACCTGTTGGTGCCTTGATCTTGGACTGCCCAGCCTCCCAAACTATGATAAATTTCTGCTCTTTATAAATTACCCAGTCTCAGCTATTTTGTTCTAACAGCACAAATGGATTAAGACACTACTAGACACCAGTAGCACCCTCTCCCTTATTTGTTTGTGACAAGCAAAAATATCTCCAGGTATTGCTGAATTTCCCCTGGGAGTGGGGCAAAATCACCCCTTGTTAAGAACCATTGCTCCAGATGAAAGCTCCCTGTACCGGTTCAATTAGATGCCTAAGAAGTCTCTATTGTAATTCTTCATATCCATCTGAGGCAAATAAGGGACAATTTGAGCAAATAAAGCCTATGCATTTCAGAAACTTGCCTCAAAGACAAATTAAAATGCTGCCAGACATGAATACTGGATGATGAAAAGGCAAATGATGATCTCTATCCATTAAGTAAATCTTTGAAGATTTACTTCAAAGGTCCAGACTTCAGTGGTCCTGGGTCAAGCTCAGTTAAATTCCCTCATTTAAATAAGTGCACTTGACAATGAAAGGCAAATAGTTACTGGCTAATTACAGGGATGATTACTCTTAATGTGTGCTTCTGCACCTACAACGTTGGACAGAAGAAAAATTGCACATGATAAAGGAAAAGGGGAAAGACCCTTGGAAATCTTGGGACCCTCCTGAGAGGCAACTCCTCTCAGTAGATAAACGTTGTGTTCTATCAGTTCAAAGACCCTCTGGAAATTTGAACATTCAGTATCATTCGACAAAAACACCCATATTGTTTGCCTCTGGTTATCCTATACTAGAGACATCATTTCAACATTTTGAGAAACAATGAAACTAATATTAGGGAGCTCATTAGAATTGATCCCTATGGGAGAGATAAGTAATGTATTTTTCCATATAACAATTACTCTGTTTTTCCTGATTCAAAAAACAATTTTTTCTTATGGTGAAGTTAGAGCCTTTTAACAAAATGTTGTTTTTCCTGATAATTTATTAAGTGAAATTTAGTATGGAATTCAAAAATATGGATAAAATGAATTTATAACTTGAATGCTCACTGTTTCAGGGGAATTATTGACCAAATATTAAAGAAAGCTCTCTTATCCTTGCCTTTAATATGATAATAATAATAAAAAAGCACTGAATGAAAGTTTTGGAACTCCATGTGATAAGTATCAGTCAAAATGGATTTTCAATAAAGTCCCTTAATTTCCTACTGATGGTAACATTAAATAATAATCAGATATAGCACTTCTATTTCCAGCAACATGATATACTAGATGTCCTGAAAATTCTCCCAATACAAAATAGCTAAAAATTCTAGATAAAATATAACAAACATCACATAATGTTAAGCGAAATAAGCCAGATAAAAAAGGTCATGAATTGTATGATTCCTTTTATATTAAATATTTTGATATGAAAGTGTTAATATTAAGAGCTAACACTCTGGCCTAACAGACTGTAAAGGAATTTTAAAAAGTCATTTAAAGCCATCTGGGACCAAAATGGAAGAAGACCTAAAACCTAGAATTGTTTCAGAGTAGCGCAGGGTTTCTCAGCCTCAGCACAATTGACATTTGGACAGGATGATTCTTTGTTATGGGATGCCAACCTGTGTGTTATAGGATGGTTAGCAGTATCCCAGGCAGTATCCCTGTCATATAAAGACAGAAAGCAGAGTGGTGATTTCCAGGGCCTGGGAGAGGGATAAATGAAAATTAACTGCTCAATGAGTAAAGGGCTGCCCTTTGGGGTGATGAAAATGTTTTGGAAGTAGAAGAGGTGGTAGTTGGCCAACATTGTGATGTACTAAATGCCACCAAATGGTACGCTTCAAAATGGTTAATTTTTATTTATTTTTTTTTTTTTGAGACAGAGTCTCGCTTTGTTGCCCAGGCTAGAGTGAGTGCCATGGCGTCAGCCTAGCTCATAGCAACCTCAAACTCCTGGCTCAAGCAATCCTCCTGCCTCAGCCTCCCGAGTAGCTGGGACTATAGGCATTCGCCACCATGCCCGGCTAATTTTTTTTGTATATATATTAGTTGGCCAATTAATTTCTTTCTATTTTATAGTAGAGACGGGGTCTCGCTCTTGCTCAGGCTGGTTTCGAACTCCTGACCTTGAGCAATCCGCCCGCCTCGGCCTCCCAGAGAGCTAGGATTACAGGCGTGAGCCACCGCGCCTGGCCGGTTAATTTTTATTTTATGTGAATGTCACTTCAATAAACATATATATAACAAACATCTTTTTAAATGTATAGCCAAATTAAAAAGAAAGTGATAGAAATCATGAGGGCCCCAACATAGGAAGCAGATGGAAATACAAGTGATTATCTGAAACTACAGCTATCCTAGGGCCTTTGATGAGTTTTCTAACTGAGGGAATTGGGTTTTAAGGGCAGTACTGGGACAGACAGAAGAGCTTTGGGCCCATAAAGCATGAAATATTATAACTGGGACCGCTGAATGAAGCCCAAGCTCTAAAAGAAATGAGTCAATAAAAGTTTTATTGGACATATGCCACCTGCCTAGAAGGTAGAAGAAAAGGAACATATCTTGGCCTGGGATCTGGATTTGTTAAAAAAAAAAACACACACACAAACAAACAAACAAACAAACAAACAAAAAACCACACACCCACAAAAAAGACACAAAAACCAGTTTCTTCCCCATAACAACAGGTTACAATGAACGATAGAAATGAGAAGGAAAGGTAACACTTAAATACTTATAATGAAAAAGGATAAATCCTTATCATATTAAACTATCAAATAAAATTAAACAAAATGATAAAAATGTAAAGAGTTGAAATCAAAAAGGTTAGTGCATCAGAAGTGAAAAGGAAAAGAGCTAAAATATATAAATATGATTTAAAAAGCAAAAGTTCATATAAAATGAATAATCAAAGGGAAGGGTTTTTAAAAATCATAGCTCTTAGTCAAAGAATAGAAAATAAAATAAAATGCTGATTTATAGAAAATAATTTAAAACAAGTTAAACAGACTAAGAGTGTATATAACCAACACGAAATGGCTAAGTTACAAATAATTTTTAAATAAAGTAATTTCATACACAATCTCAGTGAGAAAAAATAACAGCCACATAACTAATAGTAGAGTTAGTGAGAATTCCTAGAGAGTGGCAGACTGTGGTCGTGCCCTATGGGAGAGCCTGGGCAGAGGCCCTCAACAGAGGCCAGGGTGATAGAGTCCTAATTAGAGACATCAAAGCCCTACCTTTTTGCAGGTATTTGCAGGATTACTTGAAACCTGAGACATTCTCTCAGTACAAACACACAAATAGAGACACTATGATATTAGGGATGGAGTTTTCTCTGAGATCACACAATATAAATGACAGAGTTGTTACTTTACTTCTTGTCTTCTGATGCCAAGAACATAGATTTTTATCATTTCCCTGAATACTCATTTTTAAGAAAATAAACCTCGAAGCAAATAAACACACAATATCTCTTAATGTTGGTTTGGTTTGGTTTGTAATTTATTTTCTTGGCTTTGGAATCTCAGAAATGTTATATCTAGTTAGAAGAAAGAATTGTGCAAGACAAATGCAAACTCTCTTGCTCTTAGTGAAGGGAACAGAGCTGGGTGACATTACTTGGAGGGAGAGGGAGAGCAGCCCAGGGGCCAAAGAGTATAAGTGAAAAAACCGGTAGAGTCCATGTGGCACCCAGAGGGAGTAATTGGTGCTCGTGTTCTGCCAAGGACTATCAATCCTTCTCAAAATAAAAAACGAAGACTTTCACACTGTAGTAAAATTTTCAGAAAACTAAGATTATGTTAGTTTAGGGACCATCATGCATTTTTGGTGTTAACATATCCTGTCTTTTATAAATTGATGACAAAAGTAGGTGGTCTCTAAAATCTCTTTATATAAGGTTGTCTAAAATTTGACAACCTTAAACCAATCAGTTGATTATTACTATTATTTTTAGGGAAATCATATCAGTCTGTGAAATGGCGAAGTCTGAGTATTCTGCATCTGCAGGACAAAAGTGGCAAACCTTAATAAGAGAGCACCAGCAGCCATTGAATGTATGTGTGAGTGTGTGTGAGAGAAAAAGCTAGAGACACACAGAAAAAGAGGGAAACAGGGAAGGCCAGTGAGCAAGATGGGAGATTTAGAGAGGCATTCTGGGAACAGGAGAGGAGAGACTGGAATGCATAAGGCTAGAGAATATCAGCTCTGCAGAAAATATGGTGCTTGCCTTAGCCTAGGTTGCTCTGAAAAGCAGAGCCTGGGACATGGGCATTCATGCAGACATTGATTTGGGGAAGTGGCTCCAGGAAACAGTAATGGGAGAAAAGGGAAACTAGGAAGGAGGGACACCACATGGACACCTGGTGTTCACTCTCACTGAGACCTTTTGGGGAGCTGCATAGAGCGCTCCTTACAATCGTCTGCCAATGGCATAGAAGGAGGAGCATTTATGCACTGATTCACATTCCCCATACCTCAAGGGTTGCCCGGTGGGCTGCTAACTCCCCCACACTTCCAGCTTATGCCTGTATAGTGTCAAGAGGGTTTCTGCAGGTGTCCCAGAACGTGGTGTCAGAGGAACCCTGGGGCAGAACATGAGAAGTACAAGGTGCAGTTGAGATGAGGTGCTGCGAGGTTATACCTGTGCAGAACTGGTTGCCACTTCAATGGCTGGGACAAAAGGTGGGCTGGGAGGATGTGAGGCACCTGAAATGTCTTATACAATGCTTTTGTCAAATAGAAGAATCCAGAAGCAGTAGTTTCATCATAAGAAACAAAAGCTTTCAGGTGAAACTTTAGGAGGATGTATTGCTCTTCTCATTAGTCTGTAGGGATTCTAGCCTCCAGTGACAGCTTGGGCAGGCAGGCATTTCTCTAACATGCCATGCACCTAAGCACAGTTGAGACTATAGCTCATGTCTAAGGATTCCTTACTTCCCAAGGTCCCTAATGTCCTCTTACATTTACACAGCAGCTGCAGCGATCTGCTTTTTGCATAATCACTTAATAATTTAGTCTTAAGTGTTACGGCGAAGGGACTCCTTCAATTCTCCGTGATCCAGACTGGCTCAGTCCCAGCCTGAGATAGGCCAGAACTGCCATATTTGCATGGCCCCACTAAAGTTACAGAACATTTTCACATGACATGTTCATTTGACCCACACATCAATGGTGGAGGAATAGGTTCAAATGGGAAGAGTGACAGCAACATTCCGGAGGTAGCATAGCAACCAAACCAGAAAATGTTAGGATTTCTGACAATGTTCTTTCCCGTGAATATTGTTTTTTGTTCATAATAATTTGAAAACAGCTTTTTGGCCAAACTGTCTTCCTACAAATTAAAGCTAGGACATTGCATTGTTACCAGCTTCTGTCACAGTTATCAGTGTGCCCCTTAGTGGGCCACTTGATATTCTTGGTAGTAAAAAACTGAAGTCAATTCTCTACCTGTCTTAAAAAAAGAAAGAATTTATTGGAAGGACATGGGTTGCCTCACAGAATCAGTGGGAATGCTAAAGTCCTAAGCTAATGAACAAACAGGAAACCAAATTTACAGGATTGGCTAGGTTATCTTTAACAGCTAAAATCAATAAAGGCTTATTTCTTGCTCAAGCCACAAGTCTATCTGGGGTTGGCAAAGGGCTTCTGCTCAACACAGTCACTAAGGGCCCCAGGCTGATATAGTAGCCACTATCTTAAACATTGCTGGTGGGCGTGCCAGAGGGAAAAGAGAACTCTAGAGGGTCTGACTCAATTCATTAGATTCTGAGCCCTGAAGTAACATGTATCACTTCCAGCCCAATTCATTGACTGATCATATGGCTCATATGATTCATAACTGATCATATGGCTCTACTCAGCTACAAGGCAGCCAGGAAGAGAAATTGTACCATGTATTCAGAAGAAGGAAAGAACTGGAAACAGTTGACAAATAGCACTCAAGACTACCACAGCCATGCAGAAGGAAAATTCCCTGGTTAAGGTGACACGACTGGACATCGTTGGTCACCACCAGTGCTGCCAGAATGAAGCCTAAATTACTCTCATCACTCATTCTGTATTCAAACTCCTGAATTCATTGTGAATTCAAAATCCATGTTAATTGACTGAGCTTGAGTCACATGACTGTGCCCTAGATGCCAGTATCCATCTCCTCCCTTGTCATCATGTGAATTCCAGGGCAGATTTCCCAAATGTAAGAGGAAGTTAGATCCTGGGGGAAAATGTCCACTATGTGATAAATGTCTAATACACTCAACTGTTAGAGTGGAAATTAGCGCTACATGGGCCATTCACTCATCTCCATCCATATATTCATTTAGGCAACAAATGTTTACTGAGATCCCACCTGCTTCCAGACACTCTGAAGATACCAAGATAAAGATATGGTCCTCTAGATGCTTATATTCTAATAGAGAAGATAGACATTAAATAAATAATTGCAATGCAGTGTGGTAAGTCTTTTTAGAGAGATTAATGCTAAAGAATGGTGTTGCCACAAAGTAGAGAGTAATTAACTTAAATGAGGGTTTGGTGCATTGGTCACAGATGGCCATTCTGGGAAGAAGTTATAATGGGGGTGGGTATGAAGCTTCATAGTTCCTGCCTTGGGCAGAGATGAGTAACATAGTATGTCAGGGACATAGAAAACCAGATAGAGATGAGACTGGAGAAGGATGTAGAGGCCAGATCAGAGAAGGCCTTCTTGGCCATGCTGGGCATGAGCTTTGCCCTTCAGGAAGTAGGAGAGATGACATTGGGAGATTGGGAGTGGGATGTTAGTCCAGACTAAGGGAGGAGTGAGCTGGCATCTTGAGACTGGAATATTCTTTGAGATAGGGAAGGGATTTCCAAAGGACAACCAAATTAGAGGGACAGAAAACCCAAATGGCGTGTCCAGACTCACTAAGGCCTAGCAACGTAAGGGAGGGTTCTTCCAGTTAGAGTAGGAAGTCTAACTACATGTGCCCATTCCAGGGAAAGGGTCTTAATTACAGGGCGGGAATCAGAGCAGTACCCATGGCTGGAGGGTGTGAAGTCACCAAGTTCCACCAGTTGGTAACAGGTGGAAAGGAAACACAGAGCTGGAGCCTGGAGCCTACATCCTGGAGCTTGGAGCAGTGATTTGGGCGAGCCAGTAATTGATACTTGGAAGCTCATTTTAGGAAATCTCCAGCGTAGGCAAAGCAGGATATCAGAAAGCTAGTGAGCGAACTGAAACCCAGGTCAGTCTGGACAGTTTACAGGGAGCCTCCTAAAAGGGAGGCTTGTTGGCCAATGGTTTATATCTCAAAGGGATAAGTATAACAAAGTTTATAAAACATGGGTGAACAGGATAGATGACCCAGGCCCAGCCTTGGAGGAAGAAACAGAGGGATTTGTCATGTTAACAGTATGAACCAGGATCATTAGCTCACAAGGTAAAACTTGATTATAGGAAGATGGCAAAACAAAAGGAAACAAAAACAGAAACAACACAATCATAGAGCTGGACCCAAGGCATATCCAGCAGAAGATTGATTGAATTCTTAGCAACATCTGTTACTGAAACATGGCCCCTTAAATTTCTGACAGCCCAGGCTGGGCTGGGCCTGAACCTGGCAGTGCTCTAGCTTTGCTGCAGGAAGAAGAAAGAAGAAATGTGGGGGCATGGAGCTGGTCATGACTTCACAGACATGAGTAGAAGTGATGGAGGTGGTAGAGTTCAGAAAGTACAGGTCCTTGTTGCAGACCTCCATGCATTCTGGTGCTGCAGAGTAAATCATTCTCCTCCAGCCTTCTGTGCTTTCTATGTTTGCTAAACCTAGAAACAAGAATTAAGGATAAGTTCCTTTTTTTTTAATTTTAGCGTATTATGGGGGTACAAGTGTTAAGGTTACGTCTATTGCCTATGCCCCCCCCCCTCGAGTCAGAGCATCAAGCCTGTCCATCCCCCAAACGTTGCATCTCTTACTCTTTGTGTTTGTATATGCCCATCCCCTCCTCCCCACTCCCACCTCAAGGATAAGTTCCTTAGCATGGCATTCCTATCCCCTGACCTGGTGCCTACCTCTCTCTAGCCTCATCTGCCACTCTTCTGCCTCATATTTGACCCTCTTATAATGCCACACTCCTGGTTATTCATACCTCTGTGCCTTTGTTAAAGCATTCCCTTTGTCTAGAATTATGGTTGCCAGATTTAGCAAATAAAATAGACGATGTCCAGTTAAATTTGAATTTCAGGTGAACAATGAATAAATTTTTTGTGTGTGATAGTATGTCCCATGCAACATTTGAGATATATTGATATTAAAATTTACTCATTTATGTGAAATTCAAATTTAACTCAATGTCCCATATTGAATCTGACTGCCCTAACTGGAATGCTTTCTTACTCATTCTTTGGGATGCATTTCAACCGTCCTATAAGATGCCACTTTACTGATAAAGAAATTATGACCCAGAGAGGCTAAGTGGCTTGCCCAAGGTCATGGAACTGACTAGTGACAAAGGGTTAGGGGTCTTCTGATCCCCAGCCCACACTCTTGTAATTTTCTACAAAAAAACTTTGATGCAAGATTTCCAGCCCCATTGGGTAATCCATTCAAGCATTTGTTAGCAAATCCTTATTATAAAAAAAAATCTTTCATTTTTTCTACATTATCTCAGTTCTTCATTTTGTGAAAGTCTTCTTTCAATGAAAAGAAAAAATAGGCCTCACCCTCACTCAACCCGTGCTTTGGATATTTAAAGACTACTATTAAATTGACCCTTAGGTCTTCTCATTCTCAGACAAAAATAAAGTTTTTTATGGAGTTAATTCTCCTGGGCAAAGTGTCTCTCCTTTGAACTATTACCCAGGTCTTTAGATCCTTCCTATATTAAAGAACATAGAATAGATATGGCATTTTAATTTGGACCTGCCCAGTTTGGGAATAAAGGAAGAATTACTTTTATTTGTGCATTTTCACATGTCCCTATTCATCTTATAATAACATTTCCTGTAAAGAAAACACAGGGAGGAAAATGTCTTGAAATTACTGATTCATGATAATGTCAATCACTTCAAATCATGACATAGTTTTACTACTATCAACAGTAAAGGCTCAGTGAGATCCCAAGGGCTCTGTCCTTTAACTAGGCATTAATACCTCACGTGCCCTACATCTGAAAGGGCTTCCTTTGCCAAAAATTGGGCTTCAACTCATTGTCTTTGTGATCCTTATGTTCTGCCCTAGATGTATTTTACCAAGAACTCAAAACCACAAGCATGTAGGCCATAAAGCTTACCCAGGGTAAAGTGTATTAAATATCAAGAAATTTAGGTCTAGAGTTCCTTCTTGGACAATTCTCATTCCATTTTCAATATCCATTTTACTTAATCTCCCTTTCAGCTGTGTTATCTTTATTTTTAATCTACAAAGTCTCTGATTGCCCTGTAATAACACAAGCTTCTCTTCTTAGAGATTTTTCCTTATGCATTTACTTAATAAACTTTGAAGGTACACGATGCCTACACTTAAAGAGAGTAAGCACGAATATCTACTCATAAGCTATAATATTGGAGAACAGAATAAATATTAAAATCCTTTGGTTTATAATTTGGCATAAGAACCTTTTCCTCTGATACCTTTGTTTGAACCTTTCCCTCTTGCCTAAGAATGCCTGCCTCCTCCCCAACCGTCAAAATTATCCCCATTCTTAAAGGTTTAGCTTAAAATATCTCTCCCCTATGATGACTTTCTGAACATCTCAGCCCTAGGAATATCTTTTAACTTTAAACTCCAATATCACTTACTTTGCCTTTAATGTTTTTTATAGAATCTTACATTTTACAAAGCACGTTTCCCATACTTTTAAATCTTAAAGCATTTTCTATATGCTTTTGTCTCTCACAGCACCTGTACTTTTGTTTCATCGTACTAAAGCAACTTGCAATTGATACTTATTTGTTCATTTGCTTGTTATTATTAGATGTCTCCTGAAAGGGGAGGCCTTGCTGAAATAATAGGGAAATATCTAATCTCACAATTTTCTAATAACAGCTAAAGTATCAGTCCTACAAAGGAAAGCTCTCTCAGCTAGCAGGCACCCTGCAGGGACTCTGTTTTCACAAGCATCAGAAAAGAGCCAGAATGACAAACAGGAATTGTAAATTTTTCTCTTTACATTCACCGGAAACTGCTTTCAGAATTTGTTCTACACCATCTGGGGGATGGTCATGCTGGAGACTCAGACTTGTGGGGTGAGGGGGGAATGGGCATTTATTGAAACCTTAAAATCTATACCTCTATAATATGCCAAAATACAAAAAAAAAAAAGGAAACATAAAAATAAATAAATAAATAAAAGTTTTCTAATGAAAAAAAAAAAAAAGAATTTGTTCTATACAGCCTCAGGTGTTCCAGAGAAGACCCCGATGGACAGCAGGGGGGGGGGGGACTCCAGGTCTTAGTTTCCAGCCCAAAACTATATCTCAGGGGCAAAAATCACGTCCCCAGCGATAAGCCTGAGTACATTTCGGACATAACTAAGTCTCCGGGAACAGAGAAAAAGCGAGAAAGACAGACAGCCTGATGTCTGGCAGCTGCCTGCTAATTATGCCATATCCGATTCTGTTTCAGTTGACAACAATCACTTTTTTTTCCCTTTCTCTTTGTCCCCATAAAATCAACAAGCCACTTGGTCTCACTGCTGGCACCCTCTTCTCCTCTGGACTAGCACGTGGTCTCCCTGCTTTCCCTCTCTTTCCCTGCTATTTCATTCTCTCTCTCTCTCCTCTCATTCTCTCTGCCCTTCTACAGGATAAAATGCACTTCTTTTTTTTTACTTTTATATATTCTAATCTCTGCATGAGAAATCTTTCTCCACCTGCACTGTGAGCACTTACTAGGTTTTCCACCCTAACATCTCCCTTCCTCCTTCTTGTCTGTCTATCTACACCCTCAACCACTCCTCAACACTGTACTCTCAGCACTTTGCACTGTGCTTGGTATTTGTTGAATGAATGAATGGCCAATCACCATAACAATCCTTTTGGTAAGCATTACAATCCTTATTTCATCAAGGAGAAAATTTGAGTTTCAGAGTGGTTGAGTAACTTACCCAAAGTTAACTAGTGTCTGATAGAGCTGAATCTCTCCAGGAAGCTTTTCTGATTTCCTAGCTGTGAGGCTTTGCACAAGTTTCTTACCCTTGCTGTGCTTTCATGTCCTCAGTGTAATAGTGGAGATAATACTGTACCATCTACCTTACAGGGTTGCTGTGATGAGGGAAACCCCCATCTATTACTTGGCATCAGCCACCAGAGCCCCCCACCCCTCATGGAAGACCTGCATCAGCATAATACTAACCTATTACCTGACCCATCAACTAAACTACACCTGATATCTCACTCTTCCAACCACCCCAACTTAATAAAAGTGGGAAAAATCGGGTAGATGGTGCACAGAATTTGGTGGTGAGACCCCTCTGAGCCCACCTGTGAATAAACTTTGATTCTCCAACTCTCCGTGTGCTGCTGGGTTTGTCCTCGGGACCACCCACTGTAACACTCACTATAAGAGTTGTGGGGATTAAAGGAACTAACCTAGGCAAAGTACAGATCACTCAAGCTCACTGCTGGACATGCCTGGTTGATATCAATTCATCATCCATTGGGTAAAACCATCCAAATAGCTACCAATCCAACAATTTTGTTACAAAGATGTAATAGAATGTTTTGCCAAGTATCTTGCTGATTTTAAAATTCACTAGGCCAATGAAATCCCTTACCTACTGGTTTCATTAACACTATCAACAAAGGAAACAAGCTTTGGCTTGTTTTTGGTGAACTTGTGAACTAAAATAAAATCTTAAGCCTCCACCACCACCCCCCCCACACACACAAGCAGATAGAAGGGACCTCCCCTGGCCAAGGGGATACCCTAAAACTGATTTACTGACCATAAGAAGCAGGTCAAATAAGACTCATTATGACCCCTCCCTCCTAGTAGATATTCTTAGTAACTCATTAATTGGCCTAAGGCTACGCAAGACTAACCTGCAGGTCCTCAATTTACACAACAAATATATGGCCTGGTAGTTTGTTTCTGATTAACAGACTTCCTTATCTTAACTTAAAACTTTTCAGGCTTTCAGACAAAGCTTCTTCATTTCTTTAACCAATTATAAGTCAGAGTCTTTAAACCCACTTATTACCTACATCTTATAACCCTTTGAGATGTCCCACCTTTTCGGGCCAAACCAATGTATGTCTTCCATGTATTGGTTTATGACTTTATCTGTGATTCCTGTCTTCCTAAAATGTATAAAACCAAACTGTAACCCAGCCACAGCAAGTCTACTCACTCAAGGCTACTTGGTTGTGGCTCTGGGCCATGGTCTTCAAATTTGGCTCAGAATCAACCTCTTTAAATTATTTTACAGAGTTTGGTTTCTTCTCCATTGAAAAAGTTATTCTATCATTCAATGCCCATGACTTCCTCTGCTATCTGCTTTAGAATTTTGCTGAGCAATTCCATCAAGTACATTCTTTCCTGGTTTCCAGAACTTACCTTTCTTTCCTTTTGGAAAATGGGAACATTAATCCAACTCCAAAATAGATTCATTTAGTTTAGTTTTTTTTTTTTTTTAATTTCAGGATATTATGGGGGTACAAATATTTTGGTTACATGTTATGATTTTGCCACACCCAAACCATGATTTGAGGCATGCCTTTTCCCCCCTACAATGCTCACTGTATCCTTATATTTTGTTCCCACAGTGTCTGGTAAAATGCATTGTTCAACTGAGTTTTGTGGCTTGTTTGATTTGGTGTTGAATTCTTATAATGTCTTTGGAATTGACTAGAATGTAATCAGAACTTTTGTGTTCAAATGATCCATTTGCCTGATAATATAATAACTAATACTTTTATGTGCCAAGGAATGGCTGAGCCCTTTATAAGCATAATTTTCTTTACGTTTGACAATATTATTTTGGGTTTGTTACAGTAGGTGGCTCCAAGGACAAACAGAGCAGCGGAGAGTCAGAGAATCAAGGTTTATTCACTCAGCGACCTCAGAGGGGTCTCACCACCAAATTCTGAGGGCCGTCTAACGTCTTTTTCCCACTTTTATTAGGTCGGGGTGGTCCGAGGGGTGGGGTCTCAGGTGGCTGATACAATTGCAGAAGCTGAGTAATAGGTTAGTTTTAGGTTGATGAGGGTCTTCCTTACCAGGTTGATTGCTATTCTTATCAGATTTTATAGCTGAAAGAGAATATTTTATGCTCCATGGCAACCAAAAACAAACAAACAAACAAACAAAAAGAGTAATTGACAAAGAGGAAGTAGGATAGATACAAAATAAGTGTAAAGATACCTAGATTCCTAGAGGCATTACTGTTTTTTTTTGTGCCTGTTTTCAGTCTCTTTGTGGACTCATAAAAATCCTTTTTCCTTTCTCTCTTCCCCTAGCTCTACATGGTATCTATTACTTGAAAATTAAGCCCTAACTAGGAAGCCTTTCTGGAAGACGTTACAAACAAAAATTCATTTTGAGGAAGTAGGAGTTTACGAGATAAATAAAGAACTCCGCATCACATGAAAAGGGTATAGTAGCTACTTGCAGCAGGACATCCGGGAGGTCTCAATGTCCCAGGTCCTGATAGGAAGTGAACATGAAGGGTGTGATGGAGGGCAAGGTGGAGAGACAGAGCATAATCATGTTGTGCCTTGCATATCAAGGGTAAAGAATTTTAAATGTATCCTGTAAAGGAAATAATTTTAATGTTTACTAATAATAAGTATAATAATAAATATAAAATTAATGCAATGATTTAAATATTTAATAACAAGCTGAATGATTTCAAGCTGGAGAGAGAATTTGTATTTCAGACTGATCAGGCTGACTGCAGCAACCTAGTGGGTTTTGGGGGGACTCTCAACTGCCAAAAGACCATGGATTTCAGTCATCCAGGAAAAGGGTAGAGGCAGTCTGAACCAAGACAGGCACAGTGACACCATTAGCTACCTAAAAGGGGGAGGGTTGAAGTCTTTATTTTTCTAGAGCAGTTTTAGGTACACAGCAATATTGACGTGGTATTGGGGAAAGTACAAATTTCACCTACACCCCTCCCCCCCACATGCACAGCTTCCTTCATTATCAATATCCCCTGTAGGGCAGAGGAATTTGTAGGACAGAGGAAGGGCAGAGGAATTCTTCTACTTGTCGGGAATTCACTTGGGTGGGGCAATGAGCTAACGGCAAACCTTTGCTTCTGGTCATTGCTTGCTTGCTACACCGCTGTAAGGGGAATTATGGGATGAGGTCATTGAAGCACGGGCAACTGGCCTATCAGGCAATAGAGGGCAACCAACCCGCCAATTATTTCAAAAGGCAATAGTGGGCAACCAATCATTTTAAAGGTCAACGCATGATCCATGCGTAGTCGGCTTGTGCGCAGCTTGTGCACCGTAGGGATAAAAGGCATGCCGTTGTTCCGGTCGGGGTCCTTGCCTGCGAGAGTGGCCACTGCGTTGGTGCTCTGGGGCCTGAACCCTGGCTAGCCAGAAAATAAACCTCCTCTTGTGTGATTGCATCCTCGATGTCTCTGTTTTTCTGTCCGGTGGAGCTGTGGAAGGTCGGTCCCTAACATTTGGGGGCTCGTCTGGGATTTGCCTTCCCCACAGACTACCGGATAGAACTCAGGGCTGAGGGAAGAGTGTGAAAATCCACCCCGGACTAGCCGGGTGTGGTGTTAGGCAAGGGACGCGGAATCCCCTTGCAGGACCCCGAATCAAGACGCCGGCACAGGACCTAGGCGGACGCGCTAGTGGGTCGCCGGTAAGAGCCAGGCGGAGACGTCCTCTGGCCCCGTTTAGACTCCGGAGCTGACCTTGTAGCCTAGGGCTCGGTCAGGAAGAGACCGGGGAGTAGGTCCGGACTAAGTTAGGTTGTCTGTCTACCTCACTGTCCACTTGTCTGTTGTCTGCTTTGTTTGTCGCCGGCTTTCTCTGTGTGTGTGTGTGTGTGTGTGTGAGTGAGTGTGACATCTCTCGTTGGCTTGTTAGAGTCTCTGGGTTCTATGGTTTCAGCCCGAGAACCCATCAGGGTTGCATGGGTTTTCAGGCTGGGGCCGTGAAATCAGGGGACCCACAAAAAGATCCTCAGGGGCGACTAGAACCTCCAGGTAAGCATTCCCCTGCATGGGCTGGCAGCGCACAGTGTATCTCCTGCCGCCCGTGCCAAGAGTGGCTATGCGGGAGGGGCACGGCCGTTACCTCCATAGAGAGTAAAAGGCTAGGGATTCAGATCCTTGTCCCCAGTGCCCCAACTGCAGAATATCGGTTTGCACATCTGCCTATTATTGACTAGCCATGGGACAGGCTCTAACAACGCCATTGTCCATCCTGGTGAGCCATTTTAAGAATGTCAGGGCAAGGGCACACAACCTGTCCCTAGAGGTCAAAAAGGGAAAGTTTGTTACCCTTTGTAAGGCCGAGTGGCCCACGTTTAGAGTGGGGTGGCCCAAGGAGGGCTCTTTTAATGCCTCCTTGATTGAAAAGGTAAAAGGGGTGGTATTTGGCCACCACGGCCACCCTAATCAGATCCCCTATATTGTGGTCTGGCAAGACTTAGTTCGAGACCCACCACCTTGGCTGAAGGCCCTCCTACCTGCCCCGAGGGGAAAGGCAGAAGTTCTGGCAGTTAAAAAAAGTCAGAAAGGAGGGGGCGCCGATCCGAGGTCCATTGGGACACCAGTGTTGCCGGATTCCAATCTCTACCCAGACCTAACAGGTCCCGAATGGAACACGCTTCCGCCCTATAACCCTGGGGCAGCCTCTGCGGCTCTCCCGGCCGAGGCAGATGCGGGACCACCGGCAGCGGGGCCGGCCTATGGGACCAGACAGCGAGCTGGCCGAGCCACAGATCCAGAGCCCGTAAAGGCGCTCCCTCTAAGGGCAGTGGGACCCCTGGGGGAGGATAGAACACAGACATTCCAATATTGGCCCTTCTCTACCAGTGATCTTTATAATTAGAAATCTCAAAACTCGAACTTCTCCGAGAATCCGAGAGACCTAATTAATCTTTTAGACTCTGTTCTTTTCACTCATCAGCCCACCTGGAATGATTGCCAGCAGTTGCTTAAAGTGCTCTTCACAACAGAGGAAAGAAAAAGGATTCAGGGGGAGGCGCGGAAGCTGGTTCCGGGAGTGGACGGAAGACCTACTACAAACCCGCCAACCATCAACCAAACTTTTCCCCTTAAACGGCCGCTTTGGGACTACAATGAGGCTGAAGGTAGGGAGCGTCTCCGGGTCTACCGCCAGACTCTGATGGCCGGTCTCCGTATGGCGGCACAAAAGCCGACCAATTTGGCTAAGGTAGGAAATGTTCGTCAGGGGCCAGAAGAGAGCCCGGCAGCATACTTAGAGAAGATCAGAGAGGCCTTCCGGCAGTACACCCCCATAGATCCCACTATGGAAGAGAGCAAGGCAGCTGTTATAATGGCGTTTGTCAATCAGGCAGCCCCCGACATTAGGCGCCAAGTGCAGAAAATAGATAGATTGGGCAAGAAGACTCTACAAGACCTGTTAAAAGTGTCAGAAAAGGTCTATAATAATAGAGAGACGCTAGAAGAGAGGTTAGAGAGGATCAGAAAAGAAGACAGGAAATTCCAAGCTGGGAAAGCACAGAAAGCAAACAGAGAGATGGCTAAAATCCTGCTAGCTGCCACAAGAGGGGGACAGATAGGGTCAGAGGACAGAGAAAGGCCCTGGCGGGAGAGGCTAGGCAAGGATCAATGTGCCAATTGCAAGGAGCATGAGCATTGGGCCCGAGAGTGCCCCAAAAGAAAGGGGGGCGAAGACTTAGAGGTCCTGAAAAAGTCATGGTTGCAGGACAGGTGACAGACAAATAGAGAAGATGGGGTTCGGTCCCCCTCCCCAAACTTAGGGTAACTTTGCAAGTAGAGGGGAACCCAGTCAACTTCCTCATAGATACAAGAGCAGAACATTTGGTACTAACAGAAGACACAAAAAAATTGTCCAGTAAGACCAGTTGGGTGCAGGGGGCAACAGGAGCCAAACTATATCGGTGGACCACATGGCAGAGATTGGGTTTGGGTTCAGGAAAAACTCGCCTACCCTGTTCAACAAGGCCCTCCATAATGACCTTGGGTTTGCGGAAAAGGCTCCACCTCTGTATGAAGGGTTTAGGGCGGGGCGAGCATGAGAGTGGACTGCAAATGAAAGATGCTTTTCAGGCCCTGAGGGCAGCCATGCTAGAAGCCCCGGCCCTAGCACTCCCTGATCCTACTTGTCAAAAAAAAAAAAAAAACTAAAAAAAAAAAAAACTAGATCCGGTGGCGGCGGGGTGGCCAGCGTGCTTGCGATTCATCGCAGCCACGGCCCTGTTGGTCAAAGACGCTAATAAGCTCACCCTAGGGCAGCGGCTGCAGATCACCACCCCGCACGCCATAGAGGGGGTTCTGAAGCAGCCACCGGGATGGTGGATCACAAATGCGAGGCTGACTCATTACCAAGGGCTTTTGCTAGACACACCCCGCATCAAGTTCCAGACCCCTGCCGCCTCAAATCCAGCTACGCTTCTGCCAACCCCCGCTGCAGCCGCACCTGAACGTGATTGCCTTGAGATCCTAGCCGAGACCCAGACGACCCGTAGAGACTTAAAGGATCGCCCCCTTCCAGGTAGCGACCTGACCTAGTTCACGGACGAAAGCAGTTTCATCCGAGACGGACGCAGGTACGCAGAGGCGGCCATAGTAAATGACTAAGGTAAACTTGTCTGGGCGGCACGCCTTCCGCAAGGGACATCTGCTCAAAAGGCAGAACTAATAGCGCTGACAGAGGCTCTTAGCCAGGCCCGAAGAAAAAGGCTGACGGTGTACACTGACAGCCGCTATGCCTTTGGGACTGTGCACATACATAGGGCCCTCTACAAGAAAAGGGGCTTCATCACGGCAGAGGGAAAGGAAATTAAGCACATGCCTGAAATACTCCACCTACTAGAGGCCGTTTTGCTGCCAAAGGCAGTGGCGGTAGTCCATACCCCGAGACACCAGAGCGGGAATTCCATAGAAGCATGGGGCAATCAGAGAGCAGACGCTAAAGCTAAGAAGGCTGCAAAAGACACTCCGCAGCCAAACATCCTGCACCTTAGCCTGCCACCCCCAGGCATGAGATGGTTGCCTCCTCTGCCGGACTGTAGATGAGGTCTGGGCCTCAGAGCAGCTACGTGAAGATGGCTGGTTGCGGGACGAAGGGCATCGCCTAATAGTGCCAGAACTCTTAGGACGCCACCTGTTAGAACACCTGCATCAGACCACACATCTAGAGAAGAAAAAGATGCTGCAACTGCTAGACACTGCTCAACTAAGGTTCAAGTCACAAAGACGGGTTCCAGATAACATCGTCAAAAGTTGCCGAGCCTGTCAGGTCATGCAGCCAGAGAGGACCAGAGGGACCCATGCAAGTATGAGGGAAAGGGAGAGGCAGCCAGGACTATTTTGGGAAGTGAATTTCACAGAGGTCAAGCCTAAAAAATACGGGTACCGATATTTACTGGTCATAGTAAATACGTTTTCCAGATGGGTAAAAGCCTTCCCTACGAAAAAAGAAACAGCTTTAATAGTAGCTAAGAAAATATTAGAAGAAATAGTCCCCAGATATGGACTGCCAAAAGAGATAAGATCAAATAATAGACCTGTGTTTATCTGTCAGGTTAGTCAAGGGCTGGCCCAGGCTATAGGGATAGATTAGAAATTACATTGTGCATATAATCCCCAGAGCTCTGGGCAGGTAGAGCTAATGAATAAAACAATAAAGGAGACCCTGACTAAATTGGCCCTAGAAACTGGCAGAGACTGGGTGACCCTCCTTCCCTTCGCCCTGTTCCGAGCCCGGAACACCCCTTATCACTTGGGTTTAACCCCTTTTAAAATCATGTATGGCACACCCCCTCCTGTAGTTCCTAAAATGAGCCCTGAGGCAGGCTCTGCAACGTGTCCACAGTCAAGTATGGCCGGGCCTCCGTGCTATCTACCGGCCTGAGGAAGAGGGTGCCGGACACCGTTTCACCCACACCAGCAAGAGATTGGGTGTGGGTGAAACGGCATAACAACAGAACCCTCGAGCCAAGGTAAAAGGGCCCCTATCAAATTATTC
Source organism: Microcebus murinus (assembly GCF_040939455.1). NCBI lineage: Eukaryota > Metazoa > Chordata > Mammalia > Primates > Cheirogaleidae > Microcebus > Microcebus murinus. The sequence goes on from NC_134136.1 coordinate 117,980,623, forward strand.
TTGTTGCCCCCACTGCTCTTAAAGTCGATAGAATAGTAGCGACCTGGATACACCACTCCCACGTGAGACCTGCTAATAAAAAAGACCAGGAGCGGTGCCAGGACCAGTAAAAAGCAACTGCAGACCAGAGAAATCCTCTGAAGACCAGACTGACCCGCGTGGCAGCGACAGCCCAGGACTGCTGACCCAGACTTAGACTGGGGTTGTGGCATCTAAAGATTGAACTGGGTGACAACATAGACGGGTCGTGGTGGGGGTTGGTTGTTGTGTTTTTGGGATGTTGTGTTTTTGGTCTAATGTTTTTGAGATAAAGACCTACAGCTATACTTACCGCCCTAAACCCCCACCAACCCCATAACCTTACATGGGTCTAAAAATTACTGTATAATAGTGTTAGTGTTCCCAAAAATAATATACCACACTAAAGAGACAATGTATGAGGGCACAGTAGGGCGAAGAGTCACCAACCTAATTTTTAAAAGAAAGAGAGCCCTTCACAGCCATAACCCTGGCTACTCTTTTTGGCTTAAGGGCAATAGGAGCAGGAACTAGTATCTCTTCTCTGGCAATGCGGCAAAGAGGGTTTAATACTCAAGTCACTAACCTCCCTATCCGAGGTAGTGCTCCAGAACCGGAGGGGGTTAGATCTAGTATTCCTCCAGCAAAGAAGACTGTGTGCTGCCCTGAAAAAAAAATGTCGTTTCTATGCAGACCATACGAGAGTTGTTAAAGAATCTATAGCTAAGGTCAGGGAAGGGCTTGCCCGCCGCAAACGAAGATATGAACAGCAAGCAGGTTAGTTTGAGTCTTTGGTTTAACAGTTCCCCCTGGTTAACAATGCTACTATCCACCCTACTAGGCCCACTGATTATGCTAATCTTAGTCCTTACTTTTGCGCCATGTGTAATTAATAGACTAGTAGCTTTTGTGAAAGAACAAATAAACACCGTCCAGCTACTAGTATCGCAACAACAATATCAGCAGCTATGGTCAAGTGCTATAAAACTAGAGCACCTAAGAGACCTTGAGGACGAGCAAGAGTGCTCGTCTGCTACCTAGAGAAAGGGGGGAATGTAGGGCAGAGGAATTTGTAGGACAGAGGAAGGGCAGAGGAATTCTTCTACTTGTCGGGAATTCACTTGGGTGGGGCAATGAGCTAACGGCAAACCTTTGCTTCTGGTCATTGCTTGCTTGCTACACCGCTGTAAGGGGAATTATGGGATGAGGTCATTGAAGCACGGGCAACTGGCCTATCAGGCAATAGAGGGCAACCAACCCGCCAATTATTTCAAAAGGCAATAGTGGGCAACCAATCATTTTAAAGGTCAACGCATGATCCATGCGTAGTCGGCTTGTGCGCAGCTTGTGCACCGTAGGGATAAAAGGCATGCCGTTGTTCCGGTCGGGGTCCTTGCCTGCGAGAGTGGCCACTGCGTTGGTGCTCTGGGGCCTGAACCCTGGCTAGCCAGAAAATAAACCTCCTCTTGTGTGATTGCATCCTCGATGTCTCTGTTTTTCTGTCCGGTGGAGCTGTGGAAGGTCGGTCCCTAACATCCCCCACCAGAGAAATATATTTGTTACAATTGATGAACCAATATTGACACATCATAATCATTCAAAGTCCATAGTTTACATTGCAGGTCGCTTTTGGTGTTGTACAGTCTGCGGGTTTGGACAAATGTATAATGACATGTATCCACCATTATAGTATCATACAGAGTAGCGCACTGCCCTAAAAATTCTCTGTGCCCTGCCCATTCACCCTTCCCTTCCATCCTAACCCCTGGCAATCACTGACCTTTTTATGTCTCCATAGCTTTGCCTTTTCCACAATGTCATATAGTTAGAATCATTAAAAGGGGAGTTTTAAATATCAATTTGTTCATCCAGCTAAAATTTACTTAACATCAACTGTTTGTGATGGTCTAGAAACAATTTAAAACAGCATACTAAAGAATTACATAAACAAAAAGGAAGATATGTTACTTGGAATGCCCAAAACTTGGTGTGGTTCAAATCATTGAAAAATCAATTGGTCTCAACTGCATGCATCTTTTTATAAAGATAAACCTAAATATCCCAGAAGGAAGCAGGTATGTGTAGTTCCAAGTTCATCTATGCACACAATCCAGATACACTGAAGTTCTATCTTAAAGACAAAGTCACAAAATTAATATTTGGGGTTGTAAAGTCCCACATATTTTGATTCTGCAGGCAAGTTATGCACTGCAGTACATTCAGAATTCAGAACAGAGAGACATAAACAATAAAACTTGAGGTTAACTTTCTATGAAACTCTCATTGCTGAGATTCAAATATGATATGTGAGTTTCAAAGAGCAATAGGTTTCCAAAATTGTTAGATTAAAAAAATTGTGCCTGAATTATATTTGTATCTTTCTTGGTCATGCTATCCTCTCATTTCCACATGAAAATAATGGCAAACAGTTGCTCTACTTTTTTAACCACCCCAGAAAATCTTGACACTCCTGAACAAGATTTCTGGTTTTGTTTGTTTATTTGTTTACTAGAGTTTTAGGGATAAGGAGCAGCAGCTATATGTACATTGTCCCTGTGTGATTCAGACTTCCATACCTCCTGTATTTTTCCTATGCTACTGAGCCAGCCTGTTGATTGTTAATTCAAGACCCTGCCTTTCATTTAGGGTCTTGTGCCCTTTAAGTCATTCTGAATTATATCAGTGCCCAAGGTGCTTCATATCTAGAACATCTTTATATTAAATAACATATGATAGAACTTGTTCCAACTGTCCTGAGAAAAAGCAGGTGTTATTTAAATTCTAAAGGAAAAACATAGCTTGTTTATTTGTTTTTTCAAAGTAATTGCTCAAATCCAAACCATCCAAAGCAATGAAAAATTTTATCTAAGACAAATTTCATTATATTATCTTCTAGTTGCTTCAGTACCAACTGTAGAATATCTAATTCTGATCATAACAACAACAAACATTTTTAAATAAGTTGGCCAGATGTCTATGCCTGAGACAAGGCAATAGAGAGAGGGTGTGTGTATGTGAACATAAAACAAAGGATGGATTTCATAGATTGAGGTTCTGATATTTTCTTGGCAATAAGATCAGAATTTATGAACTACATGATCCTGAAATCCTTCCTAGAGGAAAACAATGCTTCCTTTATTTAGCTTGAGTCTCTCAAAACAAAAGGACATCTGTAAGAGTCAACTTTAAATTCCAAAGGTGCTTTAAGTATGGATATGAAGCATACAAAACTTTGTTATTTATAAAATTGTTTAAAATTTCTTTTTAAGTTTTGTGTGACTCATATTTGTCTTCATACACATGTATTTTTAAAGTGCAAACTTTTTCTTCTGTTTTCCATTTTTTGCTTGGCTCTTCCATCCACCTCATCACTCTACTCTCACCCACGATCACCCCTCTAACACAAGTACACACATGTGCACATGCACTCACACACACACTATGCTGATTACTACTGGGGCTCAGAGAACAATACCCCAAATGAAGGCCTCAGAGGCAGCCTCAGAAACATAAGTTTTTCTCTCGCCTTCTCTCTTCCTGCCTCTCAGTCTCATTCTTCCCTGAGGCTAGCCATAGAAACTATAATCAGTCTTCCACAAGATGAGACATAAAAGCCAGAACCTCTTTTCCAGAAAGCCAGCCATAAAACCTAAAATTATTCTGTGAATAAAGGATGGCCATAAGGAAATTATCTGACCTACCTAGTTTGACTATAGGTCATAAGCCCCCCAATTTCCAAAGAGGGCCCTGCCCCACACCCAGAAGGAAGGAGTGCATGCTCAGAGTGGCCAAGAACAATCTAGACAGACAGAAATTTCTGGGTTTCCCTGCTCAGTCTATTAGCATTAGATCATATGCTTTTTGTCCTATCATATTTCTACACGACTACCTATACTTTATTTAACCTAAGCATAAAAATAGACAATTTCTCCTGTATTTTTGGGTCTTCATTCTGTAGATTTTCATGTATACAAGTTAAAATAAATTTGCATGCCTTTTCTCCTATTAATCAATCTGCCTCACGTCAGCAATTTTGCTGTGAACCTTTAGAGGGCCAAAGGCCTTGGTCCCTACACTACCTAGTGTGTATCCTTCCATATTTCTTACCAGGCTCATATATACACATACACACATATGAGTGTTTGTCATAGTCTATTTCATAAAAGTAAATCATATTACACATTCATTTTGCATCTTCTTTTTCCTTAACATTCCTACAAAAATCCCTCCAAATCAAGTGGTACCTTATAAAATAAAGAGAGAGAGAGAGAAGAGAGAGAACCTTGTAATAAACCATGGAAATTACCATTATTGGGAGACTCCATAATATTTTCCTTAAAATTTTAAGGAAATCAATTGGAAAATTACTATAATTAACAAATGAATTTATTGCAAGGGATCAATTAAAAAACATACAAAACATTATCTTTCTTGTATACCTGTCACAGTAAGTGAACATCATAATTCATTTCATTTTCTATTTGAATTTTCAGACTTTTATATAATTACTTTTTATTATTTGAGTAATATAAAAAGAATAGCTGATGATGAGAAAAATGAATAACATTTCAAGCAATTTTATTATGTTGTAAATTTGTATAGTTTTTTTTTGTTTCTTATGTTTGAAGTTATTGAGTTTCTTTCATTTAAGAGTTTATAGTTTCCATCAAAATTGTACTTTTTTTACTTCTTATTCTTTTTCCTGTCCCCTTCTCTCTCTTCTCCTTTAAAGATCCCAATTACATATATGTTATTAATATGTCACTTGATGTTGTCCCACATCTCACTAATGCTCTGTTTATAGTCATATATTGCTTAACAATGAGGACACATTCTGAAAAATGTGTCATTAGGCAATTTCATCATTGTGCACATATCCTAGAGTGTACTTACACAAACCTAGATGGCATAGCCTACTACACACCTAGGCTGTGTGGTACAGCGGATTGCTCCTAGTCTGCAAACCTGTACAACATGTTACTATACTGAATACTGTAGGCAATTGTAACACAATGGTAAATATTTGTGTATCTAAACATAGCAAAGATACAGTAAAAATACAGTATTATAATGTTATGGAACCACTGTCATATATGTGGTCCATCATTGGCTGAAACATTATAGGGTCCATGATTGTACATATTTTTAGTCTTTTATCTGATTCTATTTCATTCTGAATAGTTACTATTGCTATGTCTTCAACTTCACCAATCTTTTCTTCTGTAAAGTCTGATGGGCCATTAATTCCATCCAGAGTATTTTCATCTTAAATATTGCAGTGCTTTCTATCTCTAACATTTCATGTGAGTCTTTTCTATTTCTTACATGTCTCTACTTAATATGCTTAATCATCTTCTACCTTATATAATATGTGGAATATAACTATAATTGTTTTAATATCCTTGTCTACTAATTGTATCGTCTCTATCATTTGGGTCACAATTCCATGTATCTTTTGCATCTTTGGTGATTGGATGTTTTTGCATTCCTATTGCATTCCAAAAAAAAAAAAAAAAAGAAAGAAAGAAAGACACTCTTGAGCTCTGTTATTGGATGTAGTTAAGTTACTTGGAAATAGAGGATTTTTTGGTTTTTGTTATAAGCTTTGTTAGATGAGATCTGAGTAGCTTTCTGGGTAGGCCTGATTTTGCTTTATGACTCAGTCAATACCCATGTGATTACTCTACCCAACATCCTGTGAATTATGGGTTTTTCTCTCTGGCTACTGGAAGCTCAAACTATTCCTGACTCTGTGTGAGTTCTGGAGATTTTTCCTTCTGCTATTTTTGGGTTTTTCTTTTTCTCAGCCTCTGGTAATTCCATTACACACATGCATAGGTCATGTCTCAGGTGAAGAGTCAAGGGGGCCCTATACAGATCTCTGGAAAAATCTCTTTGGGCACTCTTCTTTGGAACTCTGTCCTGCAAACTCAACTCAGAGAGAGGATCAGGGTTTATCTGGGTTCCTCCTCCCTGAATTGGTGCCAGGAAATTATCTCTGAGTAGCAAGCTTGGATAGTCATAGAGCTCACTTCATTTGTTTAACCTCTCTTGGGGATCACTGTCCTGTACTGCCTGATGTCCAATGTTTGAAAATCACTGTTTCATATATTTTTCCACTGAAAAAATGGCTTCATGTCCCTGTTATTCCATTTTTAATAGATGCTGAATGATGGGATTAAGACTACTGGGATTTAGGGATGCTATGCTTGAGGCTGTGAGAGGATAGGAGGTGAAGGAATTGCCTGAGCAGAAGCCTGAAATAAGTGCAGATGTTAACTGCTTAGTTGGGGGACATATATCAGCCAAGTGGGAGTGCAGCAAAGCATGCTCCAACCTCGGAGTCTAAGGAGTCTCATGCATGAAAAGCTGCAGGCAGCCTGACATGAAAACTTCTCATGGCTGTAGAGGTAGATTGCAATATGTCAGCCAGGGAGAAGGGTCTCAAGGCTTCCATAGTGTTTGAACCCTGGCCCAAGTTCCTTCTCTCCCTTTCTCTCGACAATGCCTCAGTTAATGTAAAATCAGTCTCCCAGTGGGAAGCATGTAGTTTCCTTGTTTCTTGATCAAATGGGTCGCAGCTACTGACTGACATTAAAGATTGATATCCATGTACATAGCTTGAGCGTGGGATAAATCAGTTTACCTTGATCAAAAGGGTTGTACCTTCTGAAGAATTATGTGGTTTTTACTTCTAGAAAGGAGAAGGAAATTAGCTAAGACACCTTGTGATTTTGGGGGGAGCCCTGAAACCTTTGATCTTTGTATCCCGTGATTTTTTCACATGAGATCATTGTATTTTGCAACATGGCAAAGAGAATAAAAAGCAAGTGCTGGGGTTCAGTCACTGCCACCGTAGCATCAGAGTGCTGGTGGTCCCCTGACCTCCCGGCTTTCTTAACTATTATTTCTGTGTCTGTGTCTTTGTTTCTTTTATCTCTTGCAACACAGTCTGCCAGGGGACCCTATCTTTATTGGGGATGTCGTAAACCCCCGATAGCTGAAATCCAAAATAAAGGTATTTTAATATGCATCATAAAGGTTCAATAACTAAAAGATTTTTTAAACTGATGTATGAATTCCTTGACAGATCATTAAATCTATTAATATATATCATTGACAGTCATGTAATGTATCATAAAGGTGGGACCATAAATTAGTGGTCAAAAGGAGGAATTAATCAATAAAATGAGCTGGAAAATTCTTTAGCTATTTGGGAAAAAATAATTTTATATCTTCACCATACATAATACTTGAAATAAATTTCAATTGGAATAAAGAATGAACTGTATACAATGTGAATTAATCAAATCAGGGGAATTAGGGTATCCATCACCTCTGGCATTTGACATTTCTTTGTATTAGGAACATTCTGATTCCATTATTTTAGTTATTTTAAAATATACCCTAACTTATTGTTGCTTATAGTCACTTTGTTGTGCTATCAAATATCATTCATTCTAACTATATTTTCCCAAAAATGAGCAAATACAAAGAATTGAAGAGCTATTTAATCCCTTCATCTACAGAGTTTCTAAGTTTAAATTTAAAACTATATTAGAAAACACAGAATGAACATATATGGCTGATAGAAATAAAATGCTACATGTGAAGAATTATTAGTAAAATAAATGGTAAAAGTTGAAAAATATTTCAACAATCATTTATAAACAAAGTGTTAATCTTTGTAAATTAGAGAGAAATAAAAATTAATACAAAAATGAATGTGACCCCAACGTATAAGTGAACCCATGTTATGGGCAAATACTCCTCAAAATTATAAATTAAATTACTAAATAAACTTGTGATGAGCTACTGAATGTGTCAGTAATCAACTGCAAACTAAAAGTAAAAATGAAAATCTATTTTTATTTATCAAATTAAAGAACAGTAAGAAAAGATAAAACCCAAAGTTGGCTAGGTAGGGGGAATGAAATGAGTGCTTATCTACATTGTCAGTGGAAATAAAAATAAGAATTCCTTTTCTAAAAGCAATTTCACAATATTTATCAGCAGTCTTAAAAGTGCTTCTCTCCTCTGATTCTGTAATTCCACTTTGGGGAACGTAATCTTTTTCTTTTTATTTTGACACTCTAATTTATTTTAAAAGTCCTATAAGCTTTAAAAACATATATAATCTTGGAGCTTTGGTACAATGGGACTATGTGAATTTTTTGTTGTAGTATTTTTCCATCCACCTTACAATTTTCAGTTATGATATGCATTTATAGTGTACAAAAGCAAAACAAAATTTTCTAAAGTAAAAGTTTTCTACGTAATGTGTAAGCCTGACTTTAAAAAGCACTGAGTTTTTATAGAAATAGAAGCTATACCTCATCTCCCCATGATAAAGGGCAATAGCATTTAAAGGCTGAACCAGAATTACTAGCTCTGTTATTAAGGTAAGGAGTTTGCTTTAAAAGGAAAAATCTAAAAAAAGCAAAATGGAAAATGATTTCTCTGATATAATATAAATAACTCATATCTTAAGCAATAATAATTCTAAATGCAAACATTTATTTGTGCATAAACAAGTTCAAACTGTAAAAAGAATGGAAACACCTAATATTAATTAAATACATGATGATGTATCTAAACAATGAAATATTATACCACCATTAATAATGTTTACAAAGAATTTAGAGACAAAACATAGTTATTAATTTTAGAAAACAGGAGCAAAAGCAAATATATAGTAAGGAATTAACCATGTTAAAATTTCATAGCAGATATGCCTAGAACAATGTTCATGAATACATTATTGATTATCACTGGAAATATAAATATAGAATACTATATTCTTTTCCTCATACATTCCTGTGTTTTCCAAATTTTCAACAATGAACACACATTATTTTTCACAATCAGAAATAAGTTAACACTTTAAAAAATACCAATCCTCAAGACAGAATTAAAATTTCTTATAACATCTATTTTTAAAAAGATCTCATGCCTGGAACCCCCTGGGTAGTCTCACAAGTACAGTATGAAGACCCCTTCGAACTTCTCTGGTCTAGGAATCATCATTATTGCTAAGGTTGTCAATGTTTTCATCATCTTCCAGAGCTGATAAAATCTTATTAGTAATAAAATATCTGGGCAGTAATCTACTTCCAAGGAAGTAGAGTTCTTCCTCATGTTCCTCATCATGTCTTAATTTCTATTCTTGTACCTCATTTACTAAGTCTGCAGGGTCCCTAACAGTAAGATCGTTGTCAGAATCAGTTCTGAAGTGATACAGCATTAGAGGTAGAAAAAGTGCTGTCAAGTAGACTATGTTTACTTGGTCTATATCTGGAAAAGTTAATAAGCTCAGTCTCATGATTTTTACATGCAAAAATGGAGATAATAAAACCCACTTCCTAGAATTGTTATGTGTTACAAATAATAGATACGCATAAACCTATGACAGCCAGGTGTGGTGGCTCATGCCTGTAATCCTAGCATTCTGGGAGGCCGAGGTGGGCAGATCGTTTGAGCTCAGGAGTTCCAGACCAGCCTGAGCAAGAGTGAGACCCTGTCTCTACTAAAAATAGAAAGAAATTACCTCGACAACTAAAAATATATAGAAATAATTAGCTGGGCATGGTGACGCATGCCTGTAGTCCCAGCTACTCAGGAGGCTGAGGCAGAAGGATTGCTTGAGCCCAGGAGTTTGAGGTTGCTGTGAGCCAGGCTGATGCCATGACACTCTAACCCAGGCAACAGAGTGAAACTCTGTCTCAAAAAAAAAAAAAAAAAAAAAAAATTAAAAAAATTTAATTTAAACCTATCACTTAGTAAGTATTCAATAAATTGTAGCCGGTAGTAGTGGTAGTAATATTTCATGGAGTAAGTGCTAAATAGACATTTCTTGCTGGCTGATGGAAGGAATAGGCACTGAAATTATGCAGCTGGTGAAACTCTTCAGAAAAATAGCAAACCAATCTTGAGACACATTGTTGCATGTTATTATTTACATACTTCCTCCTCCCTAAAATAATATTTTTAACAAGATGCTTAGGAGAGCAATGTCTTCACCCAAAGAATGAACTTCCAAAAGCACAATTAGGAGTGATTTGGGAGCAGCAGAAATCTTTCAGGAATAACCTCCAATTTTCCTTACATTGCCTATGGGTAAGGCTATAAATTTAATAATGGAATGGTAAAATTTCAGGTATAGATGAGATTTTGGATATCTTCTTATCCACTAACACTTAATCAGCCACTTCACAGAGGAAGAAACCAAGACCCAATGAGCTAGAAGGAATGCCCCACGACAGGCAGTGTTGGAGACAAGACTAGAAGCCAGATCAAGCTTCTTGGTTCCCAGTTTAACCTCTATTGATGATATATTTCATGAAATGGACATGAGAGAGGAGGAAGAGGAAGACAAAGGTAGTAACAATGGTGGTGATGCTGCTGCTTCAAAAGAAATGCTACATGTATAAAGTGTTCTCTTCATTCTGTTCTGGGGAGGGACACTGATTTACAGTAGCATGGTGTTGTGGGCTGAATTGTGTCCCCCACCTCAAATTCATGTATAGAAATCCTAACCTCCAGTACCTCACAATGTAACAGTATTTGGAGAGGTCTTTAAAGGGTTAATTAAGTTCAAATGGAGTTTTTAGGGTGGGCCTTCATCCAATATAACTGGTGTCCTTACAAGAAGAGGAGGTTAGGGCACACATACACATGGAGGGGATGACCATGTGAGGACACAGTGAGAAGGTGGACCTCTGTGAGCCAAAGAGAGACCTCAGAAGAAACCAACTCTGACAAACATCTTGATTTTGGACCTCCGGCCTCCAGAATTGTGAAAAAGTAAATTTCTGTTAAGTCACCGAATCTCTGGTATTTTCTTATGCAAGTTCGAGCAGACTAATACACATGGCATTTAGTTCCTTTTATAAAAACAATTAGCCAGTTATTTGCACTAATCCTTCTTAGTGGTCGAAACTGGTCCCAACCATTCATGCCCTTCTTATAGGGAAATTTTTATGAGTAAAGAAATGGTAGGAAGGAAAGAAGTTGAAAGATGATTTAACAAAGGGATTAAACCCTCAGACGAGTAGAATAAAATAGGGAATAGAATGAAGTTGTTTAAAAAACGACAGGGAACAAGGAGAAATACTACCATTGTGAGCAAACTTTTTCTTGGGTTTATAGAAATGTCCTTTTGTTCACTGAGATTTTGGTGCTGGGCTAAATGTTTTTCCCCCTCCCTTAAAGCTTTCCTATCACCACCGTCTTCTTAATCGCTATATTTAATTATGTAAGGATTATATGTTTTATGCTGATTTTGCAAGTAGAAGAAAAAGGCTGTCATGTCAATGAATATGGAATTACCAAAAAGCCTAATTTTTTTACATAATACATCATGTCAACTGAAATATAGGGAGATATTAACATTTCTTTTGATTTAAATGACATGTCATATCTAGAACAAAGAAGCCTGTGCTACCTTAGAACACATAGCTTTACCTTGCAAATAGGAGTGTGCGATTGTGAAAGCAGGCCACCACTTGATGATGATTCCATTTCACTTTTGGCCAGCTTCCAATTAACTGGATGTCTGCCCACTTATTATTTACCTTGAAGAGAAGATTTATCACACTGAATCAAATCAAGATATATTTGGTTTTAATATGTTGATGTACAGTTTAACTTATTTCTTTATTTAAAAAAAAATTTTAGAGGTGAGGTCTCCCTTTATCACCCAGGGTGGAGTGCAATGATAAGATCATAGCTCATCATAGCCTTGAATTCCTGAGCTCAAGTGATCCTCCTGCCTCAGCCTCCCAAGTAGCTAGAACTACAGTCACATGCTACCACTCCCACCTGTTCTTAATTATTATTATTTTTTTTTAGAGACAAGGTCTCACTATGTTGCCCTTGCTGGGCTATAACTTCTGGGCTCAAGTGATCCTCCTGTTTCAGCCTCCCAAAGTGCTAGGATTGCAGGCATGAGCAACCATGCCTGGCCTATTTCTTGCTTTATTGTTTGCTCTGTTTCACAAAGATAATTATAAACTGAGAAAGAAAGGACAAATAGTTGTATACTCAAGTGGATATTTGTTTTGGCTTGAAAATATTTTACAAATAGGATTTTTTTTGAAAAATCAATCTGTGTCCAAACATATCTAAGACTTCGTAAAAATGCCTGTCCCTACCATTCCCTATTTATCAATATTTTAGTAAGAAACATCAGGGACTTGTAGAAGCAAGGTGGAACTGTGGCTGTTGTAGACAACTTTTTAATTTTTAAATTAGAATTACTAGTTTGTCAAAAATAATATCTTTCTAACTTTGGCACAATATATGTCTCATGGTAACTCTTCAGTGACTGGTTATATAAGCCCTGATGACAAATTTATAATTATGAAGGGTTTTTTCTTTTCCTCTTTGCAGACAGGAAGAGACTTCTGCAATAAGTCTCTTAAGACTAAGATGTTATATTTCTGGCTTTTTCTTGCAGATCATTTAAATTAAAATTGTGGCTGAAAAAACAGTATGTGAAATATCGTCTTGTGATTTCAAATACCCTGAGTTCATTAGAACAGCAAAACACTTGCCGATAATTTATCAGAAACTGAACAAGCTGGCACCTAGCAAATGAAGAAAAGTAAATTTAATCTGCAGTTTAATTAAAGTGTAGAAGGATGTGATGATCATATGAATTATATATTTTCATAGGGAAAATGTCCATAGAAATCTAGGGCATAATAACTGACAGCATTACATCTTTGCAATTTTAGCTTTTGGAATTTTTATGAGAGAGTGAAGACGTAGTTTGAGTAAGATCAAGGTGTCAGAAAATTGTGCACACTAAGCTTAGATTTAATGGTGATCCATGGGGTGCCTTTATGTAACTCTTGGCTTTAGATCTTTCATACATGTAGGTCATCACAATTCTTTATTTTCTTGCATAAGTCTTGATAAACATTGGTTTAATAAATCAATCGACCAACTAAAAATATTTAGTTATTTTGGGTCTTCTGGGCACATGTGGTCCACATACATGATTACATGGACATTTTCAAAACAGAAATAAATAATGATTAAGAATAAGCAACTTGCATGCAGACACGACAAAGTGGTCTTCTTACCAAAAGGTATTCTATTTTCCAGAGTTTGGGGATGTCTTAATCCATTTTATGTTGCTATACCAGAATACTTGAAACTGGGTAATTTATAAACAATAGTTTATTTGGCTCACAATTCTGGAGACTGGGAAGTCCAAGAGCATGACACTGGCATCTGGTAAGGGCCTTTGTGTTGCATCATCCCATGGTGGAATGAGGAAGGGCAAAAGAGCAAGAGAGGGTCAGATTTGCTTTTTAAACAACCCATTCTTGTGATAACAAACCCACTCCTGTGATAACTGTGTTATTCCATTCATGAGGGCAAAACTCTCATGGCCAAATCACCTCTTAATGATCCTGCCTGTTAATACCATCACAATGGCAGTTAAATTCAAAGTAAGTTTTGGAGTAGACATTCAAACCATAGCAAGGGGCTGGAATTATGGGACAGGAGAAGGACAGTTCTAATTGCTGAAATAGAAATAATGTATTTGCTCATTGACAAAAAATATCTTTGTTTTTCTTGCCTCACAGAGGTTGTTTTCTTGATAGACTAAAAACATCAAATAGCCTTTACTTAATTATGGGCTAAGTGCATTCTGATGAGAGAGTGAGAAAACTTGATAATACTATGTCAATATTCTTAGTTATCAAGAAAAGCAGGGTCTAACAGATTTTAACAAAAGTTTTGTCAAGATTTAATATCTAAGGGTCTTTCTTTGCAAATTTTATTTGCTATCTCTTATGAATGTGCCATCCAGTTATTTAATCTGTTTACAGTCTCTACCAGCATATAAAACAGGGATAGACTGATAGATGTTGACAGATGGATAGCTGTGGAGCTGTATGTATAACTCTTATGACAAATTACTCTTTATTCAGTTCATAAATGTGTGCAGGAATATTATGAAAATAAATCAATTCTCTATTCCAAAACATTGCACAAAGCTAAAGCCAAAAATATTGTGTTGGCTGTCTTGCTACCTTTATCTGACTTCTTCTGAAGATTCCTTTAGCTACGCAAGGTTCTCAAACCTCTCTAAGAAGCCTTTGTGTGACTGTACCAATTAGCTTTTCCTTCAAAATAAACTATTCCAAAATTAAGTTTCTGAAAACAATCCTTTTTTTTAAGCTTATAATTCTATGAATTGGCAATTTGGGCTGGGACCGGCTAGGGAGTTTCTTCTGCTGGTCTTGGTTGGGCGTACTTGTGTGTCTAAAACAACAATTAGCAAGCCTTTTCTGTAAAGGGCCAGATAGTAAATATTTTAGGGTTTGTGAGCCATAAAGTCTCTGTTGCAACTACTCAGCTCTGCCAATGCAGCACTAAAGAAGCCATAGACAGTAGTCTATATGAGCATGGCTGTTTTTCAATGAAACATTATTAACAAAAACAGGCAACTGTCCAGAGAACTCTAGTCGCCAATCCCTGGTCTAGGGCCAGAAGCTTGTCAGCTGTGGGCTGGCTGGCCTAGAATCACCTCAACTGAAATGGTGAGCACTTTTCAAGTTTCTGCTAACATTCTGTTTGATAACTTTCCATTAGCCAAAGCGAATTGCAAGCCAATTTAATTTCAAAAGGTGTAGAAATAGACTATGCACCTTGATGGGAGGGGAAGAATTTGTGGCCATTTGTAATCCTTTAGTTCTCAGCCAACCATAATTCATGTATCTAAATAATCTTTAGCAATATATACTAAGAGACAATACACAGCTAGAGCTCATAGTAACCACATATATCCAGTTAGTCTTCCTATGTTGATCCTGAATTCACAGATCTCTTAGAATGGTTCTTCTCTTTTCTAGGATAAAGTGAAATGGTCCTAAGGAGAGTGCCTTCTATGCATCTTCTGTGTAGTAAGTGACCAAGTAGGGTCACTTACTGAGAATGTAAAAGGACCCAATTGGCCCAAAAGCATCACTACCAATAGCATCTTCTACCATTTGAGCCACTCCTTTGGGGTTAGCAACATTAAGGCACTTGCCTCCAGGAGCACCTGATTAGAGTACATCCAAGCCAGCAGAAAGCCCAACTTCTAGCTCAGATTCATTGCCTGCCACTTTGACAAGCACATTATAGTGCTGAGGGCACCATAAGGGCTGGTGGCTGGTCTCACACCTCTCACAATGCTTTTATGTTTTTCTATAATGGTTTCTTCTTGTCTTTTCTGTTTTCTCCTTGTCATTGAGTATAAGAGTGTGTCTTATTTGTCCAACATATGTTGAAAGATCACTCAAATGTAAATTTGGGAGGGAATATAGATATGGTTGGGGGAGAGGAAATGTAGGCACAGAGAGCACATTCTTAGCAAGGCAGATCCTAGGGAGGTCTTGCTCAGGCCTGTTAATGGCAGCATGAGAACATCCAAAATCAATTGCAGCCTGTTTCATGGTTTGCCTGGAAGAAGGAAAATATCCTTAACTGAGTGTCTGTGATGTTACAGGCCCAACTTTAAGAATTTGGCTACAGTTCCTTGTTAAGTCCCCTTAAAATTCTCTTAAAAGAGTATTATTCCCATTTTACAGATGGGAGAACTGAGGCTCAGAGGTGTTCAGTGAATTTGGTAAGGCCACTCACCTAGTAAGTGGCATAATAAGGATTGAAACCTAAGACATGATCTGACAAGTCCAACTGCTTCTTCCAAGCCTGGAGAAGTCATACAGGTGTTTTTTTCCATCATATTGTCTAATCCCTTCAAAGCAAACAGCATTAACTTTCTAAATGTTTGACATCCAAACTTTCCTTTTCACTTTGGCTGACAAATTTTCCAAATTATCCAGTGACTGTGAGCAAAAATAGTAGTTTAAATGTTGACTGTGACACACAACGCATTCTCTACCCTATGCTCAGAAGCTTGCCATCTCTTACTAGAATTAGAATAGATCCTAGGAAATCATCCATCTTGCTTGGCACTCACTTCAAGGCTTGGTAATTGTCTCAACCTTTCTCAAGGTTCTCCAGCACAGAGTCCATATCTTTCCACTGGAGGCCTCTTCCAGTATTTTCTTTTGTTGAAAGAAAAGAGTATTTTCTTAATGAGGATCCAAATTTCCTGTAGTTATAACTTTAAATCTATTACTGTCTTCTAAGAAAATAAAGAAAAATTATCCAATTCATCCCCATGAAAATTCAATTATACAGTCATGTGGCATATAACAATGGTTCAGTCAACAAACGACCACATATACAATGGTGGTCTCATAAAATTATAATGGAGCTGCCATATACTGCTGTACTATTTTTTATTTTTTATATCACATTTTTACTGTAACTTTTCTATGTTTATGTTTAGATACACAAATGCTTACCATTGTGTGTTACAGTTGCTTACAGTGTTCAGTACAGTAACATCCTGTGCAAGTTTGCAGACTGGGAACAATAGGCTATACCATATAGCCTAGGTGTGTAGTAGGCTATATCATCTAGGTTTGTGTGAGTACACTCTAGGATGTTTGCACAATGACAAAAATCTCCTAGTGACACATTTCTCAGAACATATCCCTGTTGTTAAGCAATGCATGAATGCATACTTGAAGGTAGTAAT
This sequence comes from Microcebus murinus, assembly GCF_040939455.1. Taxonomy (NCBI): domain Eukaryota; kingdom Metazoa; phylum Chordata; class Mammalia; order Primates; family Cheirogaleidae; genus Microcebus; species Microcebus murinus. The sequence goes on from NC_134136.1 coordinate 117,997,250, forward strand.
TATGCCTTCAGCTTCTCTTAATCACCTATACCTTCCCTAAATAGTTTTTGGCATTATGTAGGAGGACAATCCTGATCATAATCACATCTCCATCTCCAGACACTCCTTAAAAGAATCAGACTAACGGTTGTACTTCCACTTTTTAAGAGATGAGTTTTTGGACTTTGCCATGTGGTCTCTAGAGGCTGACAAGACAAGAAAATGGATTCTTCCCTAGCACCTCTGGAAGCTTCTAGAGACCACTCACACTCCTTGGCTCATGGCCCCTCCTCCATCTTCAAAGCTAGCAAATGTGAGTGTAGTCCTTCTCACATCATATCACTCTGACCTGGCTTCTATCATCATATGTCCTTCTGACTCTGACTTTTCTGCCTCCCTCTTATACTTTTAAGGACACTTGTGATTACATTAGGCCCATCTGAATAATCGAGACCATCTCCTTACCTTAAGGTCAGCTTATCAGCAACCTTAATTCCATCTGCAACCTTGATTTCCCTTTGCCATGTCACCAGAGGCTCCCCCACTGTGCTGTCTAACCCCTCCCCACCCCCCAGGCCTCACACAGTCCATGGATGGGTGATTCACTGCTAACCACCCTCTGTATCCTCTCCAACCTCCACTGCCTTTCCTCCTGTCTTTCCTGGTCTTGCTTCAGCATCTTTGTCTGAAATCTTTCAGATGTCTTCACTGGGTCCCCCTTTTTTATCTGCCCTTGACATATGCATGTTCCCAGGGACCCCTTTAAGTTTGTTTATTCTCATGGCTTCCCTTACCACTTATGGGCTTCAGACTACCATGCCTGTGTCTTAGTTCTGTCCTCTATCTTGTCCAGCCCAGCACAGTACTTGTAGGGCCATAGGTCCCCCACCCTCTGTAGAAAGTGGAGGGTGGCCCACAAACGGAGCACTCTAGCACCACCTTCCACATCTACACACCTCACCTCATTCACAAGTCACATGTCTCTTCTCTCTCTACTACTCCTTCTCCTATTATACCCTCACCTAATCCTTATGGAATGACAGATGTAGCCAACAGAGCCACAGCCTTGATCTTCAGATATGATCCCATCACTCCATTAGTAAATGTCAAGCCTTTGCTCCAATACTCCCCTGTCCACTCCATTTAAGATTTTTGTCACACCCTGCCAACATTCCCAATTTCCCTTACCCTACCCTATTTTTTGTTTCTTATAATACTTACCACATTCTAACTATACACTTAACTTATTTATTATGAATATTGCTTGTCATTTGTCCCTTCATTAGAATGAAAGTTCCACAATGGCAGGAATTTGCATCTGTTTTGTTCTCTGGCATATCCCCAGCATTTAGAACAGTACCTGGCATGGCACATAGTGAGTTTTCAATAATTATTTGTTGTACGAATAAGTGAATAAAACGATAATAGAATAGTGACTCATGAGGCATATGAGAATTAGAAATAGAGAAAAAGACATTGGATGCAGTCAAGACCAGAAGACAGGGTTCAAAATTCCATCCACATATAATGTAACAGGCCCTAATGTAGGGCATTACCAGTGGTTATGCAAAAGGGAATTTCAATCAAAGGGCCTGGAAAGGGCTCCAACTCATGTAATAGAGGGATCATTTCAGATCAGAATTACTATATTATATTATATTATTAGAACCTGAAATTGTGCTCTTGGTTAAGTCCCAGATGACAGGTGACATGGTAGACAAAAGCTGCACACATAAGTCCTTACTAACAGTTGCCTGCTTCATCTTGAGTGGGGCTCCCAAGATGTATTAACCATGTTTTTAAAAAATTTTCTATACTTTATAATGCTTTGACATCTTGAGGTCATACAGACCCAGGGTGAGAGGAGACTGCCCCTCCCAGAGGTAGCTAATTCCTAGAGATAGAAAACAGTTTACTACAAACCAGCCGATACCAAGTCCATATCCTCCTCCACTTCCTTTTATAAGGCTTCTGCTGTCTGGGATACTAGCCCCCTGCTCCAAACCACCCCAAGGCCAGTTACCAGGCAACCCTATAGCCCAGAGCCTGCCCAAAGTATTCAAACTACCCAATCCTAAGGATGTTCAGCTTGCCTACCCTGCCTTGCCCATTTTTCCCATGAAAACCACAATAAAGGCTCTGGCTCATGCTTTTCCCTCTCTCCTTCTGCCTCCTGACTGACCTGGCACTTCCCTATGTGGCCCCGCAGGGTGTGCTGTGACTCTGATTCTAGGGATTTGTGAGTAAAAACGTCTTCCTTCATGACAGAGTCATTTCTGTGTCTGTGTGTCTTACCATATGCAATTCCAACAAATCCCAGGTACATTTTAATCCACAGTGCCTTTGAAACTTCTGGTCAGATTTTCACAGCCTAGAAGTTCTGACTGAGAAAGCTCAGCTAAGCTGAGATGATAAATTTCTTTGCCTTGCTTAACTAAGTGGCACAAGGAAGGTATTGAAAATGAAAATACTTGGGGTTACATTGTATTTATATAAGTGTATCGACAAGTGTTGAAGTTTTGTGTTGCTCCAAGCAGGCTTTTCTTTTCTTTTTCCAAGACGCTTGAAATGCTTAAGAGAATTTGGTCTACTAAATACATTTATTAGATTTTCGGAAGTGGTAAGGAGGGTTTTTCCTGTTAGATTTGTGAGTATGCCTTTGTAAAAGTGAGAGAATCGAATATATTAAATTTGTAAATGTAGTTTGAAATATCTAAGGTAATTTGATTAATTAAAGATGAAACTGGTGATAAATAGAATTTGATCTGTGAAATTTATGAATTAGCCAATCATTAATCAAATAACCAATTAAAGTGATCATTCTTTTTCTTATACAAAAACACTAAGTTTATAAATATAATCTAAAAGATGGGCTTAAAACCTTAATAAAGGTATAGTTCTCACCTTAAAAATTAAGTAGTAAAAGCCAACCTATGGACTGGGAAAAAATATTTGCAACCTGTATATCTGATATATTTTTTAATACCCAAAATATATAAGGAACTCATACAACTCAGAAAAACAAATAGCCTGATTAAAGAGTGGGTAAGGGAACTGAATAGACATTTTTCCAAAGAAGACATATAAATGACCAATGGGCACATGAAAAAGTGCTCAACATCACTAACCATCAGGAAAATGCAAATCAAAACTACAATAAGATATCACTTCACACTTGTTAGAATGGCTATTATGAAAAAGACAAGAGATAAGTCTTGCCATGGATGAGGAAGAAAGGTAACCTTTGTACAATATTGGTGAGAATATAAATGGGTACAGTTATTATGAAAAACACTATGGAGGTGCCTCAAAAATCTAAAAACAGAGCTACCATATGATCCAGCAGTCCCACTTCTGGGTTTACATCAAAAAAAAAAAATCAATAGTTTGAAGTAATATCTACACTCCCAACTCCCATGTTCATGGCAGCATCATTCATAATAGCTAAGACATGGAAGTAACCTTAGTGTTCATTGATGGATGAATAGATTTTAAATAAATGTGGTATACATAATGGAATGTTATTTAGACTTTAAAAAGAAGGAAATCTTCCTATTTGTGACAACATGGATGAATTTCAAGGGCATTATGCTAAGTGATATAAGTCAGACACATAAAGACAATGTATGATCTCACTTTTATGTGGAATCTAAAAAAGTCAAACTCATAGAAACAGAGAGTGGAATGGTGGTTGTCAAAGGCTGGGGTAGGGGAGGTGAAGAAATGGGAAGGTATTGGTCAAAATATACAAACTATCATTTATAAGATGAATTAAGTTCAGGGAATCTAAGGTGACTATAGTTAATAATACTCTATTGTTTACTTGAAATTTCCTAAGAGAATAGATCTTAAGTGTTCTCACCACACACACACAAAAAGGTAACTAGGTGAGGTGATAGATGTGTTAACTGACATGATTGCAGTAATCATTTCACAATATATACATATATTAAATCATCATGCAGGACACCTTTTTTTTTTTGAAAGGAATTTGAACTTTCTTGATTACATATGTACCTGAAAAAGACTGATTTACATGGATTTTAACAAAAATATGAAATAAAGTTACATTTCTGCACACATGCATTTGGAAATACATTTAAACCCTGTTTCAGTTTGAACCTCACTAGAGTAAAGAGGTTTAAGAAAACATCTTCAGTTTCTACTTCAAGTGTTAAGCTTGCATGGAGGCAGGGAGAGACTGAGTATTATCACCTATACTACCTTTACTGAATGTTTACAACATACTGGGCACCATTCTGTGTGTACATTTAATGCTCACAAGAACCCTATGAGGGAGGTGTAATTATTATTTTCATTTTTACATATGAGAAACAGAGGCTCAGAGAGACTAATTTACTCAAGTTCACATGATAAGTACATTATGGAACTTAGATTGACAAGGATAGTTCCATTTGAGAGACTCTGTGCTCGGTCATGTGGCTGTGAGAAAGATTCACACCCACTAAGACAGCTAGAGAGGAAAGATCACAGGGAGAAAACAAGATTTGAGACACTGTTGGGGTTGACTGAAGGTCAGTATCTGACCAATTCTCTGTTTTGGGCAGTCTTTAATACAGTAGCAATGGTATAATTCTTTTAACATAAAGTATCAAGTGTCCCTTTGGGATTTTAGCCATCTATGATGTATCTACTGTGTTTGGTTTTGTACAGTACTTCATTCAGATAGGAGAAAGGACAAGACATTTACAGATAATAGTTATCCTGAATTTTTGCGCATGACTCTTAAAGCTCTTCTATTTGTGGTTGCCTTCCTTTCAAAATGTAATTCAGTCCTCTGATTTTTGACATTTCTTGAGGTTTTTTACTTTTGCGCCAATGTCCTTGCTTTCCCTTTCTGCTGAGTCTTGGGCAGCAGGCTGAGAATTTGAGTTAGCACTGTGCAAGCATCAACCACGTTGCTTATAGACAGCCTGTCAGGATACCTTACATTTATAGTTTTATTTGTCAATTATTCCTCAGTAAAACTGGTATAAAATTAAATAGTAAGACACAGGTAATTATAATAACATTTTTCTATGCATGAAAACACTTTGGAAAGAAAAGTCATTGACACTTAAAATTTTTCAAAGGCTTCACAATGCACCTAAAATCAAGTCTACGATTCCTAGCTCAGCCCAAAGTCCCTGGAGAGGCAAGTCAGCCTCTGCTTGCCTTCCCAAGTCATCTCCATGCTCCTCCGCCTCCTGCCTAGCACCTCATCCCACACCCCAGTCTGTGTGGCTGCCTGTTGCTGGATGCCAGCTCCCTCGCCTCCTCCACATGCTGGTGCCATCTGAACCCTCCTCGCCACAGGGCTCTCTCCTGCTCATCCTGCAATTCTCAGCCTGAATGTCTCTTCCTTGGGAAGCCCATGCTCTGACTAAATTTGCCCCCTGAAGCAAACTCTCACAGGACCCTGTACTTTTCAGGTTGAATTCACATTGGAATTCTTTTTTTCCTCTGAGTAGCTGGGACTACAGGCATGTGCCACCATGCCCGGCCAATTTTTTCTATATATATTTTTTAGTTGGTCAATTAGTTTCTTTATATTTTTTAGTAGAGGCAGGGTCTCATTCAGGCTGGTTTCGAACTCCTGACCTTGAGCAATCTACCCGCCTTGGCCTCCCAGAGTGCTAGGATTACAGGCGTGAGCCACCACGCCTGGCCACGTTGGAATTCTTGTTAAAGCAAATGTTAGTTACAGCGGGTGGTCCCGAGGACAAACCGAGCGGCACACGGAGAGTCGAGAATCAAAGTTTATTTCTCTGCGGGCTCAGAGGGGTCTTGCCACCAAATTCTGAGCCCCGTCTACCAGGTTTTTTCCACTTTTATTAAGTTCGAGTGGTCTGAGGGGTGGGGTCTCAGGTGGCTGATGTGCCAGATGGGGGTCTTCCTTATCAACTTCAGCAACCTATGTCAACTGTCACATGTGGAGAGCCACGCATGTGAGTGGACAAGGAGTTATTTTCCTTGCTGCATAGAAAACCTCAACAATGTTCAGGGCTTCTCAATGTGACTGTGACACAGCCTCTTACCCATTTCATTGGCAAAGAAAAACTGGATAGCAAAGCATGGTCTCTTTTGGCGGGACTATGAGACTAATGGAGCTTCAAGAACTCACAATGTGTGGAAAAGAGAAGAAATAAGGCATAAAAGCCTGTTACAGAAAGGTTGCTGTAGTGTAATGTGTTCTTCCCTGCCCTTCTTTTCAAAGCCAGAAAAAAATGAATGATGATAGAGTTCACCAGTTCTTTCTTAAGTGAATGAATGAGGCTTTCCTGAAGAAAACAGTCTCACAAAATGAATGGCTCCATCACACAACCTAGCAACGCAATCGGATGTTATGAACCAAGATCACCACAAGCTATAGTCAATGCACAAAGACACAAGATAAATCTGAATCCAGAGGATGTATATTCATGTTTAAAGTATTGACTGATTGCATGGATTGCATGAAATTTGCCTAGAATATCTTGGTACATTTTGCATTACCAAAACTTTGCTGTGGCAACCAAAGACCTAGAAATTAGTTTTTATCAAGATGGCTCCAAATCTGTTTGTGAATGTGTTTCCCTGACCTGACACCAGGACATTTGAAATATAAGTAGCCTCTTGTGGTCTAATCCACCTCCTTGATTCTGAGCATAAAGAGTACATGCAGTCTCTGTGTTATAGTAGACCATTAGCACCATCTAAAGGCTACATACCAAATGTCTTGCCAGTATGCATGTTGCTCACACTGCTGTTTGTTCTGATGATATAATTGTTTAGGGGACCAACACTCTGAAAAATTTAGCCTACCTGGAATGTAGCCGCAGGTCACTATTGCAAGCTATGTGTCTATGATGGTTGTATTCCTGCGGAGGTGCATGTGGTCTGTAACGCTTCCCTGTTAGAAAGAGGTAAAACAATAGGCCAGTATATCAGAAGTTGTGTCAGACTGCTTTCTTGTGTCAGCAGAGTGAATTTCCTGAGCTGAAGAATGACAGTTCAGGTCATTCATTCTGCCAGTGGGCCTAGTCTAAACTTGGCCATGAGTGTGGGGTTGAAGGAGTTGGGGAGGAAGGATGAGGCAGATATCCCATTAGCTTGGGCCTGAGAGATTGGGGCTCCATTCCTGCTTTGCTGTGTGCTATGTTTGTGACTTTAACCTCTTTGAACCCCTCATCTATAAAGCAAGGCCGTTCAACTGGATTATCTCTAGTGGCCCCTCCTATTCTGACATCAGTGTGGCCCTGGGCCCTGGGAAGGTGTTGTAGATGGCCTGGTTCCTTACCTCTGTTTCATATCGTTGCAGGGAACAAAATAAAATTATCCAGGCGAGTCTCGGTTATGGAATTCTTAAGCCTAGCCAAGTTTAACCCAAATCCTTTGGATTCAAGACCAAGGAAAATTTGTCTTAAAATTTCTTTGGGAAGTTTAAAGGGGCCCCAAATTGTTAGCTGTAGTCCCCAGGGTCCCTAGAAGCTGGTGTGCTCCCAAGAATCTTTTAGAAATAGACATTAGTCTTATAAAAGACATAAGTGGTAGGTGGTTGTTAGAATAAATTGAACTTTTTCTTTTTTTAGAACAAATTGACCTTTGGTCCTGACCCAGCTTCTCTGATATAGTCATCCAGTGGGAAAGTGCCTTGTCTAAAGGTCAAACCTAGGTAGGTGCAGGGAGGGAGAGTGGGTAGATGGAAAGAGCAAAAAACAGACAAAAAGAATCAAGCTTAGTAGATAACTTGGGGCAAATCATGCAACTTCTTTAGGCTTTGGTTCCCATGTCTGTAAAATGTGGGTAAAAAAAAAGTTGTTAAGGGGATTAAATTAGATAGTGTGCCCTTCTTATTTAGTGCCCCATACTTGATACAGAGTGAAGATTCTATGAGTGATGTCTTTGCCTCTTATCTTAAAATCAGTCTTTCCTATTGGAGGCAACAGAGCTCTCAAAGAAGACTGAAGGCTCTTCCTTATGAGCACAGGCCCCAGCAATAGATTCCAAGTCTAAACTCAACAAAGGCTTGCCAGGGTCCTCTGTGACACAGACCTGGGCCTTGTCTTTGTCTTTCACTATTTCCTGAGTATCTGCCTTTGCCCTGCAGAATCCTGCTTCTCTGCTTTCTGCACAGGTAGCTTTTGCTGTCAGGGTATTTGAAGTTTTCCTTTGATGGCTTTGCAACTAAGCAACTTAATTATGGATCAGCATTCTACCTAAAAGCTTATCTCTCTCTTTCTTTTTGCCTCAAATATTCCTGGCATATATCCAAGGCCTCAGTGCACAAAAGCAAAAGGAAGGCTGACCCACCCACTACTGAGCGGCCCCCAAATCCCTTCCCAGCCATCTGCTGCCTGGGGCCTTTGTTAGAAGGAGAGAGGAAGAGTGAGCTAGGGGGAAAAGAAAAGGAGAAATGTAACACATTTTATAAAATATACCATATTTTTAAAACATTCTCAAACTGAGTGATGCATTATCAGTAATTCTACCCTACATAAAATAATAGAGTTAACTATGTTTGAGACTGGTCAAAACAATATTTTAATGACATTGCTAGATTACCCCTATTTTTAATCACATATGTAAAACATCACCCATACCCAACCCTTAAAAAGAAGAAAAGGAAAAATAGAGAAACCCAATAAGTAAAAATAGAAGATTTCTTAGAGGTGAAAATAAAAAAAGGATAGATTTTTTTTAAAGCTCCCTTACCTTGAGAACAGATGTTAGAGGGGGACTGTGTGTGTGCGTGTGTGTTTGTGTGTGTGTACAAAGAATATTCATGGTACAGAAAGTGTTCTTCACAATCTGGTCTAAGAAACTGAGAAGTTAGAAAGCCTAAGTGATTCACTCAGGATCACATGGTTGGTTAGTGGTGGAGTCAGAGGTGCATTCAGGTTTCCTGACTCCGAAGGGTTTGCTGTACAGAGCCACCTTGGCAATAAAGTCTCTGAAATGTCAAACTCACTATTGATTGCCAAGTGCTAAGCTGGTTCATTCATAATTTGCAGGCCCATCCTCTTTGCTCTTGTTCTTAGACTTGTCCACCACATCAGCCTTTGTGCCCCAGTGATTTCAGTACATCCATGAAATCTCAAAAATAATATATAGTTCAAATTGATATGCCCTTTGAGCATAAAATACACACCAGACTTCAAAGACTTGGTATGAAAAAAAGAATATAAAATATCTCATTAATAACTTTTCATATTGGTTTTCTGTTGAAATGACAATATTTGAGATAATTGAATTAAGTAAAATATGTTAACATTAATTTCACCTGTTTCTTTTTATTTTTAAAATATTGCTACTAAGACATTTTAAATGATATATATAGCTCATATTACATTTCTTTTAAGCAGAACTGACTTAGGTGATATAGAATTGTAATTTTCCAATTTTAATTTGATATTCTCCCCTTTGTTCAATTCTAAGACTTGCTACAAAGGTTTCTGGCTCTGGATGAATGACTGCTATTTTGGGAAAATGGGAGACAGATAATTAAGATGAATTAAACTGTATTAATCTATAAATGCACTGTTTGTGGAAATCATATAAATTATGCTAATCAATAGTTGTTCTATTTTGGAAAAATAGAAATTAATGCAAGGAATCAATGATTTAGATGTTTTAACCTGTACTATTTACTATAATCTTCCCTTCCATGGGGTGGAACATACAGTCTCTGACTCTCTAGTGTTCTTTTTTTTTTATTCAGGATACTATGGAGATACAAACATTTTTGTTACATGTAATACATTTGCCCTGGTCAAGCTAGGGCTACAAGCATGTTCCTCCCCCATACAGTTCGTCCTGCTTCCATTAGTTGTGGGTTTACCTCCCCCCTACCCACCCACCCCCTACTGGCACCCAATGAGTATTACTACCATGTGAACACCTTAGTGTTAGTCAGTTAGTACCAGTTTGGTGGCGAGTATATGTAGTACATGTTTTTCCACCCTTGTGATACCTCACTTCAAAGGATGGGCTCAATCTCTATCCAGGATAATATAAGAGGTACTAGATCACCATTGTTTTTTGTAGTTGAGTAGTATTCCATGGTATACATATACCATATTTTATTTATCCGCTGATGTATCGATGGGCACTTGGGTTGTTTTCACATCTTTGCAATTGTGAATTGTGCTACTATAAACATTCAAGTGCACATGTCTTTATTATAGAATGTCTTTTTTTCCTTTGGGTAGATGCCTAGTAGTTCTATTGCTGGATCAAATGGTATTTCTATTTTTAGTTCTTTGAGGTATCTCCAAATTACTTTCCACAGGGTTTGTACTAATTTGCAGTCCCACCAGCAGTGTAAGAGTGTTCCTGTCTCTCCACATGCATACCAACATTTGTTGTTTTAGGACTTTTTGATAAAGGCCATTCTCACTGGAATTGGGTGATATCTCATTGTGGTTTTGATTTGCATTTCCCTAATTGATTAGAGATGTTGAGCATTTTTTATACATTTACTGGCCATTAGTCTACCTTCTTTTGAAAAGTTTCTGTTCATGTCCATTGCCCATTCATTGATGGGGTTCTTTGATTTTTTCTTGTTGATTTTCTTAAGTTCTATCTAGATTCTTGTTATCAGCCCTTTATCAGATATGTAGATAGCAAATATGTTCTCCCATTCTACAGGTTGTCTACTCACTCTAACAATAGTTTCCTTGGCTGTGCAGAAGCTTTTTAATGTGGATCACTTCCCCCTCCAAGAACACTGCAGCTCTGGTATTCTTAAGTTTAAAATTGACCAAAAGATTTACCTTCATGAGGGTCTTCTATCAGAACACCACCAGAACATATTTCAGAATTGGCTAATTAACTCACAACTTTAAGAGGAATTGTTAAGTTGTGTTGTTGAGAATAATTGAATGATGAGAGGAAGTGAAGGCTATATACTTATTTAAGAGCAAAATAATTTCCCAGGAAAAGTGTTGAGAAACTTGCACATTTCATTACTTTTGTTATTCTAATCTAAGCCTGATCCTGAAGTGTAGGTGGGCACATAAAATGATCTCATAGGCATTTTTTGTCACTAGTATAAATGTAATCTGAAGGTGGATTACACAGCTAAAAATCAAGCTATCAAACAACAACCAGCTCTAATTTTTTCTATCAATTATAGCTTTAAAAAATAAAAGCATTTTACTGTAGAGTAATATAACAAGAAATCTCAAGAATGCATAATTTTTGCAGGGAAATAAATTAGGGCAAAAATAATGTTCAGTTTAACAAAAGCTGTAGTTCAGAAGTTACAATTTGTTCAAACTATGGATGCATAAGGGGAATGACAGCTAATACTCATGAGTACTTACCAGGTGCCAGGCATGGTTCTAGGTCTCTACACATCATGTATTGACTCATTTAATCCTCAAAATATGAACATGAAGTACAATATATGTATGTTATCTTCATCCCTGCCTTACAGATGTGGAATCTGAGGTATACATAGGCCAAATTTTTTCTCAAAGTCACATGGCTAATAAACAGTGGAACAGGGGCCTGTGAACCCAGGTAGTCTGGCCCCAGAGTTCATGCGCTTAACATACAATGATTAACACTATGAATTGGCAGGTAAGGGTAGACAAAGAGTCAGAGAAATTCACAGTGTGTTGATTTCAACAACAGTAAAGCATTTTTTGTGTGTTGTCCATTAGAAATTGCCAGCAAGAAGAATCAAGAACGGAGCATTGGCCAATGGAGTGAACACTGGTTGGGAAGTCAGGAGACAGAGGATCAAAAACCTCTATAAAATGAGAAAGTTGGGCTACATGCCCTCCATATTCCTCTTCAAACCAGCAATTCTGTTAGTGCTGTGGTTTCTCATGGCTTCCTCCAACAACGGCTATCTAAAGAGTCATGAATTGCAAGTGAAGTTATGGAACCTAATAAGGGAAAGAGAAGGAGACTGTCCCAGTGCAAAAGGGGAAATAATTAGATATGTTAGGATTGTGGAGAAAAACACACTGCTACAGTAGACTAAAGATTGAAGAGAACACATTCTTAAGAATTTCGTTATTTAAAACCACAAGCAGGGTTTAGAATGTCAGCTCTTACAAGAGAGAATTACCTCTTTAAATTTATTTTCAGAGCACATATGCATGCACAGATTTCTACACTTTGTAATGAAGATGGCAATATTAGATTTGGTGATCGTTTTGAAGATAACGAAGAACTCTGGGATACAAAAAAAAGCTAGAATGATTAGGAACCATATGCACTTATTCATACTGTCTGTAAAGTGGGGATAATATTAACCTCAAGGGCTTTTGGGAAGATTAAATGAGAGAAAGCAGGGAAAGAGCTAAGCACAATGTCTATTCCATTATATCCTATTAATCCAGGTTAACATTAATGACAATGATAATGATGATTATATGCCACACAAATCAACCTGCATCTCGGGACCCATGTCCAACTCTCAACAATTTTTACCTAAAACATTCACATTATACATGTTATAACACTAGGACATTGAAGCTATCTAAAAGATTACAGCCAAATATAGAGTTTAGGGATTTTTTTGAGACAGGGTCTCGCCATCTTGCCCAGGTTGGCCTTGAACCTCTGGGCTCAAGCTTTCCTTCCACCTCAGCATCTCAAGTAGCTGAAACTACACCACACCACTGTGGCCTGCCTATGGTAGAGTTTTAAACTTGTAAACACAGTGCTGTTTCATATATAATTTTGAATGTATTTATTTTCTCCAGAAATTCATATTAGAATAGTTTATTCTATAAAGTTCTGTTGGGTTAAGGGCCCTGTATGCTTTGGATCAATAAGCTCTTCACATTTTGGGATCATAGTTTGCTAATGAGAACTGACAGATGACAGCACAAGATGGTTTGATAGTCCTTTTCTTCTGTCCACATGCTTTTGAAAAAAGAAAACGATGGGTTTGGAAACAGCAAAGAAAACATAGACTTTGAAGTCAGAAGATGACCTCTGGTTTCTTATCTGTGAAACTTTTGTAATAATTAACTTACCCCATAAGGATATTTTCAGAACGGAATGAGATATTGTCTGTGCAAGTGCTATACAAATGGTAATGTTTAAATAGTGGCTTTAAAACCAAGCACATCAGATTATCTCTTTGTGGATTATCTCTATATGTCTTTAGTGCACTTATAGTGATCTCTCACCCTCTCTAGTCTGTGCATACATTAAAAGCAAGGCCATGACTTTTTCATCTAAATATCTCCAGCATTTAGTATTCTAGCTGACACACAGTAGGTGCTGTCACATATTTTTAAAAACTATGCATTTAAAGGAAGCAGAAACATTGATCGGAACCCTTAAATATTATGGATCATATAACGAAACTAGATGGCTTAGATTAAAAAATAATGTACTTCTTTCCTTTTACAGGCCAATAAATATGTAAAAGTTACTATTGCAGGCTCAGATCTCAAGATTCAGATGCTTAGGTGGAGTTTGTGGTGGCAGGATATTTATTAGGGATCAGCACCCATGGAAGAAAAGGGGAGAAGATCAGGTAGAAAGAGGAGTGCTCATTAGAGTTGCTCTACATCAGGCTAGGATAGCCAGGCCTTTATACACTGGCCTCCCTCAGTCACTGGATATGAGTCATTCTGGAAGAGCATGTCCTTGGGCAAGGTGACTCTCTGCAGCTGAGGCAGTCCCTGAAGTGGTTGGCAACAAAGGCAACAAATCCTCCCTTGAAGGGAGACCTGGTTGATACATCTCTATGTTCACCATAGTCATCAAATCTAAAATGTTCTATCTACCACATGAGAAGATGGCATTGATATTTGAGGGTACAGAATAACTTTAATCAATGGGACATTTTAAATTACATTCACAATTGAATAAAAGAAAAGGCCTATGTGCTCATAGGTTTAAGGTAGAATATATCAAAACATGTATTATAATTAATATAGTGAAGACTTACAGGAAAACCAAGGGTTCTAACATTTATTTGTTTGCACATGATGTCAATTTCTCATGAAATGCTATCATTTGGCAAGTGTTGCTGCGTACCTGTTTCTGCATTGGAACAGGCATTACTAAGTAAAGAGCTCCTCCTGGGGTGTAATGATACAGCTGCAGGAAGAACTTTTTCCAGATCCAAGCCTCTCCACTGTTCTAACTTCAGAAAGGAACAGGCACGTTTGTCCACCAGGATGTGTCTGTACCCTGGAGTCATGAAGAGGGCATCGACAGCAGGATCTGGCTTCCCTTTCTGTTGTAAGCCTTCCTTACAACACCGCCTGGGCCCCACACATTTTATGTTTCATTTGGGGCAGCTCTCTTGCTCAACTGTGGATGTTTCAACAGTGCCCAAAGAAGTGATCAAAAGCAAACCTGTCACTTTTTCAAGCTGACTATGAAGAAATCAATGTACTCAAACAATTCCTCAGTCATAATGTGCATGCAGCCTGCTCTACCTAGTACAAAACAATGTGTTGGGCAGATTAGCAAACACTTGAGTTTAGAAAAAATCAGCCACTATTTCCTCAGAACCAAGAAGGATTGATTTGTCCTTCATTTTAAGCTTCTGGAGAAAGTTCAAGGGCTTATGTGTAGAAGACTTAAAAGGATTGGTCTGGAAAGCTGGAATCTCAAGAAAATCAATAAAGTTCATAAACCCCTCTATCTTCCAGTGCACTATTAACTCATTATTATTAAATGCTTATAAATGATGAGGGTAAGATCAGTTTACAAGAGGCTTGCCTCGACCATTCTGGTTTATCATATAGATTTCTAAGATGAAAACTACTAAGATCATAATATTTTAATTTTTCTTTTTTTTCATGCACAGTAAATAGGAAAGGCAAGGGAACATTCCTTAGGCATTCCAGGAGTTAGTGTTTTAAACTGATCAATGTTTTAATTTAGTTCTCTCTCAATCCTTAGGGGTAGGCACCAAAATAAGGCTAAATATGTTTACGTTTTTAGAAGCTATAATACAAATTCCATAGTAACTTAATATCCAACGATGTCTGAATTCTTTCAGTTCCCAGGGCTATTTTTAGGTCTTTAGGGAAAATATTAGTCTTCTTCTACTTTCTCAGCCTTGGTATTCCACCAATAAACTTTTCCCTGTCTCACCACACTCTTTTCCAGTCCATTCACTGTATTCAACATCCAAGATCCGGAAAGGAATGCTTTCTAATTGTTCTCCCAATGCCACTGTCCTGTGATTCTCTAATGCTCCAAGCATATTATGCTCATTTTTATGGGGGAAGCCCTGACAATAGACCAAGTAATAGGATTTGAAGGGGCTATTTTCTATGGTTTCCAGAGAATTTGGAAAATATGAGTCATAGAACTCCCCTCTCCAGTCCCAAATTGGTAGGAAGGAAATAAAGATTGGAGTTTGGGGCATATATTCTAGATTCTCAAAGCAAATTGAGTTTTCAAAGCCAAGGAAAGACATTTTAAGGGTAGAAGTATTATTTTCACTTTGTGATTAGCAACATGAAAGAATAGCCATAAATGTGGCCAGCAGTTAATATTTTGGTTATCAGTTAAGAATTATAACCATTTAACTTTCAGTATTAAATTTAATTATTTTTTGACAAAATTTCTCTTTGTATAATAGTCCAAATTACCATTTCACATTTGCCTTCGGAATGGAAAGAACCTTCAATTTAGTGGACTGGTTGGCTCTGTCACCATGAAGGTTAAGATCAAGGTCAAAATTTAATAGTATTAGTTTCACTCTGTTTCAAAGCCATGGGTACAAATTTAACCCTGCTGGCTTTCTAAAAAATGTGTGAGAGCTGTGTGAAAGAGTGTACAAAATCATCATCTCTACAGTAAAAGTAATTCACACTTTGGCTGTACTAACAGTGGGGGGTACTGTCAACTCTGGTTAACCAGGACAGCGTGGTGTCACGGTCGCCTTGGAAACTCAGCTGCCAAGTGTGAGTTAATATTTAGATGCCTAAGTGGACATAGCACTATGCTAATGTCATGAGTATTCTTATAATGCTCAGTAGTATCATCGGATCTGGAGCACTAGACAGTCAATGGCACAGACACCATTGTGAATTATTTGTCCTGCTGGTTCTTCAGACTTCGCTTATGAATATTTGTTTTCGTCTGAGAAAAGTGAAGAGATTAAAAAGGAGATGATTTCTCTATTTCATTCCATAGCATCTGAGGAAGCCAGAAGGTATTAGATTTTGTGTTACTTCAATAGGCTAAATCCTGAGACTAACAGTCAAATTTCATAAGCCCCCACCACTTTAGTACATTGATTTCCAAAAATGCCCCCACTGTGCATTCTGGAACCTTATCTCTCTCTTTTTCTTGGTCACTTCCCTTACATCACAGGAGATGGTCAAGCACTAGCTACACGTATCTTATAGTTCACATCATAGTAGGATATTGAATGGGAAAAAATAATACTTGCACAGTCAAAAGTTCGAAGATCCTCTCTTTTTATTTAAAAACATGGGGATAACTCAAAATTTGAGCCTCAAGAACCAAAACGTATTTGAACCAAATGTTCAGAAGATGAGCCAGGCCATCATTTTGGCAACAAGCTTCACATGGACACGTGGATATTAGAGAATGATGCCCGCGACACAGCTAAAGCTATAGCACACTCACAAATAGACTCATATTTGGTTGTCTAATTTGCATGCATGAGTATGTTGCATTCTCCATGCCACTAGTACATATATGCCTTTCTCAAAGTCAGTGCAGGATCCGTATTTGTGCAAGTTTTTAAAAGTCTGCTCCCTTACAAAATTTTACCATAATTTAACTGAGACAGTCTTCCGGTGACAAATTCTTTCTGCCGCCTGTACTTCCCAAAAGTCATTTCTGAATAATAATTATGGCTGTCAAGAGTTCCAGCATCACTTAAGAGAATCCGTTTGTTAGTTATTTTAATGTCAGTTAGCTGGCTGTGAGTAAACCTGGCTAAACATATCCACATGCTTGGTGTCTGGAATTTGAAATTGGTAGCCTTTAGCAGCAATGGCAACCTTAGATCAAAATGACAAGAGAAAACAAAACAAAACAAAACAAAACAAAACAAAACAAAAACAGAAAATGTCCCGGAAAGAGTGGGGCTTTCCTACTTTCCAAAGCAAATTCTTAACAGTGACAGCCTGACACACTCCTGCATGGGGGCCCATGTTTTCCCACTAATGCTGAATTGTTGGAAACTCAGACAATGTTCAGAGCCAAGGGGGGAAATGCCTGAATCTGAAAAGGAACCAAAAGAAATTGTACCAGGGAAAGGAGATGGGAACTGAAAACAAGTTCCCATAGTGTCTCTCTCTGTCAACAAGCATGTAGAGTCTTTATTACTAGAATATTCAGAGTCCCATCGGAATTGCTGCATCTGTTTTTGCTTTAACTCTTTTCTTGCCAGTCCTTCCCTGGCTAGTTGAACTGCCCCTGTGGTTGTCCCATCCTGAAGCCACACTCAGCAGCAGGCCTCAGGAGCTGCATTCCTCGCAGTGACAGGAGAGGATGTACCGGTAGGTGGCAGTGAGTCGCATGCCTCCTGAGCATCGCAGCCGCAACGCCTTCAGCTTGGAGGTCTGGGGCCGGCAGCAGTGACAGGTGGAACGGAAGGGTTGCTTGAGGACAGTGCTGAAGGACACCAAGGGCTCGGAGCGTGACGCCTGGCTGCAGTGCCCCTCGCACCTGGCCAGGAGCACCATCTGGGGAGAGAAGAGGAGGTAGTTACCCTGTAGGGATGCCAAAACCTCAGCCAGGTACCACAGCATCCTTTGAAAGGCCCTAACACTCCTTGGTAGTTCCTGCTGGATTAGACCAATGGTCTCTCAGCCCTGGTTGCATGTTGGAATCACCTGGTAAACTTTTTTTAAAAAATGTCAACACCGAGGCCCCATTTCAAGCCAATTGAATTAAAATCCTTTAGGGTAAGGCCAGGCTTTTGTGGTTTTCAAAGCTTCTTAGGTGATTTCAAAGGGTATAGAACCACTGGACGAGGCCCATCACCGTTCTGTGCAGGTAAAAATCAAAGAACAAACAAACAAAACAATTTTCCTGATAAGTGTTGGTCTACCATGGGTCCAATGTATTGCAATTCTACCTGTAGCAAAATGCAGAAAGTCATTTCAAATTGAAATCAAAGAGTAAACAAAGAATGACTACAGGGCGGTGGCTCATGCCTGTAATCCTAGCACTTTGGGAGGCCGAGGCGGGCAGATCACTCCAGGTCAGGAGTTCAAAACCAGCCTGAGCAAGACCCTGTCTCTACTAAAAATAGAAAGAAATTAATTGACCAACTAAAACTATATATACAAAAAATTAGCCAGGCACGGTGGCACATGCCTGTAGTCCCAGCTACTCGGGAAGCTGAGGCAGGAGGATCACCTGAGCCCAGGAGTTTGAGGTTGCTGTGAGCTAGGCTGACACCATGGCACTCACTCTAGCCTGGGTAACAAAGTGAGACTCTGTCTCAAAAAAACAAACAAAAAAAAACAATTAAAAGAATGACTACAGAGAAAAGGAATTGGCTTGTACAGGGAATAGCTAAAGAAAAAGCATATAGTTTCTGAAGAAGAAGGGATAACCTCAGTGAAATGTTCTAGTTGCTGCAACTTGGGACAAGAGAATCACATTTCTTGGTGTATACAGTGAAGGAGCCTGAGGTCTGTGCAATCACATCTGCATCTTCAGAGTCATTTAAGGCAAATATTAGGATGCATTCATTCTGATCATTCACCATTTCCAAAAGTTTGGCTGGGGTAACAGAGGCTGTGTGTTCTTTATAGTGGCTCTTAATCCGGCTTTAGTAAACAGTTATTTTAAGAATCTGATGAATACTACCAAAGTTATCTTCAGAAAAATGTATATAAGCACACATTCAATATTTTGCGTACAGCTTAAGGGACTGGACAAAAGGCTAATTTATGTATCCCATACAGAAATCCTGGTATCCTGGGAGTAGAAGTCTTGGGTGGGGTAGGGTGAAGCAGCTCGATTCATTAAGCTACATAACCCTTTATACTGGGGTGGAGAGCGGGGGTAAAGAACCTGAGATTATTGGTCCATGTTTATGTGAGAGGGTCTTGCTTGGTGAATTTCATGTTAAATGATGAAGAAAAAGTTGTCCTATAATTCCAGAGTCAACAAGATCATACAAAGTGGAACTGTTCAAATGAAAGATTAAAAGATACATCTATATGCATAAAACCTTTTGACATTTGCCTTATGATATTTTGGGAATTAGCAATTTTTATTAAAGACCCATCAGCTATTATCTCTGACATCATCCTATAAGGCAGAATTAAATACTCAAGGATTAAAAGAAGGAAATAGCCAGTCCATCTTTCCAAAAGGGGGAAAAGATGACTTATGGTAATTATAGATCATTAACATCATTATCTGAGAAGATGCTGGGGGTAAATCCAACAATCACTTAGCAATCACCAAGGCAATATGAGATACTAGAATAAAAATAGCAGGGCTTGGGGAAGAATAAGTTGGACTAGACCAACTGATTCATTTTCTCTGAAAGATCACAGAGGCAAAGAGCAAACGGCAGCTGTAAGCTGTTTTGATTTTATTAAAGCTTTTGATTCTATCCTGCCTGCTCTTCATATTGACAGGCAAAATTAAACATGATCTAAAACAAGTCTCTTATTTGTTTGTTTGTTTTGTTTTTAGAGAGAGTATCTTGCTAGGTTCCCCAGGCTGGAGTGCAGTGGCTTTTCACAAGAGTGATCACAGCTCTCTGTAGCCTCAAACTCCCGGGCTCAAGGGATCCTCCTACTTCAGCCTCCCGAGTGGCTGGGACTACAGGCATGTGCACTGCAGCCAGCTCTGGAACAAGCTTTGAGGATTATGCCATAGGTCTCTGGTGTCCAACCGCATCTCTCTAATGAGAGGGAGAGAGTCCAAGATCATCCCTAGTCTTTTCTCTCCATACCTGCCAGTACATGGGAAGAGCTGTTTGACACCTCACCTTGGAATCGTGTTAAATTTGCTGATCTCTAATTTAAATCATCTATTAGGTTGATTAAACAGTTATTCAAAGAATCCCCTTCCAAAATGGAGTCTTTAGAGGTCCAGTTTTGGTCTGAGTGGCTATAGCAAACCTGCACCAACAGACTTAATTCAGAAGGGCCAAAGACAATGTAGGGCATCAAATCCAAAGGATACACATGCAGGTGAACCAAACATAGACCTAACTGACCAGTCCATTAGCAATGGCCGTAAAATGACCAAGTCAGCAATGTAGATAAGTGTAAAATGACCAAGTCAGCCATTTGTAGATAAGCTAACCTGATTGTGATTGCACCAGAAGTTTTCAGGATGTCAAGCTCCACCCCAGCCCACTCTAAAGGGCAAGAACTCTAGGCACTGAAGGACCTAGGGCCACCTCCAATGGAAGAGAACCAGGCTCCTCTTCCTCAAGAGCTGGACTTTCTGCACAAGGAGAATGCACAGATATGTACAATGAGCACCTTCAGTGGCTGCCCCTGGTCGTCAGAATAAAATCCCTCATTTTGTACAGGTGTCAAGGCCCTCCATGACCTGAGTTTCACATATCTTTCCAGTCTTATTTGCAACGGTTCTCACCACTCACTCCCTACTCCGATCAAGCTTATCTACTTAGGAGTCCATGGAACTGCCCCGAATTCCCCTGCCTCTTGCCTTTGCTATATCTTCCCTTGCCCAGGAATGTCTTTTCCATCTGGCTCTGCCTAATGAAATCCCTCCTATCTTCTCTGTGGCCAAAAATTTCCCCCTCCTTGAAGAAGAGACCATGAAACAATTATTGGACTCTTGATGTTACATACAAACACACACACACACACAAATCCCTTCTCCAGGAGATCTAAGTATATAGTTCCTAGCTCAAAAGCTGGAAACTATATGGAAATCTACTTCTGTTTTTGCATGTGTGTTGGAGGGGTGAAGCAGAAGTTTGGAAGATAAGATCCGTAAATGGGTGTCTTTAAAAAATGAAGGGAGGATAACCATCTGCTTTCTGGGTTTACTCTTAATACTCCACATGTTAGCCTCTGTCACGCCTCACCTGTATTTTAGCTCTTAATGAACATCTCCTGATCTCTTCCAGACCAGAGCTTCTCAAACAGGAATGTACAATTGAATCAGCTGGGATCTTGTTAAAAGGCAGGTTCTGAGTAGTTCTAGGGTGGGCCCAAGATTCTGCATTTCTTATAAGATTCTATTAGTAATTGATATGGGTACTGCTGGGTAGCCACACTTTGAGTAGCAAGGCTCGGGAGCTATTAAAATGTCAGGGCTCTGCTAAAGTTTGAGGATTACTAGATAGCAATCATTTCACTAACAAGAACATTTATTGAGTGCTTATGAGTTATCTCATTTAATCTTCAGCAACACTATAAGAAAGGTATTATTATGATCTGTACTATTACAAAAGATGAAGAAACTCAGGCTTTAAAGAGTTTCAGTAATTTGTCCAAATTTTCACATTTCTAGTAAAAGGCAGAGTTGGAATCAAACCCAGGTCTGTCTGAAACCAAACCCCTGACCCAAGCCATTATAATACCTGCCTCCTAATACCGTTACTAAGATGTTTTCATGATTCATTAGCCAATTCATACTTTTCTCTAATCTATATTGACCTGCCTCTGGGATCCCTGACCATGTCATCTCCATAGACATACAAGTATAACCTTTGTCTTATGGTTTTCTTGGGACATAACTTCACCGCCCCCGAGCTCATGCGGAACTGAATCTTCCAAGAGCCTGACTGACCAGGTGTCTCCATTAGCATCAGAATAGAGACCCATCTGTCCTGTCCTAGAACAGTGTTTTGGCTATTTTACCCCAACCAAGTGGGAAACATATTTCGCCTTTTTCACTGCACTGAACACTGTGCACCTCTGTTTCTGTGGCCCTTGAAGCATCCCTTTTCTCTTCAGGAGTAAGACTCACCCATGCTGCTTCTCCCGTTCCTTTCTACACCAGCAACCTACGTAAACAACAGCTCAGCTTATCTCCAGGGACCCAGATCAACCTCCAAAGGGTCTGTGCCAGGAGGAGGGCACCAACAAAATTGCAATCAGGGGAACAGAGCAGCATGGGGCTGGTGGGGGCTTTGGAGAGGTGGGTGGGCACTCAGCTCACTCCAACTAGAATCTGGTCCCATCACTCAGGTTACAGATCAAAGTAACACAAAGTGGTGCCTTTGTACACAAAACACCTCTCTTCCCTCTCTCCCCTATTTACATGTAAACATTATGAGGGCAAAAACTTTGTCTCTTTTTTCTTTCTTTCCATTTTAGTGTCTCCAGAACTTTCCATAGCACCTGAACATAGTAAGCATTCAGTATAAGTGTGCTCCTTTTAAGAAATCAAGTTATATGTCTAAGTAGTCAATTGTGTTATAAATGTGACATTTCTGACTCCTGTCACTTCTCCTACCACACTATGAGCTTGGTAAGCAGCTGTAGGAGATGGCCCGGGGGTCCTGACTGCTCCCTCCCAACACCAAGAGTCAGCTTTTAGTGTG
Source organism: Microcebus murinus (assembly GCF_040939455.1). Classification (NCBI taxonomy): domain Eukaryota; kingdom Metazoa; phylum Chordata; class Mammalia; order Primates; family Cheirogaleidae; genus Microcebus; species Microcebus murinus. The sequence continues at coordinate 118,019,682 of NC_134136.1, forward strand.
CCAGGTCCCTTTTCCTCTAGAAATTTCCCCAGGCTTTATCCCTGAACCCTCCTCCTTCTCTTTTGTTGCTGCCCCTTGGGCTCCCCATCTGCTCCTGTGGTCCTTGAGAGCTCAGACAATGGTGCCCTGGTTCCATGCCTTGGCCTGGGACCACCATCTTACACTCCTCATTCAACTCAAGCTTCACAAGCCTGCCCTGCCAGCCCCATTCCTGAAGACCCTTTCCTGACCTGGAGTCCAGAACTTATGCCTCTCCAGCCCCACCTTCCACCCCTCACCTGGGAAGGGAGGTCAGCCCAGACAGTGAGGGCTGTTTCTCTTTTGCTTTTATCCTCTCTCAGCACCCAGCACAGTGGCTTACGTTGTCTTTGCTCTTCTGCCCCACCCTGTGGTTTAACAAGAACCACAATGTGGCTCATTTTCCTAATCCTTTAAGACTATAGGAGATCCCAACAGTTATTGAGATCTCAATAGTGACTGAAATAGAAAAATGAGTCTAAACACCTGTCCTGTTTATAACTTCATCATCGAGATCATAATATCATTTATTAATGTCTTATCATATGCTGGGCACTGTGCTGGATGCTTTACAAATATTATCACCAGCACCCATACCCACTCCCTCAGGTAGACAGCTCCATTTTGCACGGGAAGAAATTAAGGCATCAAATGTGGAGCTGGAATTAAAAACCAAGTCTCTATCACTTCAAAGCCTGGGATGCCTCGGTTCCCTTAAAGATTCCCCAGGCAGCCTGTTGCCACTAACCACTAACCTTTTACCTGTTTGCTATATAGCCTTTACTTACTCAGAATTTCAGAGAAACATGGTCTCCTACTTAGATTATAAGTGAACCTACCATTCCCAGGATCCTTCGCACCCAGGAGGTACAACCACCTAAAACCACCAGGTACATCCTAATCTGTAGCCACGTTGTTCTCCTTGGTGGGCCACTGTGGCTAGTCTTTTCCCCCTGACTTCATCTCAGTCCCTTCTTGAATTGCTAAGAGATGGGTGATAGGACCCTGGAACTGTCTAGCTGCAAGTTCAGGGCTAGGATGAACAGGCAGTCTCACTGAAGGCTCCCAGAGAAGCTTTCACTTCTATTTCATTTTTCCAGAAAAAATTGCTGAGTATAAATCATTATTGATGGCAGATTAGAAGTTGAGCCCAGACTTGCAAATAATGGCTCCTACATTCTACTTGCTTTCCTCCAAATAGCAGAAAGATGAATGATCTGAGGCAGATATTGCCACTCCCTGGTTATATTATATGACATCAAGCAACCTACTTCTTTCAAGTTTCAGTTTTCCTTATTGGTAGAATGGGCATGATAACACCTACCATCACAGGTTTATTGCCAATGATTAGAGCATATAGTATGAGGTGCCTGACACATGTTAGGTGTTTAAGAAGGTGCCCTCCCTTCCTTGAGCTTGGGTCACATGCTCCCCTTCATTTGTCTTCACGAGGCCAGACACCGAATAAATGTAAATCAGGAAGCACTAACAATTGACAGGCAAACAGTAGGCATGTGTCTAGTAAATAATGGCCCTTGGACATGATACTGAGGGAATATTTATGTGGAGGGGAAAAATCTACTGTAAGTGTCTTCTTTGTAAAAGAGACTAAGGTAGATTATTGTTGGCTTTTTTTCTAGACACGGGCTGAATGTTCTATCTCAAGTTTCTAAAGGCAAACAATTTCATTAAATAAGACCCATTGGAGAGAAGATCAGTCTGAGTCTATGAGAATTAAAAATTATAGAATATTTCCAAATGAAAAGCAGTTTTGTTCCTGGATACATGGAGAAAATCGAATCCAGAAAAGGTCTGGGTAGTTGAGATTTTGCCAGGCATATTTTATGGCCAAGGAAGAAAAGTTTATAATTATAAGCACCATTTACATAAAACTATTGCTATATTTGGGATCATTTGGGATATTTGAAAACAGATTGTTCCCATGAAATTACAAACATTTCTCCTATTATCACAATCTTGTGCTGTTATTTACCATGGCTTTCTGGAAGAAACAAAGGTGAACAATATTAGACTGAAGTCTGTTTCTAAGATTCATGCCTAAGTACCATGAGTTTGTTGGATTTCAGATAACGGCATCTCTTCTTTGACCCTTCCTAGGTTAATGTGATAGTAGCTAAGGCATTCCTGCATCATTTCATCAAATTTTTCCAGATTGTTCTCTAGTTTTTATAGATGCTACTATTTCTTTCTTACTTTCTATTATCACAATGACCGACACTTTCTTTGAAATAATTTTAATTCCTTTTTTTAAAAGAATCTTGATTATGAAGGACAATGCAACAAAGGGAGAAATTATCCATGGAATAAGAAACACCAAATATTAATGCTGTCTGTTTCTGCAGAGGGAGCGAAGGAAAAACTAGTAATTGCTATAGTCTGCCTTACTTGGGCCTACATTTTCTGAGCAATCACAGTTGTAAAAGCACTTCTCATTTTTTTTCTCAATTTGTTTTAGTTTTCTTTTCCTAAGAAGGGCTTGTAGGCCTGCAAAAATTTATGTTCATCTATTTACTCCTTTTTTTAAATTCTATAAGTACAAATAAGAGACAGAAAGTTTTTCTTAAATGGAAAATCTCTCTTTTTTCCCACAATCATAGGTCTTGTTAATATAATGGTTAAAGTGATTTAACTCAAATTCTGATCCCCCAAACCAAAACAAGTCATCATCATTGAGCTATAATCGGAGAAGTTAATGGAAATTTTAAAGGCAGACAGAAGTCATAATGTTTTTAAATGGAGAGTGGAGAGATTGACTTATATGGTCTTAATTCTAGTGGTTGATACTACCAAAAAGTCTTAATTATACTGGTAATTTAAAAAATACTTGTCATATGAGAATGTTTAAATGGTTTTAGTCTCAGGACAATCTCTGAGGTTGAGCTAAAAAAAATTTTATTTACCAAGTGTGGATAAATTTCATTCATGTGCCTGTTTGGGGTCAGTGACAGTCATGAGAATTCATTAGGAATATGTTTCTCCCTACAGTATTCCTCCCTTCTGGGTGGTCCATGCATCTGGCCACTCTTGGTGGCCTTTTAAGCATGATATTCCTTTGCACACCACTGGGGCATGGGTTGCCTCTGCAAGAAACACACAACCTATTCTAAGGGAGAATAATTTGGATAACCAATGTAAAAATGATAAATGATCAAATTTCCATCTTATCTTTGGGATCATTTTAACATAAATATGGCACATGGAGAAAGGCTCAGAACATAAAGCCAGTTACTAACTATTTCACTAGAAAACTCTTTGAAAAGCCCTCCAAGAAGTATGTTTCAGTGCTCCATCATATTTTTTTTTTTTGCATTTCTTTCTTCTTTATTGCTTGTGGAAGTTGAAGAAATTAAGATAAAATTTTTCTTTCTTGAAAAAGGACACTACCACTCATAAATTTCACAACCAGAAACAAAAGACACTTCCTCACTGGATGAGTGTGTGCACAGTTGATTAAGCAGTATTACTGACAAAAATGCAAAGTATAGTGGGAAACTCTAAAGGCATGATTCTCCCACAAGCCCTGTGAGCCAGCCACATAGCTCAAGTTTGGGCTATGATCATAGTTCTCCATCCCCTAACAAAGAAATATGGTTTCCCTCCTGTTTTGAAGGAGGAGAAGATGTTCCCCTACAGAGACCTTGGTCTTACCTTTGAGCTACACTTGTACAATGGGTGACTGATAGAATCCACATAGTGATGCCTCATGCAGCGTCGAGGGTCCGAATCCATCATGAATGAGCTGTCCCTTTTGCTGTCTGTATCTCCCATTATCACCAGCAGGGAGAGCATAGAAAAGGATGCAGCTAGTACATGATTTCTCATTGTTGTAAGGAAAAACTTCTCCAGAAGAACAGCAGAGGGAGGCAGAGGACAAAAATTTGGAAATGTTTTCGCCTCCTAGGATCCAGTCCCTTTCAAGGAAAGGGCAGGATCCCGCTGAAGCTTTCTGGTTGTCATTGTCCTTTGTATGCCTGAGTTTTGTCTTACTCTTTGCACTTGCAATCCATCATCATAGTATCTGCAGCACAGCTGGAATGAAAACAGAAATTATTTTCCCCAGAAATATTTACCCAGAACCACTAATAGAACCCAGGAGGTATTGAGTAGAATTTTTCCATGTCATTTTGAGTGGAGAATATTGGTTTCTAGAGTGTCATTAGCATAAGCTGTCATCCATTCCCCCCACCGCCCGTTTAGCTTATGCTACATATTTATAACCATTTGGAAATGGACACAATGGTTTAATGGAAGCACATGTTGACTTTAATTGCTGGAGTCCATGTTCCTAGGGGCAAGAATAGTTTGAACCCATACTAAAGATTAAACACGTGGTTCTTGTGACAATATAACTGAATTGGGTGGTCTCCCCTTTATCCTTGGGTGTGGGGGCAGAAAGGTCTATTCAGTTTCTCAGTAAGCTTTGGTGTCAATGCCAGCTTACAGGGCTAGAGAGCAGGCAGGTCAGTGATAATGAACACAGGCCATATCTCATGGGGAAGCACATTTCCCATTTCCAAGTCCATACCCAACCACCCATCCAGTTTTCCACTTCTGTGCTCTGAGCTTATCCTGTTTTTGTTTTAAGCCCTGTGCCACCTAGCATCAGTGACAAGCTGCATCTGAAATACACACATTATGCTAACTGGCCTCCAGCATGGCTAAGGCAGCACATGTGTATTTGCCAACAGAGTCACACATTTCTGTAGAGCAGGGTCCTCAAACTTTTTAAACAGGGGGCAGTTCACTGTCCCTCAGACCACTGGAGGCCGGACTATAGTTTTAAAAAATTATGAACAAATTCCTATGCACACTGCACATATCTTATTTTGAAGTAAAAAAACAAACGGGCAAAAACACCCACATGTGGCCTGCGGGCCGTAGTTTGAGGACGCCTGCTGTAGAGCCTTTGTAGGCTTGGCACATGGTGTAATCTGAAAAAGGAAGCAGTCATTGGAGCACAGACTTACCATTAAAATGGGATCACATTATACAGGTTTTACTGAAATTTGCTTTGTTCTTTTAACCATACCTCTTAAACAAGGGACTGGAGTCCAGAGATCTTCCCCAATTACCTCACTAACACCCCAGGCATGGCCAACCCCAATGCTTTTTATCATAGCAGAAGACAGAGAGTATCCAAAATATTTTCAGACATTTAGGAAAGTTGGGGGGGAGCTGACATTACATCCAAAACAAAAGGAACATGATAATTCAAGCTTCAGAAAAACTTTCAAAGGTATTTCAGATAAAAGTTAGATCATTTTATTCACAGGACAGCATTTTTTTTAACTTCCTATTCATGAACACTCTGAATAAACAAGGCAAAGTGTTGATAAAAATCAAGATTACAAATTCAAGTCAGTATAAGCCAATTTGTTTTGCCCCAAAAGAATAGCCTCAGACCCATTTAGCCTCAGTCAACTGTTTTGCAAGTGTGGGGCAGGGCATCCTCAGCAGAAAGCAGTATGTGAGGTATCGCTGTTTCAGAGCAGGATATCCTTGGCAACAGCAAAGACTCACCTCATGTGTTTCAAGAAAGTCTTAGAAATTTCAGGAAGGGCAGGGACCAGTAATGAGGGGACCCACCTGGACTTGAGTCCTGCCATTTATTAGCTGGGGGACCTTATACAGGTCATTTAAACTCTTTCAGCCCCAGTTTCCTCATCTATATAGTAGAGGAGTTGGCAGAGACAGCATCTGCTATCTCTTTTTGTTCTAAAATATCACCATGTGATAGCTATGGATTCAGCTACCTCCATCTCCAGATGCAGAAGATAATCCTGAAGTTGAGGAGACCATATTTCCACCCACTTTGTACCATTTTCCTTTATGTGCATGCTAATGGCAATATCTTGTTAAAATGGATCAAACCTGCGTCCAAAGTTCCAAATCAGCAAAGGATAGAGAAGAGCATGTTTTGCTTTCTTTTCAGCTGCATATTCTAGGCTTTCCTTATACACATTACCCTGAAACTCACTATGACTCCAGCTCAAAGAGCCAGAAATTTCTTAGGGTCTATGCTTGGAGGATGCAATATTACTGACCATTTCCTGAGTTTTAATGTGACTAAATTATCCCAAGTGGTTATCTGTCTCTTTGAAGCCTGAATTAGCCTCAGAAAGAGAATTGATTAGACATCTCCATTCATTGCTCCAGTCTACAGATATTTTCCTCAGGAGTTAATGGCAAAAGGATGAAGGAAAAAGCAGACATTCCAGTCCTGGCCCTCCTTCTCCACTGCCAGCAACTTCTCTTCAAAGCCAAGGACAGGAGGTATGGTTAAATGGGCAAAGCAAATAAAAAACAAAACACATTTGTAGCGTGATGGCAAAAACAAGCCACAACATTAATAACAAAATCCTACATATATTCATGTATGGTTGTATTTGTTGGCATTTCCACTTTCTCCCCAGAGAAGGAAATATAAAGACCCCTTAAACATGGAAGATAGGCACCCTCACTTATTTAAGGGAAATAAAAAAATTAAAGTACATTGAGATACTTTGCTCAACCAATCAGATTTATAAAGATTCCATCTGATCATGCATCCTATTGGCAAGGCTGTGGAAAAACAGGCCCATTTTGGAGACAGTTCAGTATAAATTGGTCCAAACTCTGTAGAGGCCAATTTGGCAATATCTCTTAAAAATGAAAATGTATATAATTCAGACCCAGTAATTTCACTTCTGTGAAGTATCCTACATGTAAAAATCACATGAACATATAGCATGAAATTGGAAACAGCACAAAATATCCATCAATGGGGACTGATTACTCATATTATACAACATTCATACAATGAAATACTGGGCAACTATATAAAGAAGGATGCAGAAACTCTATGTACTGATTTGTCTTAAAATGGGGAGGAATAAGAATATATATTTGTATTTGCATAGAGAAGCCATGGAAGAATATCCAAGAAACTAATAAAATTAGTTACCTGTGGGAGTTGAGGGAAAGGCACAGGAGAAAGATTTTTTACTGTATACCTTTTCATAGTTCTAGATTTTTGAACTTGTGAGTGTATTACCTATTTAAAATTTAATTTAAAAATAATGCTTTCTCTTTTAAAAGCTCAGCTTAAAACTGGTAACTTGCTGGGCATGGTAGCTCATGCCTATAATCCAAGGGACTTGGGAGGCTGAGGCAGAAAGCTTACTTGAAGAAAGCTTACTTGAGGCCAGGAGTTTGAGACCAGCCTGGGCAACATGAGACCTCATGTCCGGAAAAACAAAACAAAACAAAAAAAACTAGCTGGGCATGGTAGCACACACATGTAGTCCCAGCTAATTAGGAGGATCACTTGAGCCCAGGAGTTCAAGGCTGCAGTGAACTATGATTATACCACTGCACTCCAGCCTGGATGACAGAGTAAGACTCTTGTCTCTCAAAAACAAAAAAACAAGTGTCTTTATAATGGTCCAGAAGGCCCTATGTGATCTGATCTCCCATTCCCTCTCTTTTTTTTTTTTTTTTTTTTTTTTTTTTTTTTGAGACAGAGTGTCACTTTGTTGTCCAGGCTAGAGTGAGTGCCGTGGCGTCAGCCTAGCTCACAGCAACCTCAAACTCCTGGGCTTGAGTGATCCTTCTGCCTCAGCCTCCCGAGTAGCTGGGACTACAGGCATGCGCCACCATGCCCGGCTAATTTTTTATATATATATCAGTTGGCCAATTAATTTCTTTCTATTTATAGTAGAGACGGGGTCTCGCTCTTGCTCAGGCTGGTTTCGAACTCCTGACCTTGAGCAATCCGCCTGCCTCGGCCTCCCAAGAGCTAGGATTACAGGCGTGAGCCACAGCGCCCGGCCCCATTCCCTCTCTTAATTAAAAAAAAATACTGGTAGCTAAGTTAATGGATATCTAATGTTCATGCCATTTTGAGTATTTAAATATTATAGTTTTATTTCTTATGAATATGGGAAGAAATGCTAGTCTTTTTTAGTCAAATAGTCTTTCAGGTAGATCATTTAGTTCTTGTACACTACTGCCACCTAGTAGCAACATCCTGAATTGCAAGCACAGTTAAGTTTTGTTTTCCTGAAAAGTGAATAAAACACTTTGCAAGCAATTATCATGAAGTTTACACAGATAAAGAGATAGTTAATGTCAGATACAATGTAACTTTATCATATATTTTTCTCTTTAGAGATGATAAGCTAAACCTAGAAGTAGTAATTAAGAATAAAAGATTAAGAAGAAATGTTGCTTCACCACTAATTCTAAGAAATAGATTTCTCATTCTAACACACTCACAAACATGATACTTTTTGTCCAGCTTTTATCTTAACTTTGAAATAATAATGCAAATAACAATGTAAATAGGCCACAGAACTCATAGAAACTTCAAAACCAAAAGTAAGATTCTTGTAACATAACGCCAAGATTTTTTTTTTTGCCTTAAATGTTCAAATTGAATGAACCAACACTGTTGTGTTGAAGAATAAATAAAAACAAAGCTCAAGAAAAAAGCAATGTTATGTCACACTGTCTTAACATAGTGCTGGTCAGAGCGTACATAGCTGAAAATGTGCAGAGTGTGGTTGTAGAGCAGGGGTGAGACCTCAGAAAGAGGAAAATCAGGAACTAAGGAAATTTACACCACCAATATTCCCACTTTCTGGCAGCCTAGGGGCATCTCTGCCTTGTAGGAGCTTTTGTCATTTTCTCAAAAGTAAATTAATTCCAGTTTGCCTTAATTTTTTCAAGCTGTGTCTCATAAAATCAAATGCTGCCGATCAAGACTTAGAACTTTAGCCTAGGCAATAATGAATTGAATGAGAGAATGACTCTTTTTACTGAACTCACTAGCCCTGTGGCCACTCTCTGTTCCAGGTATAGTCTCTGAAACATGGACTTGGCCGATTTACAGGGCCCACATTCTAATAGCTTCAATGTGGAGCCTCTGCCGGCAGGAGAGGCACGTAGGCTGGCGTGCCCAACTTTGGAGCTACCCTCTAAACGATACCAGTGGAAAAGAACAACTGGTGCCCAGATTTCCCCACCTGTCATCCTCAGCGAAATAATATAGCAGAGCTTACAGCGGGCCCAGCCTCCTGGGTGAGAGATGGTGTTGTGCCCACAGATCAGTTCACTCTTGGGCTGACCTTCTGCCTGGCAGAGGGTAAAGTACTGGTTTCATGCAAGTTATTCCAGCAACAGGCTAAGACAAGTGGCATGTGCCAAGAAAGGCCTAATTCTTGCCCTGCTTGCCAGGCACAGGAGGGCAGTGCTTTGGTATTCATATTCTCCCCACCTCCACCTTGGCTGTTTTTAATATTAATATATGCAGGTATTCCCTCCTGTGAGTTCTTTCAACAAGTACTTTTTAACGCATATTCATTGAGCACCCACTATGTATCTCCTTTTGCTCTAACAGATAAGAGATGAGGGTCAGAGAAAAAAATAGGTTCTATCTTAGATGGCTCTTCTAGCTCAGCTCACTGCAGAGTCTTGGCCCGTTGTTTTTGTTAGTGAATTTTTGGACACATTGATAAATTTCCTTAGCATATAATTTGTACCCAACATGCACTGCATCATTTCTGAGAAGATCAAGTTAAGTAGTCATCTGCTGAATATAATGACTTTGGAATTGAGTGAGTGTATCAGCCAGAATTGTTATTTATTGTAATTTCTAAATATTATGATATGAGGCATGAACAAGGTAAAAATGGCAGAACATACAGCCTCTCTCAAAGTAATTACCAAAAACAAAACAAAAAATCAAAGATTTATAACTGTGGAAGAAAGCTTGCTAGATAACACTTCATGCAGTACTAGGATTGGAAAAACAAGAAACTCTAGGTCTAATTCTGAGAGTCCGAAGTGCTAAGTAGCCCCTCCCCAAGAACTCAAAAGAATTCCAATTGGGTCCAGTCAACTGGAAGCCTTGGAGAATAAATCAGATGCCTCTTCCCAAGGCACTTAATTTATAAACTGTAAACAGCATGTTGGATTTTATAAAGCATCCCATGCACTCAATGAATGGTTTTTTGTATTATTCTTATCTGGAAGCACATCAGTAGTAGCCAAGAAGTCAGGCCTGGGCTGACCCAGAGGCAGCAGTACTGACCACAAACACTGCCAGGCTCCAGCCTGCCAACCCCAGGTATCTCCAAGGATGAGCAGCCACAAGGTCAGTGGGGAGGGAGTGGCTCCTGCCCTTTTTATCTCAGAGATAAACACATTTCGTGTGTCTATTCTACAGTGTGGGGGTGGTGGGGGGTGAGAGTGCGTGGGAGGAAATGACTGCCCCCATAGTGCTACCTCAGGAGAGAGAAGACAACATCCTTGGGGTTAAACAACAGTCCTCCAGTCTCTGATAAGACTCTGTGTTCTCCCAACCTGCACTACTAGCCAAGTGTGGCCAAACTCAGCACTGGGGGTGATGGAGGAAGAAAAGAGATGGGAGAAGCAAAAGGAAAGAAGGAGTATAGCTGGGGAAAGAGGCAATAAATCACAATTCTGGGGTAAACAGGAGTGCTAAAATGAATGATTGGGAATAGAAATGGTTTGGGGGGATGAGCCAACTGTCAAGCAGCCCCGCCTGTGTGTGTGTCCTTGGATTGAATAGTTTTACTATCTAGGGAAGGACTGGAGTGGGAGGACTCGGCCTTGAGCCTGACTGGAACTTAAAAATCTTGATTTTGAGGCATTATCAGGAAATCCAGAAAAACCTCTCATTGTTATCCAAGCTCCCAGTTACCTACAGCTTTCATCTTTTCTTTCCCAGACCCATTGCCAGCCTACGTTGTTAGTGTCCTGTGTCCAGGTATTTTGCACTGATTTATCAGAAATATTGGATAACAATTTCTCTGCATTCTGAAAACTAAAGAGCATTCTACTGTTGCCTGATCTGGTGGAAGGCAGGTTGCTCTTAACAATCTTCAATCCATCAGTCCTATCCTCCCATCATTGGCTGTGTGATCTTGAGCAAGTCACTTGCCTTCTCTGGGACTGTTTCCTCATCTACAAAATGAATAGATTGGTCTAGATGTTTCTATGGCTCTATCTATTTTTAACAGTCTCTAACTCTACCCAAGCTTTTCGGAGCACAGCATCTGCTTTGGGGCTACATAGACCCCAAAGCAATCCTACAAAAAGAGTTCCTTCCTTACTCAAGGAGTTAATGATTGCAGAAGAGTCCAAAAAAGGTCTAATTTGGTGCCTGAGCTAACATTGAAGGTCGCACTGTAAGAACTTGCCCCTTGATGAGGCCATATTGGTCGCCTGGAATAAAAACAGCCCTTAATAACCAATTGATTTGGTGTTTGCAATGTACTAAATGTAGTTTATAAATTTATAATGTCCTATTAATAATAGGAAGTGGTTAGCAAGAATGTTTAACCAGTTCCTGTTTCTCTTAAAGCTGTCTTAAAATTTGTGATGTTTCTGTCCAGTCTCTACCAAAGCATAAATGGGGAGAATAGAAAGGTTAATAGTAGTCAATGCTAGAATTAGACTTCTTTTATTTAATGACGACAACATAGGCTGAGTTCAACCCTCCTGCACCTTTCTTATGAATGGCTCTTATTCTTAAACTAAGCTTAAGTTATAGATCCTCATGCCCTAGAGGAGTCATCTGTGATGCTCTAGTTCAGGACAGAAGAGAACGATTGTCTTCTCTGCAGATGTAGAATTAATAATGTCCTAGAGGTCAAGAGCAAGGCACTCTGCTTGGTAAAGTATCCACAGAGCCTCCGTGCTAGGAGAGGTACATTCTTGAAGTCCTGAGCTAGGACTTGGCTCTAAAAGAGTTGACCATTGGGTATGGTTCTTAGATCCTGCGCCGAGCATCTGTGGGCTTCTGTAGTTTCTGTGGAAAGACTCATTCTGAGTTCTTAACAGTTGACATAACTAATTGACTTTAGAATATAAACCTTGCATAAATTGGAAATGACCAAGTCTGATTACTCAAGTGTCAGGAAGCACTTTTCTGTTGAAGTCTTTTCCTCCAGGAGTTTGGATCATTTCTGTAAATCTAGCCACCTGACTAAAAGCTGTGACTGATATGGTGATGAACTGTCAGGAAGTACTTAGGAGTGGCCTTTCTAGTGTGCCACAAATCAATGGTAGCCCCGAGCACAGACTCCCCTTCCATCCTTTCATCAATAGGGAATAAAAGTACGGAGAGAAGAAGCCACAGAAGAAGTATAAAAAGAAAAGAAGGAAGGATTATTTTTGATGTTCAAAATCTGTCACTGCCCTTTCAATTTTTTCAAATAGCACAATTTCAGAAAGAGAAGGATCCCTTCATTTCACCCACTCCATCTCAGAAAGGGAGGTTTTACATGAGGAATGAGACACACTCTACTGCCCACCTTGCATAAGAACCTTTGGAAAGAAAGCAGAAGTGTTCTGAGAAACCCAACTCAGAGGACTCAGTCCTGCCAATGCACATAAAGGTACACTCTCCCTGTGGGGAAAAAAAAAGGTGGCCAGGTATTCTGGGGACCCTCATGCTAAAATAACTCCACACTTGCTCTGCCATTGCACTGCTGGCTGTGGTATGGCCTTAGGAGAAGAGAGGTGACCAACATCAGCTCAGAGTAGACTCCCTTTTACCTTAGCGATGAATGAGGATATTGGCTTTTCTTCAAAGTGTCTAGCAAAGTGTTTCCAAAGATGCATTTGAATCTCCTCACCCACAATATTTTGGAATGGTGGGCAGTGATCTAAGCTAACAGCTGTAGAGCCCTTCGTTAAGAAAGGGGTATAAACAATAGGAGCGACTTAGTCTTTCCATTCCCTATTCAATTTGCCTTTTCTGCACAATGGTGGGATTTTAATACTTAATTCAATCCTGTTGCAATCTAGAATACTCCTGGATGCAGACATATATCAAAGGAGCAAGGTTAATTTAAAAATCACACAAAAGTACATTTCATTATATTGCTAATAACTCCAAACTTGTTGATCTGGTGGTTCTCTGTTTGTATGTTGCTTTGCTTAAAACTTGCATCCTACATCTTTTCCTTCTCAGCTCAATCCTGCAACCTTTGGATTCCAAATCTCAAAAGAAAAATTTAAACTCTGAAAAGGAGTAATTTTTCATAAAGGGGGGGGGGGAAATCATAGGAAGGTATTGAGACCTAAAATATCCCCTTGGGTTTTAAAGAAAAATTGGATTTCGATTAAGGATTGGATTTCTTTTCTTTTATTTTCATATCCATGTTAGCAATGTGTGTGCCTACATTGTACTTAGAGTTGAAGATGGGGGATGTTTTTTTCACTTGAGGAATTGACCTGCTTTTCAGGTAAAGAAGGCAACTTCAAACTCCTTCCTGGGAGAGAGTGGGTGAAATGAAGGGATCCTTCCCTTTCTGAAATTGTGCTATTTGAAAAAATTGAAAGGGCAGTGGCAGATTTTGAACATCAAAAATAAAATAATCCTTCCTCCTTCTCTTTTGTTATTTCTCCCATGACCTGCTCTTTTCCTATTTTTAATTCTCTATTGATGAAAGATGGAAGAAGACTCCACGTTTAGGGCTGTTGTTGGTTTGTGGCCCCGTAGAAAGGCCACCCCTGAGCATTTTTTGACAGCTCATCAACTTTCATAAATGTCTTAACTTGTAGCCCTTTCATTTTTAAAAGATGCTGCAATTGGTTGGATCATGGCTTAAAAGAGGAAGTTGGGATTTAGCCAGGTCTTGGAAGAGAGCAAATTGTCTGAAAAATTCTTAGCTTTTGTGGAAAAAAAAAGAGAAAAGAGAAAAATATATCTATTGCAAATCTTATACCTGTTGTAAAGCTGCTAGTCAAATGTTCATGTCCACATTTTGCCATGGGGGTGAAATGGACCCCAACTAGATGAATTCCTGATTATGAGCACTGGGGGATATGTCACCAACTGAAGTTACCCATTCTTTGAATCTTCTGAGTCAGCACTCTTTCTAACAAGAAAGTAGTTGTTCCAGACTGTGAACCCCATCCAGGGTGTTACATTCTGACTATTGAAAATGGGTCTAGGGGTGTGACTCTTAGAGGATATGTGCTCAACCATCAGGCTTTAAGAACCACTGAGGAAGGGGACAGTAAGCATAAATAGTGCCAAGCAAATGACTGCCAGAGATATGGGGGAAAAAAGCTTTGCAGATGCGGGGGAAGCTGGCATCAGAAATAATGCCATCAGCACAATCTTCCTCAAAAACTCAACTGTGTGGGTGTGTGAATTTGCAGCGTGCAACCTGCACAATCAAACGAGCACTCATTTCAGTACCAGCCTCCCCTTCCTCGCTGCACACATGGGGTTTTTGGAAGGATTCCCCACCCTATGTTTTCTCCTGAAATCAAACACAGAAGTTCATGGTTGCTGACCTGATGGGCGAGGAGTGGGTACTACCAGCTGGAATGTTGCCACTGGCAGGGGCAGACAAGAAAACAGGAATGCTCTTAATGTCCTCCCAAAGAAAACCTTTGATGGACAAAAGAGTGGTTGTATTTTTACCCTCTCTCTTCATGCTGCCAGGCGTCTTTAAATAGATCCTCTAGCCTAGGGACTTGTATGGAATAATTCATATTAAACCCCAAGAAGTAGCAGTGGAGGGGAGTTGGTTCTTTCTTCTCTTTCATTTCTTTGTTCTCTTCCTTTCTTTTTTCCTTCTTGTCAAACTAACAGGGAAAGGCTCATTTTAATTCAGCTGTGTTAAATTTTTCCTTTTGGGTCTTTTAATGAACTTTAGCTAATTCAGAAAGGACAACCAAAGCCCCCAGGGGGAAAAAAAAAAAAAAAAGAATAGGAAGCCGCCTTGTGGCTTGCTCTTTAATACCTTTTGGTCCCAAGGACCTTAGCAGCATCTTTTAAGGATGCTGCACAGGGAGGTTTATATGAGGCTCTCTTAAATGGGAATCTCTAATTGAGAGGTCCACTTCCTTCCATTTGCAACACATCAACCAAACTGTTGTTCTGCTGTTAAGAGAAAGAATGAAAGAAAGAAAAAAATCCGTCTCCATTTCTAAAGTCTCATGCATTTTTAGTTCGGCTTAACCCGTGATCTATTTCTCCCCTCTCTTTTTCATCAAGCGGGTTTCATGAAGACATTCAGGCCTGTGCTAGCCAAATTAAAAGTCCTGTCTCTCCTTCTTTCTGTTTGGGGAGGCAGGGATGTGGAAAGGACAGATGAGGAAAGGGGGTAGGGCAGGGCCCAAGGATCCAGGGAGCTTTGTTTCAAGTCACTTGTCTCCTCTACCCCCTCCCCCAAACAGAGAATAACCACATTTCTCTTAATGTAGGCCGAAGTGCATCCAGCCATCCCCATAGTGCTCCTGTCCCCAGGCCTTTGCCGGGGATGTTCGGGTCACTGTGATGGTATGCTTGTCCCTGCCAACCCAGTCACTCCAGCCCTGCTCTTGGCAGCCTAAAGGGCAGCCGAGCCATGTGGCTATTCCTCTCTGCAAGTGGGTTCAGGCTCGGGGCTACGAAAAGCCCCCCAGTCCTATCAGCCCAGCCCCAGCAGAGCTGGTGCCAAGAATGACATCCTGGGAATACTATGAAGATGGGGAGACCTCATGGGCTGTTCTCTCTGGATGGAACAGGATCCAGGCTGTCTGGAAAACAGGCAGAGCCAAGAGCCAGCTCACAATGGAAGGAGCTCAGGCGAAGGGAAAAGGGGGCAGGCTGGGAGCAGTGGCGAGCAAAAGAAAAGAAAAGTCACATGCCACCCAGGAAGATTCCAAGGCGGGCGAGAGGAGGTGGCAGAGGAAGGACTTGCAGGAAGCAAGTACCCAGACATGGCACTGCCAATCTAGCTGGATTCTTTTCTGAATTAGATTATGTGAAAGAGGGGAAATATATAGCCGGCCAGCTGTTCAAAGGCTTACAACCTTGCTTTTATTGTCCGAGTAAGTTGGTGAGGTGGGGCATCAGAGGAATTCCAAACATACCATCCCAGAGAAATTTTAATATGTTCCACAGTGTCATACACGAAGAGGAAATGACAGCTGATCACAGCCAGGGCAGGCCACAGCAATCCCGGCCCTGGAGCTCACCCACCCTCTCATGGCCCTGCTACCCCCTCTGTGTTAGCACTTCTCAGTCCTTCCACCTGCTTCCCCATCCCCTCTGCACCCGCTGGCTGCTGGCCTAGCCAAGAGGGCCTGGACAAAGTAGCATTGACCAACTGTCATGGGAAGAGGTGAGGATGGACTCCAAGGTCACTGGCTAAGAAGCTGAGGGCTGGCTAGGGTGAGTCAGGCACCCCAGGGAGTCAGAGGCATTTTAATCCCACCATGGGGGATTATTTACTGATAAGGACTAAGTCAAAGACCCTGGTGATGTTGTCTTCAGAGTTTTTTCCCCAGTAACCTAACCACGTGATAAAACACAATACTGAATTATTTGAAAGCAACACTGTGTGTGGCTCTGACCAAGACTTGGGTTTGGGGAATAGCTTCCAGCAGCTTCTTCCCAGGGGCCTCTTGAATATAGGCCAGGCCCAGAGGTCATTAGTTTCAATCCTGGGGATGGAACAAGTAAGCGGTGAATTTCTAATTCAATGATTCATCAAGTAGCCCTGATATCAGCTGCTGAGTAGGTGACTCACGCCCAGCCCCGATAGAGAGACAGCACGTGGTCCTTTTCAAAGGGTGCTCCAGAGAGCAGAGAAAGGATCAACTGCTTTTTTTCCAGGCATCTTCTACCCACACTGGAAAGATCCAGGCTGTGTTAGCTGTGCAAGTGACGTGTGCCCAGGATCTGATGAAAAAGGCCTCAGGGAACCCCTTAATCATAAATGGAAAGAAAATCTATTAATGAGGGAGATTCATTTCAAGTAAATCTAGAAACCAGCAGCTATTTTAAATGGTTCTTTATAGCAAGAAAGTTATTGTCCAGTTTACCCAATGGCAAAGTCCATTTTAGTCCTGGAGACACAATATGGACTGAGAATTAGGGTAGGGGACAATGTCTCATTCATCTTTGCATCCGTCAGGAGTAGCATAGCACTGTGCACATAGAAAATGCTTAATAAATATTTATTAAAAATAGTGATGAAACAAATAATTAACCAATAAGAATAATAGTACTTGAATTGCGAGTTCTTAAAATAGAGTACAGATTGCCAGCCACCATTGGTGGCTATAATTCCAAGAAACTCACCACATTTTTCAAGGGTCCAAGAAAATAAATGAGTTGGAAATTGTTAAATGTATTGAAAAATGATTTATTTTTCCCTTGACAGTGTCATTGGAACTCAAATTAAGATTGAAAACTCCACAGGCACATTTCCATCTGTGGGTGTCAGCTGCTTGGTACACAGTCGTAAGAAGGCCTCAGCCAGTTCTCCCATTACCTGAACCAAATGTATTTTAAAATAAATGATGCAAAACATTGCATTTTGTGTTCAAACACTCTCATGTAATGATCTGAATAATAGTTTAAGAAAATTGTTTTGATTCAGCTAAATGCTTTGCTAACAGCTGTTTAAAAGAAATCACAGTTAAATTTTACAGTGATAGAACCCATATAGGATTTTTTGAATAGTGAATATTCCAGAGTTGTAAATTAACTCATTCAAAAGTCAGATTTTCATTCAACAATGCTTGTTAGGCTAGTAATTAGCGAAAATCAGAAATGTTCCCGATAAACTATGTCCTGCTCTACAATGAAAACTGGTCAATGGGACCCTACAGTTTACTTGCAGAAACAAGACTGGCAAGAAGAAAATAAGTAGATATTTGCATGGTCTAAATGCTCAGCTGAGAAGTATTCTGCAGTCCTGGCTGTATTTGGTTGACATCCACAGCAGACACTGCATTTTAGGCATCTCTATGCTTTCAAATGCACCTGGTATTTAATGTTATGTGTTAAAGCAATTTGCAGATGCCAGCTCCTTATAATTAAAATACATTAATATTAGAAAAGAAAACAGGCATGTTTTGCAGCAGCCATATCTGTTATTAACGACAATTATAAAGAACTGTGCATGGGACTCCAATCTTGCTAAATAGCTTCGTTTCCGCACGTGAATCTCAGTAGAGATGGGCGTCTGCCTCTTTCATGGAGGCTTATCTAGGCTTGTCCATTACAATGAGCCTCAGTTACTGGGCGTTCTGAGTCATTAACATTCTGTACACAATCAAACTTCCCGTCCCCCAAGAAAGAGTTATGCCCAGGCCTCCTACAGCTCAATTGTTCATTTAAATAGCGAACTTGTATTCAGGAGTTTGAAAGAACCTTTTGAATATTCCTCAGGTATCTGTAGGAGCCATTCCTACAGGTCCTGGTCCCTGTGCTGGTGGGAGCATCCTTTCCCAGTCACTCCTTGGACATCATGCTGCAGGGACGAGCTGACGACTAAAAATAACCCCGTGCAATAAGTCCAAGGCAAACAGCACGCATTTCCTCGGACTTTTTGCCCAATCAAAATCATACAGTAAACCCATCCTCAGCTCTCCCAATGCTCCCGCAGGCATCTACGGAAGCGAAGTCCTGCGGGTTGGGAGAAGAGTGCAAAGGAGCAGGATTCCTGCAAAGTGTGACACAGAAAGCTAGAAATAAATGTTGCCTATTGTTTGAAGTCATTCTGAGCTCTCTGGCAGAGCCCTGGCAGGAGATCAGCAGCATACATAAGTAGTAATAAAAGTAAACAGTGCGTTTTCAAACTCGCAGGCTTGCCTGTGTTAATAGTACCCCCATTGTGAGTGGGATGAGGGCGGTGGGGAAGATACTGGGCTCCACGAATCCATGTTGGCGAGTTGCTGCTTCTCAGCCCCCTTTCACAGGGTCAACTATAAGAACCATCACAAAGTTACATCGAACTACGCAGAGTTTGAAAAGAAAATCTCTTAAGTCAAACCAAAAGACATTTTCGAGCTTCTCTGAGAGGCTCCCTGCTCTGTCACAGACTTCAAAGACCCGTTCATTTAAAAAAACACAATGCTAGCATGCTACAGATTAATGCAAATTAAAGTAATGCAAATTTAAGTGATATTTAAAGGTTGTCTCTTTGTCTGAGAGGAGGATGAAATGCTCGGTTTGGAAAGAAGCGATTTCCTAGGCAAGCCGGCAGCGCTTGTTTTCCTGCTTACCTTGAGGGAAACGCAGGGCTCCTTTCTTCTCAGACTTTTCTGAGAGCTAGAAAGAGGTCCTGTGACTTCCAAATGCTTTTGTTCTTCTGTCCCTCTGTCACATGGCTTGCCTTTTATATTTGCAACACACAAAAGTTAGGACTGTTGTTTAAGCGACACAGGGAGAGAGAGAGAGAGGGAGAGTGAGAGGGAGAGAGAGAGAGAGAGACACGGAGAGAGAGAGAGAGAATGTCAAATGGAAAAGTGCCATTGCAGTCATATATCAATCAGGCGTGCGGCCGCAGCAGCGCACTAGCAAATGGGAATGCCACGGAAATGTGAGGCGCTCGTTATCGGGGACTCAGCCGCTGCCCACCGCTCGGCTCCCTTCCACGGAGCATCTTGTGATGGGAACAGCGTAGAAGAACAAGGGCGAGGAAGTTTCTCTCTCTCTCTCTCTCTCTCTCTCTCTCTCTCTCTCTCTCTCTGTCTCTCTCGTATTGTGGAAATAATAAGAGGCCAAATGAATATTCTGAATGTAATTCTTTTGCGAGCATGTGGCTACCATAAAGATGTGCAGTCTTCAAGAGAGACGCATAGTTTTGGAAATACAAAGATAGAGGGGCATTCTGTTGAAAGATTCGGCAGCTGACTGGGATGAAGTTGAAATTCTAAGCAAGAGAGGAGAAAGATGGGAATCAGAAATCTTTCTCAGGCGATGCTGTTGAAGCAAGTGCAAAACGCTGCCCTATTTTATCACGATGTGTGTGGGTGGTGAGAATTCTTTTTTTTCCCCCAGCGTTGTTCATCCATTAAATGATTTTTAGCAGCATATACATGATTAAATTTACAGTGGCACTTTAATAAGCACCTCATCGGCATCATTAAAAATAAAACTTTAGATCTGATTTAGAAACAATGAGAACTTGACTAACAGGTAAGGCCAACTCACCATGCCACAACTAGTAGAAAAGTGACAAAGATAACTACGTGTGTGGATTAAGTACTTGCACCTGAATAACACTGTGTTGTGAGCTGTGGGACTACAAAGGGAAATATTTTATAATCCCTACCCTTAAAAATCTGAAAATTAAGACAGAAAACTGTCAGCAATTTTAGTGAAAAATACAAAGAATCCTTTATAATTTTTTTACACTGGGTATACTCAGCCTCAGAATAATTTATTTTATTAATACTGATGAAGAATTAAACTGAGGATTTTTTTAAAAAAAACAATATTTCACAGAAAGTAAATACATCATAAAACTTAAGAAGAAATTTTTCTTGGGAGCTTATTATAATTATTCATGCTGAAACTGTCGTGCTCTGCTCTACCAAACCATTTATTATTCATTAATAAATTGATAATCACATTAATACTTTTCCACAGAATCTTTACTCCCGTCACTGATGTTTACAAGAGACACCTTAAAATTTTTAGTTTTACTGCCATCCTTATTAAAAAATCCCTTTTCTTTTGTTCTACCTGGGAAAAAACCCTGTCTACCTTGGACCAGCCAGTCACAAACAGAATCCACCTGCAAAGATAAAGGATAAGTGACAAGTTCAAAGCCATTAAGGGAAACCTGGCACTTGGCTGATAATGATATTGGCTAAATATCTTAAAAGCAGAAGATCAAAATGCAAATGGAAATTGGACCTTAAAACTGGAAATAATCTGAAAGGGGAAATGACTTGTAGCTGAGTAAGAGCCGTGGAAACAGTCAGGAATACATTTTCTGGCTCAATTTTGTGGGTCAGATTGGGAGGGAGAATGAACTCTTTGGCCATGAACATTTTCAAATATCAGAGCTTGACATCCATCCACCTTTTCATTTGAAATAATTTGTGGCTTTCTCAACATATGCTCTCCTCTCCACCCTGCCATCTTTCACCTTCGGGTTGTCATGGTCACCCTATCTGCTGTGAAGCAACATGAAAAGGTACAGTTCTTCCTGGGTGGAATTTTCCAGAAAGCATAAAGATTGCAAACACATTGACTACTTGGCTGCAGAAGACAGGCTTTCTCCCAGATGGAGCCCCACTGCTTCCTCCAACCATTATTCTGTCAGGGGTGGCAAAGAATACCATCTGCTGCCCCATTCAAGAGGGAGGCTTTGCCTCTGTCCACTGGGATGCAAAGGACTGGTTTCTAAGGCTGTCAATAGGTATCTGGCAACAGCAACTCTTTCATCACATCACCATGCTTTTTAGAAAGGTCACTGTGCCATGCATGGTTTCTTTACTGGCCATCATTAAAGTTGCTGGGAAAGAAGGGCTCCCTTTAACTTTCCATTAATGCAAAAAGGATGAAAAGACCCCTGCTGTTATTTCATATGCACTCAGGGAAAGAAGAATTTGCAGAAAAAGATGTCTATCAGCTGGATGGGAAATCCTTTAAGGGACCACTTCTGAGCCTTTTATTTCTGGTTCTGTTTTCAGGTTGCCTCTCTCTTTCTTGGTGGTCCCAGTGGACATTTAATAGGAGTCACCTAGCATCCAAACACCCCCTGGGGAATGAGTAGTCCCAAAGCAGGTGGGAAACAGGACCTGTCTCCTTGTTGCAGAACCTTAAGGAGCAGGTGTTTCCTCTCCCTTCCTCAGGGCAGGTGGAGGAGCCAGGTGTGATCAAGTCTGGCTCCCCAGATGAACCATCCGGGAGGAGTGGTCAAGGCATACCTACATTCAGAGGTTATTCTCTCTGTGGTCCCACTGGAATCGAGAGCCCAGAGGCTGCAGCAACTAGTGTCAAGGGCAACAGAGCCCAGCAATATGACGGCGGGCGTCCTGGAGACACAGGGCTCACGGTGATGGCATCCTTAGCAGTCTGGTCTCTTTGGCTACATCCGTGTTCGCCACCATTTTATGACCCTGGAGCTCCAGCTTTTCTGGTGATTCTGTGAATTGCACCCAATCCCCACCCCTGCCAAGACCCTGCCAATAAATTCCTTTCTGCTTTAATTAGCTAGAGACAGTTTTTTTGAGGTTGGCAACCAGGAGTCCTGACCCAAACACTACATTTTCCAAATTTAGGCAAACTACCATCATTAACATACAAATGGAAATACAGCCTCCACTTTCTCCTAGTTACTTTCCCAACAGATAACTGGTTTTAGATTCATTGTCAGTCTACCATAGTGTCTGTTATAACATTTCAAAAGTAGAAAATTCATGCGTTTAATCCCAACATACTGGCATAGCCTACTAGGCACAGTTTACAATTTTCTGTGAGAATGTTAATTTTTTTTATTTTCAGAGTATTATTGGGGTACAAACATTTTGGTTACATAAATTGCTTTTGGACAGTTTGAGTCAAAATTATAAGTGTGCCCATTGCCCAGATGGTGTGTATTGTACTATTAGGTGTGAATTTATTCATTTCCTCCTCCTCCTGCAACCTGCTTGATTTCCAATGAGTTTTATTTCCATATGTACACATAAGTGTTGTTTGATTAGTTCCAATTTAATGGTGAGTGCATGTGGTGATTGCTTTTCCATTCTTATGATATTTCACTTAAAAGAATGGTCTCCAGTTCCATCCAGGTTAATACAAGAGGTATTAGTTCACCATTTTTTTATGGTTAAGTAGTACTTCATGGTATACAGATACCACATTTTATTAATTCACTCATGTATTGATGGGCACTTGGGTTGTTTCCACATCTTTGCAGTTGTGAATTGTGCTGCTCCAAACATTCAGGTGCAGGTGTCTTTTTTATAAAATGTTCTTTTTTCCCTTTGGGCAAAGACCCAGTAATGAGATTGCTGGATCAAATGATAGGTCTACTTTTAGTTCTTTGAGGTATCTCCATATTATTTTCCATAGAGATTGTACTAGTCTATAGTCCCACTAACAGTGTATAAGTGTTCTTATCTCTCCTCGTCCATGCCAGCATTTGTTGTTTTGGGATTTTCTGATAAAAGCCATTTGCAATGGAGTTAGGTGATAGCTCATTTTGATTTTGATTTGCATTTCCCTGATGGTTAGAGATGTTAAGCATTTTTATTATATGTTTGTTGACCATTAGTCTATCTTCTTTTGAAAAGTTTCTGTTCATGTCTTTTGCCCACTTTTTAATATGGAGTTGTTTGAATTTTTTCTTGCTGATTTGCTGGAGTTCTTTGTAGATCCTGATTATTAGCCCTTTATTGGATGTGTAGCATGTGACTATTTTCTCCCATTCTGAAGGTTGTCTATTTGCTCTATTGATCGTTTCCTTGGCTGTGCAGAAGCTTTTTAATGCTGTGATTGCTTTTGGGGTCTTCTTTATCAATTCTTTGCCTAGGCCGATGTCTATAAGAATGTATAAGAGAATGCTAATCTTTATTGTCCTTATGAATATTCACTCATTCAAAAATACTTGCTAATAATAATAATAACTATTACTTAATGTCTATTTACTGTCTGCTGGGCTTTGTGCCAAATGTTTTATATGCATTGTCTCTTTTGGAGAGATACACAATTCTATAAAGTAGATCTTATTATTGTCTCAACTTTACAAATGGAGAAACTGAGGCTCTGAGAAGTTAAGTGACTTGCCTGTTGTTGACACAACACGCAAATGGCAGATAGGAACTCTGGCTTTCCTGTTTCCAAAGCCCACGGCCTAACTACTATGCTGTGCTGCCTCCGTTCAACAAAATTTCCCTGAGCAGCACCTACATAGTAATGCTGCTGTGGGGGAGACAAATAAAGGTAGGACATGCATCTAGTTTTTAAAGGCATTTGTGATACTATAGTGGAGAGAGAAATGTTCGCTTATGAAGACACGGCATGGTAGAACTTGATCAGTGCCACACACACACAAAAAAAGCAAAAAAGAAAAAAAGCAAAAACTACAATAAGAGGAAGTAGTGCTTCCAAGAGAACTCCACTGGGTCTGGGCTTTGAAGGCAGAGAGTGGGAACCAGAGGACGAAGGTGCGTTTGTGGAGTGACATGCCAGTCAGACATTTTGGCCAGGCCTAAACTCATGCTGTGATGAGCCAGGAGGATGTGGTGAGCAAAGTGGAGCCAGGTTAGGGAGCTGGGGTCAGAAGAGGGTAGAAAGGAGAGGATAGGGTGGAAAGCCAGACTGAGACAAAGGAGAGCTTATATAAGTGGAAGAAGAAGACTGAGTCAGAGGAGCAAAGACAAATTACATGGCAGGTATGCAAACAGGTACCTTCATTCATCCATGCATTCATTCAACAAATACTCCTCTATGACAAGAACTGTCTTTCAAAAAGCAAGATCATTTAAAAGTCATTGTCACAAAGCCATAGTAAATAACTGGAAATAAACTTTGAAATACAGAAAAAAAATGTTTACAGTGCCTCCTAACTGCCCGATGCTTTTCTTATCCTAGCATTGGATCGGACAAAGTTTCTATGAGTATGGTGGAGGAGCATGTCAGTAAAGACACATTAAAGACAAATACCAAAAACCTCGTGTTTCAATGGCTCAAAATGTAAGGCTATTTATGATGCCCGGTCAGGAAGTGGGCAGTTCTGGAGTTTATATAGTGGTTCCATGATATCATCCAAGCCCAAGCTCCTTCTACTTCCATCATGCTCAGTATTATTGGCTTCTATTCTCCTCTGGTGGGTCAGTTTATTGACACAAGGTAGCTGGTGGAACTCTAGAAAGCATATTGAAATTCAGGAGTCAGGAGGGAAAGAGAGAAGAATTTGTTTTTTGTCTGCTTCTTCAATCGTGAGGAAAATCTTTCCAGAAAACCTCAAAGGATTCCCCTTCTATTTTATTGACTAGAACCTAATTACATACCCAGCCCAACAGCTATCTCTGCTAAGGGAAATACAAATACCATCACTGGCCTGGCCCAATCACCATTGATTTCTTGGGGCTGGGTGCACAGCAGGCTAAAGAGGCACATCTCTCTTAGCAATGAGAGGATGAATGATAGTTGGGTAGAGAACCAGTAGCATCTGCCCCAGTGACAGACACAATATATATATATATATAAGATAACTTCAGAGTGTGACAAATGCTAATGAGGGAAATGAAATAGTGATGAGTTCGAGCATCTATGGTAGTGCAGGAAGGGGAGTGAGTTAATAAGCTGATCAGAATTGGTCTTCTGTGAAGGTGATATTTGCATTTAAATGCTAAGAGGAAGATTGGTGAGCAGAAATGCCAGGATGGCTGGAACAGAGTAAGAGGGGCAAGTGGTAAGAGGTGTGGTCATAAATGGAAAAAGAGACTGTATATAGCATATAAAACTGTATAGGCCAGTATAGGGAGTTTGGGTTTTTGTTATGGATTGAATTGTGTACCCCCCGCCCCAAATATATACTGTAGTCCTAATCTCTTCATACCTAGAGTATGACCTTATTTGGTAAGAGTGT
Organism: Microcebus murinus; assembly: GCF_040939455.1. Taxonomy (NCBI): domain Eukaryota; kingdom Metazoa; phylum Chordata; class Mammalia; order Primates; family Cheirogaleidae; genus Microcebus; species Microcebus murinus. Next base: position 118,045,073 of record NC_134136.1, read on the forward strand.
GACCTTATTCGGAAGTAGGGTTTTTGCAGACATGGATCAAGTTCAAATGACGTCATTAGGATAAAGCCTAATCCAATATGACCAGTGTCCTGGTGAAAAAGAGACTTTTAGACACAGAGATAGATATGCACAGAGGGAATATGATGTGAAGACACACAGGGAGAAGACAGCCATATCACTGGATTGATGCATCTGCAAGCCAAGAAATACCAAGGATTGCCACTAAATACCAGAAACTAGAAGCTGCAAGAAGTGTCCCTTAGAGCCCTCAGAGAGAACAATGGCCTTTGACTGCAGGCTTCTAGTCTCTAGAGCTGAGGACAGAAAACTTTTGCTGTTTTAAACCACTCGCTTTTTGGTATTTTAATAAAGCAGCCCTAGGAAATTAATATAGTTTTGTGTGCAGTAGGATGGCAATTCACTGGTGGGTTTAAAAAAATGGTTTACATTTTTTTTTTTGAGACAGGATCTCACTCTATCACCCAGGCTAGAGTGTTGTGGCATCATCGTAGTTCACTGCAGCCTCAAACTCCGGGGCTCAAGCAATCCTCCTGCCTCAGCCTCCTGAGTAGCTGGGACTACAGGTATTTGCCATCATTCCCAGCTAATTTTTAAACTTTTTGTAGAGACAGGGTCTCACTATGTTTCCCAGGCTGATCTTGAAATCCTGGTTTCCAGTGATCCTCCTGCTTTGGCCTCCTAAAGGTTTACATTTTTAGAAGCTTATTCTGGCTCATATGTAGAAATGGATCATGGGAGATAAGGAGATGGGAAGGGACAAAGAGTGGCAGGAGAGAAGTCATTGAAGTCTCATAGGCAAGACAAGGTGGCAATTTGCACCAAGGTTGAAGTAATGGAGACAGAGTGAAGTGGACAGATTTTGAATATGTTTTCTGAGTAGAATATGAAAGACTTCCTTCTGGATTGGATGCAGGAGGTAAAAAAAGAAGGAACATCAAGGGTGATTCCCACCCCATGCTGGAGTGAGGGCAGCATGAATTTGGTGAAGGGTGGAGTTGGAATCATTAATTCAGTTTGGAACAGGTTCATTTTGAGATTCTTATAAGACATCCAAGTTGAAATGTAAAGAAGGTGGTTTGGTCTACAGGTCTGGATTTCAGGGCCAATTTTGGAGCTAGAGCTATACATTTGGAGGTTGTCAACCTATGGAGGGTATTTAAAGCTATGTGACAGAGATTATCTAGAGAGAGAATCTAGCTAAAGAAAAGATGGGGAGATAGGATGAAGCCCTGGAGCTCCTTACATTGAGTGAGATTGAAAAGATGTCAAAGAGGTAGGAGGAAAACCAGGAGAGCGGACTGTCATCAGAAAAACAAATAATTGTTTGGGTTTTGCTTTTTAATTATAGAAAACTATTGCCAGAAACTAGAGAAAGGATGTTATGGCTTTAGACTTGTGCTTCTCAACTTTAGAATTGAATGGAGAGCTGTAAAAATGCTGAGGTCCAGGCCTCATCCAGGCTAATTAAAACAGAACGTCTAAGGGTGGGGTCTGGGTATTTGGTATTTTTAAAAGCTCCCCTTACAACACCAAAAGCAATATTCATGAAAGACATAATTGAAAAGTTGGACCTTATTAAAACTAAAAACCTCTGCTCTGTTAAAGACAATATCAAAAGAATGAGAGGAAAAGCCACAGACTGGGAGAAAATATTTGCAAAAGATACATCCGATAAAGGACTGATATTCAAAATATACAAAGAAATCTTAAACTCAACAATAAGAAAATGAATAATCTAGTTAATAAAATGAGCTCAATGTCCGAACAGACACCTCACCAAAGGAGATATACAGATGGCAAATAAACATATAAAAATATGTTCCACATCCTGTTACTAGGGAATTGCAAATTAAAACAACAATGACATTCCACCACACACCTATTAGAATGGCCAAAATCTTCAACATTGACAATACCACACCACCAACTACTAGAGAGGGTGTGGAGCAACAGGAACTCTTATCCATTACTGGTGGGAATGAAAAATGGTACAGCCACTTTGGAAGAGATGGGCAGTTTCTTACAAAATTAAAGATTCTTACCATATGATCCAGCAGTTGCGCTTCTTGGTATTTACCCAAATGAATTGATAACTTATGTCTACACACACTATGTCTGCACATGATGTTTATAGCAGCTTTATTCATAATTGTCAAAACTTGGAAGCAACCAAGATGTTCTTCAGTGGGTGAAGGGATAAATAAACTGTGGTACATCCAGACAATGGAATATTATTTAGCACTAAAAGGAAATGAGCTATTAAGCCATGAAAAGACCCAGAGGAAACTTAAGTGCCTATTACTAAGGAAAAACAGCCAATCCATAAAGGCTACATGCTGTATGATTCCGACTACATGACATTCTGAAAAAGGCAAAAGTACAGAGACAGTAAAAAGATCAGTGGTTACCAAGGGTTAGAGGGAAAGAAGGGATGAGTAGATAGAACACAGAGGAATTTTAGGGCAGTGAAACTACTCTGTGCTTGTCATTATACACAGAGAATGTACAACACCAAGAGTGAACCCTAACACAAACTATGGATTCTGGGTGATAATGATGTGTCAATGTAGTTCATACCACTCTGGTGCTGCATGTCGGCAGTGGGGGAGGTTGTGCATGTGTGGGCACAGGGGATACATGGGAACTCTACTTTCCACTGAGTTTTGCTGTGAACCTAAAACGGCTTTAAAAAAATAAAGTCTGTTTTCAAAAACATAAAAATCATGGCAAGCTCTCTCCCCTCTCCCCAAATGTTACCTGATTAAAGAGACAGCCTCGGGAAAAAAAAAATGAAACAAAACAAAAACTCCCCAGTTGATTCTAAAGAACAACCTTTAGCCATTATAATTGTCTCCAGTCTTTAGTGATTATCAATGTACACAGTCAATTTAATAAATAATTTCATAGTGTAAATTCAAGCTAATGAACCACTAGGTATGCACTAATTTTAATTAATAATCTCTTTTGGCATCTTTTCCACCATTTTATGAGTGTCTTCAAAGCACTGAGAGGACATCTTTTCTTATGACATACTGTACATCTCATCTAAGGCATAAATAAGGGATAATCATAGGTTTATAAAAAGATGACAAAAGAAAAACGACTCTCCACTCTAAATTTAAGCACCTTTTGAACTTTGTAAAGATCATTTTAAGAACAACATTGTTAGTGTGATAGAAAAGTTAAGATTTTTATCTAGCCCATTTCTTTTTAATAAATTGTCTGTGAGTTACTCCATAAAGATAATGAAAAATTATTTTATACACAAAATTACCAAATGTAAGGATTCAGGACAGTCCAAAGAACATTTGAGAATAAAAAGACTCATTTTAAAGGAGGAAATGAATTCTCTAACTGAGTGTGTCATATTGCTTCACATGGTTCCGAAATTAGCCCTGCCTTATTTAGGTGAGAAATAGGGTTATTAAAATCATCACTTAGTACTTTGCCAATCTGCTAGGGGGCTCCATGCTAAAGGTAAGATCCCCAATGTCCACTTCATTTCAAAGATCTTATTCCTCACCCTCAAAGGACTTCTTAATAGTATCTGATGCAAATGGGCAACTCCTCCTTAAAATTCCCTCTTCCTTTAGTCTTCATTATGCTATAGGATCCATTCCTACCCTGGCATTCTTTTCCTTTGAGGCCTCAATTATCTTCTCTACTCACACTCACTTAAGCATTTATCTAGTTCATGGTTGAAATGTTAGCTCAATGTCAATTTCTGTTCCTAGCTCATTTTCTGAACTCCAAAACAAGAATTTCTCTTCCTTCCTCCATTTAAATATCCCACTGGCAACTCTCACTGTGGTAGACACTCAGGCTGATTATTTATTCCTCTAATGCTGCTAAATTTTTTGTATCCTTAACTCAATTGCATTGCAGTTATCCCAGCCTGGAAACTTGTTAGTTAGTTCTGCAATTTGGGGAAAGTTATTAACATCTTACATCCTCAGTTACTTCATCTGTTTTATGGGTAAAGAAAACCGATTTAAGAGGCCCAGTGTGAAGGTTATTTGAGACATCGAACTGCCACTGGTATAGATTTCAGGCATTATTGCTGTGTGTTAATAGATAAGACCCTGCTGGAGAACACCTAAGGAAATGGTGAACTCAGTCCTAGCTATAAGCAGACCCAAGGTCTTTGACTCCCATATTACAATGTTTGTAAAACTACTGGCAGGCTAGGAAGTAATAACTTTCTCCACAGAATGAGACAGAACAATTTCAGTCATATTTGAACTTCAATTTCTTATGTTCTTGCTATAAAATAATAGACTTAAGTATCAAATCTTACTTTCTCAAATTCTTAAATTTCATAATATTAAGAAATATTCACTTCCTTTTGTGTTAATATAAAAAGTAACATTTATTTAGAAATATATTTTTAATTAACTTTGTATGTCTCAGGATCACTACTTTCACTAGTAGCTGAACAAACTCATGTAAGGTCAGTTTTAATCTTACTTAAAATCAATCTCACATAGAAAGAGTTATTGCTAGAGTTTGTGCTAACAGCTTATAATTAATGTATATTTTTGAAACAATGAATAGTCATTGAATAAATATTCAAAGAATGACTATATTTCTTGATCTCCCCCCAGTGGAAAAAAAATCCAGTCATTATATTTGATACTTCTTTATTTTTCCCAAAAGAATTTTTTTCCATACTGAACAATTTCTCTGCCCCCAATTTATGACTTTTTCAATTAAAACTTAATCTTAAAAAACATATTTGGTGGTTTGAGTCAAGAAGAAAGAACAGGCTTAGAGGTAGTCCACAGTTCTTGTATATGATGAATAGAGGCAGCTTCATTTTATGCATTCATTTATTCAGTTTGTATTTACTAAGCATCTATTAAGTGCAGAAAACCTTGCTTTTCTTACAAAATTGATGAATAATTAGATTTTTAGAAATATTCCCTGATTTTTTCCTCTACATAAAAAATGATTTACTAATCTTTTTTCGTCCCACTCATTCATTCACTCAACAAATATATATATATTTTTTGACACAGAGTCTTATTCTGTCCCCTGAGCTAGAGTGCGATCATAGCTCACTGGCAACCTCCAACTCCTGGGCTCAAGCCATCTTCCTGCCTCAGCCTCCCCAGTAGCTGGGACTACAGGCTCATACCACCACACCTGGCTATTTTTTCTAGTTTTTTGTAGAAATGGAATCTCGCTCTTGCTCAGGCTGGTCTTGAACTCCTGACCTCAAGTGATCTTCCTGCCTCAGTCTCCCTAAATGCTGAAATTACAGGCATGAGCCAACATGCCTGGCAACAAATGATTTTTGAGCAGTGTCAAGCTCTGTTTTAGGCCTTAGGGTCAGAGTAGCAAACAAGACAGACAAGGTCCTAGTTATCATGAAGCTGACATTCCATTAGGGGGATAGATAGCAAGCTCATAAGCAAATATAGAGTATACTTTTAGGTGATGATAAGTGCAATGAAGGAAATAATAAAGGATACGGGAATCCAGAGTGAGGGGAATGCTATTTTAGATTGGGTGATCAGGAAATGTACCCAGAAAGAGATGGTATTTGAACACAGACATGGGTGAAGTAAAAGAGCCATGCAAGGACTAGAAGAAGACCATTCCAGGCAGAGGAGAAATCCCTGGAAGGGGAGCAAACTTGGCATGTTCAAGATGAAGAAAGGAGGTCACTATGGCTAGAGAAGAGTGAACAAGAACAAGAATAGAAGAAAATGAGCCAATGCCTGGATCATATCAAGCCTATGACTGAGGTAGGGCATTTTGAGCAGATTCTAATGTGATGGGAAACCACTGGGGAGTTTTGAACTAGAAGATGACATGACCTGATTCATGTTTGTAAAAGATTATCCTGGATCTTTTGTGGTAATAAGGGCAGTCTGGGTAGGAGGCCAATACAATAAAATGTGGTGGAATTCTGACGATATTTTGAAAGCAGAGCTCTTGCAGAACTTGCTGATGGATTGAATTTACAGCTTAGGTGAAGAAAAGGAATTGGCGATGACACTTAGGTTTTTGGTATGAACAACTGGTGATTAATTGGCGTTCCCATTTCATTGAGATGGGAAAGATTAGAAGATGAGTGCAGTGGATGTTGGAGGCAAAATAAAGAGCTGTGATTTAGACATAATAGAACATCTATTGTGCAACAAGGACAAATGCTCTGATGGTGAATAGATCAGACCCACTGGAACACCATTCATTGCAGATATTCAAGTTCCCTATTGCCCATCACCCTCTGGGGTAGCTTTACCCCAGATGCCAGATGTGGAAGAGGGACAGGACTTTTGAGATGTGGGGCTTTGAAGGGCCAGGATGTAATAGCAATATGAACAGTAGAACCATGCTCCATCACTATCCTGCCAGTCCCTTCTCTTATATGATCAGGGACTAGAATATAATAAGAATATGAGAAAGCATAACCTTGTCCTACCCCTATCCTGCCAGCTCCTCTTCTCATGTTACAGAAGTAAGGGAAGGATCCAAGTTCTATGTTGCAGCTGTATGACACAGAAACCTAATAGCAGGATGTGCCACATTGGAGTTTATGATTGCAGAAAAACCAGCCTTTATCTGGGCATGCTTGAAGAGCTCAAGTCCAAGTCCCATCATTGACCAGGATTGATTGCGTTAAGTACTGGCCTTGGCCAGTTTCTATGGAGATTTGCAGAAGGCCAGTTCCCTCTCTGCAGGGAATAGTTCATGAACAAATTAACACTTCCTTCTTAGTAAAAACTTGGATTGTATTGGAAGTGGTAGAGTGGTGCAATGTGATTGAGTTCTGGAAATGCTATGAATGTAGATTTCCTAAAAATCTTGCTGATGAGCTGGCTTTAGGATTTGAGGGGGAGGAGTCAAGGAGGATGTATAGGTTATTTGTTCTGAATAACTTATTTAATAGTGTTGTCATTGACAGTGGGGGTAGAGGTGGAATCAGGAGTTCTGATTTAGAAAAGCTTAATAGCCACCCAAGTAGAAAGGTAGACAGCACCTGGAATTTAGAGAGAGATCTGGGCTGCAGATACAAATTTTGGAGTCATCACATGTAGGTGCCTTTGAAATCCATGAAACTAGATCATCTTAGGAGCAAATATAAAAGATAAAAGGGCTATAAACTAACTCTTGCCCAGGTGTGTCAATATTTAGAAGTCTGGAGCAGACCCAGTGCCCACTTCTATTCCAGGCAGACTCTTGGCTGCCCACACTAAGAAAAGAGGGACATTCAAACACAACATACTCTCAAAATGATGCTCATGATTTACTGCTTAAGGCAGGCTTGAGATACACCTAATGCATCATGTTCCAAGGCAATGAGAGAATATTTCTACAAACATAGACACAGAAGATGACAAAGACACAAAAATTAAAAGTATAGCTTTCTCCTCACTCCTCTAAAAAGAATTCCCTGTCAACTCACCAAGAAATTGACAAAAGACCATACTTTTCCTGCTCTTTCAGAGATTTCAGTTAAACTTATATATTATTTCAAAACTTATTGATTAATTTATTTATTTTGAGACAGAGTCTTACTCCATTGCCCCAGGTAGAGTGCAGTGGCATCATCATAGCTCACAGCAACCTCAAACTCCCGACTCAAGTGATCCTCCTGCCTCAGCCTCTTGAGTAGCTGGGTCTACAGGCATGCACCACCACACCCAGCTAATTTTTTTCTGTTTTTGGTAGAGATGGGGTCTCACTCCTGCTCTGGCTGGTCTAGAACTCTGACCTCAAGCAATCCTCCTGCCTCAGCCTCCCAGAGTGCTAGGATTACAGGCAGACTATGCCCAGCCTATTTCAAAGCTTTTTGCACAGGACTTGTTTTTTTCAATGCAACATTTTATCCCATAGATAATAGCACTATATTTTAGTATTCCTTCCCCTCAAACTACAGAACTCTTAAATTATTGGACATTCCCCTCACACAGTATGTTTATTTTCTGCTTCAAGTCTAGGTTTCTCAGATCAATATTTCAAGTAGAGAGCAATGATGCTTCAGATCTGGTTATTCCATTACAGATCACTGTTATGTTCTTCATTACCCTGAGGAGAAATCATCAAGGAAATTTGAAAATGCCATTGACCTTTCCTCAGCTTTTGGGTCTAGAGCCAGGAATTGGTTATAGCCTAAGCTAAATGGACTAGGCATTAAATCATGATTTGTAATACTTAATCAGGAACCAAAAGCGTCTTGGTTGAAGGGGATGGTGCAACAAATAAAAATGTCCAACAGTAACAAATAGAAATTCACTCATGTCCATCTTTGTCTTAGCTTATTTCCTGCTCTCCTCCCCAAACAGAAAGATCTATGTTTTTTTAAAAAATAAAAACAGGAGGGTATATACATACATAATGAGTGAGATGTGCACCATCTGGGGATGGTCATGATGGAGACTCAGACTTTTGGGGGGAGGGGGGGAAATGGGCATTTATTGAAACCTTAAAATCTGTACCCCCATAATATGCCGAAATAAAAAAATAATAAAAACAATTAAAATCTAATATATTGGATTCTAAAATTTGTCAGGACCAATATATAGGTGAGAAGAACAACTGAGAAAGTTCTGGAAACATAAACAATGAATAATGAAGGATGTGATGAAAACATTTACTGCTCACCCAATATTCACGTTCTCCTCCATGTTGCTTAGCCCTCTTGTAGTGGACAGTACAGGGGGACCTGCTCTGGCCAGTGAGAACAAAAGGTGTGAATTCTGGGTCAAACTATTTAAGATTCTGGGCACAAATTCTCTAGCTCTTTATCCTACACTTCAGTGACCTGAAAGCTGTATATGAAAATTGTGGCCTTATAGCATGGAAGTATAACGAGCTCCATAAACAAAGATGCTATTTTATAGTTCTCTTATCCCCAGGCCAGTGAGATTGGCTGATCAGAACTTTATAACTTTCTGTTGCACTGATGCATTCCCTTTAGAGTTTTTTCCCCCCAGAAACAACAGAACCTCCTTGCAGCAGCGATATAATTACAAAAACTTATACCACCTGTTTATCCAGAGAAGACATGATAAGTGACACTCCACCACAGATCATGCCCAAGGACCTGCTGAGCAGCCTACTCCCCACATACTATCTACACACAAGACTAAAAAAGTGATCAATAATAATCCTTAGCTCATTATACTACTAAAATCCCTGCCTTGGGAGGGACTTATCCACCATTTTTTGATCATGGGATATATGTACTAACATTATTTCTCACTGTGCTTCTGTGCCCTCCACTCCCCCCCCAAACATGTATTGATGCTCACTCACTTCATACATTATTCACTTCACCTCTAGAAAAATCCCTGATGCCCTTGACCAGGTAGGTGGATTTGAGGCAGTCCATTCCTTCCACCTCTTGGTTGATGCATCCTCTACAATAAATCTCCTTTCTGTCTTGGCAATCCTCATTATTTCAGTAATTGAATTTCTATGCAGCGAGCGACATAGAGAACCCTGCCTTGTGGGTTTGTTAACAGAAGAAGCCCACATCACTGAATCTCTACATGGAAGACAACTGGCCTGGAGAGTCAAATGACCCATGGTGAAATTCATGTGACTGTCAAATAAGTCTTTGTTGTATTAAGCTACAGAGATTTGGAATTTTGTGTTTTACCATTACTTGTGCATATACTAATATAAAAGCAAACTTTCCTCAATAGAGAATACTAAACAGATTAATGAAATATAAAAGGATTCATAAATCAACCTATGTACATTTGGAAGCTTAGTATATGACAATGATATCTTAATCAGTGGAGAAAGATTACTGGTGCTTGTCTCAGTTAGCAAATTAACTCTAAACTTAGTGATTCAAAATGACAATAATCATTTATTATCTCAGGGATTCAGTGGGTCAGAAATTCAGACAGGGCACAGTAGAAATAGCTTGTCTCCATATCACCACGTCTGAGACAGATCAAAGGCTAGAGGCTGAACCCTCATTCACTCACATATCTGAAGCTGATACTGGCCATTGGCTGGGGGCCTAGCTGGAGATGTCAGTTGAAACACCCACACATGGCCTCTCTGCACAGCCTAGACATCCTCACAAAATGGTGGCTGAGTTTTAAGGGTGAAAGTAGCAAGAAAGAGAGCCAGGAGGGAGCCAAATTGCCTTTCATGACCTAGCCCCCAAAGTCACGCACCATCACTTTGGTTATATTCTTTTGATCAAGGCAGTTACATATGTCCACCCAAGTTTAAGGAAGGGAACACAGACTCCACCTCTCAATGGAGAAGTGTCAATGTCATATTGTAGGAAGGGAATGAGAAATGGAATATACATGGAACCATCTTTTTTTTTATTTAGACAGAGTCTTGCTTTGTTGCCCAGGCTAGAGTGAGTGCCGTGGCGTCAGCCTAGCTCACAGCAACCTCAAACTCCTGGGCTCAAGTGATCCTACTGCCTCAGCCTCCCAAGTAGCTGGGAATACAGGCATGTGCCACCACTCCCGGCTAATTTTTTCTATACATATTAGTGCCAATCAATTTCTTTCTATTTATAGTAGAGACGGGGTCTCGCTCTTGCTCAGGCTGGTTTCAAACTCCTGACCTTGAGCAATCCACCCGCCTCGGCCCCCCAGAGCACTAGGATTACAGACGTGAGCCACCATGCCCAGCCTGCAATCATCTTTTTACAATGCAATCTGCCACCGTGCAAGTGGGTAATTTGTTTCTTAAGGATCTGGTACCATTTTTGGACAATTTGAATGTATGCTCTCCTACTATAGAGATGAGAATAAAAAATATTTTTATATACAGGTATTATGCTTTAAACAAATTACTGAAACTCCAGCCAATAATTGCACAAAAGAAGAGGTATGCATAAATATTCCTAAAATTAGAGGAATTTTTTGGGTAGGGCTTCCTCAAGTTACAAACTAGTATATAGATAAAATTCCCATATATATTATTTTATCTAGTTATCTTGTACTGTTGGAAATAACTTACTTTGGGTCCTTTACTGAGATATTTTTAATGGTCTAAAGCCTTGAAAAATTCTAGGCTAAGGCTGGTTTTGCTATATTATATGGAGTAAAGCTTCAGGCCTTTTCCCCCATGTGTGTATGCAGTAAACGAAAAAACAATTTTCTAGGAGAATCTTAGCCTCATCCATAGTTTTCTCATGCTTTCACCTTAAAGAAGAGGTAATATGGATCTTTATTCAGTCATACACCCTTGTTATGTGGTTCCTCTGCTTTCACAAAAGGATGTGATGTCAGATATTAACCCTACTCCCACGCCATTGATCTTCTGCAAAAATATTCCAACATAGGATTGACTGTTGGAAGTCATCAGTTAGTGCAATCTTGAACTCCCTGTTGCCCTATTTTTAATTTAATGTTTGTTTGAAACAAATAACGCCCAGGGAAGATTACTTGAGGGATATAGAATCCACTTTGTAGCCAGCATTGTCATTGCTCTGCCCAGATCCTCTTGTGTGATGGTTAATTTTAGGTGTCAACTTGACTGGATTAAGAAATACCTAGAAACCTGGTAAAGCATTATTTTTGGATGTGTCTGTGAGGGTGTTTCCAGAGGAGATTAGCATGTGAGTGGACTGGAGAAGAAGATCCACCCTCAGTGTGGGCAGACACCATTCAATCCGCTAGGTGCCCAGAGAGAACAAAACAGAGAAAAGACTAAGGTGTTGATTTATCTGCAGGAACCAGGACATACTCTTCCTCCCCTGTCCTTGGACATCAGAACTCTAGGCTCCATAGCCTTTACAGCCTCTGGACTCTGGGACTTATACCAGTGGCCCCTGGTTCTCAGGTCTTCAGTCTCAGACTGATAGTTACACCATTGGCTTCCCTGGTTCTGAGGCCTTTGAATTTGGACTGAGCCACACAGCTAGCATCCCAGGGTATCCATTTTGCTGGTGGCCTATTGTGGGACTTCTCAGCCTCCATAATCATGAGAACCAATTCCCCTAATAACCCCTTCTCATCCACTTCTCTCTCTTTTTCTCCCACCCCTCTCTCTATTGATTGTGGAGAACCCTGACAAATACACCTTGGATCCCTTTTACCAGTGTATACCCTCCCTCAACTTTGGCAACTAGTTGTGGGAAGATTAACCATAGGCTACTGGAGCCACTTAGCTCACAGGCACTGGAACAGGAAGTACCTGGGACTTTATCTCACTTCTACTTGCTCCTGGACCTCACAGCACTTAGCCAATGACTGATGGGTGCCAAAGAATAAAGCCCAGTTCTTTTGCCCTAAGTCAGAACAAACTCTGAGTTGTAATTTATTCCCCAGATCTCCCTGCAGGATCAGGCTGAGGCTAGGATGTCACCTGAATTTTCACTTTTGAAAAATTTTCAATTTTTCACTTGGCTTCTTCCCCTCCTCTATCTCGCGTCACTCTCTCCTTTGCCAGTTTTTCCTGGAAGCACTTTTAAAATAAATCACATGAACATTAATCATTAAATTAGAGTCTGCTTCTGGAGAACATAACCTAAGATATGTCTATATCCTTAGATATTCTAATATCTTTCACTGAATTAGGGTAGAACATTAGAGAGTAGACTACTCGGAATAAATGGTGTCGTTCTACTAAATCAGAATCTACACATTAATGAGGTCCCTAAGAGACATGTGTGTACATTAGAGTCCCAGAAACATTTTCTGAGAAAGAAGCCTATGAACTGGTTCAAGAAAAAGTAAGATATTAGAATAGACTAGAAACCATGGAAGAAATTGCAAAATTTGTGGAAAAATTACTGGGTAATTTTCATTTTATAATACTCCAATCCTATTTAAATAATCTCAAAATAGAGAAAATGATGGAAAGCTCTCAACTTATTTTATAAAGTTGGCCAAACCATAATATCAAAACCTGATAAAGAATAAGCACTTAAAGAGAAAGTTTATTAAATAGTCTAGTGACTATATAGAAATAAAAATCCTGACCACAGCATTGGCAAACTGAATCCAGCATGAAAATAAAAGAATAATACGCCACAATGAAAAAGAGTTTATAGCAGGAATGCAAGGGTTATTTACTATTTTAAAATCTACTAATATAATTTATCACATAAAGGGAAAAAAGCCAGAATGTCTCCAAATTAATTCATTAATAGATGATAAAATTAAATATCCATTAATTGTAAATAGAGTATATGTACTAAACTGGGACAGGAAAAAAACTTAACATGACAAATGGCGTATTTTGCAAACCAACAACTTATATCATTCTGATGAGCTTTTCCACTGAAATCAGGAATAAATTAAGGACTGATAAAATCATAACTATTCTTTTTTATTTATTGTGAGCTCTGAACAATACAATAAAACAAGAAAAGAAATAGAAGGTATAAATATTGAAAAGGAGGCAAAATTAATGCATTTTTCATTTTTTTAACCTACCTCAAAACCTCCAGTAGATTATCCATGAAAATATAACTACTAGGAAGTGGCAGATAACAATGTAAATACACAAGTATCAATAATTTTCAAATAGTAAAAAATAAATATTATTTCATTCACAAAATTAATAAAAATATAACATATTTACAAATGATCTTAACAAGAAATGTCCAATACTGTGCTGTGAAAACCCAAAAATACTAAAAACAAAAAAAGAGTTTAAAATAGAGAAAGACACCATATTTCTTGATAGGAAAGTCCATTATTGTTAAAGCATTAACTCTCTGCAGTTTGTTTTTATAAATGTGTTACATTTCTAATCTAATTCAATACCAATTGAACATTTTTGCAACTTGACAAATGCTTTTAAAGTTTATCCAAAGGAATAAATATGCAATAAGAACCAACAAAATTTTCAAAAGAAAAATAAGAACAGACTTGAAACCAAATGTTGAAATATATCATAAAGTGGCTGGTCCAAGTGCTGTGTTGTTTACAACTAATTGCTCACAACCAGTTACAGATTCCTTTGTTCCTTCTCCATTCCCACTGCTTCACTTGACTAGGCTAAAAAGAAAAGGAAATAAAAAAAAGAAATATATCCTAAAGCCACAATAATTCGAACAATGTGGTACTGGTTCAGGACTAGATAAACAAATCAGAGTAACAAAAATAGAAAGTCCAGAACAGACTTTCTATTGATGAGAATGTTTAAAAATTTAGTATAGGGTAGTTATGGCATTTGAAATATTTATTATATAATGTGACTAAATATTTGTGGGAAAATTTAATTAACCTCATTATATTCCAGAATAAATTTTGGCTGGGCTAAAAATGTAAATTTTTAAGAAAAAAATCAAGAACATTCTAGAGAGAATATAAATACACATTTATATAAGGGTGAGGTAGGCTTTTCTAATCATGATATCCAGAGAATTGTCATTGTCTTAGTCTGTTTTGTACTGTTATAATGGAATACCACAGACTGGGTAATTTATAAAGGAAAGAAATTTGTTTCTTACAGTTCTAGAGGCTGAGAAGTCCAAGGTTGAAGGGCTGGCATCTGGCTAGGGCCTTCTTTGTTGCCTCATCTCATGGCAGAAGGCAGAAGGGCAAGAGAGTGTGAGAGAGTTCAGGAGAATAAGGGGGACTCAAACTCAATTTTATAACAAGTCCACTCTAGCAATAACTAACTCACCTCAGCATAGTGACATTAATTCATTCATGAGGGCAAAGCCTTCATGACCAATCACCTCTTATTAAGCCCCACACCTCAACATTGTTGCATTGGGGATTAAGTTTCCAATACATGAACTTTGGGGGAGACATTCAAACCATAGCAATCATAAAGAAAAATACTGTTCTACTTGACTATATAAAAATTTTTAAGTTCAAGTACATAAAAAAATCTATAAAAAATCTTAGTCATATTGTAGTCTTCTATCAGAAGACCACAAACAAAATTGGGAAAATATTATTAGTACATATGAAGTGAAAAAATAAATATAATAAAGAGTTTTCACAAATAAAAAAATAACAAAATTAAAATTGGCAAAGGCCATAAAGGGTAATTCACAAAATTACAGAGCCAATTATTTTACTTTTAAGAAAGTTTAACTTCTTTAGTAATAAAATGCACACTAAAATAAAGATGACATATACATCACCTTTTGTGTATCAAACTGAAAAGAATTAAATAAGATTATGGTACAATAAGTGTTGGTAAATGTGCAAGCAACTGGTACCCACAAACACAGCTGGCTGGCCAGAGTATGCATTTTATAGTGTTCTATATCAAAAAGTGTTAATTCATACCAAAACCTTCAAATTTTGACCTTTGGTCTTCTGGGAATTTTTCCTAAGGAAATACTTACAAATTTTTCCAAAGATTTATCTATAAATATGTTGCATTGCATCATTTCTTATAGCAGTCAATCTTGGGAAACAAACTAAATATATAATAATAAATGATTGGCTCAATAAATAAATGCCTTTATATAATGAAATACATAGAAGCTATTAAAATATTTTAAAAATAATATTTTTTAACATGGGAAATGTGCATAACATATAGTTTAATTTTAAAAATTATAAGATAATATGCAGTTTGAACCCTTTGATAAAAAGGGTGGTGAAGTGTAATGAGTCCTCGGTACCGAATGTGTGCTCTGTTATTCATTATTAACTCGATTTCTTAATAAAGTGCCCCATTATAGAAAATCTTTCCAATCACGGATGAACCAGAAATTTTGATGATAAGAATAGAAAAACCTTCTTTCAGAATTCATTTTTTTTATTGTTTATTTCAGAATATTATGGGGGTACAAATGTTTTGGTTACATGAATTACTTTTGTACAGTTTGAGTCAAAGTTATAAGTATCCATCACCCAGATAGTGTACACTGTACCCGTTAGGTATGATTTCACCTATTCCCCTCCATCCCCTCCCGCCTGCTTGATTTCTATTGAGTTTTACTTCCATGTGTGCACATAAGAGCTGATCCATTGGTTCCAATTTAATAGTGAGTACATGTGGCATTTGTTTTTCCATTTTTGTGATACTTAACTTAGGAGGGTGGTCTCTAGTTCCATCCAGGTTGTTACAAAAGGTATTAATCCATGTTTTTATGGCTGAGTAGTACTCCATGGCATACACATACCACATTTTATTAATTCGCTCATGTCCTGATGAGCACTTGGGTTGTTTCCACATCTTTGTGATTGTGAATTGTGCTGTGATAAACATTTAAGTCCAAATGTCTTTTTTATAGAATAGCTTTTTTCCTTTGGGTAAATAACCAGTAATGGGATTGCTAGATCAAATGGTAGGTCTACCTTTAATTCTTTGAAGTATCTCCATATTACTTTCCATAGAGGTTGTACTAGTTTGCAGTCACACCAGCAGTGTAGGAGTGTTCCTATCTCTCCACATCCATGACAGCATCTGTTGTCTTGGGACTTTTTAATAAAAGCCATTCTCATTGGAGTTAGGTGATATCTCATTGTGGTTTTGATTTGCAATTCCCTGCTGACTAGAGACATTGAGCATTTTTTCACACGTTTATTGGCCATTAGTCTATCTTCTTTTGAAAAGCTTCTGCTCATGTCTTTTGCCCACTTTTTAATGGGGTTGTTTGATTTTCTGCATAGCCAAGGAAACAATCAATAGAGTAAATAGACAACCTATAGAACGGTAGAAAATATTTATATGCTATACATCCAATAAAGGGCCAATGACCAGAAATTACAAAGAACTCAAGAAAATCAACAGAATTCATTCTTAATTTTGGTAAGAGTGTGCACCATGATATTCATCCTCTGTATAACTCCTTTCCCCTCCCTAAAAACTCTTGCTCTTCCTAGTATCTCTAAAACTTCTAGATTGCAGCTGGATTCTGGTGAAATGCCTGAAGGTGTGATGGTCACCAACTCAGCTTTTAGCATAAGGAGAGCAAGCAGAAAGACTGTGACCCCATGGTGATGGGTGGATGGAGGTTTGCATCTGGGAGCTTCTTTAAACAAATTTTATTCTTCTTGTGCCCCTACAGTCATCCATTAATCAATAGGGTGCACACATTCAATTATAAACAGCCCCTCTTTTTGTCACTGAGAACTCACCCTCTTGTTTTTTCTGAGGTCTGTATCCCAATTACCCCATGGAGATGGTATCCAACTCTTGGCCAGATAGAAACTTAACTCAGCTCTAACACTGTCTTCTGACTCAGAGCAAGATTTTATTCTCACCACCAAGTCTCTCAAATGCTTACTTGGTTAGCAGCAAATGCCCACCAAGCAGTTATCAAAATTGATGTTATTTAAGATTCTATCATGTATCGAACTGATCATTCCGTAAGTAAATTAAAATAGATTGGACTCTTTAAAGCTATAGATTTGTATAACTCTTGATTTTGAACAGATTTCTATATTCACTTTATATACAGTACAAAGATGAGACTAAAATGGCTTCAAGACATTCATTCTAGTTAAAGCTCATTTTTTAATCATCTAGTGCAAGTCGCTTTTCAAATAAGTTGAACAGGAAGGAATTCTTTAAAAAGAGAAACACTGATCTAAGAATATTATGAATATGCTATGCAATTTAAAATGTAATATTGCAGCTAGATTCTCTGCTAATCCTTTTGTGCATTTCTACTATAGACATATAGCCTTGAGAGCCCATCTGGAAATACCAATAAATAATGGTTAAGCACAGCTGATACAACTACCAGTTATAAGTGTAGATTAAAGTAAAGTTGATTTTGAACATGATACCTTGCCAGTTTGTAATAGGATGGTACAATCATTACTATTTCTCATTTGCATGCTTATTCAGAATCAATAGCTCCCCACCTCCAGGTATAGTTATGGGCACAGAGCGTTGGGGACCAGTAACCATGGGAGGTGGAAGTGTTCTCCAGAAGTTTTCTGGATCAGTGACATTTTCCAACATGACTCCGGCATGTGTTACCTTTCTCTGTCCACTCCTACAATCCCCATTGTACTATAAGTCAGCTCTCTTAAGAAGTCAATAAAGTTTGAAATATGCAGGGGTGTTAGTGGATGCCTCCCAACACCAACAGCATAGGAACTTTCCAACTAACACAGTAGCCTTTCCTCAATTGGTATTTATTTGCTTTTACTTCCCTATAGCTTTTTTAAAAAAATAATTTTTCCTTTTATTTCCTCATATTATGGGGGTACAAATATTGTTAGGGTTACATATCTTGCCCCTGCCACCACTCCCCCACCCCGCCATGCCAGAGCTTCAAGCGTGTCCAACCCCCAGGTGGTGCCCACTGCACCCATTATGTAAGTACACACCCTTTCCCTCCCCCCCCACCTGCCACCTCCTGATAACAGGGTTTTTCTTAGACACTTTGGTTACATTGTATATCTTTGCCTCTCCCTAAAAAGGGTTAGAGGTAATCCTTCCTCCCCACAATGCTTGCCACATCCCTAAGATGTGGGTCTCCCGCCCCCCCGCCCCCGAATCCCTGGTGAACACTACCACTATTTGACCACCATAGTTTTAATCAGTCAGTACCAATTTGATGGCAAGTAGATGTGTAGCCCATTTTCCAGATCTTGTGTTGCCTCGCTTTGGATAATGGGCTTAAGCTTAATCCAGGATAGCATAAATGGTGCTAGCTCACTGTCATTTCTTAGGATTGAGTAATATTCCATTGTGAGCATATACCAAATTTTAGTTATCCACTCATGAATTGATGGGCACTTGGGTAGTTTCCATGACTGTGCAATAGTGATTTGTGCTGCCATAAACATTCAGGTGCAGATGTCTTTATAATAGAATGTCTTGTGTTCTTCTGGGTAGATGCCCAACAATGCTATTGCTGGGTGGAATGGTATTTCTATTTCTAGCTGTTTGAGGTATCTCCAAATTCTTTTCCACAAAGGTTGCACTAATTTGCAGTCCCATCAGCAGTGTAAGAGTGTTCCTGTCTCTCCACATCCTCGCCAGCATTTGTTGTTTTGGGATTTCTTGATATAGGCCATTCTCACTGGGGTTAAGTGGTATCTCATTGTGGTTTTGATTTGGATTTCTCTAATGATTAGAGATGTTGAGCATTTTTGTATATATTTGCAGGCCATTATTCTGTCTTCTTTGGAGAAGTTTCTGTTCATTTCCATTGCCCATTTCTTGATGGGGTTGTTTGATTTTTTTCTTGTTTATTCTTTTAAGTTCTAGATAGATTCTTGTTATTAGACCTTTATCAGAAGTGTAGAGAGCAAATATTTTCTACCACTCTGTGGGTTGTCTATTTGCTCTAATGATAGTTTCCTTGGCTGTGCAGAAACTTTTTAATTTGATCAGATCCCATGTGTTTATTTTTGATGCGGCAGTGATTGCCTTAGGGGTCTTCCTCAAAAATTCTTTGCCTAGACCAATATCTGATAGGGTTTTGCCAACATCTTCTAAGATTTAATACAGTTGACCATTTCCTCCTTGAAACTCTTTCCTCCTCCAGTTTCTATAACACCATGTTACTGCAGCCATCCTTCTACAATCATGAACATCCCCTCCATGGCCACACTTTGTGTATTCCTATTTCTGTCGTTCAACATGGAATTCACTAGATGTTTCTTTCCACCAATGTACATATTACAAATAAATTCAATGTCCCTTCCTCTTTGAAAAGTCCTCAGATCATCTCATTTCAAACTGATCTGCCACTGACTAGACAGTGTTTGTACCATTTTGGGCAATAATCAAATACTCCTCTGTGACATTTCTTGTA
Source organism: Microcebus murinus (assembly GCF_040939455.1). Taxonomy (NCBI): domain Eukaryota; kingdom Metazoa; phylum Chordata; class Mammalia; order Primates; family Cheirogaleidae; genus Microcebus; species Microcebus murinus. The sequence goes on from NC_134136.1 coordinate 118,064,724, forward strand.
ATATAGCCTTATATTTTAGTTAATTCTTACACTTTTCTTAACTCTTCTGAGAGGCGGGGTGTGGGGGGGAGAGAGAAAGAGATGTCAATAATTTGAGTTAGTCATATCTCAAGGGCCCTTATCCTAGCTCTTCCTTGTACATACTGCTCTTTACAGCTTCCAGTCACAGGTACCATCAACTCAGGGAAGAGAGAATTGTTAGAGCAGAGTAAAGGGAAAATATCTACTCAGTTTTGCTTTATGGACTTCAAAATCCGCTTTTAATCTTGTGGCAAAGACAATACAATAGGTTGAGAACAAAAGGATTCAAGTTCCAAGAGTATAGTCTTCTTTTAGTTTTAAGAGCCAAAGAGACACAGGCACAAAGTTTATGTTAAAAGAAAAAAAAGAGGTATGGGTGTATGATTGGCTTGAGGAGGAGATAACGATGACCTTGGCTAGGCAGAGAGAAGGAGAGAGAGTGGAGAAGGGTTTCTTCAGGGGTTGTGAGATGAGGACAGGAATCTGTGCTCCCTTTCCAGGTAGAGTAAGCTACAGCAAGCAAGCTCCCTGTGCCTTTCTCTGTGGAGTGAGGACAGATGAGTGACAGTGGCTTGTGAAAGTTGGGTATGTCCAGGCAGAAGAAACTAAGGGGAGACTCTGAGAGCCTCCCTGTGCTCCAGCATGGCAAAAGAAACAACCCAAGGCCTTCTCAAGCATAACTGTAGCCAAGAGAACAACGGTGGAGCTTGAGAATTCTGAGTTTAGATAAGGATGATACAAGTGACCAGCAGAGGCCGATGGTCAAAAATCAGATGGAAATACCTGGGCAGATACCAGTGAGCACAAATGCCAATGTCATATAGAGACCAGTGTGAGCAGGTCCACACTGGCTCCTCTGCTGAAGCTCTTTCCCCAAAACTTGCCTCATGCAGAGCCTGTTGGAACTTGGCTACCACCCCAGAGACATGGGCAGAAAGGAAGCTTTGAAGTGATTAAGAAAACCTTGGATTAAGTAAATTTATGTGGAACTAACTACAGTTAAGCTTTTTTTCTTTCTAAGCAAGATGGTAGTGAGAGATAACCAGTTATGGGAAATAGTTTTAGAAAACTGTACTAGAAAATAAATACAAGTTGCATGTTTTAACCCTAAGGAACTTTACTCACTATTATGCCTTATCTCCCCACTAAGACATAAGACAGCTATCTTTTTTATGATCAAACAACCAATCAATTAATTAATTTGGAGCTTTATATTAGTGGCTTATTTAAGATTAAAGAAACAATGGCCTGAAGTTAAACATTTTACTCAAAGATGGGGGGTTACATTTAAAAACTGGAATCTCTCTTTTTCCCACAACACATTCATTATTCATCCCCGAAAAACAGATTTTGTGTTTCAAAGAGGTAAAGAGATATAATGTATGCTTAGTAATGCCTTCTACTTTCATGAAAGTGATAATGTAAATCTTGGAGAGAGGAAGGGACCCAACACCAAAGGGGTTATCTGAACACCTGTGAAGAAACCTATTCAGTCATGAAGCAGAACGTTATGAAGTAGAGGGCTTGGGGGGAAAGGGAAAAAGTTCATGTAGAAATCTTTTGGGGAATAGAGAACAATAGAGCTAAAAATGAAACTATAAGAACAATTCTTTAGAAATTTGCCATGGATACTCTGCCTACATAAATTATCTCAGTTATGAAAACAAGGCTTTTGAAGAGCCTTTAAAAAGGTCCCATTAAAAAGCCAACACAGGATTTGAACAAATGTACCACTCTGGTGCTGGATGTTGATAGTGGGGGAGGCTGTGCATATGTGGGAGCAGGAGCAGGAGGTATATGGGAATTCTCTGTACATTCCACTCAAATTTTCTATGAATCTAGTACTGCTTAAAAAATAAAGTCTATTTAAAAAAAAAAAACATACTAAATTCATAGAGACAGAAAGCAGATTGGTGGCTGCCAGGGACTTGGGGGATATTCATATGGGGGTTGCTTAATGGGAACAGAGTTTTATTTTGGAGTTATGAATATGTTTTGGACCTAGATTGAGGGGGTGGTTGCACACCATTGCACCATATGCCACTTAATTGTTGACATTAAAATGGTCAATTTTTAAAAAGCCACCATACAATAGGTGAACTTCTTCAAAAATACATTATAAGGAAGTATAGTCTACCAATGTGGTCCTCAAGAAAAGACTCTTGTGATCCAATTTGTTTTGAAGCAGTGCTGATGTATCTTCTTGGATGTACTTTCTTTGCATTAGTAGACTAAAGGCTCTGAGTGGTTATGATAGTTAATTTTATGTGTCAACTTGACTGGGTGTTCCAGATTAAACATTGTTTCTGGGTGTGTCTGTGAGGGTGTTTCAGGATGAAATTAGTATTTAAATCCATGAACTCAGTGAAGTAGCTGGTCCTTTCCAGTATGATTGGGCATTATTTAGTCCCTTGAATGGCTGAATAGAACAGAAGACTGAAGAAGGAGGAATTCACCCCTTTTCTGTCTCATTGCACGAGCTGGGACATCTTATCTCATTTTCTCCTGCTCTCTGATTAGGATTTACACCATTGGCTCCCCTGTTTCTCAGGTCTTCAGACTCATTGAGATTACATCACTGGTTTTTCTGGGGTCTCCAGTTTGCAGATGGCAGATCATGGGACTTCGTAGCCTCCATAATTGCATGAGCCAATTCTTCATAGTAAATCTCTCTCTATATATATATCTATATATCTATATATCTCTATATATCTCCTATTGGTTCTGTTTCTCTAGAGAACTCTGACTAATTCAGTGGTCGTGCAGTAAAGCTCTTTGCTTTTGTTTAAACAAAGGTCCTTGCCACCCACCCTCTGCATCATACCAGATAACATCATACAGAACACATTTTGGGAAATACTCTTCTAGATTTTTCCAAGAAAAGAAAACCCCAATCCATCTTATTTTAACTGTTCCAGGAAAAAGGTTTTTACACAGCAACTTTCTCTTGATATTTGTCGAAAACAACTTATCCTTCAAGTAGAAATATGATTTCTGATGAGGTCCTTTGATAATGTTCAAGACGACAATAGGTGGCCTAAGTGAGCCCAATTTTAAATGAATGATGAAATGTTAGAGTAATAAAAACATAATACATCTCTTGACTACCACTTAGTTTGGAGGCAGGAGTAGCACACTAGGAAAACTTATTATCTTAGCTATGCATAGATCAGCTAGCCATAGAGTTTGAGATTTTATTCATTTGCACAAATTGCATTTTCTATAGACTTCAGAAAGTATGGCACAGTATGTGGGCACATATAAAATAGCTGACTTTTTAATAGCATATATAAAGATGTCCAGTACAATGGCAATTTAATAAAATGAAATGGTCCAAGGCTATTTCTTCATTGCAAGTAAATGTATCCTCATGAATCTTCACTTGGGCCTTTTCTTAGATATTAAAGTCTTGATTTAGTAATAATTAATACCAATAAGAATATGTGTAAAAAGGAATTGATGATTTTAGGATTGAAATAAGTTATTCTCAACCAGGAGTGGGATAAAATAGGTGTGGAACAGAGGAAAACGCACTCCCTTCTCCCAGAGAGATATATCACATGATCAGAATCTTTTGGAGGCATGTTTATTTGAAAATTAATTATCAATATTATAATTAGAGATTTGATTTCAGTCACAATAATTAATTCACTTTGAAGATGTACAATGAAGCAGGCGTGGGATTTTACATTCCTCAAACGGTGACATGCATCAGGAAAGGTGGAGAAGCATGAAGAGGCATGTTGTCTAGAGACAGATTAAACCCAGACAAGCTGTCTATTTCTTCACCACCCACACCACATATTCAGTTTCCTGAATGTCCATGCCCCAAATGTCCCAACAGTCTGGACTTCCCCGATGAGAGTGTGAGTGGGTAGGGTGTGAGAGTTCCAAGAAGCAGCATCCTCGGAGCCCATGCTCTGACTCAGGCTTTCCCTGGAGGAGTATCTGGCTCTATACTCCCAGAATTGCTGCTTTTGGCATCTGGAACTACCTGTCCTGCTCTTTTGACTTTCCTCAAAGTTATGGCACCCAGAACAAACAGGTTATTATTGCCTCAAAGAGCCAGGTTATAAGAACATTGCTAGTATGTCTATCTGCTTCAAAATGTCAACATGCTTGCATACACACACACACACACACACACACACACACACAGGCTCTGTTGGCTATGTTTGTGCTAGCCAGCTTCCACTTTCTTTCTCCGAGGAATTTAGAATTGAGTCTCCGAATCAATGGTCATATGCTCGGAGCTTAGATTGCAAATTAAGGAAAGGTTGGTCTGGGAATATCCTGTTTGACCATGAAGGCCCCCAAAAGCAGAGAAAGTCATCCTAGACAGAAAGAAGAGGAAGGTGGAGGGAGAAGAGTTAAACATTCTTAGAATAAGGCAGCTTCAAGAGAGCATGTGTCCCTAGAAAGGCAGAGAAGCCCCTTTGTGTGTCTGATGGCTTTTCGGGTCCTAGTTCAATGCCTTTTTATATTCTCCCTTCATTTCCTAGTTTCTGAGACACTTAGGTATTATAATAAATCCTCCCAAAATATTTTTGGTTTTAACCTAAAATAGCTCATGTGTTTTTCTGTTACTTACAGTCAAAAGATCTGTCGCTTAGATATACATACATTTGTTTTTCATCAAATAAGTTCCCCCATGATAATGCCAATTTATTAATTCTCAAGATTCTGTGGATCAGCTGGGTGGTTTTCTGTTCTGTGATGTCAACTACTTGTAGCTCATGATTAGGCTGGGGTTGTTGACTGTTGTATTAATTCTACAATCCTCTTGTAACAAATTACCATAAACTTAGTGGCTTAAAACAACACAAATTACCATCTTACAGTTCTGGAAGTCAGAAGTCTGACACAGGTATCACTGGTCTGAAATCAAGGTGTCAGCAAGGTGGCCTTCCCTTCTCAGGAAAGAATTTGTTTTCTTGCCTTTTTCAGTTTCTTGACGCTGCTCGTATTCCTTGGCTCATGGCCACTTTTCCATCTTCCAAACCAGCAATGGCTGGGTAAGTCTTTCTCATGAAGCCATCTCACTCTCTGATTCTGACAGAATCTCCTTCCTCTCTCTTTACCTTAAAGCAATCCTCGTAATTACTTTGGGTCTACTTAAATAATCCAGGATCACCTCTCCATCTCAAGGTTGGCTAATTAGCAACCTCAATTTCATCTTCAATCTTAATTCTGTTATATCAGGACCTGCTACATAATTTGCAAGACCAAGTGCAAAATGAAAATGCGAGGCCCTTTGTTCAAAAAGTTGGGAGGGTATGTCATTAAAGTTACTAAAAAATGAAGTGTTTTCTTTCTTATGTGGTTTCTCTCTTGAGTTGCCATGGTGTTTTTTATTTGTTATTCAATGTCATTGTAAGTAAAGAAAAATTATTTTCAGTTATTTGTATGAAATTTACCATTTACATTGTGCAATACCAGTTTTAAATGCACATATAAGAGCATTTAACTAATATGTGAAATCACCAATATTATTCAATTCATATTTCACAGCTTGTTATATGTATACATATTTTGTTCTTACCAGAAAAGTGGAAACACTGCACAAAATTAATGTGTAACATAACATGTAATGTGACATATATCATTACATATTTACAGGTTCCAGGGATTAGGATGTGGATGTCCTCAGTGGGCCATTATTCTGTTTAACACAGCAGGAATATCTTGGTTCTCATCCTTATGGCTTGCTCCTCTTCTCCTGTTAGCTTCCTGATATGATGATCTCAGGATAGTCAAGTCTCTTACTCAGAGGTCCCCAACCTTTTTGGCATTACATGGAAGACAATTTTTCCACGGATGGAGGAGGAGAGGCAAGTGGAGCTCAGACAGTGATGCTAGCAATGGGGAGGGGAGTGGCTGTAAATATGGATGGAGCTTTGCTCTTGCCTGCTGCTCACCTCCTCCTGAGTAGGCCACTCCCCCTTCCTAAGTTTCATGGAAGATAATTTTTCCACCGACTGGGTTGCGGGTGTGGGGGCATAGCAGAGCTCTGTGCCAAATTGCTAACAGGCTGCAGACCAGTACCCATCAGAGGCCCGGGGATTGGGGGCTGCAGTCTTACATGGTTGGCTTCTTATTGTGCACTTTTGAAGCATCTATGCAAACGTTTATCAACCTCTGTGTGGAGCTTGGCAATGTCCCATTAGCCAATGCAAGTCATATGATGCAGCCCAGGGTCACTGGAAATGGACTACACAGAGCAAAAATACAAGAAAGTATGGATTGTTCAAGGCCACTGTTGAACAATTACTGTAATTACAATGAGAATGTTCCTTCCAATAAGCTTTGCACATCATTCTCAAATGTCCAAAATTACCAAAGACAGAAGTATTGTAAATATTACAAAATATCTACTGATTCAAATTGTCTCTGTTTCTTGATGATAAGATTGTATATATAGAAAACCCTGAGGACTTCCCCCCAAATTGTGAAACTAAAAAATGAATTCAGTAAAGTTGCAGGATACAAAATCAATATACAAAAATCAGTAACATTTCTATGCACTAATAATGAACTATCAAAAAGGAAATTTAAGAAAACTACATCATTTACAATTGCAACAAAAATAAAATAAAATACTTAGGTATAAATTTAACTGAGGAGGTGAAAGACTGAAAACTATAAAATACTGAGAAAAAATTAAAGAAAACACAAATAAATAGAAAAAGATCCTGTGTTCATGGATTAGAATATTAATACTGTTAAAATATCCCATTCTATCCAAAGCAATCTATAGATTCAATGCAATTTTTATCAAAATTCTAATGTCATTTTTCAAAGACATAAAAAAAATTCTCAAATTCATATGAAACCATGAAAAACTCAGAATAGTCAAAACAATCTTGAGTAAAAAGAATAAAGCTGATTTCAAAATATATTATAAAGCTATTGTAATCAAAACAGCACAGTATTGGCATGAAAACAGACACATCAACCAATGGAAGAAAATAGAAAGCCCAGAAATAAACCTACACATTTATTGTCAATTGATTTTTGGCAAAGTTGTCAAAAACATATAGGGGGAAGAATAGTCTCTTTAATAAATGATGCTGGGAAACCTGGATCTCCACATGCAGAAGAATGGCATTGGAACCTTTTCTTATACTGTATACAAAAGTCAACTCAAAATGGATTAAAAACTTAAATATAAGACGTGAAACTAAAACTACTAGAAGAAATCATGGGGAGAAAGCTCCACAATGTTGGTCTGGGCAACAATATTTTTGGATATGACCCCAAAACCACAGGTAAAAAATAAGCAAAAATAAGTGGGATTGCTCCAAACTAAAAAGCTTCTTTACAGCAAAGAAAACAAATGACAAAGTAAAGAAACAACCCACAGAGTGGGAGAAAATATTTGCAAACCATACATCTGATAAGGGGTTAATATCTAAAATAAATAAAGAACTCAAACAACTCAATAATAAGAAAACAAATAACCCGATTTAAAAATGGGCAAAGGGCCTTGTTATGGTTTGACCGTGTCTCCCAAAGTTCCTGTGTTGGAAACTTAAAACTCCAATGCAACAGTGTTGAGAGGTGTGAACTTTAAGAGGTGATTAGGTCATGAGAGTTCTGTCTTCATGAGAATTTTAATGCTATTATCTTGGGAATGGGTTTATTATAAAAGTAAGTTCAGTCCTCTCTTACTTTCTCTCTCACCCATGTGATGACACAGCAAGAAGGCCCTCACCAGATGCAGCCCCTTCATCTTGGACATTCCAGCCTTCAGAACCTTGAGCCAATAAATTTTTGTTCTTTATAAATTATCCAGTTGAAGTTATTCTGTTATAGTAACACAAAATGGACTAAGACCTGAACAGATATTGCTCAAAGAAAGGCACACAAGTGGCAAAAGGTTTATAATAAATGTTCAACATCACTTATCATTAGAGAAATGCAAATTAAAACCACAATGAGACATCATCTCATACCTAGTAGAATGGCTATTATCAAAAAGATGAAAGACAAGTGTTTGTGAGGATGTGGAGAAAAGGGAACCCTTATATACTGTTGGTGGGAATATAAATTGGTACAACCATTATGAATAACAGTATGGAAGTTCCTGGCAAAAACTAAAAATAAAACTACATATGATCTAGCAATCCAATTTCTGGATATTTATTCAAAGGAACTGAAATAAATATGTCAAAGGCATATTTACACTCTCACGTTCTTTGCAGCATTACTCACACTAGTCAAAGTATGAAATCAACTTAAGTATACGTCAACAAATGAATGGATAAAGAAAATGTGCCATATATACACAATGGAATACTACTCAGCCCTAAAAATGAAGGCAATTGTATTATTTGCAACAATGTGGATGAATCTGGAGGACCTCATGCTAAGTGAAATAAGCTAGGCCCAGAAAGACAAATACCATATGATCTCATTCATATGTGAAATCTAAACAAGCAGAACTCACAGAAATAGTAGAGTGGTGGTTATCAGAAGCTAGGGAGTAGGGGGGAAAGGAGAGGGTGGAAGTGGGGAGATGTTGGTCAGAAGGTACAAAATTTCTGTTAGACAAGAGGAACAAGCTTTAAGATCTGTTGCACAGCAGTGTAACTATAGTCAATAATAATGTATAGTACATTTCAAAATAACTAAGAAAGTACTTTTCAAATGTAACACCACAAAAATGTTAAATATGTGAGGTGCTGAATAATTAATTAGCTTGGTTTAATTGCACGTTGCATACATATATAAAAACACATTATACCCCATAAATGTATAAATTATGATTTATCAATTAAAAATAAGAAAAAGAAATGATTGTTCCTTTGAAATACAAATGAGAATAGACATATTTTGACACCACAAACTTGTGCAATTAACACAGATTCCTTGAACACCTTCTATGTCCCAAGTCTTGCTGGATGCTAAACTCTTGACCTTGATAATCCACAGAGAGGATTAACTATGTCCTCACAGGTACTTGCACAAAGGTGGAAAGAGCAATTGCATCTGGATGCTATTTATAAAGAACAATAATGAGTCATGCATGCTACTTTATGCATAAAACAATGTGGGGTGTCCCACTGTGGTCTGCCTGGATGGGATACTTCTGACTAGTTTTATTCATTGGTGATTCTTGCCTAAATCAATTATTGTGATAATGTCAAATGGTGATTTTCCATTTCTGTGATTTTTTCTAATTTTATTTGTGACATTTCTATTGTAGAAAAGAACCTTCTCTTCTCCTGCATTTATTTATTTATATATTTATATTACCATGGACATATGGATTCTTATTTTATTTAGTGGGTTATAATCCTTTACTATCATTGTTTATTTTAGCCTCAAATTATCTCAGATTAGCCAGTGCTAGCCTTTTCAAGGTGGTTTTTGTGTCCTCTTGAAATGCCTTCATTCTTCTTTGAGCATTTCCTGACTTTCTGGCATAAAGAGATGCTACGGGCTCATTTTGTACTTTCCGTGCCCAATCCCTTGAATCACCCATTTCTCCAAGGAGTTCGGGTTTCTTTTTTGGAGATAGAAACCAAATCAAGGTCCTAAGTGTGCTTAATTGCTACAAGGGTGTCATTGCTTCCAGGTATTCTCATTGGAAAGAGATAGCAAAAAGATATATGTATATACATACACACATGCATATATGTGCACAAAACACAATTTTGGGAGTGTGGACAATGCACAGAAGATAAAAGGAAACAAGTGACTGAGGTAAACAGAATAATGGCCTCCAACATCGTGTCCTAATCTTCAGAAAGTGTGACTATATTACATTACATGGCAAAGGAAAATTAAGGTTATAAATAGAATTAAGGTTGCTAATCAACTGACTTTTAAATGGGGAGATGATTCTGGATTATGCAGGTGGGCCCAGTATAATCACAAGGGTCCTTAAAAGTGGAAGAGGGAAACAGAAGAGAGATGGCAGCATGAGAAGAACTTGGCCTGGCCTTGCTGGCTTTGAAGATGGAGGAAGGGTCCTATGAGCCAAAGAAAACAGGTGGCCTCTATCTGCTGGAAAGGCAAGAAATAAAATTTTCCTCTAGATCCTCCAGAAAATAATATAGCCCTGCCAACATCTTCATTTGAGCCCAGTGAGATGTGTGTTGGACTTCTCACCTACATTAAGGTAATAAATGTGTATGGTTTTAAGCCACTGTTTGTGATGATTTCTTACAACATCCATAGACAACTAACACAATGACAAAAACCCTGTTGTCAAGTCAAAGCCTACAAAATCCTGAGTCACTTTTGGACAAAGCAGGGAGAATCACAATTATTTTTACTTAAAAGAGCTTATACCCCACTTATCTGGGGAAATAGTCAATATTGTTTATGACATGGAAATTGAGACCCACAATAACAGTGGAATCAACAAGAAGCAATTTTATTTTTCTCTCATATAAAACCTAAGTACATATGGGGGTCTCCCTGAGAAGCCATCAGCAGCCCAAGGCAACATTGTCTTGTTGTCTCATGATTCCCAGGTAGTGTCCTCATTGCTGGAGCCAAGACAGCTCACACCACATACTCGTTCCAGGCTGTGGACAGGAGGAAATGTGACAGGTATAACTCCTCCCTTTAAAAGTTTCTACACGTTATCCCAATTCATACGCCATTGGCTGGGACCTATTCATATGACCACACCTCTAAGCAAATGAGGCTGGGTAGCCCTTACCAGCCTAAAAATTCTATTGGGATGGTAGAAGAGGAAAACAAATATGGAGGCAAAATTAGCCATGTCTTCTATGCTGTGTAACTGATACTCCTCATTTATGTTGATTCATGTTTTTTATGCTTGTAAAAGTATATTGGTTTTGTCTTGTGTGGTTCTTTGGAAAAAGAATATTAAGGCCAGGGCTAGTTCTATTTTATGTGTCTATTCTTAATCAAAGAGAGAGAAAGGAATGAACTAGCAACACATAAAAATCATCACGTCTGCTGGTTTCCATAGCTCAGTGTAGCTGTCCTTTGCTAATTTGACGTCACTTGTGATTAAGGTCCTTGAATCTCTAGGTTTTGTTCCCTCTCTCAATCCTTTCTTGTGTCTCAGCTTCTAGTTTTCCAGCTTCACATCCACCTTCTCCTGTGTGTTCTCAATTCTTGATATGTCTTCCTCAGTTCCCTTGCCAGCAATAACGGGCCTGAAACACACCGAAAACAGGAACATCTCCTTAGTCCTTACTTTTATTATTCCTGACCATTTCTTTTCTATTTGCTGCTATTACAGATGATCACAGACTTAGAGGTTTAAAAGAGCACCAATGCATTATCTTACATTTCTGCAGGTTAGAAGTCTGACACTGGTCTCACTGGGCTAAAATTTACAAACCCACATTCCTTCTGGAGACTGTAGGAGAGAATATATTTCCTTGCCTTTTCCACTTTGTAGAAGCCACCCACATTCCTTGGCTCAGGACCCCCTTTCTCCATCTTTAAAGCCAACAACAACAGTTCCAGTCCTTGTCATATCACTTCACTCTGACCTCTTCCATAGTCACATCTCCCTCTGACTCTCCTCTTCTGCTTCACTCTTCCATTTTTAAGGAAACTTGTAATCACATTGGGCTGACCAGATAATCCAAGACAATCTCCCTAGCAGCTGATCAGCAACCTTAATTCCATCTGCAAACTTTATTCCCCTTTGCCATGTAACATAATATATTCACAGGTTCCAGGGATTAGGACATGGACATCTTGCGGGGCATCATCCTGTCTACTATAACCCCCATTTTTATTCTCCTTCTGTTATGGCTAGAAGCACAAATAAAAATCTCTTTTTCCTTTTCTTCTGGGACTTTTTCCACTCCTACTTCCAAGTCAGGTCATTATCCAGTTTAAGGATTGGTACTTGAGAGAAAAGCTTTCTACCATTATCGCCTTACTTTGTACATAGTAACCTGATTATTTTAAGTTATTCTATAAATGAATGAGCCACCATTTGGTACCCTCAAAAAGCTAGCAAAATAAGGAGGCAATCCTAACCAATACTTTTAAGCTGCCTTGTACTTGATTGCAAGTTCTAACCACTTGACTTTGGGCTTAGCACACTCTGTACAAAGTTTAGTAGCAGCTCTTAAGAAAGGGAACTCAACCTCACTCAGAATGATTTGTGAAACCTGGGAAATAGAAGCACTAATATTAATACCATTAATTTTTGAAGTTAATGTCTGAGCCTTCAAAGCTGTTCCTAAAGAGAAGAAGAGAGGAGAGTTGGGGCAGAATGACAATATTCTTGAAATGTCTATATATTCAAATCATTTTAATAGAATTAGCCAAACTGCAAAAACATCACCAAGGCCTGGTGCAGTGGTATTTGGTAGCAAGAACATGGGAAGAGCAGTAGAAGGGCTGAATTCCCACCCAGCTATTATTGTCAACTTGTAGGCACTAACCATGATGAGTTCAAGTTTTATCATCTTCAGGACAAGGAGGAAGACACTTGGCGCCAACCACCTGCCTGCTAATCAAGGCCAGGAAGGCAATTCCTGCTCCTCCTAGTGTTGAGAATAGATATGAGAGAATGGTCTCTTGCTTCTGAAACTATTCTGTAATAGTTTACATCTGATGGGACTGAGTAGTGAAATGAGTTGGCCTGGATGATGGCCAAGACACCATCAAGCTGTGCCCATCTGGGGGTTGGTGACACAGTCCTTACTCAGCTACTGCCCTGCCCTTGAATGGCCCCAAACTCTGATGCACTCTGGGACCAAGTCCTCTCTGTGGCCTGGGTTGTGGTTTTATGCTGCACTTCCCTCTTCCTTCCTGAAAGATGAATCAGACTGACATGATTCTTGCCATTCTCTGCAAGGAACTAAGCAAATGTGAGTATGAGTGTGGTTGTGTCTTTGAGGGTGTTTCTTTTCCCAAGAATCAGATAGTGGCATTTATGATCAATTTTATTAGACAAATATAGTCCATGCTTCACTTTATTTTCTTGGTTAGAAAATGACAAGCTAGTGTACTGCTTATTTACATTTTACTCTGTACACTTTAATAATGTAACATGAGGTTTGTGGATAAGGAATCTACAAATGAGATTCATGGATTTAAAAAGAACCTACAGTTTTGTTTGTGTGTATGTGAGTATACATCTTTCTGATAGGAGGGTCTATACTATATCAGATTTTCAACAGAATCCATGAGCCAAAAAAGGATAAAACCAACTAGAATAGAAGAATGTTCCATTGCTAGAGAGTCAACATCAATTATTGCTGTCCACTGGTGGAGGCAGCTTGGAGAGCCAAAGGAACTACAGAAGTAATATTCTTAATAATTTAAAGCATTTTCAAGTATCATATAGTAAAAGTCCTCTTGACCAATCACTCCTTAACAGACTGGCCAGACTAACCAATGTTCTCTATTTCACCCACAAAAAATGCTCAAGAAAAACATACTCAAAGAAAAACCTTGGCTCTTCATCAAAGGATTGGAAGATTAATGCAAATTAACATATTTTGAGTTATAATTAAATGTTTAAGAACTGTATGAATCATTTTTATGACTCCCAGATTGAACTAACTTTTTCTATGAGCCAAACAACCATCAATCCCCATTGAATTACTATACAACAATTCTACTTTATTTGGATCCCAGATAGGAGGAAAATAAATGGATTCCAGGACTCAGTTTTCAAGGATTTTAATATTAGTGTACTTTTCCTGACCCAGAAAAAGAAAGTGAGTGGATGTTTTCAACTCTACAGATGATTCCATACTCAATATCAATATATTCTTTAGATAAGATAAGAGTTGTGCTTTTAATGTCAGTTTGAGTACTCCAGGAAACAGATGTTTCTGTAGGTAGGATTCAACGTGTAAGATATTTTTTGAGGAAAATTTGTGTGAAGGAGAAAGAGAAAAGGGAACAAGAGTAGGTGGGGAGAGACTTAGGCCAAGATGCAGGTTTGACACCTAAGAAGGTAGAGAGGAAGGAAAGGAGGATTGGGTAGAAGGAGCCTCAGACCACAGTGTAGCTCTGAGGAAGTCTCAGCAGGTGGAAAGCACTAGAATAAAGATTGCCCATAAGAGAAGTTCTATGTTAGGCCAAAATGGCTTAGTTCTAGCAGCCACGTAAGCTCAGTCATTGCAGAGCATGAATTCAGCATTGGATCCCCAAGATGCAGTAACTGCAGCCTATTGGCTAACTACACTTAGCCACAAGACAATGGACTCCTTTTCTTTACCAAATGTGGCCATCGGAAATAAATGTTGTTTTCTAGGTGGTCTCAGATCAGTAAGGTATATGGAAGATAGATAATCCAACCAGGCCCAGCTACCTCTTTCAGGAAACTTCTGAGAAGGACTCAAATTTCTTTATCTACCTGTGTCTAAAACTTTCTGTCAAAAATAATTTCTCACAGCTTCTATTATAAAGCTTACAAAGTCTTTGCCCAGGCACATAAATAAATTACTTCTTTGGTAGGCCAACTTCAAATCTAGCAAATATATACTGAGTACCTGTTATGGCTGTACCAGGCACTGTTATAGAGCTATACAGTGACAGCCTGTACAGACAAGGCCCCCTGCACCTTACACTCTAGCAGGATAGACAGAAAATAAGCCAATAAATCAACAGACATGATATTATTAAGGTCTGTCTTAGTCTATTTTCTGTTGCTATAACAGAATAGCCCAGTCTGGGTAATTTATAAATAATAGAAATTTATTTGACTTATGGTTCTGGAGGCTGGAAGTCCAAGAGCATGGTGCGGGCATCTAGTAAGGGCCTTCTTGCTGCATTATCCCATGGCAGAAAGGCAAACAAGAATGGGAGGGGGATAGAAAGCGAAATGGGTCTGAACTTATCCTTTTATCGAGAACCCACTTTCATGATAACTAACACACTCCTACCATAATGGTATTAATCCCTTTAAGAGTGGTGGAGTCCTCATGGACTAATCATGTCTTAAAGGTCCCACCTCTTAATACTGTTAGAGTGGCAATTAAGTTTCCAACACATGGACTTTTGGGGGGACACATTCAAACTGTAGCAAAGTCTGTGAAGCAAATCAAGCAGTGTAACATGTTTAAAAGGGACTGGACAGAAATGGTGGTCAGAGAATTACAGGGAGCTACCTCATGGAGGAGGGAACATTTACGTGAAACCAAATTGGAAAAGAGGGAGGATGATTTCGGACAGAGTAAATAGCAAGGGCAGAGATTGTCAGGTGGGAGGGAGTTTAGCACTTTGGTGGAAGGGATGAAGGCCATTTAGAGAAACAGAAACCATCTGAGGTGAGGCTCATGGGTCATGGAAAGAAGTCTTGATACTATTCTAAGTGTGATGAGAGGCCTTGAAGGATTTTAAGTAGGGGAATGACAGGACTGGATTTATATTTTAACATTGGTGATTCCAGATTTTCTGTATGGAAGGAGCCTGAAAGTGGTAAGATGCTTAGAAGGATATTTTTTGGAGGAAAAGAGGGTTGATGAGCAGGGGAATATGGCAGATGAAGTAAAGCTGCACAACACTTTGCATAAAATTGACAAGGTGTCTACTGTGCCTACTAAACAATGGGGGGAGGTAGTAAGGGGGCTAATGTTGATTATGAGGTGATTAAAATGTTTCCAACTCAACTCTCTCTCATCCAACATCCAGCATCATCCAGCAACACCACTGTATTCATAAAGATCACCATGACTACCATGTAAAAGAATGAACATAGGGAAGCAAGAGTAGATGCCTGGCAGTTAGGGATGAGGCTTGCTGCAGTGGAACAGGTAAGAGATGATGACAGTGGTGTAGATTAAGGTGGTAAGGATGGGAACAAAGCAAGGTGGATTTATTGATGATACTTGTTTTTGTGCGAGAACATGATGGACACAGTCACTAATTCTATGGCATCTGGGCATTGTAGAACACTCCCCCAAGCTACTCTTTCTCATTTTCTTTATGAAGTGTTTCTCAATTCAGACACATCACAGACACAGTCGGTGATCTGCTTTGATCTTCTCAATGCCATTTTATCATTGCCATGTACCCATGGCAACATGGCCTGTGGAGTGCTTCTGCCAACATGGCCTGCTCTTGGGACTCTTCATCACAGGACTGCCCTCCAGCTACTAAAGGGCTTTGCCCAAACCCATAGACAGCTGGAAGTACCTAGAACTTCACATCCCTTCCATGTCCACCCTTTGCCCTGCCTGACCAGCCCTTAGCTGATGACTGACAGGTATGAAAGCTTGAAAGCCTAGCTCCATTGCCCTGAGTTGAGACAACTTATCCTCCAGAGCTCCCCTGCAGGATCAGGCTGAGGCTATCCTCCATGGGACTTTGCCTCAGAACCCAC
Source organism: Microcebus murinus (assembly GCF_040939455.1). NCBI lineage: Eukaryota > Metazoa > Chordata > Mammalia > Primates > Cheirogaleidae > Microcebus > Microcebus murinus. The sequence continues at coordinate 118,081,033 of NC_134136.1, forward strand.
TTCAACTGGCTTCTTCTCCTTTATTGTCCTACTTCCTCCACTTCCTTCCTGGCTTCTTTTGGGAGCATTTCCTAAAAATTCACTTGTACGCAAATCCTTATGTCAGGGCCTACTACTGGGGATCTCAATCTAAGATAAAACTCTTCATCCAGGGCTCCCTTCAGGACTAGGGCCTCTCTGACTCACATGCACAACTCTAAAATTTTATCTGGGATCCTGCAAAGTCTTGTAAAGATCAATGACCACACAAACATCAGCCTAAAAACACTTTAAAATTGAGACTTTGGAAATTACATTTGAATCCTTTACCCACTTTGTCAATTAGCATAATTTAAAGATTCTATAGATTGTAAGATTTTGCCATTGCTTTGCAAGTTCAGGTTTGAAAGAGTTACATGATCTCCTTGAGTATCAGTTACCTCATCTATACAGTGAAGATAATAATACTTAACTTGGAGATGAGAAACGAAGTATATAAAGCTCTTAGCATAATGCTTAGAATAGGTAGGTGCTTAATAGTTGATGGTGATTGTTAACCCTATAAAGGCTGATTAGTATCTCTTGGGCCACTGGTCCGTGGACCTGAGCCAGTCCTTAATATTTTTCCCTGAATTTGTAGCAAAATGAGAAAACTAAAGATAATGCAGTATGCTTTCTCCACAGCTAAAATCACTGTTTTTAACATCAAAAAGCCTCTTCTCTTTTGATATTGTAGTGATAATAGATGTTTCTAATGGACATACTTGAAAGAATTAAAAAGTGGCAACCTAATATCAGTTCTCAAATTTTCTTTTGAGATCCAAAAACTTGAGAACCAACTTTCTAAGCCTTATACCCAATTTAGAGAGCTGCTATTAAGTGAATACTGCTCTTTTAGAGTATTTGTTTCCAACATTTTTCTGCCATGATCCTTAGGGCCACATTTGTGACCCTCTCCCTTGGGCATCACTCCCAGGGTAGCCTTTTCTCTACTCGAGAAAGCCCATTGTTGTGCTATTAGTTGAGAGTATCGTTATTACAGGCATTACCTTGATTCAGCACTGGTTTATTTTTAATAAGTTAAAAATCCACAAATATCAGGACTTCAGCTATTGTTACTAATGAATTATTTGGAACATGTCCTGCAACTAATCATCACACACCAGAATGGCCTGAAAGGGTAGTACAGAATCATATGAGACTTTGGTAAGACTTATAGAAAACAAGTGACTCATCTTACACCATCTACAGTTAACCCAGAGATAGCAGGAAGAGAGTATAGTCAAAATATGTTTTCTGTTTTAGCATAAAGAAAGGTATCTTTCCATGAAAATAACAAGTGTAAATATTTAAGTAAGTTGGACCATATGAAATCTCCATCAGCATTTTCATATGGTTCAACCTAACACTAATTATGAACATTGGCTGGATTTTGTAGATTTTATAGATACAATATAGATTTAAGGAGGCTCTGCCTCACTCTTAACTTTGGCCAGATATCTTCTTAAATAAACTACACTTAATTTCAAACACACTTATCCTGGAATGTTCATTCCAGGACTGAGTAAATGGATCTTAATCATTTTTGTAGATTCAAAGCCTTCTAAGAAATTCAACTGAGCCCCCATCTTTCTTCACCCTTTAGGGACTGCCTTACTACTAATACCTTAGTCCTGATATGGGCACGAGCCTTCAGAGCATTTCTTACCATTTCTTGGGGAGTATTAGCCTGTACTTGACCCATCCTAGTTGCTTATTTTGGCACCAACCTCTTAAATCAAGCACTGGACACAAGACAGAAGATCTGAGCATGAATCAGACTCAACCATGTTCTGACTTTATGACGATAGACTCCTTTTCTATCACAAACTCCTTCCCAATTTTAAATGCACACGTCTTATTCTTTTAATTAATGGCTTTGATCTACATGGTATTGCCTTCTTTAATATTGAGAAAAAATTACCTTTAACACAACTGATTTTCAAGTTATTTTTAATCATAAAAGTAGAAACCAAAAAAGGAACAAAAACCAAGGTTTGGCTGCTTATTCACAAGGTGGTACATTCAAACAATGAAATAATAAATAGGTATTTAGGACTTTTATAAAAACAGATAACCTCATGTATTAGTCGCATTCCAAATGTTTTACACAGCATTGTTAAGATTTGATCTCTCCCAGGAGTCACTGAGTTATGCCATACCTCAGTGCCTGCAAAGTGGGGGATGAATTTGTCCCTACTCATTTTCCTTCAGAGTTTGGTCACAATAGCTTGTTCTGCTGTGGTTGCCCAACTTCAATCAAGTCATGCTTTGAGTCAAGTTGCTTTTTCCTTAACTGAGAAACCAAAGACAGACCGCAGTTAACAATAGTCTTAAAAATAACATCTTGGGAATAATCATCATATGCTTCTTTATTACAGGAAATGCATACCAAATGTCGCCTTGTATTTAAACCTGAAAAGTGGGCACTGTGTGCAGACAATTACACCAAAGGCTATTTAAGGAGGGCAGGTTTTTCATGACTGCCAACAGTTGGCCTTAGAACTCCATCTGTCCATGACTTAATTTCACATGTAACTATTAGCACAGGTGCCATTGGTTAATATTATAGAAGCAAATTGATTGTCATGTAACCTTTTGGATGTGAGTGGTTCATTGAAATCCCTATGGCATGACCATATATCCAGCATGGATAAGGAGCAAAAACAAAAAACAGACTTATGGGGACTGTGTCTTGAGGATTTTTTTAGTCCTTGGAACCATAGACATGAATTTAATAATTTCAAGGCCCCTTGAATTACAGAGGACCTTTTACAATTCTCCTTACTTCCCTGAAAATCACACTAGCCAAATGCTATATGGGACATCAGGGCCACCTACATAATTTGGGGGTCCAGTGAAGAATGAAAACTTTTCCCCTGTTCAAAAAGCAGGGGAAAGTTGCTATTAAAGTTACTAAAATATAAAGCTTTTTCCCTTCTTGTGCAGTTTCTCTCTTGACTTGTCATGGTGTTTCTCATTTGCTATTTAATATTGTTCTACATAAAGAAAAAAATAAAGTTTTATATTATTAGCATGAATTTCTCATTAATCTTATATTGCATGATGCTAATTATAAATGCACATATCAGAGCATTTGACCCATATGCGGAAGCACCAAAATTACACAATTTGGATTTCATGGCTCATAGATTTATGTACATTTTGTTCATACCAAAAGAATAGAAATGCTGCACAAAACAAACTCAATTGGTTTTATTTCACTTCTTCATATGTATACATTCTATTAACACTCAATCTTCAGCTTATTGATAAATAAGGATGGAGTGGAAGGAAACGGGACTATGTGTTGCCCTGTCTTTCTCTTCCTTCTATCTCACCATTTTCAGTGTAAATAGTTGGCTAATACATGGAAGTAACACAAATAAGAAAGAATACCATAGGGTTCCTTGGTACTCCATGTTTCTTAGAACATCATTGCCTTAGTTCTGAAATCAAAGTAAGTTCTGGTTCAAATGGAAAGTATAGCCTCTCAGGGCTGCCAGCTGCCCTGCCTACTCAGGTGTACATAACAACACCCTTTGAATGAATCACACTGAATTCACATGCATCATGGGTCCACTGGAATTCTGTGTTCAGAGGTATCCCAAACTCTCTACACTAATGGGGTGGCGAGGAACAAAAGGTACACATATCACTTGCATCTCCTCTACTCACACGCATACCCCATTATCCCATCAGCCCTCACTAACAAAACACAAGTTCAAAGGTAAAATGATTAAGAATTTCAAGAAAATGGCAGAAGGATAGAAGGGCACAAAACCAAAGTGCAGGGCCCTTCTGAGGGTGGCCCCTGTATAACTACATAGATCCCATACCCTCAAAGCCAGCTCTTGGGGGCATTTCTCTTTACATATCAACATTGCTCAGATATGTGTGAAAAAAAGTGAATGAGACACAGCATGAGATTTGTGTCATCATTTAAGTCTTTGGGGGCTGTTTGGGTGATGGCTATTTCCATGTTTCCAAAAGAAGTGCTACTTGCTTAGCTCCTAAGATGATGTCTAAAGTTGCAAGAGAATATCTATAGCATTCTTGGGGTATGCCTTATACCCAAAATTGCATTCCCTTGAGGGAAACAGGGAAAAAAACAAGATTTGTGCAGCTGAGACTTAATGCTAAACTTATGAGCTCAACTTGACATTCAAAATATATTACCCAGGAGGCTTATTGTAAACACGCTACAGAGAGAACCAGGTGACCAGACACAGCTCTTAGCAGCTTGCCTAAATAGCAAACTAGTGAGCCTTGGTGGTAGAATTGTTGAACTTGAAGTGGTGAAGAAAAAAAGTATTTTTTAAAATTTTATTTTATTTTTTTTAATTATGATAAAAAACACATAACATAAAGTCTATCATCCTAACCATTTTTAAGTGTACAGTTCAGTAATGTTAAATATATTCACATTGTTGTGAAACCAATCTCCAGAACCTTTTCTTCTTGCAAAACTGAAACTCTGTACTCATTAAACAATAACTCTCATTTTCCCCTTCCCCCAGCCCCTGGCAGCCACCATTCTATTTTTATTTCTATGAGTCTGACTACTTTAGATACATCATATAAGTGGAGTTATACACTATTTGTCTTTTTGTGACTGGCTTATTGCACTTATCATAATGCCCTTATGGTGCATCCATGTTGTCTCATGTGTCAGAATTTCTTTCCTTTTTAAGGCTGAATAATATTCCATTGTGTGGATAAACACTTTGTTTATCTATTCACCTGTTGATGGACACTTGGGTTCTTCTACCCCTTGGCTTTTGTGAATGATGCTGTTATGAACACAGGTGTGCAAATATCTCTTTGAGACCCTGTTTTCAATTCTTTTGGATATATACCCCAAAGTGGAATGGCTGGAGAAAATGATTATTTTAAATTATACTGATCTACGCTGGGAGAGAACATGATGTTTGGAATTGTCAGGAGACCATTTTAGGAGTTTGAGGGGTAAGAGAAATAAAGTAGAAGCATCAACTTTGAAAAAGTATAAGTGTATCACATGCAGTTATTCAACAGTGTGACCTTCTGAACTGGACAGACAAAATTGCAGACCAAAACAAATACAGAGGCAAATACTCTAACCAAAAACTTCGTGTTGGAATCAAGTGAAGCTAAAATAAGAACACCGAGGATGTGTAGAAGAAATACTCACTGACCATCCAATTGTTCTTGGAAAGATAAAACTATTAAGATACTGTTTATGGGTTTGTAACTCAGCACTTGGAGCAATGCAAAAGAACCCTCTGTGGCAAGATAGCAATCTACAGACAAAAAACGATGTCCCCAGTGAGATATTACTGCAACGCCCTAAAGTAACCCTGCTGAGAATACGTCAGTGTTCAACATTTAGTCAGCACCCTAGCAGGCTTCACAGATGGAGTTTAGAATTATAGAACTTTTAAGCTTATTAGGACATTCAAGAGTACTTAGTCTAACTCTCCTAAGTATATCAAAAGGAAGAAACTGAGGCCCAGAGAGGTTAAAAGACTCATTCAGGACCACAAAGCTAGTTGGTGACAGAGCTAGGGCTGAATTTCTCAATTCTAATGGTGAATCTGTTAATATCCTCAAGGCCACCCCTATAGCAGCAACCTCACAAGTATCTGACAATATAAATAAACAGTTCAAGCCTGAAAAGGCAAAAGCTTCTGGAGTATTTTTCTTGCATAGCCAGGCTACCATTGATGCTGTCCAAGATGTTTGATGGTTGCAGATGATCAGTATCATGAAGTCCGTAGTCAGTGCCCCAAATGGATGTACAAATATCTCTCCCTTCCTTTGGGTTAACATAACACATTAAGACCTTGGAAAGCTACTGTTAAAATGGAAATATATTCCCCAAGAGAGATTACACATGTATCCATTATGAACATTAATATATTAGTAGTAATTTATTGATCAATTTGTTGTCACCTTCTGGATACTGAGGGATAGGCATTCAGGGCCCACACATTTTTTTACTGAGTGTAGAAAGAAGTTGGGAAAAGAAAGCCTGGCTGATCAGGTTGTATAAGTGTTGGGGTCCGTGTGAGGGTCCTGAGAAGGAGGAAAGCATTGGATAGGGAATAGAGAAGATATAGAGGTGTCAAGGAAAAAATTTACTTACCTAACAATTTTACCGTGCTAAGAATGCTATAGTTGGAAAATAAATGTCCACATGACCTATACTGTGTGCGATATGAAATAATTCTTGATCATCCAACAACCTATAAGACAAAAACCATGGATCTGTAATGTGGAACTTTAAAAAACTGAACTCCAAATTGTCCATACACCCAGCTGTAATATTCCTACTTGACAGAAAATAGACTAAACTTAGCTAAGATATCAGCCATGTTGCTACAAAAGGAAGAAAAGGAAAAATGTGATGGAAAAAGCCTCTGATATTCCACCAATGGTGGAGTCACCCAGTTTGAGGGAACTATGTCCTCTCTCTTACTAGACAATTGAGACAGATAGATATGAAAATAGACTCTTTGGAAATTGCCTGAGATTAAGGTGGAGTGAGTATTTATTTATTTTTTACCTTATCTTTATTTTTTCTATATCTATGTGCTGCATGTTGATTCAGCCATTAGAGACCATGAAGGTTCAGATAAGCTCAGGGAAACCCCACAGGTGTGGTGGCTATTTTCCACTGTCTGTTTGGTGCATATGTCTGTTTTTCAGCCAGCCATGCTAGGTAGCTGGCTTCCTCGACCCAATTCCTGATACCCAGGAAATTCCAGAGATACCATGATCTTTGGGTACAGTCACAGAGAAACCAGCACCACACCTGATCTTTGTGTAGGGAATCTGTTCCAGAGAATTCCAAGAGCAACTGGGAATAGTAAATTGGTTCTTGTGGAGGTCCCAGAGGACTTACTCATCAGGGTGATATAGAACTCCTAAGAAACTTCAAATAAGAATACTGTGACTAAAATGTTCATAAGAGCAGAGATTCCTGGGCAAGCCACTATTCCTTCATTCCCTTATAGAACTTCTGCTATCCCCTGGTTAACTTGTCTTTTCCTGCCCCCCACTGATGGCTAACATCACAATAGATACCATTTTGAGCACAATTCTAAGCACTTTATGTACATTATCTCATTTATTTTCACTGTAAACTTGTTATATAAGTGCTATTATTTTTCTTTAGAAAAGTGAGATACAGAGAAGGGAAATGAATTACTCCAGGTCACAGAATAAGTGAGGAAGTAGGACTCAGACCCAGGCTTGTGGGTCTTCGCCACAAGCTGTTTGTCTCCTCAGCATCTTGGTTTCTCTGGGAAGCGGTGAATCTCCTTATTCCCCTACTTCATATCCTATTTCCCCAACAATTCACTTTGGAGCCTCAAGACAGAGCCCTGCCCAGGAAGGGCTGGGCCTTGAAGAAAGAATCATTTAGCCTCTGCTCACTAAAAGCTATTGAAGGTCAACAAGGCCCAGATCCTTCCATGGACTCAGCCCTGCTCTGAGCTCAAGCTTCTTTGGCTGGCTGCCTGCTAGAGTTTCCATTCCCAAGAGGCAACTGCCCAGGAGAGATGGCCATCTGGGAACAGCCTTCCTGATGTTTGTTTGGCTACACATTTTGTTGATTTCCTTAAGTGTGTTTTCTTATTGGGTTTCTGTTTCTTTTCTGGCTTGGTCTGTGACTTTACTTCATTTCTGTTTATTTCTTATTATTTGGCCCAACACACTTGTTTTCATTTGAGTTTTTTTCTTCCTTAGACTTTGGGTGTACTTAACCTGTGGCTCATTTTGCCGTATGAGATGCCACCCCATCTGTGTGTTTTGTCTAAAGTCCTTGGAAGCCAAAACTTAAACACCATGAAAATGGGCTGGGGAGGTGGAAATTATTCAAGACTTTTGACTAAGACAAAGATCATCTTGTGAATGAAATATATAGCTGCTATTGAAATCATGTTACCTCAATCATTCACTAATTTCATAACTGATGAAAGCTGCCATTGGAAATGTAGTGTCAAATGTTTTCAAAAGAAATAAAAATCTGAAGTGTTTCTTACCTTTATCCTTTGGAGCCCCAGGGGTGAGGCAGAGAAGGCTTGGTGATCACAGCTCAGAACCTTGAGGAGAAGGAGAGACTTACCTCCCAGGCCAGCAAAGTGGAGCATGGACCTGCTAGAATGGGGGAGTAGAAAGCATAACAGAGCATGGTGCACTCAGTCACCTCTCATAGAAGATCATCCGTCATGCTGAAAATGGCATATTGCATTTAGGTGTCCAACACCTAATCCAAGAAAATGTTCTGAAATTTAAAAAAAATGTAGCTAGTTTGTAGTTTATCTAGACCTAATTATTTTCCTTACACATCCAAGAATGTGTTTCAGAGACTTTTATTTATAGTAGAAAAGATCGACTAAATGCTAATAATGCAATAGACTCTGGTTTTAGTGCTACTGAGAGAAAAGAAAAGATCCAAATAATAGGCATCTTGGCTTACAGTGGGAAAGATCTTCCAACTATCACAAAATACACAGGGGAGAAGGCCAGGTCAAATAGATTGCAAGTACTACTAAATACATAGGACAGTAAAAAGCTTTATACCAAGCTGTAATGCTCTTGAATTTATTTAGAAGTCTTAACAGTTTGCTGTGTGCTAAGATTTTGGAATCAGTGAGGTTTGAGTTCAATTCCTGGCTGTGCAACTTACTAGCTGAGAGATGTTGGGCATTCAGTTACCTGGTCTATAAAATGGAAATAACAATGTGTATCATTTAGGATAGCTATGAGGTTCAACTGACAGACATAATGCATACAAAGTACTTAGTATAATGCTGACATATGGCAACTTTGGAATAAGTGGTTATTCTTGTATATTATTCCACCACTACATGTACTTCTTGTTAGCATTTGTTGAGCCCTTTGTGCATACAGCCTAGCACCCTATGGAATCACAAATATTGTTTTGTGTATACTGACAGTAAACTTTGGAGAAAATGGGCTTATTATTTACCTAATTTTATCTTTATAGAAACTGAAGGCTGACTTGGTCAAAAGCATATGGGAAAGCATAGGGCGAGAATCAAATAGCTGTCAACCAAGCTTTGGAAAAAATGAAGGTCTACACAGTTATTGCGTTAGCTGTTGTGTGGTTTGTAGTACTGGGACTTTTAGTCCTGATGTTGCTGTTATTTGTCAGAGCTGCATTTCCATCCATGTCTACAGAGTTAAATCTTGTCCATAAACAAAAATCAGCAATATAAAGACTAGAGGTAAAAGCTTGTGGAGGTGGGGGACATAAAATGATTTGTTCACATCCCAGAGCATCATAGATACTTCCATTAAGTAAGATATGTAAGACCAAAACACTGGAAAACATAGATTTTAGAAATTGAAAAAGTTGACATAGCATTTCTAAGAAGGAATTTAACACAATATCTCCAATGTACAAAGAAAGATTTAAGTATTAGTGGATGATTTTTAATGAAATATGCTTTGTTGTTTACAAACTGAATCTGTTGCTCTGTACCTAAGACTATACATTAAGGTCTAGAAGAATAGCAAAGTATAATACAATAAAAATTTTATACTTTCCATTAAAAAAAAAAAAACCTGAAAGGTCTAGCAGCTCCTCTCCAACCCTCTTCTCTAGTATCCTCACCACTCCCTGAAGTATAGTAGAGAGAACCTAACATAGGCCCAGAGGGCCCAGGAAGGCGTCCTAAAGAAGAAGCTAAGATCTGAAATTATTAACTAGATATGGAAAGGGGAGAAGGAATGGAGAGGGAGAACTCTAGATGTAGAAGGGAAAGCAGAGCTTCCCACATTGGGGCCTTCCGTCCTTCCTTCTTTTCCAAAGAGTGTTTATATCCACGGTCTTATTGCAAAATGCCCACAATCACTTCAGTTGGAGAAATGGGGCTTCAGTGGGCATGGGTAACACTGCAGTCCTCAGGGACTAAAGAATGTGCCCAACAACAAAATAAGTTCATCCCTACCAGTCACTTGCATCAATAAATAGTTGATGTTTGTACGTTTATAGAGGTCATAGAACAAAAATGCTCTGTTATCACTAACGACTACACTTAGGAGTACTAAAAGAAATAAAATGCTCAAATTTATGAATAGTGTTTAATTTTTCTAGGTATAACAATCACCAATTCTGAAAATTTAGGAGCCAAGGTCAACTTGCAACTTAATTCCAGGTCTAGGTTCTTGCAGGCCACCCAGTTTTGCTGTGCTGTCTTTTCTGAGGCATGAAGGAGAAGGGATTACCTCTGGTAGTTAAAGTCATTGCTATGATGGATCTTTGATGTATTTATGGGCCCATAACACCTTCCCTCTTTTTCTAGTAAAAGCATGATTCTTTCATGGGAGGCTTTTCCTCCCTGACTCCATCCATGTGATTTTGAGGTAGGGGGTGGAGGCTATTCTACTCACCTGATGAGAGATGAAGGCATGTAACTGAGGCCTGGACATCCATAGTGTCACTTTCCCTGGACACAGTGATTACACAAGGGATGGGTACATGTTCCCAGCCAAGCTTATCTGTCATTTCCTTGGATTTTTCTAAATAGAGTTGAGAAGGAAGAGCTCTCTTTCCTTCTATGGCTCCAAGACTGTGAGGACATAAGCCGAACACAACTATGGCCAGGCTACTACCACATGGAAAAAGCCCATCTGTAGTGGAAGATGAGCCATGGTCCCATTGGAATTGAAGTCCCTGGTCCTAGGTGTCCCTAGGACTAGCTACACCCCTGCCTTTCCTGGGTCTTAAGCAGGCACAAGTGGTGTTTCTGTCACTTGCAGCCAGGAGTCCAGGCTAATAAGGAGGGAAAACTCAGCCAAGTACACTTGGGACAAAACAATTGGTAAAACTAAATGGGTAATAGAAGTCAGCTACCTATTAGAGAGCCTTTTAAAGGGGGGGGGACTATTGGAATAATGAGTCAAGCAATGAAAGCTAAAAGAATGGAGGGTAGATTAGAAACACCTTGACTCTGCCATGTTATCAACATTTCCTAGACTTCATAGCACAGCTGAGCTTCTTAACAAAACAACAAGTTTGAATATCTTGTCTCTGCACTGTACTTATACTTGCATATTGTGTATAGTATTTCAGGAGGGTTACAAACCTCTTGAAGCTAATTAGGAACTGTCTTTCAAAGGCTATATGATGAAATTAGTGCTAATAATGATGTTAGTGATACATATTTCCACCTAGCCTCTTGCTATCTATATGTGGTTATTTAACCTCTCCACGTCTTAGATACGTCATGTATTAATAATATTGAAATGCAATAACATTGCATTTAACATTGCAATGAAAAACATTGAATGCAATGGAAGGGTTGAGAATGGTTGCTACTCAATAAATGCAGTTATCATCATCATCATCATCATCAGGTTAATTAATAGATGCTTATGGATTGATTCATTGAGGATACACAGATATCAAGTATTTAGCTTTCATAATCAACTTTATATTTAATTTTGAACATGTCATTCTAATTATGGTTCATTGCATAAATACAGGAGCCCTCTGGTGGTCAAAATCACTTCTAGAACACATGGAAAATACTATATTTAAGTGGAAAAAATATTTTCATAAGGATATTTTGATCTTTATCCCACTAAGATAAACAGGAAGTAATGGGCTTATATATTATACCATGGGCTGAATTGTGTTCCACCCAAATTCATATGTTGAAGTTCTAACCCCCAGCACTTCAGAAAGTGACTGTATTTGGAGGTATGTTCTTTAAAGACGTGATTAAGTTAAAATAAGGTCATTAGGGTGAGGCTTAATCCAATATGACAGATGTCCTTGTAAGAAGAGAAGACTTGGACATAGACGTGTACACAGGGATGACCATGTGAGAACACAGAGAGCAGGTGACCATCTTTAAGCCAAGGAGAGAGACCTTGGAAGAAACCAACTCTGTCAATACCTTGATCTTGGACTTCCAGTCTCCAGAACTATGGGAAAATAAATTTCTGTTATTTAAGCCACCTAATATGGGGTACTTTGTTATGGCATCCTGAGCAGACTAATATATGTGGATGGAAATCCCAGTCAATAGTTAACATCAGCTTTCCTTTTAGTATAAATTATGCCAACAGATGGAACTTGTCTTCTCTGAGGTCCATTTGGATATAGCCTGGGATGATGTATCCCATAAAGCATGGCACTAATGAAGTTAGTGTGAAAGGGTTCTTTCTGGGTATAGGCAACATAGGATTTACCTTGTTTCATGGTCAAATGGTAGCCATTGAAAATGAAATCAAGGGGACTTCTCTGAATAAAGTAGATAACTAGGCACACTCCAGAAACATCATTCAAAAATAATAGAAGCACCATCTTCATTGACAAGATCCAACACAACTAATGAAACTTAATCCTACAAATAATTACAATTTGTAATAACGCTTTTATAACTTGCTGTAGTTTTTGCTCAAATTTTTTTCCAAACTTGACAATAACCCCCTATGATTGCTATTCTTCATTTTTCTACTTTTAAAGTGATGAAGTGAAAAGTCAGAGGAAAAGTAAAGAAGGTTAGTTGCAGAGGTACAATTCAAACTTATACTTTTTGATTCTGTATTCCATGCTCCTTTTACTACTTCCTGTTGCCTTGCCACATTTTCCATTTTACATAAAACTCAATTGCTGAAACTTTCTTAAAGCACCAGTATTAAATTCGATATATTTTTCATGAGGAGAGGGCAGCCAATTGTCCTATAGGCTTATGTTTGTGGACTGAACACATAAAAAAAATTGGATAAATATGAGATCTCCCTTTCAGAATACCAAATTGATTGGAGATGTATAGATCCAAGGATGAAGAATCTTTCCATCCTTATAATTTCATGTTATTCTACGGAGTCAGTATTTAATGAGAATTGGCGTGATCTGTCCATATTCACAGAATTATACTTTTGTTAGAGTAGGGAGTCCAAAATTGCCTTTTTTTTTTTTTTTAGTTTGAAGTGAATCTCTTGAATAACTGACCCTTGGTTGCATTTTAGTACAGAACATCTAAGAATGTAAATAAGAATTGATGAGAAAATTCTTTAACTAGTAGAATTCAGCATTAGCAAAGTGCTCCCACATCAGATAATTAAATTCAAACATACAAAACAGCTGCATTAAATTCAGTAAGGTCTGATTGATTTGGAGTCCATTAATGCATAAATGATTTAATCTAAGTCTAGCTGACATTTACCTCTCTGCACTTTCTCTGCAGAGAGAATGTGCTAAGGAAAATACTATAGTGTAAACAAGAATGGATAAAAGCATTTTCATCCTGAGTAAGCCAAAATAATTGTTTTAGAAACCTTGGCACATTCGTTGTAAACCAATCACATTCAACCCATTATGTGGGTATAGAGTAGCTATGTGCTCAGCTTGTTGAATCAATCAGTGAATACATGAATACAAAGTATGCAGTTTTCTTACCCCTCAAAGAAGGCCCAAGAGTGGTTCTGCCCACCAGGACGGTGGTTTTCAGTGTGGTCCTAAGACCAGCAGCTGTATCAACTGGGAACTTTTTATTAATAGAAATGCTAATTCTCAGGCTCAATTCAGATCTACAGAATCAAACACTCTGGGAGTGGGGCTCAGCTGTCTGTGTTTTAATAAGCCCTCCAGGGGATTCTTATGCACGCTCAAATGTGAGAACACTGCACAAGAAAACTGTTGTTTGTTAGATGTGTCAGTGTTCTTAATTATACTCAAAAGAAATAGAATTGTCATTCTTCTGAGCATTCTATTCTTAAACTCTTTCACTATTTCATAGAAGGCTTCTCCTCACTGAGTCTGAATTAAGAAAGACGAGCCATCATTTGGTGTTTGTTTATAGTGATGCTAGGAAGCCAAACTGATGCCCATTGTCTTGACAAAGGAATGAAGGCTCAGCTGCCCAGTCTGGCCGGCCTCCTGCTGGTAGAGGAGAATGGAAATTGACCAGGATCTGGAGCTCTCAAATGGTTGCAATAACTTCCAAATCTATTTTTTTTCTTTCTCTTATTTAAGTTGTGCTTCAAATGAAATCCAATCCATATTTTCCCTAATTTACATTTAAAATGGTTCAAATGTTATGTTAGTAGGAGATGAGTGAGTCCCCAAGAGACCTTATGAACCTCCTAAAACTTAATCTTCAAAACAGGAAGTTGCACTTTACCCAGTGCAAACAAAGTTTAGCACGAAAAGGCCTGATTTGTATTTAACTTTCTTAGCCTAAAAACTTGGAATATATTTTAATTTTCAAAACACATTTTCTTCCATTCTCCCTACCATTCTCAATCACATATGCTGCCTTTGCTTCTCATATAAACTAAGTTGTGAGAGCTCTAACCTTATTTTCATAATCATATTTTTGTCTTTTATGGTTAAGGGATATGAAACTCTATAAATGTACTAGTCACACCTCACTTTAATTCAGTTCAACAACCATTTATTGTTGCCTGCACAAGGAAATAGGAAGGCCCTGTGGGGAGAAAGGAGATATAAAAAAAGACTTCAGAAATGACTTGATCTCAGCTGAGGAATGACTATTTGTAGCACTAAATGTATATTTGATCATCATTTGCCCTGAATTGCTTGAGAATAAGACATAGTTGCTATATAAGATTTCTAAAATTTATTGGAGATTCTAAAGAGGTTTTCCATATTTAGGAACAAGCAGTTTAATTAGTGGCCTGAGGAAGAGGAGAGAGAATTGTGGCAACCTGTCTAGGCCAGGGCAGAATATAGTCAAGCTACCTTGTACCCAACTTCTCTGTGTTCCCATAGTACTTTGTACATACCCTCATCTAGTATGTACCCCCAAGGCAACTATTGATTTAGCATTTGTTTTTCTTACTTAGTCTATGAGCCTCTTGAGGGCAGGGGCTGCTCCCTTCTCAAGGAAGTTATGTATAGTTGCCCCTGCTGCTTGATAAAGTGTGAATTTTTCAACTGATTCTCTTAGCTAGTTTGCAACTTGAGACCTCATGGAGGATTACAGAGGTATTGTCACTTTGGTCTTATACCCAAGAGAAGAGGCTCCCAGCCAGTGTAGAACAGAGCCTTTATCATTTAAGGAGGCCAGAATTGAGGAATACAGGAGCAGACTATCTGGTAACCAGATGTGGAGGCAAAAGAGCCCTGAGGAAATATGGTGAAAATAGGGAAGGCACAAAGGCGAACCTCTCTCACTCCTACCTCCATCCCTATTCCATTCAGGTACCTCATCTTGACCCAGTATGCCAGTGTGCAAGTTACTATTGCTGAATAGCAGATCACCCCAAAACTCTGGCTTAAAACAGCAGTAATCATTGTAGTATCTTTCCTAGTTTCTATAAGTTAGGAGTTTGGGAAAGGCTCTGCTTGGTGGTTCTGGCAGGAAACCACTGCAGTTGTAGCCAGGCAGTAACTAGAACTGGGATAGTGAGGGGCTGGAGCAACTGGGACCTGGCTGGCATCTCTCTCCCTTCATGAAGTCTCAGGGCTTCTCCACACAGTCCCTCCATGTGGGTTAACTTGGGCTTCCTAAAAGCATGGAGACTTTAGAGTCCCCATGACTAAACAGCTTATAGGGAGACTTAGGATTCCAAGCATTAGCAGTGCAGTAAGTAAGGCAGAAGTTGAGTAGTCTTTTATGACCTCGCCTCAGAAGTCTCGTTGTGTTATATCTGCTGTACTTTATTGGTTGAGTACTGCCAAAAGCACACCTAGTTTCAAAGGGAGGGGACATGGTCCCCACCTTGTCATGGGATGAATGTCAAAACTACATTGTAGAAGAGTGTGTAAGATGGGAGATACTGTTCTGGCCATCTTTGGGAAATACATGATTTGCCATGGCCAAGAAGAGAGCTAACAGCTGTGAGGTCTTCTTCCTTCCCAGTGTGGGGGTGAGGGGAAACTTCCACTTTCCTCCGAAAGTTTGCTGAAAGATCGGCTCACAGTTAAGGCACATTAATAAAATGAAGAGGTTTATTTACCATGCTCACGGGGAGAATCACAGAGTGATTACCCAGTATCTCAGTGGGATCCAGATATTTTTATAACTTCCTTCTACAGGGGAGGGGGAGATAAGAAGTATAGGTAATTCTGTTTAAGGGCAATAAATGGTTGGTAGGGAGGATGAATGGATGGGGGAAACAGATTGACTTGCAAATTAACCTGAGAGATAGGTATTATGTTTAAAATCATTTGGGCCAGGTCTGATTGCATTCTTGATCTTTTCCCTGCAATATATTGAGATAACAGGGAGGGAAAGGGAAGTCCATTATTCTTTTGATGGGTCCATCTGGTTATGCAGATAGAGGGAAGCCCCTTCCAAGGGTCTGTTGATTTCTAAGGGCCTTTAATTCAAAATACTCTTTACACCAAGGAGTCATGAGAAGGAAGACTCCGCCCCCTCCCATCTATTACCTGGTGCATCAGCCATCTGAGACCACACCTCTCAGAAGACTCTTGTCAACATAATACCAACCTATTACCTAGCACATCAGCATAACACTAAACCTGACACATCAGCATAATACTAACCTATTACGTGGTGCGTTAGCCACCTGAGATCCCAGCCCTCAGACCACCTCAACCTAATAAAAGTGGGGAAATCAGATAGACAGTGCTCAGAATTTGGTGGCGAGGTTCCTCTGAGCCTGCCAGCGAATAAACCTTGATTCTCCAACTCTCTATGTGCTGCTCGCTCAGATTGTCCTCAGGACCTCCCGCTGTAACACTTGCTGTAACAGTCATATTTGGGGTGAAATTTCCTGAGCTCCTTCACCACCAAAATTTCTCCTTAACTCCCCCCTCCCACACACATATACACACACTGTATTTTTTATTCCAGTTACATTTTTGTTTTATATCAAGGAAATCTGGCGTAACATTAACCATAAATACCTTAAGGTTTCTGTCTAATGCATGTGAATTTAGGTTTTACAAAATTTAAAAATACCACAGGTTTGATTGTTCACACACATTTCCAAGTAATTTTCCCAAGGAAATATTATTTCAAGCTCTTTGTTAGAAAACAAAAAAGTTAAATGAAAATCAATATCAACGGCTAGTATTTACAAAAAAATGTGTGTTGGAAGTTATTTTACCATTCAGAAGATAGTTCCTTCCAAAAACTGTGACTGATGGGAAAGCTAAATTTAAAAATATTTTGAGATACAAACCAAAATCGTGGGGTGAGGAAATATAATTTGCTATTACCCCCCAAAAATGTTAGTTACTTAATACTAACATTTTAAAAGATATGGTTAAAGTTTACATCTTTTCTAAAGGTAATTTGTAGTATGTTCAATAGAAGTTAGCATGCACTGGCAAAAAACTACTAATAAATTCATTTGAAAATTGTGGACAATTTTGTCCTTCTAGCGATTTTAGTTTTCTAAATAAAGAATCATCATATTTTTAAATTTCACTGAAAGTATCTAAAGAAAGCAGTTAGTGACTATTGAGCTTGGTGAGATAATGACTATTATTCTTAATTACCTCACAACAAAACTTGGTGCTACTCAATATATTCCACACATAAATCATTGCAAAGGCAAGATTCAAGCCATCACAGATTTATATTTCAGAAAGAAAAATAAATTAGCTTTGTCTCTGTTTTCCACATTGATGATCTGTGTAATGAGCCGAAGAGGTAAGACTCAAGAAACCATCTTCATTAACAGTAAACTAAGAACAATTAATAAGATTTTTTAAAAGAAGGGGGAGAAATCATTACCCGGGGCTGGCTAATTGAATTGTATAAACTTGTTGAGGCTTCACTCTAACTACAAATGTATTTGCAAGTAATTATCACCCACAGCATAAATAACTTCATAATATTCTACCTGAGTCAACATTAATAAGATTTGCAAAGCACCAAGGAAAATAAGCAATTAGTTGATTCCTTATCCAAGAAAAGCAAGTTACTTAGTTACAAATAATTCCAGAATTCCCAAAGGAGTTAGTGGGTGGAGGCTGGTTCTGTATAGTCCATGACCCAACTTGGCATGAGGAAGGCAGGGGAACTGCCGACGGGAAGGCCACCTTCTGATAAGCTGCAGCTCAAGCTGCCTTTACTTTTCTGAATGCCCATAATAATAACATGGAATTGTAGGATATGGAAGTCTCAGGGCTAGCACTATAGGCTGAGACAGTTTTCAAAACTGTCACATGGATAGTACGTGAAGCACATCTATTGATTACCTCCAGAAACAAATTTTCAAAAGTCCTTCTACCAAGAGCTTTAAGCGTGTAAGAGAAAATCCTTTAAGGGGTCCAATAATCATGCTGAGAAATTCCTGGGCTAAATAGTCATTTCAAAACAATAAGGTAGAAATGGAAACACTAAAATAGTCTATAAACTATCTAAATATTATTATTATATGATATTTATTACAAATGTACTCATCTTCCCCCTCCCTATCAATACCTCTGGCTGCTTTGCTGAATCCTATCAAATAATTATCCAGGACTCATTTTTCTAGAATGGACAGAAGGTAGGATCAACCTTTCTAAAGTTAAAGTTCAGAAGAATGTCCATGTTTGAAATCTCACTTGCATAACACTCAGCCATGTTATTGCCCATGATTCTTGTGGACAAGGAACCATCCAAGGCATGTGTTCAAATGATTGTGGTCTCTAGCCTTAGCCTGAGACTGGTAAATTGCTGGGTGCTGACTCCTCACCAAAAGCATTTCTACCCAGCTCAATATTAACTGTCACAGCTGTGTCTCTGGGGTATGTATGGGATGTGGTGCTCTAGTTCCTCCTAGGAATGTGCTCCTTGAATGAAGGAAACACATTATCTGCTTATTATCTGATGATATGTTTATAAATGCATACCTACTTCTAACCTTGTCCACATGCCAGTTTTGGATCAGCTCAAGGCACTCATTTGTTGTCTTAATTTTAGAAACTCTATCCCAATAATTTGAGAAAGCTTAATCAGTTAAAGCCATCAAATTCCATGGATTTTTTTTGTAATGCACAAGGTAGTGTTAGGCAGAGCAATTTAGTTTGCATTTCTTTCTTTTAATTTCTCATTAACTGAGTATTTGTACCCTCTATTCATATGTTGAAGCCCTAATCCCCAAGGTGATGGTATCAGGAGGTGTGAGACCTTTGAGAAGTCACTGAGTCGTGAGGGTGAAGCCCTCATGAATGGGATTAGTGCCCTTATAAAAGAAGCCTCCCCACCCAGAGCTCCTTTACCTTCTTTCCACCAATGAGAAGATGGTTGTCTGCAACTGAAAGAGGGCCCTCACCAGGAACCAGATCAGCCAACAAACTGATCTTGGACTTCCCAGTCTCCAGAACTGTGAGACATAAATGCCTGTTGTCTAAGCCACCCAGTCTATAATGCTTTGTTATAACAGCCCAAATGGACTAAGATATCATCTAGAAATGTCCATTCACAACTGAAAGTGGACTGTAGTATTATAAATATTACAAATAATATGCAAATACATACTCACCATTTTGTTTCTCCCCAAATTCTGTGTGTAACAATACTCTGGGAAAATGAGTACTTTCCCTCCCCTGTCACCAGTAAAGATGCTCTGTGATCTTGAGAGTTCTGCTTTCAGTGGACGGTGATCATTAAACAGAAAGATCCCCATGTGTAGTAAAAGACTCTACACGTGGTTCTAGTTATACCACCCTGGATTGTTTATTTGCTGAAGAATCCCAGAGTTTCAGACCCTTGGACTGACTAACTCAGGTTAAAGGAAAGAGCCAGAATTAATCAATATGATATATAAAAAGCAGCAATTTTTTTAAGTGTTAATTTTTATTTAAAATGTTATATCTATTAAAGTAATACATATATATATTAGTCATCCATTTTCAGCTTCCAAACTGTTGTCATTTGCATCTATTTTTCAAATTGAAAAACCTGTTTTCACACTTGCTTCAAGGCCACTCACAAGGTATTAAAGGACATGAGAAGACATGAAGGTCTGTGAACTGGCCACCCCCCAGGCTGGCACCTTGGTGGTGCTCTCTAACATTTGGATATGCTCTTCTTTAAAAATTGATTCAGAGGAAAATTTGACTTAGAACCTTGTGGCTGGCATAGGGGTAAGTGTTGAGAAATGTTCCCTTGGCTTGCATGAAGGAAAGAATATGGCCATCCGGAACCTTTTTTAAAAAAGATAAATAAGCAAGCCCTTGATCTTCCTGTTCTACTCAATTTCCTTTTGCATGGAGGATGTGGGACTAGAACTGCCTATTTGAAAGAGCTGTAAGGAAATAATGAAGAAAAGGAGGAAATGGAGTGGCTCTCAGGACCCTCTATTAGTCCCTATTCTTTATACATGCATACAAAGTCACACACACATTTTTCTACCACCACTTGCCATCCGTGTACCTCAGGTTCATCCATATTTAGTGTTCCCAATACCTTTTCTTGGCTTAGTTCACTCACACTGACTGTATTTCTGAAGCAAGAATGGCTATACCTCCCACATGCATTTCTGTTCTTAGTCTGTCTATTTCAAGATTATATTTCCTGACCACTACCATCTCCCTTGTCTCCTTAGAGCAACTGTGGAGTCTCCTTCTTTGGCATTTCCCTTTGTTAGATAGAACAATACTAGAGACAAAGGTACTCAATATATGTTTAAAGAACAACTGACAATCAATACACTACCTGTTTGTCATGAAAATTCTGAATTTGAATGTCCCACAACACCAAACCATTTTTCCTAGGTGACACCTGACATCTTCTGTGGATATTACACCTACAGAGAGTGCCTTAGGACCATGTGTATGTACACAGTGTGACATTTTCACATTTTTATCTTCATCCAGTTTAATCCTACCCCAACTTCAATTTTGAATATGATATTTGATTCCATCCAGTGATGTTACTGCCTAACAATCCTGAACTTCTGCGGGAGGGAGACAAAGGACAATCCCCTTGTGGCATATTTATCACTGTAGATGATGAACTTGGCAGTGTTTGCCCATTACCTCTTAGGTTTTCTAGTGGGCCATTCAGGGATATTGTTGTACTACTATGATTGAGGAGGTGAAAGGAACAGAGTTAGATGTCTGCCTTACTCGGCTTTATCCCAGAAAAAAGTGAAAGCTCTGGTTCCCTCACTTTTTGAGGGACACTTAAGGGTTTCTTCCTCAACAATTATTAAACCTTCATTGAAAACAATAGGTGAGACACCTAAATGCATTTTTGTGCTGTTTTCTAGAGGGAATATTGACTTCTAGGTACAAAAGTAAAAGTTAAAGTTAAAAGGACTTACACAAATTTTGCATGGTTATTACAAGGTTCAGCAAAACAAAACATGTAGCCTCAGCAGTGTCAGTGAAAATCTTAGCACATCTAAGAGATCAACATGGTTCCCTGGGATTTGTCCTGGCAGGGACTGCCATGCTTCACACCTTAAGCCACATAATCTTCACCTACCCCCAACTCTAAACTATCTGTGGGGAAGTGGGGAGATTTTCAAACAAATATATTCAAAAGAGCTAAAGAATTATCCACATGATTTACAATAGTGTCAGTCATTAAAGAACGAAAGTCTTACTGCCAGGTATGAATTGTACTTGCGTGGTTTAGAAGCATTTTATGCACTCAGATTTCTCCACGAATCTGTGGAAAATCAGGATGCTTCTATAAATGTACTATTCAGATATGTTCACTTTATCCCCTAAGTTCCATTCTCTGCCCTTCTCTTACCTGCTTTTTGCCAGGACACCACAGGTCTGGACTACATCACCAAGGCTCCCATGCCCTCTCACTTCCAGTTGTGTTTGACCCATGCAGAGCATCTGTAGAAGATCAGAGAGACAGAGGAGAGTGAGAGGTGGGTATTTATGCCTCTGGCTCCCTTCTTGCAGTTTTATCTCAGGCTGGAGGCATCCCTCAACCACCTTTTCCAAGTAGCTGACTATATGGTAACTTCAAGATGTACTAGTCCCTTCCCTATTCCAGTAACTATTCCCTTCCCTCAACCCTTCAGACCTAGGAGTGGTAACAACTTGGTTGCTATGAGTTACAGGTTGCTGTGCTATTTTTTGTAGTTTCCCTATGCCAACTGTGTAAGTTTTGTGTGTGTCAGCTGTTTTCTCTTAGAACCCTGAGTGATAACAGAATGTCTGGATTTGGGGGAGCCTTTGAAGGATACATAGAAGACAGTACATATAGTAAAAGGTGACCACTCCCAAGGTCATCATGGAGTTTGGGGGCTGAGTTCCAGGTTGGAGAATGCTGGTGGGGAGCAGCAGGGAGGGACTAATCAAATTTTTTGTAATTTGTAATTTATCACCATTATGGCACACTTACTGACTTCTCCATGGACGAGTGGACAGAAGCTTCAGAATATGGAGCCAAGAAAATGGGACTCAGTCTCCCACCTCATGTCCCCTTCAGGGAGCAATAGCCTGAGCTTGGAAGGCCCCTCATTGACTGAGCACCTTGTGAAGGGCACCTTAAGCCAGCTTTATAATTATGCAAGCGTCCTTTGAACAATATTCTCCCTGAACCTTTTAAACTCTATAGAAAAATGTCAAGCAAAAAAAAGTTATAGGATGATAGTTTTATGGTAAAAAGATGATATTTAAATACTCTTAGAAATTTTTCCCATGTATTTATGCAAATGAAGAAACATCAAATTGGCTGACAGTACCAGATGTTTTCTTAATAACACTGCAATAAAGAATTGCAAAGATCATCTGGGTCAACCTGCCACCTACAACTAGGACCATGTTTATTCCATCGAACTCTACCTACTCTAGAAGATCTTTAGGGAAATGGTAAGATAACAGTTTTTAACACTTACTGTCAAAGTCTGCATTGAAACAGAAATAAAGAGTTAAGAGTTATTTTTGTAACTGGGGCTGTATAAGTGGTGACTATGGGATAGGCCAGATCAACATTCAATCTCTAATAGAATGTTTTTCTTCCTGTCTCGCCCATCCAGCATTGGAATTCAGGAACTAGACACCTACTTCATGTTTAAAAATATACATATTGTGTCTAGGCTGATGAGAAATTGTCCTGGGAGAAATTTCTAAAGCTAGTACACAATCGTTATGGTGCCTTTGCTTGATCTGTCCATAGATCATATTGGCTAGGTTTTATTACATTGCATATCTAATGGTTTATACAGATAGAGCACATGATTGCTTGATTGGAAAAGTGTTTTCTAAGTAAGGATTTTGTTTTAGCATGACATGAGAATCTAGGGATCTGGGGTCAGGCCTTGATTCTGCCACCTAACACTTGTACCTCAGGGATTTGTCACCTTACTGCCAGAGCTTTGGTGCGCTTATGAGGGGATAGAGGTAAATAATCAATGTAGATAAATGTGGGTCCTTTTCAGCTAGAATGGAAACTCTATTATCTGAACATGGGAAGATGGAGGGTCTCAGGTATATTAGTCAGGATTCTGTTAAAATAATTTTGCATAATGAACTTCCAAAACTTGGTGGCTTATAACAATTAGCATTTGTTTCTAGCTCAAGGATCTAAGGATTAGCTGTAGGTCAGGTTGGCTCAGCTGGCCTCAGCTCCAAGCTTCAAGTTGGGTTCAAGTTTTCTACACATTTTTCTTCATTTTGGGACCAGCAACTACCCAGGCATATTCTTTTCATGACTGATGGCAGAAATACAAAAGAAAGAAATAAGCAGAAATACACAATATCTATTAAGACCTCAGCTGGGAACTGAGAAGCTTTCACTTCTACATATATTCTCTTGGCTGAAGCAAGTTAATATGGCCAAGACCAAAGTCAAGGGTATACCAACGCCAGGGGCATATAATCTGTGTATTCTCCTGAGAGGGATTGCAAAGTCACATGGCAGAAAGTGTGGATGTATAATTCTATTACAAGAAGGGAATTAAGACTTAGGAACATCAATCTAATCTACTATCCCATTGGCCATCGTGAACCCCCTATAATCTCTAAACCCTCTCTAGCTTTGATTGGCATGTTCTCCTCTTGCCCTCATATATGACAGTAAACCCCACACATCATCAGTGAACTTTACTGAGTTCCAAGCAGAGTTTCAGCTCCTCAAGAAGGGGCTAGTTACTGTTTGTTTGTCTGAGAGGAGGCACCCTGCCATTGGCCAGGCACTCCAAGACAAAACTGAGCTGGCATCAGTGGTCTGGATCACATGGGCATTTGTCGAGCACCCATATTTGTCTACTTTCAAGATAGTAGAGAGCTATCTTGAGATATTTTATTTACCCTAATGTAGACCCAAATGATTCCACAACAGTCTTTAGGTCCCCCAGTGAAATAGATTTCTTAGTTCTCATATAAGAGATTCAATAAAAAAAACTGTGGAAGTTTCCCCAGTGACTGGTTCAGAATGCCTGGCAGGGTTGCTGACTGCCAGAAATGCAAATCACCAGACTTACGTCAACAGAAATCAGGAATTTCATCTCACTGAAAATCTACTGAGTCCTCTTGAAATCTGATCTCTATTCTTACTTTTGTGAAGATGTGTATCCAAGTCTGAGTCAGGAAAATCACCAAGTTACGCCTCTCAGAGATGACCAGACCCCTATGGGATATTCTCTTCCTTGTTCTCATTTTGACCCTTAGTTGTGGGTTGTAATGAGAATGTTGGCACAATCTGAACTCTAGCTGTGAACTGTACAAGGGGAATTCATGCCTATAATTTTAATTTTTTTACATGTAATCTGCCAACACATAAATCCATAATATAAACTTACTTGGTTTAGGTTTATAAATTGGGTGTCTTTGATAAACTCTGTCATTAACAACTCAGTTTATTTAAGGAGCCCTTAGTGAATGAAAGGGTGAGAGAGAAGAAGCTCAACTTGTATCTTTCTTCCAAGTTTCAACTCAAGAAATACACCTCCTTTAGATGGTGAGACCTCCCTTCCATGGAAAGTCATTTACCAAACATATGAGAAACCTTCATGAGCTGTTTCCAGGCTGAATCACAGCCATGACTTCATTCAGCTGCCTCACCAAACAGCTTCAGTCAGATGAACTTGTTGGCCAGAGAAGGGGAGAAAGGCTCCTACCAACAAGCTACTGGCTGTGGGCCAGTCTCAATAGTGACGCATGCTTAGTGCTACTCCTGAAAAAGATGCTGTCTCCAAAGGATTTGAAATGAGCTGAAGCATGAAATAAGACTTGTACAGATATGTGATTCTGTTTATGTGATTACTTTAATTAATACCCTCTTTGGAAGCCATTCTGGTATATTTTGTTGATGAAATTGATTTTTTTTAATGTGATAAGATAAAGTTGCTGGAAACAACTTTCCCTTTTGAAAGGAAATGGAGATTAAAAAGAGTAATGTATAGTCAAAGTCAGTCTTTGCCCCAAAGATGAATTTTAACATTTTATGAAACTAACAGTGTGCATTTTGTGGGTGACCATCATAATCAGTTCTACCAAAACTTTCCTGGAAGAGTAGTTCCCACTGATTAGTTAATTCTTTTTAGATGTTTATTCATTCACATTTTAGAATTTTAACTATGTAAAAATCTTATAATTTTAAATTTTATATAAATGTACTCAAATAATATCCTTCAAAGGCAGAAAACAGTAGAGTGAAATGTTCATTCTTTTGGCCATACTATATTAGTGCTTCTGTATTAATTATCTACTTAGTGGGAAGGATAGGAGGGAGGGGGGATAAAGTGGGGGTGGTTAATGGGTGCAAAAATATAGTTAGATAGAATGAACAATATTTGATAGTACAACAAAGTGACCACAATCAACAATAAGTTAGGGTGTGCTTTAAAATAACCAAAAGAGTGGAATTGGAATGTACCTAACACAAAGAAATGATAAATGCCTGAGGTGTTGGATACCCTAATTACTCTGATTTGATTAATTCACATTGTATGCCTGTATCAAAAGATCACATGTACCCTATAAAGATAAACAACTATTATGTACCTATAAAACTTTAAAATAAAAATAAATGAAATTTTAAGATTAAAAAAAAACTTAGTAGCTTAAAACAACAACCAGCATTTATTATCTCCTACTTTCTGTGGTTCAGAAATCTGGGCATAGTTTAGCTGGATCCTCTGACTCAGGGTATCTCACAAGACTACAATCAAGGTGTTGGCCAGGACTATGGTTTCATCTGAAGGCTCTACTGAAGAAAGTCTGATTCCACGCTCACTCGCATGGTTGTTGACTGAATTCAGGTGCTCGCAGGTTATTGGATTGAGGGTTTCTGGTAGTCACTGGCTATTAGCTGGAGGCATGTCCAGAGGGCAGCTTACAGTGGTGGCAACCTGCTTCCCCAAGAACAAGGATTCCAAGAGAAAGGGACCTTATAAGATATCACAAGCAAAAAGGAAGTCAGTCTTTTGGTAATCTAACCTCAGAAGTGATACCGAATCACCTTTGCTGTATTCTATTTCTTAGAAGCAAGTCGCTAAGTCCAACCCCACTCAAGGGTGTAAACACTAGGAAACAGAGGCCATTGTAGGGCAGTTTAGAGACAAGCTAGCACAGATCTTTTAGTCATTTAGTAAAATATAGCTTGAGGTAAAGAAAAAAATATTTAGAGAAACGCACTAGAACTTAGAACCTAACTGTATGTTGTCACTATTGAGCTAGGCAACTTATAAGGCTCTAGCCATTCTAATAATACTGCTGTTACTCAAACTATTTTTCTGTTTTTCAAATCACTTTTTAAAATTCTTTTTCAGAATTGCCTTTAGTGTCTGTGACACATTCTTTTCACTCCCCTGACTTCACCCCAGCACAAAGTTATGGCCATTTTTTTTTCTTTGCAGGTAGATTTGAATAATGAAATGAGTTAGGAGTCATTCAGATAAATAAGGTTAGTGATTGAGGTTGGTAATGCTGTTTTTAGTCTTGGCTTTTGGAAGCATGAATAAAAAGATTGATTTCCTTATGTGACTCATATATTGGCCTCAAAGGCTGCACCCGAAGAGGATTATTTCGATTTAACTTTTATTTGGATGCTTAAAACCTGGTACTCATCTGAAGATTTTCAATCTTCATTCTTCATAGCTATGGCTTAGGTGTTTACACTTCTTCCTCTATACCTTATATTCCAGGGAAAATAGAAAGCCGAGGTTATGTTGGGACATGTTGAGATAGAAGGGGACACTAGGGAGAGACCCAGAGTCCTCCAAGTGGACTTCAAAGTATGTGCTTCTTCACAAAATAGACAGGATGCTTTTACAGTAATTCACAGGTGGATTATCCATGTGTACATCTAAATCCCCATTCAGGT
Source organism: Microcebus murinus (assembly GCF_040939455.1). Classification (NCBI taxonomy): domain Eukaryota; kingdom Metazoa; phylum Chordata; class Mammalia; order Primates; family Cheirogaleidae; genus Microcebus; species Microcebus murinus. The sequence continues at coordinate 118,108,239 of NC_134136.1, forward strand.
TTGGAGTTAGAGTCAATAGGAGACTGACAAGCCACACCTACACTTTGGGACCCCTTAGGGCTGAGAGAAATCTGAGAACACCCACAGCCACTAACCTTAACCTGGTTGGGAGGAGAGGGGGCATGGTAACCTCATATAACAAATGAAGGGGGATTATTTTCTGGGGATCCCCCCACTCACAATCTTCACTGTTACAAACTGTGAGCAGACTGTTTCTTACTTGTTAAATAAATGCCTCCAATTTTGTCAAACTTAGCATAACTCTGATTTCCATTAAGCTTCATTTTTGTAAGTCTAGAGCAAGAGGTGAAAGGCCAGGCACTAGTTTTGTGTTGACCCTTCAATTGGGTGCAAAATGACCTTAAGCTACATTCTCCCAATCCCTCTGGCCACTCCTCCCCACCCTCACACCTCTTTCCCTTTCCTCAAACCTAAAGAGCAAGCCTGCTACCCTGACACTGTGATAATGACTCTCTTGGATAAAGAATTGCATTATTACTCCATGTTAAAAAAAAAAAGAAAACTTTATAAAGCATGGAAGCAGCACTGCTCAGGTTTAGAGCAACAAACTTCTGAGCATAACATGTATTTGCCTTCATAAAACCAAGGTAAAAGGATGATCTTAGCAAGTTTTGGTTTCTGGATTCCTTTCTGCAACATTTCACTTTGGTGATGACCCCTCCTGCTCTTCAGGGACCAGATCCTTTCACTTTTTGGTGGCAGACTATTGTAGGGGCAAAGGGGAGAGTTCCCTTGGCTCTCTGAAGATTCTCTGAAAAATTGACTCCCAAAAGGTAGATAATTAGAGAAAAAACATAGAAATTTATTTGAAGACCAAAAGATACAAGGGAAATTGTTTATTTTTATGCTTACATTTGACAAAGTATGGACAGCTGTGTAGAAATATGATTGGACAAGAAGGGTATGATCTAATGCTAACAGACTGAGTGGGGAAACCCAGCAAGGCCTATCTGTCTAGATTGTTCTTGCCCTCTCTGAGCATACAATCCTTCCTTCCAGGTGTGAGGCAGATCTCTGTCTGGAAGGAATGGGGGTCTTATCATCTACAGTCAAAGAAGGTAGGTCAGATAATTTATTTATGGCCAATTTTTTACATAAAACATTTTTAAGTTTTATGGCTGCCTTTGGGAAAAGGGGTTATGGTTTCTATGACTTGCCTTGGGGAAGAGGGATTCTAGTTTCTATGGCCAATCTCAGGGAGGAATGGGACTGAGAGATAGGAGGGCAGGAGAAGGTCAGAGAAAAACTTTTGCTTCTGAGGCTGCCTCTGAGGCCTTCATTTTGGGATTTTGTTTTCTGAGCCCCAACACTGTCACATTGGTGGCCCCTGTTGGACTATATCGCTCTGTATTTGTGCCTTCATGTAGTTCCCTGCCACAATAATTTTGAATTTGGCCATGTGCCTGCTTTGGCCAGTGGGACATTATCTAGTATGATGTGAGCAGAGACTTAATAAATGCTTGCACACTGGGGCATGTTCTCTTAGAACACTCCTTGGAAGCCCATTGCCATGCTGTAAGGAAGCCTAGGTTAGCTACTGAATGCTGAGAGGCCACACACAGAGAAACCCTAGAGGATGAGGGGCCAGCTTGGACATTTCTAGCCCAACCAAGCTACCAGCTGAATGCAGATCTCAGCTACATGATATGAGCATAAGATGGCTCCAGCTGAGCCCCATCAACCCAGGGAAAGATGAGAAATAAGAAATCATTGTTGTATACCAAGTTTTGGAGTAACTTGTTATGTGGCAGAAGATAACTGAACACTCTTTTTTTCCCCTTCCCCAGTAGCAAAAAAGAAAGTGGAAGACAATAATCTTCACATTTGAGAATTGATTGCCTAGTTGTAGGTGGTCTGAAGTCCTGATTGATAGGTTTTCTCAGCCAGTGATTGATGTCTGCTTTTCAAATTGTGGATTGGAAGGTGAGGTCAGTTGAGGAAGGGTCTCCTCTTACAGAGGTATAATGAAAAGAGGACTTAGTTAGCAGCAACTTCTAGGATTCCAGTCTGGGAAGCAGACAGGAAAAAAGGATTCCTTGTCCCTCAGTTCATCCCTTCCTCCCTTATCTTTTCTAGTGACCAGGACCCACCTTTTATTTTCCTTAATACTCAATCTTTTCATCTATTCAGTATTGTATTAAAAGATGTTCTGCTGGCTCTTTTCTTGGTTTGCTCTTTTAGATCCACGTTTCTCCCTTCTTGTTCCTTCTTTGTGCCCTGAGGTTGACCTCTTTGGTACCGCATCACCTGGGCTCACCAGATGTCTGGCTTTTGGTTAGATTGGGCCAATGTGTGGCATTGACAGGAAATCAGAGTGTTGGAGGAGAGAGGTGAGGAAATGCATCCCACTCCCACCCTACCTCCCTGCAAGCCCCAGTTTCCTTTATCAACAGATAGCCCCTCAACCACAGCTATACCTCTCTTTGGGTTCCAGTAACAGCACTTTTCCCTCACCTCTTTAAACCTCAGGTGGTAATGGCCTCCTATTTTTATTAGTGCCTGGAATACATCACCAATGTTCTTGGTTCCTTTAACCTTGTCCACAATTCTATAATATAATGGGTCCTTTGATCACCACTTGAGTAGACCATCTGTTTCGTGAAGGACCTTGAGGGATTAAGATGTCAACTAACAAACAAGCTGTATTATTTTTAAATGATTTTAAAAGTTCTTATTAATTACATGCATAACTGTTTTTGTTTTGTTTGTTTTTTAGTAACAGGATCTGGCTCCATTGCCCTGGCTAGAGTACCGTGGCATCAGCCTAGCTCACAGCAACCTCAAACTCCTGAGCTCAAGCGATCCTCCTGCCTCAGCCTCCCAAGTAGCTGGGACTACAGGCACGCACCACCATCCCCAGGTAATTTTTCTATTATTTGTAGGGGGGAGTTCTTGCTCTAGCTCAGGATGGTCTCAGACTCCTAGCCTCAAGCAATCCTCCTGCCTTGGACTCCCAAAATACTAGGAATATAAGCATGAGCTACCTCGCCCAGCCAGTAACTGTTCATAATATCTTCTCACCTACATAAAGCCAAGAGCCCCCTTGCTGAGTTGGTGCCATTCCAATCAAAAGCATACTCAGTTAGAAGGAGCAAAATGACTACTTCATTGTTTTTCAAGGGGTAAAGAGGATGTGCCTCCATCTCTGAGACAGAGTCCCCAGGACTGGGAAGAGGACTGGTATTTGTAGTTCTGTGTGGGGTGGATGCTTGCACCTCCTCTAGCTGGGGAATTGTGCTCTCTTAGTGGGTCACAGGAGCCTGGGGCCAGCAAGATTTCACTGTGACAGAGCCAGCCACAGCAGGTAGGTGAAGGGGACCAGGGCCCTTAGGGGATATTGAGGAGTCCAGGAAGGATGGCAGCCATGCAGCAGCAGGCTGACTGACACAAGGAGCGGCCTTCAGGCATCCACAAGGACAGACTGTAAGGAACTGATGGGGGTTGGAGACGATTGACACAAACAGAGGATGCTGGGCCCCTTGCCAGTCTGGCTCTTAAGTCATTTTAAATTTCATTTTGAGAAAGAAGATGTGAAGGGACTGGATCTCTGAGGGTTATAGAGTAGATTTGGGAGAACTACTTTGTACTGACAATGTTTCCAGTTATGAAAACATTTATGGTTTTATTTAAAAATAGCTTTCACATGAAATAAGATTCTACAAATACATAGTGAATCATCTAGAATATCTTCTGCAAGTCACAAGCCAATCTAGAATGGGAAGGTATAAATTATAAAGCTCAGTTGAGATCAATAATATAATCAGGTGCAGCCACAGGTGGTTAATGGAAAAAAGACAAGTTCAATTTCTGGAGGTTGTTTTTTGCTATGACTTTTATGCATAACACATAGAATCGCATTATAGAGAATTTGAAAGGATAATGTTAAATGTTGGGATAATTGAGAGAATAATACTGCTAATATATGCTCTCTTGCTCTCTAAAAAGGCAGGCAGGAAGGAGGGAAAGAAAAGAGGAAAGAAGAATGAAGAAAGGTGCTATTGAAAAATACAAAATATTTTGAATAGAGTGTTTTTAAAAAATGTGTCTCTAGAAACTTGGCCACATCCTCACAATGTGCAACATAGCAAAAGAATATGGGCTTGAATACATGGTAAGAGAATTCTTCCCACTACCTCTGTCATCCCACAATCACTTCTACAAAGTCTTGAGTTATGATTTTTTTTTAAAAATTCCATACTACAAATTAGAATTCACAACCTGGATGAAAAAGAAACCTTAAATCAATAGTAACAGATATTTTTATAGACCAAATATTGTACCTTAGGCTCCCTTGCAGCAAATCTATGCAATAGATATTCTTACCTTAATTCTACAAATAAGGAAACTGAGGCATAAAGTAGTTCAGTGAAATGCTCAATGCCTCATGATCAGAAAGTAGAGAGGCTGGGGTTTGAGCCTAAGTTCATGCTTTTTCAACTGCTCTGCACTGCCTTCTAAATTGACAAAATTGTGTGGCTTTGGGGAGAGAATCAATTAATTGGCATCTTTAGAAAGTTGATTTATGTAAACTTTTAAACATTTTCTTTTTTTAAAAAAATCTAGTATTTTGTTTACTGATATTAACACCAACTCTATATTAGTTTTAGTAGTGGCTTGTTGACTACAGACAAAAAAATTAGGAGTAAAAACAATAGATTTGAGGGAGTCTTGTCCCACCAGGTTAGTTTGGTAATCCAACCACCTTTCTCTGTTTCATCTTTTCATTCCTTGATGGACTCTCAGAAGGGAAAAGCTTTACTTCATTTCAATTAATTTTGAGAAATAGTGTTAGTGCTTGTGCATCAAGTTGTTAACATCTAAATTTACAGAAAAAACTGCTTTAGAAATTCATACACTTCTCCAAAACATTTGTTATGACTTCCAGAATAAAAAGCTCCTCTTCTCTCTGAAAAAGCATATGGATAAAATTTGAAGATGGTAATTTATATTGAACATGAAAAATAAATAAACTCCCAGCATGCCATGAGCTAGGTTGAATTTTCTCCTCTACCTCTCAGATAGAGCCCATCCTATTCTAACTGCTCCACCTACCATGTGGATATGACTTGACCTATTTTTGCTATCTTTCCTTCCAGGGACACAGAAAGACACCATCCCCAGGGCACAAGGGAATTTGCCCGGTCTGCTCTACACATATAATTCTATGCCAGATCAATAAACAGAGGGGAAAAAAGGGAGGTCAAATGACTGAAAATGACAAAGTGTTACATGCTAAACCTGGTTCAGCCATGGTCTATTCCTTATTTCCTATAAGATCACAGTCCATGACCTTTTACTTTGAAACTGGGTCACTGTGGCAAGGTGGATTTTGAGTGTATTATTCATGTCTGATAATATTTTGAGCAAGTTGCTGATGTCTATGCCAAAGAAATCTGCTTCTGAAAGTGAAATGTTAGTTTCTTCTGGATAACTTCAAGTAAATATAAGCAAAGATTTAGTTATCCATGTAAATCAAATTACAGGTGTGAAAATGTGGAGTCTAGGTGCGTGCTAACGAGCATTAATGTCAAAGGAAAACAGTGTCAGTTTATTTTTTAACATATGTTTGACTTTAAAAGCTGTGAATGTGAGAAAACTCACAGGATGTTAGCATGTGTGAATGTGGCAAGATTCGCAGTCAAAGGAGACCTGGGTGATGAAACTATTGCAGGGGCGTCTTGTTGCTGATCTCCATCCCACTTTCAGCTCAAGAGCAGCTGCCCGTGGGTGATATAGAGTATCAGGAAAAATATGTTCAGTCCTAGGGAAGAAGCAGACATAAAGCCACATCACAGACATATTTTTGCAGCAGTGTGGTCTCTGGAATCAGTGTCCACTGGTGTGTTGGTAAATGTTTAACAACCAGCTCTCCAGGAAATTAAAAAAAAAAAAAAAAAAAAAAAAAAAAACCTGACCTGTAGCAGCTGCCAATTTCCATGGTATAAATACTCCCACCATAGTCAATTTCAAGCTACCAATCTGACCTCACTGAATGCAGAGTTAGGAAGAAATGTGAAGCTGGTTCCAGCACACCACTGAGTGTAAACCTTTCCTCCTCCAACCCCAAGTGCTCCACTTGAATGGGATACTCCGCTGAATGATGTCAAACCGACCAGTTCCTGTTTCAGAAGAAAAGTGACACATAAATCCTCTGGGCTTTTTGCTCACACTGGCTCTTCTACTGCAAACACTTTTCCTTAACCATCTTCATCCAGTTAAGCCCTACTAATCCTTCGGGTCAGTGTAAAAGTCTTTCTTCGTCTCCAACCACAAAGTTAGTTGAGGTTCCTTTCCTACAACTCTGGGGTTCCTGCCCAGGTAACACTATGTTTTAAGAGCCTGTTTACTGCTCTGAGAGCTCCTTGAGAACAGGGCCCGGATCCCCTTCACCAGTTTATCCCTTGTACTTAGCATAGTGCCTAACACAGAGTAGGGGGGTTAATAAATACATACTGATTGATTGAAGCAGGGAGGAAGGAAGAGAAAGAGTGAGGGATGGGACTTGAATTATCATCCTCAAGCTGCCGCCGCCAAGAAACACAGCTAAGCAGTTGATGAAATCACAAAAACACTGTTGCGGTTTTAAATGTGTTAATTTATTTTATCACTTTGATCACAAAGCATTTATTAGCCATCCAGCATTTCAATGAGGACTGTATAATATGGCTTTGGACTCAGATTCCCTAGTTTGAACTCAATTCCTTCATTTACAAGCTCTGTAACTTTGAGACCAGCTCTGTATTTTCTCTATGCCTTAATTTGCTCTTCTGCTAAGTGGGGAGAATCACAGCATCAAGCTCACAGAGCAGCCACAGGAAAGGAGGAAACAATGTTTGTTCAGCACTTAGCTAAGCATTTGGCTCATAATCAGAGTTTAATAAATGTTAACTAGTACTGATGCATTTTTGTTTTCTGTATTTTCTGTCAATTGATAACCAGGAAAAAAGAAATGGATTCCCCAAGCCATAAACACCTAACTCAAGAAAGCCATGTGTATATGAACCTTTCAATTTGCCAGACCACCCATTGTACCTACTCTGGTTAGTAACTGCAGTGACTTGGGGTGAAGGAGGGCCTGGTGTAACAGCCACCAGGGCCAAAAGTACTTCTCCATCCCCTCCTTTCTTGCTTTTGAGATTGTGTGCATTTCAGTTCGTTCCACTTTGGGCCACTTTGCTCCTCTTCTTTGTGCCTAATTGCTATGTTTCTTTCTGTTACTTCACATAATCTCTGTTTTTTCTTCCCATCCTTCTCCTCCTTTTACTCTCTCGCCCATTTGTTAGCTCCAGATACCTCCTTCACACCAATCATGCATGGACATGAGAGACAGAAAGTGGAATAAATCTAAATGGAAAATCATTATAATTAACCTCTAGACCCCTTTAAATAAGCCTGGAAGACCCCCAATCATGTTTTACCTTTTCAAATGTCTCTAAGCATACATTTACTCCCAAACTCTAGCATTCTAAATTATTAAAAACAAAACATGAGCTGTGAGCAATGACTCACTCCAATAGTCCCAGACACTCAGGAGGCTGAAGCAGGAGGATCACTTGAGCCCAGGAATTGAAGACCAGCCTGAGCAAAGTAGTGAGACCACCATTTCAAAAAACAAACAGGCAAACATGTATTTAAAATTTCTTCCTTAATAACTCGTTTTGCAAGAGATTTGTTTCCAACTAAGTGTAGATTATGTGTGCTAATAATATTCCCACTAAAAAGTTTCTGCTAAAAATATTATCGAAAGTTTGGCACTTGTCTCTGAGGCTATATCAGAAAAACAAGAACAAGTGGTTTGAGGAGAAGGAAAGGAAGGTTGATTAATTTGCCAGCAAATGAAGGGGTAGGTAGACTCTTGTCTTAAAGTACCAATGTCCTCTCTATAAGCAGAAATACAGAGCTTTTAAAGGGGGGCGGGGTTGAACTTCAGGTGATTGTTGTTCTCCTATAGTTGATGGTTCTGTTCCATCCCATCTCCTGAGAAGACAATGTTATGACCTCTGCCTGGACAGTTTTGTTGAGCTATCTCCTGTGGTACAAAGAACAAAGGACAATCCCCTACCCCTCTGATTACTGGCCTTGGACAGGAATGTAGGTTTTAATTCTCAAAAAAGCTAAGAGGGCTTTAAAGAGACAGCTCATGAAACATTGTACCCTTTTTTAGGCCATTTTCTCTGTTACAAAAATATTTCAACATATTTCCAATTAAAATGTATATTATTGGTGCTGGGCTTTTTGGGGAGAGATGTAGACTAATCTAGAAACCTGAATAGCTCTTAACATTGCTTCTATAGGAGAATATGTTACAGCACAACCTATTTGTAAATTTAGAGCTCTTTGTCTATGTTGTTGAGGAAGTAGTTTAAATTATGGATTTCTTTTTTCACTCGATGTCTCTTTTAGCCTCTGGGAAGCCTGGGCAAAGAGAGATTACCCCAAGCACCACATATCTACCAACACATACATGCTCAGGGCACAGCCATTTCAAGGGGCATGAGTTTTTCTATAAGGACTCAATCTTTTGCTTTTGTAAGATAGTCTATTAAAAATGTGTGGAGAGTGAGTACAGCAGGACCCAGCAGGATGTGTGTTTTGCTGAAAATCAGCATGTTGATCCTAGACACAAAGCTTATCTGCTTTGCTCAAAAAACATATTTCTGAGCTTTTGTAGAATTGGATGGCAATCAACATGGACACTCTGCACTGGCTCACTGCAAATGCTGTTTAGCTGAAGAACCTGGTTGTTGGAAGGGGACCTGACCTTTAGAAATCCAAATTGAGTTGAACTATTTCTTATCCAGTAACCTTTAAACTTGCATTTAAAAACTCCTCTTAGTGCAGGAACACCCATTTATGACTCCAAATAATAGTTATTGTATAAATGATATAATCACTATATTAAGATCTATTGGTAGGTTGACAATAAGGTCTTTATAAGGTGTGAGATCTTGAAATGTCATTTCTAATGGCAGTTACTTAGAGAAGGAGCATTTCTTTAGACCAGAAGCCAGACCTGAAAGCTAAGGTGCTAGGCAGGTAAAGGAAACCTAGTATATGCAGTCTTGCTTATACAAAGAACAAGTTATCTTAATTTTTAGCCCTGGGTGATTGGCAGAACCTCCAAATACAGTTGAGCAGGTTGTTCACTGCATGAGAGTGCCTGGCTGAGGGAGTAGGTACAAACTGTAATCCAGGCTGCACTCTGCTCCCCAGGCCTGTATCTGCCCAGAGAAGGCAACTTTGTCAAGTTCACACAAAGATATCTCATAGGTTGGCCAAAGCCCTGGTGGCAGGCTTCATGATGGCACCAGCCACATGGCAACAGAAGCACAGAAATAAAGGGTCAGACAAAAGTGTGATAATTTGGGCGTCAGGACACAAATCCCTACACAGCACATGAAAAGCAGTATTAGCTAGGAGTTCTGGAAATGTGCTGCCCAAACCAGGTTCAAAAAACTATTTTGTGAACCTTGTACTACTATCTGTGTTTATTTCCTTTTTTCTTTTTAAAGAATTATATAAAGCTTTTACAAAAGGTCCAGGTTGTCTTGATTATGCTTAGAAGAACCACAGGAAAGGTTTTGTTTGATGTGTGGGTCATACTATTACACAGTCATCTGCCCCCAGCGTCCAGAATGGTGATGATGGAAGAAATTAGAACTGCCTACCTTCACTCCCACTCCCTTCTCATGGGACCTTACAGAGTCCAGCCTATTTGGGAATCCTTTGGTTTGATTTTCTTTTTAATTAGGAGAAGTTAGTAGAATTCTTTTATGTCTTTTCTGGGAGAGATACTGAGGACCTTCCAGTCAACCCCAGAGTTGAGTCTCTTTAGGAGGAAAAAAGGAAATCATCCATAAAGAGAGTGAAAAATACTAATTTCTGCTTTTTAAAGAGGATTTTTAAGGAATTCCATAACATGGTAACTTTCATTTCAGCCTCTCAGAAGTAAAATCGGGAGCTCACTTTAGCAACCATCTGAGCAGGAAGCCATCTGTTTGGGTGTCTTCTCCTCATAGAGCTGTGAAAAAAAATTGCCCTCTCTGGCACTGTTGAGGCTTCCAGCAGGTCCTGAAATCTTCACACAGTTGGCAAGCAAGTGAACAGAGTCAACTGTCGATCTCTTCAGCTCTTAAAGTTAGGACTTGCCTTTTTTCTTCTTTATTAGAAGAGGATAGCACCTCTTCTAGTTACCACATGGGATGGCACCCAAGAATGTACAGGAATTGTGGAGATTAAGCTGAATTTCCTGTCTTGTCAGAAACACCTTCTATAGCTGATGCACAAATTCCCCGGAGACAGTAAGAACTACCTTTAACTCTCAGTATGTTTCTCTAAGACCAGTGAAAGAACAACACCTTGGACTGTACTGGAGGCATGCTTAATGTGCACTGCGGCCTGGGGAAATCCCAAGTTCTCTTGGTACCATTACTTCCCACTTATTTTTTATTTAAAAAATTATTTAATTAAAAAATTATTGTTGTGAGATACATATAACATAAAATTGATCATCTTAGCTATTTTGAAGTGTATAAAGTAAGTACATCCTTTAATACATTAACTTTGTTGTGAAACCAATTTCCAGAACTCCTTTCATCTTGCAAAACTGAAACTCTGTATCCGTTAAAAAACAACTTTCCATTTCCCCCTTCTCCCAGCCTCTGGCAACCATCATTCTACCTTCTGCCTCTATAACTCTGATGACTCTAGGTACTTCATAATAGGTGGAATCATACAGTATTTTTTGTGTCTGGCTTATTTTACTTAGCATAATGTCTTCAAGGTTCATACATGTTGTAGGATATGTCAAAATTTTCTTTCTTTTAAAGGCTGAATAATATTGTATATGTACACCACATTCTGTTTATCCATTCATCCATTGATGAATACTTGGGCTGCTTCCACATTTGGGCTATTGTGAATAATGCTGTTATGAATATGGGCATACAAATATCTTTTTAGAACTCCGCTTTCAATCCTTTTGGTTATATATCTTGAAGTGGAATTGCTAGATCATAAGGTAATTCTATTTTTAAATTTTTTTGGAGCCACCATACTGTTTTCCATAGCAGCTGCACGACACCACTTTCCATTTAGATCTGTGCATCTTCTGAGTAGCTTTTAGGAGTTTTCACTAATGAAGATGGAAATGACCGTCTTGGTCATTTGCAACAGCCTTTCCCTTTCCTCTCATTCTTTATCAAAAGCAGGACATTTTGGAAGAAGAGATTATTCTGATTAGCCCCAATGACAGTTTTCTTTCTTGAACTGGGAAAAAGATGTTCAAGTTCCCATAATGGTATAGGTCAATCTCTGTTTTCTTTTCTTGGGGGTATTTTGACCAAGATTATTGACTGAATATAAAGTCAGTGAAGTCTTGATGACTTTATATGGTTTTGCACTTCAAATGGTTGATTTGATTTCAGGATTGCAAAAGAGTTCTTTCCCAAGTAACTAGGGTAGTACTTCCTTCATGGTAGTGAAGGAAGAAACAGAACATTTAAATTATTTGCTCAGGAAGATGCTGGGGTGCAATGGCTGAGCCAAGAAGGAAAGCAAAGAGCTATGGTCTCCTGTCTTAATTCTCAGCTTGCACTTGTTCTAAGGAGCATCGTGAATCCAGAAAAGGCCATGGGTTCCAGAAGCTGCCCTTTGAGGGAATGACAGATTAGCCACATCCAGCTGAAGAGAACCAGCAGCATTTGACACTGGGCTTACCCTACCAAGGACAGGAGAGTCTGACCTTAGAGAATGGGAAAAAAGCTCAAAGGAGGTTATTTTCTAGTGAGAGGAGTATGGAAGAAGTAACTCTCTTGAGGCTATTATAAACAAGTAAGAAAGTAAGCTCACTTCAGTTCAGCAAAAAGGATGCTCCTTAAGTCCTGCTTCCTCAGTTAAAATGCATGTGTGAGGATTTAGAGAATACCACCAACCCATGAAAAGTAACAGATGCATCTTGGCTTATGGAAGCAATCCAGTCTAGGAGGAGTAAACATAGGCGATATGGATCAGCAAGGCAGCCAAACATCTGCGGGGCCCAGTAAGCACAGACCCTGGTTCTAATAAAAGAGTCTTCATCCTGTTGTTGGAGGGTGTATACACAACTCCCTAAGGGATTCTGTAAAATTCCTTTGACTACAACATCTCTATATTCCAGTGTTTTGCATTTTCTAGATTATGTAACAACAAGGAAAAAGTATGTCCCCTACTACATTAACATTTGCTTATTTTCTGTGACGTGACGGTAATTTACAGTGATGCAGCAGAGCAAACACTCCTTTCTCACAGAAACACTGCATAAACAGAGCTGTTAATCTTCCAAATGAACATATCGTTCTTTCTATTGTATGTCTCTGGAAAATGTTCAACTCAGTTGGGGTCATGTGGGCTCAGTAAAAGTTACAAACCGGTTAGACCTTGTCCTTTCAGTGGCCACGCAGAAGTTAGAGATTGAGGAAAACAGATAGGCTCTTCCAGATTTTTCCTGTTGTGCATTCCCTGCACATGCAAACAACAAGAGAATGTTTGAAGTGATTCATTTCTATAAGGGCATTGGGGCCACATGGGTCTATTTCTGGTACATAAATCACCCACCAAAGATAGACTCCAGTAGATGAACTTCCTATTTTTAAAGAGATTTTAGGAAAAGTTTCTTTGATCACAAGAGAAGCCTGAATACAGCCAGTCCTAGAGTGCTAGGGACAGTGGCCTGAGGCCTCCTGTGCTAGAATGACTCAAGGGGTGTGAGAGGGGAGCAGAAGGAGTTAGTTAGCTCTATTAGCTAGGGCTAAAAATAGTTGAAGACACAGGCAATTGTGCCATCTCCTTATGACTCATCCCCAAGGCCAGGTTGGTAGTACTGTCCCTTCCCCCTGGGCACAGCTAAACTACAGCCTATTTTTGTGGTTTTAAACTACTTCAAGGCTAACTGAGGATTATTTTTGCCTCATTTTAAGTTAATAAAAATGCTGTGGTTGGAAGGTAGGGAAAGAAGGGAGGGAAGGAGTATATACTTTGCCTCAGAGTTTAAACACTCTGCTCTTGAGTCATTGTTATTTTTTAAGGTCATGTGCTATCATAGATGGCTTGTTACATGATACATCCTAGAAGACTATGCAAAGCGGTTCAAATCCTACTCTCTGTGAAAATTTTGCACAGGCAATTGCCCAGCTGACCATAAATCTGGAGTAGTAAATTGGTTAAATTAGAATGCCTCATTCTACAAAAGCCTTTAGCAAAATGAACAGCCATATGAATCATGGTGCCTTGTTGTAAGTCCAGAATTTGTCACAATCCTACAATGCATTATTAATTGCTTCCCAGCTTGGGGTAAACCAGACTTTCTACATTTTTTTTTTTTTTTTAGTGAAACCAAAAGAACAAAGCAAATGGAAACACATAAGATGAGAAGCACAGGATTATAAAAGCCTGAGGAAATGCTGATATGTCACTGAATGCGTCTAAACCTGTTTCTTCTTCTTCTTCTTTGAAATACGTTCCCCAACTTTGTGGTGATTGCATTCAATGCATGCTCATGTAGAATGAAGCATGACCACTGAAAGGACAAGGTCTAACCAGTTTGCAAAGCTCAAAGAGAAAAGCATCTGTTTTTTCCAAATTACTTTTATACTTCCCCTACTCCCAAATCATTTTTACATCTTTGGCTTCACAAAATCCCTACAACTCTAAGTAGGATGAGGATTAGGACTGAGTGACTCAGCCTGGCATGCAGGCTGGGGTGCCATCCCATGTGCTCTCCACAGAATATGTGTAAAGCAAGAATTCAACTCTCTCCGAAGTGAGGAAGACACAGACTAGCCCACAGGATTCCCACACCAGTAGTTCTCAGCTCATGCTTAAAAGCCACACTTCTCTGTTCTTATTTTCTCTTCTCACTGACTCTGTTCTCCTTATTGGCCCAGTCCATCCAATGAAGACTAGAATAACTTTTATGGAGCCAGCCAAAACCACTTTCCAAGAAGGAAATCACATGGAAGATAGCTCCAACAACTTGGGTGCCTTCTTCCTCCCTTGATTTCATTAGGACACTGAGAAGCCATTAGTGACCTGAGTTGTCCCCAAATGGGAATTAAAATAACTAGCTTGACAGGGAAGACAGCCTAGTTGGGGTCAACAGGTTCCTTATATTTTGGTTCCTAAGTGCTCTGTGTTTCTTTGTGTTCCGTGCCAATGAGTCCATCATAGGACGTATTTCATGTGGAGAACACGCTCGTAAATCTAACTGGAAACCAGAACATGGCATGACCATTTGACCATGGGAAAAATCTGTTTGATTTATGAGGTATTAAGACCCAGCAAGCCGTATTGTACTTTCTTCTCTGCAGCTTGGCTTAACTGTGCTGGCAATGAAGTTGGCCACTCAGTCTCACAATTGCAGGATTCATGATTTGCCTGTAGTAGCGAGCTAGGTCAGGGAGGACAGGGTGAAGAGCCAGAGGAAGAGCTGCTCTTTAATTACTGCTTATTTGAATATTACATTATTCCTCAGGAAAACAGCTTGATTCAGTAGTCTGTGGCTCAGGCCTCCTAAGAACTCTGAGAAAGCCCATGTTGGCGTAAATATTCTGGGAAGTCTAGTGAATCAGAGGCAGGCTGCCATTTCCAAAAGGGCCACCATGATAAAGGCCTCACAATTCAGCTACTTTAAGGGAATTTGGTCTAGAGAGCACATCAAGTAAATTATAATTCCTCTGAGAATACTTCCATGCACATATTTCTCACACTCCAAATGGCATTTGGGTGGTGGCTAATGACTTCTTTTGCTGTGGCTTTAGGGGCAGAAATCTATTATACTTCCATTAGTATGGTGAGTGTGGGTTAACCCAAAATGGGGGAAACTTGTCCTCACACACAGGTGCAAAGTGATCAATTACGAGAATGGCCCACCCAGGAGCACTGCTTTCAAAGGAAGTACGGTAAAGTGATGTGTGCTTCTGCCATCTCTGCAGAGGGCCCAATCCCAGGGCATGCTGGGAACTCCTGGGAATGAGGAAAGAACAAATCAAGAATGGCTGAAGTGGGAATTGGGGGCAAACGCCCCTGGGGCCAGCAAATGTTCTCCTCTCCAGGAAGGGTATATCAGAGCAAATCTCTAAATCTAAATGGCCATAGCAAATTTAGGTCTGTCCAAACATAGGGCAGGGGCGCAATGAGGCTCTGAAGTGGCAGTGTCAATGGTGTGTATTTGAGCAGACACTAAAGATGGGGCTAGGCTTGGGGAAAAGGGCTGACAGAAAATATTCTAGACTAGAAGCTCCATGAGAGCCGAGGCCACACCTGTCTCATTTACATACTCCCCTGTGCTGGAGACTGGACCAGCCACACATTAGGGGCTCAATGGCAGTGTGTGGAATGAATGAGCTAATTGAGGCTATCAGCTGACAAAGTGAGAACACTAATGAGTATAATAATAGTTTAATAGTTGTATCTATCTCAAAGAATAGTTTTTAACAGATAGGCTGACATCTTTTAATGCATGTAAAGGGCTTAGAATAGTGCCTAGGACATAATGACCTCCCCTGGCATGTCTACTAATAAAACAATAGGGGATGGTCATGCTGGAAACTCAGACTTGTGGGGGGAGGGGAGGGAAAGGGCATTATTGAAACCTTAAAATTTGTACCCCCATAATATGCCGGAAAAAAAAACACACACAATAGGCTATATTCAATCCTTCTCATTATCAGTGAGGGGACTTCCACTTTAGGCCAAGCCTTCATTGATTCCAGGCCATAGATAGGTGAGGATAAGGCTAACAGGGACCAACAGACACATTTAGGCCTGGCCAAAGTCCCAACTTGGGACTTCTTCCTCATTTCTCTGTAGCCAAGCAGTTAAGAGTTGAGGATTTGGAGTCTGAGAGTCAGGTTCAAATCTTAGCTTTTATGTTCTTTTTCTCATGACTCCAGGCACATCACAAAATTCTCTGAACTTCAGATTTCTTATCTATAAAATGTGGATGATGATAGTCTTTACTGAAGGGTTGTCATGAGGACTAAATGAGAAAAATGCCAAATTTGGGGCATAGGGACTGGCCCACAGGAAGCACTCAATAATGGTGTATGTTGCTTCAGTGATGTATGCACTGAGGCCCTGACCTCACCACAATGCCATATATCAATGTAACAGAATTGTACTTGTACCTTATGAATATACAAAAAATAAATAAATGGGGAAAACATAGTGGTAACTATAGCTAGGACTGTTATTAATCAGCCGCACTCTGATCTATTGTCTTTTCTCATGCTTAGGACCCCAACACAGTGCCTTGCACAGAATGAGTGTTTAACCACTTCAGTACGGCACTCACCAGCTGCGAAACCTTGCCCACACCCGGCACTCATAGTCCGCACGATGGTTTGTGCTGTGCATTGACGACGAATCCGTTTTGCTCTTGTGTGGTGAGGAAAGCTTTAAAGCACTGAAAGCTTCTTTTACTTTATAGGCAGCTTTACTTGTAATGTAAATCAGAATAGGTAATATATACATATATGTTTTCATTACATTATTTTTAAATGTTCACAATTTTATTTTGATAAATGAAAAATTAGAAAAGTCATATCACGGCTGTCGGCTAAAGTCGCTGTGCGTGTTCATCTGTGGCTATCGACTATAGTTGATGCTCATACCAAAGTGGTTAATAATTGCACATATTTTGCTCATCCTCCCTTTCTTTACTCCTTCTGCTGGGAAGGGGAGAGGAGGGCTATCAGTCAGCTGAAGAGCTAAGCTTCATTTCAGGCAGCAGGTCCAGTTGGCTCAAGAGAGCTCCAAGTGTGTCTCATATTCTTCCTGGGACCAGTGGCTAGTTGAGACATGTTATTCGCATGGTGGTATCTGAAGCACAGAATGTAAGTCCAGTCATGCAAGCATGTTTCAAGGCCCTGCTCAAGTAATATTTGTTAACATCCCATGGGCAGAACATGTTACATGGTCAAGTTTAAAGTCAATTCACAATTGCAAAGCTATGGAAACAACCCAAGTGCCTATCAATGCATGAGTGGATTAATAAAATGTGGTATATGTATACCATGGAGTACTACTCAGCTTTAAGAAACAATGGTGATATAGCACCTCTTGTATATTCCTGGATACAGCTAGAACCCATTCTACTAAGTGAAGTATCTCAAGAATGGAAAAACAAGCACCACATGTACTCACCAGCAAATTGGTATTAACGGATCAACATTTAAGTGGACATATAGGAATAACATTTATCGGTGTCGGGCAGGCGGGAGGGGGGGCATGGGCAATATAAGTAACCTTAACACTTGTACCCCCATAATTTGCTAAAATAAAAAAAAATAAAGTCAAAGTGAGGAGAAATACACTCCATGTGAAGAATAATAAAATCACATCTCAAAAAGCATAGCTATGGGGAGGGGTGAGCAAAGGAAACCAGAAAACTTTCCCTGATGGCACCTCAAGATATTAAAGCTCATTCCTGGAATGCCATACACTTCTATACCAGTACTTGCCCCACCAGCCTTTAGACATCTGTTTTCTGGACAACTCCACTAGACAGGGAGTTTTTCAAAGGCAAAAAATGGTATCTTATTCCTTTCTCTACCCCTGGCATCTAGCACAATGCCTGGCACATAGTAGGTAGCTCATGAATGAATGCTTGTTTTCACTGATTAATGTATGTTTGTTCTCATGAACGAATGGATGTTCATTATCCTTGGTTCATCATTCCTCATCAGTCTCAGGGAAGTTAAAGTTTGGGGTGACCAGAGCCTTGGAAGTCCATGGTGAGCCCACCCAGTATCATTAGGAACCCATGCCCCAGACAGCATCACTTTCCATAAATGGCTCATAGACCTCCTCATTGGCTGCCTTCATTCTTACTCCAAAGCTCCAGCTCCTTTCTACTCACATTCAGTACCACTCTTAGGAATAGGTCTCTATTTTTTTTTTTACTCTTAAAGAAGAGAAATATTTCCCTCTCAAATAATTATAGTTTTAGCCAGGCTGGATAGTTTAACCACAACTCTTCTGAGGTCTTTATGAGTCACCCTTATCACTCCACCATGAAACTCTCATCTATCAAGAAGCTCAAAGGAAGTTTTTAGGGATAGGTCCAGAGAGCATTTTTGTGATGATGAACAAATATCTGAAAGCCACATATCTTTCAGGTCTGTCCCTCTCCAAAGTGAGTTACCAGTAACAACTGCTAATCCCCACACATAATCCAAAGAGAAATGTATGCACCTTTCTTATCTCTTTGTGTTAATCCTTATTCCAGTATCCCAGGAGGCCATGAGTCTCTCATGCAACTAAAACTGAAATCTTGTCCTGAACATTCAGATTTCTAAAGGTATACTAGATAACAGATTAGGCTCCTTACACAATTACATTTGATCTATGCTGCAAACAGATCCACCAAGGAAGTACGAGGTGTTGGCTTTATAAATTTGAAGAGCTTGGCTTACTTTTTCTTCTTCATTGGATTTCATAACAGTGGACAGTTCTATGTTCTGTCATAGATTATTTGCTTTTCTAAATACACTTGTTACAGTAAATTAAGAAACATTTTACTCAATAGGTCACTTTCTGGATTTCCAATGGAAGTATTTTTGCCCAAAGTGGAAAAAGTATTGTCAAAGTTGTCTTCAGGAATTGCACTTGAGGTCAAATTAATAACAGCCTTTGGAGCTCAATTACTGAGTTATAGAAATCAAAGGCCTTGGAGGAAAAAAAAAAAGTCAAACTTAAATTTGTAAGGGTTGAACCACAGTGAGAGCTGTGAAAGAGATATTTCCTCTTCTTTCTCTTATTCCAGGGCTGGATTCAACTAAAAATTAGATCAATCTTGCATCAAAAGTGTCCCTAACTTCCTTTTTAGTGCCCAGACAAGTGTTGTGGGAAAACTAAAGAATCAGAAGATATAATGACTGCTCTTTAGAATCCACAAACCACACATGGGAAGTGACCAGAAAGAATGCCGAAATGTATAATATGTTCTAGTCCAGAGTTTTAAACTTTAATGTGCATACAAATCACCTCTGATTTAGGAGTTTGGGGGTGGGATCCAAGATTCCACATTTCTAACAAGCTCCTAGTTGTCACTAATGTCACTGGTCTGTGTCCACACTTTGAGTAGCAAAGTTCTAGTTGTGGAAAATTCTGTAATCTTGTCTAGGAACATATAAGTGAGGGAGATAATGAAGGTGAGAATGTCAAGGAGTATGCAGATCTGGGACAATGTGCATCCAGCAGAGCCAAAGTCTCCCGCAGGATTCTCACTGACAAAGTTCCCCATGAGGAACCCAGAAGAATCCTGGAATGAATTACAGATATGATGCCCCTTAATTCAGGTTTGCCAGGCAGAAATGTACATTGATTCTGCTCCCACCTAAGAAAATAGGGTTCTAATATATACATATCATATTTAGTATGATGTTTTAGTACCTTGCTGATCTATTTCCATTGAATGTTTTGTGACACAAATATGGAAGTACAACCACCACAGGCATTACTACCCACCTAAGACTAGTCATAATCAAATGAACATCCTATCTCAAATAATGTTTGGTGGGCATTGTCTACCAAAAAACAGTGATAGTTTTAATAAGCTGTATTTTAAGCTTTATAATATGCTTCCAAAAAAGTTGTGTGACTTGGGAAATTATTAAAACAATCAAACAAACAAAAAACAAAGAGAGAACAAAAACTACCTAAAGGAAAGGAAGGTTTTGGTTGTCTTTTCAGGACATTGACTCTGTTCAGCCCTTGGAAAGGAATTAGAAATTCAATTTGTTTCTTTATATTATTTTTATTCATAAAAACCTAGTTTTCCCCTCCATCACGTACACTAAAAAATGTTGAGTAAATATGGAAAGAATATCAGTGTAAAAAAAGCACCAAATAATTAGCGTGTTGCCACCACCAACTCACTCTAAAGGGAAAGGGTTTAGATTGGTTGAAAGGAAGCGCATTTTAAGCAGAAAGAGAGTTAAGACAACAGCAGTAGTACTGTTTGCTTAGAGCTGGAAAGGAGTTGTGGAAAATGAGGTTGCCAAGGCAGGTTGTGGCCAGATGGTAGAGAACCAGCTAAATGCCTAGCTAAGAGTCTGGACGCTCTTCTCTAGGTAAGCACATTTTTGACCCACAGATGAAATAAAATATGAAAAGGGCCGTATTGAAGTAATTGGTAGTTGACACTTGGCGATGCTTGCTATGGGATGTCCACCCACTTGACAGGGAATGCTAAGGGTAGTTCAGTGGAGAGGGGTGTCCAAGTTCAAGGTAAATGCAACAGCAGACAGCTGAAAAGAAAGACAGGCTAATCTCCAGTACCTTGGGACTAGACTCAAGCCAGAGACTTCTCCGAGAGCCCAAAAGACTTAGTGAGTAACTGGTCCTCAGAGGGGCAAAATGCCTTGCAGGTCCCCAAGAGACTAGGGGGCGGGCATCCATATTTTTCTCATTAACTTATTCATGACATGAAGTATTATGTCTTGCTGAGGATGGTGGAAAATATTTCACTGAAGTCTTAAGTTGGAAAAAAAAATTAAAAGTTTTTTTTTTTCTCTTTATGACCTAAAGCCAAAGAAAAAGTTTGTCACGCTGAATGTTTATGAGAGGAGTAAGCCAGAAGAGCAGACACAGCCAAATCCCTCTGACTCATTACTGAGCTGTAGGAGCTGTGTGCTCAATTAGTAGGCAATATAATTTACCCAGCCTCCAGGGGGGGGGAGGGGGAGGTGGTGGAGAGGTGGCGGGGGGGGGGGGGCCGGGACGGGGGGGGGGGTTGAGTGAGATGGAAATTAGAATTTTCAAAGTTATAAATTTACTCAAGAGAGCAAGATATCAAGTGACCCCTCTGAGTGAAGCCAGGTCTACATGGCTGTCAGTCACTTCTGAGCTCCAATAGGTTGCTTACTTGACCCCGCTGTCTATACAGCTAAAATGAGCAATGTATTAGCAATGTAAGAAGCCTCAGATCATAAAACCAAATGGGAATAAATCAGCCAAGATTGTCAGGATGTGGAAGAAGTGAAGATTTAGAGCTGGGACTCCACCAGACTGGGCACTGCTTTTCTTTCTCTGAAGATGCCTTTTTTTTTTTTTCTTCCCATGGTCAGGGTAGCCACAGCATTGCCAGGTATGAACACCAGCCCTGGACTAAATTTTCTTCTGTTCCTGTTGAGGGAGGGCTGTTGGTGGTGATAGTATCCCCACAGGCATCTAGATGATCTTGACTGTTGTGTTTTTTTTTTTTTTTTTTTTTTTTTTTTTTGAGACAGAGTCTCACTTTGTTGCCCAGGCTAGAGTGAGTGCCGTGGCGTCAGCCTGGCTCACAGCAACCTCAATCTCCGGGGCTCAGCGATCCTACTGCCTCAGCCTCCCGAGTAGCTGGGACTACAGGCATGCGCCACCATGCCCGGCTAATTTTTTGTATATATATTTTTAGTTGGTCAATTAATTTATTTCTATTTTTTGGTAGAGACGGGGTCTCGCTCAGGCTGGTTTCGAACTCCTGACCTTGAGCAATCCGCCCGCCTCGGCCTCCCAAAGTGCTAGGATTACAGGCGTGAGCCACCACACCTGGCCCGACTGTTGTGTTTTTTAACACACCTTTACTCTCTGTTTCATTCTTATATGCTCATTCATTGTTTTCTTCATTTATTCATTCATTCAACTAAGACTTTTTTTTCTATTTTATTTTTATTTTTTCAAAGAAAAGGTCTTACTCTGTTGCCCAAGCTGGAGTGCAGTGGTGTCATCATAGGTCATTGCAACCTCAGACACCTGGGCTCAAGCCATCCTCCTGCTTCAGCCTCCTAAGTAGCTGGGACTAGAGGTGTGCGCCACTGTGCACAGCTAATTTTTCTATTTTTTGTAGAGATGGGGTCTCTCTATATTGCCCAGGCTGATCTCGAACTCCCTGGCCTCAAGCAATCCGCCTACCTAGGCATACCAAAGTGCAGTGATTGTAGGCAAGAGTCACCACACCCAGCCCTGCTAAGATTATTTACACACCTCCTATATGCCAAGTGCTGTGCAAGGCATGGGGAAAGACAATGTTGGCCAAGACCCAGGCTAACCTTCAGTGAGCTTTCAGTAGAGGCAGTTTAGGCCCAGTCTAGCTTATTCCAGAATTGCCCGCACAAGAGCTCACTCCAGACCACAGTAGTGATTTAAGTCTTCCTTATGGCAAACTGAATCTCTCTTCTGGCTTGAACTGCACAAGAAGTCCCTAAGAGGAGATTTGGGGGAAATTAATCTAGAATTTTCTTTTCCCTGTCATCTTATATGAATGATGAATGTATGTCTCTCTACGTGGATTCTCAGATTCAAATCTGCATCAACATATGTGAGGCTTGATTTCTTCTTCTGACCAACTTTCTAACCAAGCCTGAGCATTATACATCCCCAGTCCCAATCACAAGCTCACACTCAAAGCTGCCCTTGTCCTTTACTGGCAGCTCTGTCAGAAGTGAATACTGGCTCCTCCATAGTGGATAGCATAATTGCTCAATGGTGAAATCAGAAGAATCTAAGACTAATGGACTGATTTCCATGCCTGAAAAATAAAAGAGTATACTTACTACAACATACCTAAATAGGGATGGGTCTCCCAGGTAAAGTGCTCTAGTTCCATCTTAATGTGACAACATCATTTTTAAAGTATTAATTTATGTCTTCCCTTTCCCTGCATATTTTTCCTTTTTCATTTTCCTGCTTCCAGCTGATAACCAGACTCTGGGCTTCCTCACCTAAGAGAAAGCTGGCAGTAGGAAAGCTCATGTTGATTATGTGGCATGCCACTGGGGTCACAGGAAAAGAGAGGGAGTGTCTTAAGGCAGTTATTTTGGAAGACAGAGAGCTAAGGAAACTCAAAAGAGGCCACATTTTGTGGCTTCTGAGAATAGAGGAGACCCGTACCCTGGGGAGGGACCAAACAAACCTCAGAAGAAAAGGACTATGAGATGCCCCAAGGGAAGCTTGTGGTGGCTACAGAGGCTCCCATTCTAGGTCAGAGTGCTGTGCTCTAAGCATAGCACAGTGATGGGGAAGAATGTGAGCTTGGAGAAAGGGTTTCTCTACAGTAACAAATGTACACAGATAACCTAAAGTCTTAAAGGAGGATGTGTGCATGTGTCAGTGTGTGTGTAAGACAAGGGGAGAGAGAGAGAGAGAGATTTAAAATGGGGAAGGAAATTTATCCAACAAATTTACTGAACACTTACAACATTCCCTAGAATGTGCTCAGTAAAGGTTTGTTGCAGACTTCAGAAAGAAATCATTAGAATTGCTATAATATTTCTAATTTTTAAAAAGTAAGAAATTAAATAGACTTTGATGATATTTATTATACTTGTTGAATTGAGATACTCCCAGAGATCTCATGTGACACACAGTAGGCACCTTTTTCTGAGAGAAAAGAGGAAACTTTACAATACAATGGGGACAGAAAGCAGATTGGTGGTTGCCAGGGGCTGGGGGAGGGTAGAGTGGGAGTGACTGTTTAATAGGTACAAAATTTCTTTTTGGGGTGATGGAAATGTTCTGAAATTAGATAGTCATGATGGTTGTGCAACATTGTGAATATGCTAAAGAAAAACCATGGAATTGTGGTTAAAATGGTGAATTTTATTTTATGCAAATTTGATCTTAATTAGAAGAAAACTTTTAGAAAATACAATGGGATGGCCAAGGCATCCTGCTTGTTGACTTGCTGCCTGTGGGTTGTGAGGGATTACAGTTTGAATGCTCAGTTAGTTGAATGTGTGAATAATATTATCTTAAATAGCGGAATCTGTATAAAAGTTTCTAATGGGATGGGCAATAATCGTGAAAAGCACTTGTGCCATACAGAGATCATGTGGCAAACCACTTTTAAAAGTAGTGAAACTTAAAGATGACTTTTGCATTTTTCTTTTACATTTAATAAGGATTCCAAATTTGCTGACCTATTCTGAGATGACAAGTGATCCTAACTTTCATATTTAGCAGAAACTTTTTGTAAAAGTACATAATCTATCCCTTTGAAATAAAAAGTTGATATTTTTTAAATGAGTGAGAAATTTACTACTTTTTGAAAGATATCTATGCTATGAAATGAACATAGATGTTTAGAAGTTTCCTTTATTGTATTTTTCTTATAGAAAACTATGTGTATAAAACTTTCCTATCTGTACATTTATTAAAAACATAAACATGAAATTTTCAACCCTGTTTGAGTATTTTCCAAATGAAGTTATCTTCGAAGTTCTGTATCTTCTAGGTGTTTTATTAAAACAGTTTGACATTAAAACACAGAAATTCTCTAGAAATTTCAACAAAAATCTTGGCATAATTGATATGATGGTTGATTTTATGGGTCAACTTGACTGGGCCACAGGGTTCCCATATTAAACATTGTTTCTAGGTGTGTCTGAGTGTATTTCTGGATGAAATTAGTGTTTGAATTGGTGGACTCAAGTAAAGTAGATTGCCTTCCCAAATGTGGATGGGCATCAACCAATCCATTGAGAGCCTAAATAGAACAAAAAATGGGAAGGGAGAATTCAACCCCCTCTTGCCTATCTGGTTGAGCTGGGACATCAGTTTCTCCTGTTCTTGGACCATCAGCTCCCCTACTTAGGCTGGAATTACACCACGGGCTTTCCTGGATCTCCAGCTTGCAGACAGCAGATCATGAGATTTCTCAGCCTCCATAATCACATGAGTCAATTTCTTATAATAAATATATATAAATGTGTATATATGTATAACCTATAGGATATATATATGTGTGTGTGTGTGTGTGTGTGTGTGTGTGTATTTGTGTGTATGTGTGTGGGTGTATGTGTATGTATAGTTTCTCCGGAGAATTCTGGCTAATACAATTGATATATGGCTCAAAAAATTATTATGACTACTTAATGCAGCCATAATTTGCTTCTTCTTTTTGAATCTATATGTCTTTATCAATGTCTTGGCCAGCCATGTCAAGCTATGAAAACCAAGTTTTAGCAAAATAAACCGAAACTGAAACAAGACTTTCAAAACACACTTTCCCAAAGTGTTGAACTATGACTTTCCAAAAGGGCAAAGTATATTCAATTATATTGCTCACACTTAAAATGTAAAAAATGTAAGATCAAAAAGGGATTTTTTCCTTTAGTTAATAAAAATAAAAAATTATTTTCACCAAATGGGATTTATTCCAAGCATGCAATATTCAAAAGTCAATTAATGTAATTCATCATATCCACAAGTTAAATTAGAAGAAAAATCATGTGATTATATTCACAGATGCAGAAAAAGGATTTGACAAAATTCCATTCATGAATAAAAACTCTCAGCAAACTAGGAATAGAGGGGAACTTCCTCAACTTGATAAATAACATGTAGAAAAACTGACAGCTCACACTATACTTAATGGTGAGAAACTGGAAGTTTTCTTACTAAGATCAGGGACAAGGCAAGGATGTATCCCCTCATTACCCCTTTTCAACATCATGTTGGAACTCCTAGCTAATGCAATAAGACATGAAAAAAATGTAGGGGGGAAATAAAACTGTCTTTGTTTGCAGGTGACATGCTTGTCTATGTAGAAAATATGAAAGAATTGACCCCAAATCTCCTGAAATTGCTAAGTTATTTTAGCATGGTTTCAGGATGTAAGGATAATATACAAAAGTCAATCTCTTTCCTGTAAACCAGCAGTGAACTAATAGAATGAGAAATTAAAAACAATGCCATTTACATTAGCACCTCAAAAAATGAAATACTTGGATATAGATCTAATAAGATATGTACAGAATTTATATGAGGAAAACTATAAAACTCTGATGAAAGAAATCAAAGAAGAACTAAAATAAGGAAAGAGATTCCATGTTCATGTATGGAAAGACTCAATATTGTCAAGATGTCAGTTCTTCTCAACTTGATCTATAGATTCAACACAAATCCCAGCACATAATTTTGTGGATATTGACAAAAAGATTCTAAAGTTTATATGGAGAGGCAAAAGTCTCGGAATAGCCAACACAATATTGAAAAAGAAGAACAAAGTCAGAAGACTGACACTACCTGACTTCAAGACTTTCTATAAAGCTACAGCAATCAAGAAAGTATAGTATTCTCAAAAGAATAGACAAACAGATCAATGGACCAGAATAGAGAGCCCAGAAATATACCCACACAAATCCAGTCAACTGATCTTTCACAAAGGAGCAGAGGCTATAAATGGAGCAAAGATAGTCTTTTCAACAAATGGTGCTGGAAGAACTGTACATCCATGTGCAAAAAAAATGAATCTAGACATAGAACTCACACCTTTCACAAACATTAACTCAAAATGGATAATAGACCAAAATGTAAAATTCAAAACTATAAATCTCCTAGAAGATAATTTAGGAGAAAATCCAAATGACCTTGGATTTAGTGATGACTTTTTAGATATGACACCAAATGCATGATCTATGAAAGAAATTATTGATAAGATGGACTTCTTTAAAATTAAAAACATCTGTTCTGCAAAATACATTGTCAAAAAATGAGAAGACAAGCCACATACTAGGAGAAAATATTTTCAAAATACATAAAAAACTGTTATTTAACATAGACAACGTACTCTTAAAACTCAACAATAAGAGAATGAACAACTTGATTTAAATATGGGCAAAAATTCTGAACTACACCTCACCAAAGAAGATATACAAATGGCAAATGAGCATATAATAAGATGCTTAACATCATATGTCATTAGGGCATTGCAAATTAAAACAATGATGAGATACCACTATGCACCTATTAGGGCAAAAATCCAAAATACTGACCACAGAGACAAATGCTGGAGAGGATTTGGAGCAACAGGAACTCTCGTTCATTGCTGGTGGGAATGAAAAATGGTACAGCCATTTTGGAATACAGTCTGGCAGTTTCTTACAAAACTAAACAGATTCTTACCATATGATCCAGCAGTTGGACTCCTTGATATTTACCCAACTGAGTTGAAAACTTATATCCATACACACTTATGTCTGCACACAGATGTTTATAGCAGCTTTATTCATAATTGCCAAAACTTGGAAGCAACCGAGATGGCCCTCAATGGGTGAATGGATAAATAAACTGTGGTGTATCCACACAATGGAATATTATTTATTGCTAAAAAATATCAGTTATTAAGCTATCAAAAGACATGGAGAAATCGTAAATGCATATTACTGAGTGAAAGAAGCCAATCTGAAAAGGCTACATACTGTACGAGTCCAACTACATGACATTCTGGGAAAGGCAAAACTATGGAGAAAGTAAAATGATCAGGGGTTGCCAGGCATTAGGATGGAAATAGGGATAGGTGGAGCACAGAGGATTTTTAGGGCAGTGAAACTACTCTGTGTGATACAGTAATGATGGATACATGTCTTTATACATTTGTCAAGATCTATAGAATGTAGCCAACCAAGAGCAAACCTAATAATGTAAACTATGGACTTTAGATGTTAATAATGTGTCAATGTAGGTTCATTGATTATTAGCAAATGTACTACTCTGGTGCAGGATATTGAAAGTGGGTAGGGTCTCTGTGGGGGCAGGTGGTATGTGGGAACTGTCTATACTTTCCACTCAACTTTTCTGTGAACCTGAAACTGCTCTAAAAAATAAAGTCTATTTTTTAAAAAAACAGAATGACCACAGACAGTCTAGGGAAGTGACTTCCTAATTCTTTTCTGTGTATCCCACCAGTAAAATATTTAGAGTATGCATCCTCAATAAATGCACATATATCTTTTATAAGCTTTATAAGTATTGAATATAATTACACTACTCCATTATGTACATTATAACAAATACAATTAAAACAGAAATCTAAAAAACTTTTATTGCTTATTTTATGTCTATTTTACCCTTTCAGAATTTCTTAGTGCATGTTCTATAGTATATATAATAAAATAATCATGATTATAACTTATGAACTAACAAATACATATACATTAGGAGTTAGCTCAGGTTTTTATTGAGAGAGGTGCAAGTTCTACCAGAAGCAAAGCTGAGGCATGTACCTGAGTGCAGGGATTTCATCTCGCAGATGATCCTAGAAAGAAGACTGAAGGAACACGGAGGATGAGACAGGAAAGAAGGAAAAACCAATGCATTGTTGAGTTACTTACCTCCATGGGCATTGAGGCTTAGTCCTACTAGGAACGCTCTGAAGAACTACTACATGTGCCTCACAAATGTTCGTTCAAAAGATGGGAACCTGGGGCATTTATCAACTGACTCCCACCTCCCATTGGTGGAGGGCTTCCCCTGGGAGTAACTCCACCCTGACACACGCACTTCCAGACTGCCCTGTGTGAACTAAGTTCCTAAAAGTAGACAGAAGTGATTGACACTTGGAACGGGCTTCTGTCAATGTGTATAGAAACTGTCTGTCACAAGGGATATGGTGGGGAACACCAAAAGCATTTGCTACAAGGACTATGTTAAAACAAAAGTTTGGAGATCCTTAATTTGTTGAATAATGAAGGTATGATCCTCCCCTACCCTTAAATGCCAGCACATCCATGCAAATTCAATTATGACATGATCACACTAATTATTATATACTGTTTATGTATATTTCTGTTTCCACTGTCCTGAGAGTAGCTTCAGGATGTTTTGACATCAGACTGAACTAGGTAAATATCCCAGATCCTTTACTTACTGGCCATGTGACTCTAAGCAAATTATTTTTCTCAGCCTCGGTTTCACCATAAGTCTACTAGGAATAATAATGACTACCTCAAGGTTTGAAGTTAGGATTAACTTGCATTCCCTATATCTATTGAAATAAAATAAAATAAAATAAAAGTTAGGATTTAAATGAGATAACATGTGAATAAAGTACCTGGCACAAAGACAACAACTAATAAATAAGGTTTTTCTTTTTTTCATTCTTTGCCTCTCCTACACCTGGACACAGTAGATGTATAGCTTGAGCATTAAAGTGCAAATCTTAAGGCAGAAAGACTTGAGTTCAGAGCTAAACTCTACTGATTATTAATTTCAGAAGCAAGATCCTTCAAGTCTTGTTGAAACTCCTTTTATAGTGAATTAATCCACTTCTTTGTCTAAGCATATATATAATATTTAACATAATTGAAATAACAGTGCCTATCATAGTACTTCATATTTATATCATATATATATTTCTTGATTTTGCCTTTTCTCTTGAGATTTAGGATTTTATAGTGCCTTGGTTTACCTTTTTCATTATGGAAAACTTTAAACAGATACAAAAGTAAAGAGAATGGTACAATGAGCCCGTATTACCCAATTTTTACTATTACCAATCTTCTTTCATCTATACCCTCACTCACTTCTCCCTTTCTCATATTATTTTGCCGTAAATCACAGACATCAGATCATTTTATTTGTAAATATTTCAGTATGCATCTCCAAATGATAGAGCTCTTTAAAAAAACATAAAAACAACATTATTATCATACCTTAAAATTTTGATAATTTATTAAGATCATCAAATACCTAGACAGTGCTCAAGTTTCCATTTATTTCATAAATCTTTTTGACCATTTTTTCTTTGAATGAGTATCTAAACAGTCAACACATTGTGATTGAATAATTTGCATCTTAAATTCTTTAATTTTGTAGGTACTTCTTTTATGTCTCTTTTTTTCTTTCAATTTGTAAAGACACAGAATAGTTTCTCCTGTAGCTTCCCTACAATCTGGATTTTGTTGATTGCACCTCTGTTTAACATGTTTTCTGTCTTCACATTTCCTGTAAATTGGTAGCAGGATGTAGAGGTTTGATCAAATTCAAGTTTGTTCTTTTTGTCCAGACTACTGCATAAGTGGTGGTGTATTCTTCCATCAGGAAGTACATAATATTCTGTTGCCTCTTTGTGATGTTACCAGCCACTGATGATCAATGCCTAGATTCATTAATTTCCTGTTGCAAGCTGATATTCTAGGTCATTAATAAAGATGGTAAATAAAGACCCATCTGAAGGTAACCTCAATGACTCTGTTAGATGTCTCTTTCACAAATTGGAAAGCCATGGAAGGGTGAGCATAAGCAGGACACTTCATTATCCCAACATCCCTTTCTTTGTTCGTGACTTTTCAATCTGCTTGAATCCGTTGGGACAATCTCCAAGTCCGGATTCAACACAAATTTAGCTTGTTGAATACAAACATTCCCTTTGGCTTTGGAACAAACCGATCATTAAAGACTAACCTTGTGACACGTTCCACACTCACTGGACCCACCATTTCTATAATTCACTGAAAGGGGATATTTTGTTGTGATAACACAATGTGTCCTTTTTCCTTATTTGAGGGCTTTCTAACAGAATCACCTGTGGCGGGGGTAGTGGTGGTTGGGGAGGCTTCACAGTCAGATAAGCCCTTATTTAACATCTTTATTAATGACCTAAAGCGGATTAAACTACTCGTGAATGAGTAACCACTGAACTGAAAACAAGGATAGGTCATGCCCAAAATGGAGAACATGATAGCAACGTGTTGTGGTATTGTAGGCAACCTTAATATATAATGGTCTGGTTAACTGAGATTGGGTCATACCTGTTGCCTCACTCCAAGATGTATAGGAAAGTAACTGGCCCACCACTTAGAGGGAGGTCTGGGCTGAAAAAGCTGTGTGTGGGAATAATAAAAGTGCCTGTGTAAATATTCAGTAAAAACTGAAAAGAGATGGCCCCATAAATGATAGAACTATATAGAATAGTCCCCCCTTATCTGTAGTTTCAGTTACTCATGGTCAACTGCTGTCTGAAAATATTAAATGGAAAATTCCAGAAATAGACAATTCATAAGTTTTAAATTGAGCACCATTCTGCATAGCATGATGAAATCTCAGGCTATGTTGCTCCATCCTGCCCAGGGCTTGAATCCTCCCTTTGTCCAGCAGACCCATGCTGTCTACACTACCTGCACATTAGTCCCTTAGTGGCAGTCTCCCTTATCAGATAAAAAAAAAAAAAACATAGTATAGAAAGTTATTTGGAGATATCTCAAAGAGCTAAAAATAGAAATAACACTTGATCCAGCAATCCCACTACTAGGAATCTACCCAAAGGAAAAAAAGACATTCTATAATAAAGACATCAGCACTCGAATGTTTATGGCAGCACAATTCCCAATTGCAAAGATGTAGAAACAACCCAAATGCCCATCAATACATGAATGTATTAATAAAATGTGGTATATGTATATCATGGAATACTACTCAGCCACAAAAATAATGGTGAACTAGCACCTCTTAAATTATCCTCGACACAGTTGGAGACCATTATACCAAGTGCAGTATCACAAGAATGGAAAAGCAAGCACCACATGTACCCATCATCAAATTTGTACCAGGTGATCAACACTAAGATGCTCACATGATAGTAATATTCAGTGGGTGTTGGTCAGGTGGGAGGGGGAGCGGGGGTGGGATAAAAGCATAGAATATATAGGGTTTGGTACTATTCGTGTTTCGGGCATCCACTAAGGGTCTTAGAACGTACCCCTCACAAGTAAGTGTGGGGAGGAATACAGTATGTCACTTCTGTGTTTTGGAAAATATAAGAATAAAATTGGAGGAATAAAAACTTTTCTGTTAAGTTCTCAGAAGAAAATGATACAGGAAAATAAACTTCATAGCTTGGTAAGAAATTAACTCAGCAGAATTTCCTAGCTTAAATTAAATTACTGTATATACAATGTATGCAAACGCTCTTGACTTTAAAGAACTTTTGATTTTGTTTGGAAGGAGAGATTCATTAGTAAACTGGAAAAATCCATGCACTCCAAACCACATAGCTTTTGAAAAGTGCACAAACTTAAAGCTCTTACCCAGAGATCCATCATGTATGGAGTGGTCACCAAATAGCAGTCTCTTGGATCCTCCGAGCACTTTATAAACTCCATTATTACCATTATTGCCATTATTACCTCCATTTTATTGATGAGGAAACTGAGACTCAGAGAAGCTAAGTGACTTACCCAAGGTCCTTCAGCTAATAAGTGGGAGAGCCTAGGTCTTTCCATCCAAGCCATTATATTACTCTGCTCCTGACATTTTAGAAACAGCACAAAGAAATGACATTTATAGAACATCTTCATCTAAATTGCCCATCAAGAGCCACTGCACAGCTTGCCCAAAACTCAAAAGATAAGCACAGTGCTCTTAGCAACTATATTCTACCACTATTGGCAAGGCAGTATGAAACCTCACACTTGAAAAATGATCCTGAAGGTCAGTTTTAGATTCATTACATTTTCACCTTTCCATCAGCAAAGTGGGGACGGAACAATAAATGCTTAATATATTTACACATAAAGGCATCCTGGGAATGAGGGATGCTAGGGAAGAAGCCACTATGGAAGCTGGGGACTACATTACCAAAACTCTAGATTAAAACTGGGGAAACATCCAGAAACCAATAAGAAGGAGATCAGTAAAGATAATCACTCAGATTCAATCCAATAAAATATCCTCAATATAATGAAGCACAGTACAGCCACGCCCTCATGTGACAAAAACACCTGCAAACTTAAGTCCTAAACATGATAGCTAAGTAGCTCTATCATTTAATCAAGGCCAAAGTGAGACCATATAAGCAGGAATATTGCACACAGGATCTAAAAGAATCTGTTCACTGTAGAGTATGTCCTTCTGAATTCTATCATTTAAAAATTCAGAAGGGCCACATGAAAAGCTAGAGGGATGATTAAACAGTCTGACTATAAAATCTGTGAAGAGAAGTGAAAGAAACTATGAGTTTCATGATAGGCAAAAAGAAAAATAGGAATAAGTTAATAATGATCTCTAAGGAAATTACATATTTAATTTTATTGGGATGATAAACTATTGTGAATTTTAAAAATTTGCCAAGCATGCTCCTAATATTAATCCATTATAATCAAATAATTAGCTCTGTCAGGAAAGCTTTCTTCTACTCAACCCCAATTCCAGATTTTTCTTATTCTTTTCTCTCTTTTGTAATGGTGTGAGATAGCAACTCTTTTGTACAACAAATTCTTTAATAATGATTTTAATTATTCTACATTTCTATCTTCTCCACTTTAAATTTTCAAAGGAAAACTGAAAAAAATGGTTGGCTAGGATTTTTTAGGGGTAAAACCTTCTAGGAGTTAAAAGAAATAAAACAGAATGTATTTATATTCATAAAAGAAAGCCCCAAGAGTAAAAAAATGACATAGCACCACCATTATAGTCAAATTGCTCTTTTCAGATGGCACATGGGAAATTTGTCCTTTTGGCTTAAGTTTCACTTTGAAGCAACCCAGAGCCCAAGAGTGAAGAACTACAACAACCGCTTAGTTTTATAGGACACTTTACAGTTTACAAGTCATTTTGCATTCTTTTCCCATTTGATCAGCCTGCGAACTCTCTGAATGACACAGTGTAGAAATTTTGCTTCTCTTCTGACAGACAAAGGCACTCTCTTCTCAGGAAATATTGGTGAAATGTTGGGGCATAACTAATAGGATAGTCAAATGCCTGTGTATTGGTCAGGATTCTCCAGAGAAACAGAATACACACACACACACACTCTCTCTCTCTCTC
The DNA here is from genome assembly GCF_040939455.1 of Microcebus murinus. Taxonomy (NCBI): domain Eukaryota; kingdom Metazoa; phylum Chordata; class Mammalia; order Primates; family Cheirogaleidae; genus Microcebus; species Microcebus murinus. Next base: position 118,141,824 of record NC_134136.1, read on the forward strand.
TCTCTCTCTCTCTCTCTCTCTCTCTCTGTTTCTTTCTCTCTCCGTATATCTGGAAGCACCCTCACAGACACACCCAGAAAAGGGGTGTGTGTGTGTGTGTGTGTGTGTGTGTATATATATATATATATATATATAGAGAGAGAGAGAGAGAGAGAGAGAGATTATATGGAATTGGCCCATGCAACTATGGAGTCTGAGTTGTCCCATGATCTACCACCTGCAAACTGGAGACCTAAGAAAGCCAATGGTATAGTTCCAGTCAGAGTTCAAAGGCCTGAGGACCAGGAATGTCAATGGTGTAAGTTCCAGTTTGAGGGCAGGAGAAAATCAATGTCCCAGCTCAAGCAGTCAGGCAGACAGAAAGCAAATTCTCCCATCCTACATATTTTCGTTCTATTCAGGCCCTCAATAGATTAAAAGATTTTCACCCTCAATGAAGAGAGCAGTCTGCTTTACTTTGTCAAATGCTAACCTCATCTGGAAACACCCTCACAGGCACACACAGAAATAATGTTTACCCAAATATTTGGGCACCCCATGATCCAGTCAAGTTGGCACAAAAAATTAACCATCATATCCCTTAATCTTGCTTCCAGAAGGAAGTTTTGACCCCCGAGGGACCCCAGGAGAGAGACTCTACCTTCACTGTGTTATAGACTCTACTCAGATAGTCATCTCAGGATACTTCCTCCCAAGGAGGCTTGGATACAATCACCTGTAAAGGACCCATTCAACCCTAGACACCACAGTCCAATCCAGTGGAAAACAGAAACTCATTATCAAAAGCCAGGGCAGGGCAGCCAGCAGTGAGAATTAAAGAGAATCTCCAAATGCAGAGGATGATAGAATGGGATTTATTTAAAAATACATAATTTAAAATATTCGATGTGATGCAACCTGAAGGGAAATGGGCCCCAGACTGGGGACCTAGAGAGAGGGACTAAAATGGGGAGTAGGAATGAGGGGACAGGACAAAGACATGGCTTCTGGAACTCAGTGAGTGTCAAGGTAGGGTCTGGGCAGGAGATAAAGGCCAGCTCCTAGGACAAGGCAGGAAGGAAATGAAAATCTTTCTGAGTACATAGCCTGACCATTAGACTTACCCCAGAGCCTGGGATGAAGCCAATTCTGAATGAATCTAGCTGGCTCTGCTGTCACACAAGTTACCTAAAATTGTCCTAGTTGAACACTAGAGCAACACTTCTTAAAGGTTAATGTGCACATGAATGCCCTGGGGATCCTGCTAAAATGCGGACTTTAAAAAAATTAAAATAGAATAAAATAAAAATGCAGATATTGATTCAGTAGGTCTGGGATTAGGCCTGAAATTCTACATTTCTAACAAGCTCCCAGGTGTTGCCTGTGCTTGGTCCATGGATGACATTGGGGTTAACAAGAGCCTCTGACAAGATTCACTTTGTGGCAGCAATCAGGTGACCAGGATGATTCACTGGATCTCTTCAATATCTGTTTCCTCTGACTTTGAGCTCAGATGGAGAGAGAGAAATAACCTCCCCTCCACACAACATTAAAACCATAGAAGTCAATATTCTATGTGGCATTCTAAGAACCCCACTCCTATTTATTCTGAATTTAAAACACTACTGTAGATGGTGTTGCAAAGAGATTTATGGCTTTTAATCTTCTCATATAGCACAACTGCTAAATACAATATAATATATGTGACAGGAAGTAGTCCAGAATTTATTTAAGACTTTTTCCCTTCAGTTCATATGTCAAAAGATTGCCATTTCCAATTATTTATTAGGAATGTGATGTTTTTCAAGGTGGATGTATTACTCTTGTTATCTGCTTTCAATTAGCTGAGAATTTACTATGCTCAGCCAAATGTCCATTCATCAGCAAATTCCAGATTCCTAGCAGTCTGATTAACTTCCCAGGGCTCTTCCTTTATAGTTAAAATAAATGAGGCTATCTATGTTTCATGCTTGCTTGCTTATGGAAGGAAACAGAATAAGTTTTGGATGCAGGAGGAGGAGGAGGAAAAGGAAGAAAAGGAGAAGAAGGAAGAGAAAGAAGAAGAGGAGGAGAGAAGAAAAAGCTTCAAGCAATCAGGAAAGATTAAAGATGGAGATAAACACCTACCCTTAGACCAAAAGGTACTCCACACTAAAGGATATTCCGCCATATCAAAACCCAACACCTTGGAAGTGCAAAGGGTTGAATGATTTGAACTTAGCACATCATTCTTTGCTGTGGGGCTGGTGTCATGGGAGAAGCATGTGCTTTGGAACCAATGCTGCCTGGCTCTGAATCCCAGCTCAGCCACTTAAAAGTAGGGCACCTTGTGTAAGTTTTCCAACCTCCATTTTACACTCTTCCCTCTGTAAAATCACAACAGTAATGACAAACTCGCAGATTTGTTATGAATCTAAATGAAATTATGTTTATGTAATGACGACCTCAGCTAAGATAACCCCACCCTCGAGTTTCAAATGGCATTTGTTCAACATCATCCAATGTGAGCAGAGGACCTTAAATCACTCCCAGCCTCTTGGGGGACTTGAGGGATTGGGGATAAAGGGATGTCCTAGCTGTGGATGACCACAGCTCTTCCTTCTGAATTAGGTCTGTTCTCCACCCCCCCACCCCCCCACACACACACACTGTCCAACATAGGATATCCTTGTTCTTCCTTCCATAGACACATACATCCAAAAATCAACCCACTCATACAAAATCACATGTGTATGGCTGACGTTATCACTGACAGTCTGGAGAGAAAAAAGAAGTTTGCCTTGTAGCAATTCACACATTTACAAGTGAATATTAGCCACCCCTGCACTTACAAAACTCTGTGACCATTTTTGATAACTATAACTCCTGCTGTCAAATATGTGACTTAGTCCTCTTTCGGCAATCTCTCTGTCTCTGTCTCTCTCTGTCTTTTACTTTCCCTTCCTCTTGGTGGGTGGGAGGGAGGCAATAAAACAAAACCTAAACTCTCTTTTATCACCTTACTCAGATCATTTTAACCCTCTCTTGGCTTTGATCTCACTTAGAGGATCCCACCTTGGATCTGGGTCTTGACATACCAAAGACTCTCCTATGTGTTCTTCTATGGCAACACAATTCCCTCACCCTCTGTCTGAGAGGCTCAGTTCACTGCAGTAGAGCCCTACATCCACCAGTAAGATGTACATAGTGCAAAACTCCATGCATAGCACACACAAGAACCCGACAAATGGAGATCCCAGCCTAATATTTGCTGAATACCAGGCTTTCTTTGGCGAATAAGTGATGAGGCTGCTGAAATATGCCTTCTATCTGATTTTCTTATTTTTCTCCCCTGTGTTTCATTGCTTAGTGTTTTTGTTATATCTCTGGGAAATTATTTTCAACTCTACCTTGCAACCCCTCTGCTAAAATTTTAACCACCCTATTTTAATTCCCAGGAACTTGTACATCTTTTCCATTTGTTATATTTTATCGTGTCATGTTCTTGTTTCTCGAATCCAGTGTCTTCTCTTATATAAATAGGATCATTAATGATTATTGGATTTTTTGTTGTTGCCATTATTGTTATTGTTGAAATTTGCTTCTGTCCCCTGAATTTTCTCTTTCCTCTAGGTCCCCTCTTTCCACAGGTTTACTTGTGTGATCTCTGTCTTTTGTGTGGTAGAGACATTTCTCCAAATGTCTGCTCATATTTAAGAGAGAGATATTACAGAGCTGATTGGAAGTTCTGTACACAAGGATAGCACTTATCAACTGGTGGCCTTCATTGTAGGAAAACCTGGCAAAAACCAAGCTGTTTGAGATGTGGGGGCTGCTAATCTAAAGAACTTTGCTTTAGGATCACCCAGTTTCTCAAGAAAGGAATCCTCTGATATTCTACCCTTGCAGCAAAGGTAGTGAAGAATAAGAAGAAGGATGGAGGAGAATAAGCCTGGCAGGTAGCACTCTTGTAGTGGGATGGAGAAAGGATCTTTAATTTCTCAGCCTTTTTTTTTGGGGGGGGTTCTATGCTATAGAGCATAATGTATTTCTCAAAATTTAGCTCACATAAAAATTACCTGGAGGGCTTGTTAAAATACACATTGCTAGGTCCCACTCCCAGAGTTCTGATTCACATGAGGGAAGTGATGCAAGTCCTAAGACATTTTCCCAGCTCCCATTAATCAAATCCTTTGGAAAATTGAAAGTGGATGATGGGTATGACATGAAACATTCCAAAAAAATCTCTCTTCCACCAACTATAGTAAATAAAAATATCCATAGTTAAAGAGTTATTCTCCTTGGTTAATGAACTATCCTTGTAAACTATGAGTATTTGTGGAACAAAACTCACTGAGGAATGAGATATATGGCCCTTCCCTTTGAATCAGGACAGGGTGGTATCTGTTTAGATCAGGAGGCCTCCTCCTCAAGGGCTGCCAGCCACTTGAGGTCAGAGACACACTGTTCTTCACTTTCATATACCTAGGGCCTAAAACAGTGCCTGGCATATAGTGGGAGCTCAATTATTTCACATTACTCATTTATAAATGGACCACTGTCTTTATAAATCCAAATTCTATTCTTCATTCTCTCAGAAGAACAAATATTTTCTGGCACAAGTCTCAGTGGTCACACCTATGGGCTTAGAGGTTGGCCTGTCTAAATATGAAGCTCCAGCTCTGCCTCTTTCTGGTTGTATAATTTTAGGTGAGCTAATTGCCTTTCTGTGCCTCAGTTTCCTCTTCTGTAAAATGGAAAAAGTAATTGTACCTACGTTTTAGAGCTATTGGGAGGATTAGATACATGTGCATGTAATATGCATAGGATACCATTTAACAGCTATAAGCACTGAATGGCTGCTAGCTATTTTATTATTGTTGTTATTGTTTTAATCATTATTATTATTGTTACAAGGCAATTCCTCCAGGAACCAAATTGTAAGCACCCTCTTTTCATAGAAGCAGTCCCAAAAGGGTACTCCTGGCTCTGAGCCAGCTGTTGCCTCCCCTTGACAGTTTTATTTGTTGGCCTTAGTGACTAGGAGACTTATTCAATTTGCTGCTCACCATGTATGTGCATGTATCATGCAGTGGCATTGGGGACTTATAAAAACTGTCATTTTTAACACAGTGAATCTTGGGTGCACAAGAATCGCCAGGAGAACTTGTTTAAAATGTAGATTCTAAAGCTCTGCTTTAACTGGTCTGGAGTAGGGCCCAGAAATGTGTTCTTTTAATAAGTCTCCCTAGGTTGTACCAATGCAGGGGTCCTTGGAAGCTTTGTTTCAGCAGATGGTGTCCTTAAAATAAGCACCACTCAAACCTTGATGGTATCACTGGTTACTCAAATAAATGGATTCTTTCCCAAAATTCTTTAACACAGGGTATCCAGAAAGGCAAGAACTACAGGGTAAATGTATATTTAAACAATATGTTAGGCTCTATTTCAAATAATATGTTCACTACATTTTTCTTCAAACTCCAGAAATCTTCTAAGGTGAGAGTTAAAGAGTTCCTTCCCTTGGTTAACAAATTCTCCTTTTAAACTATGAATATTTGTAGAACTGAAGAGGGAGATCTATGTCTCTTCCCTTTGAATCTGGGTAGGGCGATGACTATTTAGATCAATGAATTAGATGAAAATAGGATTGGATCATTTGTGACTCTGGGTCCCCAAACTTAAAGCAATGAGTCCAGTAGTTAATATGAAAAAAATATACATTTATTCTTAAATGTATGACAGTATAAACATATATCATATATAAATATATGACAATAATCATATTACAGACTGTCTCAAATGTCTGGAAATACTAGGAAAAGAATGCATTTATTAATAGTTATTTATAAATATGTTTATAAATTTATAAATAAAAATATAAATAAACTCCAGAGTGTCCAGAAAGTCTAGAAATACAGAGAAAAGATTGTAATAGGTTGAGGAAAAATACATCGAGCATATTATTTGAAAATGTAACTAACATGCTGTTCAATAATAAACTTATCCTATGCTTTCTGGATGTTCATACTTCATACAGTGTCATTACTTCATAGTTCACCGTGATTACATGATTCAGATATATCAGGGCCCACATTATGTCTTCCTCCTTCTTATTCTCCCTCCCTCCCTATCTTCCTCCCTTCCTACATTTTTTTGTCTTTCCTCCCACAATCATTTCCTGAGCACCTATAGTATGCATAGCACTCTGCCAGACACGGGTGTATATGTGTATTGGGGTTATAGGGGAGGGATGTATGTGTGAGTCCCTGCTCTTAAGGAGCATTCTCTTTGGGGTATGAAATATAAGCATGTGACACATTTAAATGTTATCGTAAGCCAACATCTCAATTTAGATGAGTGATTCAGAAAGTGTGTGTTATAAAATTCTGGGGCGGAGGTGTGAAGCTGTCTAGGACATTTTACATGGACAGATCATTTTCAAGGCATTTCATTCTGCTATGTGAATATCTTCAATGTTCTCTCCAACTAGGATATAATGTGAGTCCATGTGAGTCCAACAACACATGTGAGTCCAACAGCAAGCCATGAATGAACCTTATGATATAGTAAGAAAATTCATACATACTTTTTCAAATTTCAAATGAAAGGGGATTTTTTTATTCAAGCAAATTGTGCTTAATTCTCCACACCATGGGACCTGGCCCTAACTCAGGGATGAGGACAATAGTATGTCACCTAGTTTCTGGACACAGGCTGGATATTGCCACAGGCAGGGAAGTGAATTTTCGCATTTCATTTCTCCTGGTTTCTTTCACACAGATATCTTTCTTTGGTAGGTGAAGAGGAAAAGGAGATGCTATCTTTAGCCTTCAAAAGGCAGGGCAGAGGAGAAATTGCCTTGCTCAAAATTATAATTCATCGTCCAATTCAATGGAACCTGCTGGAACAACACCTCAGACTTTTAGAAGAAACCATGCCTGTTCCCACTCTTCATGAGAATTTTCCCAGAGCAAGGTTTCTCAGCTTGAGCACCATTGTCATTCTGGACTAGATAATTCTTTGCTGTGGGGCACTGTCCTGTGCACTGTAGGATGTTAAGCAGCATCCCTGGCCTCTATTCACTAGATGCCAGTAGCACCCACTCCCATTTGTGACACCCCAAAATGTCTTCAGACATTGCCAAATGTCCCCTGGGGGTCAGAATCTACCCTGGGGAGCAAAATCACCTCTTGGCTGTACCTTGAAACCACCTGGGGAGGTTTAAAAATTACTGATGTCTGGGACTTGCCCCTAGGGTGACTAGTTTGATTGGTCTGGGTGCGGCATGGGCTTCAGGGTTTCTAAATACTTCCCAAGAGTTGATCTCAGATTTGTCCACTAATTCTGACTCTGACAGGGAGCCCCCCACTCAGATTTGGTGTCTGATGTCCTGTTGACCTGGTAATCACCCCAGCCTGCATCCACCTGGCTTAATTGGAGTGTTGTTGGCATCTAGCCCTTGTACCCAGCACCTAACCTCAGATGAGCCTGCTGTAGTCTTTCAAATCAGAACATTACCTTTTTCACAACTGTCATTCATTCATATCTGGGGCAAGGGGTCTCCATAACAGTCCCTCAAAACACTTCAAGAAAAAGACTTCTCACAGCCCATCTTGTGAGAGAAAAGGCCATGAATGAGGTTCATGGCTGTAAGTGTGTGCAGGATAAAGTGCTGAGAAGTAAAGCCAAGGGGAAAAGCCCACATCTTTTCCTCTTCTCCTCTTGAAACTTCCTTGGACTAGCCCTGGGATGGAAACACACCAAAGTAGTCGCATCCACGCTTCCACTTCTTTTAACCAAACCTCTCCTGAATGAATTAGAACAACCACAATCTACTGCCCACACCCTCTGATCTGCTCTGCTTCTAGCTCTACATGCAACATAAATGTTTATTTATATTACCAAAAGGTAAGTACTAGAACATTTGTAGCAGCACTCTCCGTAATAGCCTAAACTAGGAACTACCCAAATGCCCATCAGCAGCAGAATGGATAAATGAATTGGGATGTATTCTCACAAAGGAATACTCTATGACCATGAGAGTGAATGATCTATAACTCTGCAACACATTGGTGAACTTCACAGGTATTATGTGAAGCAATAGAAACCAAATGAAAAAAAGGATACATATTGATGAATGAATTTCTATGAAGTCCCCTAACAGACAAAACTTCTTGATACTGTTAGATGTCAGAATAAAGGTAACCATGAGTGATGGGGATAGTCACCAGGGAGTAAGAGGGGCTTCTGGGATACTGCATGCTTTGTCTCTTGATCTGGTATTGGTTATGTGGATCTGTTCAGTTTCAGAAATGGATCAAACTGTATGTTTATTATGTATGTACTTTTCTGTTTATATATTATACTTCAATGAAACATTTAAAACTTAAAAATCACCTTCTCTTTCTCACCTGCTGCATCCTCACTCCCCGGGTGGGAGATTGAGGGCCTTGACTTTACACTGCTGAGTCAGGAGGTGAGCAATTCCCAAAAAGTCTCTCTTGTCCTTGTTATTGTTCCTGCCCCACCACTGTAGCCCTCTGCTCAGGTGCATAGGCAGGAAGCAGCCAGCCTAGAAGTGAGAGGACTTGGTGTCCCATGGCCTGTGTGCTGGGACCAGGACAACTCCACTGACTATTGACATCCTGAGACTGCAAAGTCCAGCTTCAACTTGGGCAGAATACTGAGATTCTTTTTTTCTTTTTGTCTAGATTGTTTATCCCTAAATCAACAAACTTGCAGCAATGACAGAGTAAGGCTGTGGCTTGAGGGTGGGATCCACTGGTGTGGCCTTTGGCATTCACTACCCCAGCATGTCTACTCATCACAGCAGCTAATGTGTTTTTCCCACAGATGATTCCACTGAATTCATCCCAACATCTGAATAATATTCTGGATTGCACACAAATGTGAATCGGGGTGTTTATTTTACTAGCAGAGTACACCTGCAACCTAAATAGTGCATGCTGAGCAGCTGTTGATGACTATAAATTGAAACCTGGGTGAGGAATTGTAAACCCCGGAGGTTCATCCTTAGCAAGAAGGATCCAAGACTTTCAAATTCAATAAATCTGGACACTATTGAGAGAAGAGAGACATCATTACAGACAAATAATGATTTGAAATCTCAGCCAGTGATGATTGGGGAAGCAGATGTAAGCCAGGATGATTTTTATACATTCCGATAGCCCCTGCTGAGTGGGAGATTAAATAAGTGAAAGATCTGATTGGTAACCACATTTGGGCCACTGAGCAATTGCAGAGAGGTAGAAGCAATCATACTGCTTGAGATTGCCAGGAGGAAAGGAATGGGGTTAAACTGCTAAAGGCAATCCATTTTGTTGCATAGCTTTATGTACTCAGACATTCTAAAACCCAGTTACATAATTCACCTAAGATGATGCCCATTTGCAACAGTTACCGCCTCTCTTTCCAACGTGCTCAGTTGTTCAGCCAGTCATTCTGACATTAAATTTTTTAACAATATTTGTGTGTGAGGTGCCAGGGATAGAATAATGAAAGCTATGACCCCTGCCCTCAAGGATTCCACCATCGAGTTGACCTTGTTATTGACTGATGCGTAATAAACCACCCCCAAATTTAAGATCTCAAGACAATAACAACGAGGGTGGCTGTCTTAGTCAGTTCAAGCTGCTATAACAAATATCATAGACTGGGAGGCTTAAGAAACAGATATTTATTTCTCACAATTTTGAGGCTGAGAAGTCCAAGACCAAGGGCTTGGTAGACTTGGCTCTTGGTATAGGCTTTCTTCCTTGCTTGTAGATGGCAGTCCTCTCATTGTGTCTTTACATGGCCTTTCCTTGAGGGGCACATGGAGAGAGAAAACTCTCTTTCTCTTCCTCTTATTATAAAGGGTCAGATCCCATCCTGAGGGCCCCACCCTCATGATCTCATCTAAACCTAATCACTCCCAAGTGCCCCACCTCTAAATATCATCACATTGGGGGTTAGGACTTCAATATATAAATTTAGGGGGAGGACACAAATATTCAATTCATGACCACGACCAACTATATTAGTATGCTAGGGCTGCAATAACAAATACCACAGGCTGGATGGTTTAAACAATAAAAATGTATTTTCTCACAGTTCTGGAGGCTGGAAGTCCAAGATCAAGGTGTCAGCAGGATTGTTTTCTTCTGAACCTCTCTCCTTGGCTTGCAGATCATTTCCTTTTCCCTGTGTCCTCACAAAGTTGCCCTATGTTCTGGGTGCTGTTTATCTCTTAACTTCCTATTCTTATAATGACATCAGTCATATTGGATTAGGATCCACCCTTGTGATCTTATTTTAACTTAATTACCTCTTTAAAGTCTCTATCTTTAAACACAGTCACATTTTGAAGTACTGGGAGTTAGAGTTCAACATATGAATTTGGGACAGGGACACAATTCAGTCCATAATGCCAACCTTACTGGTTTGCCTGAGACTGAGGGGATTCCTGGCATGTGGGACCTTTGGTGCTAAAACAAGGGAAGACCAAGGCAAACCAGAACAAGTTGGTCACCCTACGAATAGAATTAATTTTGCACTAATCTGTAACATGGGCAGGGCTCAGAGGAGACAACTTATATCTACTCTACTCATCATCAGCTGGAGCAGCTCAAAGGCTGGAGGCTGGAATCACCCAAGGTTCACTTGCTTACATGTCTGGCAGTTGATGTTAAAAAGACTCAAATAGTGGGGGCCAGGACAGCTTGAGTTTCTCAGGCATCTCTCTCTATCTCTGTGATCCCTCCATGTGGCCTCTCTAACATGGTGGCCTCTGGGTAGCCAGACTTCTTATAGAATGGCTCTGGGCTCCCAAGGCAGGTGTCCCAGTAAAGTAAGAGCCTGGCAGAAGCTATGTTGCCTCTCACAACCCAGCTGCAAAGAGCCACGTAGAATCACTTCTCCCACATTCTGTGTATCAAGACAATCACGCGGCTTGCCCAGGTTCAAAGGGAGTAGAAATAGACATCACTTGACACAGGATTGACAAGAACATGTAGGCCCAGAAATATTACAGTTATTTTTTAAGTTTTAATTGTAGCAAAATACACATGACATAAAGTTTCCCATTTTAACCATTTTTAAGTGTACAGTTCAGTGGGGTCAGGTATATTCACACTGCTATGAAACCAAACCTCAGAACTCTTTTTATCTTGCAAAACTGAATCTGTACTCATTAAACACTACTTCCCCATTCCTTCTCCCTACCCTCTCTGGCAACCACCATTGCATTTTCTGTCTCTGTTAGTCTGACTGTATTAGGCACTCATATAAGTGGAATCATACAGTATTTGTCTTTTTTATGACCAGCTTATTTCACTGAGCATAATGTCCTCAAGGTTCATCCATGTTGTCTCATGTGTCAGAATTTCTTTCCTTTTTAAGGCTGAATAATATTCCATTGTATGGATAGACCACATACATCCATGTTTTATATGATCTATCAAAATAGAAGAGAACAGAGATCAACACAACCCCCATGGGTTAAGTATTGTGACCAGAATACAACAGAGTGTTATGATGGCACAGAGGAGAGGGAAAGGCTTCCTGGATGAGGTGTTCCATTCTAGACAGGCAGACATTATGAACTATGCCTTCCAGGGAGAACAAACAGGAAACACAAGGGCCCTGGGTGACAAGAGCACACAGGATGTCTGGAACAACTGCTGAGGAGGGCAGGGCAGGGCTGCCTCGTTCAGGTTGTGCACTGCTGAGGTCAAGGGGGTACTGCTCACAGAGATGACAATGTTGCTCTCTCACCTGTTGAATTGCCCTTTGGTTAGTGTTTCTACCCTAGCAACAATGGTGGCCAGCTATATGTGAGCTCTGTAATTAACTTCATGTAGACACACTCCAATATGACCACACCTCATGCCTCATCCACGTGCCTCTTGCCTCCCTTTAGGATTTTTCCCATTGACAACATGGCCTGGGCTGCTGAGGCACCCACATGAAGCTAGAGTCACCATCTCGTGGGGTGGACTTTTGACCCACAGGAGAGAAGATATGGCAGATTCTTTCTCCTTCCTTTCCTGGGACAGATTGTCTTGAGACACAGTCCCTACATGGCTTCTTTGAAGTCAGCCCATCAGCTTGAGCAATCAGTTTCACTTGATACTCAAGAGCAGCCGGCTCAGTAATATGCTCCCATTGGTTCGTCATCCTTCCCTGCTTCATTTCCTTGTCCCTTACTCCAACTTCCTGAGATTACACATGCTACAGTAGTGAGCTTCACCACAGACTCTATTTTTTGGGGTGAGTCTGAGGCTAAGGCAGATGTGCAGATTTGCCCTTAAGAAAGATCACTCTGACTTCTGTGTGGGTGGTTGCTTATGCAGAGACAAGTATGCAAGTTAAGAGTCTATTGCAGTCTTCCAGGTAAGAAATGATAACATCTTAAATGAAGGTATCTGGTAGTGGAGATGAAGGAGTGGATAGACTCATATGTGTCGGAGGCACAGCTGACAAGAACAACTAATGTGGATGCGGCACTAGAGAAAAATCAAAGCTGACTTCTAGGTTAATGGCTTGGGCAACTAGCCAACAATGATGCTTTTTCTCAAGATGGAGAACACTAGAAAAGGAGCAGGTTTGGAATATTTTGTTTACCAAATATTTTTGGGTCATCTACTATATGATAATGAAGGAGTCCAGAGTATGCTACAGTGGCATAAGGATTATTTTGAGCAGAAGACATTTGAGAATCAACAGATGAAGAAAGAGGCCTTTTCTGAACTTATCTTTCTAAAAGCAGAGCCTCTCAAAAGAATTCAACTGTCATAAATCCTCTCTCTCCCAGAGTTTTACAACCAGGAAAGACTGACTCTTATCAACAAAGAGGAAAGGTCAGCACAAGTCAGGATAAAAAATTGCCTAAACAGACATTGTCATAAAACTATCACATCTCCCATCTTCTCTTAAGGGCCCATTTATTTTTCTCAAAAATCATTTGTTCTCCCAGAAGTGCCTCTCTGCCCCTTCTCATCCCCTATTAAGATAGTATATAAGCCCCAAATTCTAATGCTTCCTTGATTACATTTGTTAGTTCCTTGTCTATATATGTAATTAAATCTGTTTTTTCCTCTTGCTAATCTGTTTTCGTATGTTTAATTTGCATGCCCCCAATCACTGAACATAAGAGCATAAAGGAAAAGTTTTTCCTCCCTTACATTAGACTGCATATTAGGTGCTTTGGCCACAGAGATGAGAGGCCCAGTCCCTATCACAATGGGCTCAACAATGACAATACTATGGAACTATACACAAGTGGCCATGAAAATACCATGAGCGACATCAAATGTCCCTCTGGGGATGGGAGAAGGAATCATGGAGAGAATCCTGGAAAAGCTTATGTGGAATCCTAAATGAGAGAAAGTTAGCTAGAAAAAGGAGCAGGAAAAAAGGGAGATTCAGGTAGCAAATGCTCCCACTTCCTGACAAAGTCTTACTCACCTTTCCATCTTTCAGGTTCTTTATCCGAGGCTACCCTTTCTCTTCATCCCTGCCCCCCAAGCTGTAGGTCACTGCACCTCCATTGTTGTTCAGCTCCATGGTGCCGTGACCTGGGTGTGGCCTCAGCCTCCCCCTTTCCCCCTAGGCTGTGAGCTCCCTAACACTTGGGCTCCCTCTCTCATATTAGAGGCCAACCCAAGGCCTGGAGAATACAGAATCTGCTCAGTAATTGGCTGAATTAAATATCTTTGAAATGTAGTCAAGCTTGAAACCAAAGAGGACAGACAACATCCACATACTCCAGGGAAGAAAACCAGTCTCTGCAGTCAGGTGAGAGGAAGTGGTAAAGAGTCGTCAAAGACTATCTATGTCTGACATCAGCCCTGAGGCAGGGACATGGAGATGGCCCTGCTTGAGTCCAACCACTCTCTTTAGCTTTTGTACCATAGAGTCAGCACTGAATGTTGGGCTGAGGCTAGCAATGTAGGTAATTTCCCACATAGACTCTCCAGACCAAGACCACCAACCTTTTTTACACAGCATAAAAAATGGCATTCACTGAGAGCCTGATATGTTCTGCCAGTGCAGACCCAGCCTGGCCCTGAACCAATGGCTGGAGGTGGAGGTACAAGTTTCCATGTCTCCTTTTCTACTATTATTCCCTCTTGCACATATGGCATTTATTCTTTATAGGTTTAAATGTTACATCGAAAATAGAGTCAAGTGACCAACCTGTTTCACTGAACAATCCACAATAAAGATAAAAGCCACCTGCCCTAGGGGAGGCACCGACAGCCAATTCTAAATTGCTCTAGTATTTGGAACTTCCTGAATGGAAATCTCAAGCACTCTTCCAACAATTTAAAGTGCTCATTCATCCAGGGTTGATTAGAATTGTCCAAAAATGGGTTCACCATATTTCAATCAAACAAAAAATAAAAACAATAGAAAAACAAAATTTCTTGGAAAGACGGAAGCAAAATAAAATAGAATCACAATGATACTCAATGGCTTGAAATAACATGGAGTTTCCTTATTCTTGTACAGAACCCAGTATATGTGTGTGTGTGTGTGTGTGTGTGCATACACATATAGCTATACATACACACATATAATTTCCTACTTATTCCATCATGGAATCCCAGTCTAAGATCATGATCCCTCAAAAAAATAGTAATATAATGGAGGGACTTTTATGGTCATGTCTACAATTAGATTGACCTCATAAAATAATGCGAGTTATATACATGCATGTACACATAAGCCAGATTCTCAACTTACGTAATTCTGTGGGAATTCACAGAGCTATATTGGTTGAGAATTTGGCTTAAGTTTTTCTTATTATAGAAATTCCCATCAACTAGCATGAGATGAGACTCCACACACATTGCCACAAAGCTTCATAGGCTGAGAATCTGGCCCACAGAGCACAGAATAATGTCCATCCAAACATCGGCTTAGATTTTATCTGGCCATGCCTTCCAGAGCAGCTAGCATGGTGGAATGAGCAAATGTCGTTGGCCTCTGGAGCTCTATGAATCTGTGTGACCCAGTATGGGAAGCCCCAGGCTTTCTATCTGTCCTTAAGGGGCACAATCCCTTCCCACCTCAGTCTCCCTGCCTGTGAATTGGGCAGGACTATTACCTGCCACTCCTCTCTCACTCTGAGCATTCTCTGCTGTTTATGAAAGTGCAGTTTGTGAATAGGACATCCAGAAAATAGGCATTAAGAGCCGGATCCAGGCACTGGTTGCCAGAAAAAATGTATTTATTTGCTAAGTTAGCAAGTGCCAACACTACACATTGAATTTGTGCCAAAACATGCATTTAAAAAAATGTTGTTCTGTTCAATTCATTATTTATAGAACATCACCTAAGGGCAGTTCATGCTACAAGCCAAAAATCTCATCCTGCATTTTATCAGAAACCCATTGCAGGGAAGGGGAGAAGGGAGAGGGAGGGAGACAATAAAATGAGATTTCTGGAAAAAGCTACAAGAACTCGTCTGGCATGTTTTGTCTGGACCAGCAATGCCTGCAGGGCGACTTGATAATAATCTCCAAATGCAAGGGAATTGGAGAGCAGTGCTCTCTTGCCACTCAGGACAAAAGAAGGAACGGACCTCCACTGCAGCATGAGAAATTTAGGCTAATAAGAAAGAGGGGGAAACTTCTTTAACAGGGATGTTAAGGAGTGAAATGGAGAGCAAGGGAAGATCTTTAGATGAGGAAAGAGTCTCATGTGTCCCAGTGTAAGGGTAAGAAGCAAATTAGATGTTTCCTCAACTCTGACATGATAGACATCCCTAAAAGTCAGCAGTGCACCGGGGAATTATCCTGGTCAAGTAAAGGTGTGGTTCTTCAGACAGGATGCCATGTCATCCTATAATGAGTGTGGGTTTTGGTGTGAAAGACCTTGCTTTGAATGTCAAATTTGGGCAAATTATTTAACCTTTCTATGCTTAATTAAATAGTCATAAAATGAGGATAATCACTCATTCAACCCTACCACTGCACCAGGCATTGTCCTGGGGGAGAGGGATACAGCAGTGAACGCAATGCACAAGAAAACCTCTGTGCTTTCTGATGGGGGAGGCAGACTTACCATAATAATAAAAAATAAATGAGGAAAATATACAGCATGTCAAATGGTGATAAGTGCTATGGGGATAAATTAAGCAGGGAATGAGAATGAGGTAGGGAATTTTCAATGTTAAGTAGGGTGGTGGGGACAAGTCACATGCTGTGATGCCATATCCTGAGAAAAGATTTGAAGGAAATTAAGAGGTAAGCTAAGAGGTTGTAGTGGGTTAAATAGTGCTCCCAAAAGGATATATTCATGTCCTAAACCTCAGAACCTGTGAATGTGACTTTATTTGGATAGGTCTTTGTAGATGCAATTAAGTTAAGGATCTCGAGATGAGATCATCCTGGGTTATCTGGCTGGGTCCTAAATCCAATGGCAGGTGTCCTTCTAAGAGCCAGAAGAGACTACAGACACAGAGGAGAAGGCCATGTGAAGATGGAGGCAGAGATTACAGTGATGTGGCCACAAGCCAAGAAATGCCTGGAGCCACCAGAAGCTGCAAGAGCTGGAAGAGGCAAGAAAGAATTCTCTCCTAGAAACTTCCGGATGAACATGCCCCTGAGACACCTAGATCTCAGACTTCTGGTCTCCAGGATTATGAGATAGTCCATTTATTTTTATTTATTTATTTATTTTATTTCAAAATATTAAGGGGGAAATGTTTTAGGTTACATTATTCATTTTTGTAATGTTTGAGTCCTGGCTATAGGTATGCCTGTCACACAAATAGTTTTCATATTGCCCATTAGGTTTGTTGATTCCTCTCCCCTCCTCTCCCTCCGCTATGTTTAATTTCCACTGAGTTTTACTTCTCCCTGTGCAGATGTGTGCTCTTCATTTAGTTCCAATTTAGTAGTGAGTACATGTGGTGTTTATTTTTCCATTACTAAGGTACTTCACTTAGGAGAATGGTCTTCAGTTCCATCCAGATTGTTGCAAAAGGTATTAATTCATCTTTTTAATGGCCAAGTAATACTCCACAATATACAGATACCATACACATTTTGTTAATTCTCTCATGAATTGATGGGGATTTGGGTTGATTCAATATCTTTGTGACTGTGAATTGTGTTGCAATAAAGATTCGAGTGCTGATGTCTTTTTGATGAGAAGTCTTCTTTTCCTTCAGGTAGGTACCCAATAGTGGGATTGCTGGATTGAATGGTGGGTCTACTTTTAGTTCTTTGAGGAATCTCCATACTATTTTCCATAGAGGTTTATTAATTGGCAGTTCCACCAATAGCATATAAGCATTTTTTTTCTCTCTGCATCCATGCCAGAATCTATTGTTCTTGGATTCTTTAATAAAAGCCATTCTAACTGGGATAAGGTGATATCTCGTTGCAGTTTTAATTTGCATTTCCTTGAGGATTAGTGATATTGGCATTTTTTCATATGTTTATTGGCCATTTGTCTTTCTTCTTTTGAAATGCTTCTGTTCATATCTTTTGCCCAATTTTGTTCATCCTGAAGTTGACTTCAGGATCAAACTTCAGGATCAAACTTCATCCTGAAGTTTCTAGGAGAGAATTCTTTCTTGCCTCTTCCAGCTCTTGCAGCTTCTGGTGGCTCCAGGCATTTCTTGGCTTGTGGCCACATCGCTGTAATCTCTGCCTCCATCTTCACATGGCCTTCTCCTCTGTGTCTGTAGTCTCTTCTGGCTCTTAGAAGGACACCTGCCATTGGATTTAGGACCCATATCTTTTGCCCAATAGGGTTGTTTATTTTTTCTTGATGATTTGCTTGAGTTCTTTATAAATTCTGGTTATTAGCCCCTTATCAGATATGTAACTTGAGAATATTTTTTCCCGTTCTGTGGATTGTCTATTTGCTTTGTTGATTATTTCCTTAGCTGTGCAGAAGGTGTTGAGTTTAATCAAGTCCCACTTATTAATTTTTGTTGTTCCCATGATTGCCAATTGGGGTCTTAGTCATAAATTCTTTGCTTAGGCCAATATCTAGAAGAGTTTTTGTTTTCCAATTCATTTAGTTCTTCTCTGACCTTCGTTATTTCCTTCTGCTGGCTTTGAGTTTGGTTTATTCTTCCTTTTCTCATTCCTTGAGGTGTGACAGTAGGTTGTTAATTTTGTCTATTTGATGTAAGTATTTAAGGCTATGAAGTTTTCCTTGAGGAATACTTTTTGACAGCTGTGTCCCCTTTGTCATTCATCTCAGAGAATTTTTTGAGCTCCATCATAATTTCATCCTTGACCCAATAATAATTCAGCAGCAGGTTGTTTAATTTCCATCACTTTGTTTAGGTTTGAGTGTTTTTCCTGTGATTGATTTCTAGTTTTAGTCCACTGTGGTCTGAGAAGGTTCATGGTAGGATTTCAATCTTTTTGAATTTGTTTAGACCTATTTTGTGGCCTAAGATATGATTGGTGTTGGAGAAAGTCCCATGTGCTGCTGAGAAGAATGTGTATTCTGTAGTTTTGGAGAAGAATGTTCTGTAAATGTCTATTAGATCCATTTGATTTAGAGTTTGGTTTAAGTCTATTATTGTTTTATTTATTTTCTGCTTTGATGATTTGTTGAGCTCTGACAGTGGGATGTTGAGGTCCCCAGTGGTTATAATGGTGTTGTTTATTTCTTTTCTTGGCTCTAGTAAGATTTGGTTTATGTATCTGGGAGTGTCTACATTGGGTGCATATATGTTTAGGATTATTATATCTTCTTGTTGGATAGCTCCCTTTACCATTATATAATGACTCTCTTTGTCTTTCTTTACCTTTGTTGGCTTAAAGTCAATTTTATCTGATATGAGGATGGCTATACCTGCTCTCTCTTGGTTTCCATTAGTGTGGAATAATTTTTTCCATCCTCTCACATTTAGTCTATGTGCACCCTTGTGGTTTAGATATGTTTCCTGGAGACAGCAGATATTTAGGTTGTGTTTTTTCATCCATTCACCCAGCCTATGTCTTTTAAGAAGAGCACTCAGTCTGTTCACATTAATTCATAGCATTGATATATGGGATGTTGGTCCATTCATCCTGTTGGGTAGTCCCTTATTGCTTAATTTATCTCTTGTTCTATTTTTTTAGGACTTGTGAGTTTGTATCTTTTGTTTTTTGTTTTGTGGGGGTTTTTAGGTGTATTTATGCTGGTGGGTATCTCTTGTGCTGGTTTGTGTATAATGCTGTTTTGAGTATTTCATACAGAGCAGGTCTGGTCATGGCAAATTCCTTCAGTGTTTCCTTGTCTGGAAAAGACTTAATTTCTCCATCTATTGTGAAAATTAGTTTTGCAGTACACAAAATTCTAAGCTGCCAGTTGTTCTGTTTAAGTTGATTGAAGATGGGGCCCCAATCCCCTCTGGTTTGTAAGGTTTCAATTTCCTTGTGGGTAGAGCACACTACTGTAGCTCATTGTATTCTCCTGGGGGTGTGAAACTATTTTGTTTTTCCATGTTTCCAGTGTTCTTTTGCTTCTCATCTAGCTCCTGTTCTCTCAGCCCTGGGTTGATCGGATTGCAGGGCACCTGTTCTCCTTTGCTGGGGATTCTCTCAAACCAAGTCTAGGGGTGATGACTGCTCAGAGCTAGGGGCTCCTGAGTGAAGTTTTGGAACTGAAGGATGTTCTGCCAGCCCAGCAGTACTGGTGGGAATTCAGTTGTGTGGTCTTGGTGACTGGTGACCACTCTGGAGTCTCAGGGGTGGAATCGAAGGCCTGGTGAAGACCCATGAGTTACAGAGGTAAAGCCTCAGACTCGGGCACAGTGAGAGCTTCAGAGCTTGTTCTGGAGATTTCAGGGGCAGAACTGCCAATATTGGGGAGGGGGGCTATTCTACCAATGTGGGGACTGCTGATGCCTAGTCACACAGGTGGGGGTTTGTCTCAGCAGTCCAGGGTCTGCATTGGCAGACCAGGGATGCCAGTCAGCTGAGGTTCTCCCCCCACTGCTAGGATCCACTGAGGCAGTTGCCTCAAATGGTGCCTGTGGCATCTGAGGCTCTGCCAATGTTCAGTTCCCACACCGCAGAGAAGTCATACTCAGCCCTCAGTCACAGGGCATGACATGGGAAAGTGTTTGTTCCCTCCCTGGCCTGGCTGGGGTGATGCAAAAGTTACTGCTGGATGACTGGATCCTGAGCAGACCTGGCTCTGTGCACCAGGGCTATCAGTAGGTTGTCAGTTGCAGAAGTCTGAGATTGTCAGGCACCAACTCGCTGCTGCACCTGCTCTCCAGTGGAATGTCTCTGCACAGACTGTGAGCAGCTCCCCAATCAGCCCAAAGGTCTGCAGTAGAAGAGGGAGACCCCTCACAGATCAAGCTGCCTGTAACTTTTGTTTCACTCCTAAAACAAAACAAAACAAAACAAAACAAAACAAAACAGTGTCCCCTCAGGTTGCCTCTATCCCACTATCTTCACCTCTTCCCAGCAGTATGAATAGTATTGAGACCCCCAGCTTAATCTCTGAGATAGTGGGTGATACCTGTGAATAAGAATCAGCCACACCCTGTTTGACTGAGTTGATAAACACTGTAATGAGCTATAGAGTTGTTCTCCCTGTCAGTGGCTGATGCTTGCTGGAGAGAGCCAACTGCAGAGATGTTCTTTTGTGCCTGTGGTGAGCTCTAGTCACTCAGGTGTAGTGCTTGAATGCCCTAGGCTTTGGGAGGGGCCCCGTAGTTCCCAGAGGGTTGCTTGGACCCCACCACAGCAAAAGTGGGGGGGGGGGCAAGGCTGAGAATGGTTAGGTTGTGTGAACCTGGAAGGCTCTGCAAAGCCTCAGCAGGGCTCAGAGGTTGTTTTCCCAGCCACTAGGGAGAGCTCCTGGGAGTAGAGTCAAGGCAGTTTCTCCAGACCAGAAGGGATGGTCATGGGGCAGGGGCCACAAATCTCCAAAGCCCTAGAGCCATGCTTGGTTGCTATGGCACCCAGGCTGGGATCTTCCCTGCCATAAGACCTGCCCTAGTCCAAAAGTGAAATAATAAATAAATAAATAAAAACAAGCAAGGATTGCTTCTTCCTTTTATCAACAGTAAACAGTCTATAATGATAAGGTGATATGATTTTTTAATAAACAAATATATCAAAGTTTAAAAAAGCACTGTTTTTAAGCCCCAGCAGTGCACCAAGTTTATTTCCCCAGTCTCTAGGGAAAGCCACTGAGAGGAAAATCAAGACAGGTGCTCCAGACCAGGAGGGCTGGGTGTAGGGGAGGGGGCGCAAATCCCCAATGGCCCAGGTGCCTATTGTGCCATGCTTGGTTGCTATGGCTCCCCAGGCTGAGATCTTCCCACTGGAAGCACCCATCCTGGTTCGACAGCATGGCTTTCCTGTGGGGGGATGGGCGCTCTCCCAGATCACTGCGTCTCAGACCCCCACAGTTTTCCCCCCGTCAGTTCTGCCTGCATGCGCTCTCTCACCTTCCAAGTCCAACTCCCAAACCTCCCTCTTGTGCACCCCGGCAGCCTGCTCAAATCTGGGTGGCACTGGATCCAGCTCGTGTATCTGACCTGCTGGCATGCATCTCCATGAAAGGCTGGTGGGCAGGAAGCTCCCAGATAGGGCACCCCAGGCCCACTGCAGGTCCTCAAGAGGTAAGGCATGGACCCCATTCTCTGTGGACCTCTCAGACTGGAATAGGTGCCAGCTGGGAGGGGTAGCCACTCAGCAACTTCTCAATTCAGACTGCTCTCCTGCTTGCAGTGGGTGTAGGAGGGGAGGGGAATGATAAGTGTCTGAAAGGAAGAAAGCCAGCTCTCCAGCCTCTCCAGTCACCTTCCTTGGAGGGGAGTCCCACACAGAATGTCCAAGCTCTGGGATCATGCACATTCTCCCCACAATTCTGTTGTTGCCACAATGCTTGGACTCCTGGGGGTGGAAAAGACTCCAAATAACTTGGTAGCCCACTGATCACTGAAGGAATGTGAGGGGGTAGAGAGGGATTCCCCCTTACCCTTTCACTGGACTCCAAGACAAGAATCTCTTTCTCTCGTTTCAAGTTACCAAGCTTGCAATTTGTTACAGCAGTCCTAGGAGACTAATACAGAGGGCATCTAAGGAAAAAGTAGTTAAGCAGAGAGAACAACAAGGTGAGAGAACAACATAATAAGGTTTGAACAAAAACTTTGAACAACAAGTACAAAGGCCCTGAGGCAGGTCTTTTTCCTGCCTGCTTGGGAAGGAGCAGGGAGGCCTGTGTATCTGGGGTAGAGGGAGTGATGTGCTCTCTGCAGCTGAAGTGACGCTAAAGGTGTTAGCTGCTGGAGACTCTCTGCTGACAACAGTTCCCACAGTTGGGCAGCAAGTCCTTCCTGGAAGAGGCAGCTGGGGGGATGCATCTCCATGTCTAACGCAAGCAGTGAGTCTAAGTGAGACAGCTATTGCAAAACAATGATGGCTTGGACCAGGTTAATGGGAGTGGAAATGGTGAGATTCTGAATAACTTTTTAAGGAATAGAGATAGCTGGATTTATGGTGGATTGGATGCAGGATATACAATAAGGATATACAATAAGAGGGAGGTCAAGGATGACTATAAGTATTTTGGCCTGAACAACTAGAAAAATGGAGCCGCCATCAATTGAGATGGGGAAGGCTACAGATGGTTCAGGTTTGGAGGAGAAGATCAGAGTTTGGTTTTGAGCAGGATTAATCTTGAGATTAAGATGTTTATTAAACATCCTAGTCCAGATATCAGATAGTCACATATCTGATCTAGAGATGTAAATTGAGCAGGATTTTTGGATTTATTTTTAAACTTACAACAAATTTTTCTCTTTTTGTTATACAGTTTTATGTGTTTTGAAAAATGAGTGGAGTCATGTAACCACCACCACAATCAAGATACAGATGTGTTCCATAGTTTTAAAAAAATTCCCTCATACTGATCCTTTGTAATCAGACTCCCCCACCATCGCCAGCCCTTGGCAGCCATTA
Organism: Microcebus murinus; assembly: GCF_040939455.1. Lineage (NCBI taxonomy): Eukaryota > Metazoa > Chordata > Mammalia > Primates > Cheirogaleidae > Microcebus > Microcebus murinus. The sequence goes on from NC_134136.1 coordinate 118,164,731, forward strand.
ATCTATTCTCTGTGCCTATAGTTTTCCCTTTTCCAGACAGTCATATAAATAAAATCATACAGTATGTAGCATTTTGAATCTGGCTTTCTTCACTCAGCATAATACCTTTGAGATTCAATCATGCTGCTATATTTATCAACAGTTCATTACTTTTTCTTCTGAGTAGTATTCCACTGTATGGATGTACCAGATTTTGTTCACCCATTCAGCCACTGAAGGACATATGGGTTGCCTCCACTTATTAGCAATTATGATAAAGCTGGTATAAATATTCATGCACAGGTTTTTGTATCAATGAAAGTTTTCAGTTTTCTTGAATATGCAACTAGGAATTGGATTGTTGGATCATATAATAGGTGCATATTTAACTTTATAAGAAACTGAAAAACTGTTTTCCAAAGTAGCTGTACCATTTTACATTTTCACAAGCAATGTCAGATATTTTATTTATTTACCATTCTAATGGGTGTGTATGAGTTTCTCATTGTAATTTTCATTTGCTTTTCCCTAATGAGTAATGATATTGAGTGTCTTTTCATGTGCTTATTTGCCATCTAAATATCTTCTTTGGTAAAGTATCCATTCAAATATTTGACGATTTTTATTTGGGTTATTTGCTTTTATATTGTTGTGTATGGAAAATTTCTTAAAAGTCCTTTGTCAGATATGTGATTTGTAAATACATTCTCCAAGCCTGTGGTTTGTCTTTTTACTCTTTGAAAAGTATCTTTGGTGGAGCAAAAGTTTCAAATTTTGACAAAATGCAGTTTATCTCTCTTTTGTTTTTTCTTTTACAAATCATACTTTTGGTGTTATAGCCAATAGCTCATTGCCTAATTCAGGGTCACAAAGATTTTCTCCTTTATTTTCCTTTTAAAGTCATATCGATTTAGGCATTACATTTAGGTATATGAACCATTTTGAGTTAATAATTGTATAAGGCTTCAGGTATAGTCAAGGTATATTTTGTTGCATAGGGGTATATTGTGTTAGTCCATTCAGGCTGCTATTTAAAAATACCACAAACTAGATTGCTTATAAACAACAGAAATTTAGTTCTCACAGTTCTGGAGGCTAGGAAGTCCTAGATGAAGGCATTGACAGATTTGGTGTCTGGTGAGATCCCATTCCTCATAGGCAGTGCCTTCTTGCTATGTCCTCATAGTGGAGGGGACAAGTCACCTCTCTGGGGCCTAGTTTGTAAAGGCACTAATACCATTCATGAGGGCTTTTCATGACCTAATCACCTCCAAAAAGGCCCCAACTCTTAATACTATCACCTTGAGGGTTAGGTTTCAACACATGAATTTGTGGTCGTGGGGAGGACACATTCAGATCATAACAGGTATCCGATTATTCCAGCACCATTTGTTGAAGTTATGCTCTTTTTTTTTCTTCAATCTCTGTTTCTTTCATTTTTAAAAACTCTTCTTTTCTCTTAGTTTTGCAGAATTGCTCATTTCTATTGATCTATTTTCAAATTCCCTTAATTTTTTTCTGTATCATCTCCATGCTACTTTTGAGCCCATACAGTGTTTTTTTAATTTGAGATATATTTTTCAGTTCTAAAATTTCCATTTTTTTAAATATAGTTTCTATTTTTCTCTTGAGAGCTTCTATCTTTCCATTCATTTCAAGAATGTTCACCCTTACTTCATGGAACATAGTTATAAGAGTTGCTTCAAAGTCTTTGCCAATTCCAACATTTGGATCAGGATCATAATGGTGTCGGCATCTTTTATTGTCCCTCCCCTTGAGAATTGGTCCTGTTTCCTTGTATATTGAATAATTTTAGATTAAATTTTGTACATATTAACCATTATGTTATAAGGCTATATTGCCATACAGTGGAAGATCCTGTTAAGATCTTCTTGAGAATGACAATAGATTTCATTGCTATTTTAGCAGGAAATAAGCATGAATAGGTTAAGACCACACCACAAGTTTTGTCTCACTTTCTGTGAGCAGTGGTTCAAATGTCATTTTAGGATTGAATGTCATTGTTTTTATCATCTAATGTATGTGACACTTAGGAGTTTGTATGGGACTTAGGAGTAAACCATTCCTATCATAGCTCAATTCTCAAAGACTTTACTTCTTTAGGTCTGTGTTGCTCACACACAGCTGGCTTGTGAGGAGTCCAGGACTTGTGTCAGTTCATACACAGAATTAAGGGAATTCCCTTTCCCAGCTCTCTCCTGTCTGAGATTTTCTCCACACTCTCTGGCTCCCATGGTCCCCTTTCCCCATTTCCTTTGGCCAGAAAAATGGATTTTCCTCAGAATTTTAACCTTCCCCTCAATTGCACTGTCACACATTTCTAAGTCACTGGAGCCATCTTCAAGGTGAAGCAGTAAGAGAAAAAGAGAAAAAATGATGAGAATTTCTCCCACACTCTTCACACACAGGGACTTCTTTTCCTGGTTCTATTAGAGAAACAAGTGTTAGGTACATTGTCACCGTATCAATGCAGATCCGTGACTGGGGCTGGCCTCAAGACAAAGCCAGGAGAGACAAAAAGGAAAAGAATTGGGATTCCCCTAAACCCTCTGACTCTCAGGATTTCCTTTCTCCAGTCCTTTGGCAAGAAAGATAGGGATTTCCATTGGAGTTTTGGGTGGTCATTCCCACCTCAAAGTTCCGTGACTCAGGCCATCAGGCCACTCTCACATCAACTCAGGAAATAGAAGAGGAAAAAAAAAAAAAAGAAGAAACAGCAATCTCACTGGTACTGATCCTTCTTCAATTTTTGACTTCCCTCTCCTATCCACTTGCTATTGTTTCTTTTTCAGAGTTCTCTGGTAGTTACTTTGTGTATTCTGTCCAGAGTTTCCATATATAATTGGTAGGAGAGATAAACTAAGTAGACTTATCCATTTTGGCTGGCCCTGGACGTTCTGGGAGTTTTGTGTATGCATGTGAGTGTATGTGTCTCTGTGTGTGATATTTATGATATAGTAATGATTTAGATTGGATATTTATGGTATTGAAACTATTCATATTGAATGAGGTCACGATGAAAGGAATGAGTTTAGATAGAAAAGAAAAAGAAAACAGGCCCAAGAACTGAGGCCTGTAGTATTCCAACAGTTAGAGGTCAGTGACTGAGAAGGAATTACCAGAGATATGATGAAAAGATCCAAAAGCCAAGAGCCAATGAGCAAAGTGTCCTGGTTGCCAAGAAGAGCATTTTAAGGGGCAGGGAGTGATCCCCTAGGTCAAATGCTGCCAATGAGTAATTCAAAGACTGAGAATTTATCTTTGAATAATTCCTATGGCTGTGGGGGAAATTAAGTGAGATGATATATAGAACAGCTCACTGTGTGCCCAAGAAGTAGAAAGCATTATGAAGTTCCTGAGCATCCTGCATCCCTGTCTTTGCCCATTTGGTTTCTTTGTCTGGTGTGCTCTCCTCTATTTATCCATATTGTGAGTCAACTTGGATTCCATTTGTTCTCTGAAACCTTTTCTGAGTACTCTAAATCTTAGGGGCTTTCCGCCCCTCTGGGGTCTCCTGACTCATGTGATCTGTGCTACCAAACTACAGAAAGCAACATGGTGTGTGGAAGCTTGCTTCCAGCATCAGACTGACTGCCCTTGAATACAGCTCTATCACTCACTAGCTGGATGAACTTAAGGAAATTTCTTAACCTTTCTGAGCCTCTATTTCCTCATCTTTAAAATCAGGATAAACACAACTACCTCATCTGCACTATTGTGAGTAATAAATATAGAAAATATATGTAAAACCTTTGGGGTTCAGCAGATGGTGGTCCTTTCTCCTCTTTCCTGCTTACACCTTAGGATTGTCTCATGTGTGCTAGCCTGGTCTCACCAATTGGTGTCTTGAGGGCCAAGGTTATACCTCAGTGTTCCTTTCTGTTCCCTATTGCATTGAGCATGTCAGTGGGTTCCACTAGCACTTGAATGGCATCAGAAGTATTTTATAATCCAGGGTATGAATTGTAATCTGTCAAAAAGAAACAGCTGTGATGTCTGGTTTGCAGGTAGCAAATCATCAGGAATGCTTAGCATGTCTGGACCATTTCACAGAGAATGTCTGAAATGGAAGGTATTTCTTTCTAGGTAGGCATCTTTCATCCAAGGAAAGCTCAAATCTTGTTTTGATGGCGAAAATTACAAATTTCATTACTATGAAATTTGAGATATCAAGGGAATGAAAGACATAAAGTAGGTAAAAAATGAATAGAAAATTAATTTCAGCAAAGCTAAAGCAAGCAGATTTGGGAGAACTCAGAGGCTGAGGCATTGTAAAGTGGTGGAAAGAGCACTGGGTAGACAATCAGAGGAACTGGTGGCTCTGGTCTCATTTTTGCCCCTTACCACTTGAGTAATTTTGACTGAGTTGATGAACCACCTTTCCTGACCCCCCCCTCCCCCACAAACACAGTATGGTCTCTTCTCTGAAATAAGGAAGCAGGGCATTGGATGAGTGATCTGAGTTCCCTTTCAACTCAAAGACCCATTCATTCAATACACATTCATTAAGGTTTTCTACATGCTTGGTACCAGAAAAGACACTGAAATACAAAGAAGAAAACTATGAAATTCAGTAGTCATTTCTCTGAGGGAAAACCATAAGTATATTAAATTTCATACATTATATCCTCTCAATCAATATAAGAAAATAAACAAAGTTGTTTCCTATTTCAACCATTGTTCCTATAATAACCAACTTTCTGCATGACCAAATGCAAAAACTACAATGAATCTAAAGAAACAGTCTGCTTTTCTTGTTCTTCCTCTCACTTAGACAAAACCATACTCCATATTGAATTGCCCCTAAAAGACACCAGGCCTGTGCTTCTCAGGGTCACAAATGGTGACTTGCTAGCTCACCTATGTCCCAATCTCCTTTTCTGAAATAATTGTCACAGTTGTTCTGATAAAAAGGAGATTCTTTCAGGGAGACATTGACCTTTTTTAGGGAAAAATTAATTTATAGTAAATCAATTTTATGCTTTGTTTTTGGTTTACATCAGCCTCACTTCTGGATTAGACTGAGGTTGGGTACACTGGACCATTACTGTGATTTATTATGAGCTGATTACCTGGCCAATTGTTCCCTTACTGAAATAAGGTGAGAAAAGTCAAACTAACCTTCCATTCACTGGAAGGTATTTCAAATGATGGTTCCGTTTATGTTTGCACAGAGACTCTGGGGATCACAGATAATCATTCTGTGTGATGTGATGCCCACAGCTACCTATCTGTCTCCAAGAGCCCATCCACTTGCAATCATTTATCGCTTCTCTTTGGCCATGCATGTGGGTGAGCAGGCAGCTTGGAGGGGGAAGGTTTGGGAGGCCAGGGCTGCTGCAACAAATCAGGGTCTCTAATGCCAAGATGCATGCTCATTTTTTTTTTAATTTTTTTTTTATTTTGGCATATTATGGGGGTACAGATTTTAAGGTTTCAATAAATGCCCATTTCCCCCCCTCCCCCCAAAAGCATGCTCATTTTTGTGCTTTAATTTATTGCGAGGTTTTATTATTATCGTTCACACAAGGAAAGGCTACATTTCTTTTTCCAGGGTAAGAAAAGGCAAGATTGGACGTTTTAGTCTCCTGAAATAAAGGCCTAAAGAACAGTGAAGCTCGCACTGGTGGTGGCAGTGGAGGAGGGAGGGAAAGCTTTGAAATCAGCAGCTCACCCAGGTATGGCTTGCCTAGAGATGATACTGTCTGTGGGAGAACAACACACGTTTTCAGTCCTCATACACACCACCTTGCTTTCCTGAGTTCAAAAGGCCATTGTAAGTCTAAGACTCTAACTTGGTTTTTCAATTTTAAAGTAGCTACATTTCTAATCAGAAATCTATAGGGGCATAAGATTTGGCTTTTATCTCAAGCCTCCCCCAGTGAGTTACTGAACTCCCTCAAGCCTTTCTTAGCAACCTTGTGTGACCATATGAGGTGGGGAAAAAACCTTCTGATATACTGTTTCATCTAATCCCTGCTTTTCATAAGCTCCTTAGATTTTACTTTGTTACACTGGGAAGTAGAATGATTCTGAGGCTTTCTTATATTTCAGAAGGGGAAACTTTTGGATATGCCAATAATGGCTAACCAGCCTACAAATATGTTAGCATTTCTTCTCATTAGCACATAATCTCAGCTGTTAACTTGGACTCTCTAGAGAGAAGAGTCAAGTGTCAGCAAAGAGTATTCGTGCAGGGTGGCTTAAGATGGGCCTACTACAGTGCCTTAATACCTACACTAAAACTCCTCTGGGTAGAGTGATGTGGAGAACATGCTTATAGAGGAAAGAAAAAAAAAGTGGAAAGGAAAAAAAAAGTGGTCAGGTTTATTTATTGGAAATTAATATGCCTCTTTGGGGACTAGTTTCATGACAAGTTGTGTCATTTGTATTTCTGGCTGGGGGTCTGTACACAATGGCCGTTCATTTTCTCAGGTGCTGTGAATTCCCCATGAGAAAGTCTTCATCCACCATTAGCCTCATCCCTAATGGCCTATATTAATTTATAACTGAGGGGAATTGCAAAAATGCACCATGTTTCACAGAAGCAAGGCGAGCTTTAGCAACCCTTTTAAAGTCATAATAAATTAAGGGGCAAAGAATGCCCATATTTATCTTGCATCATTTTAATAGTTATTGCTGCTATTTTTCTTATGCTAGCTTAATTAAGATATGTCTTTGGGGAATTAACTTCTGTTGGAAAAAGGCAGAATTTTTAAAAATGCTTGGTCTTATTTCTGTGAATAAAGAATAGGTACCGTGGGTCGGCCAGATGATAGAGAGAGAGGTAGAGAACTCTGGCCTGGGAGTCTCATGCCCATTCTGCCACAGGCTAGCCAGGTGACTTGAATATTACTTTCCCCCTCTGGGCCCCAGATCTGGAGATAGAAGAAGTTTGAGAAGCCAATCTCTGAGGCCCTACCCCCAGCTCTTTGATCATCATCAGGTTGATAACTAAGCAATCAAGCCAATCACTGCCAGATTTGTTCATATCAATCATGAAATCCACCAAATCACTAAAACCTATGTTGATTTTTAATGACTGAACTCAGTAGGCCCTTCAGTATTTAGATCGATCATTCCACAGCTGGTTGTTATGACAACCGGAAGCATTGTTGCAAAAGCCAAGGACTTGGTGGAGAGAAATGGACGTGACCAGAGGCCCCTCTGCTCCAGGAGCTATAAAGGGGCTGAGTTGGCCCTGTGGATTTGTTCTCTCTGGCCCAGGGCTTACACTGGCCCCATTAGTCTTTCTGTCTGACATGAGGTTTTGTGCTTACTCATTTTATGACAGCTCTGTATTTAATCTACAAAGCAACCTTGGTTAACTTGAAAAGTCCCTTGGTGTGGCCAACTATAGCCTGCTCTTCAAGCTAATTATTTTTTTGTTTAGGAAAAATATTCATACGCCTAGTAAATTCTTGTGTGTGTACATCTTTATTGTCATATTAATTCTATATGACATACCTCAAGCAATAACTCAATCTGGCTGGTTGAGAAAGGCATACAATGCCCCTTTAAGATTTTGTGGTCACAAAAGGTTTCCTCTTTGCAGTTCCTCTTGAAAAGGAGGAACTGATCAAAGATAAATAATATAGCAATCATTCTAGACAAGCTCTCCTTCAATAGGCCCCACTGCACCAAGCAGGACATTGACCATCACCACTTACAGTAAATCACTAGACTGTGAAGCCATGTTTGCCAGTCAGAAATATTTCCTCACCACACCAGCTCTGTTTGATTGGTTGTGGGTTTGTGCAGTTCCTGGCACAGGGAGAGCCTTTTCCTCCTCTGCCAGGTTTCTTTCAGATTCGCTACAGCCTAGTTTCAACTCTGGCTTGGAAGCCAACCCACAAAACTACCTTTCCAATTGTTCCTTTTGGCCCAGAGAATGTCATCCAGTTTCCTGTGAAGGCCTCAGTCAAAGGCCTTGTTGTTCTCAGAGCTGGTGCCCCAGTGGGACAGGCTGTTGCCAACCACGTCTCCTTCACCCACCCCCGCCCTAGAGACTGTTGGGGGACTTTGAGTTCCCACAGACACACAAGCAGGCACTGAGAGTCTGGGATGCCACTGGACAAGGTCACAGGATGTAATTATGGGGTTCTGAAACTCATGACTTATAAAGATCCTGGTCAAGTTGACTCTGAAAATAAAAAAGAAAGGTTGTCAAGCAACAGCAAATAATAATAATATGCATTAGGTCTCAAACTAACACAAACTAATTTGGGATTTCAGGCCACTTAGCAAGAGTCCTCTATTTATCTTCCCAAACTCTATCCTTCCCCCTGTCCACACACACAATGTTCCTTTTCTCAGGAAGTAATCTCTGTTAAAAAGCTTTTATTGCCCACTTTATGGAGATTTCATTCTCAGATTTACAATACTTCTCAGACTTCACACACATAAGCAATGATATCTTGATTTCTGAAGGGGGATTAGCTGCTGTTTGTTCAAAAGAAGACACAATTTGGCCAATGCTCTGATTTCTTTAGGGGAAGACTTTGTCCCTGGAACTGAGACAGGGATAGTGCTCTAAAAGCCATGTGGTCAGTGGTGGCCAAATCTCACATGAACTAAGTCACGTCAGCAAACAGGTTGCTGTTGCTCCTCACCCCACCCCTCCCCATCCTTACCTCTCTCTTCACTGCTCTCACTTGCTTGATAATGGGATGGGAGATGTAAAGCCAAAATATGTATAAAGTATACTTCTCATGCAGAACACAGACCAAGGCAAAAAGAATGCGGGGATGGGGGAGGGGGATGAAATAATAGCTCATGTCTTTACAGTCTCTCGCCAGGGATGTTATGATAGGCTGATCACTGGTCTCCAAGCTTCCAGCTTCTCCTCTACTCCCTAATCCAGTAATTCTCAAAATCTGGAGGCATCAGAATCACCTAGAGGGCTTGTTAAAACACAAGTTTCTGGGCCCCAACCTTAGATTGTCTGATTTAGTATGTCTGGGAAAGAGGCAAGAATTGGCATTACTAAATAGTTCCCAGATGATTTTTATGTTCATGGTCTGGGAACTACACTTTGAGAAGCACTGCTCTAATCTATTCTCTCTGTTTCCAGAGTGAACCTCTAGCATAGGAGTCTGAGCAAACAGTCAGCAGCACCCAGTTACCATGGAATAAAGTCTCACCTCAAACATGGCATTTAGGGCCTCCACAACATGGTCCTAGATGATTTGTGCAGCCACAACCTCACACATCCTGTGCGCTAGCTCTTACATTGGGTTCCCTCAGAAGCAAACCCAGAGACCAGACTTTGAAGAGCAATGCCAGGAAGCAATAGTATGAGAGGCAGTATGTGAAACAGGGAAGGAAAGAAAATCAATACATGGTAAGTTAACTAGATGATTACTGCTGTGGGCAACTGGGGAGCTCAAACTCACTGGAGGTCTCTGAACACTGCAGAGAGCATACCTCAAAGCTTTCCTGCCTGAGGGAGTGAGGGGCCTGGGGTATTTTCCACCAATTTCAGATAGTCTCTGGTTGTGGAACTACTTCTAGACTCATACATTACTCATCACTTCTGACATGCCCTGTACAAAAGTCTAGCTTACTTTGGTGGCCAGAGAAAGTCCTCAGATAGAGTCCCAGGCACTTGAAGTAGGAAGCTATCGGGTCAAGGTCAATGGGAATGGTGAGAGCTGAGGGCTCTTTGATGGGATGCCAATAGCCTCTGCTCTATTAGCCCACCCTGGTCTTCATGCCCAGCTTACTCTCACATCTGCTTTTCTGTACAGAGCCCCAAGCCTACTTTCTTCTACTCTGGCTCTCTGGAAGATAGAGCTTAGAACTGGGCTGAGCCTATACTTTGAGGATTGGTGGGCAACAACCTGGATGACTCAATAGAAGTTTGCACGGGCCAGGCACAGTGGCTCATGTCTGAATCCTAGTACTTTGGGAAGCCAAGATGGGAAGATTGCTTGCAGCCAGGAGTTTAAGACCAGCCTGGGCAACACAGTGAGACCCTGTCTCTACAAAAAAATAAAAATAAAAAATAAAAAAAATTAGCCAGACGTAGTGGCAAGTACCTGAAGTCCAAGCTATGTGGGAGGCTGAGGTGGAAAGATCACTTAAACCCAGGAGTTGTAAGCTGCAGTGAGCTATGAGGACACCATAGCACTCTAACCAGGACAGCAGAGCGAGACCCTGTTTCAAAGAAAAAAAAGTTAAGGATGTGTATATTGTAATCTCCAGAGCAATCACTTAAAAAATACAAAAAAGTCTTGCTGTTTTACTTCATGAGTTTAAACAAAATATTATTCAGCTATAAGAAACAATGGTGATATAGCACTTCTTGTATTTTCATGGATAGAGCTGGAACCCATTCTACTAAGTGATGTATCTCAAGAATGGAAAAACATGGCTGGGCACAGTGGCTCACCCCTGTAATCCTAGCATTCTGGAAGACTGAGGCGGGTGGATTGCTTGAGGTCAGGAGTTCGAAACCAGCCTGAGCAAGAGCAAGACCCTGTCTCTACTATAAATAGAAAGAAATTAATTGGCCAACTAATATATATAGAAAAAATTAGCCGGGCATGGTGGTGCATGCCTGTAGTCCCAGCTACTCGGGAGGTTGAAGCAGTAGGATTGCTTGAGCCCAGGAGTTTGAGTTTGCTGTGAGCTAGGCTGACGCCACGGCATTCACTTTAGCTTGGGCAACAAAGCTAGACTCTGTCTCAAAAGAAAAAAAAAAAAAGAATGGATAAACAAGCACCACATGTACTCACCAGCAAATTGGTATTAACGGATCAACACTTAAGTGGGCATATAGGAATAACATTTATCGGGTGTCGGGGGGGCGGGAGGGAGGGGCATGGGCAATATACGTAACCTTAACATTTGTACTCCCATAATATGCTGAAATTTTAAAAAATTGTTTTCTTGAGATAGAAAAAAAAAAAAAGAAGTTTTTATGACCACAGGGGCAGGTGGTAAGTAGAAACAGCAGCTCTAAGAGGCCATGGGCACTGGGAAAGATGCTGCAGGGTGGGTGGTGGCATGAGGTGCTGACAAAGCAGCTGAGCTATCTGCAGGCACTGTCTTTGGAGATCATCAATTTGGGACAAAATTTGAGCCCTTTCACCTTCTTTAGGCCAGTGGCAGCTACCTGCCCTGCAGTGATTATGAAATACAATAGAATGTAGGAGAAAATAGTGGAATTAGTGCATCCCATTACCCAAATGAGAACTTGTAAAGAGTGTAGGCTAGAAAAGAATGCCTACGTGTCACTGCTTAGCTCGTTCCTGGATATCTTTAAAAACTCATGGATGTGGTCACTGGGCCTGTACTTTGGTACTTAGGTGAAGTGCTGCCCCTCTCAAGTGCTGAGAGGACTCCCTCCTTAGCCTTTGCCTCAAACATTGAGCCTAAGAAACTGTTAATATCTTAAGAACTCAAGAGCATAGAGTACTAGGATCATCAACAAGTCCACAGTGTTTTCTCCCTTGATTTTCAGACAGACCTCTTGTTCTGCTATTGGGGTTATGAGAGTGCAGATTTATGGCTCACTTAAAGTGATTCCAAAAAGTAAATGTGTGTGACATGGGTTGTGTGGGTGGGCAAGAAAGACAAGAATAATAAGCAACAAAAAATTCCCATTTAATGTTATATGGTAACTTAATATTTACTATACAAAAAATAAAATATGTTCTCTTAAACAAAAATGGAATTTTTTTCCTAAGGAAATTTCTGACCCAAACAGTCTTATAAAATGTTAGCGAGTAGCTGTTTATGTCCTTTTTTCTTTTAAATTGGCTTATCCTTTTTAATCATGGTTGAAGTGATATATGCATGAACTTTGCAAGGCATAAGAAAACATAATTTACTTGACATGATTTGGGGAGAGAAAAACTGAAATATATAAAACAACCCTCAACCGCATTATTTAGAAAGAAGAAAATCAGAGACACTAATTGCCCATGATGGCTATTTATACAATGCACCACTCGGGTGAAGGGATACTGGCTGCTCTTGAAATAGGCAGTTTAAATTTGATCCAGAAGGCAACCAGTGGAGCCAGTAAAGACACATAATCTGGGAGGTGAGATGTTTTCTCTGTTAAAGTTCAGCTATTGAGAGGGTAAAGAAACAAGAACAGGCCCTAAGTGTAGTTTAGAAATCTCAAGTGAAAGTGCAGAGTGGAAAAACTTTTTCCCCTTTCCTAGTTCATTCCCCTGCTTGATGTCCTTCCTTTAGATGGCCACCATCCTGAAGATGGCTCCTAAATGTCCCAAGCTCAACTGGACAATGACTCCTGTTCCAGAACAATCTTTTTTTTCCTCCACATCAACGAAAACATACCTGATCTGTTTCTTAACCTTCAAAAGTTTGCTGTGGGATTGATTAGCTACCAGCTATAATCTAATAAACAAATTCCCATGAAGGAGATAAGCACTATTGGTGGCATAGGGAGATTCAATCAATTTCCCATTTCAATCTGGGTATCACATAAGAAGGTGCTATTTTTCTTAAAGGATTCTGTTACTGTGAACACTCAAATTAAAGTGAAGAAATGCGCCTGAGAGATCTCTAATGTTTTGAGGATTCTAGTGGTTCTCAAAGAGTTGTGATGAGGAATATATTCAATTGCCAAATCATTTTGTTCACAGGGTTTAAATTGCAGGATTCTATTATACAGAGAAAGGAAAGAGGGCTATACTCTGTATTCTTCCAAATACATAGGTTTGCTTGAATTTCTTAAAAATAAAAACTCTTAAGGGAGTTACCTAAGAATTCTCACTTTTAATAAATTAGAAATGTATTTTCATCTTTCACTGGTAGAATATAAGTTCTACTTTCTATTTCTCAAATCATTCCTTCAGGCAGTGTACCTGGAACCACGTTGGTAAGCCTTAAGGTATCTTTTTTTTTTTTTTTTTTTTACTCACTGTCAGGCAATAAGAATTGTCACCAGAGATTGGCCAACACTGCCACACAAAAGACACTATCCAGTATGAGCCAGCAGTATGGAAGGCTCACTCCAGACTCTCCAAAAAGTCCCTGTGCCTGCTCCCTAGTGACGTTCACACCAAAAACTCTATCCCTTCATTCCCAAAGATGTTGCAACTAATACTGTCAAGTAGAATTAGTTTAGGGGAGGGGATGGAAACTAAGTTAAATTGTGAAGCACCATCAATGCCTCAGGCAGTGTCCTAAGGGGCTTTCATAGATCTTTATTTTCTTTACTTGTCTCAGAAACTTGTAAGATGGTTATTACAATCCTCCATTCCTCAAAGAGAACCCTCAAAAAGAAAAAAATTCCTTGCCCCCTAAATTAGTAAGTGGTAGAACCCAAACTGGCTCCAAGACCCATGCTATTTCCTCAAAATCAGTGGTTCTCCAAGTGTTATCCCTAGAACAGCAGCATCAGCCTCACCTAGGAGCTTGTTTGAAATGTGTTTTCTTGGGCCTTGCTCCAGAAATACTGGATGAGAAACTCAAATCTCAGAAACTCCACACTTCATGTTTTAACAATCCCTCCCAATGATGCTGATGTTCCTTAAAGTTTCAGAACTCCTGTCTCAGACCATATTGCCTCTCCAATCCACCAAGACCACACTCAGGGATAAGCTGGCTACAACTTTACTCTACCATGATCATTAACCCTTACAAGCCAGACACATGCCCACTCACCTGTAACCACCCTGTTCTCAGATGATCTCTTTCTCTGTGCTCTGAGCCTCAATAGTAATCTTTTTTCTACCTAATCCTTTTGCCAATCTATCACTTATGTCTTATGACAACTCTTCCACTGGGGAATGAAACTCTTAGACCTTTGCAGCAATTTAATTTTTCACATTTATCTTCTATTTAACAGTGACTGACAACAGTAGCTAGCATAAAGCAACAAGCTCCATAAATATTAGTTTTCATGATGAATGAACATATCAGAAGCTCTAACAATTGCTTTGTATACCACAAGAGTATTGGAATATTCTTCAGTCTGGAGAGCATCCATTAAATTGAATGCTGGCAAGTGAGAAATATGTCCTTGTGTATTCCTTGAGGCCAGTACTTTTTGAACTCTACTGTGCACACAGGCCATCTGAGGATCTTGTTAAAATGCAGATTCCATGCAGGAGGTCTGGGGTGGAGCCTGAGATTCTAAATTCCTACAAGCTCCCAGATCATATTGATGATGCTGAGATCTAGAGACTACACTTTGAGTAGTAGCATGGCTAAGGTGACCATTATATCAGAGGATCTGAAAACTGTGACACAGGAAGAATAGTTAAGGTGGGGATCTATGTGGCTGTCTTCAGATACTTGGAGGTGAGGAATACATTCATACTTTGCTGGCCCAAGAGCAGTGAGGGGGGAGCTATATTACATTTTGAAGACTTCAATTTCAGCTCAATAGGAAAGAAATTCCAAAGAATCAGGATTGTCTCTAAAGAGAATGGCTTGCCCCCAAATACCTTTGCACTCACCCCTGCCACAGAAGTGTTGCTGCAGATGAGAGACAATGGAATAGAAGTATCACAGGAGGAAATTCTAAATAGGACAAGTTGGACAAGATGGTCCCAGGGCGAATCCAGCATCAAGATTTAAGTACAGGTCCCAACTGAGACCACGTCTCATTCTTATTAATAATGTTGTCAATGTTCTGAGTATAGGTAAGACATATATTCTGAAGAAAATAGAAAGAGAAAATGAAAATAAGTTAAAATTCTATTACCCAGAGATAACCACTGTGAACATTTTGGACTATTTCCTACAAGCACTTTTCTATTAATGACCAAGAAACATATGAAAAATTGCTCAGCATCTCTGATCATCAGGGAAATGCAAATCAAAACCACAATGAGATATCACTTATCTCCAGTGAGAATGGCTTTTATCAAAAAATCCCAAAACAACAAATGTTGGTGTGGATGTGGAGAGATAGGAATACTCATACACTGCTGGTGGGACTGAAAACTAGTATGACCTCTATGGAAAGTAATATGGAGATACCTCAAAGAGCTACAAGTAGAACTACCATTTGATCTAGCAATCCCATTACTGGGCATCTACCCAAAAGAACAAAAGACATTCTATAAAAAAGACATCTGCACTCAAATGTTTATAGCAGCACAATTCACAACTGCAAACTTGGAAACAACCCAAGTGCCCATCAATACATGAGTGGATTAATAAAATGTGATATATGTATACCATGGAGTTCTACTCAGCCACAGAAACGATGATGATCTAGCACCTCTTGTATTATCCTGGATAGAGCTGAAGCCCATCCTACTAAGTGAAGTATCCCAAGAATGGAAAAATAAGCACCACATGTACTCACCATCAAATTGGTACTAACTGATCAACATATATGTGCACATATGGTAGTAACATTCATCAGGTGTTAGGTAGGTGGGAGGGGGAAAAGGGGATGGGTATATTCATACCTAATGGGTGTGGTGCGCACTGTTTTGGGGATGGACACGCTTGTAGCTCTGACTCAGGCAGGGCAAAGGCAATATATGTAACCTAAACATTTGTACCCTCATAATATTCTGAAATAGAAAAAAGCCCTTTATAAGCATATATTTTTAAATAGTTCAAATTTTCTGGATATGGAATTTTGAACTCTGATCTTTTTTCCTTAGTATTTGTATCTTAAGTAATTCCTCATGTTATTAAAAAATTTTTCTATTTCCAGAGGTTGCACTAATTTGCAGTCCCACCAACAGTGTAAGAGTGTTCCTGTCTCTCCACATCCTTGCCAGATCTCCTATCAAATTGGTACTGACTGATTAACACTATGGTACTCACATGGTAGTAATATTCTTCAGGGATTAGTGGGGTTGGGGGAGTAAACTCACAACTAAAGGAGCATTGTAGAAGGAAAGGGCATGCCTCTAACCCTCGCTAGGGAGAGACAAATATATAAAATGTAACAAAAATATTTATATCTTCATAATACCCTGAAATAAAAAAAAATTCATAAGCACCTTCTTAATGGCTGCATCACATTACCTCCTTCTATATATTGAGATTTATTTAACCAGCCCTTAATTGCAGGACATTTCTGCTATTTTCATATCTTTACGATTTTGCATAACGTTGCAAAGATTAATTTAATACATATATCTTGCTCAGCATCTCTGATTATCTCCTTTGGTTGCCTTACTAGAGAATGGATATTTTAAGGTTCTAAATAGATGTTTCCCAATTGCTATTCATAAATATTGTGCCAATTTACATTCCCACCAGAAGCAAGAGAAGGTATAGATTCCCCATTTTCCTCAACAATAAGTTATTGCCTTTTTAAAGTTTCTTATATTGCTTATATGGGAATAGGACCTTATTATATTATTCATATAATTACTTTTATTTGATTACATTTAAGGTTAAATACAATCTTAGGTTTGTTGACCATGTTTTTCTGCTTTGCAACTGTGTTCTCATTTTCATTAGTTATAGAATATTCCTTATAAAATGTGTATGACATACCTTTTGCATGCTAAAAGTAAATCTTCTAAGCTAACATTTGTTGTGCTTGTTTAAAATATTAATATTTGCTGTCTAATTTTATTTTTTTGATGTTATGAAGTTTTAATTTCATTATCAGATTTATAAATCTTTTTCTGTTGCCTTCAATTGTGTTTATACTTGTACAGTTCTCCATTAGAGTATACTTAAGTCAACAAATCTTGAATTTTGATGGTTTGATTTTGACAGCAAATGTTTATAATTAACATTCAATTGGGTTATATAGCTTTATTTTCTGAATAGCTGTTTCTCTATTCAATGTACTGAATAATGTGTGTCTTCTCCCACTAAATTTTTTGCATTTAAATTTTTTATTTTATTTGTTAATGGTACAAAAACACTCTCTAAATGCTTATTAATATTTCTAGTGAGAGCAATATGACTGAATATGCATCATTACTTTTTTTTTTTTTTTTTGAGACAGAATCTCGCTTTGTTGCCCGGGCTAGAGTGAGTGCCGTGGCGTCAGCCTAGCTCACAGCAACCTCAAACTCCTGGGCTCGAGTGATCCTTCTGCCTCAGCCTCCCGGGTAGCTGGGACTACAGGCATGCGCCACCATGCCCGGCTAATTTTATATATATATATCAGTTGGCCAATTAATTTGTTTCTATTTATAGTAGAGACGGGGTCTCGCTCAGGCTGGTTTTGAACTCCTGACCTTGAGCAATCCGCCCGCCTCGGCCTCCCAAGAGCTAGGATTACAGGCGTGAGCCACAGCGCCCGGCCTGCATCATTACTTTTTAAAAAATCTTCATTTAAAATGTGTAATGAGGGCCAGGTGCGGTGGCTCACGCCTGTAATCCTAGCTCTCTGGGAGGCCGAGGCGGGCGGATTGCTTGAGGTCAGGAGTTTGAAACCAGCCTGAGCAAGAGCCAGACCCTGTCTCTACTATAAATAGAAAGAAATTAGTTGGCCAACTAATATATGTAGAAAAAATTAGCCGGGCATGGTGGTGCATGCCTGTAGTCCCAGCTACTTGGGAGGCTGAGGCAGAAGGATTGCTTGAGCCCAGGAGTTAGAGGTTGCTGTGAGCTAGGCTGACGCCACGGCACTCAATCTAACCTAGGTAACAAAGCTAGACTCTGTCTCAAAAAAAAAAAAAATGTGTAATGAGCTATCTTAAAGTCTTAAACTAAGATTATTTTAATACTTGTTATTTCTCAACTTTTCATTTTGAAATATTTCAAAATTACAGAAAAATGAAAGGACCTATATACCCTTCACCAATTGCTAATATTTTGGCATATTTCTTTAACTTTTTTCCCTATATCTATCTATCTATCTATCCATCATCTATTTGTATTTGTTTTGTTTTGTTTTCCTGAACCACTTAAGAGATGCAGTCATTTTGACACTTCAGTGTCACCCCAAAATCTTCACCATGTATCTTCTTAAAACAAGGGCATTCTTCTTACATAAACAAAATACTTGGGAAACAACATTCATACAGCACTATTATCTAATACCAGTGCATATTCAAACTTCCTCAATTGTTCCAATTGTGTCCTCCATAGCTTTAATTTTCCTAATCCAGAATCCAATTAAGGATTCTAAACAATTCAATTAAAGATTCAAAAACAAAACAATCCTTTCTAGTTTAATGAAAGATTTGTTATTTTTTGTTGTTTTCTGTGCTTGAGTTATATGCAACTTGAAAAATAGTTCATAAGGGTAAAGGTAAAGAGATATGTGAGTTACATATGCTTTAGGAGGCCCTGGGTTCAAAACTAGCATGAGTTAAATACAACTCACATGGCGGTTAATGTGTTAAATTAGCTTAATTGAGGTATAATTTAAGTACAATAAAATACACCAATCTTAAGTGTAAAATTAGATGAGCATTGGCAAGTATATAGTCATGTAATCACCACCTCAATCATGATTTAGAACATCTGCAGCATCCCAAAAGGCTCCCATGTGTCCCTTTGCAATCATTCCCCTGCCCACACCCCTGGCATCCACTGATCTACTTCCTGTCACTATACTTTTGCCTTTTCCAGAATGTCATATGAATAGATCATAAAGACTTCTATTGTCTGTCTTCTTTCACTTGACATAGTGCTTTTGAGAGTCATCCATGTGGTTGCATGTATCAATAGTTTGTTCCTTTTTATTAGCAAGTAGCAATCAATTGTATGTATGGTCTATTTATCCAGTTACCATTTGATTGGCATTGGAAATTCTTTCCAATTTGGGGATACCATTAATAAAGCTACCACAAATATTTGAGTACAAGTCTTTGTGTGGACATATATTTTCATTTCTCTTGGGCACATACCTCTGCATGGGATTACTGCTTCATACGGTAAGTATGTTTAACTTTATAAGACACTCCCAAACTGGTTTCCAAAGTGGCTGTACCATTTTGCATTTCCAGCAGTTGCTCTGCATCCTAACCAGAACTTGATATATTTTTTAAATTTTATTTTAGCCACTTTAATGGGTATGCAATGGTGGCACATGTGACTTTAATTTACATTTCCTTAATGGCAAATGATGTTGAACTCCTTTACATGTGTTTATTTACCAACTGAACATCTTCTCTGGTGAAGTGTCTCTTCATGTTTTTGGTCCATTTCTAAAACTGGGCTGTTTGTTTTCTTAATGTTGAGTTTCAAAAGTTCTTTATATATTCTGTATTTAAATCCTTTTGTGGATATGTGATTTACAAATATATTCTCCCAGTCTGTGCCTCATCTTTTAATTTGCTTAAACATTTCTTTTGAAGGACAAATTATATATTTTGATCAAGCTGAATTAATCAATTTTTTTCTGTTTCATATTCACTAATCTTTTCTTCTGCAATGTCTAATCGCCTAATAATCCCATCCAGTATGTTTTCTGGCCTTTTAATATCCTTCTCTCTTCTCATCATGTTCATCTTTTCCTCTGCTTTCTTGAACATATGAACATGTTTCTATTAGCTGTTTTAATATTCTTGTTCCCTAATTCCATCATCACCCTTATTTCTGGTTTCATTTATATTGATTGAATCTTCTCCCAGTTATAGGTCATATTTTGCCTCTCCTCTGAGAAGTTTTAAATGAATGTTGGAAATTTTGAATTTTACTTTATTGAGTGCTAGATTTTTTTTTTGTATTCCTTTAAATAGTATTAGATTTTGTTCTGGTACACCATTAAGCTACTTGGAGTCAGCTGGAATTGCTTTTAAGCTTGTTAGTGCAGATCCAGATCAGTTTTTAGTCTAGGGTTAATTAAGCCTTAAACTAGGGAAAACAATACACTCCCAAGGACTATGCCCAATGCCCTCCACCTAGCACAAAGTCTTTCCCCTCTGGCTGGAGGAAATACAAATTATTTCCAGCCCTTGATGAGCTCTGGAAATTGTTTGTCCTACTGCCTTCCAATGGCTCTTTCCGCAGACTTGGGTAATTTTTTCCTGACCACTTGACGATCGGTACTTAGCCAAAGACTAGAGAGAGATGACCCCTCTGCAGATAACCAGAGCTCCCTCTTTGTGCAGCTTCCTCATCTTCAGGACTCTGAAGATAAATTCCAGACTCTTTGGCCTCCCTGAATTCCAATCTTTGTCTTCTCAACTTAGTGAGTCCACCAGGCTTTCTCCTTGGATTCTCCCTCCCTGGACTATGGCATGGAAACTGCCTCTAGACAGTAATTTAGGATAATCATAAGACTCACTTCACTTTTTCCTTTTTCTCAGAAATCAGTCCTGCTCTGCTTATCGACCAATATCTGAATACCATTGTTTCATAAGTTTATCTTCTAATTTTTTAGTTGTTTAAGGTGAAAGGGTAAATTTGGACCTTGTTATTCCATTATCACCAGAAAAACTGAAGTTCCCTTACTAATTCTTAATGTTGTTTTTATAGTCACACACGCACACACACACACACACACACACACACACACGATCCTGTTCTTTGTTTTATAGATCTACAATTTGTTCTTATGTTCCTACCACACTGTTTCAACTATAATAACTTTGAAATCTAGGAAGGGGGAGTCTTTGCTTATTAACTTTTTCAACATTTTAAAACTATTTTCATATATTTACATTTCCAGATACTTCAGAATCATTTTCTCAAATTCTCTTCAAATCTCATTGAGATTTTTTATTCATATTATGCTTAGCTTACATTTTAATTTGGAAAAGAACTGACATCTTAACTATATTCAAATTTTCTATATAAGAACATAGTATTTTCTCCACATATCTTCATTTTTCTGTCTTGCTTATTTTGCAGTGTTCTTCAAATAGTTGCTCCAGGTTTCAGCCTAAGGTTATTCCGGGGCTTTTAAGAGATTTTGTTGTTATTATGAAATTTCTTTCATTAAGGTTTCTAAATAGTTATTGCTGATTTACAAGAAAGCTGTGATTTGTATATATTTATCTTATATTGATTTCTGAATTGTTTTATTAATTTTAAGATGGTCTTTAGAAATTATTCTCTTGGCTTTTCTAAGTAGACTATTTTATCATCTGAAAAATAAGAATTATTCTTTTCAATAATCTTACCCTATCTGGTAGCACTACTTCTCATTTCTGTTATGTATTTTATGATTTTTGCCACATATTCCCCCTAAATGATATCAAATAATAATAGAGACACTGGCTATCTTTGCTTCACTTAAGATTTAATACAAACGCCTTTCATCTTCCACTATTAAGAATGATGTTAGCTATTAATTTGAAATAGATCTTCTCTATCTTGCTAAGAAAGTGCTCATATATTGCTGACTTTTGAAGCACTTTCATAAGAAATGAATGGAGGTTATCTAATATATTGTTGGCGTTTTATGTGAGGATCATATGTCTAAAGATGCAATATGTTAATTGGTTCTAAGTATTTAACCACTTTTTATTGCTGTGATGTGGTCTACTTGGTTACAGTGAGTTATCCTTTTAATATACTGCTGGATTTGAGTTAATGACATTTTATTTAAGATATTTGCATGTATAGGTCAGGTGCAGTGGCTCACACCTGTAATCCTAGCACTCTGGGAGGCCAGAGGCAGGAGGATCACTTTAGTTCAGTTTCGAGACCAGCCTGAGCAAGAGCAAGACCCCATCTCTACTAAAAATAGAAAAATTAGCCAGGCATGGTGTTGCATGCCTGTCTGTAGTCCCAGGTACTCAGGAGGCTGAGGCAGGAGGATCACTTGAGCCCAGGAGTTTAAGGTAACTGTGAGCTACAATGATGCTACTGCACTCTACCTGGGGCAATGGAGTGAGATTCTATCTCAAAAAAATTTTTATTTTGCATGTGTAAGTGATATGGAATATAATTTTTTTCAAATAATTTTTATCAATTCTGGAATAAATTTTATATAATTTTTACAAAAATAACTAAAGCAGCTTTCCATTTTTGGTGTGGTGGTTAAAGGTACCAACTCTAGAGCCAGACTGCCTAGATTGGAATCCAAGATTCACCACTTTACTAGCTGGATGATGTTGGGCAATTTACTTAACCTTCCTGTGCCTTAGTTTTCTCAATTGTAATACACGATAAAAATAGTAACTACCTAAAAGGGGTTTTACAGGATTAAATAAGAATATATGTCAGAAGTTTAGAACAATACCTGCCTGATGCAGAGTATCTAAGAGATTAAGTTTTTGCTTAGTTTTTTTGTCTACTGTGTTCTGAAACTTTTTAAATGTATAAAATTATCTGTATCTCAACTTCTCACTTTTTAAAAAATATTTTTCTAATTTCTTAGCATATACTTATACATAATATTCTCCTATAATTTTAGAATGCTCCTGCTTATGTCCTTTATTGCAAGTATGATTCTCCATTTCATTATATGTAATGTTTACATATTGTAATTTTTTTAGAGCTGACTCATGAATTTTATTACAAAATTATATTACTGATTTATTTCTGATTTTAAATTCACGTTTTTCTTCCTCCAGATTCTGATAGCTTTTAATCTTTATCCAATTTGTTTATACAAATGCTTTACACTCTTCTTTTTAGATCTAAGGCTATGAATTTATCTCTAAATACAACTTTATTCATTGTACACAAATTTTGTAGGTTTTTTTTTACATCTTTATTAAAGTATAATTGATATGCAGTAAATAACACTAATTTACTTTCTGTCAGTATAGATAAGTTTGCATTCTTTGGAAATGTATGTAAATGTATATATGTTTTTATTTTTGTTTTTATTTCACTCAGCGTATTTTGAGATTCATCCATGCTGATGCATGTATCAGTAGTGCATTCTTTTGGGATATATTATAATTTTTCAACCATTTACCTGTAGATGGAAATTTGGGTTGTTTCCAGTTTTTAGTTCTTATAAATAAAGCTGTTATGACATTTGTATGCAAGCCTTTGTACAAAAACGTGCCTCCATTTCTCTTGGGTAAATAGCTAGGCACAGAATGGCTATGAAGGTGTAAGATGACAGTACATTCATGGATTATGTCCAGACAGCCCCCAGCTGGCTGTAGTACTTGATGGTGTGCACACGACTCTGGAAACAACTGATAAAAACTTATATTCATTATTACTGAGGAAAAGGGAAGATGCTTATTCTGGATAAGCCACAATAAAAAATCTAAAGGGAAACTGTATTTATAGTTAGATGAAGGATTCACTGGTTAAATAAAAAACTGAATAAGTGGAACTCTTAAGATTTATAAATTATCCAGTGATGTTTTTTCAATTATGGTTAGGGTAAAAAAAATATCAAATATATCTCACAGAAAAATATTTGCAGAGTTAACCTATTAAATTCCCATGAAGTATCAAGTCAGGGCAGCATCACCTTAGTCCCAACTCAGGCTCTCTGCCACCTGAACGAACCATTCTGAAGTGACCTACCTACCTCCTCATGTGGCTCTTCATTGCAGATGTCTGTCCCTTGTATAGAATGCTGCTTTCCATTTACCCAGTGGGAACATGAAACAGGAGTCCCTTCTGTTCTGCAATTTTGATGAGTAAGGAGGTAGCTTTTTCAAAGTAGGATTTCTTCCTTTTCAACTGTTCCAGGAAAGAATCCCTAAGACTGGGTAGCTCAAGGCTTGCCAGAGGCAGCTGCATTTCCATGGAGCTGGGTCTGACTCCTCCATGGCTTCTCTAGCCCTTGAGCTGGTCTCAAGCTCCTGCCCACAACTGCCCTGGCAGTTTCAGGTGTAGCTGTGGGGCTGTTACTGAGTCTGTACTGCTTAGGGAGGATTCCTCCTGCATGTTGAATTTCCTTCAGCTTTAAGAGGAAGAGTGGAGTAAATATTCTAAGTGATTTAATGCACTTTTACTTGTATAAAACTTTCTGTGATACAGTATATATAGCCCTTTATAAAAGCAATTGGGTCTTGACCTTTTCTTCAATGTTGTAAATAGGGATTATATTATCTAAAACTGCTGTAGAAAATTCATTTGCGGTGCAATATACTTTTTAATTAAAGCTCTTCAATCCAGATGCAAAAAAATATATTTTTTAAATCTGATAGTGACATTGATTTTTGAATGCTAAATCAACTTTGCACCCCTGAGCTAAACTCTACTTGGTCATGTATTATCATTTTATATATTATTGGATTTTTTCTTAAATTATGTTAAGAAAATTTGCATCAGTGTTCATGAGGAATGTTGATCTATAGTTTCTTTTCCTTTAAATATCTCTTTCTGGTTTTTGTATCAGAGTAATGCTCAATGCATAGAATGAGTTGGGAAGTATTCCTTTCTCTCCAGTATTTGGAAAGAGTTTATGTAGAACCAGTATTGTTTCTTTATTAAATATTGGATACAATTCCCCAGTAAAGCCATTTTCTTTTGCCTGAAGCTTTGCATTTCATATGAATTTTAGAACCAGTTTGTCAATTTTTACAAAAATACCTACTCACATTGTGGTTGGGATTGCAAGGAGTCTATTGATCAATTTGGAGAGAATTATTCATGATAAATACTTTCATTGTTTCTATATCTCAAAAAGTATTTTGCCTTTAAAATTTTTTAATTAAGCCTTTTATTTTTATATAATAGTAGATTCACATGCAGTTGTAAGAAATAACACAAAGAAATCTCATGTATTCTTTACCAAGCTCTGCCAATGGTAACATCCTGAAAAACTATAGTACTATATCACACTAGGATACTGACATTGAGCGTCAAGATACAGAACATTTTCATTATCGCAAGGATTCCTCATGTTGCCCTTTTGTAGCCACATCCATTTCCCCTCCTCCCACTAGCCACACTACCCTTCAAACCCCTGCAACCACTGATCTGTTCTTCATTTCTATAATTTTGTCATTTCAAGAACGATATATAAATGGAATAATATACTGTATAACCTTTGGGGATTGGATTTTTTCCCCACATAGCATAATTCTCTGTAGGCAATGTATCTATATGACAAGTTGTCATATTGTATCAATAATTCATTCTTTTTTATTGGGGAGTAGTAGTCCACAGTATGGAGGTGCTGCAATTTGTTTAACCATTAACCCATTAAAAGACAACTGGGTTGTTTGGGCTATTATGAATAAAGCTGCCATAAATATTCATATATAGGTTTCATACCCTGGAGTAAAGTTACTGGGTCATATGGTAGTTACATGTTTAGTTTTCAGAAACTGTCAGCTGATTTATAGGGTGACTGTAGCATTTAACATTCCCACTAGCAATGTAAGAGTTATTCAGCTTTTCCACAATCAGCCAATATTTGATGTTGTTGCTATTACTTCTTATTTCTTATTTTTTCAGCCATTCTGATACATGTGTAGTGACTTTGTGACATAGTGACTTTGTTTGCATTACTCCAATGGTTAAATGATGTTGAATGACTTTTCATGTGCTTATTTTTCATCTGCATGCCTTCTTTGGTAAAATATCTGTTCATGTCTTTTGACCATTTTGTAATAGATTGTTTGTTTACTGTTGATTTCTTTATACATTCTCAATACTACTCCTTTGTTGGATATATAGTTTGAAAAGATTTTCTCTCAGTCTGTAGCTTATCTTGTCATCCTCTCAACAGGGTCTTTTGCAGAGGAAATGTTTAATTTTGATGAAGTCCAACTTATCAGGTTTTTTTTTTCTTTTATAGAACATGCTTTTGATGTCTTCACTTCCCCTTTATCCTGATTATTTTCTCCTGGGTCTTTTTCTTAAAATTTACATGGGTTCACATTTTACAGTTAAGGCCATGATCTATTTTGAGGTGATATTTCTATAAAGCATGACGTTTAAGTCAAAGGATTTTTTTCTTTTTGCCTATGTTCAATGATTTTAGCACCATTTGTTGAAAAGCTATGCTTCCTCCATTAAATTGCTTTAGCATTTTTGTCAAAAAGCAGTTGCTCATATTTGTGTGAGTCTGTTTCTGGGTTCTTTATTCACTTCCATTGACCTATGTTTCTATCCTCTTACCAATGCCAAACAGTGTTGATGATTGTAGTTATATAATAAATCTTTAAATCAGATGGACTGACTCCTTCCACTTTTTTCTTTTTCAAAGTTATTTGAACTATTCTAGCCCCATTCCTTTTCCATATAAATTTTAGAATAACTTTGTCTATGTTTACAAAAATCTTGATGAAATTTTAATGGCAATTGTATTAAATCTGTATGTAAATTTGAGAGAATTAACATCTTTATTATATTGAGTCTTCCAGTCTTTGGTCAACCGATATATTTTTATTGAGGTGAAATTCACATTGCATAAAATTAATCATTTTAAAGTGTAAAATTCCGTGGCATTTAGTATGTTCACAATATTGTACAACCACCATCTCTATCTTGTTCCAAAACATTTTCATTGCTTCAAAAGGAAAACTTGTCTTCATTAAGCAGTCACTCCCCATTCCTCCTTCTCTCTAGCCCACTCTGCTTTCTGTCTTGATGAACTCACTTATTTTTGATATTTCACATAAATGAAATCATACATATGTGGCCTTTTGTATCTGGCTTCTTTCACTTAGCATAATGATTTCAAAGTTCATCCATGCTATAGCATTTATCAGTGTCTAATTACTTTTTATGGCTGAATAATGTTTCACTGTATGTATATGCCACAATTTGTTTATCTGTTCATCTGTTGATGGATATTTGAGTTGTTTTCATTTTTTGGCTACTGAGACTAGTACTGCTATGAACATTTGTGTATAAGTTTTTGAGTACCTATTCTGTCTTAATTTTTGAAAAATATTTTCACTTCGAATAGAATTCTACATTGTCAGTTTTGCCTTTTCAGTAACTTAAAGATGTTAGTCCACTGTCTTCTTGCTTGCATTGTTTAAGAAAAAAATCTACTGAAATGCTTATTTTTGTTCCTTTGTCCATAATATGTCATTTTTCTGTGGCTGCTTTTAAGATTTTCACTATAAAGTCCTTAGTGTTCTGCAACGTGAGGCTACTAAAAATTGTTTTAATATCAATTTAAAAGACTATTAGAAACTAATATAATAAATTCTATGGTTAAATAAGTTGCAAAATGATATGTGTATTGGGTAACCCCTCTATGCCATTCCAAAACCTTCTTAGCCACTTCTCTTACTGCAGGCACTATTGCAGCAACCAGTTCCATTCAAACTTTGACTGGCTTCATACAGGTACAGTTGGACAATGCCTCTCCTCAGCTGGTGTCATATACTTCTCACTTCTTTTTCTGGGACTCCTTTGACTCTATCAGTAGGAACCTCTTCTGCATCCACACATGGACAAACAGAAGGTGTGAGGGAGTTTAAAACATATGGGGCCACTCTTGACCAATGGGGAACAGATTTCCCCCTTTGACCCTTGAGCAGACAGTTCTGAGACTCATTTCTTACCACTTTACAGAAGATTCCAGTTGGATTGAGCACCAGTTTTCTATAATGGTGGTCAACTCTATTTGTGCTAGGATTGGTTCTTTTCCTCCTTCTCTGTTCCCCTATGCTTCTTGTGAACAACTGCTTCCTGGAATGATACCTCTAAATAAACTACCTGCCCACTAGCTTTAATCTTAGGATCTGTTTTCAGGGTAAGCCATACTAAGATAATGTAATATATATTTATATTTACATGTATATATCCATATATTATAATAATCTAGTTTGGGTATAGTTATACAATGATACTTTTGAAAACTAATGTGAAATCAAGTAATAGTACCCACCATATTTCTGACAGTTTGCTGCAGATAAATGGTGAGTTTTAAAAATCAAATTAAAAAAATGAAAGTTAAACATTTATTGCATGCTTACTCTACATAAGGCATCGTGGTAAATACTGTGGACACTAGCAAGAAGTATAATGCACATGGAGTCAAAGAGAAAAATGTTTAGCAGGTTTATTTTTAAAGTACAAAACTGGAACACTACCAACTAAAAATTATATAACTATATGACCCTGCTAAAAAAAAAGCTACATCTTCTACTTTTGACTTGAAACAACTAAAAAACAGCAAAAACATATGCAACTACAGTTTTTAAGGCATTGGACATCAACCAATGAGATGGTGATCTCTAAGAGACAGGAAACAAATGAGCCATATGGACAGCCTGGAGAGAATTTTTAAAGTGCAAGGAGAAGGATATTAAGCAAAACCTAGCAGCCTCCCTGAGTTGAGTAGACAGAGTTTAGAGTCCAAGGAGGCCAAGGAGGCTGGAGTTCTCAAGGCAGAGTGCTGGAAAAGGGAGATATACAAAGATAGAACTACAAATATCTGTAGAGGGTCTTCCACCTTCAGTCAAGTCAAGGTGGACTTGAGTCTTCAACTGAGTATTGATCAGCATATGCATGTGAGGGAAAAACTTAAGGCCAAGAAAAGAGTCGGCCAAAAGTATGGTAACAAAAAAAAAAAAGTCCTCAGAAGTCCCATAAGGCCAAAAATAGTTTCTTATATTAATTCTCAATTGCTATGTAACGAATTACCATAGACTTAGCAGCTTAAAAAAATTACCCATTTATTAGCTCATAGTTTTTAAGTCAGAAGTCCAAACATGGGTTAGCAGGTCCTCTGCTCAGGGTCTCACAGGCTGTTACCAGTGTGTTAGATGGGCTGCGTTCCTTTCTGGAGGCTTTGGGGCAGAATCTACTTCTAAGCTCAATCAAGTTGTTGGCAGAATTTAGATCATTACAGTTGTAGGACTGAGGTACCATTTTCTCACTGGCTATTAGAGCAGGAGTTGCTCTCATCCTAGAAGCTGATCTCAGGTTCTTGCCATGTGGCCATCTCCATCTTCAAAACCATCAAAGGAGAATCTCCCTCATGTTGAATCCCTTGAATGCCTCAAATTTCCTTTGTCAGGAAGAGCCTACTCCTTTTTAAGGGTTCATCAGATTAGGTTAGGTCCACACCATGGTAAGCAGTCTTAACATCAATTGTGTCATATAACATAACTTAATCATGGTAGTGACTATCCCATATTTACGGCTTACAACCACACTCAAAGGAGAAGGGATTATATAAAAGTGTGGGCCATTGGGAAACATCTTAGAATTCTGCCTACCACATTCTTTTTCCTACAAGTCAGAGTAAAAAACTTTAGTAATGATGAGGAATTGGGTAAAGTATTTAGAAGGGTTTCCCTTAGTGTTGGGGAAACATTAGCTTTAAACTAAAGGCTGCTCTTATCTTGCCTAACAAAGCTTAAAAGCATGACCTGAAAGGAGGAAACTGTTTCGAAGTAACTTAACAACTTAACATATCCCAGAACAAAGCTCAAAACTGTTTATAAGAATACAAATATATTCAGTGCCCCAAAAGGTCAAAGTCTAAATGTCTGCTATCTAATAAAAAATTAGCAAGCATACAAAAAAGCAAGAAGATATTATCCATAATGGAGAGAAAAATCAATCAAAACAGACACAAATTGCATAGATGATAGAATTAGTAGATGAGGACACTAAACTAATTATTATAACTTTGTTCCATACATATAAGAAGCTAAAGAAAAAAATGAGCATGTTAAGTAGAGACATGAAAGCTACAAAAAGATCTAAATCTAACACCATCTACAATATGAGATGAAAAATACAACGGATAGAATTAATGGCAGCTTAATTCTCCCATATATTGAAGAAAAAATTATTACTGAACTTGAAGACCTGGCAAAAGACAGTATCCAAAATGAACCACACAGGAAAACAAACAAATAAACAAAAAACAAAGGAATGAAAAAAGAGTGAACAAGAGCACTGGTGAGCTGTGGGACAACTTTAAGCAGCCTAATATGCATGTAATGGGAGTCACCAATGGAGAAGAGAGAAGAATAGGAACTAAAAAAGTACCTGAAGAAAATATTGCCAAAAAGTTTCCAAATTTTATGAAAACTATAAATCTAAAGATCCAAGAAGCTCAACAAACCTCAAGCACAAGAAAACTATCCCAAGGCTCATCATAAACAAATTGTTTAAAACCAGTGATAAGTAGAAAATGTTGCAATTAGCCAAAGAAAAAAACATACATTACCTGTAGAGGAACAAAAATAAGGTTGAAAGATTTCTTTTGTGAAACACTGAAAGCCAGAAGTGAGAGGAGTAATGCATTTAAAATAAAGAAGAAACTTTCAACTTACAGGCATTTATACCCTGTGATAGTATCTTTCTAAAATGGAAGCAAAATAAAAATCTTTTGGGACATTTAAAAGGAAATCAAAATAATTCATCACCAACTGACCCACACTATAAGAAATATAAAGGAAGTCTTTCAGGCAGAAGAAAAATGATACCAGATGGAAACATGGATCTGTACAGAGAAAAAAAAAAAAAGCACAGGAAATAGGAACTACATGGGTAAATATATTAGCTTTTTTCTTGTTATTTAAATCTCTTTTAAAAGATAATTGACTATTAAATAAAAATAGCAATGCAGTGTGGGGTTTATAACATGTGTAACAGTTATAACAATAGCACAAAATTTAAGAGGAAAGAAATGGAAGTATACTATTTTAAGATTACTGTGCTATACTATACCACACCATCACTGGATGGTGTTATAGATTGTGCTGAGTTAAAGGCATGTACTGCAAATCCTAAAACAACAAATATAATAACAAATTGAAGAGTTATAGTGAAGGGATCCAGAATAAGCCAGTTTGGCATAAAAATTATTTTGAGCTGAAGGCATTTGAGCTTCTGAAATCTCTTCTCTGCCTAAAAGGCAGACCCTCCCAGAAGAACTCAATTGTCATACATTCCTCCCCAGAAGCAGCAATAATCTTCTCTTCTCAGATGAGAAATTAGCACCATCCACGAAGAGACATTATCACAAAACTGTCATATCTCCCACCTCTTATCTTAAGGGCTCATCTATCTTTCCAAAAAGTCATTTGTTTCTCCATAAGTGCCCTTTCTCCCTCTCTTCTAATAAGTTGTTTGTTCTCCCAGAAGTATCTCTCTGCCCCTCCCCATCCCCTATTAAGATGGTATATAAACTCCAAGTTCTAACTGCCTCCTTGTGTCAAAATTTTTGTAAACTTTCATATGAATGTACATAATTAATTCTTTTTCTCTTGTTAATTTGTCTTTTTCAGTTTAATTTGCAGACCTCAATTACTGAAAATAAAAGTGTAGAGGAAAAGCTTTTCTCCCTAACAATAGCTAATAATCCAACAAAAAAGATAAAATGGAATCATAAAAAAATCTGATTAATCTAAAAGAAGGAAGAACAAAAGGAAGAAAAAAACAAAGAAAAAGTTAGACAAATAGAAACAAATAGCAAGATGATGGATTTAAATCTAATCATCAATAATTACATTAAACACAAGTAATCTAAATACACCAATTAAAAGGTAGCAGTTGTCAAATTGGATAAGAAAAACAAGACCTAACTAAATGCTGCATATAAGAAAGATACTTCAAACATAAAAATACACATAGTTAAAAGAAAAAGACAAAAAATATATTATGGTAGCACCAATGAAAAGGAAGCTGCAGTGGCATTATTATCAGACCATGTAGATTTCAGAGCAGAGAATATTACCATGGATAAGGACATTCATTATATAATGGTAAAGGGGTCAATTAATCAAGTGGACATAACAGCCCTAAATGTTCATGCAGCTATTAACAGAGTTTCAAAATACATGAAGCAAAAACTGATAGAACTGCAAGGAGAAACAGATAAAATCACAATTACAGTCAGAAATTTCAATACCCTCCTCTTGATAATTGTTGGAACAAGTAGATAGAAAATCAGTAAGGATATAAAAAATTTAAACAACTTGACCTAATTGACGTTTATAGATGACTTCACAGAAGAAGCATAGAATACACATCCTTTTCAAGTGCAAATGATACATTTACCAAGATAGCCCATATTCTGGGCCATAAAGCTAACCTCAATGAATTTAAAAGTATACAAGTCATATAAGTGTGCTCTCTGACCATAGGGAATTAAATTAGAAATCATCAGAAAGATCTTTGGAAAATCTCCAAATATTTGAAACTAAATAACACATTTCTAAATAACCTGTAGATCAAAGAAGAAATCAAAAGGAAATAAGAAGTAACTGAATGAGTAATGGAAGGAAAATGAAAATACAACATATCAAAATTTGTGGGATGCCATTAAAGCAGTATTTAGGAGGATTTTATAGCACTAAAAGCCTACATTAGAAAAGACAAAAGACCTGAAATCAATGACTTCAGCTTCTACCCCAGGAAACTAGAAAAAAGAAAAAATTAAAATCAAAGTAAGTGGAATAAAGGAAATAATAATGAGCAGAACAGAAATCAATGAAATAGAAAACAGAAAAACACTAGAGAAAGTTAATGAAATAACTAACAAATTGCTTGTTTGAGAAAATCAATAAAACTGACTAATCTCTAGCCAAACTGATCAGGAAAAAAAAAAAAAAGAACAGAGAAGTTACCAATATCAGGAAAGAGAAAGGTGACATCACTAAAGACTCTTTAGATAGTAAAAGGATAAGTATTAAATATCATGAATAATTTTAAGCCAGTATATTCAACAACCAAGATGAAATGGACAAATTCTTTTAAAGATACAAACTACCAAAGCTCTTCACAGAAGAAATATATAACATGAATAGCCCCATATCTACTAAAGAAATTAAAGCTGTAGTTTTAAAAAAACCTTCCCACAAAGCAAACTGCAGGCCCAAACTGGTTTATTATACAAAATGTTTAAGGAAGAAACAATACCAATTCTACTCAAACTCTTCCCTAAAATTGAAAAGGAAGGAATATTTACCAACTCATTCTATGAGGCCAACATTATCATGAAACCCAAACCAGACAAAGATATGACAACAAAAGAAAGCTATAGATTAATACCCTTCAAGGATTTTCATAGGAGAAATTTTTAAATAATACTTTAGCAAATTGAATCCAGGAGTATATAAGAAGAACACACCACTACCTAGTAGAGTTTATTTCAGTAATGCACAGCTGGTTTAACATTCAAAAATCAATGTCATTTTCAATTAGAAAGTAGACAAAGAACTTGAGTAGACATTTCTCTTAAGAAAATACACAAATAGCCAACAAACCCATGAAAAGATACTCAACATCTTTCATGGAAATGCAAATCAAAACCATAATGAGCTATCAGTTCACACCTACCAGGATAGCTATAATTTTTTAAAAATGGAAAAAACGAGTGTTGCTGAAGATGTGAAGACACTGGAATTCTCATACATTGCAGGTGGGAATGTGAAATGGTTTGCTATGAAAAGCAGTTTGATAGTTCCTCAAAAAGTCAAATGTAGAATAATCATATAACCCAACAATTCCACTCCTAGGTATATACTCAAAAAACTGAAAACTGATACTCAAATAAGTACATGTGCATGCATGTTCACAGCAGCACTATTCACAGTAGCCAAAAGGTGAAAACAACCCAAATGTCCATTGATGCATGAATGAATAAACAAATTGTGGTATGTCCATAAAATAAAATATTATTCAGCCACAAAAAGGAATGAAGTACCAATACATGCTACAACATTGTACATCAAAAATATTATGCTAATTGAAAGAAGCCAGATACAAAGGTCATCTAGTGTATAATTCCATTTAATAAAATATTTAGAGAAGATGAATTCATGGAGACAGAAAGCAGATTAGTGGTTTCCAGGGCTGAGGGCAGGAGGTAATAGGGAGTGACTGCTTAATGGGTATGGTGTTTCCTTTTAGGGTGATCAAACTGTTTTGGAACTAGAGGTGGTAGTTGCACAACATTGTGAATGTATTAAATCTGCAGTCCCCATCCCCCTGGGCCATGGCTGGTCCCAGTCCATGGCCTGTTAGGAACCAGGCCATGCATCACCACCTGAGCTCCAACCTCCTTCCCTTGTCCCGCGTCCATGGAAAAATTGTCTTCCATGAAACCTGTGCCTGGTGCCAGAAGGTTGGGGACTGCCGTAGTAAATGCCATTGAATTTTAAATTTTAAAATGGTTGATTTTATGTAAGATATATTTATCTTAATAGAAACATTTAAAAAATTAATGTAATTTACTATATTAACAAAATTTTAAAAGAAAAATGATATGATCACATCAATAGATGCAGTGAAAACATTTAGCAAAATCCAATATAATTCCTGATCTTTCAGCAAAGCAGAAATGGAAGGGAGCTTTCTAAATCTGAAAAAGGATGTCTACCAATACCCTACAGCTAACATCACACTTAATGGTTAAAAAGTGAATGCTTTCCTTTTAAGTTCAGTGACAAGAAAGGTATGTCTACCTTCACCACCTCTATTCAACATTGTACTATGTGAAAAATCTGATCATCTGTGATCATCTTTTTGAATTGTCTATGTGAAAAATCTGATGATATTTATAAAAAATCGACAAGACTAATCAATGAGTTTATTAAAGTTAAAGGATACAGGATCAATGTACAAAATTCAATTGTATTTCTATCTTTTAGGAACAAGCAATCAAATTAAAATTTTCAAAAATTGCCATTTACAGGAGGGATCAAGATGGTGGATGAGAAACACCGCCAGAAAGAGTGTCTCTGCAGAAAAGACAGATTCTAGCAGAAATTAGAAAAAAGAAGCAAGAAGGCGAGCATACACCAGACGAGGGCTGGAAGGAGGGGTACCTGAGACCCCGGGAGACTCCACGGGAGGAGGCTGCGGAGGAGAACTGGAAGCTGAGACCGCCGGAGCAGCCCGGAGACCAGTGGGAAGGGTAGGTGGATAAATCACCTTTCCCCTCCCCTGCATTTGGGACTGCTGGAGGGCTCCCCAGCGGGTGGAGAGACCTGCAGACACCAGCCCAGAGACGGCCGCCGCCAGCTAGCGATGAGCCTGTAGCGGACGCGGCACCAGACTCCCAAATCCCTCAGGGCACCTCCGTGTGCACAGACCCGAGCCGCGGGTCTGTGCCTCCTTCTCCCCTCCGCTGACCCTACCCTCGGCTGCCCAGAGAGACAATACAGCCACCAGCCTGAGGCACCTACAGAGAAAGGGACCTTCCCTTTTGGGACCCTAAAGCTAACTAAGGGGAACTCAGACTGTGAGCTCCCTACCCGCCAGCCCTCCCAGGTGCTGCTGGCACGGTGTTCCCAGGAGAACAGTGCCAACTCAGAGGCTGAGAGACACAGACACAGCTTGGGCTCCCTGTGGGTGAATTGGGACCGGAACTCCTCTCTCTGGTGGGGATACAGTTTTAACTCTGGGACCCAGAGGTCGGACCTGCAGACCAGATACCCTGCACCGAGGGCTAGCATTGCCCCGGGCACAGAAGGGATATTTGTGAACAGCCTGCTGAGGTGTGTGTGCCTCCAGGGGCAGATCAGCGTCCTAGAGGGCAACCCTCCCACCAAAGGGAGGCCGTGCACCCAGCCCAGGCAGCGTTTCTGTGCAGGGAATCTCCCCGCCAGCATCACAATCCAGGGAGGCCTGGTGACGTGTGGTCTGGCCTGCTGGCAGAGGACCAGGGGTAGCTGCAGAATTGGGGAGGGTGGAAAGAAGTGAGGCCTGCTCCAGACTACGGGTCTCAGACAGCCCCACCCCCACAAGCAGACTTTCTGGCTGAGCAAGACCATTCCAGCCCCGCCCTGATAGCTTTTTCTGGAAGCAGAGAACAGAACTTTGACCCCTGCTAAGGGCATTGGTGGTGCCTGAGGGCAGGCTTACCCAACCCAGCTCCGCCCAGAACAAGAGCTGATAACAGGACACAAAAACAACAGCATAGCCTGTTACTCCAAGCAAGCGCCACCTACTGACAGGGACGGCATCCTGCACAGCCTTTTCATGGCACCCACTGACTCATTATACAGGGAGTAGTCAAATCTCACCCACAGACACCACCTAATGGCTCAGAAACTAAACAAGGCGTGTGAATACCCAAACAAAAACCTAAAGGAAAGAAACAACAACTGATTGACATGGGAAGAAATCAGCGAAGGAACTCAGGAAATATGAAGAACCAAACGGAAAACACACCCCCAAAGAGGAACACCAGCCCCCTAGAAACAGACACCAACCCAAATCAGGCAACCAAAATGACAGAAGAGGAATTTCATATGTGGATCATAAGAACACTCACCGAGCTGCAACAACAACTCAATAACCAACACAAAAAAACCACAAAAAGCCTCCAGGATCTAGAACAAAAGTTCACTAAAGAAATAGACACAATGAAGAAAAGTTTAACCGAACTCCTAGAAATGAAGGATCAATTCAGGGAACTACAAAATACAGTGGAAAATCTCAAGAACAGGGTAGATCAAACAGAAGAAAGAATCTCAGAGATTGAAGATAACATCCTCCAACTAAATAAAACCATCACAGAGATAGAGCAGAGAAACAAGAGAAAAGAGCAAAGCCTACAAGAGCTGTGGGATTATGTGAAGAAACCTAATGTGAGGGTCATAGGGTTACCAGAAGGGGAAGAGGACAACACCCAAGGGTTGGACAAGCTATTTGAAGATATAATAGAGGAAAATTTCCCAGGCCTTGCTCAAAATCTCGATATACAAGTTCAAGAAGCTCAGAGGACCCCTGGGAGAGTCAATGCAAACAGGAAGACGTCATGACATGCAGTCATCAGACTGACCAAAATATCAACTAAAGAGGCCCTTCTAAGAGCTGTAAGATGAAAGAAGCAAGTAACATACAAGGGAAAGCCAATTGGAATAACACCAGACTTCTCTAATGAGACTTTACAAGCAAGGAGAGACTGGGGCCCCATTCTCACTCTTCTGAAACAAAACAATGCCCACCCTAGAATCTTTTTCCCTGCAAAACTAAGCTTCATATATGAAGGAGAAATAAAGACATTCTCAGACAAGCAAAGTCTCAACAAATTCACCAAGACAAGACCAGCCCTACAAGAAGTACTCAAAATAGTGTTACGCACAGAACACCATAATAAAAACTCACGAATATAAAAACAACCAAAACCCAAAGATTAAAGGTCAGATAATACAATGGCTCAAGAGAGAAATCAAACCAACAACATCCAACCCAACAGAATGAACAGTAATCTACCTTACCTATCAGTTCTCTCAATAAATGTGAATGGCTTAAACTCTCCACTCAAGAGACATAGGCTGGCTGAATGGATAAGAAAATACAGGCCAAGTATATGCTGTCTTCAGGAAACACATCTAACCTGCAAGGATGCATATAGACTAAAAGTAAAAGGGTAGAGATCAGTATTCTAGGCAAGTGGAAGCCAAAAGAAGGCTGGCATGGCAGTTCTAATTTCAGAAGATTTAGTTTTTAAACCAACAAAAGTAGTGAAAGACAAAGAGGGTCATTATATAATGTTGAAGGGCACACTTCAACAAGAAGAGATAACAATTTTAAATATATATGCACCCAACTTAGGTGCACCCAGATTGATAAAGCAAACCTTACTGGATCTAAGCAAATGAATTAATAGCAACTCCATAATCACCGGAGATTTCAACACCCCACTGACGGTACAAGACAGATCCTCCAAACAGAAAATTAATAAAGAAATAATGGACTTAAACAAAACCTTGGAACAACTGGGTCTGACTGACATCTACAGAACATTCTACCCAAAATCCACTGAATATACGTTCTTCTCATCAGCTCACGGGACATTCTCTAAGATTGACCATATCCTAGGACACAAAGAAAATCTCAAGAAATTTAAGAAAATAGAAATCATACCATGTACCTTCTCAGATCACAGTGGAATAAAAGTAGAAATCAACCCTAACAGAAACTCACATTTCTACACAAAAACGTGGAAATTAAACAACCTCCTACTAAATGATTACTTCATAAATGAAGAAATCAAGATGGAAATAAAAAAATTCTATGCTCCTACACTGCTGGTGGGACTGCAAATTAGTTCAACCTCTGTGGAAAGCAATATGGAGATACCTTAAAGCGATACAAGTGAATCTACCATTTGATCCAGCAATCCCATTGCTAGGCATCTACCCAAATGATCCAATGACACTCTACAAAAAAGACACCTGCACTCGAATGTTTATAGCAGCACAATTCATAATTGCAAGGCTGTGGAAACAGCCCAAGTGCCCATCAATCCAAGAATGGATTAATAAAATGTGGTATATGTATACCATGGAGTACTATTCAGCTCTAAGAAACAATGGTGATATAGCACATCTTATACTTTCCTGGTTAGAGCTGGAACCCATACTATTAAGTGAAGTTTCCCAAGAATGGAAAAACAAGCACCACATATACTCACCAGCAAATTGGTATTAACTGAACAGCACCTAAGTGGTCACATAGGTACTGCAGTAATAGGGTATTGGGCAGGGGGGAGGGGGGCGGGTATATACATATATAATGAGTGAGGTGTGCACCATCTGGGAGATGGTCATGCTGGAGACTCAGACTTGTGGGGGGAGGGGGGAAATGGGCATTTATTGAAACCTTAAAATCTGTAGCCCCATAATATGCCGAAATAAAAATATATATATATATGAATATAAAAAAATTGCCATTTACATTAGCATTAACAAGTCTGAAATATTTAGGGAGAAATCTGTCAAATATGTGCATCACCTGCACACCAAAAGCTTCAAAACATTATTGAGGTAAAGAAGTCTTAAATAAATGGAGTGATACACTGTGTTCATAAGTCAGAAGACTCAATATTATAAAATATCAGTACTCTTTAAATTTATCCATAGTTCAGTACAATCTCAGTCAAAATCCTAGCACGACTTTAGAACTGACAAGCTAATACTTGGAAATTCATATGGAAATTCAAAAGATCTAGAATAGCCAAAACTGCTATGAAAAGGAAAAGAAAGTTGGAGAATTATCACTACTGATTTCAAAACATGTTAAAGCTCCAGTAAACAAGACAGTATGATAGTTGAGTAAAGTTAGAAACATAAATCAATAGAACAGAATAGAAAGTCCAGAAATAAATCCATACATAAATCAACAACTAATTTTAGATAAAGGTACAAAGGCAATTCACTGGAGAAATGATAGCTTTTTAAACAAATGGTACTCTAACAATTGGATATCCATATGCAAAAAAAAACAACAAAAACTTGGAGCCATACTTCACACTGTGTGGATTTCAAAATGGAGTTCATAAATGAACTCAAAATGGATTATAGACCTAAATGAAAAACCTAAAGCTATAAAGCTTCTAGAAGAAAATATAGAAGAAAACTTTTTTGACCTTGGTTTAGGCAAAGATTTATCATCTATAACACCAACATCACAATCCATAAAACAAAAAATTGATAAAATAGACTTTGTCAGAATTAAAACCTTTTGCCTTCCAAAAGACCTTGTTAAGAGACAATAATAGTAAGAGAAAATATTTGGAAATCACACATCAGATAAAGAGTCTGTATCCAGAACATAGAAAAATCTCTCAAAACTCAATAAGAAGAAAACAAACAACTACAATGAGATACAGTCGTTCCTTGGGATCTGTGGGGAGTTGTTCCAGAACCTCCCCCATATATCAAACCCACTGATGCTCAAGTCTCTGATAAAAAATAGCACAGTATTTGCATATAACTTATGCACATCTTCCTGTATACTTTAATCACCTTTAGATTACTTATAATACCTCATACAATGTAAATGCTATGTAAGCAGTTGTTATACTGTATTATTTAGTAAACAATAAGACAAAAAAGTCTGTACATGTTCAATGTAGATGTAATTTTAAAAAAAATATTTTTCACCCATTAGAATGGTTAAAATTTTTTAAATTGACTACACCAAATGTAAAGATGGAAATGCGATACCTTTCCTCACTCACCATCCTATTACAAAAGACATGTTAACAAGAGAAAAGCTTAACAAATTTATTTAATCACAGTTTTGTGTCACATGGGGCCTTCAGAAATGAAGACCCAAAGACCCAGGGAGAACTATCTATTTTTGTGCCTAGGTTCAACGACGAATGAGCAACCATGTAGAAATGTGACTGGACAAAAGGGTATGATCTGGTGGTAATAGACTGAGGGAGGAAGGCCAGCAAGGCCTGTCTGTTCAGATTTTTCTTGGCCTCTTTGTGCAGCATTCCTTTCCTCTGGGTATAGGAAAGGACACCTGTCACATGAGGGTATTCAAGGGAGGAGAAAGGTCAAAGAATGACCTTTTCTAGGTTTTATGGTTTGTTT
This sequence comes from Microcebus murinus, assembly GCF_040939455.1. Taxonomy (NCBI): domain Eukaryota; kingdom Metazoa; phylum Chordata; class Mammalia; order Primates; family Cheirogaleidae; genus Microcebus; species Microcebus murinus. The sequence continues at coordinate 118,204,729 of NC_134136.1, forward strand.
GGGGGAAGAGTTCTAGTTTCTACAACCTGCCCTGGAAAAGAATTCTGGTATGTATGACTGACTTCAGGGAGAAAAGAGGAGATGGAGAGGGGAGGGGAGGAGAAGAGCCCCTGCCTTTGAGGCTGCTTCTGAGAAATTCCAATTTCTTTTAGTTCAAAGTACTCAGCACACCAAGGTGCCATACTTTGGGGTAATGTGTCTTGAGCTCCCATTCAAGTATTGGTGAAAATGTCGAGGAACTGGAACTTCATACAATGCTGGAAGGGATATAAAATTGTACAGTCACTTTGGAAAACAGCTTGACAGTTACTTAAAAAGTTAAACATACACCAACCATAGGATCTAGTCATTCTACTCCTAGGTATGTACCTAAGAGAAATGAAAGCCTATGTCCATACAAACACTTGTACATGAATGTTCACAGCATCTCTATTTGTAATAGCTAATAACTGGAAACAATCCAATGTCCATCAACATGTGAATGGATGAACTGTGGTATACCCATAAATTGAATACTACTCAGTAATAAGATGAAATATTAATACACACAACAATGTGGATGAATTTCAAAGTAATTATGCTTAGTGAAAGATCACCAGACAAAAGAATGCATACTGTGTAATTCCATTTATATAAAGTTCTAGACAATGCAAACTTATCTACAGTGACAGGAAGCGCTCAGTCATTGCCTGGGTATGAGGTATTGTGGAGGATAGGGATTTACAAAAGGGGGAGATTATAAAGGGACATGAAGAATTTGGTAGGGGTGATGAATATGTTCTGTTAAAAGAAAAACTTTAGACAAATTAAATTTAACAGAGTTTAACTGAGCAAAGAATGATTCTTGAATCAGGCAGCCCTTAGAACCAGAGGTTCAGAGAACTTTACTCCACAGCATGGGGAAGCAGCATTAATGGATGGAAAATGTTAGTGAGGTACAGGAACAGTTCGATTGGTTACAGCTCCGTGTTTGCCTTATTTGAACGTGGTCTGATCAGTTGGCCGCCTGTGATTGACTGAAGCTCAGCTGCTGTGATTGGCTGAGTCTCAATTATTTGTTACAGAAGTACACAGTACTCCTAAATCAGGCTTTCAGTTTATAGCTCATTGTGTTAGGACTCAGAGGAGGGAGGCAACTTCAGGCGAAATTTAGTTTAACAATTCATTATCTTGATTGGGATTATGTTCCATAGGTATATACATATGTCAACTCATCAAATTGTACACTTTGTGTGCAGTTCATTGTATGCCAATAAAGCTGTTTTTTAAAAATTATGATTGTTAATAATATGCCAGGCAGGCACTATGGTTCTCAGACTACACACACTCCTCCTGGATAATCTTATTCAAACTCACAATTACCATTCATACTCTGATGATTCTCAAATATGCATCTCCAGCCCAGGCCATTCTGCTGAGATTCAGACCTGTTAATCTAGCTGCCTTATCAACATCTGCACTTCTCTATTCCACAGGCACCCTAATTTAGCATGCCCAACACAGAATTCTTGATATTTCTCCCTTCACTTGATTTTTCTCTGGTGTTTCCCAGCACAGTGAATGGCAACACCATCTACTCAGCTGTCAAAGTGACCCAGTCGTAATTTTGATTTCTTCTTCTCCCTCATCTCCAACATCCTGAACATGTCCTGAATCTATCTCTCCACTTTTCACTAACGTTACATTAATCCAAATCTCCCATCACTTCTTTGGCAACAGTCTCCTGATCAGCCTTCTTGCCGCCAAACTCACTCTTATAGTTCACACGCATAAAGCAGCCAGAGATTTTTAAATACAGACATGATCTTTTCATTCCCCAGATTAAAATCTTTTAGTAACTTCTCATTCCCTTGGGATGAAGTTCAAACTCTTTAAATTGAGTTCTACGAACAAGGTGGTCCCCATTATCACCCAGATTCCCCTCTGCAATGATCAGCTCCTGCCACTGGCCCTCTTACTCTCCCCGCTCCAGTCATAATTAGAGCTGGGGGTATTTGCAGCAGTCTGAAATGGCTTTTCAGCTCCTAGTCTTTATTCAATTGGCAGCCTCACAGCCATAATGAAGAGCAGTATTGGCATGGGAGAGAAAAGCAGGCAAAAGTAATTTTATCAAGTTCTTATTTGAGTCAGTTGTTCTAGTTGTACAGGCAAAGTAGGAAGAACGAAACACAAAGATGACTTTGGTGAAACTATTTCTAAAGGAGAATGCATTTTTGTGTTTTCACCAAGCTATCAGCCCCTCTGGATTTTAATATTATAGTGAGGTCTTAATAAGGATCTCCTCTATTTTTGGCTTTCCACAGAGGGAAGGTGGTGCTCAGGAAGCTGAGAGATTGATGAATAGTGGTTTGATGTATTCGAACCATTCACCACTTCGAGTTAAATGTACATATTCTGTTCAAAATAGACAATGGGGAGGGGCGGTCCCCCTTCCCCTCTCTAACTTGCGTAACATCAGGCCTCACAGGTTTAACTAATGAGTATTTAGAAGTAAAGGCTCCTACTGATTCCAGCGAGTCATTAATTCTCTGCTTGCGAAGCCACTGTGGAGTTTTTCATCGGCCACTTTTTCAGCCTTTTTACCAGTTGCTTCTGAGCAGCCTTGCTGACCCCTGGGTTCTTGTGTGTGCCACACACCAGATACATAATGAGCTCAAAAGTCCCCTTGGAAGGAATTTTACTGGGTACCAGGAACAAATGCAAAGAAGATGCCCATTCTGGCCACTCTGTTGACAAAGTGTCTCATAATTCTTAGTTTTAAGAAGCTCAATTGACCTTGAAAGACAATGTATCTTTAAACCAATATATAACCTGATAGAAGAAGGCAGGTGGAAGTGAGTTACAAAATTCTCTTAAACTAATTGCACAGTCAGCGCTATCCTTTGTAATAATGGATGTTTGCTCCATTATCATTCCAGGTTTATTATTTGCTAAATAGCCTCATTGATCTTGCCTCAGTGGGCTTTCTATTTTTAGACATTACATTCTCTTGGGAATTGAAAAGCATTATGTTTCTGAAGATGCTCAGTCAACTTGAAAAGACTCGTTTTTGAAAAGGTCTTAACCTGTCTTCAACTTGAAGCAATTCAGTCTTTGCCCAAAAAACATTAGGGCAGAGATGCATTATTACATTACTCAAGTATACCATCATTGGGAAGCTGTTTGTCTGAAAGGTCATTTACAGACCAATTTTGAAGGGTATTCAAAATTCAGGGATCTATACTCATAACTTAGGAGACCATACATGTAGTTGGGAGTATAACAATTCATTATTCAATGGATTCTGCATTATTCAATATCATAAATATTTTGTGGAAAGCCCTACTATTTCATTAACATTCCAACTACTGAATTTAGAGCAAAGTAATAATGTGTGAAGGAAGGCGAAGGCAAAAGGAGAAATGGAAAAGGCCAGGAAGCAACCCCCTACTCGAATTAAGATAAATCCAAGTTGGAAAGCCAGGAGTGTTGTGCTTTGGTTTTTATAATTTGGGGAGATTTCATTTTATTCATCAATAACTCCCTGGTATTTGAAGAATGAAGAGAAATTTAAATATCCTGAACTCATGACTGAGGTGTTCAGAAAGCCTGGAAGCTCTACAACCCCAAATAACCAAACTTCAAATTGTCTAGCATTAAAACAACAACAACAAATGGTGTGTTCGACCAATTAAATCAAAGTTACCAAGAATGGTGTGTTCAACCAATTAAATCAAAGGTAATAAAAAAGTAGGCAAATGTTTAAACTATTATAATGCTGGAAAGGTACAGTGCTCTGCACCTCCCCTCTATTGTCTGAAATTTTAACCATTTTAGTAAGCTTAGCTAAAGTTAATCAATACATAAAGATATGCAACTATTATGTACCCACCATAATAATTAAAAATAAAAAATTAAAAAAATAAAATTAAATGAAACAATAGACTTATCCACATTACTTTTTAAAGAGTTAGGTAAGAAAGGGAATTAAAAGGCAAATTAGCACTCCCAATTAGTTGTCTGCTGAAACATCATACTTCACAACAGTGCCTCAACAAACTATTTAATGGGAACTTCAACAGCTTTTAATCAGTTTTGTATGAAAAGACATGATTTGATTTGGGCTTTCAAATGACTTTATCAATCATTCCCACAGTTCCAAGAATACTAAAAAATAATTAGTTCTTAGGACAAAAGGTTTGCCTATATTAACCTTCAACTCACCCAGACATCCAAAGGCAGCACTTGCTTTTCCATCAAAATGAGAAAATGTTAGCAGCTAAAAATACAAGTACATGCAAAGGCTGTGAAGCTTTTTTCAAAACTATTACCCTGGAACAATGACACTAGTTAGGATTTTTCTTTTTCAGATGGAATAGAAGAGACAGAAATTCCAGCCCACCTCTCCACCTCCCCCAAAGATTTTAGTCACAGGGTTTATTTGTGCTGAAACTCAGAGTTATCTAGTGCTTGAAACCTAAACAGAACACATCAGCATTTCAGGACCACCTGGGACCAAGGGGGGCTGGGAGATTTCCAGATGGATTGTAAGACAATTCATTGATATTTACATAACGAGAATAAATGTTTTTCCTAAGATAGCATTTCCCTTCAGTGTCTTGAGACCACCAGCAAAAGAGGGAGGTACAGAAATTCTATTACATTAATAGTCTTTGTTTTTATGGCTTTGGCATTTATTAACTAGTGGGAGCTGTTTATTGGGTCATAAACTTTACTAATGGGGATATTATCTCTAAATTATAAATCTTCAGTATATGGCTTAGTTATAAAAGAAAAATTATTTAAAGTGTCTGTATGGCTGCAATGTATCATGTTTATCGGCATGATTCCTATAATGGCCATTTCGTTGCTAATTGTGAGCTTGAACCAGAAACAACCAGGGCAGTAACACACATCTCTGCAATAGAATGAACCATTGTCACCCCACAACCTCGGGAGAATTATCATTGATTTGTTTCCTTTCTTTTTCTCCTCCCATTTCTCAAATGAACTACATTATGAACCTGTACAAGGGATAAATTATCTACATATTTAAACTCTTGAAAGAAAGACAACTGACTGAAGAGTTGAATAGGTAAATGACGAATATGTCAGCTTGAAAAGTTCCAGGAAAGTGTCATCCTTCTAAAAGCTTGCTCTCTGGGGAACGAAAAAATCTTAAAGTGACAAAATGGCTTGGCACTGTCAGTTGTCTTAAAAAAAAAAAAAAACCTGAGACAAAAATCAAGTAGTCAAAATTAGGTTTTATGGGTAGATGGTTCTTGTATATATATATAAATTACACTAGTTTACTGTAAAGTCCTAGGGGGTCTAGTCTAACAATAGCACACGTGGAATTATCCTAGCTTTATACATAGAAATACTTTATTGATTAACTTCAGTTTTTAAAACATGAAAGAGCCACTGTTGTCGAGTAAATTGGTACATCTGAGTGCCAAGAAGCCAGCTCATTTCTAGGCAAGACGCTGCTGGAAATGTGGAGTGCAAGAATAATGAGACAGACCGAAGGGGCCCTTGAGACATCATCAGCTCCTCTTCCTCTCCTCAGAATAGTCTCTGAAAGGTAAATGGTGTGTCCCATCTTGATAGGCTTCCATTGTCTCTGAGAACACCTAACACTGAAGAATGGGGTAGATTGGTTGGACTTCTTACAGTGAATTCCCAGAGGTCCATGGCTATGGGTTTTAATCAACTAGATACTATATTACAAGAGTTCTACTGAAGAAAAATAAAAATAGAACTAGAGAAATGCAGGGGAATGTAGTTTCTGAATATTTAAAGCTCTGGGGTGGGATGCATGGTGTTTGTGTGTGTGTATGTGTAAATGAACTCCAAAAAAACTCTCAAAATTTTCAGCATTCACATCCCTAAATATTTTAGACATAATACATTTTTGGTCATACTATAAATTTACACACATGAATATATTCCTCAGCTAACAAGCTGACTTTAGATAGAAAAAGGGCATTAAAATATAAACACTGCATATGTTTCAATTTCTCTCCTAAATTTTCATGTGTGTGTGTGTGTTGAGGAGGAGGTTCCTTTTCTTTCCATAGTTTTACTAACTTCAGAAAATAAACACGTTCACTGTAGAGAGGGTTAAGAATTATTTTGATGAGGTGGTTTGCTACAAAACTTAATTATATAAGTAATAAACATGTGTCAAAAAGATTTCAAAAAATGTTTAATAGAATCACAACTTATTGCTCTGATATAATTTGATTTTATACTGTCATGCATAGCCATCAAAAGTCATTTTCTGTTCATATTATAATGAATCAAATTATGTTAGATGGAAAATTATCATAAGACTCTTTGATATTAATAAATCATACATATTATAAAAATATTCGACATTTTTAATGGCATTTTTAATAGTGCTGGTATATCAGCAATATAATATGATGTTCTGAAAAACTAATGTGACAAAAGAAGATTAATTGTGGTTTATGGATTTCCAGTCAATATGAACCTTGTTTCTTTTTTGTTTATAATGAAATTATATCTCCTAAAATAAACTTGGCAAAATTATAGCAGTAAATCAAAGGGAATTGACCAAAACCAGCATGGTTAGTCTTCCTCCAAGCCAAGCACATCTTTCAAAAGAGTTATGTAGTCAATGTATTTCACAGGAACAGGTGATGGCATTCCAAGCCAAACCTCTTCACATCTCTAGAAAAAAAAAAGAAAAAGAAATAATTAGAACCACATTTCAAATTGAAGTTTTGAAAATTCAACATCAAATTATTCCTCCTCTTTATATAAGCTTTTGGTAAACAGTTTATTTTTAAAGTGGAAATTTTACCATCTACTTCAGGATCATAAGGACTTTGTGAAAGATTGGATTTCTGTTCTTGATTCTTCTCTCCCTTCCTGTATTAAAATTATGGGGGGAGGGGGGGAAATGGGCATTTATTGAAACCTTAAAATCTGTACCCCCATAATATGCCAAAATAAAAAAAAAAATTACATGCCCACACTGTTTTTCATAGGACTTTGTAGAACCTCTCACGAAGTAGGAGTATGTTTTCCTGTTCCTTTGATATGAGCTTCACCACATGACTGGCTTTGGCCTATGTACTGTTAGCAGATGTATTATGAACAGAAGACTCTAATATGCTGGTGTCATTTGGCTTGGCCTTCTGTGCCTCTGTCTTCTGGCCTCTGTCATCACCATGAGAAGAACATGGCCCATGATGCTACTGGTCCTAAAATGACCAAGGTAGAACAAACCAGGCCCAACTTGCAGCATGGAGCCAAGCCCAGCTGAATCTAGCCAAGCTCAACTACCTACAGGTTCATAGACAAGAAAAATAAATGTGTTTTGTTGTGAACCACTGAAATTTTAAGAGTTGTTTGTTACACAGCATTATTGTAGTGATAGCTCTTTGTATACTCATTAAGAACTCAATTTTTAAAATCCAAACTGGTAGCTATACTGATGGCTTGGTTACTATTTTTGGATAAACAATGAAAAGAGCACTGGATCACTCACAGTATGCTCTTCAGAATAAGTCACTTTATATATGTGCGTGTGTGCGTGTGTGTGTATACATATATATGTATTTATACACTTTATACATTTAATATGTATAAGACATATATATGTAGGTATATATGCACACACCAATTTTTTATATATGCTACAATGGTCAATTTATATTATTATCAACAAGGGGGGAAATTCCATAACTGTGGTTGCTTATAATTCTATTGTCAAGGTTAACTGTTTTATGTCAGAGGTTCTATATCTTTACTAGTGTTGCATTTGAATCCAATTGATAATTATCATAGAATCAGAAGAGAATCCAGTACCAGCACCTCTAATGAAGGCATTTAAGTGATGATTTATGATGACGACGAGTCGGTTGCAGATTTTTGTGGGGTTATAGGAATCCTATAATTACCTAGTAGTAGTAGTAGTAGTAGTAGTAGTAGTAACAAATGTATTGGATATTTACTATATGACAGGCACTCTTTTAAGTGTTTTATCTGTACTAAGTTATTTTAGTCATCACAGAAAACCCTTAAGAGGTAGATGTTATTATGATAATCTATATACAGAAAAGAAAACTGAGGCATAGAAGGGTTAAGTAGATTGTCTAAATCAGACTACCAGTCAGTGATGGAGCCTCAATTGTCACCCTGGCAGTGGGGCACCAGAGCTATGCCTATCTGCTGGGCCAAACAGTGAAGTGGGCCTATCCTGAGGCAGCTGGCCCTCATCCTACATTTGCTCCCATCATTTTCAACATGAAAAGTTAAATAGAAGATAATGCAGTTCTTGAAGTGACACTATGCTTCTTTCTCAAGAATGCCACCTGTGAGAAGTTGAGCCCAAACAACCAACCAGCAGTATGAAGAAGGAAATGACCATTCAGACAGATGATGGCTAAACCAATTCCTAAGGGGTGTTCTAAGCAGCTCATACCACATAGATCTTAGTAAAATATCCTTCCTGACACCAAAAAGTTGTAAACCATTATATACATATTAAACAATATGTTATAATCAATGGAGGCTGAGATCAATAATCATTCAACTCCATTATTCAACACATTCTCAAAAATTTCATTACAAAACTTACAGCAATTTTTGCTCTTAAGTGGTATTTATAAATTCAATCTTGTTATAGAGGAATAGTACAAATATATGCACTCAAAATCACTATTTCCTGATAGTTTTTTGAAAGAAAAGTTTTCAGTACAGAAATAATAAAATATATTATGTAATTGATATAACTATGATGGATTTATTCAGAGAATGCTTTATCTCATGAAACAGATCAGTACTAGAATATCCTGTCTCATAGCTTATTAAACAGGGAAGGTGGTTTTGTTTTTGTTTGTTGGTTGTTTTTTTTTTTTTTGAGCAAGGAATGGTGATTTAAATGCTAACGATTCAGAACTTATACTGGAATCATGACAACTCAAGAATTTAGAAATGAGAATCAAATTTATCAGCAATAAGCCAGACTTGGGCAAAATAAAACTCAAGTTTCATTTCATGAGATTTGAAATTAAGGATAATTTAAGATGAAAGATAACAGTAGTCCATTTCTTTAAATTCTGACCACTTTAAACCCCATGGCTCCCACAAAGCTTACCTGATGACTCCAACCCCACTGTGCTCTTTCTCTAGAATCAATACCACTTCCCTTGATTATTTTTCCTTTTGTCACTGTTTCCTAGGTTCCAGGTGGTAGTGACTTTTCCTGTCAAAATGCTTCATAAATGCCACAGGCATATTTGTAGTGTTCAAGGAACCCAGGATCTATCATCTATTGCCAACCACTAATTTTAGGGAGATTTTCGCACATACTGCTTTAAAATGGACAAATGAATCAAATTTGGAATCCAAGGGAGAGTAAGAATCAGGGGAGGCTCATGGGATGGGGTGAGGGGGCATCAATAAAGCAGAGGGAAGGCACCTTCTTCATTTTGCCTATAATTGGATCTACCTAAGGGAATCACATGGTCAGCCCCTTCATAAAATGAAAAGGTTTTGGTGACATAAGAAATCCCTACAACACCACGGCCTAATTGTATTTTCTAATAAATCTGCAAGTGTTCTGAACATTATAGAACCTTTATGAAAATCTGGGCAGTGAGTTAAAATATTCTGTTGAAGACAGAAGCTGACCTTTTATTCATGCTACACTATAAAATAAAAAGAAAACTCCAGATCATATGGTTTTCCCAGCAGTGCATGTGAGTTTGAAATGGGAGTAAATGTATGGTACTTTTATAACAGGACAGCTCATCCACAGAAGTCAATTCCCTCCCGTTCCAAAAGAGGATGAGCCTGCCTATATTGCTGTAAAACAGGCCCCCCTAGCGATGAACATTTGGAACTATTTATGTGTAGCAGGCTCTACCAGCACCCCTTCCTATCCCCTCACCCTTTCCACTTTGGCGCACACCAGCCTGCCTTCCAACTGCCAGCACCTCCGTTCCTTTGCCCTTGGACTTCTCTTTGGCCTCTCAGGCCTGCTTTGGCTGCCCCTGTGCCAAACCACAAGTGCCAAGAAATTATTTCCTTTCCTCTACTCCAAGAGCAGGATCAAACAATGACTGATAGAAATTGATGAATGAATACTGCAGTTCCCTTGCACTTCGGGTGGGATAATTCTAAGTTGCTATCCTCACTCTGGATCCTAGCATTTTCCAGCTGCTAAGCTCCAATCATCCACTTTTGAAACTGGTTTGATAATATGCCCTTTAGTAGCTCCTTCCCTTCCCTTTCTTGCTCCCCTAGTTCCTTTCCCTACCCTCCAAAAAACTATTCACACTTAAACCCTTGTCTCCAAGTCTGCTTCTAGAGGAAGTTAGACATAGACACTATACAATTTTGCATTTATCAAAATTAAGAACATGTCTAAGAAAGCCACAGCACAGCTTAGAACAAAGCAACTTCCTGGCAAACTGTGGATGGATCTGGAGTCTCTAATGTGACTTCCAGATAACTCAAGAGACAGTGCCCAAATCTCAGAACAAAAATTGAGATAGTCTAGAGCATAAACAATACATGCCACATAAAGTTTTCTGGAAGAAGGAAGAACTATAAAATGCAGAGTGAAATTCAAGGATACAAAATCATGATTCTAAAGTGTCTGGGAATCATTGTCTCCAAGAGGGCCCTATGACATTTTCCAAGCTGGCTGTCACTAGAGCCACTTAAGATGTCAAACAAGTTGGCAATAAATCACTTGTTCATCAATGGTGAAAAAAACGTAGCTGCCGATCTGTAAAATCACACACCCTTGAAATTGAGAAGCAAAGATGGCACTGGATGAAAACCCAGTAAACAGCAGCTGCCCAGTGAGAACAGCAAAGCTGTGTGTGAGCTAATGGGCCCTAGATTTATTTGATTTGATATTTTTAAAAGGAAATTTAATTGGATTATGTCTCCTTCTAGTTTAAAATTTTCTACTGTAGTACTGGCCACCAGATGCATGAAGGGAAAAGATCAGGAGCCAATTAAATTCCATGCTTCACTGAAACAAGGTTATTTTTTCATTCCTCCCAAATGCAAGGCAGATAGAGTCATGTTCGTGATTTCACCATGTTATTCCCCTCCACTTGCTTGGAAAAGGATGTTTCTATGAGAAATATCTATGAATTTGTAGAAAAGGCCAATAGTGTGTACAGTATCAAAATTGTGGTTTTCTTAGATTTTCTTTCTTCTAATAAGGTTGACATGACCTTAGAAATAATCAAATTAGTTTGACAAAAATCATAAACATAATTAAATTTAAGCCAATCAAGTTGAAATAAATTTTGGGAAGAGGATTGTGCAAATACTTTTTGAAATAATCAAGAGCATTCTGATAACATAAGGAAAAGCTCATTTATAAAGTCAGGAGATTTGCTTATATTTCTGTCCATTTCTGTCTTTCCAGCAATACCAATATTTCACAATTGCTTTCCCTTGCCCTAGACAAAGCTTAGAGTTGTCATCTGTGTGTGAGTTGTAGCTAAAAGATAGGTGTGGCTTCTAAACAGAAAACCTTTCCTTGGAACTACATTCCAGAGCAAGAAAAGTTTTCAAGGAGACATGGATTTTTTTGAGCTTGAGTGGTAGGGTTATGTGTACAATTCAAGTAGACACCATCCAATGCATTAGATTAAAGTAGATTCCAGAAGTACCATTTCCTACTAGGTTATTGCTCTGTTAGTTAATGTGTTCATCAGTTTTTTAAATCTAATGAGAATGGTTAATAACCTTTTCTTTCAGCTATATTCAACCACAAATATTAGAAATAACTTTGCTTATTTAAAAAAATTAGCACTAGCCCCTGACTACATAATCCTTACCTTTGGGAATGCCTCTGAGTCTCAGCTTCTTATCTCTAAATTGGGAATGATACTTATTCTTGCAAGGTTGTTGGGACAATAAACTGTTATAGGGCATTCCATGTTCTAAATCCCAAAGGAGATCTTCAACAAGTTGGGTGTTCAAAGATGTATCTGAAGGTGTACCCAACTGCCCCCTACTTCCCACTGCCAAGGTCCTATATCATCCTGTTGTGTGTGAGAGAGAGATTTAGAGCTGATTGCTAATGCTTCTGCAGTTACAGTGCTCATAAAATGAAGCCACATCCAATTTTTCTCAGAAACGTCAAAAGATAAGATGCCAGTCACACAGTGCAGGTTATAAAGTTTATATGAGAACCGATTTAGTGTTATTTTTTAAAATGTGACTTCTGAGATTAACCAGACAGGCTCCAAATAGTGAGACCTGTTCTGCCAGTTTTACAGCTACCATCTGTGAGCAAGCACAATAGAATGGAAATGGAGTCTCTGGGCCGTGACAGCACCAGGGCAACATGCTGAGACCATAGATAGTCACATCATAGAGTGAGAGTTAAATTACAGCCCCATGGCTTGCCATGGGCTGCTGAGGGGCCATGCAGAGGGACGACCAAGGGATCCCCCTGAGAATCCAGGCTCCAGACCATAGCCAACAGTCATGATGGGTGACAGTCAGCTTTCATCTGTCCATGTAGGAAAAACTCTCACCAAAGGGCAGCAGGACTAATCAATGCTAGACTACCTATGTGAGAGTCCTCTTTAAGTTTTCCTTGTTTGTTGTTGGACCCTACTCCTATTGGCTGAAGGCCATTTCACTATCACACATACGGGAGCCATGTCTGAGTCTGAGGCACTGGGCCTGACATCCAGCAAACCAAGTCCCAGGAGCCGTTAGTCTGGACCTGGCTTTATACCCTGACTGTGGGGTTTGGCCACCTAAGCTCAAGGCTTTATTCCAGTAACAGACTGTGCTGCATCAGTCTCCATTTGCCCTTCAAGATCCATTCTCTGCCCTTTTCGTCCTGTTTTCTGCCCTGGGAGGCTGACCTCTGTGGATTGTATCACTCCCCAAGTTCCCTTGTTCTCTGGCTTCTGAGTGGGTTCAGCCAATGGGAAACAGCATCAGGAGATGGGAAAACAGAAGGAGGGAGAGGTCAGAGCACGAATTTCACTCCTCCTCACTCTGCTTCCTCCCTGCCAGGCCATGGTGTGGGGATGGCTACAGGGTTTACACTCCTCTACCTGCTGCTCCTCTGCTGGGCTCCAATAACACCGGCCCCTCCCTGTTCCTCCAGGCCTTGGGATGGTCAAGGCTTTCCACTCTTATTAGTCTCCGAGTGCTCTACTCCTCTGCTTGGTTCCCTTAACCCTACCCACTCCTCTGTCAATAGTCCCTTCATCAAATCCATCTCCAGGACCCCTTTGAGCACGATGTGTATTTCTTGCTGTAACTTCACTGGTATGGGGACTCAGCCTGCTCTGTCCCCTTGGCAGGGCTGAAAGCTTGGTTTGAGCCTGCTAACTAGCTCCCTCTGATTGCTGAATGGTGCTACCCTCTAGATTCCCCATCACTGTGCTTCCTATTTTGGAGGGATGGCTGGCACTGTCTGATGCCTCAGTACTTCCAAGTCTTGAATCCCAGACAACCCCCCACCCCCTCAGCCCCTGGTTGGCTGAAGCCGATGGTCCTGTTCCTGGTCTTTGGCCTGGGGGTTGGGGACTTCAGTTCCATGGCATTTCTGGAACTTCAGCCAGTGCCAGCCTGCCCAGCTCATATACTGGAGGAAGTGATCAGCTTCCCAACCCAGGCCTCCACCTGGACCATGCTTCTGCACGAAAGCTCAGCCTGCCATTCTTTGATCTCATAAGACCTTTAATCTCGTGACTTCACACTCAGGTCTGGGGCACTTTCACAACTTGAAGTATCTATTCGTCCCTGAAGTGACTTTGGCTATGGCAGACTCCCCAAATGTTGGTAATACCCAAAGCTATAAGTGAGACATTTTCTCTGCCCAGCTGGGTCCCAGGGACCTACACATCTGGTCTGACTCCACCATGGCCTCTTCTGGCATAACTAGTCTCCTGTCAGATGACTGCCACAGGTGGAAGATCACACAATAACCGGGGAACGCAGTGGGGAGGAGGCTGTGCCACACTGCCAGGCTCCTAGTTGATACCAAGAACAGTGAACAGGAGCTTGAGGAGTGGTTCGTTGCTGAGCTGTGATATACCATACAGAATCCCCTTGGGGAGGAACCTGGTGGCTCAGCTGCTGACCCTTTGTGGATTGCCTCAACTACAGAGATGTCTTGGCTGCAAAAAGCCACATTGGCCAAAGTCAAATCTCTTTACGAACTAACCCATAGGGATAAAACCAGGTCATTTTGGCCCAACTCAGGACAACTCTGAAAGGCCAAATCCTAGCTCCCAAGCTCCTCATGGTTCAGCCAAGGTTACCTTTGGGCCTGTATCACAGTTCAATTTTTCCCTTTGCCCACTCTTGTTTCCTTCCCCCACCTTCCATGGGAGTTGATCCTAAGGACACTCTCAAATAAACATCCTGCATGTTAAACCCTATCTGCTTCCTGGAGAACCCAACCCGTGACAAGCTCTGACCTAGCAATGCGTCAGGGCATTATTAGATATCAACATTTAAGCACACTTATGCAGTTCAGTAGATACTATACACTACTAATTCTACTGTATGAACTATGCAATATTGTGCTTAACCCATTTACACTAAATATTTTCACATGAGATTATAGACTCACTGGTAACATTCCCAACCTAGCTTATATTCTCTTTATGAAACAATAATAAGTTTAGCAGTACCAGAATGCTGCGGACTCTTTGGAATCTGGTTAAATACTCATTATTGATTAAATTGATCAGGTACCATTTTATAAATATTTTATTTACTTTCTAATTGGCTGAAAATGTCTCCTGCACACTGAAATATTTCTAGGCTTGGTCAGCAGAATGGATGAGACCCTGTGAGTAAAGTTTTCACCATAAAGGAATAAGAATTGGAAGAACCTACTGCGAAAGCACAGGTTATTTCTGATGTGACAATCTTGGTCTATAACTGTTCCAACTCTCACCATTAAGGGTAGAATCACCCATCTTAGCCTTAGAAGGAACTTCTCAGGGCCCAGTCCACTGACTTGAGGAAGGTAAGGCATCTCCATTTTACAAACAGTAACAGCCACTAACATTTAAACCCTAGTGTAGGGCAGGTATTATGACAAGTGCCTCATATATATTGACTCAATCCTCACAACAACCCTAATGGAAGAACTATTCTTATCTCCACTTTTGAGACAGGAAACCTGAAAGGCTGAGTAACTTGTAAAAAGTCACCCAGTTAGTTGATCAGAGAGCTAAGGATTTGAATTCAGGTCCCTGCGATGGCAGACCTTCTATTTTACAATGCCTCTAGAAAGCACCTGAAGTCCAGGGCTCAGTACCTGTCTCAGTTGACAAGAGTTGGTAAGTGATGAAATGGGGGTGAGGTGACTAAAGAATCTTTGCCCTTCCCATGCTGTGACTCCCCTTCCAGTGTGGATGGTGATCCTTTTGTGAGTCATGAAATCAATTTAATGGGTCATGAATGACACTCAAAAGAAAGAGGTGAGGGGAGGGAGAGAGAAAAGAAAGGAAGAGAGAAAGGAAAAAATAAAATAGATCATACTGCACCACATGTAGTCAGAATAGTATTTCATGAAACTTTTGTTCTATTATATATGTGCATGCTGCATTGTTATAAACATGTCTTTCTTACTGTGCGTTGTAGTGCAAAAAGATGATTAAATTTCATTCAAATTCAACAGTCATTAGGAAAGCAAAAACTAAAGTAATAGTACACTACATGTTTTCCGAGGCAAAAGAAATACAAAAACGACCTGAATGCCTATCACTAGAGAAACAGATCAATAAATTATTGTATACCCACTCTACAACTATTAAAGAATGGCTTAGGTCTATACATATTAAGCTAGAGGAACTTTCCACAATTAAGTAAAAAAAAAAAGCACACTGCAGATAAATGCATATGGTATGATCATATTTTTGTACATGATGAAACCTCTAACATACAGATGGTAGATTGGGTGGAATGGAAGAGGAAACAAAGAAGTAGAAAGTAAGGAAAAGAACAAAGGCTGTTGGTAAGTAGCAACACTAAGGATGCACTGTATATCATTCAGGGTCCCACAGGAAATAGAGGGCATATGCAAACTGTATAAATCGAGAAGAGCTTAATAAAGTGACTAATTGCAAATTTGTGGGAAGTGTTTAGCAAAACCAATGGGGATCCTCCAGTCTCCAAGGATTATAAAAGCAGGAAGCCCTTACCACCACCTGGGTCTGAAAGGGCATGTGAGGGTGGTCACCAGAGCCTGGAGTGGACAGCTATATGGAGAGAGCTATATGGATCTTGGGACCTTGGCTGAAGGAAGCAGTCAATCTATCATGACTGGTAGAGAGGGAGACAATTTCTCTCTCCACCTACCTTCTACTCTCCTGTTGGTGCACCCCATTGGCCAGCCCAACTGGAGGACAGAGGAAGAAGGGACCCATTTATGTGGCCCACAAAGGTCGGCTGCCCAGGACTGACCTGGACAGGGTCAGAGTGGGATAGAGGGCACTAGAAAGCAGTCCTAGTGGGATACATAGACGACAGCCAACACAGACTGCTAAAACATTAAACAAAAAGGTAGAATATAAACCCCATCTACCATTTTTTCTTTTTTTATGTGTAAAAATAAAATATTTATGTGGATAAGAATTAAAAGGTTACCAGAGAAAATGACAGTATTGATTTGTTTTTGTGATGGTATCTTGGATTTGAGTTAATTCATTCCAGTATCTTCAATAATAATTATATCACAAAGATGTTTTTCTTTTTTATTCTTTGCAGTAAAACAGACCTGAGTTAAAATTTTGACTCTACCATATACTTGCTGTTTCTCTAACTTCCTTATCTCTAAATTGGGAATAGTAAAAGTACCTATTGTTGCTATAAGGATTAAATGAGCTAAGAGGTTTTGAGATCTTAGTACAATGATTGCCACACAGTACATGCTTTAAGTGTTTGCTTTTATTATGGGGACAATGAGATGTAAAGAGCCTCCCAGTGAGTCTGCCTGTCTCCATCCCCCCTCTAGGCCATGCATCATACAGGGAAAATTCCCTTCCTTCAAATTTGTCAGTGGTCTCCAGACCTTCCAGGACAATATTCAAACCTTACCCTTGCAGGTATCTTAAGCCTCATCCTTCTCGACTCCTCCTCCCATGGGCCTTCACTCCAGCCACAACAATTCCTCCTAATTCTGTACAAGTGCCATGTTGCCCCATGTCTCAGGGAGCTCTGTTGGGAATGCCTTTTCTATATTACATGTCACTTTTCTACTTTGCTAACTCTCACTACTCATTGAAATTTCAAGTGCTATCTCCCCTGAGAATACTTCCTGTTACCCCAGTCTGATTTAGAAGCAGCTTCCTCCTCATCCCACAGCATCCCATGCAGGTTGTATCACACCACACTCCAAATCATGAGTGATTCTCCTGTCAGCAGTGGGCCCCTCAAAGGTAGCAATGATGACCTTTGTCTCTGGACCCCAGTTCAGATCAGAGAATTTATTGAGGGTGGATACTTAATCCTGATTTGTCTGAAGATTAAATTTATAAATAAATGAGGTAAGTAACTTAACCGATCCAAAGTCATTCAGTTAAGTAAGTGGCAGAGCCAGAATTCAACCCCAGCTCTGTTTAACTCCAAATGCCACCACTGTCCCCCAACCATCTGGAAGTTCCATGGCTGTCCTTCACACTCCCAGAGTAGCTGCATGCCTAAGGGAACTCCCAAGGGCACTGGACCAGCTCGGGCCAGAATGAGCTGGTCAGCAGAGACCCTGAGGAATAAATACCTCCTTTTTGGAAGTATCAACCACATGACATTTGCTTTATCAAGGGACTTTCCCAAGAAAATCAATTTCTGGAGCATGTTAAAATACAAACAAACCACCACCCACCCACCCACTCCTTACAGACAATTGGTCCAAAGAGATCTTAGAGAATTCAGACAATTCCACAATGTTGAGAGCACCATCTGATCACATGAACTTTGTTTTCCCTAACCAAGCATTTTTCGACAGAATTTTCATTTTAAATTTGGCTCCACTGTGAAATGTGCATCCCCATACTCTATTGTTTCACCCTCATCAAACCTGTGCACACAGCCACAGATACTCTGGATTCTTGACATAAGACCATTTGAGATTTGCTCTTGTAGCTTATGATGATGTTACCAGAATCCCTTGATAACAGTGTTTATATCTATTTATAACTGTAACCTATTATCCTATTTTCCATATAATTGGATGCGACTGAGGTTAAAAAAAAAATTGTAAGAAAAGTCATGCTCTTACAGAGCAGATGTTTGCTCAGCATGGTAAGTGAATTAGCCTTTAACACAAATACCCAGAAACACATAAGCGCTCTTTCCAAAAGCACTGATGTTAATACTTTACATTGAAAAATAATTTAAAGATAAAGGATGTTAAAAATGCAAGGGACATAGTCATAGCTGGTTTTAAAATAGGTGTTAATTTTACCTCTTTAAGGTACGGTGGTGCTTCCAATTCAGGCATCGGATTCATTCTCCAGTTCAGGACACAGAAAAATGACTCATAATTTATTTGTCCTTCACTGTCTTCAAATCTGAAACATAATTATAATATATGATTTGGCACACTGCAGAATTCAGGACCAAAATGTCAGCTTAAATTTTACCATCGCAACATTATATTGTGTATGCTTCAATATCTGATGTTGTTCTTATTTATTATTAGTTTATTATCTGTTTCTGATCCACCAGAATGTAAATTCTTTGCAAGCAGGGATCTTACCTACCTAATGCACCAAAGTATCCCCAGCACCTAGATCAGTGCTGGTACTTGGTAGGTGTTCAATAAATATTTGTTGTAGTTATCACAGAAATAAATTTGCTTATTTAGTAATTAATACCATCATTATATTTTGTTAAGAATATTTAAAGGTCCTTTTAGTTTAATGGTTGACTTAATATGTCAGTAAAATAAAATGCCCTTATATTTCTCAAATTGCATGGCTTTTAAATCATTAAGGCAAGCCCAGATTCATTTTGTTAACTAGTATATTTTTAGGAAAAATAAAAGGCATCTTTATTATGTATTATGTAGCCATGAAAAGAGGTTATTTAGATTCACATTTGCTGTCATGGAAATATGTTCTTGGTATAATTTTTAGTAGAAAGGAGGGTATAAAATAGTATGTAGAGTTATAATCTCACTTTAGATTTATATTTATATAAAAAGGCATAGAAAAAAGTCTGGTAACAATAGACTTATGTATTAAGAATGGCTATCTCTGGGAGAAGAGATTATGGTTTTTGCTTTTTCTTTATACTTTGCTGTAGCATCTGAATTGTTTTAAATTTAAAATCAGAAAAAAATAAGCCCATTTTTATTTTGAAAAGAAAATTAACAAATGATTATCCTGGTCGAAATATAGGTTAAAAATAATAAATCTCTTTGACTACTACTTCCTAATTATGGACATTGGCTCAAATTCATCTTTAACCATAATAGAGTTTTGGCCCTTAAGATACAATAATTTCAACACAATTGTTAAAATAACTTAAACACAAAATACTTCTTAGTGTAATACTGCAATGCTATCTATCCTGAATTTGATCACATTCTGCCAATTTTTAAGGCTAATTATCATGTATCGCCATTTTTTTTGCAGGAAACAACAAAGGTGGTCACTAAAGCATTGTTCCAAGCACTCTGCTCCAGGGTCCTGCCTTTAAAACATACTCATCATCAGTCAAAGGACTTTTTTCTTTTCTTCTCAAAGTATTAAGAAAATAATAGCTCATATTTATAAACTAATAAAAATTAACAGCAATAAATTAAATGTTACAAGTTGAAGTCACATAGACTCATTGATCTAAACAAAGTGAAATAAACAGAGTGACCATAAGAAGGGAAAGGGAATTTTGTAATTCTTTTGTGTACATTTTCTTTGGCCAATAATTTTGGGGTACAATTCCAATATACTGCCCCTATCCTTGTTTACCCTTTGAATTGTAGTTCACTCATTATTTTAACTCCTTTAAAGGACATGCTCTGTTTATGGAAATATGTATAGTCAAAATGCAGGACCCTTATTTCTTTTATTTGTGTATGCTTTGGAGGAAGAACTAAAACTCAATTTAAAAATGTCTTGAAACTTTCCTTTAGTATGGAATCTTGAAGAAAGCATTTCCTAATACTGAGTAGGAGCTAAGGTCAAAGAATGAGATCATTAGGGCCTTTGACTTTTATTCTGAGGAAAACTAAGAGCCACTAGAACATATTATTCAGAAAAGTTATAGGACTTGCAATGTTCTGAAAGTTTGTGTCCTCCTAAAATTCATATGTTGAAACCTCATCACCAATTTGATGATTTCAGGAAGTAGGGCTTTGGAGAAGGTGATTAGATGATGAGGGCGCTGGCCTCATGAATGAGATTAGTGCCCTTATAAAAGGGACCCCAGAGAATACCCTTATTCCTTCTGCCATGTGAGGATGCAGAGAGAAGGTGCCATCTATGAACCAAGAAGTGGGTCCTCATCAGACACCAAATCTGCCAGCACCTTGATCTTGAAATTTCCAGCCTCCAGAACTGTGAGCAATAAACTTCTGTTATTTATAAGCTACCCAGCTTATGCTATTCTGTTGGGGCAGCCCCAACAAAAATAATAGGATCTAACATATTTTCTAAAGATCACTCTGACTCATACATTGAGAGTAGAACATATGGGGCAGGACAGAAGTGGCAATGGCAGTGAACAGTCTCTTGTAGGAATCCAAGCAGAAGGTCATGGCAGCTTAAATGAGAGTGGTGACAGTGGAGTGCTGTGAGGAGTGGTCAATTCTGAATATATTTCAAATGCAGGATTCCTGAAGGATTGTATATAGTATGTAGGAGAGAGAGGGAGAAAGAGAGAGAGGATTCAGGATGACTTTACAGCTTTTGCTTGAGCAACTGGAAAAATGGAGCTGCCCTAACTGAGACGAGAAAGACTGCAGAGGCTTCAGACTGGGAGGAAAGATCATGAGTCAGTTTTGAATACGCCACATTTTGATGGGAAGTGAGCAACTGAGGCTCTGAAGTTCAAGGAAGAGGTCCATTTGAAGATATAAATGTGGGAGTCATTAGCCATATGATGGTATTTAAAGCCATAAAAACTGGGAGACTGGGAGACTAGATGAGATCACCAATGAAACAAGTTTACCTGTTCTTAAAGCACAGAATCTGATTGGCAGTAAATTCCCACTACATAAATTATAGAAGGCACTTATTTAATCCTAGATGTTTCAGAAGTCTAATATCCCAGTAATTTTGGGACCAGTCAAAAGACTATCAAATAGATCTAGGATCATGTCAGACTTCACTTCTCATATGCAATCCACTAGGCAGTCCTGTGTGTTTAACTACCATAGCATATTACAAATCTATTTCTCTCCCTCTCTTTCACTACCCCCTAATTCCAAGCCACTATCATCTCTCATCTGTATTACAGTAATAACTTCCTATCTTGGTCTTGCTGCATCTACTCTTACTTTGTTGCAGACCATCCTCTACCAGAATGATCTTTCTAAAACACAGATCAGATCAGTCAACCTCCCCAATTGCAAGCCTCCAGTGGCTTCCCAATCCACTTAGAACACAAGTTAAACTCCTTATTAGGGCTTATAAAACCCAACTTAATCTGGCCCCTGCCAGCCTCTCTGGTTGCATCTCCTTGCCTGAAAACTCACTCCCCCTGTTTACAATGCTCCAGGTTTACTGGCCTTCTTCTTTTTCTCCAATCATAATAAAATTGTTCCCAGAAATGCAAGGCATTTATACCTTCTGGTCCGTTTGTCTGGGAAGTCTCAATTTCTCAAATGTTATTTCCTTAGAAAGATCTTTCTGAAGTTCCTCTTATATAAGTCCCTATACCCGAATACATCATGGCACTGGAACTTACAGGAAAATTTGTGGAAGTCACCCCAGGAAGTCCTACTATTAGATTTTGTTACTACTAACTCTGATATTTGCCTGTTACCTCTTAACAACCCAGCCTTCTTCCCTGCTCAACTCATGATATGTCAAACTCAAAACATCTAACCATTTACCCATTTAGAAGAATATTTCAGAATCAAATGATATTTGGGAAGGGTCAAAAGCTGTAAATGAAAGTGTATACAACTCAGAAATGATGTATCAAGATTTTTGAGAAAAATGTTTGAAAGATTTCATCTTCCCCAAATCCCAGAGCCAGGCCTAAAGGAAGAGTTGAGGAATGTGGTAAAACAAACCCAAGTTTTTCTTTTCAGTTCTGTCTGAGAGGACCTCAATGCATGTAGAATCCCTCCAAGGAGCACAAGGGAGAAAAGAACAAAGAATCTTTCAATTAAAAGCAATAAAACTAGTTAATGCTTCTTGGAAGAATTCTATGCTCTTGGGAAGTGCATAGAATTGCAGTAAATCATGATGAATTGATTGTAAATATATTTCTCTCCATTTTCCTCCTAATCCCACCAAAATGACTATAAAGGAATAAAAATATAACTCACAATGAGAAAGGTAACTGGAAAAAAGGCAACAGTGGAAAAGAGACTTCAAAATATTTGGCAAGATGAAAAGCAGACCAAAGATTGATAATAGACTTGGCAGAGGTGAGGAAAGGAAGCTAAACCCTAAATGTCCATGTTGCGGGGCAGGGGGCAGAGGAATGCTTAGAGACCAGACAATGTGGCCCACAAAACTCCTAGGAGACTCAGCGATTGCAGACTTCAGGTGCCAATAAAGGCAGGGATAAGCTGTGGCACTGAAAACAAGAATTTTTTGAAATCCTGAATAAAGCAAGAGCAGCTGAACCCCCAAATACCTCCTTCTACATTGCACTCCTCCTTGTAGGGAGTAGAGGCTTGTTTTCCAGAGAAATTCAACTAAAAAAGCTCCAGTCTTGGGGAGAGGAAGCTATTGGAGTGCATAAGAGAGCATTCCATCCTGAATTTGAGGGCTCTCAGGCTCCTTTCTTCCTTTTGCCTGTTTCTAGGATGCCAGTGGCCATGCTTAAACTCTTCTCCCTTCCCTCATCCTACCCTCCCTCCAGCCCTAACCAGAGAAAATAGGGTTCTTGTCTCCATACTCTGAATGGTTCCAGAGAAGTCTCCAGATTCCAGCTTCTGGGGATCCCCTAATGAAAATAAAGGCTCAGGAGCTGACTGGGCAGTAAAACCTACCAATCGACAAGACATCCCT
Source organism: Microcebus murinus (assembly GCF_040939455.1). Lineage (NCBI taxonomy): Eukaryota > Metazoa > Chordata > Mammalia > Primates > Cheirogaleidae > Microcebus > Microcebus murinus. The sequence goes on from NC_134136.1 coordinate 118,227,885, forward strand.
CTAACAGAGCATCCAATATTGAGGACAGAAGCCAAAACAGTAGTAGAAAAAAAAAAAGGAACCAAAGACAATTCAGGGAGCAGAGGGAAAGATGTGAGATAAAAGGATATATAATATTACACCCCTGCAAAAAGAACAGAAGAATACAAGAAAGGAAATTTTGAATGAAAAACATGCTTTTGGAATTAAAAATACAATAGCACTAAAAATATGCAGTAGAAGGTTTGAAATATAAAGTTAAGAAAATCTCTTAGTTCATCATAATGAAAAAGAGAAAATAACCAAATTTGAGAGATCTAAAATCATAATAATAATAGGAGTTCTCATAAGAGAAAAATAAAAGTGGAGGGGAGGAAATTATTAAATAATAGAAAATTTCTTAGAACCAAAGAACAGTCTATAAACTAGAAGAGTCTATAAAGTGTTAAGCACAACGAATCCATATATAGCCCCTGCCAACCTCCCTGCCCCCAACAAACATGGCCCCATCACAGACTTCCCAAATGAGGAGATCCTAAGAGCATCCAGAGAGAGCAAGTGGTAATAAGAAGTAATATTATGTTAAATATTCAATCGTTATAACAGCAAGTTAGTAGACAATATGTAAAAATGATCAATCATGACATCATGCACACTGTACGCAGTGCACATATGCTATTTAAATTGCAGAAGCAACTAGAGGGGTTGAAAGTAGCTGCTTCTTATGAATGCGTCTAGGAGGTAGGGAAGAATGTGGCCAGAGGCTGCTATTGTTAGAAAAAGCTTTTCAGAGCGATTTGATGATTTTTGACTATGAGCATGTGTCTGTTTGATACAAATAAAAATTTTAAAAGTATAAAAAGCAGACAAGAGACTCTGAAACATGCTTTTCCAGGTAGTTAGCATGCAAAAGTCAGACTTGGAAAGAAAAGAGTGCTTCTAGTGGGGATCATGTTCACAAGGAATGAGTCTCTCAGTCTTCTTCCCTGCTCTAAAATTCTGCACATAACCTCCTCCCCTGGACCACTGATGTAGTGAGATGTTTCACCCCATCATTTTGGATTATAATATGCACTCTAATATACACTGTGCTTGTTAGATGAGGTTGTAAGGAGAGAACTTCAGAGATGAAGAAAGACTTGAATATTAGGGGAGTGAAAACAAGTCAGCCAGCCAGTGTGTATAGTTACCCCTGCAGGTTATCTCCCCAGTCACCTGTCATGGAGGCCTCCCTCATCTCATGACAGCAGGCATCATTTGCCAAATCCTAGGCATCACTTCAAAATATTGTGGAAAAGCCTATGGATCATATAGAAGATGCATTTCCTTATTTCATGGCCACGTCGTCCTTTCAATCAAATATGTGATCCCAATTCTCTACCAGAGTCCTCTACTTCACTCCTCTCCAAACGGTATTTGGCTCTTGCTAAAAATCTGATCCGTGGTCAAAGGACAAAGATTTGCCGCTCTGAAGGAAATTCTTTTTTAAAGGCTTTGAAGGCAATTCCAAAGAAGAACTTTCTATGGCTACATTGTTAGAATCAGTGCACAGCCTTCCAGGGTGACTGCCCTAAAGGGCAGCACTAATTCTGGCTTTTAAGTGTTTCTATGCTTGTTAAAAAGTCAGCCTCCTTACTTTCAAGTCTGAGCTCACAGTGCTAAAGTGTTTTCCTAAAACCTCCATAAATTATTCTTTCCCTTTGATACTTGGGAATCCACCATTTCCTCCACTACACAAACTAAGAGACATGTTTGTGGAGGAAGGGGGAGGGAAGGCGATTCCTCTGGCTCCCCTCTAGATAAAATGACCCCCAAACATGCCTCCCAATGCCTTGCTAGGTGGGAGTTCTTAGAACTAAGTCTAATGTGACATCTGACTGATGTTCATGCTCCCCCTCCCCAAAATGATGAATGGCCTGAAAACTGCAGAAGCCATCCATCTCCTTGCCATGGGGAATAATGCTAAGCTGCTTTATTTCTAGCCTCTGCAGAGGTAAAAGGCTTAGTGGCGGCTGTATTTTGCTGAAGAGGAACCTGCTTCCCCTCTGTTGCAAAGGCCATCTCATCATTTAGCAAAATGGGATGGAAGGGAGGGAGGACAGTGAAGACCCATTTTTGACTCAGCTGTGTTTGGTTTCAGTTCATTACCCAGAGAACCCAAGGGTGTACCCTGAAACACCTGGTTTAAATCTTCAAGGCCAGACACTTGCAAAAAAGTGGAGCTGTGGGTCCCTGCATCAGTTGGTCACAAAAACTTAAGGTTGGCAAGATGGCATTGCTCAAGTTGCCAACGAGTAACTCTGGTTATCTCTAAATAGTCAGGCCTCTAAATTCCAATTGGGAATCCAGCTCACATCTCCTTGGTGAGGTGGGTCACAGTTGCCAAGTACAGATTGTACAGATAGTCAATGCTCTGTTGGTACACGTGGTGTGGGATTTAAAAAAAATTTCCTTAACTACAAATCACATTATAGTTTGAAAAGGCAGAAAGCATCTGGGTAGGTAGGTGGGCGTGACAGAGGGAGAGAAAGAGGAGGAAGGGAAGGAGAGAGAAAGTTAGTTGGGGGAAGGGAGAGAAAGGAAGGAGGGAGAGAGGGAGGGAGAGAGAGAGAGAAGCGGCTTCTCTCTGAAAATTTCATCAGTGCACCAAATACTCTGCAACAATAGCAGTCACAGTGCCCTTCGGCCTCACTGCCAGGTATTGTTAGGTGAAATAACAGGAGTCCAAACCCTGCCTCTGGGAGGGAGCCAAGGGGCAGGATTGGGCAGCCTATAATGAGATGATTTTAAAGCCCTGTTAACTTTTTCCATTTTAACTGATATTTCTGGATGAGGCACCAGCTCTCTTGGGAGGGCAGTTCTAAGGCATTCCATGGAACCCAAAGCCAGCTATAAAAGACTAGCTTGGGGCAAAGCTGCTGGGGAAAGAGTTGCACTTGAATTTTCAGTTATTCCAAGTCTAGATTCAGAAGGCCACAATTAGGGGAGAAGGCTGCCTCTTTACTGCCCAGTCCCATAAGGAACACAGAATGAAATGACCTCAGAATTCTCTCCACCTCTTATGGTTTGAGAATCAGGATGTCTTGCTTATTAGTGCTGAGGAACACTAATTTCCAAATGAAGGCTCAGAGGGGTTGAGTAAATGTCTAGGAATCACATGGCCAGGAAATAGCAGAGTTGGCCTGCATAGGCAGGTCTGCTGGACACCAAGCCCATGTTCTTCTTCCCTGTGCCCAGTGCACTAGCACAGGACAAGTCTCTGAGGCTACAAAGAATGAATGAGATCTAGTCCCTATCCCTGGGAGCCCAGATAGAAGCAAAGGTTTAAAGTATCTTAGGGAGTTGTAGTTCTAATTCCATTAGAGACTCATCTTAGCCTGCAGCATGCTCTTTCAGTGAGAGACTCTCCTTATACTTCAATGTTCTTATAAAATGAGAAATAATGCCCACCATCAATTAAAATGTACCTTTTAACATGCTCAAGAATTTATAAAATATTCTAAGGCCCTTAGCACTACATCAATACAGTGTCACTCCTATTATTAATGAGTAATAGTTACCACTACACAGAACATATAAGTCTGATGCTTTGTACATTAGTGAAATGAATTTGTTTGGTATGTAAGATGACCGTATACTAGCTCCCACAGCACAAACTGACGGGGGCTGAGGTAACTGCATGTGAAATGATTTTGAAGTCCTGATTCCTGATTGAGTTGTACTAATAAGGAAAGATCAAACTGAATTACAACAAAAATGGGAATGGAGTAGAAGGGAAATCTTGGTACTGAAACACAAGGTCAGGAGAAATACATGGGCAATAATCACTGGGCTTAAGAAAGCATCCAACCCTCTAGCCATATTGTTTTTCAGCTCTTCATCTCAATTCACACAGCAGAGTTACATGGCTGCTTAACAGCTGCCCAACTCCATCTGAGGCAGGTAAAACTACCCCTGGGCAGAGTGTGCATTGAACAAAATCAACAAACTCCATGCTTGCCTCCCACAGGAGACTGCAGACGTCAGAGGGGGCTCTGGCTTAGCATGCCATGAGGGGAGGGCTGTGCACAAAGAGACTCTGGTCAGGGCTCTGTAAAGCCCTGTGGAGTCTGTGGGGAACAATAAGAATGCAGAATATAAATGTAAGCTGTGGGCTGATGGGCCCATTAGGAATTAGGGCAGTCTTTGAAAGGAATCTGCGGAGATGATGCAAAACACCAAGCATGTGACCCAAATCATGGCAGGGCATATTGAAGGGAGAGGGGAATGGGAATGAGACATTTTCTAATCTGATTAGTCTGAAGTTTCCCCTGAGTGTGGAGAAGGGTCACTGCACAATTAGAGGCAAAGTTAGACTGAACATGGTCTGCTTAGTGGCTGAGAGGGATGACCTCCTCAAAGCTAAGCTGGGCTTGGAGGCAGATGTGTTCAGAGACTGAGACGGCTTCGAAACAAGTTGTGAAATAGTCTTTCTGCATTTAATGTCACATCGTAAAGACAAAGACAAAACAGTCTGCTGAGAGAATGAGAGGATGATGACTTGGTGGCCTTAGCACTGGATAAGAAATATCTAGGTCCTCCAGAGGCCAAGCTCCCACATTACTGGACTTTCCAGGACAACTCTTCCTCAAGGCCATCAAGAGATAATCTAATAAACATCCAGGGTTTCCTGACTAGAAGACAGCTTAATGTGTGAAAGGCATTCAAATCCAACTGTTGAAAAATAAGGCTTTCTCTACATAGAAAAACACAGGTTTCTTCTAGTTCATTTCTAAGTCAGAGTGTGTGGTCTATGATCCCTCACTCCAACTTCTCTTCTAGTCACCAATCAATACTTAGCACCAGGTACTGTGCTGGGCACTTTATGTATGTTTTCCCAATTAATCCTCAGAACCACTAGGAAGTAGGTACTGTAAATCTCATTCTAGAGGTAAGGAATCTGAGGTTCAGGCAGGCCGAAACTCTTGCACAAGATCACACAGCTAATAAGTGGACTCAAAGAATATGAGAGACAAGGAAGGAGGGGTAAAATTGTCAATATGTGACAACCCACTGGTTATTTATAGGTGGTAATTCAAACAGGTGTCTGCATGTGAACAAATCAAAGGCCAAGTCACAGCCCTTCATTACAAGGTAAGGGACAAAAAGAGAAACATACAAAGTGCTGTGAGAATTCTTAGGAGGAGAAAATAACTCCAATTTTCAGTCAAACAAATGCAACAGGGCTTCGTGGAGAAACAGCAAGAGGAAAGGCAAAATAGTGGAAAGGCATGAGGTATATGTATGTGCTAAATGGCCCATTTGGCTAGACTATTGGCAACGGGGATAGGAGCTCTGGGGGTGTGATAACTGTGCAGAACTCTGACTCCTAGGCCTGTCTATCTCATCTCGGGTTCTTTACACCAGGATGACCTACTTATCCCTCACGCTGCTACTAGAAAACAAAAGCAAATAGAGTTAAAACAAAAACAAATTCAAAACAAATAGAGTTGATAGTCTAGAAAATCACTCTGGGTCAATCCAATGCACACTCACATCCAACCATATTTGCCCTCTTCTGGATTCCTCTCATGACACCTTGGACCCTAGTTCTCCCCCCCCCCCCCCGGCCACACACACACACACAGAATTTGGTTTTATCTGTTTCTTTGGTTTCTCCTTTTGTCTCAGATGAGGACTCTCCACTCCAGCCCCTGCATGAGAACAGTGTTCCAACTGACAGTCCTAAGCCCCACAATGGAGAAGGAGCTTAGTTCAAAGTTAGGAAGCTGGTCATTGCTGAGAGAGCAAAAATATGCCATAGAAGGTTTGTGAGTAGAAAAGTGACACAATAACACAGATTTTTGCTCTTAGAAAATATGTAAAAATGGATTAAAAAATTCAGAGACTCATGGAAGAAAGACTAATGTGGTGGCCCTGCAGTATTCAAGAGTGATGATGGTGGAAATGGAAAGGATGCAGGCAGTACGAAGGAGGTAGAACTGTAAAGACATCCTAATCTCCTGTTTATTTGTAGAAAATAATTCAAAATAACTAGAGGCAGGGGATGTGCATTTGAAAGGTTCAGGGATCAAGTCACTGCTCTTCTTCATGTGACCTCATCATCTTTATATATAAGATAGGAAGGATAATACTTCTGACTTCAGCAAGTTGTTCTCAAAAGTAAATGAGATAATGTATCCAAAGCAATTATCACAATACCTAGAACACAGCCCAAAATGTTAGAATTATCAAGATATGTAAGTCAGGGAAGGAGCTAGAGTGATGCCATAGGAAGCATAAAAGACAGCCAGAGTCTAGGTGGCTAGGAGGGAGGGGCCAGGAAGTCAAAACTCAGGTTCAACAGAAGAAGTGATGTGTTTTAGAAAGCAGTTCACTGTGCTCTCCTTTTATGACAGCATAATCTCTAAGACTTTACTTCTGGTGCTCTAGCAAGACAGAGTGCCATGCTAATAACCCAAGATGCTCTTACTACATGTCTTTCGCTATCAGGAACTACTGCTTTGAAAAACCTGCCCTGAAATTTACATCTAACCTCCTCATAACCAATAAAGTTGTACATTTCATTTTGTCCCAGGAACCTATGGATATGAGAGTATTCATGTTAAAAAGATAAAATAATAACTTATAACAGGTTCTCTAGCATTCACAATTATGACTAACTTTTCCTTTTGTAACATTTAAATGGAAATATGTCATCAATAATATAATCAAAACAGTCAAGGGTAAATCAATGGTAATTAAAGGTAGTTGTAAAACCAGGAATAGTCCCCCACACAAAAATACACAGGACAATCCCTGCCATGGGTGGAGCTCTCGCTTACCTGGAGAGTAAAGTTTCTAGAAAATCATCCTTCAAAGGTAACCTGGAGGACTTGCACAGTCTTCTGATGTCTTTACTGGGTAATACTTTTTTTCTGTATTAAAACAAAGTAAATGGGCTTTTATACACCTTGTATCCCTTTAGAAACAATTACATGCTATAAGAATGAAAATAGAGATGTCACATGTCCTAAGAATGTGCATGAAGAAGTAAGTATAAAAACTGGTATTGGAGTTCACAATAAGGAAAATCAGTCATATAGCATTTCACCAAATTTTTCCATTTCAGAAGTCACCAGATTCTGTCCTTACAAAGGCCTTTCCATCAAGATGCAGATTCTTGGTTGGTGACAGTACAGCCTGTTAAGGCTGCAACCACAAGTGTTGCTCTAAGTAATTGATCTGCATTCTTGACCACTAGTCAAAAATGGTTCTGATATTTGAAAACATCTCTTAATTTGATAGGCATATAGAGCTTCCAACACAAGTATGATATGACTTGAGGGTATTTTTCTGGTCTTTTCCTTGGACTCAAACCTTATAACCTGGAAGCCCTAGCTGAGGCTTCAACATTCACTTCAATTTTGTTGGATACAAGTAGTTTTCTCTAGAGCAGCCCAACATTTATTTTCTCCAGCCTGCTGGGGGCAAAGACATGCTTGGCCAATGTTCTCACTCAGCCAATGCTCTTCCAGGTGTCACACAAAATCAGAACTAACAGGAAAGAACGTGGGCTTTCCTTTTTGCAATTAAAACATTTACATCTAGAATCAAAGCGGCATTGCCAGATCTGGAGGAACTTCAGGCTACCTGATCAAGCAGCTCCATTATTCCCAAGAAGTGTTCCTTTAGTGAAGGAGGGTCACACTTCTCACCCTGAAGGAGAAGCATCACCAGGGTAGAAGGCAGGGCCAACGTCATGCAAAGCTCAGGCCATACATCCTCTATGAGGCTCAGGGAAGCTTAAAGATTTTAGGAAAACTACATCTTTATAAAAACTCACTGAGGATGTATTATGAATTAGGGGAAAATCAGATTCATTTTTAAGATAAACTATGGGAACTTCAAAGATATTTAGGGTATGTAGCTGGCCACTTAGGTAAAGACTTCAAGTCTGGGGATGAGGAACAGAGTCACAGGGAAGAGAGATGGCAGTGGTGTGCAGCAACAAAGTTAGAAGCTAGAGTGAGAACTAAGATTTGCTAACTGCAGATGAAACCAATAAATTTACATCCTCCCCCACTATATTGGGTGTGCAAGTAAGATGAATACCAAAACATATTAAGATGTTTGTATCCAATTGCATATAACAATGACTTAATGAAGCTCAATACCCACATGATCAGTGTATCAGAAATTCATTATGCTGAGCTTCATTATTTCCAAGAAGAAATAATTTGAAAGAAATTCTAGGTAAAAGTTTATTTGCAAATTCCATGACCTGTATGTTATAAAAGTCACATTTATAAATCCCAGTCAGCACTAAAATAATGGAAGAAGATAACATCTCAGAATTAAATCTTCTTGCATCTTGATTTACTATGTTTCAGTTGAGAGCTTCTAGAAGAGAATTAAAAGAAAATGCAAGGGAGCAGCTTATTCTTTTGAAGATACAGGGCCTCCCTTATTCCATCAACAAAGCTCACTGTCACTGTGAAATATTTGTACCCAAGTACTTATCCAAAAATTATTTAAAGTGGCTTTGCTAAATATCAGAGTATGATGAGACATGTCAATTTTCTTTTCACCCTTTCTGATAAAATATAAGTTCCTTTATTACTCAGGTTCATAGAAACTTGAATGATTTATTAGAATCAATAAAACAAAAGCTTACTTTTCTCGATCTTGGTACACACAGTTAGCAAGCAATTTGTCGAAATTCTCAAAATTATTTTTCTTGAGCTGTTCATGGGCCTGTGCAATTAAGACATCCAAATCTGCACACGATTCATCAGGCACACGGTAGTGACGTGCAATGGTTATAACCTCTTGGTCTGTGAGTTTCCCAACAGTTAGACTCATCAATATTTCTCTGTAATGAATATGGAAAAATATTCATAAAACGATGTCTAAGAACACAGTATTTTACCTCTCCCATTAAACAGATCCAAATCCCATTTATAAAACTTTTAACAAACACACAGAGGAAAGGTAATTATTTTTCTTTAACTTAATTCCTCTACTTAATTTAGGAGCAGCAGAAAGGCACCAATGCTAGAATGGAAAATCATAGGCACTATAGTTATTATATATAGCTATAAATTTATAAATAAAATGGCATTTTTGCCCAGAGTCAAACTCGTACCAAATAACACCATGCAACCAGGAAGCAAATTCTTAAAGGCCTTGAATGGTCAAAGATCTCTCACTAAGTACATGAATTTATTCAATGCCTATTAATCTTCCTTATATAAAATAGTGACAGACTTGGGTTTCTGGTTTCCCAGGGTATAAAATTTATATATCAATAAATTAGAAAGGTGCTTTGGGATGGAGAAAGCATTCATGCACATTTCTATAATAAAAAGTAAAAACTGGCACATCCTGGAACTGAGAAAAAAATAATAAAAAAAATGAAAAGCTAAAAAAGTTATGTAAATATGTAAGGGTAGAGCTGTCTGGGTCTTGAGAGGGCAAATGACACTGAGATAATGTGGCAGAACTAAAAATCCAAACAACAACAATGTTTTAAAGATGAAGATCCTAAAACCCAACAAATTGGTTAAATTGTTTTCAATGAAACTCTGTATGAAAAGCTGTAAACTATGCACCATATATTAGAAAGAATGTTATCAAAATGGTTAAAATGAAAACTCTTATGGTGGTTACATGAATAAGCTTCCACCATCTAGAAAATTGACTTACCAGAAATAATTCAATTCCCAAGAATCTTAAATAAACAAAGGTATACAAAATTTTATTTGCTCTTCTGCTTGCTATAGACAGGTCTCTCAGAATAAATGCTTTTAGTTCCTTCTAGATATTTCTGGTCATTATCTCTATCATCTAAGAATTCTAGGTTCTCCTAGTCAAGAATTTCCTTAGATAGAGTCTAGAAAAGTCCACAGCCACAATGTTGACTATCTGAAGGAACTGCATTCCACCTACATCCACCTCGCAAGTTTTCTGGGGGTTTTTGTTTTGTTTTAGTTTGGCTTTGCTTTTGTATTTTTAATGGGAAATGAAGGCAAAATTGAACCAAGAGGGTCCCACAATTTCAGCAAAGTTACATCAGATGATCAATTAGCAATACTGGCAGGAGGCTCACTGTGTGAAAAACGCTGTAAAAGGCAGTCTGGCATCTGAACTTTTCAGAATCTATAATCTACTGGAACTGTCCAAGCATACAGGGATGGTCTTTCAGAGCCACAAACTGGTAGGGCCACTTAAATGAACTGAGTAATAGCAATAACAACCTCCACCATTTGTTGAGTACTAGCTAGGTGCCAGGTCCTGTGCTACCAGATACTTTTGGCATGGATCATCTTATCTGGCCTAGGAGGTAGGCACTATTATATTATTACCACCATTGTACAAATGAGGATACTGAGGTACAGAAATGGTAAGAAGTCCACCCAATGTCACAAAAGCCAGAATGCAAACCCATGCAGACTAACTCAAAAGCCGACGCTCCTGCCTACTACTCTATGCCTCTTCTGTTGGGACACAGAGGATGGAGTGATCCAATGGAGTGGGACTCAGTCAAGAAAAGCTTCCTAAGGGCAATGTGAGTGTTAAGCTTATTCTTTAATGAACCTCTATCACATTTATTGTCCATTACTTCTGCTTTGAGGGCTATCACTATTCATCAGAAAAAAGTAAGAGAAAATAATTTCAAAAACCCTGAGTCACCAACCATCTTTGACAGAGGGCTAAGTGACCGTGAAGAAGCCACTGCAAGGAAAACCCCTGGCTCATTTACTGATCAAGGAGTAATCAGTGATGCCATGTGCATAAAATGGAACACCATACCATCACTAAAAGTATGATGTTGATTGATATTGGTATGATAGATGTTCATGCTATATTGATAAACGTAGTATGATTCCAGTGAAAATCAAGATACAGGTGCATATATAGTCATATAAAGAAGACCAGAAGAATACATGCCAAAACATCAACAGCATTATCCCTGATTGCTGATGTTTTTTCCTGTTAAAAAAATCTTTCTTCTACTTTTTATGAATTTTTTTAATGATTAAATATTACTTTCATTGTCTAAATGAAAAAAAATTGAAAGCTTTTTCCGTTTGAGAGTAGAACATGGTGTGAAGTGGAGCAAGTGGCATGCTCCCAAGGACAAGGAAAAAAGAAAGTGTGCAGCAATAACTAGAAACTTTCCATGCACCTTTCACTAAACTTATTATAGCACCACCAGAACATGAAAGTTTATTTTCCTTTTCATTGGATAAACTGAAATTATCCTGGCTTCACTGCAGTTAAAATTTATATCTGCTGGGTTTCTGTATGCTTGGATTTTAAACAGCTCAGTATTCCACAGCTTTACATGGCTTTATGTGAGAGTTTCAAACAAGCTGCTACACTTGAAACTGCCGTCAGTCCTGCAGGGCACCAGGGGCTCCCAGAGCAGCCAACCTTGTGGCTGCTGTGTCCACATGAGGCAGAGCGCCACACCAGCGATCTCAACCAGGATGTCCGAAAGCCCCACCTTATAGACCTCAAACGGCTGCCATCACTTTGCCCTGCATTTGCCACGTATGCCATTTTTAGGACTCACTCCACCCTGTCACACGATTCACAAAGAATTAGGAATCATTTCAAAAGTAGCACACTCCATTATTTTTACCGCTAAAATACACATAGCATAAAATTTGCCACTCGTGACATTTAGTACATTCACAGTGTTGTGTAACCATCATTTCTATCTAGGTCCAAAATATTTCCATGACCCTAAAGAAGCCCTGTACCCATTAAGCAGCCACTCCCTTTTCCTCTCTCACCCCAGCCCTCCTCCCCACCTGGCAACCATGAATCTGCTATTCTCTACAGATTGCCAGATTCTAGATATCTTGCATAAATGGAATCATATAATATGTGGTCTTTTGCAACTGGCTTCTCTCACTTAGCATGTTTTCAAGGTTTGATCATGTTGCAGCATGTATCAGTTTCTGCCTTTTCATGACCGAATAATAGTCTATTGTATGAATATGCCCACTTTGCTTATCCATTCACACACCCATGGACATTTGGGTTGTTTCACCTCATGGCTATTGTGAATAGTGCTGCTATGAACACATGGATACAAATTTTTGTTTAAACACCTGTTTTCAATTCTTTGAGGTATATAGACCTAAGAGTGGAATCCCCAGGTTGCATGGTAATTCTATGTTTAACCTATTGTGAGGATTTGCCAAACTGTTTTTTGCACACTCCATTTTTGCTTAGCAACAGCCACAAAAACAAAGGTCCAGCTTCCATCAAGCACAGCCCTTCCTCATCTAAAACTTCAGAGTGAATTTGAAATAAGATCTGATACCAAAATCTGATCTCGGTACTTCTTGTCCAATTATTTAAGGGGAATAAAAATGTATTTTAGAAATCAGCTGTAATTGTACTGCTTTTATGTTCTGTAATTACTATTACTAATCTTAAAGACTCGAATGGCAAGTTACCTTTGCCTTTCCACAACATTGCACTACATTCCTGGCACTAATATTTTATACAGTCTAATACTATAAAATCACAATATTATTTAGTTAATCTTATAAGGGATGCTGCCATGATTTTCTCTTGGTTTTTGTAACTAAAGTCATAAGACTCAAGAAAAAAAAAAAGCCAAGCTGCTCTAGGGTATTGAGAATTCTATGCAGAATTCTGGAACATGAAATGCTAAACAGCTTTACAAGACATAATTCCATTAAAGTCACACAATAAAGTAATGGTGAATCAAAACTTCCTTTTAAAGCTCTGAATCTCAGGGTATTTTCTTACATATTGAATCGTTAAAGTCTAAGAGATATCTTTCAAACAAACTAAAAAAATTAGTTTCGGCATAAACAAGGGCTCAAGAGCCTAAGCCTTAGGCCCTAAGACATACAAGAAAATCTGGCTGAGCCTAAATTAAACCAAGCAGCAGTTTTGATGACAATTAGGTAGCACCCTTTCTCATTTCCTTCAATTTGATATTCATCAAATAAAATGTGTTTTGCTTCCTCTAATCAGAAGCTGTGTATACCTGCTTACATCCTACACTCCCCCAGGCTTTCTCTCACACTTGAGGGCCTAAGCTGCCCACACAGAGCAGAAACCTTTGCCATATTGTCACTTCCATCCCAGCACATCATACTGTTGGACTAGTGCATTGCCAGAGAGTAGAGGGTGATAGAGATAGCTCGTAGAATATGTGTCAAAGAAAAGAGAAATGGAAAGATACATTAAGGCGTAAATACAAACATTTGATCAAACAGATTTTACTACAGGCCTAATTGGAGTTCAAAGCCATACACAAAGCTCTTCAGCTACCCTTGGGAACAAGGCCATTATAAATGGCCAATTTGGCTGTGCACTGCCCACCTCCACAGAATGCATTTATAGGCTTATGGTATAAGCAGTTTCCTCCGGAGTTAAGCAACACGGTGGCCTCACCAGAGGGGCCAAGGAATTCCAGAGGAAAGAGAAAAAGAGAAAAGCAGTCACCACAAACTTTAAGAAACTCATCTACTCCAGCTGAGGTCACAAATCTATTTTCAATCGGGAGGCAGTGTGGTTTAGTGGGAAAAGTGTGAGCTTTTGAATTACACCAACTTGGATTAAAATCCTGGTCCCACTAATTCGCTAGTAAATGGGAACTGTGGTAAATTACTCTACTCCTCTGAGTTCCTTATATGTGAAATTGGACAAGACGACTTGCGTCACAGAATTTTATTTGGCCACAAGAGCCAGGATGATCCTATTAAAACATAAGCCAGATCATTCATTCTCCTGTTTAAAACCCTCTGAGGGCTTGCCATCTCTCTCAAAGTAGGGCCCCAAAGCCTCACAATGGCCTACAAGGCCCAACATGGTCTGGCTCCTCTGCTATCTCTGGGAACTCATCCTCTATAACCCTCCTTATTTTTCCCTTGGCACCATCCTTTCTGCACTCTTTGCTCTTCCTCAGACAAGCCAGGCACGTTCTAAGTTCAGGGCTTTTGCACTTGCTATTCCCTCTACCTCTACCTTGTTCTTCCCCAAGATAATCTTCACCTCCCATAGGGCATCTTCTCACCCGCTTGGATGTCAGCTTCTCCATGAGGCCTTCCCTTAAAAATGTGACCCCTCCCTCTACAACTCTGGCATTCCCTAACCCCACTTCCCTGATTTCTTAGTACCATTCATCAATTTGCTACATAATTTACTTACTTATTTTGTATATCATCTTTATCTCTCCCCCACCCCCATTGGAATGTAAGATCCACAGAGGGTAGGAGTTATTTGTCTATTTTGTTCACTGCTGAACCTGAAGCACCTTAAATAGCCCCTGGCACATAGTAAGCCCTCTATACTAAATAGTTTTCTGAATAAATGAAAAATGAAGATTAAGTTGGCAAGATATGAAAAGCATTTAGCATAGTTCCTGGAACTATGAACACTCAATAAACGATAGCAATTTTTATTACTCTCATCATCTCACAGTGGAGATAATTTCAAGTTGTATTAAACTGAAAGAGTTGCTTCTCTTAAGCAAATTTATCTTGGAGAAATGTGAAATGCTTTTAATGACTCCAAAATCTCAGAATTTATCTGCAGGATGTAAAAGAAAAATGATATGCTTGTTTTAAATAGTCATATTCAAGAGTAAGCCTAAAGTGGCAAAGAAATAAGCTCCAGGTGTGCCTTCTTTTATACAATCTGAAAAGCTTCACAAATACTTAATTTTTAGAAATCAAATTAGATGTCTTCTTTCACTCTCTATTACATATAAAGATATACTACCTTCATTTTGGTCATTTTTAATTGGCAATGGCACCTAACATCTTAGCTTTAAATTCCTCTAATTTCTGTCAAGTTCCTAATGACTAGCAAGCACACTGAACCCTGAAATAAATCCTTTTGAAACTAAAGATTTTTTTGACAGCATAAATAATTACTGCCAAATTCATCTGTTTTGTAAATTGATTTTTTGATATATTTTCTCATAGAGGAGTACATGTGCATTGAAAATCATTGACCCTGTTTTCTTATTCCAAATAAATACAGGCAGCTTCTTGTTTTCTCTTTATTACTGCTCGAATCTTTATTTCACATCAAATACTATGGCTTTTCCTGTTTTGACATGTAGTGGAATGTACATGGTAATTTTAATTTATTTAGTTTGAAATTCAGTATTTCTTGGTGCACTCAAACTTTGGGCCTATTTAAGTATAGCCAAACAAAATGAGATATTCTCATGCAGTTAAAAGCAATTGCTGAGGTATAATTTTTAAAATCCTTTAAAATGTTCATCTATAATTCTCCTATGATTTGGTACAAAATGTATTTAAATGAGCTAAAGAACAGAGGGGGGTTTTGGTTTTTAAACTGTGTCAACATATTTTGGTAACAGCAAATGGATGTCTGGATGATGGTGCTTAACTTGCAAGGTGGGCGGAAAGAGGTGAATATTCATTTTATTTACAAGTAAAGTTCTTTGTTTTCTAACACTGCTTCTTCATTAACAATCACCTTGTATTCAGGGATCATTTGTCTCCAAGCAAACCCCAGTTATTTGGTTTTTGTTTTTAACTGTTTCTTACTTGGTTGCCAGATGTTTTAGAGGCCCACAAGGCCATGCTGAGCTCCGTGACAATCAGGGGGCCTTACATGGAGGGTGACCCCATATAAACCCAGAGGTACTTACTGATCACATAATGGGGCTGAATATAAGATAAGGTCTGTGCCCTCCAGGTGCTTATACCCAACTTAGTAATTCAAGACTTACTCATACCAAATAATTATCAATAATATAATCAGATTCTTAATTCTTTTTAAGCACATACTTTAAAATATAAAATGTATTGGCTTTACTCCATTATAAAGGTAATATATTTCCAATTATAAAGAATTTAGATACTATATAAAAGCAAGAAAAAAAGAAAAAGAAAAACCATACAAACCCCTGCCACCCAAATGTAACCAAGTAAATATCCTGGTACACTTCTCTGCAGTGTCTTTTCTATGCATGGGTATTTGTCTTTTCTTTAATAGTTATGAATATATTTTGTAGTCTGCTTTTTTCACTTAACTAAGACAGGGGCCATCATGGAAGCTAGCTTTGGACAGCAGGAGGGATACTTTTTCTACTGAGATAAAAAAGGAGTCCAAAGCTAGGAATGTAGGGGCCTGGGGGAAGTTCATATCTCAGGATCTCTATATTCTCTGTTAACCTGGAGATGAGGTTTTCTGCTATGAATGGGAGGAAAATGGTGATGTTAGGAGCTTAAGAGTGAGAAAATTTGAAACATCCATTACAGAGAATGGGAAAAGGCATAAGTAGGCCTTGACTTCATCCTTAACTCTTTCTTCATCCTCAGCTACTCACTGATCCACCAATTGTCCAGCCTGTCATCTGTGCCTTCGATTTCTTGGTCCCTATGGTCCTTTTCTTTCAGCATAAAGAATGTTCATGTCTCTCTTGAGTTAAAACAACAGCAAAATCCAGCCCTTGACCTTCTGTCCAGCAAAATCATACCAATGGTGTCCATCAGCCTGGCAGAACCTGTCTCCTACAGCAGCCTTGTGGCAGCAAGAAGACACAGCAGTGGTGTTTGGCAGTGGTTTGACCCTCCCTGGACAAAGTAACTGTCCCTGAGGTTCCTGGATAACTAAAGGGGAAGGGCAAAAGAAGAGGTCTCAAGAAGAATATACTGATAAATCCCCAAGAGGGATGCCAGAAAATATGGCAAATGGGAGCTGAAGGAATTAAATGAGAAGAATTAAATGAGAATTAAGAGAGGCGATCATATACCAACCCGGAGCAGGTGGAATGTGTCATAATGGTTCCAGGGGCAATCAGGGAGTTTACATTTATGGTCAAGATTTCTCCTAGGACTATTTTTCCCTCCTATCATCTTGTTATGTGTTTTCAGTTTTTCATGTATTATTACTGTTACCTTATATTGCTACTTGTTTTTTACAAGAAAGACTATGCAACTGGTCCTTGAACAATGTTATTTTGTTCAACATTGTTTTCTTATAACATTGATGAGAAAAAAAAATCAATTCCCAGTGGGGCCATTGTCTGTGTGGAGTTTGCACGTTACCCCCAGGTCTGCATGGGTTTTCTCCAGGTACTCCTGTTTCCTACCCCTTTCCAAAGCTGTCCACATTAGGTGAACTGGTATGTCTACATTGTCCCAGTGTGAGTGAGCATGGGTGTGAGTGTGAGTATGCTCTGTGATGTGATAGTATCTTGGCCAGGGTGGGTTCCAGCCTGGTACCCCAAGCTGTAGGGATGGGCTCCAGCCACCCACAATCCTGAACTGGAATAAGTGGGTTGGGCAATGAATGAAGGAATAAATACAAATTATTGTCAAATAAAAATTCACATTGTCTATGATAATCATACAAATGCATGACAATAAATGATGTGGTACAAAAGCGCTCAGTGAGCCTGTCCTATTCATCACTGTTTTTGCGCTGCATGGGGGAGGAGGTGCTCGTTACGTTTGCTTTGCAAACACTTATTCTTTAATTTAACCCACCACCCTTATGACCACCATCTATCTGATTCACCAAAAATTGGATAAATAATGAGCTTTCTTATTTGCTTTATTCACCTTAAATGTATGCAGAGCTCACAATTATTTCAATGTTTGATATTAGAAGTGTTTGGTATTTTTATTTAGAAGTTTGGTGATGTTTTTGTGACCAGAAATATGCAGTAGGAGCTTAACTCTTATTTATCTCAATTAGCTTATGGGAAAATTGGTTTTGTTAGGTCATTTTGCTTAAAGTCATAGTTTCCAAGAACCTATCAACGTCATTATGCGAGCACTTACTGTACTTACATTCTGCAGTTCTATTTGGAATTCTATTCTTGATTAACTTGAAATTGCCCTAAAATATTTTAAACCTACATTTGCCTAATTATTAAAGATAAGGATGAAATATGATTTTGTTCCCAGATAAAGTATGAGGGATTTAGCTCTTGATCTCTCTACTCTCTGAGTTTTGGTTATTTTATCTGTAGTATAAACCATGTTATTTGCCTTTTTAATTTTTCTAATGATATCATTCACATCTTTGAAATAATGTTTTAGCTTTGAATTCACATGTGTAAACACATGTGTGTGTATAAAACCTGTTTTAATGTTGAATGCTGCTCCAATTTTTAAAGATAAGATGCCCCCTTTGAGTTCTTAATTTTGCTTTTTTTCTTTATGTTCTGGATTAATTTATTAATGTATTACTTTGAGCGATTTACTAAAGAAACTATATTATATTTTTGGTTTTCTTGAAAATTTAAAAACATTTCTATTGTCTCATGTACAAAAAGCAACTTGTCCCCAATTCGTTTACCCTCAAAGCACTGAAGATTTAACCCACCACCTCTTTGCATTACCTGAGGCCATATCTTACTGGTTTTTAGGTCATTGGCTCTGCTGCTGATGGTGGTAATTTTTAAGCTTTGTTTTGTGTAAGTTTGCTTTGATGCTTTTTAGAGTCTTTTCTTTTATATGACCTTTAACATTTTTACCAAGGTATATTTGGTGATCTCTTTTCACATATTTTGCATGGTCAGAGTGAATTCTCTCAATTTCCAAATACTTTTTTTTAGCTTAGAAAAGATTTTTTTAAAAAAATGATCTTTAGTTATCATTTTAGCTCCATTTGTTCAGTTCTCTCTCCACCTCCATTTCTGCTCTCTTCTTTCTCATTGTTTCAATCCTTTTTTAATTTTGCTCTGTTTGGAGGTGTGTCTAAAGATAGTTCTCTGGTTTATTACCAAGTTTTCTGCAGTTGTCTGGTCTTCTATTAGTGCCCCGTATTTAATTTTTAATTCAGAAAATCTGTGTTTTGTAGGTTTTAATACAAGTCTTTTGCTATTTTGGTCTGTTTGCTTCTCAAAATGGCCTGCTATTGCTGAGACTATGCTACATTTTATTGTGATCATAGCATAACTAGTTTCTAAGAATAAATAAACAAAAATGAATTTTTCATACAATAAATCACTTTCAGAATCTGTATGCATTCTCCTGTACTGCACAGTTTGGTTTTTCTCTGTTCATGCAACTTTATAAAGAGGCCTCCAGAGCAGTCTGGGGGTTGGTATGTGGCTGTGGTTCACAAATTCCACAGGCTTTGTCACAGATGGTGAGTGTGTGTATGTGCATGTACACACGTGTGTATGGGAGGAGTGGTTAAGGAAGGGAGGGATCCAGTCGTATCCATCTTAAACAAATGTGCCAAGTTACTATGAAAAGAGGATACATTTATTTAGGGAAGGAAGGAAGGAGAAAGACAACCTTTTGATTTGGAGACCAAGAAGCCAAATTTGGGGTGGGGGGTTGGTAGGGAAAGGAGAGAATGAGTGGCAGAGTAAAAGCTGGAAGCCTTGTCCCAATGCCCTGACCACTGCTGGAGGAATTCCAAAAGAGGATCTCCATGCACAGTGTCCCCAGAGGTGTTCAGTTCACAATCAGCACAACCTTTAGCAGTGGCCCTTCCCTAGGACTACTCACTCACATAGAAGCCCCAGGGTAGACTACTGGGTTTGTAGTCAATTGACAAATTGTCATTAACACAACTAGATCTCTTATGCCGGGAAACAAATCAGAAAAGGCAGAAATACAAGTCGATCAATGAATAAAATGATTTACTTACTTATCAGAATATGAAGTAGGAAAATTTCTTACATTTTATTGTTGTGGCCTATTTTGGAATTTGTTTTGGGTCTTCTATGAAGAATTCAGAGCTTGGGGAGAGAGCAGCACTGGGCTGAGGATGAAATCACTTATCTGAATCAGAAGTCACAGACACAACCTAGGCAAACTACCTGACTATATTTTGATAGTTGCTGGAATTTTGAAACTTTGTAATGTCAGTAAGAAATCATTTTCAGTCCAGATAATATACAGAGAACTTGTTCCTGGCTCCTTGCTTTAAACACTCTGTACTTAAATTCTATGTAATGAATCCTAGCATGTAACCACAGAACATCAACCTTAAATATAACAGTTTTAAAAGTAATAGAAGAAATCCAAATGCTGATAGCATCATCTGTAAAGCTTAAGTGGCTCTAAATCAAAAAATAAAGTAAATGTGCTCACCTAGTGTTTCACATTTCTACTTAAGAAATAAAGGGAAAATGAACACGAATCAATTAAGATCAAACAAAATGGGGAAGCTGGTTGTGAGTCACAAGCCTAATTTCCCAGCCACATTAGGGGCCCAATCATATTCCCGCTCATCGAGAGAGTGTGCAGCTATGGCAGGTGCTGGTGCAAAGTCCCTCCCAGGCCACAGAATGGTCATTCACAGGGTCCAATTTGCTCAGAGCTGATTTGCTGCAGTGGTAAATAACCACAGCCAGAGCCACTTGATGCCCAAGCCTCCTGCAGGGATGAATTAAACTTGCATGGTGGCAACAGGTATAACCAGAGTGTGTGTGTGTGGGGGGGGCGGGGAGTTCCATACCTAAGGAGGTAGTGAGCTTCTCCCACATTCGTTTCTATCCTCTCTGTGGGCTATTGAATCACTCCCCTCAATACTTCTCTCCCTGTAGCCACACCTGTTCCCATGTGACTCTGCTGTTCCATCCTCTAAAGGAACACAATTTCTTTCCTGCTTCTTGACAATGGGTCAGCTACAGGACTGGTTTTGGCTCATAGAATGATGTGGGAGTCAAAGTGTGTCAGTTCTGAGCCTAGGCCTCAAAAGGTCTTCTGTGTTTCTCATTCCCTCACTGTACTTCTGCCATCACCATGAGAATGACATGTCTAGGTTAGCCCACTGCTCCTGGAGGAGAATGACAGACGTGTAACAGAGCCAGCCCAGATCAATGGACCCCAGCCAACCCATGAACCTGTGAGCTAAATAAATGCTTTTTTATGACAGACAATTTGAGGTCATTTATTACACATTAAAATTGTGGGAATCAATGACTGATCCACTGTCCCAGGTCCCACCTTCCTATACTCTCCTTTCCTTCATCCAGAGGTCAGCAAGAAGCACCTTCATGTCCCAGGTTAAGCTGGAACTCAGAAAGTTGGGCACCTGGGCTATGAAAAATGATGCGCCTAGCAGAATTGCTTTGACTGATCAATATTCTGGTGGGATGCTATCGTTTTCTTCTAAGGAATACTGTCAGAAACAGCCATTTGAATCTCATCCCTGGGTATCCTGAGAGCATGCTACTGAGCCACCACCCCCCTACCAGAAGTCCCCTCTGTGAGTGACCAAAGGAGAATGTCTTTCCTTGTGCTCTTCAGTAGGATTCCTTCTCCTAAGCAACAGGCTTGTCGTTGCTTTATGAGCACCATAAATCCTATAACTGATCATGATCTCCTATTTTGCACTGACCTCTAGGAAGCTCGAGCCAGGCCTTTAGCTGACTGCTAATATATGTCTGTGACTTTAGAGTCTGTTAATATACTCTATGCATCAGCCCCACTCATGGATCCACCATTCTTTCCAACTTTTATCTTTTCTTTTACTTTTATTATTTGCATATCCATTTTATATTATAGAATTGTCTACATCTTTGTAACTCACCTTAAATCCATTTCTGAAACAAAGCAAAATAGACATAAATATAAAAATACATGCAATAGTGAGAAGAAAAAGTGCAGGAGTATATACTCAGAAAGTTTTTTTAATCCTATCCAACTGCCCCCATTCCAGAAGACAGCTTTCCAGAAAAAGGAAAGTCAAGGAAGAACATCTAAATCAGAGCAAAGATTTCAAAGTTGGTAGAGATAGCTGCTGGGACATACAAAGACACATACATGCTTTCTAGACCCAGAGTGTAAGTTCCATATGGCCAATGATGAGGGGAAGTGGATGGAACTAGTGTCATGGATATTTGTCGGCTTACTGTTTAGCATATGTTAATTCATTTAATGTCCCCCCTCAAGTTCCTGAATTATTCTTATTTCACAGATGAAGAACCCGAGGCATTGGAGACACAGAAATGAATTGTCAACCTTAGCTAGTTTGATCCTAAATCTTAACTCATGATGAAATTGCTAGACTGTCTATTGCAAATCCCAGCTCTGCAAATTAATATGTGATCCTGGGTAGGTTCCTTAACCTCTCTGTTCCTCAGTTTCCTCACCTTCAAAATGGGAATAATAATAGTGCCCACTTTGCAAGACTGCTGTGAGGAATAAATGAGTTAATATATAAAAAGCATTTAGTGCAGCATTTGTCACATGGTAAGCAGCATATAAGTATTAGCTATTATTATAATTATTGGTAAGTGGTAGAATGAATTGCCCTTCAAGAAAGCCCAAAGTAAGTCTAGGAACACCCTGTCAATAGGATCCTAACTATCAAGTGAGTGAAAATTGCATCCAGTCAAAGGGCACCTCCTTTGTTCATTCACTTATCTATTCTTCAACTAACATGCATGTGGGAATAAAAAGATATGCTATATTGCATAGTGGGGAAATTAACAAAAAGATATACTGGTGGCACCAGTTATAACTACAATGAGTTCAAAGAGGAATGGATTACTGTGAGCTGGGGTGGTCAGGAACATCTTAAGAGAATAAATGTAATCTGCACCATGTCTTCAGGGGTGGACAGCAGAAAACTGGACAGCAAAGGAGAGATCCTATCCAAAATGGCATGGGAAAAGAGTGGCCCAGATTGGGCGGCACAGAACCAGCAGTGAAAGGCCACAGATGAGGCTGGAGCTCCCCAACATCAGCATATTCATCTCTGAACTTCTATTACCCATCATGGGCCCTGGCACAGAGTAAATGCCTAATAGATGTTTATTGAACAAATGAATGAATAATAAACTTACATGGTTAAACCCTACACTGTGTCAAACCTTCTACACCCAGTCCTTTGAGTCACAAAATTTACTTGAATGAAAAGCAGCCAGGCAGGGCCTGCCCTATGGTGGTCCAAGTATCATTACCCTCCTGCCCTGCAGTATCTTCTCATTTTATATCCTACTTTTTACATCATAATTCTCCTTCTGAGGAACGACAAATTAGCATGTACTTATTGTATCCATTTTTAAGAACAAAATTTGGAATCTAATAAAAGAAGAAAGCATGGGTGGCATTAACTGGCTCATTTGTTAGCAACCGAATGACTACCTAGCTGCCTTGCTTTTATTCATAGAGACTTCATTTAGAAAACAGACCATTAGGACATGGCATAGGACGAAACAGTAGTTTCACTGTTAATGATTTACCCACTCCCACAAGAATATAATCATGGAAAAAGAAATAAAATAAACACAGTATAAATATATATGTATATATAAAACTTCAGAAAAAGAGTTGGTCCTTTTTCCACTCTTTAGAAGCATAAGAAATACTTTATCTGCTTTGGCACAACTTTATATGGTTTATTTATTCTAAAATGCCAAGAATTTTTTCTAGCATCTCATAAAATTCAAGGTTATAAGAATGGATATGCTTCAAAAATAGAAAGAGAAAAGCCTAAGAGTGATTAAAATTTTTAAATAGTGCAGCTGATTTTAACTAGGCCTATATGATCACAGCCAAATCCACTTCAGCATTGGTATTAATAATAATGTGACATTCCCTGATAATAATATGTCTAGTCAGAATTTCCCCCAATGTAATTTTAGACAGCCTTATGGTATGGTAGAGATATTGTGTATGGCAAAATGATAGACTAGGCGGCAATTAAAACTCAAACTCCTGGCTGAGCTTGCAAAAAAGCAGAGAAATGTCCCCAGGTACCAAGGCAAAGAAGTAGCTGACAGCCAGAGCGGAAGGTGTATAAGCTAATAAGTGGCAGTAGCCATATGGTTTTACCGACAACTTAATACAAAACCTTCAAAAACCTGATAATACCTACCTTTTATAAACTGCTAAAAGAAACAGAGTGAATGTTCTGAAATTCATTTTATGAAGCTATTATAAAACATTAATATCTGAAATGGACAAAGACAGTAGGAGAAAGAAAAAGTATAGACCTATCTATCTGCTTTATGAACAAAGATGTGAGAATCCCAAATAAAATATCTGCATTTACTAAGAACGTGTGACAAGCAAAATACTTAAATATCAGAAATATCTCTTTTGAAGTAAAAAAAAAAAAGATAAGGATACCTGCTATTACTACTTATCTTACATGTTGTATTGTAGGCTCTAGCCAACATAATAAGAAAAATAGCAAAAAACATCATAAGAAGGAAGAAGCAAATCTGTCATTATTTATAGTTTATATGCTATGGTCCAAAATAAAATCCAAGAGAATCCACAGACTCTGAGAACTCAAAGAACAAAATGAGATCAATATACAAAACATAATATAAGAAAACCAATAGTATTCATACATATCATCAACAACCAACTAGAAAATGTAATTTTAAAATAAAGATGCTATTTACAACAGCAACAAAACTATAAAGTGTTATAAAACAAGATATACTATATTTATGGATGAGAAGTATGTATTTCATAGTGACAGAAATTCTGTCCCCAAATTAATATAAATCCAACACAATTCTAAATCCAACACAATTCTAATCCAAACAGAATCAGCCTTTTTATAGAGCTAGGAAAAGTGGTCATAAAATTGATATGGAAAATTAAATGCCTAGGAATAGTCAGGACAAATTTGAAGAAGAAAAATTGGACTTTACCTACTTATATATCATTATGACATATTATGATGGTATAACAAATTAAAATAGGTAGTTCTGGCTTAAGAATAGACAAGCAGATATTCATATGGATATGGGATGATGACATATATCAGATGTGAAAATACAAACCATTGGGAAAAGGATAGACTTACTCAATACATGGTGCTGAGACAATTGGCAATCCCTATGTGTGTATTTGTGTATATCACAACCTGTACACAAAAATCAATCCTAAATTAATTTAAGACCTAAATGTGAAAAGCAAACATTGTAACTTCTAGAATAAAACAAAGACTATCTTCATATATGTGGATCATACATAATTTCTTAAACAGAATGCAAAATTCACAAACCATAAAGGAAAAAATAGATAAACTCAATTATAATTAAAAATGTAAATTTCCATGTGACAAAAGATACCATATTGGCACCTCTAGACCATAAAATAAACCAATAAAAAGAAAGAAAAGGAATTCAAATTGGAAATAAAGAAGTAAAACTGCCTTTATTGACAGATGCTGTGATCATTAATGTAGAAAAACTGATAGAATAATAAAGAATGCTACTATAACTAATAAATGAGTTTAGCAATGTTGCAGGATATAATATCGATATACAAATATCAACCTTATTTCTACATACGAGCAATATACAATCAGGAATTAAAATTTAAAACATGATTTGTGAGAGCATCAAAAATATGAAAGTCAGTGATAAATATGACAAGACCTATACCCTGAAAACTATAGAGCATTTCTGAGATAAATTAAATCCCAAATAAGTGGAGACACATACCATGCCCATTAGTCAGAAGATTCAATATCATCCCCCAATTTATCTACAGAATCAATGCAATCTCAGTTAAAATCCCAACAGAGTTTGCTGTAGAAATTGACAAGCTGATTCTAAACTTCATAAGGAAATAGGAAGTAATAAAGACCTAGTAGAGCCAAAATCACTTTTTTAAAAAAGAACAACATTGGTGAACTAAAACTATCTGATTACAAGACTTATCATAAAGCTATAGTAATCAAGAAAGCATGGTATTGGTGTTAAGATGGACAAATAGATCAATAGAACAGAATAGAGTCCAGAAATAGGCCATTCATATATGAACAGCTGTTTTTCAACAAGACAATTCAGTGGAGGAAGGATAGTCTTTTCAACAAATGTTGCTGAAAAAATTGCATATCCACATGCTAAACAACAAAACTTTAACACATATCTCACACCACATACAAAAATTAACACAAAGTAGATCACAGACCTAAATGTTAAATTTAAAACTATAAAACTTCTAGAGGAAAATATACTAGAAAACCTTTGTGATCTTGGATCAGGCAAAGATTTCTTAGATATAATACCAAATGCATGATCTATAAAAGCAAAAACCAATAAATTGAACTTAATCAAAATTTAAAATTTTTGCTCTTCAAAAGACACTTTTAAGGGAATAAAATTACAAGCCGCTGACAAAAAATATTATTAATTTTACTTCTTTATTTCCAATCTGGATTTTTAAAATTTATTTTTTTTCTTTTGACACTGGCTAAAAGTGCCAATATGGTGTCTTTAGCCACATGGAAGTTTAAAATCATATATCTGATAAAGGACATGTATCCAAAATATATAATAACTCTTAAAATTCAGAAATAAGAAAAAAACTTAAAAACGGACAAAATACTTGAACAGGCAGTTCACCAAAGAAGAATACTGATGGCAGATAAGGTCAAGAAAATACATTTCACATTATTAATCATTAGGGAAAATATAATCCACCATATGCATATGGTATATAGTTTCCTTTGGTTAACAAGATCATTGGTATCTAGAATACCTCAGTTAACTGAGATATTAATTTAGTGAGAATACTTCAATTCTCAAGAAATGGAAATGTGTCACATAAGTAAATTGCTGAAAACTATAAAATACAATAAAATATAAAAGACCAGCATTTCAGCTTCCTTTGCAAAGGAGAACTTGCAATTTTAATAGTCAAAACTGTATCACAGAATAAGAAAAAAAAGGAATGGGTAAAACATTGTCACTAATTGAATAAGAATTTGAAAATTATAAAAACTCTTCTATTTCAAAATTGTATTTTATAGCTCTAGAATTATTTTTTTTAATTTAATATAAAATTTTCTGACCCATAATATAAGAATTTCAAATAAGTATTTTATTAATTTTGGTAAAATGAACCTCCCTACCTCATACCATACACAAAATTTAATTTGAGATGAATCATAGACCAAATGAAAGCTATTAAAGGGAAGCAAAAGAGATTATCTTGGTGACTTTGAGGTAGCCAAAGGTATCTTAAACATATCACAGAAAGCAAAAACCATAAAAGAAAAAATTGAAAATTTGGACTGGGAATGTAAACTGGTACAACCACTTTGGTAAAAGGTCTGGCAGTTTCTTAAAGTAAACATATACCTAGTCTATGGCAATTCCATTCCTAGGTATGTAAACAAGAGAAATAAAAATATATGTTCACAAAAAGATTTGTATAAGAATGATCAGAGCGGGCTTATTCATATTAACCCAAAATTGGAAACAACCCAGATATCCATCAGCAGGAGAATGAATAAACAAATGGTGGTATATTCATACAATAGAATGCTTCTCAGTAATATAAAGGAATGAATTACTGATACATTCTATAATATTAATGACTCTCCAAATCATACTGAATGAAAGAAGCCACAAAAGAGCACATACTATATAGTCCCAGTTATATGAAATTCCAGAACAGGGAAAAAACAACTACGGTGAAAAAAAATCAGAATAGTGGCTACCTCTTGAATGGGGGATGTGGGCAAGAATTGACTGAGATGGGGCATGAGGGAACTTTCTGGCATGATGGTAATGTTCTATGTCTTAATAGGGATTTGGGTTGCACAAGTGTATGAATTTGTTTAAATTCAGCAAAGGTACACTTAGAGTTTGTGCATTTTTTGAACATAAATTTTACATGAAAATAAAAAAAACTATAAATAAATGGTAAGCATGCTGAAATATTTAGAGGGAAGTAACTGGTGTCTGTGATTTTCTTTGAAATGCACCAAAATTAAGATGGATTAATGGATGGTTAGAGGGATGCATAAATAGAGAGATGTGTGATAAAGCAAATAAAGTAAGAGGTTAATGGTACAATAGTGGATATATGGGTGTTCACTGTTCAATCCTTTCAAATATTCTGAACGTTTTAAAATTTTCATAAAATGTTGGATAAAATAAATGGGTATGACTATTGCTAATTTGATAAGAATTTTAAAATTATAAAAACTATTCCATCTCAAAATTTAACTTTAAAGTTCTGGAATTTTGTAATTATATTAATATAAAATATTTTGGAATATATTGCATCAATATAAAATATTCTGGAAACTATTTTAGAAAATATATATTAAAATATAAAATATGTTTATTTATAAAATATAAAATATACATTAATACAAAATATATTATATTTAATTTAATATTTAAATACATGTATATATAATTTTATAAATTGTTTTATGAATATTATAAAATATATTAATATATTTCAAATGTTAATGTTTAATTAATTAAAATATTAATATAAAAACTATTAAAATATAAGAGTTTTAAGTAAGCACATTAAAATTATTTGACCCTAATCAATAATCAAAGTAGAGTATTCATTGCAACAACTCATACCCCGCTCTATGATTCTGAGTCTCTTGATTTTTGCTCAGAACATTCTGCCAGCATCTACCATTAATTCTTCTGGAAACTGAAGCAAGAAATAAAACATGTTCTTTCATTTTTTTATTAAAATACAGATATATATATATATATATATACACATATATATATAATTGGTCAGAACTTTTGCTCAAAACATTCTGCCAGCATCTGCCATTAGCTCTTTCTGAAAACTGAAGCAAGAAATAAAAAATGTTCTCTTTGAAAAAATGTTCAAAAAGCTCTTTGCCCAGGCTTTTTGGCTTTGTTTGGGTTTTATTTTATTTTAACTTTTTTTTTTTTTTTTTTACCACTGCTCATTGTAAAAAAAAAAAAAAAATCAAGGAATGAGGCACACTGTATTAATAACAGCTTGGTGTGTAGCCTGCTAGAATTTCTTCAAAGGATATACATTCCTTGAAATATTTATATAAATATACAGGCACATACAACCTTTAAATTTTTGGCATAAATAGGATCATATTATACATACTTTTGGATTTTGCTTTATCTACAAAACAGTACAACATATATATGGTAGACATCAGTGCTGTTCACATCTGGTTTTCCTCTTTCTTCTGAGCTCATGAGTGGGGCCCTGTTACTAGTGCTAGCCGATGAATTAAGAGTGTAAATGATATATATTTCTTCCCAGGTAAGAATTGGTTGTGTTTGACCCTCCAAAGTTCTCTTCTTTTTATGGTAAAGAGACTGACAGCATTCAGGGTAATGGCTATTTCTGCCAGCTTAGGTCCCTGAGTGGCTACTATGAACAAAATTCTCCTGACAACCACAATGGATACATAGAGTGAGCAAAATAAAAACCTTGGATTTATTTCCCTGAGATCTGGGGATTGCTGGTTACTGCAGCATTACTTAGCCAATCCCGACTGACACATTGAATCATTCTTTGGGTATGTATATTTGGTCTACTTCATTCTTTGTGACGGCTGAAGAGTACTGTCTTAAACTAATGCAATAGAGTTTTCTAAATGTTTGTTATTACAAAGTTTGCAGGAATAAATATTATGCATGCGTGCATGCACACACACACACACATATCTGTATCAATCAATCCACTTGTCAATATTTTTCTAAATAAAAAATTTCTAAAAGTGCAATTAGTAGGTAAAAAGATCTAAATATTAGACAGATACTACCAATTGCCCTCCAAAATTCTAAACCAATTTAAACTCCTATTAATGGAAAATGGGAGTAATTGTTACCCACATGGTCACCTAGAGTCAATTACATTATTCTTTTAAAATATGGCCAATATAATAGGTGGAAATAACATAGGAAATAACACCTATTCATTGTTGTTTCAGCTTATATCATTATTGAGCATCTTTTCATAGGTTTAAAGACTATTTGTACTTCTGTGAATTGTCTATTCCTGTCTTTGACCCATTTTTGTCTGATTTTATAGGAGTTCTTCATAAGTCCTTAATGTAAACTCCTGGTTTGTATTCTGATTGTAAATACTTTTCCCTCAATCTATTACTTGTCTTGTAAGTTTGTTTTTGATATCTTTTGCTATAGAGAAATATAAACATTTCCTGTAGCCAAAACAATCTTTTCTTTATGGTTTTTTTTAGAAACTCTGTCCCACCACAAAAAAATGTATAAAAATGTTTTCTAATCGATTGTCACCAAAATCTTTATTAATAATCCATTCTTTCTCCACTGATTTGAAATGTTCTTCATACTCTATATTAAAGTCCATAAAATGGGCATTTTATGGACTTTACACTATTTCACTGATATTTTGGCTTATTCCTCTGTTACAAAATTGTGAGGTCCACAAATGTCTGTAAATTACATACATTTCTAGTATCTATACTTTAATATTCTTCTTTTCAATATTTTCTTGGCTATTCTCAATTCCTTATTCTTCTTGTTGAACCTTTATAATCAATGAATCAATTTCTCCTCCCTAACCCTGCAAAACAAAACCAAATCTAACGACAGCAAAAACCTACTTCTTTGTAATTCTGATTGGAATTGCTTCAAATTTACAGATTAATTTGGACAGATCAGAATTTTTAGAATATTGCCTTTCCATTCAGAAGTATCATAAAGTTTTAAAATTGTATTCATTTTAGTTTTACACATTTCTTGTCAATTTATTCCCAAGTATTTCATAATTTTTGCTGCTATAGCAAATAATATCCTCCTTTGCAGAACATTCCCTAACTGGTTATGGTTAATATAAACTAAGCTACTATTTTACATATAGTTTTATCACATTTAGCTACTTTTTCTGAATACTCTTAATAGTTCTAACCATCTTAAAATTGATTCTTTTAGATTTTCTAGGCACATAATCATATTTGAGATCTAATTTAAAAATCAGTCCTCAGTTCTATTTTGCGCTATTTATACAGTGATTCCTAAATGCTTATTTCAACAATATCTAGGGTTACAAAATAATGGAATCTTATGATTGGAAGGGACCTTATAAAATCTAATCCAATAATTACCTAGTCAAGTACCTACTGGGGTAGGTAGGTAAGATAAATGGGAGAAGGTGCCCTGGTGTAAGACAGTAAGGAATCATAAAGACTGGGAAGAAATGCAGAGAACAGGCTCTATCTAGGCAGGGGGTACACCCAGTTTCTATCTCCCAAGAGGCATCAGATATATAGATGTTTATGTTGAAATTCCTAATTTAAAAACATTAAACAAAAGCCAAACAAAATATAATTGCCAGCTTTCAATCTATGAACCTGTGTTTAATACAATATCTTCATTTAAGGCAATTTAAACTCAAAACATTTGTCCAAGACTGCAAAAGTAGCCAAGTGTAGGGGAGGGCTTTGTATCTTCTTTATCTGTTTGGTGGATCAAAACTCACCAGCAAACTGGTATTAACTGAGTAGCACCTAAGTGGACACATAGGTACTACAGTAATAGGGTATTGGGGAGAGGGGAGGGGAGAGGGGGGCGGGTATATACATACATAATGAGTGACATGTGCACCATCTGAGGGATGGTCATGCTGGAAACTCAGACTTGTGGGGGGAGAGGGGGAAAGGGCATTTATTGAAACCTTAAAATCTGTACCCCCATAATATGCCGAAATTAAAAAAAAACAAAAAACAGTATTTTCAAAGTACTAAAACTAGCCAGGTGTTTTGCTTGGTTTGGTTACAAACAAGGAGTTTAGTCCCTGATGTCAACATACATTTGTGTTCCCTGTTTGGCTCATGTTAGTTTGGATTTGCTTTCCCTACAATAGTCACAGCAAATGAAAAGGTTATCTTTCATTTATTTTATTTTTCCCCAGCTTTATTCAAGTATAATTGACAAACACAAATTTCATGTCTTTATGACACACAACATGATGTTTTGATATATGTATATATTGTGAAATGATTAAATCCAGCTAATTAACGAATCCATCATCTCTCACAATTATCATTTTTTGTGGTGAGAACATTTAAGATCTATTCTCTTAGCAGTTTTCAAGTATATAATACAGTATTCTTGACTACAGTTACCAGGATGTACAACAGATCTCCAGAACTTATTCATTCTAACTGAAACTTTGTACAAAGGGTACCTTTTAAATGGTCTTTCTCTATTTGGGGAAATTCCCACATTTTGTTCTTTGCCACCCCAACGTGGAAGTCAGAGTTCAATTTCCCAGCCTTCCTTGCAATGAGAAACATGTAGGTGACCTAGGCTCCACCAACCAGGGAAGCTTACATTAAGACTTTGCCTCAAAAGGGAGCAGGAGAAGACCAACTCAGCGTGGGCCATATTTGATGTCAGAGGGGTCCAGCTTTCAGGGCTGGCAAAGGACACAAGGTTGCCAAAAGTGGTGGTAGTGATGGCTGCAGTAAAATCAAGTTCTTGACAGCAATGCAAGTCTAGCAACAAGTTGTGAGTGGTGACAGTGGTAACAGAGGTCATTTTCTCATCAGACAAGTTCTACAGCCCAGTTCTGGGCACTGTTCCTACAGTTCAGCCTCAAGCTTATTTCTCCAGCCCTTCCAAAGACACTATGAACCACCCAGGACCCTTTTAAAAAATTCTTTTTCTGCTTAACTAGCCAGAGAGGATTTTGCTTTTTAAAACTAAGCCTTCACCAATACAAACACCACCACTAGAATCAAATCAAAGGTCTCCATCTTTATGATTTTCAGGCCAGCATTCTTTCTATGACATCATATTATTTATATCTAATGCTTTTAGGAAGGTTCAAAATGCTGTTTTCAAAAATATATACTGAGGCTCCCACCTTGAGATGGACTATGAAGACTGTTAAAGTATCTATTTGGTTCATGATAAGAGCCTATATTTGAGTGCTTTGGGAATTTATTTGTTTGTATTTGGTTCTGCTTTTATTTATATAGATTCATAGACTAGTGGCTTCCTTAAAAGATGTTACACACCTTACAATAA
Organism: Microcebus murinus; assembly: GCF_040939455.1. Taxonomy (NCBI): domain Eukaryota; kingdom Metazoa; phylum Chordata; class Mammalia; order Primates; family Cheirogaleidae; genus Microcebus; species Microcebus murinus. The sequence goes on from NC_134136.1 coordinate 118,260,589, forward strand.
AAACCCCAATAACAATGTACACAGAGTAATCCAAATAAAGATAGAGCAAAACCATATAAAGAGAGAGATAATTGTCCTAGATAAATCAGGATGAGATCATACTGTGTTCTAAGCACTAAATTTACAATCTGCTTCCTTGAAGTAAAGGACAGTAATAGGGTGGATTATATTAATGTTTCCCAACCTTGGTACATCAACAATGTTTATTATTTTCCATCTTCATGGCCTCCAAGTTTTTAAAGAGTTTCTCTTCCAGCCTCATTTATTAAACAATGTTTTGAATGTCCCCACCATGGGCAAATGTGTAGCTTATTGAAATACCAAAAACAGGATGTAGATTTCCATTACTATTGTCAGTGACACCAGCTTAAAACCATTGGGATAAAGGGTTTTCATTTTCTGAGTAGCCACCATGCACTGGTCAGTATATTATAATTAGAACTTTACATACAGTATCAAATTTAATTATCACAACAGCTTTATGTAGTAAGTATTATTATCCTTATTTTACAGATGAAAAAATTGTTCATCACCTTCCCCAAGGCCACCAAGCTGGGAAATGACAGACATGAGACTTGGATCTGAGTTTTTCCAAGTCTAAAGCCAGTGATCTGAGCTATTTAAATTATACTACCTCCCTCAGGAAAATTTTTAGTTTTACAAGAGAGAAAATTTTCTCCAGGCTCTAAATCTTAGAGGAAATTTATAACATGGATGTTCACAGGAGAACTACTGACCCTGCAGTTGATAACAGGAGTCTGAAAAGAAGTGTATATACAATTCACTACGATCACTGAGGCCTGATACACTGTGTTCTGGCGATGTCTGGGAAAGACACAAGGGTGAACCAGGCATGGACCCTGCCCTCTGAAAGCTTCCCCCACGTGGGGAGAAGAGATGAGCACACAGATAACCAAAATACACACAGGATACATGGGGTCAAGTGCAATCTCTGATGGGTAGATCAAGGCTCAAGGAAGTAGCCAGATGAAGTGACTGACCATGTCTTCCCTGGCATTGGGCCCTCACTGCTGTTGCTGCGGCTGCCTGTGTTTCAGAATCCAGGCCCCACACCAGGAAGCACCACCCTGTCCCTGTTCCCAAGTGCATGAAATACTAGCCCCACCAAGCCTAGTCCTTGCCCTGCTCCCTGCTGAAATTTGCCCATCACCAGGTATCCCGAGCCTCTGAGAAGGGCTCTCTGCACTCTTTCAGGTAACACTCAGCAGCTCTCATAGATGAATCTGACACACTGTGAACAAAGAGTCCCAGAGAAAATGGTCCAGCCTAGAGGCAAAAGTGGTGACCTTGTCACAGCAAAAGAGAAATGTCCCCTACCTAAATGAAAAAAGAGAAACCTTCCCTACATCTGTTATCTGATGACCACCTGTCTCTGCATTCCATCAGGTCACTTCTGGGCAAATATCGCAGGGAAGACAACACATTAATTCATTATCAACCATGGCACCTTATCCAGATGTAGTTTATTAGCTCTTGTCCTCAAGGTTTTCCTGAGAGAAGATGCAAATCTCTGAGAGGAAGAAAGGCAATGCCAGGGGCTTGGACCACTTTTCAGAGCAGCAGGTCTGGGCTCTGAGGCCCAAGAGTTACTGAGAGTGCGAGGTATCTAAGCAGGAGAGAGTATCAGGGCCACAAAAGTGAAGCCCACAGGCCTATGCTGCAATTCTGCCTCTGCCTGCCTCTATTTTTCTCTACTGTTTCGGGAAGGGAACATTTTTAAAATTTAAAAAGGGAACATTTACAAGTGAATTATAAACCTACATTTTAAGAGTTTCAGATTGTCAGAGCCTGGAAAGGACCTCAGAGACCAATTTATAGACAAAAGAGTGAGGTGCAGATAGGTGAAATGAGTTGCCCAAGTCACTTGGCTAGTGCAAGTCAGGCCTAACTTTCCCTGATTTCCCTAGTCAGAGCCAGATGGCCCTTCCCTGGTTCAAGGTAATCAATTATTTACTTGTTTGCTGCAAGCTTTAGACTGAATGTTCCTTAAGAAGTAGGATCATTCATTAAATTATTCAACAAACATCTATTGTACTTGGCAGGAGCTGATGTGGAGGCAGGGAAGTAAACAAGTAACAACTCAACAGGAAGCTACCAGTAATGTAAAGCATTCAGCACAGTGCTTGGCCCATAGTAAGTGCTCAATAAATGGTGGCTACTACAACAGTATTCTTCTAGTGAGATGGAAATAAGGGGAGAGAGGTAGGCAAACTCATATGATACACTGATGCAGGATTTAGAGCAGAGGAATGATTCAATAAGATTTTAGGAAGGTCACACTGGCAAAACATTGGAAGATGAGAGTTAAGAAAAGGAGATCAGTTACACAGCTTTCCAGAGGGTCCAAGTGAACAGTGATGAAAAGCAGAGCTGCAACAGTGAACTCAGGATGGAGAGAAGGGGAAGTTTCCAGAGGCAGTTTAAGAAGTATCATTCCAGCTGTGCACGGTGGCTCACGCCTATAATCCTAGCACTCTGGGAGGCTGAGGCAGGAGGATCGCTTGAGCTCAGGAGTTTGAGACCAGCCTGAGCAACAGCAAGACCCTGTCTCTAATATAAATAGAAAATTTAGTCAGGTGTGGTGGCACATGCCTGTAGACCCAACTACTCAGGAGGCTGAGGAGGGAGGATTGCTTGAGCCCAGGAGTTTGAGGCTGCTGTGAGCTATGATGATGCCACAGTACTCTACTCAGGGCAACAGAGCAAGACTCCGTCCGCCTCCCCCCTCCAAGAAAAGGAGAATTCCAAAGGGTGGGTGGGAGAGATCACGATAGGGGAGAGTAAAAAGACAAGGCAGATCCCTGGCCTGGGCATATGGTGGCCTTTACCAGGATATAGTCTCCAGCTGCAACTTTATGAAAGATGAAAATGAGGTCAATTTAGGGAAAGTTATTTTGAGATGCCTAAGGGACATCCTAGGGGGACATGTCCCAGAGGTATTCAGATTTCCTGGCCTATATTTCAGGAGAAAGGTCTGAGCTTGAGGAACTAATATGGAGACATCAACCTACAGGTCAGAGTCAAAGCAGTGGGGGCTAAATAAAATATATCCACTCAACTAGTACTTATTAACACCCTACTGTTTGCCAGACACTGTGGTAAGTGATAAGGCTAAAGCAGAAAACAAGAGAGAGAAGGTTTCTGCACTCAAAGAGGTTGCATTCTGGTGAGAGGAACCAGAATACACATGTACACATTCACACATAAATAAAACAAAAATATCTGCTCGTGAAAGCAATGAGCAATGAGAATTAAATTAGGATGTCATATGATAGCGACATAGTTCCTTTGTCTTTGCCCAGGAAAGAGCGTGAGAAGCAAAAGAGAAGGCTTAAGACAAGGTGCAGGGACCTACACTTGTGGGCCAAGCACAGAGGGCTTGGCACCCAACACAGAGCACATCATAGGGACCAGGACATTAGGGCTCCTGGTCTACACTCTTGTTGGGAGGCCACACCACCACCTCCAAACTAGAATGCCCAAGAATAACTCTAGTGGTTCATGATTTCATTCAGTGATCATATATATGTATAGAGCCCAGAACGAGGTATCAGGGATACTGCAGTGAATGGGACCATCAAGGTCCCTGCCCTCAGAAAGCTCACATTCTTATAGGAGAAGACACATAGCACACACACATGCACCCCCCCCCAAGTAAATAGATCTCTACATAAAACTGCAAGTTGTGCTAAGTGCTGTGAAAAATATAAACAAGGGGCTAAGAATAACAGTGGGTAATCTACTTTAGATAGGATAATCAGAGAAAGGAAGCTCCTCTGGGGAGCTGACATTGGAAAGGAGCCTGAGAGTTTGCCATGAGAAGGATGGTGCTGAGGGCATTCGAGGCGGAGGGAACTACATGTGCATAGGCTTGGAGGCAGGAAGGAGCTTGAAGTGTTTGAAAACCAAAAGACAGGCAGCGAGGCCAACAAACAGGGCTGGAGACAAAGAAGTGATGACATTGGAAATACAAACAGTGTCATATCACTCAAGGCCTTGCTGGCTGCAGTCAAATGTTTGGATCTTATTGTGAAGACAAGACCGAGCCACTGAAGGATTTTTCAGGCCTGGTATAACCTGATCTGATTTTCATCTTAAGGAATTTCTGTGATGGGGAGATCTTTCTTTCTGAGCATGCAGCACCTTGAGGCCACCCCTCCAATCACACAGTGTGGCGGTCTTTTATCCCACCCACAATCAGGGTCGGGCCTCCATCTGCAGAGCAACTTTTCCTCCTTGGATCCACTGCCTGGTCTAAGTGCTTCCCAAAAAGCCCCATAAACTCACTAAAGTGTTTCCAATAGACTTTGTGAGAGTGTTGGGAGAATGAATGCTTTTGTAAAAGGACACAAAATAATAAAATGAAACCACTCCTTCATTTCTGATGGAAATTTCTTGTTTTCTCCTCCACTGCTTTCCATTAGCCTGCAGCCTGAGTAATTGTCTTTGCTCTTTACTCTGTCTCCATTTTTTTTCCAAAATACCGTGAACATGTGTATATGACTATGAACAATAACAAAGAACTGTAAATTCTTATTGATCCCAGAAGGTTGGGAATTCTAAACAATAAAAATATGTCCTCTGACTGCTTCTCTCAAAAGAACATTTTGGAGACACAAAAGAGTTTTGTTAAAATAACAAATGAGCTCTTGGGACACTTTGGGCCTAATGGTGGGCTCCAGGCTACCAGGTAGTGATGCAATAGGCAGGCGACTGCAGACACTAAGTTGGAAAGACCTCCCTGCCTGTCTCCTGGGCTCACTTCCTCATTTCTCAGCCCACATCTTGACTGCATCAGCCAAGTTTACTATACTATGTAGATTTCAGCCACTATTGTTTTCAGGAGCCAGAATTTTCAGCCTAAAGAGAAAGTCCCCTTTGTCCTCCATCCATGATTTAATTGACATTCTCCTGAACGCTCCATTCACTTTGTTTTCAAGCTAAGAAGTCTCACAATTGTACTAGACTCTGAATTTGAATTTCCCTGTGTTTCCACTGTTTGGAAATTTGCCTAGGTCAGCCACTGGATAGTCCCAGAATTCAGCTTTACCTTAGAGAAAATCTTTATTGTTCATGATTTAATATTTCTAACTACTGTCATAAATTTTTCCCTTGATTCCTATATTTTTATGTCTTTCAGAATATATATATGTGTGTGAGCATGCATATACACATATGTATACTTATCACCTTTGCTGTGATCAGCAGTAAAATTTTACACTGTCTTTTCCAACTTCATCACATTTCTAGGGAGATGTCCTTCTTTTATCTCCCAGATTTTGGAAGGGTGCTCTAAGCTGCATTTTTTTTCTGTCTTTCTCACTCAGATGTACCATTCCTGGCATTCCCCTGATCCTTCAACACCATGATTCACAAGCCAATGTGACCAACTGACTTTATGCTTTTGTGTGTCTCGGTTCCCACCTATAAATTTCTTTTATATGCAAATGCACAAAATTTATTACATTAACGGCCAAAGCTTGACAACAAAGTTAATACAAGTGCAAAGAAATGACAATTCCTAGTAAAAAATGTAGGCAACTAATTAGGAAGCACAAGAAAAGAAATTGTTCTTTCTGTTCTTTGGACATTCTTGAGAGGAAAACAGATTATGGCTAGCAGATATGGCTTACCTGAATGCATTATAATCCACCATCATTGTGTGCTTACAGTCAGCAGCTGTAAATACTTGCTTGATTTCTATGGATTTTGATTCTTCATTTTTCACCTTTTGTAGGGCAAGTTCAAAGTTGCTGAAAGGAAACTATAAAGGTAAAATGAGAGGAAAGACATTTTTAAATATGCCTTAGACTTTGGGAGCCAAATCTTTCTGACGGTCAGCAAAGAGACTTCACATTGTGAACCTGAAGTTAGGAGGCATGTCTTTCCAAAGAAACCAACACCAAGAAGATATGACTAGCTTTTTATCTCCTCTGTTAAAGCTTCCGGACAACAGGTGACATTAGCATAGGTCCCAGATCTGAGAGAAATTAGTTTAAGGGACAGTTGCTCACAGATGTCAGAAAGCCACCCCTGCTTCCATCTCAGCCTTCTCCCTGTAACCCTAAGACATCGGCCCAATATGTTGGGAGACCCTAATGGAGAGAATGGGGATTTAAAGTTGGATAAGTGGACTTCCATGTTCTCTAGATCTTTAGAATGGGCCCCTCTGGAACTTTTGACCATTAGGTGATGCAGTGATCAGAGCAAGGCTGAGTGTCAAAGACCCACACAGGCACTGTAACCCCTGTACATTCATTCTCTGTGCAGCCCACTGCTCTTGTCTCCTACCATGTGATTCATTTTTTGACTTAGTAAGAATATATCTCATTTCATCCAATAGAGCATAAGGTTATAAATAATTATAGCTAAGAGGTCAAAAATGAAAGGACAAAATTTTTAAATGAAAACACTGATGGTAATTTAGTATAAAGCTCCCTCTCTTCCGCCAGAAAATGCTCCAGGTGGTTTGGTACCTATCGCAGGCCCCTACTCCCCCGCTACCCCCCACACACCTTTTTTTGCATTTCCTTTTATCTATTTGCATGATAGGATCTATTAGCCCTTTTAAAAAGACTCTTCAGACTGATATTAAAGAGTATATTAATCTTAAAATGTGCTTGCTAAGGGTAGTTTTAAAATCATGCAATTTTCACTTGGGATGCTGATACCAGACAATCCCCTATCCTGCTTTTATTATTCTGAAAGGAGAAAAGTCCTTTATATCTTATATTCATGCTATATATATTTTACATTAAGGTACAGGTTCACCTTCTGTTTGGAAATACAACCCTAATATACAGTAGCTACAGTGAGCTTGCTATTGGCCACATAGAGCTAAGCATTTCACACGCATTATCATATCTCATATTCAAAGCAACTCCATGAAATAGGCACTTCCATTTCAAATAAGAAGACATTGAAGCTTGGGGAAGATACATGTTTAAGGTGACTCAGCTATTAACTGTGGAGTCAGGTTTCCAAGCCAGGTCTGCTGGTCTCCCAAAATCTAACTGCCCAATTATTGAATTTCTCATCTGAATTCAGTGTTTTTGAATAACTACTGGTTCATGGTTTTATGATAACCTGAACTGCTAACACTACAAATGGAGAGATGGCATGGCAGCCATGGAGGGTGCTGCCCAGGCCTCCTGTCAAGAGAGACCCTGTGGAGAAGAGCACTGTTCGCTGATAGCCTCCAGCTGCCACACCTTCCAGGTCCACACTGAGTTCACATGCAGTGTCCCTGCCGAGGCCACCCTCTCCTCAGGCTGTTCCTACCTGATGACAGAGCACAGTGGAGGGGGGGACTAGAGCTGGGCTACTCCTACCTGACAGGGGCCCTCTCTTGGGGAGTCTATGTTCTGGTGCTCCCCATGGGCCTAGCAGAATTGCACTGCTGGCTGAGCCTCTGCTTCCCCACCCCTTCTTCCTTCCCCTCTCCCTTCACAGAGGACAGACCTGCCTCCTCCTGGTCTCTTCCCCTTTTCCTCTTTAGCCTTAAGAGGTGTTTCTCCCAATACATTTCTTGCACATCTAATTCTGTCTTGGCATCTGCTTCTTAGAGGACCCAAACTGATATGAATGATGTGATACACTCAGAGAGACGGATTTTAGCAACATAACCCTGGGCATTTTATATATAAATGAGATAAAACTGGTACTATATGTATATAAATGAGGTATACATATTATTTAGAGATAGACTTTTAAAATAAAGTTTTCCAGATAGATCTTTTAATATTCAACAATAATTCCCAAATATACATGTTTGTATACTGAATCATTTCACATTTAAAATCAAGATTTTATCAATATGCTATTTTTACTGAACAGTATCTTCATAATAGCACTTTCAGTAACAGTACCCATCTGCCATCTTATTTCAAATTAAAAAAAAAAACTCTTTGAGCTCACTGTTGCCAATTTCTCCTTAAATTCTTATTTAGGCCTTAGGTGGCTACTGTTATTTATGAGAAGTTGCAATCACAGCAACTATTGGGTTCCCTTGGGGTTTCTGTTTGTTCGAGTCTTGGCCCTCTTTGCTGGCCTCTGCCAATTAACTGGGACGGCACAGTGTGTGGCACCAGATTTTCTTCCTTTCCTATAGTTGTTTAATTTCTTTCTGAAAACATTGTTAGCATCAGCAGAAAACCCAGGAAACTTGATTCAACCCTGGCCCTGCCTCCTGCCTGTGCCTGGAATCCGTGATGCTGGGCAGCAGAGAACCCAGCGTGTAAGCAAAGTAGACAAGGACCTGGCCTCTGTGATGGGACCTGTGGCCAAGTCACACGGATCCATTATTCATGCTCACATGTGGAATGCACAATATAAAACCAGTGGCAAGAGGAAGAAGTAAAGGCCCTAGAGAAGGAAAAACACAGATTGCAGAGGGCTGAAAGGCAAGTCAGGAATTACACAAAGTAAATTCACCTTATCTGAATTCTTCTCCATGTAGTTTAAGGTGTACTCATCAGCATTGAGCAAAAGAAATAGGTAGCCATTGATATTCACTGTGGCTCCAACGTACAGCTCCTCAGCCTTGATATATTCTGATAGTTCACTTTTAAAGATTTCTTGTCCAGGCTTCTTTACACGGCTTCTTTTTAAGAATTTCCCACCAGCAATCCCTATAGAAAAAGGGAAAAGTTCATGAGTAGCCTTTATTCTTAAGAGAACCACCTGACTTGCCTTCAGAGTTACTTCGTCTTCAAACAGACTGTACAACTTACCTGTGAACTCAAATTGCCTATTATTCTCAGACTTAAGGGAAGAATGAGGCAGTGGTGAAGAAATGAGACTTCCTAGGTGAATGTGTTCAAGAAAACAACAGAATGGCATCGCAGCCTTTTCTTTCCTTTCTCTGCTCCCTTCCCTGTGCAATAAACATTTGGCAAGGACCTTCCATATATGCCCAGCAGCATACTGGGAGTGTGGGACATTAGGAAGATACTTATCTTTAGAATAAGTTTTGAACAGTACCAGTTAAAAAATTCCTCATCTGTGCTTATTTCCACCTTTTTGCTCCAGATGGTGTCTTACTGTAAAGGAGGTTACTTAAGTGTTTCAAGATAACTATGGAAGTCCCCTTAACTTTCACCCCCCCACACAGGTAAAATATCTTTGACTCTTTTAGTAATGCCTTATATGTCTTAATTTCCAGAATTCTCACCATTTTGTCTGTTCTCTTCTGGGCATTATTTGTTTTTTGACCTCTTGGAAAGCAGTGAGCAGAGTTGACCAGGGGACTCCAGTATTTTCTGATACTGAACTGAAATCTACAGACCTACAAAAACAGTCTGAGATCAAATGAGCTTTTTGGTCAGCTTCATCCCACTCCTCCTACCACAGGCAGAAACCATAGGTGGTGGAAAGACACAGGCTTTGGAGCCAAATAGAGCTGCATTCCATCCTGGCTCTCACACTTGCTTGCCAGATTATCTGTAGGAGTTAATCTCTCTGAAACTCTGTGAATTCTTATTGGTAAAGTGGGAATAAAATGTGTGTGGGCCGCAAAAAATGTACCTCTAAGATCACCTGTGGTGGGGAATGTAACTGATAGAAGGTCCCAGCTACTGTGGCCAGTCATGTATCCTTGGGTGTGTGCCAAGGTCACACTTCCCACAGGCTGCTGCAAACAGCTGATTAAGCAAGGCAGGGATACTAAGACAGGCCCACTCCTGCAAGACAAAGGCTCCTCCAACTACCAACTTGGCCTCAAGGACTCTCCATCAGCCTTGCCAAAACTTTCTAAGAATTATACCGCAGTCCAAGACTCCCCCTTCCTTCCTTCCCTTTGTCCTTCACAGGAGTCAGACCTGCAGTCTCCTGGCCTCTTTTGGCTTCTTCCATATTTTCCGTCAGCAGCATTTCCCCTAATAAATCTCATGCACATTTAATCTTGTCTCGGCATTTGCTTCTTGGAGGACCTGGACTAACATGATAGTTAACCTCATAAGGTTCTTGTAAGGATATTAGGTTCTCAATCATGGCTGCTATTATTACTAGTAAGCTGGTAGTTGACTATTATCACCCTTTCTGTCCTACACATGCTGCAATTTGCTTGACAATATCTTCCCCATTCTGGATGTATAGAGTAGATTTTTTGACCTATAAGAGCCTGACTTATAGTCATCCCTATTTGACATCCTATTTTAAGATTTGATCTATTATTCAAACCACCATGGAGCCTGACTTAGCTATACAAGTTATTTATTACTCATTGGTATGCCAAGTGGCCCATATCAGTTCATAGGAGCTGACTGTTAAATTTTCAGAGATTTTGCAAGCCAGTTTTTAAACTGTTGACTGTTTGACATTGGCCATGGTTGGGGTATTCACACTATGGAAATTGGAAAATAGTACAAATCAGGGCTTTTAAAATCTTTTCAAAGAACTGGTTAACCAGCACATCACTCATTATTTTTCCCAAATGTGTGTTTTCAGCACAGATTAAAGTATTAAACATGTTGAGAAAAAGAATAGAGTCCTATATTTCCATGCTTTGGTAAGTCAATGGCTGTGCTCAGCAATAGCTATGGTATTGGCACACTGCAGAAAACAATTCTGAGGGCCTAGGTGCTGGATCCTTGGCAACATCTTCAACAGACAAAAGGGTCAGAGAAAGATAGACCCTGAAAATTGTATTTGTATATCTGAAATTACTGTCTTATATAATATTCAAGCAAGATATTTGTAAGCAGGACTATCAAGAGTACAGTCTTGGCTTGCTGGCTGTGAGTGGGACTAGTGGTAGCCAGATCATGATATTGAGGCCCTTGGATGTTTCTGAGGCTACAGAGGAAGAGAGGATAGTGGCAAAAGGCGGGTATCCCAGGTCCCCTGGCCCTGAGCCAACCAAAACTATTTCTCTTTTATCATTTCATAAGTTTGGGCTCCCATTTAAGACATCTTTGTAAAAAAAAACTCTATTGGTTTAAAAAAAGAAAACAAAAGCCACTATCATAAATTATCTAGGCTACAAAATCAGATCCTATTCCCTAATTTTCAAAATGAAGAGACAGTTAAATGTTCTGAGAAAAATTACTATGAGAGGTGTATTTCTTACCTGAATTCTTCTCTATAGGTTCAAACACTTGCATTGTGTCATCACTGAGAAAATATGAAATAACAAAAAGTCTGTCCACGTCAGCACATTTGTCCGTGATTAGTTTTGCAAAAAAACGGAGTATATTGCTTACATCGCCATAGCTAAATGGAAGAGAAATGAGGGTTATGCATTATCAAGTAATCTTTCACACATTATATATGTAAAAAAAAAAGCCTGCAAAAGGTGTGCTATGGTTTTAATATAGTAGCATAAACTCTGAAGTGAAAAAGTTCAGCCATCTTCTTATTAAGGTTCTAAATCTAAATCCAGAGAAATTTTCTGAGCGTATTAAAATATCTCTGATTCTCTTTCTTTCTTTCTTTCTTTCTTTCTTTCTTTCTTTCTTTCTTTCTTTCTTTCTTTCTTTCTTCCTTCCTTCCTTCCTTCCTTCCTTCCTTCCTTCCTTCCTTCCTCTCTCTCTCTCTCTCTCTCTCCTCTCTTTCTTTCTTTCTTTCTTTCTTTCCTTCCTTCCTTCCTTCCTTCCTTCCTTCCTTCCTTCCTTCCTTCCTTCCTTCCTTCCTTCCTTTCTCTCTCTCTCTCTCTCTCTCTCTCTCTCTCTCTCTCTCTCTCTCTCTCTCCTCTCTTTCTTTCTTTCTTTCTTTCTTTCTTTCTTTCTTTCTTTCTTTCTTTCTTTCTTTCTTTCTTTCTTTCTTTCTTTCTTTCTTTCTTTCTTTCTTTCTTTCTTTCTTTCTTTCTTTCTTTCTTTCTTTCTTTCTTTCTTTCTTTCTTTCTTTCTTTCTTTCTTTCTTTCTTTCTTTCTTTCTTTCTTTCTTTCTTTCTTTCTTTCTTTCTTTCTTTCTTTCTTTCTTTCTTTCTTTCTTTCTTTCTTTTTTTGATAGAGTCTCACTCGGTAGCCCCAACTAGAGCGCAGTGTTGTTACCATAGTTCACAGCAACCTCAAAATCCTGGTCTCAAGTGATCCTCCTGCATCAGCCTCCCAGAGTGCTAGGATTACAGGCGTGAGCTATTGTGCCTGGCCAAAAAGATCTCTGATTCTTTGTATGTCCTAGGTAACACACTGGGAAAATGTATCCAAAATAAATGTCACATACACACTGCTCAAAGCAGCCACATTAACCAGTTATTCTCTAGTGACAAGGCTGGTCAACAATCACAGTAATCAAGTCAGAAAGAAATGCAAACACCTAGCCCTATTGCCCAAGAAATGCAGAAGGTGTGTTCTGCCCATGCCTGGGGCTGCTTCCCTGCTTCACCACCCACTGGTTCATGCCCACTGCCTCTCTGTCTTCTAGCCCACATCCTCCCCTTCCTGACTTATTCCTCCAGCTCAGCTCCCTGGCATCCCCCAACTTCCTTCAAGGGAAAAATTAACTTTTCCCTTTCAAATGCTATAATGAATATTACAGACCTGCCTTTTTTTTTAATAGCCCTTATCACCCATATTGTAAGTAGCCATTACAAGTATATTTTCTGAGGACAAAGACTGTGTCTTATTAACCATTATCTAACATAACAGTTTTTACATTATAAATACTCAGTAAATATTTGTAGGAAGTTGTTACAAGATCCATACAGGTTGGAATTTGCACTTAAAATTCTATGCATGAATTGAACAATCTAGAAGCCTGAAGATGGGATCAAAGTCTAGATTGAAAAGTTTCCAAAGTTGATTGCCTGGGCACTGAAGAAATTAATTTATGATCTGTCAGCAGAAGCACGTCCATGGATATTAGCTAGGGAAAGGAGGACTTTGTGACAAACAACAAACCCTTGGGGAGGTCTTTGATCACCAAAAGCATTACCCGAAGGAGGCAAACAGGAAAATAAACCATGTCCTCTGTCACTTTCCTGTCCTGGCACAACTCTAAGCAGAGAGGTTCTCCCTTGCAGATTCTCCTATGCTGGAATGTATTATTTCCTTGTGTTAACAGTGATAAACAACAAAGTATTTCTGATTTGCAAAGGCAGAAAGTGCTTTTCTCCACCCCTTTCTCAGATTGTCCAAGAAGCAGGGCCAGGCTTGAGGCCTCATGTGACAGTACAGCAATTTGAAAGGCTCAACCCAGAACAGCCCTGGAAAAACAGCCAGGTCGCCATAGATCTGTTTTCTTAGTGACTAATTCCCAAGCTTCAGAAAAACCTCATGTAACACTGGGTACAGCTATACCTTGTCAACCATTTTCTCCGGTACATAACTGGATTTATAAGTAACAACATCAAAACAATAGTTTTGACAGCCACCTCCCCCATGAAAGACCCATAACCTTTCAGATGTCTGAATTATTATTGAAACAAGTGAGTGAGCTCTAACCTCAGGGCAAATGAATACTACTATAAATTGAACTTCTTACAACTTACATAAATTTGTAAGTGTATATGTTAAGTGTGGGTTTTCACATATTCAATATGCCATTTTTTCACCTAATTCTAGTGTTCTGGAGATCTCATCAATCAGGAATATAACCTATTCAATAAAATCTTTAGACCAGCGATTTACAAAGTTTATTGTCTATAGTGTCACCTGGGGAGCTTGTTAAATATCCAGAATCCAGAATCCCACCCCTAGAGACATAGACTCAGTAGTTAGCTTGCATCTCCAGAAACTTGCATTATTAATAAGCACCCCAGGGGATTCTGATAAGGTAGTCCTCAGGGAACACTTTGAGAAGCACTGCAAGTATCTTCATATATTTCTTTGACTAATAAGCTAATTATCAAACTTCTCAAAACACTCTTTTTAATCACAGTACTCCACCCTCGAGCTGACCACCTACTTACACCTCCTGTACCAAACGTAATGTTCCACCCAATTTAGCACTATATTGATTTGTACTCTTGGCTGGTTTTTTCCCAAAATATGTTATTCCCATTGCCCCAAAATAAATTATAAATTCCTAGGTCCAGGAGCCATATTTTAACTTTTATCTATACACAACCCAGAGTTATCTACAATCACTGCCTCGAATTCTTCTTCCATTTTCCCCTCAATCCACTTCCATTAGGTTTGCTCTACCTAAATTGCTCTTGTAGAGATCGACAGTGACTTCCACAATGCCAACTTCAATGCTTTTTTGTCCACATCTAACTTGACTAATCATCAGCAATTGGTACAAATGATGACTCTTTCTTCTGTAATACTCTTGTTTCGCTTAGCTTTCAAGATCTTATATTCTCTTGGTTTTGCTCCTACCTCATTTGCTCCTTTTAGTTTCCTTTGTTGGTTCCTCCTCTTTCCCCCCTCCTCTTAATTTGGGGTATCCCAGAGTTTACTCCTTGGTCATGCTCTTCTCTATGTATGTTCACTTCCTAGATGGTGATCTCATCCAGTCTCAAGTCCTGAATACAGTTTGGCATCATGGCTTTAAATACCATCTACATGCTGATGACATCCACATTTATATCTTTAGCTCACACCTCTCTTCTGAACCCCATACTCAAACATATATATCTGCCTACACACCCATTTGATATCACCATTTGATATCTAATAGACATTTCAAACTGAACTTGACCTAAAACTGAACTTGTGCTCTTGGCCCAAATTTAATCTAGTATTCCCATCTTAGTCTTCCCATCTCAGTGGATGGCAACTCTATTCTTCAGTTCCTCAGGCAAAATCCATGAGAGCATCCTTAGCTTTTCACTTCTTTCACATCTCATATACAATTTGTTAGGAAATCCTATTGGCCCTGCCCTCAAAATATTTCCAGAACCCACTATTTAATTTCATCACTTCTACTGCACTCACCCAGATCTGAACCATCACAACTTTTCTTTTGGACTATTGCACTAGCCTCTTAACTAGTCTTTCCTCCCACCATTGCCAATCTATAGCTTACTCTAAACACTGCACTGGAGTGCCTCTTTTAATATCCAAATCAGCTCAAGTCACTTCTCTGCTCAAATCTCCCAATGGCCCTTTATTCAAAGTCAAAAGCATCCTTATAGGGTAAGTGAAGTGGCTCATGCCTATAATTTTAGCACTTTGGGAGGTGGGAGGCTTAGGTAGGAGGATCGCTTAAGGCCAGGTTTGAGACCAGCCTTGAAAACATAGATTCTGTCTCTACAAAAAAAAAAAAAAAAAAATTAATTAAAAAATTAGCTAAGCATGGCGGCATGTACCCATAGTCCTAGCTGAGGCTAGGTAGATCACTTGAGCTCAGGAGTTGGAGGTTGCAGAGAGCTATGGTTGTGCCACTGCACTCTATCCTAGGTGACAGAGCAAGACCCTGTCTCTGAAAAAAAAAAGAAAAAGTGTTCTTATAATGGTCTACAAGGCCCTATGTGATCTGATCCCCCATTCCTTCTCTCATCTCATCTCTGTGTGCTCTGCCTTTTACTCATCTACTCCATCCATGTCAGCTTTCTGGATTGTTCTTGCACATCCAAGCATGCTCCTGGCTTAGGGCCTTTACACTGACTGTTCCTCCTGCCTGGAGCACATTTCCTCTCCTCAGTAAGGTCCACCCAGACCATACTATTTAAAATTGTGACTGAGGGTTTTCCTTAGCCCCACACTCCTAGTTCCCATTTATTCTTTTCATAGCAACTTAATATCTTCTTTATTTTTTCCGTAGCACTTAACACCATTTGTATACTACATAATTTACTGACATATTATATTTATTGTTTATTGTCTACCTCCGACAATTAGAATGTAAGTTCTGTGAGGGCAGTACTTCATGTCTGTTTTGTTCACTGACGTATCCCAAGCACCTATATCAGTGCTTGGCACACAGCAGTAACTTAGGAAACATTTGTTCACTAAGAAAATGAATGTCTCACCTGGGGCTCTATACATACTTAAAACCTCAAAAATAGCTGCAGTCATAGAGTCTTGTGGTTGGAAGACACATGAAGGCTTATTTTTATTGATGGTGAAAAATTTTAAAAGAGGGAAAAATGACTAATGGGGACAGCAGATGGACAACATCTGAAACAAGTCAAGACTATGATTAAATCATGAATTTTTGGATTCTATATGGTTATGAATAGCACAAGTCAGGGATAATAACCTTCCCAGTGTGAAGTCATCTGTCTCTTCTTTCCATCATTAAGAACTGGATGAGTGAATGTTTATTCTGTTTACTCACCTATTCATCCATTCCTGCTCTTATTGGGAAAAATATTTATTGAGCCCCAAGTATGTTGCCAACATTGTTCTAACTCTTAGGGAAGCAATAAAACCAGCCCCTGCCCTTAAGGAGCTCTTGGTCTAGGGCTAGTCCACAAATTACATAAACCAGTAATTACCATGCTCTGTGACAAGTACAGGTTCTTTGGCAAGAAAGGTGAACTCCAGAAGTCAGATTTTCCTGGGTTCAAATCCTAGTTCAACTAAAATTTAGCTGTGTGAGCTCAGGCAAGTTGCACAGCTTCTTTGAGCCTCAGTTTCCTAATGTTAAGAATGGGTGCAATAATATTATCTACTTTCCAAGGTTGTTTTGAGGATTAAATGACATCGAATACTGTAAAGTAGTTAGTACACAGTTCTCACTATTTGTTTGTTAGTAGTGGTAATATTATTATTAGAGGTATAATCAGTAGAGTGTTGTGGACACACAGAGAATGAAGTAACTAATTTTAGCCTGGTGCAGCAAAAAAGATATTATTCTGGTTCATACAAGTCAAACTACATAATTTGCCCAGCAGGCCACCATAATGACATATACCCACAATAAAGAAGGTCTTCATGTCCCATCAAAAAACCTCATATGCTTTAATCTGAAACTATTAATACTTCCTCCAACAACTCACAGTAGATCAACATTAACTTTATAACAACTACAGCACCCAATACATTTTTAATAGCAATATATATAATCAATATATACCATGAACAATTTTATGTCTCTATTCACAGTTTATTTATATTAAGAAACTGTTCTTTGTATGCTCTGTGAGAGCATCTTCCTTAAGGTCTCACAGTTTTAAAACCTTGGGTTATTAAAACTCATGTGTAAGTCTCCAGCTGTATGTGCAAGTTACTATGGAAACACGGTCACTGTGTAGGAGGAGCTTGAGGGAAGTGTATTCCTGGCACAGAACAAGCAGTGGATAGAAAGAATGAAATTAGAGACATGTGTGCC
The DNA here is from genome assembly GCF_040939455.1 of Microcebus murinus. Classification (NCBI taxonomy): domain Eukaryota; kingdom Metazoa; phylum Chordata; class Mammalia; order Primates; family Cheirogaleidae; genus Microcebus; species Microcebus murinus. The sequence goes on from NC_134136.1 coordinate 118,277,770, forward strand.
TATATCATCATTCTACAGCCACAACAGTATGACAAGAACATGGAATACTGTCTATAGTCAGTGTTCTGTGGGCAAGTTTACACAGTGTAGACAGAAAGAAAGAATAAGTCAACTACCCACAAAGAACTGTTTTCCCCTGGGTTCCAGAAGCAACACCCTGGATAATATTTCATCTTGTTTACTTGTAAGAAAAACTCCCTCTCCCTTTACAATAGGGACATTCTTCCTGTCCACCTCCTTCGGGTGGCTGCTCTTAAAAACAGCAGTTAGTGAAAAGTGTCCATCAAAAGTCCTACCCTAGAACCTCACTGTAAACACTGTTTTTGATAAGGGAGCATGAAGGATAAGTTGATGTTCCTCTTATGTGATCAAAATCAGTGGTTCTCAAACACTGCTGTGCCTCAGAATCCCATGGAGGGCTTGAGAAAACAGAGTGTTGGGACATATCCCCAGAGTTTTTGTCTCAGTCCATCTCGGGGGAGGCACAAGAATTAGCATTTCTAATAAATGCAGGACGACACTTAGAGAAGCATCGTTTCTCAAACTTCAAAATACAACACTAAAGTGCTTAAAAGTAGAAGATTATTTCTTGAAAGACAAAGGACATCACATCATGGCAAAGGCAGACTTTTAGACATTCTATACAATTCTTACGAATAGATTTTCACCAATGTTACAGAAATAGCACAACTATTGTTCTCTCTCTTCAAATGTTCTCCAACAACATCTGACCCCATTCAATTTTATCAAATTCATAATGCCATCATTTTCTTCTCCTTCTCCTAGTTACTACATGTTCTCTTTATCATTTTTCTCTCCAGGATCTCTCTACCCATCATTTCCCTCACACAGGACTTCAATTTTTAGCCTGCATCCTATTCAAGCATCTGGAACATTTCCCCACCACTTTTTCCCCCAGTTTCTTTCTCTAGGGCCTGCTCTCCCTGCAGAAGCAAAAAGTAGCCATGGGTACTGCTTGCATTCTATATGCATGACTCAGGAGCAGATTTTTCCTCATGTGTATTAGGTATACTTTTGAAAGACCATCATTTAAAATTATATTCAGCCATGTGAGAAATCTATGGTTACTGAACTCAAACAACCTCCCAAGTGAAAACAACAACATTAATCACCAAATAATATTTTGAAAAACACTTATAAATCATTGAACTCTCTATAACAGGGGTTGGCCAACCATAGTTGGTAAGCCAAATGCAGCTGGCCACCTGTTCTTGTATAGTCTTTGAGCTATGAATGGTTTTTACATTTTTAAATGGTTGGAAAAAATCAAAAGAAGAATAATATTTTGTGATATGTAAAAATTATGTGGAATTCAAATGTCAGTGTCCATAAAAAAAGTTTTATTGGAACACAGTCACACATTTGTTTATGTTCTGTCTATGGTTGCTTTCATGCTACAATAGCAGATCTGAGTGGTTGTGACAGATACCGTATGGCCCACAAAGCCAAAAATATTTACCATCTGACCCTTTAATAAAAAGCTTACTGACCTCTACTCTACATCATTTCCTAGGGACCATCTTCAGGAGACAGATAGACAGATAGGTAGATATGGAAAAGTGACATAGATTGGGGATAATATAACTTTAGGGGCCTCCAGATAACACATTAAAATAAGCACTCAAGTAAGAACCTTTAATACTTGCATGTTAACCAACTTCATTAAAAAGCTATAATAACATCTCCCTGGACTTGAAATTAGATGAGTTACATGACATCTGTGTCATCATGCGAACTATGTTACAAACCCCAAATGCATTTGGGAAATATTGGATGAAAATCATGGTTCCCTCAAGCACCTGTCTTTTTCCATGAACTTCTTGAAGTTCTTCTTATGCGGTGTGGGGATGAGACCTACGCAGGAGCGGAGAGAATCCTCTTCAGAACCAAAGCCAGTATAAGGTGGAAATTTCCTTTCTATTCTTGGAGGGGGAGGAGCCTTGCATTGAATCGAGGTAAAGTTCTCTATAACAAAACAAAGGCAAACAAAACATCAATATTTTTTTTTTTTTGCCCTGATTAGGGCTGTTTTGAAAGGTTTGTTATGTTTTCAAGATGAACATGGAGACCTTTGTAGACTATTTTAAACTCTTTCAAACAAAACACAGCAAAATCCTGTGAGAGTAGGTTTCAATCATGTTTACAAAAACCACAGAACTCAATAATTGCCATTGGTTCAAATGGGGGGAATAAAAGGAATGTGTTGAATAAGTAAACATTTATCATTTGTCATCACATCTCTATTTCTGAATATTTTTTTGTTCTTCCCTATTTTTCCAATAATATGAAAATTCAAACTTGAAACTTTATGCCACCCATTCCACATTTTAACCTGTAATTTAGCCCTCTCCTATCTCAGTCAACACTCACTAATAAAATACTTCTCCAAACAGGACTGACTCTTGACTATTCCCCTTCACCATTCCCCATTCCCCATCCACCAGCACTCACTTTATGAGTTTTCTTCCTTGCCTCCAACTTAACTCCAGGTCATGGCACTTCACTATCTAGTTCAAAAACAAATCCAAAAAAAAAAACTTCCTTCTTCTCACCAGCCACTGCTGCAGGTCGCTCTTGTTTTTGCCCAAGAAAAGATTACAATCCTACTCAAATGCGATGAAGCAAACAAATGAAACAAAACCAAAAAAATAAACACAAACTTTTAAAATAGCCAACTGCCTACTCTCTCAAAGAAAGTGCTAAGTGGTAAATGCTGTTGATTTTATTTATTTACTTATCATCTGTGAGGAAGGAGAGATGGGAGAAAGCTGGGGACATATCTGTAATAACCAGGAGTTTTTAGGTACTCATGTGCAAGACTGTGCAATCTCTTAGAAGCAACTGTGCTCCCCAGAGCAAATAACATATTCACCAGATCTATCCCAGTCACTGTGTTGCCCCTAGCACAAATAGCAAAGAAGATGCCAGGATCTTTCTTAAAACAGAACAAGAAACAAAAAATCCCCAGAGTCCACGTTCTACTTCTTCTCCAAGCTTGAGTATAACATAGGTATTACCATTTGTGAATGAAAGGAGTTCCACATAAGCAAAGATGTTCTTTTCCACTGTCAAAGTTCTAACAGAAGGAAGAGTACAAATTTTAATGCACACCTCCATAAGAGAAAATGTGTATCAATTTGCCATCCAAGACAACCTAATTATTAACATTAAAGTGGTTTCTTTTCTTTTATTTTCCTTTTTTGGGAGGCCATTTCTAACTCTGATTTGAAAACATTTTCAGCTTTCATATTTCCTTAGACTTTCTAGGAGACTTTGTGTGAAATTTCCCCAAGCATAATCTCCCAAAGAGTATTGTTGTATCCTAAGAGAAACTGATCATGGCAGCTATGTTGACAAAGAGAACACCATCAGATATTTCTCACTGGCTCAGTGAAAGGGAGCAGACAATATGCTGGTACAGAGTGACTTGTGAGCCTCTCCTATTGCTATTTTTGTGGTGATTAAAGAAAAATCTTGGGAATAAAGAGGAAAGTTCAAATCTTGGAATTAGGCAGAATTGCAGTAGGGTCTATCATTGCCAACAACTATATCGAACACACCACTGTTTGGTACCTTCATTTCAGGAATAGCAGCATAGCCATGGCACGAGAGTTCTATGTGATTATTAGAAAATTGGGGCAAGAGCAGTTTCTTACAACAGGGGACATATACATATAACTCTACATACCAATCTGAGAAGTCTAACCAAAAGGGGACACGTATTGAATTACAAAGTAATTAAGAATGCATTCTACACCTCCCCACAAAATTATAGGTTTTATAACACAGTGTTGTTTCCTCAACCACATAATTTTTCAACAGATTTAAGTAACAAAAGAACCAGTTTAGAGCTTTCCTCTGCACCCACAGTGCCATCTAGTGTATAAAAGCTAAGAACTGTTCCCCTTCATCACGCCCAACTTTTATAACATCGCATACATCTTCCTGGAAACCCTAGCTCAAGATCCAACTTTAAATCATATTTCTCTGGGTAATTCACATACATTCAAAAAGCTTTGGACTTGCATCTGAATGAAAAGTTTCCTGACTTTGGTTTTCCATCATCCCAGCATCCTGCATGTTTCAGGTATTCACAAATATTTGTTGAATACATGAAAAAGGATACATTTTTGTACAAAGCATCTTCCCCAAATGTCTTCTTAAACTGGCTCTCTGTGAGATCTTGAGACACATCTGTCTTTCAAATAGTCTATTTTCTCTAATTCCAAGTAACTTGTAAAAACATATATTAAATGCCTATCCATGACTGACTAGATTCCAACAAATTGGCAGAGAGAAGATATATCCTTACAAGGATATATCCTTAATGCTCTTTCATGGTGATCTTCTATTCACCATCTCAGTTGGAAGCACTATTGGGAAAAGCCTTCAATTACCTCCAAGTTCATCTCTTCTGTTCTAGAACCTAGAGATGGATCCAGGTTTGGGGAGGCCTGAAGCTTACATAATTTAGGCAAAGCTCTTCAAGACAAAGATTGCCAAATTATTAAGAAAAAATGAGGCTAGGCTTTGGTCTGGGGCCCCTACAAAGGAAGAACCCTAAAGATTAAGCTTCATTAGCTTCAGGGTAAATTCACCTCTGCTTGTACTCAATACCCAGGCCAAATGATTTCAGTGAAACTGAAATTAGTGAATCACATATTATTAGAGCTATAAAATCCTTAGGAATCCTCTAATCTTCAACCATATTCACTTTATAGGAGAGGTAAAAGAAGCAAAATTGTTAGGTCCATCAAAGCCATATGGTGAGACCAAAAGCCAATTCTATTGTGTTGCTGCAACTTAGGGTAGTCAATTTGCTCAAATGATCATTAAACTCTCGTCTTGGATGTTCTTCTGCATCCAGCACCAAAAGTTCAGAGATGGTCAGAAATGACACAACAAAATTAAAGGTGCTTTTAGATTTTTTATTGTTGTTTTTCAACCTAACCTCAGTACAACCTAGTAAGTGTTCAAAAGCAATGGGAATGAATGGTCTAGTTACTAGTTTGGTTATCCCAGCCCCTAAGAACCAATAATAAGAATGTTCTATAAACAAAGAAATAATAACCCAAGGCAGAAATTTCTAGGTAAGAACAGTTTGCATTCAAATCTCTGCTCCTTTAGTGAAAGAAACACCTGCTGGAAGCCCTGGAGCCATTTCCAACCTTCATACTATAGGAAAGACCAACAGACCTTCATCTGCCAGTTCGTGTTCATTCATATAAAATAATGAGGATGTGACATGCTATAGCCCAGCAGGCAAGCCAGGGCCAGTAGAATGGCAAAGCTGCCTGATGGAGGGGTCACACTGCACTGTTATATGGAAGAAATCTGTGGAATCACCTTCTCCTTAGAATCCTTAAAGGCATAAAAGAATCTTATCTGTTTAAGAGATTGGGTTTTACACAGGGGCTCAAATGTCTCTTGGAATTTTATCAAGCCCTCCACTTCTACATAAATATTATAGAAAGATTATCCATGCACCATTCTTGGGACTGTGGTCAACCCTTTCTCTTTGTCTGCCATTTTTTCTCCCAAAAATATGCTGGGTGTCATTAGATAGAAGAAGGTACTAAAGCACCAAGGGTGCATACTGCATAGAAATCTCTCCCTGGCTTCCTGCTAGAGAAGTCCCCAGCTATGGTATTGACATTTGTCAGCTCCTTCCTGTGTGCTGCACAGTGGAGACACCCAGGTTTTTGACTGACCGCATTTATTGACAAGGGAGATAATGTGACCACAATTATTGGCAGAACCACAGTTATTGATGAGACTTTGTCCAGGTTTAGGCTTGAAAGATACTAAAACATAATGCACAAAATTTAGTCTTATGAATTTTTAGGACCAAATTATAAACAAAATTAAAATTCAAGAAATAACTCTATCTAAATAACGTTAAGTATATTAATTTAACCTTACCAAAAAAATCAGGAAAAGCAAATGTAAAGATTATCAGAGACTACAGATTCACTCCCCTCCACCTCATCATAGATATTATATAATTTCTAGTCTTTAGTTACATTAAGTACACTGTTGTAACTCAAGCAATATTGTGTAATAATAGTGTCTGTTAAACAGGATATTTTAACATATGTTATGAGAAATATAAAAAGTCAGTGTGACTATGAAATGCATCATAATTTTGCATTTGCATAATTCTCTGTTTAAATGCATAATCCTCACATTATATTAGCTTTAAAGACACAGGCTACTTTTTATACATAATATAATGAGTCTGTAGAGTGAACAAAAGAAGTGAACAGAAAGAAATTAAGCACTAGGACTCAATTAAAATGGACCATAGGACATTCAAAGCTAATGCATTTACCGAGGACAGCTAGATTTGGAGCACACTAGGGAATTCACATTGCCTCAGAAAATCTGTAGAAGCCACTAAGACACCGTACCAAGTCTCTCCAGTATGAAATTCATTTTTCCAAATGCAACTTTCATATTCGCGAAATCAAGCTAACAGATAAACTTCAACCAAAAGTTGGACTTTATGTTTAAAGAATCATATAGTTCTTTGGTACCTTCACCATACCCTTTATCTCAAGGTAATCTTGTAATCTTTTACCACATCCTTTATATTAAGGTAATCTTCGAGTGTAAGTTACAGGTTTTAGTGACCCATTTTTTATATATGTATTTTTTCCAATTTTCAGTCTACACTGAACACTTATTGATTCTAAACAGGCATCTATATTTATTAAAGGCCAAATTCTTCTGCCCTACAGTCTAAAGGCCACTAGCAGCTTCTCCATAGCAGCTGCCATCTACACATTCCTACTGCCTCTTATCAATAGCCCCCAAAGCAAATATGCTCAACTGTGTCCACTAAAGGGAATGAATTTTGGAAAATAAAATAAGAAGAGGCTACTAATTTGGGCCCTATAGGACCCACACATTTGGACTATCTAGCATGTAGATGCAATGGAACAAATTCCCTTAATGAATCTAAGAATGAAACTGAAAGTCTTTTTTATTCTAACCCATTTGTGTGCTTTGTGTGCTTTCTCTCACAATATAAAGATTCCCAGGAGGCCAGAAATGCTACACAGTGGGGATAAAAAGACACTTATGTCTTATGAGTGGGCCTCACCTCATTCTAGAAACAAAGCACTTTGTCTTTTAAGAAGCTGTTGTTGCTTCTGGTTTCCATCTCACCCCCTTGTGAAAGTGTGTTGATATGAATACACCAAGGTTCAGAGAGATGTACAGGACTAAACACCCCCAACCCCAGCTATAAGCTTCAGTGTGGGAGGCCAGCAACTCCCATCCACTCCTAGCAGCAGCAGGTACCTGGAGTCTCAGGTAGAAGGCCTAGGGGTTGGCTGGCAGGTACTCAGGTGACTGTAAGTGAAAGTTTAACAAATGAAGGTTTGTGTTTTAGGTTTCACATCACATTCTCTGCCTGCTCCCAGGACTCTCACAACACGGTGTCACATGCTGTCTGTCTTAGCTGTCCTTATAGCCTAGAAACCCCTTACACAACTCTGTCTCTTCTAAGTCTACTGCAATGACCTACATATAGTGGGTGCTTAATAAATCAGTGGTTTTCATTCCAAACTGAATTAACTTGATCAGAATGGAATTGATAGCTAAGAAGAGAGAAGCTGGATACCAGGTTGAGCCTTACCAGGAAAGGTAGAGCAAACTGGCAGACAAGAATTCCCTAGGGAACTCAAATAAGTATATCTGTTGTGATAAGCAAGAATTAAATGAAGAGGAAAACATAGAGATTTCCATTTCAACTGCTCCCTCAAAACATTTACCCCATATTGTAGTAAGGCAGAGGACAAGGGAAAATGGAAGCCCCTAGCATCAGGCAGACAAGTGCAAATCTTGGTTCCTCCTTTGATCGCTGCATGACCTTGGACAAATGAGCCCCTTTTCAGCCTCAGTTTCTGTAACTCAGTTTATTGGGGACAATGAGTCTATCCACAGAGAATTGTTAGGAATATATAAGACAACAAACGCCTGGAAGATAGCAAATGCAAAATAAATGGTAGCTATTACAGGCCTAGCATTTGAAACCTCGAAGTTAAATCTTAACTGGGAAACAAAGACTCTAAGTATTTAAATAATTTCTAATTGACATATGTATCACTTACCTATTCCATATTTAGACTTATAATAAGACTTCGTAAATTCATCACAGTCGCAAAGGAGCACTTTCCTTCCCCACACATTGATGGTGGTGCCTATGGTCAGGTCACTATCTTTGTAAAACTCTTGCTCTAATTTTTCTAGCTAATAAAAACAAAGGAAGATAGCATTGGCACCATGGACCCTCCAAAGAACTAGGCACCCCTTCCCAGAGGAAAAAAAAAATTAAAAAAACTTTAATCATGTCACTTATAGCTAAATTTATAAAATCAAATCAAAAGGCAATCAGTTGATATTAATATTCTAAAGCATTATTTTAGCACTGCAGTGTTTGTAAATAGCAATGCATTTAAGCATGTTTATTATTGATGAATAGCAGTATAATACATATATTTATGTATTTATCAATTTCATTCATAAACTCCTCAGAGAAGAATATGTAACTTGCCCCACTATTTAGGTGCCAGAGAAGTCACATTGGAAATGATAATAAAACATAAGGTTCCTTGCCTTGTATTTATCCAACAGGAAGCCAATCACTTGGGTCTCTGTCAAGCCACCGTACACATTAAGAACTGTTCGATCTGTTATCTGGCCTGGTTGATGGACTCCAGGTGGGCCATACTGGAAGACAAAGTTAAAACAGTGTAGTAGGACTTAATACATTCTCTTTCTCACTGTAACCCCAGAGCTGGCATTCAGTTGACACTCGATAAATATTTGTTGAATGAATTAATAAAGTGAAGCAATTGATGTCAAAGTACATTTAAAATGTCAGGTGTGCCATTATTATTTTATATTTATCCTATTTTTCAAAACCATTCTAAAAACATGTTTCGCTGGCACCTCCTGGCTGCCTGCTGTTCATATCCAGAGCTCCCTCTGGGACAAATTCTGCTCCCTTGCCTCCAAGCAACATGGCAGGGCTTCTGGCAGAGGGCTCAGAGAATCTGGGAAAGCCTCCTGTGAGGACCGAATGGCCAGCAGTTGTTTGCATCAGAAATGAGTGTTATGGTAACCTTTTCAGGAGCACTAAGAATTAAAAGATACTTTATTCAAATAAGAAATAAAAAATAACATAGAGCTATCGAAAAAACTATTATATTTTCATATGTCTTTATATGTGTTTATAGGTCCTCAGACAGTGTTTTTTACTATATTATCAAATTTTAGAAATGGGAAAATAAGCTCAGACAGGTTAAGTGACTGAGTCTGCCCAGGGTCGCACAGCTATAAAGGGGCAGATCAACAATTTTAATACAGGTCTCCTGTCTCTGTTCTGTTTCTGCTGCACCCAAGTTACATTAGCTCTCAAATGGCCATAAATATTTGTAGAAATCAGTCTGACAACTCTTTTCAATAGTAAATAATATGCAAAAGCCATCATTGGCACTAGCTAGTGGCTAAGTGGTAACTAGTTGCCACACTCAGAAGAGTATCCCTTGCATAAGCTTGTGTGTGTATGTTTGTGTGTGCACATGTGCATACACACGTGAGTGCATGTGTGTGTGTGTGTGTGTGTGTGTGTGTGTGTATTCATCACCCAGACTAACATCATAGGCTCTCCTTTGTAGGCTACAGGGGTGACACACCAGTGCTTCATCTAAAGCCATGAGTAATTCTTTTACTAGGCAATCTTTACTTTCATAAGACTGATTGTGAACTCAATGATGAATAGGTACTTTCTCTTACATTTGACTTTTTTCCTTTACTTGCCTTAAGTTCAGAATGTTCCAACTCTAATTTATCATATTCTCTGTATTACTTTCACAGATGTATATTAATAGAGAATACAAAATGGAAGTTTTCTAAATACTTGCACTAGTATATGGCAACTGTCATCACATAGTTGTAACACACCACAATCCAAACAGTGACTCAAGTTTCGTGGCCCACAAGCAAACATGGAAAGTGGTCCTGTGGCCACTGCTCACCTTGGGTAGCTTACTCCTCCGGAGGAACAGTGACATAGCATCCCGGCCTGAGTTGTGTGGCAACAGTTCTTTGATTTCAATAGTGTCATCAGACAGAAAATAATGCAGGATGAGTTCTCTACGGTCCCCAAACAATGAGGCTGAGTCATCCCACAGGCAGAAGAAACGCAAAACCTTCCCATCATATTCGAGGAACTGTCTCAGGGTGTCGAAGGGCTCATAGGGACGTAAGGGCTCTGTGCATTCCAGCGTCTGCAAATGGGGAAAATGTCAATAATAGTCATAGATTTTGCATACTCATTTTTGGGGTGCATGAAATTAAATGACAAATACATTAAAATGTTTTCTATAGACTATTCTGTTATATTTTAGCAAATTTCAACTGACTATGACATATATACATATGCATCTATAACCAGTTTTAACCTTAAGAATACAAATAAGTATTAAGAAGCTTTTCATATTAAACATTATTTTAATACACTATTATATTATTTTTGAAAACTGAATTTTCTCAAAGACTTAAAATTACTGTTTACAAACAGATAAAACTAATATCTGATGACAGAAATCAGAACAATAATTGCCTCTGGGCAAGGTATGTGACCAAAAAGGGGAACAAAGGAATTTTCTGGGGTAATGGAAATAGTCTACATCTTGATTTTTGTGCTGGTTACTCAACTGCATACATTTTACAAAACTAGTTGATCTGTACACTTAAGACTTTTGCATTTGACTCTATTTTACTTCATGTTAATTATAGCTCAACCAAAAAAATAATTTGTCTTTTTGCTGGAAATTGATATCTGCATATCCTTCTTATTCATTCAAAGATTTTTGTGAAGGTAAAATGGAAGAATTATATTCACAGTTTTATTTTGCACTAAAATCTTTAGATATCAAGGCTATGAAAGCCCAGTGGAAACAGGAGCATGGTAAATGGAAAACTTCCAATCCACACAGAGACTCTGCCTCAGCTGTCCTCTGGCCCAGGAACCACTAGCTCCACAGTTTTCTCAGTGCAACTCTTCCCTCTGTTTGCATGTTCTCAGCCCTGTCTTGAAGCAAACTGGCCCCATTCTATCTGATGTAGCCAAATAGGATTGTTATATAAGAAAGTGTTCATTGGCAAGGGAGATGTTGTCCCAAATAAGGTTATGCAATCTTTTTGTGAATTCTTGAAATTTCTTATCTGTCCAGGCCAGTCTAGGTGCAGTCTTACCCCAAGACAGAGGGGAGATATAATGGCTTTCCAGAGACTCTGCAGTCTTATCCTTGATATTTAAATGAAATTATGGGACTTCTACATCAATCTATTGAAAAATTTTCCTTTAGTGTCATAAGGCCTCTAAGAAATGCATTATTGATTATATACCATTGGGGCTCTTTTCAGTTTAAGTTAAATTGTTTAATTTTAGCTTTATAGTTCAAGGCAGCAAACATTGAAGAATTACATGCATAAAATTCAACATAAAAGCCTCTTATTAAGCTCTTAATTTTCCAAAGATTTCTATATTTATTGAAGAATTTTCTCCCTGGGGGAATAAATGGTAAAATTATTCTCCCAATCTGAAAGGAAATTATTTAAAACATTTCTTAGCTGTTCTTAGTATTTACTCCCAATTCCTGGTACAAAAGACCTGAAAAAGATCTTTATAAACCTATGAAATCCCACAGTGCTCTATGTGATTTCATATAATGCATCATCATTCACAGTCACTATCATATAATACCAACTGTTAGTGAATGAGTGTAGCCATATGCAAAGGGTGGTAATTCATTCTGATCCATTGCCTTCAGGTTCTCTCTGCTGGTTCTAAAGACTTTTTATTTACCTAGACTCTTTCATCCAGGGCATTGAGAAAAAATAAAAATGAACTCAAACCAAAAAATCTCTTTGTATACTGGTACACAGGCATTTCACCGTAGATATTCTAGGATCAACAGTATATATATATATATTTCTCTGGAGGATTGTATGCCTACAACATTAAAGAATAATTCTGCTGGGGCTAGGAGGCAGGAAGAGATGAATGATCCTACATGTGGCTTTTAACAAGAGATCAAAGCAGAATCAAAGAAGAATTTTATTCTAAATTTTATGCTATTGTTCTGCAAGGAAGTGAATTAAAAGTTTTAAAAAGAATTAAAAAACCAGACAAAACTAATCTATGGGGATGAAAATGAAAACAGAGGTTGTCCCTGGGTGGGGAGAAGAAGTGATTAGAAAAATGCATGAGGGACTTTGTGGGGGGTGGAGGATGGAAATGTTCTATATCTTGATTTGAGGGTAAGTTATAAGGGTATGGTATTTGCTAAGACTCACCCAACAGTACACTTAATTTCTGTGTATTTTCCTATGTGTAATCATACTTCAATAAAAAAGAATAGGGATGCTGGGTGCGGTGGCTCATGCCCATAATCCAGCACTTTGGGAGGCCAAGACAGGAGGATCGCTTGAGGCCAGCCTGGGCAACTTAGCAAGACTCCATCTCCACAAAATATTATTTAAAAAGTTAAGCTGGCATGGTGGCACAGGCCTGTAGTCTGAGCTACTCAGGAGGCTAAGGCAGAAGGACTGCTTGAGCCCAGGAGTTTGAGATTACAGTGAGCTATTAATATGATTATTAAAAAAAAAAACCTTTAGAAAAACAACAATAATACTAGTAATAGTGAGTCTTTATTCTCTACACTAACTGGGATCAGACCTTGAAGACAAGCATCCTTTCCTAATCGGGGTACATCAGAATCATGGCCCTTCTTACTCTTCTAGAACATCTCAGCATCCAGCGCCACCATAAGAGGAGCTGGGAGACTCTAGGAGGAATAAAAAAGGTGTACCCAAGGCACGATTTGCTAAACAAGTACTATAGAAGCAAAGATTTTCTAAGCTGGAGCAAGGCAACTAAAATGAGAAAAGACAAGTAAGTGTGGGCACAACTCATACACTGTCAGTGACCACAAAGCCAATTGTGATTGAGCACCCAGACTGTGTCACACCTGAGCAGTTCATTGAAGACTCCTACTCCCTGGAAGGGAGACTCTCTATGGAGGGAATTGGGGGGAGGCAATGAGGGAGTCATTCCTTCCCTTAGGCTGACACTGGGCCTTCCCTCTAGCCCAAAGGAGAACAGGACAACTCGCATAAATATGGTACTAACAGCTCTTTCACATCTGTATCAGGAGCACAAATACCCTTTACTGACTCTCCAAAGGGATTCTCATTCTGAAGATAAGTGCTAACAAATGTATCAACTTCTTACCTCTTTCCGTGTCTTCATGTAAGGATCTTCTGGACATTGTCCAGGAGGATTTAATTTGACTCCTAATTTCCTCAAAAAGTTTTGCGTAAATGTATCGCAGTCATAAATCTTGAATGTCCGGCCATAGAAGACAATGTCGATGCCAATATTGAAATGATCCACAGTATAAAATTGATCCTCATCAGGAGGTGGGAGAGGAATCCGATGCCGCCGGATAAAAGTCCCTATGGAATGAAATAAAATATAATTATTTCATCATGAGGCTAACAAGTAAAAAGATACAACCTATCTCAGTAACAACCCTAAATGCTTTCCTGCAGTGGAGAAGTGGGCAAAGGGCTGGTCCTAGGAGGCAGCATGAGTACTTCCCAACTTTGAAGAAGTCTGAGGGAGCTGAGACTTCTGAGGTCCAGAACTCTGTGACCAGCCTTGCATGTGATTAAAGTTGCCTGAGTGGTGGTAGGGAAATACTTTAATAAATCTGAAAGGCATATTTAAGTTTAAAGGTTTAAAGCCCCTGGAGGAGCTGGAGGATGAGAGAAGGGGGACATAAGCAGAGTGACCAAAAATGCCAGACATTGCCATCCTGTCTTCTCCAGGAACAAGCCTGCTCACATTCAGCCACCAGCACCCAATATGAGCACACTAAATAAGGCATTAAGATGCCAAAGCAGAGTGCTCATAAAAATGGGTACTCTTGGCTAAAAAAAAAAGTTAATAAACTTCAGTATGATAGGTGTCAGCACTGTGACTTACAGCTTCAATAACCATGAATGACTTTAGGCTGTTATGAAGCTTCATGGAATCTTTTTCCTCTGCCTACATACTCTCCCTCCTTCTTCCTCTATAGCTTTTGTCCATACCTCCATTCAAGTGAGGGTTATCAGTACTCTATGTCAATGGAAAAGAAGCGAAACTCTGTAAAATAATTTAAAGGGGCTTATTCTGAGCCAAATTTGAGGACCATGACACGGAGCCATGCCCAAGAAGTCTTGAGCAAGTGGACTCGCTGTGGCTGGGTTACAGTTTGGTTTTATACATTTCAGGGAGACAGGGGTTACAGGTAAAGTCATAAATCAATACATGAAGGCATACATGGGTTTGCCCTGAAAAGGTGGGCCATCTCAAGGCGGGGGGGGGGGGGGCTTAGAGATTACAGGTGAATTTAAAGATTTTTGACTTGTAATTGGTTAAAGACATGAAGCTTTCTCTAGTCTTGGAATATTTTAAGATAAGGAGGTCCAGTTAAGCCACTGGACATATATTTGTTGTGTAAATTGAGGACCTGTAGTTTTGTCTTGCATAGCCTTAGGCCTGTTAATGAGTTACAAAAGATGTCTCCAAGAAGGGAGGGGGGCATGATTAGGCATGTCTGACCTCTCTCCTCATGGAAGGCAACTTGGTTTTAGGATATCCCCTCAGCCAGGAGGAGGTTCATTCAGTTAGCTGGTGGGAGTGGGGGGAAGCCTTAAGATTTTACTTTAGAACAAACTGAAAGGTATCAGCCTACCAGACTTCAAGCTGTACTACAAGACTATAGTAACTAAAACAGTATGTAACTGGCACAAGAACAGATATATAGACCTTTGGAACATGAACTGAGAATCCAGAGATGAAACCATCCACATATAGTAATCTAATCTTCAACAAAGCAGACAAAAATATACACTGGGGAAAAGAATCTCTTTTTGATAAATGGTGCTGGGAAAACTACACGCGGAAGATTGAAACTGGATCCCCACCTCTCACCTGTTACACAAATCAATTCACACTGGATAACAGACTTAAACCTAAAGCATGAAACCTTAAGAATCCTAGAAGAAAATGTAGGGAAGACCCTTTCAGACATAAGCCTAGGAAAAGAATTTTTGGAGAAGACGTCCATAGCAATCACAGCAGCAACAAAAATAAATAAATGGGACCTGATGAAATTAAAAAGCTTCTGTACAGCCAAGGAAACTATCATCAGAGCGAATAGACAGCTTACAGAATGGGAGAAAACATTTGTTCTCTACACATCCAATAAAGGGATGATAACAAGAATCAATCAGAACTCAAAAAGATCAACAAGAAAAAAATCAAACAACCCCATCATTAAATGGGCAAAGGACATAAACAGAAACTTTTCAAAAGAAGATCGAATAATGGCTACCAAACATATAAAAAAATGTTCAACATCTCTAATCATTAGAGAAATGCAAATCAAAACCACAATGAGATATCACCTAACCCCAGTGAGATTGACCTTTATCAAAAAATCCCAAAACATTGGGAGGCTGAGGCAGAAGGATTGCTGGAGCCCAGGAGTTTGAGGTTGCTATGAGGTAGGCTGACACAACAGCACTCTAGCTGTTGTAACAAAGTAAGACTCTGCCTCAAAAAAAAAAAAAAAAAATTCCCCAAACAACAAATGCTGGTGTGCTGGTGAGGATATGTAGAGATAGGAACACCCTTACACTGCTGGTGGGACTGCAAATTAGTGCAACCTCTGTGGAAAAGAATTTGGAGATACCTCAAAGAGCTGAAAATAGAAATACCATTTGATCCAGCAATAGCACTATTAAGTATCTACCAAAAAGAAAAAAAAGACATTCTGTAATAAAGACATCTGCAACCAAATGCTTATGGCAGCACAATTCACTATCGCAAGGATGTGGAAACAACCCAAGTGTCCATCAATTCATGAGTGGATTATTAAAATTTGGTATATGTATACAGTGGAATATTACTCAACAATAAGAAACTATGGTGATCTAGCACCTCGTATATTTTCCTGGATAGAGCTTGAGCCCATCCTCCGAAATGAGGTATCACAAGAATTGAAGAAGAGGCACCACATGTACTCGCCATCAATTTGGCACTAACTGATGAGCACTATGGTGCTCACACGGTAGTAATATTCTTAAGGGATTTTGGGGGTTAGGGAGGGTCAACTCACAACTAACGGATGCAGTGAGCATTGTAGTGGGGAAAAGGTATGCCTCAAATCATGGTTTGAGTGTGGCAAAGTCATAACATGCAACCAAAATGTTTATATTCCCCATAATATCCTGAAATTAATTAATCAATTAAAAAGATTTTATTTTATTTTACATTTGGCTAAAGATTCTAGATGTCATCCCGTCTTCTACTTCCAACCCTATGATGTCCATTGGCTTCTTCCCTTGAGAATATGTTCACAAGGTCCCCATGTATATCCAAAATGCTGGTCAGCCAC
The DNA here is from genome assembly GCF_040939455.1 of Microcebus murinus. NCBI lineage: Eukaryota > Metazoa > Chordata > Mammalia > Primates > Cheirogaleidae > Microcebus > Microcebus murinus. The sequence goes on from NC_134136.1 coordinate 118,294,317, forward strand.
TGGAGGTAAAAGAGTTCCTTGCCGAGATGAGTGTACTGAAGGAGCTCAGAAAATTTCACCCTAAAATACAACTCCTTGGTATAAAGAGTATTTTGGATTAAAGGCCCTTAGAGGCCAGGTCTGATGGCTTGCACCTATAATCCTATCACTCTGGGAGGCTGAGGTAGATCACTTAAGACCAGGAGTTTGAGACCAGACTGAGCAAGAGTGAGATCCCATCTCTACTAAAAATAGAAAATATTAGTCAGAGGTGGTGGTGCATTACTGTAGTTCCAGCTACTTGGGAGGCTGAGGCAGGAGGATCGCTTGAGCCCAGGAGTTTGAGGTTGCTGTGAGCTAGGCTGATGCCACTGCACTCTAGCCAGGGCGACAAAGTGAGACCCTGTCTCAAGGAGAGAAAAAAAATGCCCTTAGAGATCAATAGGCCCTTGGAAGGGGCTTCACTGTTACCTCAATATATTGCAGGAAAGAAAATTAAGAATGCAACCAGATCTGTTCCAAATCATTTAAAACAGAATACCTCTTTCTCTGGGTTAATTTAATTTGCAAAGAGAATCATTTATAAATCAATTTGTTAGCCCCATCCATTCATCCTCCCTAGCAACCATTTATTGCCCCTAAACAAAATTACCTATACTCCTCATCTCCTCCTCCCCTCTAAAAGGCAGGTATAAATATATCTGGATCCCATTTAGATATTGGGTAATCGCTCTGTGATTCTCCCCATATGCATGGTAAATAAACATCTTCCTTTTATTAATCTGCCTTAATTGTGAGTTGACCTTTCATTGAATTTTTGAGGGGAAAGAGGAAGTTTCTCTTCACCCCCACAGTACCAGCTACATCACACCATACCAGCCAAGTTAACCAAATATTGCTGAAATCTGTTAGCAAGAATTGTTTAGGATTTGAGATTTTATCCTTCTTGCAAGCTGACAGGTTAGCCTGCCACAGCTTCATAGATGTTGGTAAAGATATGAGATGCCTTGGTTAGAGACAAGGGGAAGTATATAATTCAACAGCAGTAACAGAAGCCAGAACAACAGCATTTTTGCACCAGTTTCCTAAGCCCCAAATCCCAAAGGGTGACACAACATGGGCCAGGTAACACTTGTACACTCAGTGGGTTACATTACATCAATAGAAGAACCCTGACGGAACCCAAATCTTCCATAATGAGTAATAAGCATCCCTGCCTTTTCATCTCAGAGGAGATATTATCTTTATTAGACTGGACAGTAAGCATATCCGCCCTTTGTTCTGGAGGGAGACAACACCTCTATCTTGCAGGCATCCTCAAACTACGGCTCGCCGGCCACATACAGGCCACCTAGCTCATTTATCCGGCCCTCCGGGTGTTTTTGCCACCACTGCCTGTCCTGCTTAGCAGCCGACTCATCCCGGGCCCACAGTGCGCACTCTCCAATGGTCTGAGGGACAGTGAACTGGCCCCCTGTTTAAAAAGTTTGAGGATCCTTGTCTAAGGCTATACAAAAACCTGCACTTTCCTCCAGAGGAAAAGACTATCTTTTATCTTTGTCTTACATGGCTGTTTGCTATATAAACATCCTTGAAGAGATAGTCCAGAAGAAAAAGCAGTCAGTCACTCTGCTTATAAGATGTACAGAAATGCAAGATACCTAAAGAGAATTGTCTCTTTTTTTTTTTTTTGAGACAGAGTCTCACTTTGTTGCCCAGGCTAGAGTGAGTGCCGTGGCGTCAGCCTAGCTCACAGCAACCTCAAACTCCTGGGCTCGAGTGATCCTTCTGCCTCAGCCTCCCAGGTAGCTGGGACTACAGGCATGCGCCACCATGCCCGGCTAATTTTTTCTATATATATCAGTTGGCCAATTAATTTCTTTCTATTTATAGTAGAGACGGGGTCTCGCTCTTGCTCAGGCTGGTTTTGAACTCCTGACCTTGAGCAATCCGCCCGCCTCGGCCTCCCAAGAGCTAGGATTACAGGCGTGAGCCACAGCGCCCGGCCGAGAATTGTCTCTTAACATCTGCACCTGACTTAAGCCTGAGAATCTACTCCAAGAGCAAAGAGCAAAGGGAAGCAAAACAAACTGAAGATCTAATGATTCAATAAAAATTGGCTTGTGTGACCTATGGATAGAGGTATTTTAATATAAAGATGTTACCCTACCTTCATCGGATTTTATATAGCACTGAGAATAGTACCTTTTCCCAAAGTCTAGAGACACTTAGAAATTATTCATTCCTTATTCATTAAGGAACATTTAATGAATATCTTTATGTGCCAGGAACTGTGTTGGGCTCTGATCCATTATTCTACTTATCATCTTTTCACTCTGGTGAGAGGAAATTAACTAAAATCATTTTCATCTTCTTTTCTTTGTGGCAATTTTTAATTACTTGGTACATTAAATTAAAATAATAAAACTATAAAATTAGAATGGCCTAGAATATTTTTAAATGTACTACATAAAAGATGATATAATTTTACTGTAAAAAATTATACTTCAATTAGCTTTTAATTTATGGCACTGAAAACGGTATGCAAATTATTTAATCATTCAAGATTAGACATTTAGAACAAATTGCATACTTAAACATCTATAGAAGAATGGACATTTCAGGTGTTTTCAGGAACTCTTTAAAAATACTTATATTGTGACAATTTTTAAAATATACAAGAATTATTCAATGGTCAGAAACTTCTTCAAAAATTCCATCTTGCTTGCATTTGTACTTCATTATAAAAATTCAAATAAGCAAGTTAGTGTTGATTTTTGTTCTGTAAGACTTTGAATAGGAATCCTATATTTTTCTAGGTGGGAAGAACCGGCCCACCCACTGGGATTTTAAATAATACTTATCACAATCATTATCATAGCCCTAGGATAGACTGTCATTTACATTTTCTCACTTAATTCTCGATAATCTCATAAAACACATAATGCATGGAATATGAATATTCAGTTTATGGATGAGAAAGCCAAAGTTCAGAGTGGTTAAGTGCCATGCCCAAGGTCATACCCTAACAAACGGCAGAAAAAGTTCCTGAACTTGTTTTCAAACTCTAACTAAATACCATTGCTTTCCATAGTTTGCACTGAACTGTATTTCACTGTACTGTACCCACAAATTACTTAAATGAAGGAAAGGAGGAAGAGCCATAGGCAAAACTGAATAGAAATGGGTAGAAGAGCTGAAAGCTGTTGCAATGCCCCCTGCAGAGCTAGCACCTGCCCCTTCCTGGAGCCTGCATATCTCAGGCCCCCATACTCTTCCTTGTCTTAGCCTCCACACTTCTCTCACTAGATGTTTCTCAGAAGAGGCCAGGGAAGTTCTTTGTGGTAACAAGAAAGAGTCCTGATCGTCCATAAGTTGGAAAAGGAAAACCAATGTGGGCCATTTGAAATGTACAGTTGCACATGAGAGCTTTCAATATTATATTTTTGAAATTTCTCAAGCTGTGTCCTTTGGGAATTAAAATTTCTATTTATTGGGATTTGTATGTTTACAATCTTCCATGACAAACGGCAGAAACTCTAGCAGGAGTTTGTTCTGGAATATCAAAGAAACGGGCAGGATGCCATGTCTTTGCACACATTGGACAGCAGCCAAGATCATCAAGGTAGATAAAAATAAAGTTATAAAATAGAAAAACAACAAAAGCACTGTATTTGTCCTTTAAATTTTCAGATGTTTATCTTCTTAACTGCCCAATAAAGACAACGACCAGGCATCAGGTATCTGCTTTCAAGCTTTTCCTCATCTTCATATTTTATATCTCTCTTCCTTTTTAAAAGCCTTGCTATCTGACTATATTCTGCAAGCTTTAACTTTCTAATATTTCCCTGTGGTTTAGATCAAAGTGACCATATATCCATTTATGTTTAATGTGTTTTCATGTTATTCAGTTGAGACTTGCCTTAGATCTTTGCTCAGATCACTAAATTTAGTTTTTTGGAATTCACCTTCCAGAATTAAGACTCTAACCTCTTACTTCTAATTTTAATATGTGTGTTAATTTCACTTCAGTAACGCTACAGACTTAGGGCATATCCAAGTCTAGAGACGGGTATTTCTTAGGTGAATAAACAACTGGAATTGCCACTTGTCATCATGTCTACTGAGTTTGTACCCTAAAAATACTAAGAGCCTTAACTGTGATCAGACATAATAGAGCATCTTTTCCTCCTCTTGTGCCCACTATATTCCTCCACTAAAATGACTGTTCCAGTTTTATTTTTATTTTTCTAAAATGTCACATTTAAAGTTTGGGTTTCATAAAAATAGCTTTTTTTATACAGATAACATGGCACCTGCCTTGCAGTAAAAGAATAAAAACTTAAAAATTACATATCTCTGATCATAATAAGAAATAATAATCCTGTGAGTCTCCCCCTTAGTCACTGAATAAATACCAAAATAATAGCCTGCTAAGTGGTCTAACGTCCTCTTACATTATTACCTTCTTGCCTAGTTTTCCTTACACACTCTAAGATGTGCTCCCAAATATCTCCCAACTCCTTACTGCACCAGTTTCCCACCTCTTTATCTCATGCTGTTTCCTTTGAATGTTTTGCCTTTCTCTTCCATCTTTACCTGGAGCAACTTTTGAGATACAGCTCAAATGTCATCTTTTCTAGTGGATATTGGCTTTGTCTCCTCTGATCCCTCAAGTACTTGGTACCATTTATGATGCCTGTGTTTGCTATAGGGATTGTCTACCACTTTTCCTTCCCTTTTTTCCCCTCCCTCTCTCCCTTCCTTTCTTTCTTCCACAAATACTTACTGAGTACCCACCTTGCACCAAGTACCTATCTTCATAGACTAGTGACTCACCTGTGCTCTTAAATTCTACATTGTTCCTTCCATTCAGTGACAATTTCCTCCCCTACATCTACCTCTAGGATTGCCAGATTTTGCAAATTAGAATACAAGATGCCCAGTTAAATTTGAATTCCAGATAAACAATGAATAAGTTTTTAGTTATATAAGTATGTCCCAAACCACATTTGGGACATAGTTATACTGAAACTTCTTCAATGCTTATTTGAAATTCCAGTATAAATGGGCATCTTTGTATTTTATCTGGAAACCCTCTCACCACCCCCTCTCCTCTACTTTATGGGATATATTACTATTTAGATATAGTATATGCCCAATATGAATGAATGGCATATGAACGACTAACTCCTATTTTGTGATTACATTTGCTTGATTCACATGATTATCTTAGGGTACAAAAAAAGTATAAGAAATACTTTCCTACTGAGGGACCCAAACAAGTCATTAGTGGAAATCAGCGTTCTTAACCAGGGATGTACTAAGAACCATGTGGAAGCCAGTTCTTGACCTCAGGCCTACAGAATAAAAAATTCTAGGGTGGGCTAGGAGATTCTGATGATCACTCCCAACTGAGAACAATTGATATAGATCATGCCACAAAATCATGGCACATTTCTAATCATTATCATTTCTTTAGTACAGATTAGTTTGGACTTGGTGTATTTAACTGACAATTACTTTGCTAGACAATTAGAGGTAAAAAACTACTGAGTTAACCTCTGACATTCTTGGCTTGATGTAATGTTGCTTTAAGTACATTCCAGCAGAAAAGCAACACATTTTATAAATAGAACACATCCAACCAAAAAGAGAGTGATGTCCTGGCAAGAAATGAAAGCAAGCCTTAGAGTGTGATAGTGACTTACTTGACTCATAACACACATAAATCTCCTTGCCAACAAGAATTCGTGAATATTAAAAATATGTTATTCTGATTAGAAGCTGTATATAACTGAATGCCTATTTTGCTACCATGCTAATGGATGCCTCTTTTGTTTCTGGCTTATTTCAAACTCCTTCACCCTAAAAAAAATTACATGATAGCAGCAGCAACTGAAAGGGGGGGGGAGATGGCGGTTCCAGTTGCACTAGTTTCTGAATAGTCATGTCCACATGTCCATAAGAAACAGGTACATCTGACCTCCCAGTTTACTTGGAAAATATCAAAACCCTTTGAAGTGATAGGAACACCATCAGAGTATAGCACCTAACCTTGATCCCTTGCCTCTTTCCAGGGTCCATAGGCACATAAAAAGCAAGCCCAGGCTCTCAAGATGACACAACTGAAAGAAACACTACCTACCCCATCCCACTGAGTTCTGAACTATTGACTCATTAAGCATGTTTTCTTTTTTCCAATCACTTAATTTAGGAAAGCACAAAGAAGGCGTTTAAATGGTTTTTCAAATCATCTGCTGTCCAAACAGACCTTCCTTAACAAGAATCATCATACTAAATATTTCAAGAGAGACTGGTTTCTCTCTAAACAAAGCTTGCTGACAGAGTGTTTGTGTTTGCTTTCTACAGGATTTGCTACAGCTCTCCAGGTTTCTCCACTCTGGACAAATTCAATGTTGTTACACAGCATGATTACTGTGTATTCTGTACACAACCCTAGAGCTGTGTCTTCAGACAGGGAAATAGCCTGACCACGGTGAGCCAATCAGAAATTCTGAAATTTTCCAAACAGACTTTAAAATTGTCTTTTACTAAGGTTTCTTTCTTCTGAATCTTAATGAATAATATTCCTTCCTCCTTATATAAAAATGAAATTCAAATACATCATTATTAGTATCTTCAACTTGTCTTTGCAATCTATCTACGTGAGATTTGAAATCAAGAGGCTGAGAGTTCAGGGTCATGAATGAAGCTTAAAAAAAACAAAAGGCCAAGAGAATTGAAAAGTCTTAATAAAAGCCTTTCCAAGATCCTCATAGAGGTTGCATTTCATACTTCTTCTTGAATAGTTTAATAAAACTAATATTCACTGGACCAGGGGCCAGTGAGCTATAGGACTATAAGCTTTCACTTAAAAGGTAATAATAAAAACACAGTACAAGTCATTAATGCAGACTTGGGTGTTCTGTGACCTCTAGTCCATCACTTGTGCAAGTTTGGTGTTGCAGTGGGAAAGTAATCAAAAAATAAGCAGAGCTTAGTTAGGGAATATTAAACAAAACATTAAAGTTTTTTACCTATAAGAAATTATTTTTTGCTAAGTGATACTGCCATTCACCTAATCAAATACAATTAAAACAGATGTTTACAGAAATCAAAAGTTGTAAATTATTTTGTTCTTAAATCATTCCTCAAACTTTTTCTAACACATTCTTGCCAATCTTTAAAAACTGCCTTATAAATATATTAAAAATGTCCCTAAAGAGTCTAAAACATCTTATCCCTTTACAAAATAAAATGTCACATTTTTAACCTTAAAGTTTGTGAAAACCATCTTTTAAAATGTCAAGGCATTTCCATATTTCTTAAAAGATTTACCATTAAGCCATAGTTCTCCAAAAAATAAAAAAATTACCAGGGAGTGGACAGTGTATCTGTTAGAGCACAAAGAACAATGGGGACTGCTCATATTGCACCCTCATACCAGTCCTCACCTATTCCCACCACTAGTGAAGCCAAGCAGGTACACTAAATCACATCCTTTTTCTCCTTCCATCTCCTCAACAGTGACTCTCTTCCAACATGGTAGAACAGCCTGATTCTAGTCATAATCTGGGTGTCCCAATTCCCAATCCACATTTCTAGTCTTGATGTTTTTTTTTCCTGAAAACGCATCTGAAACAAGCATACCACAGCTCCAAACCCCAATCCTGTTCCTTGCTCTATGCTCCTGGGCTTTGTAAAGGTATCATCATCCCCTCAACCACAGAGACCTCTGAGGCAATCAGTTAAGATTTCAATGGAACAAATTACCTCCCTCAGCCTGTTTACTCTTCTGTAAAAACCAACAATGAAAATACTTAATTTAGATGGTTATTAGGGAATTAAATGAGATAATGATAGGTAGGCACTTCATCATTCCATATTTCCCTTCCTCACTCTCTATACGTAATCACTGGCCAAGGCCTATCAACTCTGCCAACTAAATGTCTCTCAAATCTTTCCCCTATTTTCTATTGCTACCATCATTATCCTGGTCTAGACATTCAGCATTTCTAGGCTGAACAACTGCAAAACTCTTGGACTAGTTGCCTTGCTCCCTTTCCTCTCCAACCTGCTGGCCTATTATAGCTCCATGAGATAGGGCTATGATGGTTCTTATTCCTTTTGTCCATTTTTCAAAAACCCAGCAGAGTGCCTGGCACAGAGTAGGCATTCAATAACATTTCTGGGCAATGCCACTGGCTCCAAATTCATCATCCCCAGCACCAGACACAGTGCTCTAAGAAAAATCTCAATCTGATGAGCACTGAAGGAAGTCCTTTGCACACTGAATGAAGTTGCATGATGACCTTGTTCTCAGAGGCCTACTGCCTTCAAATTCCTGTTTCTCTCCTTTGAACTCATTGTAGTATATCAATACAGAGCCATCAGGCTTAGAGAAGTAGTTTAGTAAGCAAAAATTTTATTCAACATAGGCGGAAATAATAAGATGTGTTAAATAATGATAAGTTGGTCATAAGTAGAGAATGTGCATGTTAAACATAGAAAGGGATGGAAAGACCAAGAGATAACTAATTTTCAGCAAGTATTAAATATACATGAGGCACCTGGGCTCTAAATATTCATGATATACTAAATATACAAGAGGCACTAAATATTCATGAGTACTCAATATTCATGAGGCCTTAATTTGGTCGCTCATTCATTGTTGACATCCATTCTGGCCCCATGTGTCCTCTGCCCAAGAAACACAAACAAAACCCAAGACAATTCAGCAGGCTCACCGGCGAGCTATAGCCGTGGCCAGGTGCACTTGTCCCTGCATCTCTCCAATAGAGCAAGTGTGTGCCCTTAACTCGAGGCCCCTTCTGTCTGTGATTTTCCTTACCTGAACCTCAATTCTGGTCTCCCAACTATACTATTAGCAGGGAAGGTTGGTGAAACAGAGAGAGACAGGATCATTGCCAATTCTGGGATTCAGGCAGTATAGTATCATCCTTCCACCCACTTGTACACTGTGTGAACTTATTCCACCTCTTTCCTCCTTGCTTCTTGCTATGTGTTTTAAATTATTTTAATGCATTGTGTGATTCATGCATTTTTAATTTGGTCCATGGGCCTTCTGTTCTGTGGCCTGTGGGAGAGCTTGCATGCATATTTCTTGGAGGCCACCAATGCATCAAAGTATTAATAATATGCCACACAACACTCTGGCAGCCACATAGAGAACTGATTGTAGGAGGAGCAGGAATGGAAGCAAGGAGACCATGTTAGGCAGCTATTCCATTCCTCTAGTCAAGAGATGAGCACAGCTTAGGTGAGGATGGTAGTAAAGGAGATGGAAAGACATGGAAATATTCAGGATATGTTTTCCTAGGAAAATGAAGAACAGGGATGGTAGGTATTAGCAAATGGGGAAAGGAAAAGGAGTAGAAATTGTAGTCAAAGAAGGCAATTTCAGAGACTGAGATATTGTAGGTGGCAATATTTCAAAAGACAAAGAAACAACAATGTACTAAAAATCATGGCTCCTTAGGGAAACATAGGACCCTGAAAGGTCATTTATACCAACCACCAAACAAACACTGGACTCTCCTCCTATACCTCTACCATGCTGTCAGTGAAAAACAACCCCTGACCTGCCCTCAGGGCCATCTAGCTATACCAGTGAACAAACAAATATATTTTCTTCTCCTCCACCCCCACAGCAGACCCCTACTCCTAACCCCATCCAGGTCCATTCACTATAATTTCTGGCAGCTCTCTAGAGGATACAGAAAATAAGGTCAACCCTCCTAAACATGATAGCCCCTTAGATTCCTGAAGAAATTTATCACACACACTTGAGTCTTCCCATTACAAACAAATATCCCTTTTCTTTATCCTGACTTGCACATGACGCATTTTTGGTCCTTTTACCATCATGGTTGCTATTCCCTGAAGGTGTCCAGAACTCAGCATCATCCCAAGACAAGGACTTACAGTACAAACAGAAGAAATTAGTCACCTCCCTTGATCTCTGCCATACTCTAATAATGCGACCTAGGATTAGCCCCCCTGGTGGCCACATCACAGAGTTAACTCTTATCTGTTGCTGAAATGGAGTATGGATAAAGATGACTGGCATCCCTGGGGTGAAGGAACAATGATTCTGTGTTGAGGCACCACTGAAGTCTGTAGTTAACAGATATGAGGATGAGGAAAGGGTGGTTGAAACAAATAGCAGTAAATTCAAGAAAAAAGAGAGAACACCAATCTGGAAATGGCAGTGGAGAACACCTTTCCCTTCTCCCCTGAGGGTGTCATGAGGAAGTGATATGCTCACCAAAAAGAGATCAAAGGATTTGAGGAAAAAGTCAAAGACACAGGAGAGTTTGCTCATACCAGAGCAAACTCCAAAGGATACAAGTGTGCCAGAGAGGAATGAGAGAACCAGCCAATGGTGCAGGGTAGAAAGTTTGTAAGTCCCCAACAATGACTAACCACTACCAGCATGTTTATATTCACCATTGTGAACAAGTTAGACAACTAAGCATTAGCATGGGGTCTTTTAAGAAGCTAAAGAAAGACAGGATATAAAGGCAGGAGTTAAAAGTGAAAGAACCATAACTCTATTTAAATAGATACCTTGAGGCAGTCCACTATTTTTCAACTCTGGTTCATTTACTTGAATTGTGTCATCTTCAAGGTAAAAGTAGATTTTATAGCGTCTTATTCTGTAGTTTTCTTGGCTTTTATCAGGTACTTCATCTTCTAAGTAGGCATCAAAAGACAAAACCTGTTGGAACCATAATTAGAAACTAAGAAACAAAAAAAAAAATCAGCAAACTTAAAATCAATAAAGCCACTACCTGTATACTTTTTGTTAATGTAAAGAAAAAAGTTGAGGGGATTTTTCCAAGAAGACATTCTACACATTACCTCTGTGAATGAACATACAATCTAGGATACAGCACATAAAGATTATTTTACACTTTCATCACCATTTGCTTAGAACCCAGAAATAATATTCAAGCAATATAACCACCACTCAGCTCTACCATAAACTGAACTAGAGTTTGCCTTTGGGATTTCACAGTGGGATTCTAAATGTATGTGTTATTGAGACAAAATATTCTTTCTAACAAGATGAATATAAGTTTTCTCAATTTTTTCCCATTAACAAAATCACAAGACTACCTCAGTTCTGGGATAAAATTATCCTGACTCTTAGTCCTGCCAATTGCTTGCCCTGAGGCAATTCCAACAGGCAGATCTGAAATTCTTCCAATGTACTAGAGACCCCACCTTACACTTTTTCAGGAACCTCAAAGAACCTAGCTCAATGCTAGACTCTGATTCATCTTACATTGTATGTTTGTGGTGGTAGATGGGGAGGGATGGGTAGGACAGATGGATTCTAAGGCAGTTATGGTAAAAATCAGAGGTCTTCAAAAATATCCTTAAAAATTCCTTAACCACTTTGGATAACTGTGCTTCTCAGTAACTAAAACACAGCCTGCTTTTCTCCCATGCTAAAGCAGATGACTGTCTGCCTGCCTCTTCAGTCGAAGACTAGTAAAAATAGTTTTTGTTTTTTAGAGACAGGGTCTCACTCTGTCGCCAAGGCTGGAGCATAGTGGCATCATCATAGCTCACTGCACCCTCGAACTCCTAGGCTCAAGTGATCCTTATGCCTCAGTCTCCCAAGTAGCTGGGACTACAGGCTCATATCACCAGTCCTGGCTGATTTTTATTTTAATTTTTTTGTAGAAACGGGTTCTCACTATGTTACTTGGGCTGGTCGCCAACTCGTTGCCTCAGACTCCCAAAGTGCAGGGATTATAGGCATCAGCCACCACACCTGGCTTAAAATAGTTTTTTATGCTTAGGTGTCACATTGTATGAATAATATATATCTATATGAATAATATATATCTTTGGAATCACCATTGGAATCATTCTCAACATGGTGTCCTGCTCACACACTGAGGAGGACATGGTAATTGAGAACAATTGTGGGAACAGTAGATTTAGGCTATCATTTCAATCTTGATCTGGGGCACATCCTCCTTGAGAGCTCCATTGAAATATTCCCTTTGTCTCTCACTTGTGATCAATTTTTATCATTGAAGTTGCAAAAGTTAATTGTGCATGTCATGTAACTCCAGGATTATTCAATATGGATATGATATATATTAGTGAGTCTGTTAGATGCAATCTACCCTGTAAGGGGTGGTCGGTTACTCTAATTAAGAATATACACTCCAAGAGTGTTTAGCAAATTTCTATCAGAAGCCCACACTTCAGAAGAAGCTAACAAAATACTTCAATAGTCTTTTTCTCTGATCAACAAAAGAAGTTCTGTTACCATAAATGATGTTAGAAATGAGTTTTGGTTAGTGAAATGATTATATTCAAAATCCACAGGTCAGTTACAAATATTGATCAGGCACTGTCCTTATAGGAACAGGTTCTTAGGATCTGGTGATCTCTGGAATCTATACCCTTCAAAATGGCACTTTTGGCTTCATTCCAAAATGGTCCTATGTTCAGCTGCTTTCTTGGGGAATTTGGCCTAATTCCAAAGAGAAGGTTAGCAAAACCCCACTACTGGAATGCTGTCACATTTGTATTTAGTGAAAACTTCAGGTAAGATGCTGTTGAATGGGTACAGGGTTTCCTTCTGAGGATGAAAATGTTTGGAACTAGATAGAGGTGACGATTGCACGACATTGTGAATATGCTAAATGTAATGGAATTGCACACTTTAAAACAGCTAATGGTTAATTTTGCTATGTGAATTTTACCTCAGTTAAAAAAAGATGCTGGACACTGAATTGTGTTGGACACTTTAAAATGGTGAGATTTCAGACAAGATGGCTGACTAGAGATATCGCTTGCCAGACCGTCCAGGAGGGAAGGTAGTGTTTCAGATAAAGGAGAGAGGAGAAGAAATGCAACTCAGCTGTAGATCATCGAGAGAAGTGCTGGAGCCTACCAGGGACCTTATGGAGGAAAACTGCAGAGCAGAGAAGGAAGAAAATAAAGGAGAAGAGACATTGGCAAGGATCAAACCCAGAGAGGCTAGGAGCCCAGTGAAGGGTTAAGAGGGATCCCTTTTCTCTCTCCCACACCGCTTAGTTGACCAGCAGGCTACCAAGTTTCTTGGAAGCTTTTCCACCACCATGAGCCCAAGCACAGCAGCAAACATGAAATAGTGGGGAAAACTTATGTGATCCCAGAGCTTGGGCATTCTGTGCAGGATTCTCTTGAAGGAGAGTGACCCAAGAGGCCAGAGAACTGGCTTTCTTCCATTCAGACACTTATTCCTCCCCACCTCTCCCACACCCACTGCAACCAGTAGAGCAGTTTGAGCCAAGAATTTAGCAAGCATCTGCCTCTCCCTAGCTGGCATGTCCTGCAGTCTGAAGTCTCTAGAGAGACTGGGGCCTATACCTTTCCCCTTGAGGACCTGCAGGGAACCATTGTCCTAAGTAAAGTACCTCAAGGATGGAAAACAAACACCACATTTACTCACTATTAAATTGGAACTAACTGATGAGCACATACATGCACAAAGGGAAGCAAAACTTAGTGAAAAGCAACCAAGGAAGGGGGTGGAAGGGGAGGGGGATAAACCAACCTAATGGGTACTATGAACACTATTTGGGCAATGGACACACCTATAGCCTGGACTCAAGCATTCCAAAAACAATCCATGTAACTTAAAACATTTGTACCCCCCCTCCTAATATTTTGAAATTTAAATAAAAGGTGAGTTTTATGTTACGTGAATTATATCTCAATATTTAAAAATAAAGAGGGCAAATGTTGGAACACCTAAAAGGACAGAGAGCCAGGGTTTCATTGAGCTTTTAGCATAGGTAGTATTCAATCTGTGATTTTGTTTTTCTTTGCAATCAGGAAAGTGTGGAGAGAATATTCTTAACACTCACCTGCCTCTATGTAGTGAATGCTACTGGTATGAATTTGAATGACCAAACTGGCATAGGTCAGTTGACAACAACTGTCATGTATGTAATCATTAAATATTTATCAATCAAATGATGCATTAAAAGAGAAGAAAGGATACTAAGTGGAAATAAAGAGAAAATGAATGATCTTATTTTAGGCTTATATGACTAGAAGAAGGCCAGACTTATTTCATGTTCTGGTCCCATGAGTATACACAGCTGCCTAACTCCAGCATGAAAGATAAAGGGCAAGTCAGAGAGTGGTAGAGATGGAAAGACAGAACAGGAGGAGCAAGAGGAAATTGTAAAATGTGGAAAAGTATAATGTAAGAGAAAAGACACCAAATAGATTAAAAATAATCTCACAAAGTTAAATGACCTAATTGCAATAGAACTTGAAGTATCAGAGAATCCTGAAAAAAGAATCTAAAATAAGAACTATTAGAAATGAAAATTTATAGAAACATAATTATGATACAAGGTTTTATCACAATTTATAAGTCAAGCACAAACTAGATACATAAGATCCTAGAAGATGTAATTGGCTGCAATTTTCTTGAAAACGGAATGTAAATGTTGTTGGGAGTGGAGCATGTGATCTTCAGTTCCCCATAGACCTTTGCAGGCCCTACAGTAGCATACAAGGATACCTGCCTGATCCCCGAAGCATCTGGAGTTTTGATACTAGCCTAAAGGATATAAAACCTGAAATCAATTAACTATAAATAACAGGTATATGATTTCTTCATTGTAAGCGAAAAATTTTAAATGTTTATTTCTGAATTCAGGATCTTCTTACAATTAAAGCCAAAAAACCCACAAAGGTATACAAAAGGCATTTTAATGGGTAAGTAGCTATAACTTGATGTATGGTGCAAATTTAGCTTTGTAGGGAAGGAGTTAATCCTTTTTTCATGTCCTCCCAAATAGCCAGATTTTAACATTAATTTGGATTTCTAATTTTCACTTAAAATGTTTTCAAAATGATTATTGTCTGATGCAATATGACACAAAAAATAATTGTGTGGAGAAGGTTGTGCATCGCAGGCTAGGCAATGCAATTGTAAGGCAAAAGCAAAAGCCTAATATCTCAGAACAAATCACATCATTTTTAAAGATGGGGAAGTTGATGTGACCAATGCATGAGTCATAAAGACTACTATTCAGGAACCAAACATCTGTCAAAAACTCACAGCTGAATTTCTAGAGAAAGAAATATGAAATACCAGTAATGTTCAATAAGGCTCAACATTTTATAAATAGGTCAACATAAGTCCATGTTTAAAATGCTTAGGCTCTATTTTATGAAAAATACTCAGACTTACACTAAGGTATATAATGGTAACGTATATAATGGTATATAATTATAAGGCATATAGTGGTAGGGATAAATGCATGCTCTTATAGGCTAGTTAGCAGACAATAAAAATCTGTGTACATTTAATGCAGTGCTGTTTATTCTTCCTGAAAAGGCTGTTATTAAATCGATGGTTTATCCTCATGATGATGAAGTCTTAGAATCAAGGAAATAAGTTATAATAAAATTTGTGTTGCATATAGAGGATAGCTCCTTTATACATAGCAATGGCATATTTATAGAAATTTATCATATGCTAATTTGCAAAAATTCTAATAAATTTAAAAAACAAATTATACAAGTTATGGTCATTGATCACAAAGTAATACAACTAGAAATAAAATAAAAATTGTCACTCCCAATAATAATTGCACCAAAAATAAACTTAAACATACAAAAAATAAATATAGACTATAATAAAATTTAAAGCCATACAAACCTATATGATACAGGTGAATTTGTAATCTGGGTAAATCAATGGATTAATTATTATATAAGAGAATTTAGAGTTTGAGAGAGAGGACAAATTGCTAATAATGTTTCTCAGCCCTGGCTGTGCATTAGAAACCTATAAAGACTAGACTCTTGCCTAAATAAATTAAATCAAAATATTGCAGCGGGCGGCAAGTTAATATTTTTTAATAGCTACTGATGAAGCTCAGGACACACTACCCCAAAACATGGCACCTTGGCATTTGAGAAAACAAATGACAGGTGCAGGAAGGTCTCTCTGACTTTCTCCTGTCTTTCTCCCCTGAAGCAGGCCATAAAGCCTAGGAAGGTCACTCTCTAACCTTCTCTCTTCTTCCTTCCCTGTAGACCCTCATATGACAGGCGTCCTGCTTTATACCAAAAGGGAAAAAATGTCACACAGGGACACAGAAAAGAATCTGAACAAACAGGTCTTGCTAAGTTCCCCCAGTTTATTACCATCAGATCATACCCTTTTGTCCTCCAATCATACTTCGCATGACTATCCATAAAAAGTTTTCTCCTGTTTCTTTGGGTGTTCATTTCTCAAGGCTCCTGTGTCAGGTAAAACTTTTACCTTATTTATCTTTTGTTATAGAGGTCTCAGCCATGAACCTTGCAATGGGTGAATAAAAGATATTACTTTTTCTCTCCTACACTCTCCAGGTAATTCTAAAATGTAGCCAGAGTTTAGAACCAGTGAGCAATAGTTCAAAAAAAACTTCCAAAAGTCCAAATATCTGTCATAAGGAAAACAAGTAAAAAGCAAAAAAGATAAAAGCACAGATAGATGAAGTTGAAAGGAGAAAGGCAACTATGATAAATAAATATAAGAACTTTTTTAATAAATAAAGTAACTGATTTTAGCAAAGCTAGTCAAGAAAAAAAATAAACAAATAAAATGAGAAATGAGAAAGTACATGAAGAAGAGATGTAATAAATTATAATATATAAATCATCTTAATATAATAAATTATGCAAATGTACATAATAAATTTTAAAATCACAATTAAATAAATGATTTCTAAAAGAGTTGTGACTTATCAAAAACACAATGAATAAGCTAATAACCAAGAAGTGAAAAAATTACTAAAGAATTTTCCCAACAATGGCTCCCAACAGGGATGACTTACAAGTGAATTCTTTCAAACTTTCAAGGAAAAGAAAATTGCCACATATTATATAATTCCCCAGGATACCCAAAAAGATGGAAAGTTACAATGGTGAATTCCAATGCCTGATAGATATACCATTAAAAAAATTAAACTACTGAGCAATAGTTCTCACCCTGGTTACACATCAGAATCATCTATAGAGCTTTTTAAAATTCTGATGATGGCCAGGTGCAGTGGCTCATTGCCTGTAATCCTAGAACTTTGGGAGGCTGAGGTGGGAGGATCGCTAAAGGCCAGGTGTTAGAGACCAGCCTGGGCAACAGAGTTAGACTCTATCTCTAAAAAAAATTAAATAAAATAATTAGTAGGCTGTGGTGGCACATGCCTGTAGTCCAAGCTACCCAAGAGGCAGGAGGATGGCCTCAGCCCAGGAGTTTAAGGCTGCAGTGAACTATGATCGTGCCACTGCACTTCAGCATAGGCAACAGAGTAAGACCTTGTCTATAAAAAGAAAAAAGAAAAAAAAAATCCTGATGCTTTGGCCACACTCACATCCCCCACCACACACATTGAAATCAGATTGTCTCAGGGCAGGCCCAGGCATCAGTGATTTTTAAAATTCCCCAGGTAATTACAAAGTACAAGCCAAAGTTGAGAACTACTGTTACAGAGCAATTTCACTATTTGTGATTTACAGAAGAAAGATCCTAACTAAAACAACAAGCAAAAAGAATTCAACAGTCTGTAACAGTTATAAGCCACCACCTACACAAAAAGCAGCATTTTCCTCACAGATGCAAAGATATTTCCCAATTAGGAAATAAGAGCAAATATATAATGATCTCATACCATTTCCTACCACATACATTTTAAAATGCAAGGGTAATTCCTTAATGAGATTATAAAGGATCTGCTTTAAAACAGCCTAAACATCCAATATTATACTTAATTAAACTATGTTTCTACCCTAATCAGGAACAGAACAATAATGTCCCTACCAGCATCATTATTTAATATTGTTTTTAAAAGTTCTGGACAATGTAAAAAGATAACAAAGTAAAAATGTTAGCAAGAAAGAGACAAAAATTATTATTATGGGCAGATAAAAAATGGCATAGGCAAAGGCTGAAAAATCTAAGAATAAATAAAAGATTTCAGTATAACCATACCTGAATCAGAAATATTCTTATGTACTAGCAATAACCATGGGGGGGAGGTATGTTCATAATAGAATTAGAAATTACAAAACACTTAAAAATAGTTTTAATAAAAACTCTGTAATCCAGATAAAACTCTAAAAATATTTACTAGAAGATATAGAACTTGACTAAAAGGATAAATGAAGTATACTTGATAAGAAGACAAAAATAACATTTTGGATAGATAGTTCATTAGTGTTTTGGAGGGACTTAAGAAAACAGTTCTGAGTTGGCCTGATAAACAGGTCAGCCTATTCAAGATAATTATAATAATTAAGGATAATGAAGGAGATCTAGCTCTCCCAGACTTTATACCTTAATATAATGGTTCAATTATTAAAATAGTGCAACACCAGCATAACAAGAGACATAGTAGTAGGTGAAAAAGAATATATGGTCTGGAAATAGACTCTATTAAGTATGTAAATTTAACATATAATTAAAGAGGAGTCACAGATCAATAAGCAAAAAAGTATTAACTTGGAAAAACATCAATATATATCTCCACCTAAAATACATTATAATTCAAAATAGATACCAGATGAATTATTGGCTTAAATATAACAAATCAACCCCTTTCACCTTAAAATAAAATGTATGTCAAAGCCACAGAAGGGGGATGATGTTTTAGGCTTGAAAGAAAAAGAGAAAAACATAAAAGAAAAAAATTAAGATTTGACTACAAAAACTAGTTATAACTCCAATATATTATATTATAAATAAAAACCAAACACTATACTAACAAAAAATTTTAGAAAATATAACAAAAGTTTAACTTATTTTAAAATTAATTTTTAAAAGACCCTAAAATAGAATGAGAAAAGAGCATAAACTAAATTCACAAGAGGGTCAACAGATAAAAATAAAATGTTCACTCTAAGAAATTATTAAATAAATACAAATTGAAATAACAATGAGGCATTATTAGGTTTGTTTGTGTGTTTCTCTTATTAAATGGACCATTTATCACGGATAGGATTTTAAATTAGTAAAACTCTTCTGCAGCAAAGGGGTGCTATGAGGAACCATTTTAAAATTCCTACACTTCCTCTCAGGAACTCCGTTTCTGGACATGTAGCCCAAAGAAACAAACCAAAATATGGAAAAACATACATGTGTAAAGATGTTCTTTGCAACATTTTTTTAATTATTAAAAAAAAAACAAAACAGGCCAGGTGCAGTGGCTCACGCCTGTAATCCTAGCAGTCTGAGAAGCAGAGGCAGGAGGATAGCTAGAGATCAGGAGTTCGAGACCAGCCTGAGCATGAGCAAGACCCCATCTCTACCAGGTGTAGTAGTGTGCGCCTGTAGCCCCCAGCTACTCTGGAGGCTGAGGCAGGAGGATTGCTTGAGCCCAGGGGTTTGAGGTTGCTGTGAGCTAGGCTGACGCTAAGGCACTCTAGCCCAGGTGACAAAGACTCTGTCTCAAAAAAAAAACAAAAAAACCCCTACAGTTAGGGGCCTGAAGAGCTAAGAAAAAAAAGGGGAAGAGTTTGGTGAATTATGGCACATGTATATTCTCCAAGGAATATTATGAATGCTCTAGTATGTTTCCAAAAACCATGCAATAAGAAAAATACTATATGCAGTAATGCTAAGTGAAAAATCTTAAGACTTGAAATGATTACGTACCATAATTATAAGTGTATATTTAAAAGCGTTATATATTTAAAATATGCTTTAAAAACCATGACTACACTTTTCGAAAAGGCTGCGGGTACAGGGAGGGACAAAAAGTACATTATAGCGACAACTGAGGTAGAATGAGGTAGAAGACCAGCCTGGTGGAGTGATTTGGGCGGGGGGGGGGGGGGGCCAAGGCAGGAAGTGGAGGGGAATGAGCTGCGCAGGCGGGAGGGTCGGTGGGCGGGGCGATGGGGGCTGAGTGAGCTGCACCGCTCTGCTTCTGCTCTGGGCTTGAGGCTGTCCTACTGCTAGCCCTTGGGATCAGAACCTCTAGGCTGGTAGCCTGGCCCAGGGGTGCCCTGTATGTGGTCCCTAAAGCGACTTGTAGTCATTTCAGGGGCTCTGACTTCTCAGAAGGGCCTTGTATTCAAAGCCAAATACAGGAGTTTTGCCACCCCGGAAGCGCTTTGAGACCCCGGAAGCGCTTTGGCACTCTGTTAGTTGCGTCATGCCAAATCTCGGGAGCACGCTGTGAGCTTGGACGCCAGTCTGGGCTTTCCTTAAATCCTGGGTCGTTGAGACTTCTCTGAAGTACTTTGGAATCACAGTGGAAGGACTTTGGCATTTCTCGAACACTAAGAAGTGTGATGGACAGTTGAAAGAAAGGGAAATAGTTCCTACGGCGACAGCGCCCAAGCGGCGCCAGGGCCCTCCAGCTGTGAGGGCCCTTGGTTAGTCTTGAGGGCTGACTGGTGCGAGGGCCCACCGGCACGAGGTCAAGTACCACCGGACCGGTGCTCAGGTAGGGTGCCCCGGCAAACGTAGCTGCCTCAAGGAGCTCAGTGAGGTGGTTTGGAAGGGACTTGAAAGCCCAGAAAGAGGACTTCGTGCTTTTATTCCGAGGTTTTCTTAGGGCTCACCCTGCCACGGAAATTCTTTCTTGTCCTTTTCCTATTCTTCAGTCTTGCGTGTGGGTAGGGCCGGCTCCAAAGACTGCCTGATTCGGAGTACTTGGGGTTCCTTTCCTTCCTGTGAGCTCCCGTGTGCTCTGCCAGCCCCTTTCAAAAAGAAATGGCTTCTCTAGAGGAGGGCGCTTATGGTTCTAAAGTTACATCCAAACATAGTTCCAGTAACTCCATGAACGCTGAATTTGTGGCTGAAGTTGAGAGTCAAAATAAGGCTGAGAATCCAAACATGTTCCAGAAAAGGAGGGATAAATGTCAAGATCAAGGCTCTTCAGTGATTTACCTAAAGGCTATCCAAGACATCCTGGGAAAATCCTCCCCAAAAGGAAAGGGAGAGGCTGGCACTAGTGCAAAACCAAACATGAGTGAGCATCCCAACCCTAAAACAAATCCAGCCAGGAATCTCACCATTTTTGCTCCTCACAGAGAGAGTGAGTCATCCCCAGAAATGAGCAGCTTCAGTGACAGGAGGTTAGTCATAAAGCCTCAGAAATTCAGTGAGCAGCGACCTGGTGACCGAAAGACAGTCATTTACAAAAAAAGTTCCTCATCCCTAGAAGCTGCAGATGACTATAACTCCCATTCACTAATCCAAAAGCATAAAGGAAGGAAGGTGGTGATTGAGCACCCCTCTTCAGAAGATGACTGGGCTGATACCAAGATCTCCGCAGTCAGATGCTCCCAGGAGTCACTCTCACTGGGTCTCCCTATAGTGTCAGAGCCTTCATCTTTCACCAATGACCATGACATGTACCAACCTAATTTGTCCTCTAGACCTTGCTATGACTACAACAGCCGTTGGCCCAGCAGTACCAAGCCTTCTCGTTATGCTTCCTTGGGCAGCAGCAGCAACAACACATTCCAGGCTGGGAGGAGCAGCCAGAGCTTCCTACCTGATTATTCCTACAATTATACAGTGAGCTCCCAAAACATGTCCAGAGACCTGAAGATGACAGAAAAAGGCAGATTCCAGAATCTTCATTCATTTCGCTTCTCCAGAAATTTGGAAGCAGAAGTAAAGGTGAAAAGATCATATCAAGAGGAGACACTACCACCTCCTCGTAGAGGATATGCATCTAGCTTCCTGCCAAGGAGCCACCAGCAGCCAAGCCCAGAGGAGGGTTTCATTGATACCCACTGTCATTTGGACATGCTGTATGCCAAATTGTCTTTCGAAGGGACTTTTGCCAAGTTCAGAAAAATTTATAGCCACTCCTTCCCTAAGGAATTTCAGGGCTGCATCTCTGACTTCTGTGATCCTCGTAACCTAAAGGATCGCCTGTGGGAGGAACTGTTGAAAGAGGATCTGGTTTGGGGGGCCTTTGGTTGTCACCCTCATTTTGCACGTTACTACAATGCATATCACGAAAGGAATCTTTTGCAAGCCTTACGGCACCCCAAGGCTGTGGCATTTGGAGAAATGGGCTTGGATTACTCTTATAAGTGCACCACACCTGTCCCGGAGCAGCATAAGATATTTGAAAGACAACTGCAGCTGGCCGTGTCTCTAAAAAAGCCCTTGGTGATCCATTGCCGAGAAGCTGACGAAGATCTACTGGGCATCATGAAAAAATGTGTGCCTTCTGACTACAAGATCCATAGGCATTGCTTCACTGGAAGGTACCCAGTCATTGAGCCCCTGTTGAAGCACTTTCCCAATATGGCTGTGGGCTTCACGGCAGTCCTGACTTACTCTTCTGCCTGGGAGGTCCGAGAAGCTCTGAAAAAGATCCCACTGGAGAAAATTATTGTGGAAACTGATGCTCCCTACTTTCTCCCTCGTGGGGTTCCCAAAAGCCTTTGCCAGTATGCCCACCCGGGCTTGGCCCTGCATACAGTGAGAGAGATTGCCAAAATCAAAGATCAGCCACTCTCTAACACTTTGGCTGCCTTGCGTGAGAACACCACTCGCCTCTACAGTCTTTAAGCAGAGAAGGCACAGTCAGGAGTCTTCCAAAAGTGGGAGACCAGTGGCCTGACAAAACATATAGACTGGATTTGAACTCTGCCTGTGTCCCAGGTTAAGGATGTGTTCAGAGAATCCATTGGAATGAAGTAAACCAGGACAGGATGTTTTCTTCAAAACCTCTTCGTAAGACTTCCACTTCTGGCTGGTAGGATGGGGTGCAATAGGATGGGAAGAGTAAGGGAAACTGCCTTTGATGTTATTAAAGTTTTTCCTTCCAGCCAAAATGTGATAGTCAGTAAGGAAGAGAGAGTTTGATAGAGTACAATGAGTTTGCCAGTCTAAATCCCTGTTCTCTGTAACCAGTGTTTTTGAGCACTTGGTGAATAAAATCACCTTCCTATTTATCTTTTTTTTTAAAAAGTTGAATTTTAAAAGTAAGGTGGGTGATTTGTATATTATATTTGTATATTATAATAATTCTATAATCCATATGGTTTGGTGTTAAATTATACATTTGGTAACTGTTCAATTTGCAATTTCTTTATTTCTAAAGATAAACCAAACAAGCATTTAATCTAAAAGGATATTAGATAAATAAAAATTGGTTAATAGTCGTGACATGTAAAGGGGGCTGTGGAGGAGCTTAGAGTGATGGGAGCCAAACTGATTGAGTCTTAGAAGCCACTGAGGAGATAAGTCTTGAATCTGAACTAAATTCCCAACACTTGTGTAATTCTAAAACTCTTTAGTTAACCAGTATATAATAATATCAACTGGTCATTCAAATTGCTCTGATTCTTTTTTATTTTATTTTTTACTAAATTCACCCTGACTGATGCTGTGATTCTTGACAGGGCCCAAATATATACCACTTTGAATTACTGTTCTCCAGAAGGGCTTCAAAAGCATCAACAGGACAGAAACAAAAGAGCTTTAGCTCCCCATTTGGCAAACTGCAGTCCTCCCTGAGAAATTAAAATGAACCCACATTTTAAGAAAAATATTTGAGTTATGAAATGTAATTTTATGAGCCAAAGCATATACCTAAATCCAGGAGTCCCATTATTGGATAAGGAATGCCTGCTGGGTGTGATGATGCATCTAGTCTCAGCTACTCAGGAGGCTGAGGCAGGAGGATCCCTTGAGCCCAGGAGTTTGGGGCTGCAGTGTGTTATGATCACTACTGTGAATAGCCACTGCACTCCAGCATAGGCAACATAGCAAAACCTTGTCTCTAAAAAAAAGAAAAATGGAAATTTTTTTTTTACCCTTGTAAACTGAATCTATGAAAATAGGCCCAGAATACTCCAGACTTCTCTAGTTTCCTTCAAGTGCATTTATCTAGATCCAGAAAAATCAGCTGGCTCCTATTTAGTTCTCAGCTCAAAAGTCACCTCTGCAGAGAAGCCCTCCCTGACTACCAATCTAGAGTAGTCACCTCACCTAGGAGAAAAAATCCTTGGCTCATTCTGTTTTAGCTCTATCATAGCACTCAGCACTGTTTGAGATCCTGTTGTTAATTTACTTGTATATTCATTGATTATCTTCCCCCCCCCCAAGCTGTAAGTTTACAAGCTTGTCAGTCTTCTTCACCACTGAATCCTGATGTTAGAATAGTGCCTGGAACAGAGCAGGCATTTTTAATTCAAGAAAGCAAAGATTTCTTGAATTAATATGTGAATGAATATCTGACTTTATTAACATATGGCAGTTAAAGACAATATTTGTGGGAGAGGAATAGAGAAACCATATTTCTAACACCCCTCTTTAATTTAAAGCCAAGGCAAGGATTAAAGACCACCTACATTCCGCTGTTAAATGTTATCCATAATAAAAAGAAATATAGTCAAGCCTTACCAGAAACTTGACAGTTCATATTTCCTATAAACAACACTGAGTATATCATAGATTTCTCCTTTGTTGTGAGTCTTTTGAGAAGAAAGTGTAAGGAAGCTGTAGTGCTTCATTTTCCTTTAGTAGAACAAAAGAAGTTAATGCAATGTGAAAGGCACTATTTGATTATATTTTTGAAGACAGAAAACCTTCAAAAACAAAGCCAAGGTTTTGAGTTAAGAAGATTTTTTTCTTAATTAATATACAGTTTAAATAGGCATTGCTGTGTGTCCTTCAACCCACAGGGGCCCTGAGGTTTTTATAAAGGATTGTAGGAAAGAGGGTCCCACAGACACACATTTTGTGGAAATACTGAGTTGTACGAAGTTCCACAGGATTTTTTTTTATTTGGGGATCTCACATGTCCTTTGATATGCTAATATGCATCATAAGTACACAACAAAGTATTGCTATAGTAAGTTATAATACTTACAGATTAATACGAGACACAGCTCAATGAGCTGAAGTTCTCTAAGAACACCAGCTTGGGAAACACTATCTCAGTCACACTCTCCTGGTTGCAATGTCCTTATCACATTTTGTACATATTTGTCTCTACTCACCACATTCCAACATCCTCTTTCATTTAGCTTTCTCATTACGTAAGCTCCATGAGAGAGCAATATGTTATTTATCTGTGCCTAGCAAAGTGACATACCAAGTGGGCACTTTAAAGATGGATGTGAAGGAATGATTACATTTATAAGTACACATTCAACAAGATAAACAGGAAATACACATGTTGTAATAAAAGTAATTTTCCTTTCTAAAATAATTATCTCCTTTTTATATGGGAAAAATACTTTTCTAACGTGCTCCTCCCTCTCTATGTTTTGTTATGGCAAATGTATGTATTATACTCTGCAGTATTTCTAACATATAGGAGAAAGCCTCGCCATAATTCAACTTTATTTCTTTAGGAATGGGAGTGATCAATGTAGTTCTGAGTGTAGAATATCAAGAGTGACCTAAATCAGAAATCACAATCTTTGTTTACTTATTCCATGAGTGAAATAAGGAACACTTCACCTATTCATGTCACTGGTAAAATCTTGCAATCCAAATGTGGGAAATTTGGGGCACTTTGTAGTTTTCTGTGTGACAGATACTCTATTGAACCTCAAAGAATTATTATTTAGCATTTATCTGTTTGTATGGCACTTGGTGTGTCTACTCTCATATTCTGGAGGCATCAGAGAGCTGTGAAGGCAGCCGGTGATCTAGAAATTCAATTTGCCGTTAGTGGTCCCTGGGCCATTAGTCAGTACAGAGTCACAGGGCTTCTCAGGCCCATTAACAGACTCCCTGAACCTTGGCAGTCCTTTTGGGGTATGTCAATATTTCGCTTCACTTAAGTTTTAGAAAGGCAGCAATTTCTACCTTTAAAAATCAAAAGGAACAAACTGCCTACTTTGTCTTGGGAGATGGAGGGATTTCATTTTTTCAGTTGGTCTTTATTCACATCTAACTTCATAATTCATACATGCTTATCGTAGAGTTTTTGAGACTACTAAAGAGCACAATGAGGGGATAAGATATTCCACAATTCTACCACTTAGAGACAATCACTTTAACATTTAGAGTAGCTCTAATTTTCTCTAATATTTCCAGAGTTACTGACCAATTCCAGCATTGTACTCCTTGAGTCAATTTTGCAAATTAAGATGTACTACAATGTTCACTTCATAATTAGTATAGCTGTACATTTTACTTCCTCTGAATTTATGATTTAAATATTGTTTTCTGTATTTTTTGTTTGCTTTTCTGAGCAAACAAGCTAGAGGTTTGTTAATTCTGTTGTTATAAAGAATCAGCAGTTGGCTTACATTTGTTTGAATCTATTTTGTTACTGAATTATAAAATTGTGCTTTAAAATTTAATTTTTTTTTCTTTCTGGTCTCTAATGTCTATTTTATTGTACATTTTCTAATGTCTTAAGCTAAATGCTTAGTTTATTTTTAATTTGGGGGGCAAGAACAAAGCATTCAGTAACACAAATTTGTCTGTAATTATAACTCTGCTGTATATGTAGACTTTTATTTTGATAAAGTTTACTTTTGCCCCTGTAAAAAATTAATATATATGTATTAAAAATATGAAAATAGGAAAAGAAATAAGTATAGCATTTCTATTACCTGAAACCCATTTTTGGTGTCTTTCCTAACCATAATTGTGATCCTATAACTATGTCAAATTGTATATTCTTTTAAATAATTCATGTTTTTCTGACTATAAAGCAATTCATATCCATACTTATTGAAGACTTATGTACTACAAAACCCCACCACCAACCTATATACAATGTTAATGTTCTGATGTGTTTTTACTTACAGTCTTTTTTAAAAACATAGTTTAAAACACAAAATATATATGTATATTAAGCAGAGTTAAGTAGAGAATATTTACAGGTCCTAGAGAAAGATAACATAAAGACAAGCTTTTTTTTTTTTTTTAACTACCAATTGAGAGAGATTTTAACTCTATTCATGGTAATTTTTGATTTTTAAAAAAAATGTCAGTTCAGGTATTCCCAAAAATTAATATCGACTGAAACTCACCTAAATAAAGAAAGGTGACATGTTTTTGGTTTTGCTATCCCTATCTTGAATTTAGGGCTTATTTTATGATTGTTTGTTAGTCTTTTATGTTTTAATAAATACTTAAAATGTTAACATGTTTTGAATTTTTTATTTCATAATTACCTATTATATGTTTATTCTCACTGCTCACCACATTTCATGACTTCCCTATGGTTTAACTGTTTAATTTGTTTTATCTCTTAATTGGCTGGATAGGCCCTCAAGCAACTTTCTTGGGAAAAGCATATAGATGACATATTTATGATAAGTTATATAACTGAGATCATCTTTCTGCTGCTTTCACTAATGAATAACAACCTTGACTGAGTCTAGAATTTGAGTCACAAACATTTTCCCCTAAAAGTTACAGATAGACATTGCTTCACTGTCTTACAGCATTTAATGTTGCTGAGAATTCTGATGCCCGCTTCTCCTTCTTTGGGGGTTAAACTACTTTTTCTGTCAGGATGCTTGGTAATTTCTTTGCTTTCTCCTTGAAATTAATATAAAATTTGCCAGGGTATGTGTGATTATTGGTTTCCTTTTTGGTTTTCTCTGGTACAAAGTAAATACTAGATCTGTAGATCTGTCTTTTTATAGTCCAGAAAGTTGGTTTTGTTTGTATTGTTTTCTTATGGTATGCTTAATCAAGTTGGTTGCTTTTAATCTAGCCTTTAATTCTTTAAGAACAACTGTCTGCACATTAGAGCTCCATCCTCTATCCAACCTTTCATTTTCTTGTTGCTCTTACATGCTTTTCTGCTGCATTTTGGGAGATTTTCTCAAGTTTGCCTTTTCATCTCACTTTCTCCAGTATGATTTTTTTTCTTTACTACATATAATGCATTTTTTAGTTGCTTCACATTTCTTCCTTCTTCACCAAGTTCCCTTTGACTTTTTGCCTACAGTGTCATTCAGCAATATTTTTAATTTTTCTCTTGTTCTATTTTCTCCTTCCAGCTCTCAGAGTTTGCTTTCATTGCTTACTTTGTGTTATATACCTCCTTGCAGTCAACAGAAAGCACAAAGCACATTGTTATCA
Source organism: Microcebus murinus (assembly GCF_040939455.1). Lineage (NCBI taxonomy): Eukaryota > Metazoa > Chordata > Mammalia > Primates > Cheirogaleidae > Microcebus > Microcebus murinus. The sequence continues at coordinate 118,322,374 of NC_134136.1, forward strand.
AATATATTTATTTTCCTATAGAAAACATACTTTTAAAATAAATATCTTTCTTCCTCTGTCTCTTGAATGCTGTGTTCTCCGTTTATGTAGTGGAGCCTTTCAGAAACCTTATGTTGGGTTTCTTCATTCTTAAACAAAAAGCAGTCTATCCAGGCAGGTGTTTTCCCCAAAATAGGGTGGGTGGATTCCCTTTCACTACTTCTTCACTATTCATCCTAATATTCTTAGATTTCTCCTCTAAGTGGGAGACTGGTTAATATAAATTCATATACAGCAAGTTAAGAGCAGTAGGGATGGAGCTGGGACCATAGATAGTCCCCAGCAGGAAAAACTTTAAATTCTTACATATAAACATTTTATAAATTGACCTGATCTCCACTCTAGGAATAGAGTGGCCAGTCCTTTGTATGCCATTGCCTGTTGCATCAGAGAAAAGTTCAAATGCAGTACCTGCTTTCTGGGCCTCCTTGTTGATACTCTTAGCCATCAATGGTTGCGAAAGTAAAGCAAGTGGAAGTCCTCACAGGTTCTCCTAACCCCCAATTCAATTCTTGTCACTTTCTGAGGAAGTGAAATTACAAGTTGGTTTTGCTATATTCCTTCAAAATGATCCCATCTGCACTATATCAAGGGGAAATTCTTCAAAGTTTACAGTATGAAGATAGAACCCCTCCCTGGCCTCCTACACTAAATTAGTTTATCCATATTTAAAAATTTTGCAGTCATTTCAATTGAGATTGTGGTGGTGAAGGTACATCTAAATACCAATGCTCAAGTTATAATCTCACTTGAAATTTTCATTTTTTTCCTCTCACTTCATTTTTTGATAAATTTATGTTCCTATGGATACTGTGTTTAAATAGGCATATCTTATTTTAAGAAAACTCGAGTTATACAAACCTGAATCTCATTTAGCTTGTTGAGCATAAGAGACAGTCAATAAAGGTAAGTTACATAAATGAATGACAAAAAAGACAAATTACAGAAGGATAACTTCCAAAGAATTTTTCATATTACAAAAATATTATCATAAATCTATGTATAAGTTATACTCAAATTTTCATGACTAAATCTATGGTTTAAGATGAAATGTACCTGTATGGGCAGTATAAGTATTTGTGAAATTTAGTTTTACTTCTCTGCTTCTTAAGACATGATTTTATGATGCATAAAAGGGGAAGGGAAGTGGCTAGAATGTTAGAATGTTTTTCTTGAAGCTTTATCACTAATTAACTATATAACTGGAGCAAACCACTTAAATTCTTTGTTCACTAGTTAACCTTTCGTCAAAAATTAGAAAATTAACACTTGCTAACCACAGTGATAACCACAGCATTATTTAAAGGATTAAGAAAATTATGTATATGTGTAGCAGAGCTTTGGAGAGAAAAATGAATGTATAAAAATACTGAATAATATATAAATCAGTGTAGGATGCAAAGCTGGAAGCTTGAAAATACTGTCAAAACCATATCTAAAATAGTCTTTTCACATCCTTATGGAGTCTATTGAGCAAGGCAATTGAAAAACACTTGATATTACTAAAAGAGGTTCAGACCCACTGTTTAAAATCAGACTTACTGAAAAATGATACCAGGACTAGAAGAAGGGGGTCACCCTATCCAGCAGAGATCACATTGTTAATTATGGAGTTTTATAAGCTGAATAAAGAAAACTGTCATATTTAATATGAAAAATATAAAAGGAAAACAGTACCTACCATATAACCGATTATATATATATATATATATATATATATATAATTATTCCTTTATCTTTTCTAATATTTTCCCATATATACATATATATGGGGGTTGGGAGGGGGAGAGAGAGAGAGAGAGAGAATCCCTTATCTGAAATGCTTGGGACCAGAGTGTTTCAGATATTTTTTGATTTTGGAGTATTTGTATATATACAATGAAATATCTTCAGTATGGAACCCAAGTCTAAACAAAATCCAATTATGTTTTATAGACATGTTGTACACATAGTCTAAAGGTAATTTTATATAATATTTTTAATTTGTGCATGAAACAAAGTCTATGTACATTGAACAGAGAAAGCAAAGAAGTCACTAACTCAGCCACCCATGTAGACAATCTGTTATTTGGCATCACCACCACCATTTCTGACTCTGAATTTATATGCTACAGATAAGCAATCATTTTTCTTAAGCTTATTCATGCATAAGTACTTAAGAGTAAAAAATATGACACACCATTAATACAGTGACAAACTGTGTTTTAATTAAGCAGCAGAGTAGCATCACCAAGATATCTGTATCAGCTATTAAGCAACACCAAAACAAACATCAGGCTTTCCATCTCCACCTATGATGTTGTGTTTTGATTAAAAGGTTACTGTACACTGTATTTTTTTTAGGTGAGAAGAAACATCAGAACCAGTTGAGAGACCACGAAGTGGGTCCTCTAGGGATCAGGAGGCATTCTGCTGTACAGCTTTTTAAAATGTTTTTTCCAGAGTCATCTGCTTCATTAACACTGGTTTTTGTCTTAGAAGTCTCTTTCGTTTTATAAACTAGCATGATTTCTTGTGCTGTTATGAATGCACAACTGCTCTAGTTCTTCAATAAGCCCATCACATATTTTCACCACATCATCTATAGGCATTTTTCTACAGTGTTAACATCATCTTCATCATCACTATTATCATAATCACCTTGATTCAGAACCATTTTGGCTGTTTCACCATTGGTCAATGAATGAACAACTGGAGCCTCGTTATCAATGTTAAAAAAACTTCTTTGATATCCACTTCATCCAGCTTACTTATGGACTCTGAAGGTATATTCTTTGCATTTGTTAGTGGGTCAGACATCATCTTTTTCCTACTTGATTGATATATGGAATCCTTCAGTGTTACCACCTTGTTCATCATCATTACTAAACATAGTCATAGGTCAGACATTGTGCCAGGCATATGTATGTGCCAGACTGTGTCATTAGTTGCTGCATTCTAGGTGTTGGCAACAGCAGATATGGCATCCTGGCATCCTTCATGCTAAACTCCTTTTAAAAACTATCCATATCCACACTTCTATTCACTGCTGCTGGCATGCTGTTCAAGAAAGTGTTTTTATATTTACTCTCCATTGAGCTAAGGATACCCTGAATTCATGGCTGAATTAATAAAGTCACATTTAGGGGAAAGTACATGACATAAACATTATTTCTGATGAGAATTTCAGCTGGACAATGAGCAGAACAGTTGTCAAGGAATAAAAAACCTTGCAGTCATCATCCAGTCCAGCTTCTCTGCAGTGAATAGAAGATACTGGTATAAAATGTTTGTGAAACCAATCAGAAAAGATATCCCTGGTGATCCATGCCTTTTTGTTAATAATGAACTAGTAAGGAAAGTCACTCCTTGAAAGCAACAAGGATACAAGCCTTTGCCTATCACAGCTAGTTTACTTTTTATGCAGGCTTGCTGCATTAGCACATCCCAGCATAGTTATACTGTCCTTGCCTTCCTTAATTCTTGTGAGGGCTGTCCACCAGATGTAGTCAGTGTCTTTCTGGGGCAATAACACCAAAACAGCAATGTTTCATCAGCATTATAGACTTTCTACCATCAGATTTTCATCAGTAATGACCTTGGCAAACTCATCAATGAATTTCTCTATTGCTTCGTGATCAGCAGACGCTTAATCACCACAGATCTCTAAAATTTTAATGCCATGTTTTTTCTTAAATTTCTGCAACCTTCTTGTTGAATATTCACAGTTGCTTTTAATTTTCAGTTCATGTGAGAGATCTTTTCTTGTTTCATGATAAGCATACCATGACGTGGCATGTCTTCGGTGTGAGGCTGACAGATCTACTCTTTCAATACACAATCAAAATCTTCATTTTTAGCCTTATATAGTGTTTTTATATTTTTCATTAACTTCTGTTCATCACTTTCATCATAGAATTTCAACAGTTTTTCCTTCTGTTTCTTCAGGTCATGTATGGTGGTCATTCCAACACCATATTCTTCTGTAAGACGTTTCACACTTACACCACTGTCTAGTTTCTCCAGCAGCTTGACTTTCTGTGCTATAGATAAACATAATTCTTCCACTTTTTCTTATCATTGTTATACATAGGGGTATCTGCAGCCCTTTCTGACATTTTCAACATCTTTATACCACAGGTCAGAGAAAAAGAAAAAAAAAACAACAATAAGTAATGCACATAGGTCTTAGCCCCATGTGGGGCACTATGAGGGACTTTTTGTTAGTATGTCTGGTCTGCACATGTGCCATTTTATTACTCTTTGTGGGCATGCTAGCATCGGAGAATCTGAGCACATGTGGAAAAGATACATTGCAATTGAAAGGGGCTAAGGGTGGTTCTCCCTTGGGGGTGCTGAATAAACTGTACATTGTGCACCTATGTTTTGACTGCAACCGGTCACATGAGGTTAGGTGTGAAGTTTTCAACTTGTGGTATCATGTCAGCACTCAAAAAATGTGATACTCAACATGTGTGTGTATGTGTGTGTGTGTAAATCAGAGGGAATAATATGAGAACAAGGCAAAAACACTCCATGCCATCATTTTGAGATATTTTTATGTATTTTTTAAAGGCTGGATTCCACCCAAAAGAGGCAGAAGAAAGATGCTTGGATATGATGCTCTTTATATTTTCCTCCAACCCAAAGAATTTATTCTATAATTATTCTACAATAAACTGGACTCCCCAGTACAGTGGATTATCTTACTGTACCATTATTTACTTCCAACAAGTGCATCAACAGCCAAGGTCACAAAATGGATACTTTAAACTGAAAGGCTCCTTTATTAAAGGAAAATAGTATAAACCAAACCAGTTATGAAATACCTGCTAAGTTCAAAGATCTGTGTGGTAGATACAATATTCAATAAGACCATCTCTCCAGCTATGAACATTGTACAGTTAAGTAAAGGGAATAAGACTATATAAAATTACTGCAAAACAGGGTATGGTACCTCCAAATAATTATAACGCCTTGAAGATAAAGCTAAAAGCCATTAGGAAAAACTCAATAACATCTTTAAAAATCCACTCAGTATATTAACAGTGCCATGTGTCAAGCACTGTGCTAAGCTCAGAATTCAAAACTAAATAAAATAGCCATCATTTATAAGCCAGTACTTATAATGGGTCAGGCATTGTGTTAAGTGCTTTTATAGTCTGTCTCATTTACTCCTCACAATACACCTATAAAACAAGTAATACTGTGATTCTCTTTTTATAGAAGAAGTCAAGGTTTGGGAGTTAAGTAATTTACCCAAGGTCTCAAGGTAAGAGAATGGGAAAGCTGGGATTAGAACTCAAGCTACCTAGTCTCAGAGGCCACAAGCTTAACCACTATCCCCCAAACTGCCACAAAATCCCACCTCACTCCTGCTTTGTGGGGGACACAGAGAAGAGTAATAGGGGTTTATGAAATTGCTTCAAAAGGAGGGGGAAGTGCTAAACCACTGGAAAGCACTAAGAAGAAGGCATCACAGTGGATGTAACATCTGAAATGGTTCTTCAATGGGCTGAAAGATGGGGGAAGTGGACAAATGAGGAAGGGCATTCTCTGCATAGGGAACAGCATATGCAAAATTATGGGATCATAGGAGTGCTTGGGACATGGGATACTGCAAGGTCGTTTTTTGTAGCTGAGGGCTGAGTGGGGAGAGGGGAGCAGAGTAAATGAGACTGCAAAAGTGCAAGAGCCAAGATGTGCACCATCTGGGGGATGGTCATGATGGAGACTCAGACTTTTGGGGGGAGGGGGGGAAATGGGCATTTATTGAAACCTTAAAATCTGTACCCCCATAATATGCCAAAATAAAAAAAATAATTAAAAAAAAAAAAAAAAAGTGCAAGAGCCAAAAGATAGGCAGTCCCTAGGCCATGCAAAGGAGATCAAAGTATTCTAAACATTTTGGAAAGTTAACTCTATAACACAGTGGGCAATTGAGAAAGGGAATCATATTGAAGGCAGGGATGCCATTGAAGAGGCTACTCTCTAGGTCAAAGATGATGAACTAAGATAGCAGCAGTGGCCTTGGAGAGAAGGAGACTGAGGAGGAAATTTCAGAGGGAGACAAGAGAGGACTTAGGTCAACTGGCATCAGAGAGTGTAACGGCGATTCTCTTATTTAAGTGTAAACAAAAATATATAATTTGGTAAGTAAACATTTACATGTAACTGAAATAACAAGTCAGTATGGCCCAATATTGGCAGGGTAGTATATTGAAAGAAAAGGCTCAGCAACTAATAGCAATTGAAAAGCCTGTCTCATCTTCACTTAGGCCTCTTAAGAAAATCAAAGGTTATCCAATTTATGCTCCACATCTACACTTCCCCCCAAAAGGCTTTTCCTCTCTTTTTCCATTCTCACAAGTCTATTTTTATAACCATTGGCTCTATGATCTCTTTCTCTCTCTCTCTCTCTCTCTCTCTCTCTCTCTCTCTCTCTCTCTCTCTCTCTCTCTCTCTCATCCTGCCCCCTTTCCTACATCCCCCAAAGATTAAGAATCTGACCGAAAAATTAAGAAGAATCCTTAGAGGATGAAGGAAGGGGTAAAGTGGGGTGAACAAAGACAAATTTTTGTTCAGGAAGGGTATGGGGAAAAAGAGAAAGCTGGGAACACGCATTAATAATACTATCCCCATTATGTTTCAGTGAGAACCCAAGCTTCCATTATAAAGCTTACTGCAAAAGCCAACGAGACCAGAATCGAAACTACAATTTTGGCCAGGCGCAGTGACTCATTCCTGTAATCCCACAACTTTGGGAGAGCAAGGTGAGAGCATTGCTTGAGCCCAGGAATGCGAGACCAGACTGGGCAAGACAGTGAGACCAGTCTCTACAAAAAAATAAGAAAAACTAGTTGGGCATGATGGCACAGGTCTGTAGATCCAGCTACTCAGGAGGCTGAGGTGGAAGAATCACTTGAGCCCAGTAGTTTGAGGTTGCAGTGAGCTATAATGACATAACTGCAGCCTGTCCAGCCTGTCTCAAAAAAAAAACCAGACTTGGAGTCTTGCTATATTGCCTCGGCTGGCCTCAAGCTCCTGGGCTCCAGACATCCTCTCACCTCAGCCTCCTGAGTAGCGGGGATTATAGGTGCACACGACTACACCTGGCTCTCCTATGCTGGTTTTAAACTTTTCATAGGTTTGGTTTGCTGGATTTTTTCCTTTTTCCTTTCTCTTTCCTTCTTTTGCTTTTTTTCTTTCTCTTTTTTCCCTTCTGGCTCTCCTTTTATCTCCCGTTCTTCCTCACTCCCTTCTTTCTAATACAATTTCACCTACTATGTTACAAAGGGCAAAAAAGCCACAGATGGTCATGCAGACAAATAGTTAAAATACAAAGTAATAATGCTGTTGTAAAATTAAATTTACAAATATAAAGCAAGGTTCTTTTAGTTGTATTATGATGAAAGTAACTTACTTTGAGTCAGGGTTAGGGCAAATGTTTCAGAGGACTTGAAAAAATATAGTTTTGATTTATTTTTGATATTCAAATATAAATGCAAAAATAAATGCCCTGAAATACTGGATGAAAGAATCAACAAGTAGAATCGGAGAGAAATAGAATAAAATACACTCAAAACAGACTTCCTGTTTTAAACTGAAAGGTGGGAAAGAACAGAGTAGATTGCAAAGGAAGTAGAATTTCAACTAAACATAAAAAGACCTACATGAAGTTTCTATAACCTAGATGATCATGGTGTAAAAACTATGAGTACAATTTCTGAATAATGCGGATGTAAACACAACTGTAGTAGTCTATTACTGACTGCTGTTAGTTCAGAATAATGAAACAATAAGTAATTAAAAAAGTTATTTATTGCCTTTCCTCCTAAAAGATCATTGCTAAAATAGAAGAGACATCACAAAATCTTTTGTGTAGATAATATAAGACTTTTTTTTAACTACCCTAATACCCCCAACATAAATGATGCATGGAGGAACAGCTGGGAAGAACAATGCATCAATAGCTTAATGGCTGCTTTTTAGAACTCACTGGTCTCCATGATAGCATCTACAAACTTAATATTCTGGAATATGCCAGAATTTATGCCAAAGAAAAATGTAAGAATCTTGCAGCATAAGTGATGGCTGGGATAGGCCCAGCTTATGCTTCACTTCCCCTAGGAACACTGCACTTCCAGCCCCATGTAAGGAAATAAGCCAAGCCTTAGACAAAAGATGAGAATTAATTCTTCATGACTATCTACTATGAGTTGGGCAACTGACATGCATTGTCCATTTGATGTTCACAGCAACTCCCAGTTGGGTTTTGTTATTCTCATTTCACACAGATGAGGGAACTGAGACCAGGAGAGGTTAAAAACATAGTTCTATGTAGTATCTGGGGTGGTGGTTACACATATGCATACATTTGTCACAACTCATGGAACTGTATGCTTAAAATGGGTGCACTTTATTGTATGTAAATGATATATCAATAAAGTTGATTTTAAAAATTAAAATAAAGTTTACCTCAATAAAATTGATAAAAATGAAGATTTGAACCATAAAATCCTGAAGAAATATAGATATTCTACATCCTGATCCTGGTGGTTGTTACATGAATCTATACATGGGATAAAATTTCATAGAACTACAAACTAAAGGGGAAAAAATGAGTGCATATAAAAACTGGTGAAATCCAAATAAGATTTGCAGTTTAGTTTTATATTTATATTTATATTATTTATATTTATTGGTGTTATAACCAATGTCAATTTCCTGGTTTGTTTTTGTTTTTGTTTTTGTTTTATCATGTTGCAGAAGGCAAAATCCTGGATTTGATAATGTATTATGGTCATATAAGACGTTATTATATCATTGGGGAAAGGGTACACAAGAGTTCTCTACTATTTTTGTGACTTATTGTGAGTCCAAACTTACTTCAAAAAAATTTTTTTAAAGAATACAGCTAGATTATGTGGTCGGTGTTTGTACTATCACCCACTATCAATGTTACAAAAGGGTGAGCTTATCATAGGACAGAATCCTGAAAACACAAAATCAAGGATGGTAAATAATTTTTTTAATGTTTCAAATAAAACTGCAGCTGGTTTGAATTCAGAAGGGGAAAGTACATAAATAACCAAAACTTCTATAGATTAAAAATTCAGAACAAAATATAAATCAGACTAAAATTTAAGTCAACAAATCAAATAGTAACTATCAGTTTCTTCCTAATTATTGAACTAAAATCTTACAAATGATAAGGATTTTATGCTAAAAAAATAATTGATGTGCATGGAAGATGACCATGTAAAGAGGTAGCAAGAGGGCAGTCACCTATAAGGCAAGGAAGTAGGTCTCAGGAGAAACCAACCCTGCCAGCACCTTGACCTTGAACTTTCAACCTCCAGAACTGTGAGAGAATAAATTTCTGTTGTTTAAGCCACCCAGTCTGGCCGGGTGTGGTGGCTCATGCCTGTAATCCTAGCACTCTGGGAGGCCAAGGCAGAAGGATCACTTGAGGTCAGGAGTTCGAGACCAGCCTGAGCAAGAGTGAGACCCCATCTCTACTAAAAATAGAAAAAATTAACCATGTGTGGTGGCATGCACCTGTCGTCCTACCTCCTTGGGAGACTGAGATGGGAGGATTGCTTTAGCCCAGGAGTTGGAGGTTGCAATTAGCTATGATGATGCCATTGCACTCTACCCAGGGCAACAGAGCAAGACTCTATTTAAAAAAAAAAAAAATTCTGGCTGCTACTGGGTGAGAAACAGAAAAGCAGCCCCTGACATCTACAAGCCAGCCTGGCACCAACAGCTAGGCCTTGGTGTATTCCTGTTGAACAAGAACAATTTCAGAGATCACCAACATCAGACAAGGCCACTCTGTGACTGTGATGAAACAAAACAAAACCAAGACCACTCCATAATCACATCTGAACACAGGTAGAAAATGAACATTGTCCAGCCACAAAATGCCAAATATCCTCCTCTCCTGGCTCATAGGAGTGACAGCTGCTTCTCTCCCAAATACAGCTGTAACCTTGCTCTAGTCTGCTCCCTCTATAAATGAGATTTATTAAGATACTCAATCATAAAAATAACCCTCCTTCCTGATAGCACCCAATCCAAAGCAAAGCCCCACTTCCTTAATCATTCCCCAAAATTACCTAACACAAGCCCAAATCCTATAATAAGTCTTTTCTAATAACTGTTTCCTTAGACATCCCATGGCTGTTCAGGGTGTATGTTTTCCCTCACTGCAAATGAGCAAAAACAAACTTGTTCAATTAAAAAAAAAATCAAGATGACTCAAGAGACCAAATTATATTTTTAAAATTTATTTTTATATTGTTTAAAACATAGAGTCACATAGGCTACATAAATAATCAGCTCAATACAAACTCAATGTCAATTAATGCAAAATTATTAAAATTCTAATTCTGTGGTCAGTAGTTTTGATTATAATTATTATGTTTACAATAGATGGAAAAAATGAAGTAATATTTTTAAATGCATGCATACCCCATAAGATCAACCTTTATCCTGCCACTTACTATAATAGAGTCATTTGTAAAATAGCAAACAAATTAGGCTAACTAGGAGCCATTGACAAATGAAAAGAAATGAGAGCATAATTATACAGTCTATGTAAATGGTGCTTAACAGCCAGATAAAAGTCATATAAAAACATTCAGTCATTTGTGTGTTTCTAACTATTCTGATTTTTTCTAAAAGCGCTAATGATAGATCTTATATGATAGCAACCTCAACGTAGCATAAACTGCTAAATGCCAAATTTCAATTAATAATGAAGCAGAGAGTGCCTGGTGTAATTAGAAAGAGCCTCAGGGCAGGAGATCCAGGGTCCTGGCTCAGTTCTAGGATGAACAAGCTAAATTTGACCTTAGTCAAGTCTTATACAAACTTCTAGAGGTAAAGAGATCAGCTAACCAATGCCTGCCTTATAACCAAGGAAACTGAGGCTCAGAGAGATAAAGTGACTAAGCCACAATCACACAGTTAGTAATGGGAGGACCAGGACCAGAACCAGTGTCTCCAACACCTCTCAGACCCTAGCCCCCGCTCCACTTCTTGCACATGATTCCTCCTTTATACAGCGAAGGCAGCCATTGATGTTTGCTTCTTCCTTATGGAGGTACTGGGATAATGACTGGAAATCACTGGTGTGAGTGGTACATTTTGTAGCTTGGACAATGTTCATGTTCTCTCTGTGTTCATATGGATTATGATTATGGAGTGGTCTTGTTTTTATCTTAGTCCATCATGGCCTGGTTTTATTTAAATGAATTCAATGAAATAACTAGTCTTTGGGAAGTGAATGCAGTGTCAGGTAAAATTCTTTGGGCTATTTGTATAAATCGCCCCAGTGCCAGAGATTCTAAGCAAGTAGGACTGTATTTTTCAATGGGAACATTACTGGCATTTGAGGTAGAACAATTCTTCCCAGTATGGGTTTGCCTTTCCCACATCACAGGATGTGCCATACATACTTGGGTCCTAGGTACTAAATAGTGGCAGCACATCCTGGTCAGGGCTGGCCCTAGGGTGAGGAAATTTAAAACATCAAAATTAATGCAAGAAAAATCCAGGATGAACATAATGTCAAAACGCCAAGTTTTTAATAAAGGTGGGATCAGTATTACTGATTTTTCCTTTTGCCTCAGGCTCCAGTATGGCTCTCATGGCACAATTACTGATCCTGTCTTTATTTAAAATGTTGGCATTTTGTTCATCATGGATTTCTGGCATTAATTTTCATTTTTTAAGATATTACACTAAAATATTATCTAGTTTGATTACTGAGTTTGGGGGCACCCCTTAAATGTTGCATCCAAGGCAATCACCTCATTTGCCTTATCCTCATCCAGCCCTGCTCCTAGTCATTGTGACAACCCAAAACACCTCTGCACATTTCCAAATGCCTCTCTGGGCTGAGAACCTCTGAAGTAGGGGTTGATTTTTCTCATATTACTGCAAGACAAAGAGAGAGAGGCTGGGCCATAAACAATAGCTCCGTGATGCTGATGAGGACCTAGGCTCCCTTCATCTCACTGCACCCACAAGATGGCTGCTGTGTCCTAGGAATTATGTCCTAGTTCCAGACAGGAAAACAAAGGGAGGGCAAAGGGCAGGAAATTGTACCAGCTGAGCTTGACTGTTTTCATTAGAAAAACAATAACTATCCCAGGAGCCCCACCCAACAAACATTAATGCATTTATTGTATCATTGGCCAGAAGTGAGTCACATGGAAAGCCCTAGCTGCAAGAAGCCTGGGGGGGTACATTTCCAGCCTGAATAAAACTGAAAAAAACCACTGTTCTGTCTGTAAGAATAAAGGGGAGAATAAATAAAGGATAAACAATTAGAAGTGTCCACCATGGGGGCCATACAGGATAACGAATGCTAGCTATTTTGGTGATTGCAAATAGCATTTTCTCTGCTTATAATGTGATGGTCTGCCTGAGCAGGGCATTTTGATGGTCACTTTTAGAATTATGGATAAAAACTGGAATGCTGTCTTAGGTTAGGTTCCATAGAAGCAGAACCTAAAACAGAGATTTAGGTGCATGTGATTTATTAAGGGCACATTCTTGGAAGAAATTTCTAAAAGAGTAAGGGAAGCAGCAAAGGAAAGGGAAATGAGCCAGGATGCATTTTCAGGTCAAGTTTAGCTTTAGCCTGATGCACTAGGAACTACGGAGCCTAAATCACAGTAAAGAACTGTTCTACCTTTGAAGCAAGGGAGCTTTTTACCCTTGATAAATCAGTCAGTCACTGGCTGCCCCCTCTTGGGAGAAAGGTGCCAGTATAACCTTGCAGGTGTCTTTGGGAGATGCAACTCCCATCAGCCAAGAGCAAGTCTCCAGGGAGGATTACAGGTAGAAGCTGTCAAAGCATTTGCCACTGCCCCCTAATATGATTCTGGGTGAGCACCAAGAGCATCTACTACAAATATTAATTTTAATACACTTTCCAAAGAATTGACTTTATTTTTACTTTATATTGAGAGTATAACCCTAGATATATATATATATATATATATATATATATATATATATATATATATATATAGCTAAGATTAAAAGCTATTGGAAAAACTGGCAACAAATTAAAAATGTCTCATTTTTAAGAAAAATGATTAACAGGTGTTGAGTTGTTTTGTTGAATCACTAATGTAGAAAGCACTTTATAATTTGCCCTGGGTATTAACCAGGATCTAGTGCTAGTCTATAGTTCACAATCTCATCAGAGCACATAAATATTTCATAGTCTTCGTGTCTCATTTAAAGCTCAATGAATATTTAATTGAAGTTGACCAACAAAATAACTTAAAGAATTATGTTGCATCTAGTTAGACCTAATATGAGCAAGCTCTTCATTTTCTCAAGCAGTCAGAACCTAAAATTATTCCAACTTCATAAATATTCTACATAATTTTATAAGTAATTAAAGGACTACAAAATATGCTTGAAAGGCACATATTAAACATTGAGAAAAACATGAAATGAAACGGATTTTCAACTTTAAATACAAGAGAAAAGTTTAATACATTGTGGCCTACATTATTTATTCAGTAGTAGATTAGTTTAAAATATTGTCAATACCCTCTTTTAGACATGAGGTAAAAATAGAACCTTTTCTTTGGCCCTTGCAAATTAAACATCCTATAAGATTGAGAGTAACAGAAAACCATACATAATCTACGGAAGTCAGTCAGCCTAGAAATTGTTTTTAAGCTCTGGGTCCAACACTAAGTCAGGTACTTAAACGAACGAAAGAAAGAAAGAAAGAAAGAAAGAAAGAAAGAAAGAAAGAAAGAAAGAAAGAAAGAAAGAAAGAAAGAAAGAAAGAAAGAAAGAAAGAAAGAAAGAAAGAAAGAAAGAAAGAAAGAAAGAAAGAAAAAGAAAGAAGGAAGGAAGGAAGGAAGGAAGGAAGGAAGGAAGGAAGGAAGGAAGGAAGGAAGGAAGGAAGGAAGGAAGGAAGGGGAAGGGGAAGGGGAAGGGGAAGGGGAAGGGGAAGGGGAAGGGGAAGGGGAAGGGGAAGGGGAAGGGAAGGGAAGGGAAGGGAAGGGAAGGGAAAGGAAAGAAAGAAAAGAAAGAAAGATATTGGCCCATGTTCAAAGGAGAAATCGTTTCCCAGGAAAGAAACCTTCCTGTGGTCTGTTAGATCTCTGTAAATGTCAGAACTGAGCTTCAAAAAAATGTGTACTCTAATTGATCTACGCTATCACAGATGACATGGGGATGTGTCACTTCTACCAAATTTGAGGACATTTTAATTGGAATCAAAGTATTGCCAACCAATCCATGTTAAAAGCTGTTAAAAACTACCAGGTCAATTTAACATACTACAGTCCTGAATTATTTTTTAATTACAAGATCTAAAATAATCTATTAATAGGGGTTTTTTTTTGAGAACAGAACAAGGAGCTGTGATAAGGGATTATCTGATAAACACAGCATATCCATAAGCTGGTCCCCTTGTTCTTCTTTTTCCTTTGATCTTAGTTGCTTTTTAAGATACTCAAGTGCATTCCCTTTTCCAACTGCCAATGTCAGTATACGAGTGTGCATGTGTGTGTGTTATGTGTACAGACACATACATTAAAAAGTTCCGACTCTTGTCCAATAATGATACCTCTTCCCTTCACTTCTATAATTCTTGCCATGTCACCCTTTCGGCCTTAGAGACGGAGAACCATAATTAATATGGAGAAAAGAAGGCATTTTGCTGTTCCTATTTAATGCCACATTCAGAATCAAACAAAATTATTTAGGTAATGGCAACTCATGAAATGAAAGTGAGTCTGACCAGACTCTTATTGTCTATAGAAGGACAGATTATCCTATCCAGGGAAGGAGATGAGAGAAAGATTGATAAGCATTGACCAAGAGAGATGAACATTTAGCATCCTGGAACCAATGCACTTGGTCAGAAATAACAGAGCAAGGATAATTTTTCTTTGTTTAGGGTACTTTTGTTCCTCAATTCACCTTTTTAGAAGAATTAGCCTTGGTCAAGATATAAAATTTCACTTAGGAGGAATAAATTCAAGAGATCTATTATACAATATGGTGACTATAGTAATAGCAATGTATTGTATAATTGGAAATTGCTAAGAGAGTATATTTTAAGTGTTCCCACCACAAAAAAATAAGTATGTGAGGTAACAAATATGTTAATTAGCTCAATTTAGCCATTCCACAGTGTATACATATTTCAAAACATAATGTTGCACACCATAAATGTATACAATTTTGTCAATTAAAAAAATAAAGACAAGGGAGAAACACTAAAAATAAAGGCAATAATAAGTGGAAAAGCCAGAGAAAAAAGAACTAGCATTAAAATTTACCTTGGAGACTCTTATTTTCTCAAATCTGTTAAATATCTGTAAAATTTTAAGATTGTATTTCTCCCAATGTCATGTGACTTACCTGTTTATCAAAAGCTACCCACGAGGGTGCATCAGTTCCATCTCCTGTAGGAAACCTGCTATATTTAGGCTTCATCTTTTGCCCGGGAAGTAGTTCTCCACCAATTCCAGGTTTATCATCACTCACTAGCATCCTAACATTATTGCAAAAGCCCCAATGTTGGGATTTGTGGAACTTCTCCTTTCCCACCTATGAACACATGAAAAAACATAAAATAGCCAGTTATTCTTCATGACTTTTCTAATCTGTTTTAAAATGTAATCACATTTTGCTATCATTTATTTTTCCCATCACAAAATGCATGTAGCGCGGGAAATAATTATGAACAATCTTTATCCATAAAGTTGTGTCACATTTTAAATTCAATTCATTTTAACAAATTCAAAACTTTGAAAAGCAATAAGAATAAACCTAATGTTCCATGCTATTTAGAACACTTAAAAATAACTATTACTGCAAGTGAACATTTAGAACATTAACTTGCTAATTGGTCTTTCCTACTTATTTGCCAAGAATGTAAACAAAAAGAAAGAAGGAAAGAGGAAGGAAGGAAGGAAGAAAAGAGAGAAAAAAAGGAACAAACTGTACTACTTCAGGGTAAAAAAATGTAACTGTTTTCCACAGAAGTATAAACATTATTTTCACCAAAACAGAGAACAAAATCTTTTCCTCATTAAAATAAATGTAACAGGAAATTCCTCAGAGCTGCCATTATCCTCCTAATCATAAAACTTTCCCTCCTTACCACCTTTTCTGGTGGTCTAGAGAGAGAAAGAAAAGCACAGATGTGACTACCAAGGGTTGATGTGAACCAACATCAACTCTCATGCACTACTGGTGGGAAAGTAAGCTAGGACAACCACTATGAGGAGAGAATTGGCAATGCCAACAAAGTGAAAGTTATATATGTCCGATGGTCTCCTAGCAAGTCCACTCCTACACAACTCTCTTGTCCATGGCACAAGGTGCTATATATCAGATTATTTGTCAAAGCCATGTTTGCAAGACTGAAAAATAGGAAACCGTTGAAATGTCCACCAATAGCAGAAAATAGACATCAATTGTGCTCTCTTTATAATACAGAGGTCTAAACCTGCATGTATCGATATAGACCAATCTCAAAAAAATCAAGCAAAAAATATAGGTAGCTGAAGTGCACATAAAATTTGATAATTTCACACATATAAATCTTGAAAATATTTAAAAATATGGTATTTCTATGGATAATACATGCACAGAAATGATAACCAGCAAATTCAAGATTGTATAATATCCATGATAATATAATATTATATCATATCAATGAACAGCCATGTGCCCCATAGCCCTGCATTAAAAATAAATACTTCAAATATAACTGAAGCCCCTTCTCAGAGTTCATGGCCCTGCCTCTCTCTCCAGAGGCAACCATTATCCTGAATTTACTGCTTTAACTTTAGCACTTTGCCAGCACTGTATACAGCCAGGGCAATAGCCTCTCGCAAAGCATGATGCATTGGTGGGGAAGCCTTACAGGAGGGTGGAAAAGACCTCATTTCCTATTGTGGTGAAGGCAGCCTGGAAGAATGAGGAGCCAAGGCCATGACAGCTGCCCACGCAGATAACAGCCCCACAGCTCTAAGGCTTGGGGAGGAAAGCTAGTAGCAATAGTTAGGATGGTGAGCTGTAGCCTGGCTCTGCTCCTTAGAGAATCAATTGTCACCACCTCCACCATCCCCCTACTCCTCCTCACGCACACTCACGCACACTCATGCACACTCATGCACACACACTCGTTCATACAATCAGGTTACCCCAACTCAGTCCCAGACCACCAGCGAACAAAGCAAAAGTTAGGCTTAATAAAATGAATGGTGGGATAATATAGAATTTTATCACAATGTCCTTTCTTCCAAAGCAAATAACTTCAGGTAGTCACAATCTCACCTCAAACCAACAAATGTCTCTTAATCATTTACTATAGCCCTAGCTTTGTGCCAAATATACTAGTTACAATAAGCATAAGAATCAGCTTCTGCACTGCAGAAGAAACCCACAATCTTGCTGAGAAGCAAGATTAAGATACAGAAAACCACTAGAAAACTAGAAACAGTATAGCTACTATTTCGACTACTTATTAGGAGCTGGACCCTTTACTAAGGGTTTTATTTTTTTTTTCCATTTCACTGTCACAAAACTATTTAATCAGTGTTGCTACTGCCATTTTCCAATAAGGAAACCAGGGCAGACAGAGGAAGACCAGCATATCTGAGGTTACACAGTAACTAGTAGAGGCTGCATCTGAACCAAATTCACGTGACCCTAAGCTCTGGTAAGTTTTCTGACCAGAGCTGTAAACTGACACATTGCAGTAGCAGTACTGAAATTCTGTGGATAATTGGATAGTGTCTTAGGCCCAGAGGAATGGAATCAATTAGACAAGAAAGAAGCAAGGGTATTCTGAGCAGGGTTATGAGCAATGTGTGCAGCTGAGCAGACAGTGCCAAGTGTGAGGAGCAATAGAGGGGTCAGTCTAGTAAACAGGACAAGTTCAAGTTTGGAAGGAGGATGAGATAGAGTAGAATATGTAAGGAGGTCTATATTATGGAAAGTCTCACATTTAAATAACTTAAAAGTCTCCTTCATCAGGCTGCCCAAATATTTATTAAGGCCTAATACCAGCCAAGCCCTATTCTAGGATGTATGGCATTAAGTCAGCCAGCTTCCCTTTCCCTGAGGAGCTTTCTTCAATACTTACAAGTCTCCTCCATGGATCCAAGTTTCCATCATCACATCCAAAAGCCCTTGCTATTGTTGAAGGCCTCACTCAGTTACCTGATCCCCAGAACTCTACAATTTGTCCGTAAGTACCCTCCCTCTTTGATCAGATCACATCTCATAGTTTATAAGGTTCCCTGATGCTCATTCACAGTCATGTCTCTGGTTGGGCTATACCTATACACAAAAACCCTTTCCCCCAAGAATCAGCTCACATCCCACTACATAGTCATCCATCCCACAAACATCTGGCGAGCATCTATTGGGTGCTAAGTTGTGATAGACTCTGGGGACATGGCCTAGGGTGAGCCACAGCTCCCAATCTTGGAAGAGAAGCCAATCACTATGGCCCTGGATTCAGCAATAGTTTCTTAGATATGACATCAAAAGCAAAAGCAACAAAAAGAAAAATAAAAAACTTGGATTCCATAAAAATTAAAAATTTTTGTGCATTGAAGGACACTATCAAGAGAGTGAAAAGACAACCAAAAGAATGGAAGAAAGTATTTGGAAATCATATATCATAAGAATCTATTATGCTGAATATATAAAGAAGTCTTACAACTCAGCAAAAACACAAACAATCCAATTTAAAAATGGGCAAAGGGGCTGGGCATAGTGGCTCACACTTGTAATCTCAGCATTTTGGGAAGCCAAGGCAGGAAGATCCCTTGAGGCCAGGAGTTCAAGACCAACCTGGACAACATAGCAAGACCCAGTCTCTACAAAAAATAAAAACTTAGCCAGGCACAGTGGAGCATTCCTATAGTCCCAGCTACTCAGTAGGCTGAGGCAGGAGGATCTCTTGAGCCCAGGGATTCAAGGCTGCAGTGATCTGTGATCACACTACTGCACTCCAGCCTGAGAGGCAGAGCATGACCCTGTCTCTTAAACATTTCACCAAAGAATATATACAGATGGCTAACAAGCACATGAAAATATGCTCATGCCATTGGCCATTAGGGAAATGCAAATCAAAACTATAATGAGATATCACTTCATACTCACTAGAGTGGGTATAATAAAAAAATGAAAAATAACAAATGGCGAGGAATGGGAGACACTGGAATATCTCATACATTGCTGGTGGGAATGAAAAATAGTACAGCTGCTATGAAAAACAGTTTGGCACTTCCACTTCTGGGTATATACTTAGAAGAATTGAAAACATATGTCCACAGAAAGAAAATTGTACACAAATGTTCAGAGCAGCATTATTCACAATAGCCAAAAAGTGGAAACAACTTAAATGTCCATCAGCCAATGAATGGATAAACAAACTGTGGTATATTTGTACAATGGAATATTATTCTGCCAACAAAGGGAACTGATACATGCTACATCATGGATCAATCTTGAAAACATTATGCTAAGTGAAAGAAGTCAGACACAAAAGGTCTGTTGTATGAAGGTCTATATTGTATGATTCCATTTATATAAAAATAGGCAAAGCCACAGAGACAGAAAGCAGATTAGTGGTTGTCAGGAACTGGGGAGGAGGGGATGGAGACTGACTGTTTACTGTGTACTAGATTTCCTTTAGAGTGATGAAAATTTTCTAGAAATAGATAGCGGGGACAGTTGCAGAGCATTGTGAATGTACTAAATGCCACTGAACTGTACACTTTAAATGGTTAAAATGGTAAAATTTGTGCTATATATATTTTTACCACAATAAAAAAAAAACCCAGCCAGTGTGAGAGTCATACACCACGAAGGAGCTATGTGATGACCAAGCCCAGGGATGGGCAGAATCACGAGGCCCTCCCTGACCACCAGCCCTTTTTTATATACATATACAATGTGTACATGCATTCATGTTCATTTTGTCTTCCCAACTAGATGACACATTATTTAAATCCTGGGACTATGGTATGTATTTCTTCCTTTGTCCATGTCCTCTCACCATCTAACATAGCAGTCCCTGACCTTTTTGGCACCAGGGACCAGTTTCATGGGAGACAATTTTTCCATGGACTGGGGGGCAGTGCGGGGATAGTTTCTAGATGATTCAAGCACATTACATTTATTGTACACTTTGTTTCTATTATTATTACATTGTAATACATAATGAAGTAATTATATAACTTGCCATAATGCAGAATCAGTGAGAGCCCTGAGCTTGTTTTCCTGCAAATTGAAGATCCCGTGTGTGGGGGGTGATGGGAGACAGTGACTGATCTGACAGGAGGCAGAGCTCAGAGAGTAATGGGAACGATGGGGAGCAACTGTAAATTCAGATGAAGCTTCGCTTGCTCACCTCCTGCTGTGTGGCCTGGTTCCTAACAGGCCACGGACCCACCACCCACACAGATCTAACATACTGTTACAGATACAGGAAGCCCGGGAGTTGGGGACTGCAGATCTACCATATTTTTGCAGATATAGGAAGCCCATGAAACTTGAGTGATACATTCACTGGTTGCCAAATTGAAACTTGTGGTCTGGGTCAGGTAGGCAACAAGGAGCCATTAAAGTTTCTCAAGGGACACGGGGGCAATATGAGGCAGCACATGTGAAGACAGATTCTCTAAGACTGGGCAGGGTAGATTAGAAAGGGAGAGTCTGAATGCAAAAGACTTGTAAAGAGGCCATTGCCACATCTTAGTGTGAGGATCTTAAGGAAGCTGATTAAACCACAGCATGCTGATCCCTGAGCTAACAATCCCTGCACACGAACACTATTTCCAGGGATGCCACCCCAGCTGATAACCACTATTTCCAGGGATGCCACCCCAGCTGATAACAGAGGATTTCAGAGGGTACTCAAGAAAGTTCATCCTTTCCTATCCTCTTCCTTCTAATTAAGGCTAGGGTAAGTCTCTAGTTTGATAGTAGTAAGTTGACTACACCTCCCAAACACTTAGCCTATTAAAAAAAAATGGCCTCAGGCTCATACTTTTTGCAGGCATCAAATCTTAAAATACTGTTCTGTTTTCCTTTTTTTTCTTACCATGATCTTCCACTTAGATCAAATGGTATGATTTCCATTCATGGTAGGAATACAAAGTTTCCCTCTGAAACATTTGTTTTTTAAAAAGTGATTGGATTCACAGAGAGGTATGAAGTAATGGATCCATTAGAATGTAGATAGGATTTTAAAATCATGAAGGTACCATGTAATGAATGCTGCTAAAGTTTGGCAACCCCTAACCCCATGGAACAAATTCCACACGAGTAGATAAGTTTAAAGCACAGGTGTGGTGGGGGAGGGCAGAAATTGGGATAGAGAGAAAAACAGTGATCCAGGAAGCAATGTTATCCTCAGAACCTGTGTCAGGTCTTTCCACAATGTTCAGGAGCCTGGAGCAGAACAAGGGAGGAGGCACAGGGATCACTGGGGGATGGGCAGACATGACAAAGTAGGGGAGGGTGAATTAAAAATACTGAGAATGCTTTGGCCAGAAAAAGGGGTGAAGTGGTAGAATTAAGCCATACAACTAAGCAAACAGGAGTGACTGCAGTCGATTTACAGTCTCTATATTGAAGGGGGCCCTAGCTGCCTCTCCTCACAGTACTGGCTTGCTTCTGTCCCTGGTTAGTCAGTGACCAATAGCCTTAATCTCTATCTCCCATGGGCTCCTTTCCATAGACACATAAAGATTGTTAAGTCTTCTACTTTTTTTTTTTTTTTTTTGAGACGAAGTCTCACTAAACTGCCCAAGTTGGTCTCAAACTCCTGGGCTCAAGTGATCCTCCTGCCTTAGCCTCCTGAGTAGCTGGGACTATAGGCATGAGCCATGACACCCAGCTAAGGCACTCACTTCTTACAGGGGGAAGGAAAAACCTTCTTCGACCCTGAGTCCTGCTTTCATTACTGTCTTCACTCCCTCCCATCCTTCATGTTTCACAAAACAGTAGTTTACAGTCACAGAGAGTCCTTTCTCCCCTCCATTCACTCCTGCACTCTGGATCACCATACTATCTCCCCTGCTAGGCCTTACCTTGTAGGACACCACATTATTATAGCGTTAGACAGGTCTAGAGCCCCCTAACTTGAGACATGAGGTTAAGAGAGTAAACAGGGGCCAGGGCCTTAGAGGTTTAAAAGATGTTGGTGGCCAGGCGTGGTGGCTCAGGCCTGTGATCCCAGTGCTTTGGGAGGCCAAGGTGGGAGGATCACTTGAGCCCAGGAGTTCAGAGGCTGCAGTGAGCTATAATTGTGCCACTGCACTCCAGCCTGGGCAACAGAAAAAGAACCTGTCTCTAAAAAGAAAAAAGAAAAGGACATTGGATTTTGTTTTAAGCAGGGGATAGGAACGATCACTCTGGCCACAATACAAAGAACTGGGTATATTGCAATATTCCAGGCAAGAAATGATAGTGGCCTAGCCCACAGTAATAAAAGTAGAGACAGTGGAAGTGATCAAATTCTGCAAATATTTTCAGGGCAGAACAAAAAGGATTTACTGATAGATTAGATATGAGGTGCAGAAAAAGAGATGAGTTATTAATGACTCCAAATATTTTGGCCTGAGCAACTGGAAGAATGAAGTTTTATGTACTATGATGTAGAAAGATGGGAGAGAACCTAAATGAGAGTTCTGGAGGTAGGAGGCAGACATAGGAGTCCAGAATTATATTTGGGGCATGTTAAGTTCAAGATACTATTCGACAAGCAAGTAGAAATGTTGACTAGCAGGTGGATATGTGAGTCTGAAATTTACAAAAGAGGTCAAGGCTGAATATGAAAATTTTATATATATCAATTGATAGATAGCATTTAAGACTACAGTACTAGATTGAATGATGATAGTGCAGAAAAGAAGTCTAAGACTAAGCCTTTAAATATCCCAATGTTAAGAGATCAGGGAGACGGAGTAGAATTAGCAAAGGAGACTAAAAAGGAATAGCTAGTGAGATAGGAAGAAAACCAGGAGAGCTTAGCATCATGAAAGCTCTGTAAAGAAAGCATTTGAAGAAGGAGTGCATGATTACATGTGTTAAATGTGACTGATAAGTCATACGAAGATGACGCTTGAGACTTGACCCATGATTTGGCAACATGGTGATGGCTGGTGACCTTGATGACAATGGTTTCAGCACAGTTATAAGGACAGAAATATCTTGTGAACCATATGGCTCTTTGAATAGCTCTGGGTAAGGTATTGCAAATAAAAATTCTTGAGTTCTAGTATTTATAATTCCCTTAAAATAACTCATGCTCATAAAAATGTAAGAAATAAATAAAAGATCATCTAAACATCATATCCTCTTAAGTCTTCCCTGGCTCCTAGAGGCAGAACATTCTGTTCCTGCATAGATCTTCTATTAAAGTCTGGAAAGTCACCCTGTCTTTACATTTACATACTTGGCCATTGCCCCCCGCCTCCCAGCTAAATTACCAGGGCCAGGCACAGTGCTTAGAACACAGAGTACAGTAAATGTTTTTTTAAAAGATAATAGGTGAGGCCCTTGAAAGGGGCAGTAATAGTACAGACAGAAACAAAGAATCTCAAAAGGTTCATTCTTGATTCATTCATTCAACAAATGAGCCCCTATCTGTATGCCCATAATTCCTATACCACCATCACTGTACTTAGCAGATTATATTATAGTAATCTATTTATGTGATTGCATTTGACACTAGACTTTGTACTTTCTGAGAGATTACCTGATCTTTCCTTGTCCATGTTGCCTGGCTTAGAGCCCCTTAAATCTAATGATTAAACATTTGGAATTCTGGGAAATAGAGAACACAACCAAGGAGTAATGGCATAAATTTGGAGCCATAAAGGATGGAGCAGGAGATGTGGCACCAAAAGCCTGCTATTCCTGTTTCAGCTTTGCTAATACAAGCCATGTGATCCTAGAACAGTCACTTTACTTCTCTAGAGGCCTCTAGCTTTGCAATCTCTAAAAAGAGAATAATAATACTTGCTTCATAAGGCAGTGCTTAGGATCAAGTAAGAGAATATTTGTGACTGCCTGCCTATTAGCATTTATTATTTTCTCAAGGGAAAGACTTGGTATTGGCTTTTAGAGAGAACTAAGTTAGAGTGCCACTAAAAAAGGAGCAAGTACTCGCCCTTAGTAATTACCATCCTGAGAGCTAATATGTTCTCTTCCTCTAATAGATTTTACAGAACATTTTTGTAAATAATATATAACAAACATGCTATATGACTTAGAACTTAACTTTCTACTTTTATGACATTGGTCACAGTGATATTTGTTTCATGAACATATATGAATTCTTTGATTTTTCATTGCTTGGTGAAAAGTGACTTTTAACACTGTTCCTCTTGGTTCCATGAAAGCAAGGCCACAATCTGTCTTATTTCTCATTTAGTATCTAACACAGGGTCTGATAGGCACACAGTCAATTATTCTTGAACTTAAACATACCATCTATTTTTAAGATTTATTTTTTGGCAACCCACTGTAGCAAATAGCAGACCCTATGCACATAAATTAGGGTTATAGGAATTCAAAGGAGTACACTAAGGAGTGGTAGAAGCCAGAGACAAATTCATGTAGAATTTGTATCTCAAAGTGAGCCTTGAAGTATGTATTCAATTCGGGCAGAGTAAAAAAAAGATTTTGGAGCATGTTGAAGAACAGGGACCAGGGGCATTTCCTACAGTAGTAAGAAATAACAGTTTGGGGGGGGCGGAGCAAGATGGCGGACGAATAACACCGCCAGACAGAGGGTCTCTGCAGAAAAGACCGATTCTAGCAGAAACTAGAGAAAAGAAGCAAGAAGACGAGCATACAGCGGACAAGGGCCGGAAGGAGGGGTACCTGAGACCCCGGGAGACTCCACGGGAGGAGGCTGCGGAGGAGAACTGGAGGCTGAGACCACCGGAGCAGCCCGGAGACCAGCGGCAAGGGTAGGTGGATTTGCTATTTCCCCTCCCCTGCATTCGGGACTGCTGGTGGGCTCCCCAGCGGGTGGAGAGACCTGCGGACATCAGCCCAGAGACTGCCGCCGCCTGCCAACGGTGAGCCTGTAACAGACGTGGCACCAGGTTCCCAACTTCCTCCGGGCACCTCCGTGTGCACGGAGAGCCGCGCGGCAGGCGCCATATTGCCTCCTCCCCCCCTCCGCCGACCCTACCCGCGGCTGCCCAGAGAGACAATACAGCCACCAGCCGGAGGCACCTCCAGGGAACGGGACCTTCCCGTTTGGGACCCCGCCCGCCCTCCCAGGTGCTGCTGGCACCTTGTTCCCAGGAAAACGGTGCCGACTCAGAGGCTGAGAGACATAGACCCAGCTTGGGCTCCCTGTGGGTGAATTAGGACCGGAAACCCTCTCCCTGGTGGGAATACAGTTTGAACTCTGGGACCCAGAGGTCGGACCTGCAGACCAGATCCCCTGCACCGAGGGCTAGCATTGCCCGGGGCACAGAAGGATTATACGTGAACAGCCTACTGAGGTCTGTGTGCCTCCAGGGGCGGATCGGGCGGAACGTCCCAGGAGGAGGCCGTGCGCCCAACCCAGGTGGCGTTCCTGTGCAGGGAACCTCCCCGCCGGCATCACAGTCCGGGGAGGCCTGGTGGCTTGGGGTCTGGCCTGCTGGCAGAGGCTCAGGAGTAGCTGCGGAGTTGGGGAGGGTGGAAAGAAGCGAGGCCTGCTGCAGACTGTGGGTCTCAGACAGCCCCACCCCCACACCCAGACTTTCTGGCTGAGCGGGACCATCCCAGCCCCGCCCTGACAGCAGAGAACAGAACTTTGACCCCTGCTAACGGCCTGAGGGCAGGCTTACCCAACCCAGCTCCGCCCAGAACGAGAGCTGATAACAGGACTCAAAATCAACACCATAGCCTGTTCCTCCAAGCAAACGCCACCTACTGACAGGGACAGCATCTTGCACAGCCTTTCTACGGCACCCACTGACTCAATATACAGGGAGTGGTCCAATTTCACCCACAGGCACCACCTAACGCCTCAGAAACTAAACAAGGTGTGTGAATACCCAAACAATAACCTAAGGAAAGAAACAACAACTGATCGACATGGGAAGAAATCAGCGAAAGAACTCAGGAAATATGAAGAACCAAACGGAAAACACACCCCCAAGGAGGAGCACCAGCCCCCTAGAAACGGACACCGACCAAAATCAGGCAACCAATATGACAGAAAAGGAATTTCGTATGTGGATCATAAGAACACTCACCCAGCTGCAACAACAACTCAATAACCAACACCAAGAAAACACAAAAAACCTCCAAGAAATGGAACAAAGGTTCAACAAAGAGATTGACACAGTGAAGAAAACTTTAACCGAAGTCCTGGAGATGAAGAATCAAATCAGAGAACTACAAAATACTGTGGAAAGTCTCAAGAACAGGGTGGATCAAGCAGAAGAAAGAATCTCAGAGCTTGAAGATAACACCTTCCAATTAAATAAATCAGTCACAGAAATACAGCAGAGAAACAAGAGAAAAGATCAAAGTCTACAAGAGCTGTGGGATTATGTGAAAAAACCTAACGTGAGGGTCATAGGTTTAGCCGAAGGGGAGGAAGACAGCACTCAAGGGCTGGACAAGCTTTTTGAAGATATAATAGAGGAAAATTTCCCAGGTCTTGCTCAAAATCTCGATATACAAGTTCAAGAAGCCCAGAGGACCCCTGGGAGATTCAATGCAAACAGGAAGACGTCACGTCATGCAGTCATCAGACTGACCAAAGTATCAACTAAAGAGGCCCTTCTAAGAGCTGTAAGACAAAAGAAGCAAGTGACATACAAGGGAAAGCCAATTCGAATAACATCAGACTTCTCTAATGAGACTTTACAAGCAAGGAGAGACTGGGGCCCCATTCTCACTCTTTTGAAACAAAACAATGCCCAGCCTAGAATATTATTCCCTGCAAAACTAAGCTTCATATATGAAGGAGAAATAAAAACATTCGCAGACAAGCAAAGGCTCAGAGAATTCACCAAGACAAGACCAGCCCTACAAGAAGTACTTAAAACAGTGTTATGCACGGAACATCATAATAATAATCCACGGATATAAAAACAACCAAAACCCAAAGATATTAAAGGCCAGATATTACAATGGCTCAAGACACAAATCATAGCAACAACATCCAACCCAACAGAATGATCAGTAATCTACCTTACCTATCAGTTCTCTCAATAAATGTGAATGGCTTAAACTCTCCACTCAAGAGACATAGGCTGGCTGAATGGATAAGAAAATACAGGCCAAGTATATGCTGTCTTCAGGAAACACATTTAACCTGCAAGGATGCACATAGACTAAAAATAAAAGGGTGGAGATCAATATTCCAAGCAAACAGAAGCCAAAAGAAGGCTGGTGTGGCAGTTCTAATTTCAGACGATTTAGTTTTTAAACCAACAAAAGTAGTAAAAGACAAAGAGGGTCATTATATAATGGTGAAGGGCACAGTCCAACAAGAAGAGATAACAATTTTAAATATATATGCACCCAACTTAGGTGCACCCAGATTCATAAAGCAAACCTTACTGGAGCTAAGCAAATGGATTAATAGCAACTCCATAATCGCCGGGGATTTCAACACCCCACTGACGGCACGAGACAGATCCTCCAAACAGAAAATTAATAAAGAAATAATGGACTTAAACAAAACTCTAGAACAATTGGGTCTGACAGACATCTACAGAACATTCTACCCAAAATCCACTGAATATACGTTCTTCTCATCAGCTCACGGGACATTCTCTAAGATTGACCATATCCTAGGACACAAAGAAAAACTCAAGAAATTTAAAAAAATAGAAATCATACCATGTACCTTCTCAGATCACAGTGGAATAAAACTAGAAATCAACCCTAACAGAAACTCACATTTCTACACAAAAACGTGGAAATTAAACAACCTCCTACTAAATGATTACTTCGTAAATGAAGAAATCAAGACGGAAATAAAAAACTTCTATGAAGAAAACGACAATGGAGAGACAAGTTATCAACTCCTCTGGGACACAGCTAAAGCAGTTCTGAGAGGAAAGTTTATCTCCATAAATGCCTATAACCAAAAGGCAAGAACATCACAAATAGACAATCTAATGAAACGACTCAAAGAGCTGGAAAAAGAAGAACAGACCAACCCCAAACCCAGCAGAAGAAGTGAAATCAACAAGATCAAATCAGAACTAAACGAAATTGAAAACAGGAAAGCTATTCAGGAGATTAATAAAACAAAAAGTTGGTTCTTTGAAAAAATAAACAAGATTGACACGCCGTTGGCTAAGCTAACGAAAAGCAGAAAAGAGAAATCTCTAATAAGCTCCATCATGAATAAAAAAGGAGATATCACAACTGATCCCAAAGAGATACAAGATACAATTTATGAATACTACAAAAATCTTTATGCACACAAACTGGAAAATGTGGAGGAAATGGACAAATTTCTAGAAACACACAGCCTCCCTAGGCTCAACCAGGAAGAAATAGATTCCCTGAACAGACCAATCTCAACAGCTGAAATAGAAACAGCAATTAAAAATCTCCCTAAAAAGAAAAGTCCCGGTCCAGATGGCTTCACACCTGAATTTTACCATACTTACAAAAAAGAACTAGTACCTATCTTGCAGAAACTATTCCACAACATCGAGAAGAACGGAAACCTCCCCGACACCTTTTATGAAGCGAATATTACCCTGATACCAAAACCAGGAAAGGATGCAACAAAAAAAGAAAACTACAGACCAATATCCCTAATGAATATAGATGCAAAAATTTTCAACAAAATCTTAGCTAACCGAATACAGACACTTATCAAAAAAATAATCCACCACGACCAAGTGGGCTTCATCCCAGGGATGCAGGGATGGTTCAACATACGTAAATCTATAAATGCAATTCACCACATAAACAGAAGCAAAAACAAAGATCACATGATCCTTTCAATAGATGCAGAAAAAGCTTTTGACAAAATTCAACACCCTTTCATGATACGAACACTTAAGAAAATAGGCATAGAAGGGACATACCTAAAAATGATACAAGCCATATATGACAGACCCATAGCCAACATCATACTGAATGGGGAAAGATTGAAATCATTCCCACTTAGAACTGGAACCAGACAAGGCTGCCCACTATCTCCACTTCTGTTCAACATAGTGCTGGAAGTCTTGGCTACAGCAATCAGACAAGAAAATGGAATCAAAGGTATCCAAATAGGGGCAGAAGAGATCAAACTTTCACTGTTTGCTGATGATATGATATTGTATCTAGAAAACCCCAAGGATTCAACCAAGAAACTCCTGGAACTGATCAATGAATTTAGTAAAGTCTCAGGATACAAAATTAATACACAGAAATCAGAGGCATTCATATACGCCAACAACAATCTAATTGAGAACCAAATCAAAGACTCAATTCCCTTCACAATAGCAACAAAGAAATTAAAGTACCTAGGAATATATTTAACCAAAGAGGTAAAAGACCTCTACAGGGAGAACTATGAAACACTGAGGAAGGAAATAGCAGAGGATGTAAACAGATGGAAATCCATACCATGCTCGTGGATCGGCAGACTCAATATCATCAAAATGTCTATACTACCCAAACTGATCTACAGATTCAATGCAATACCTATTAAAATCCCATCAGCATTCTTCACAGATATAGAAAAAATAATTTTACGCTTCGTATGGAACCAAAGAAGACCCCGAATATCAAGAGCAATTCTAGGCAACAAAAACAAAATGGGAGGCATTAATATGCCAGATATCAAACTATACTACAAAGCTGTAGTAATTAAAACAATATGGTATTGGCACAAGAACAGGAATATTGACCAGTGGAACAGATGTGAGAATCCTGATATAAAACCATCCTCATATAGCCATCTCATCTTTGACAAAGCAGACAAAAACATACGCTGGGGAAAAGAATCCCTCTTCAATAAATGGTGCTGGGAAAACTGGATAGCCACCTGTAGAAGGCTGAAACAGGACCCACACCTTTCACCTCTCACAAAAACCAACTCACGCTGGATAACAGACTTAAACCTAAGATATGAAACTATTAGAACTCTAGAAGAAAAAGTTGGAAACACTCTCCTAGACATCGGCCTGGGCAAAGAGTTTATGAAGAAGTCCCCAAAGGCAATCACAGCAGCAACAAAAATAAATAAATGGGACATGATCAAACTACAAAGCTTCTGCACAGCCAAAGAAATAGTCATGAAAGTAAACAGACAGCCTACAGAATGGGAGAAAATTTTTGCATCCTATGCATCCGATAAGGGACTGATAACTAGAATATACTTAGAACTCACGAAAATTAGGAAGAAAAAATCAAATAACCCCATTAAAAAGTGGGCAAAGGACTTGAACAGAAATTTTTCTAAAGAAGACAGAAGAATGGCCAACAAACATATGAAGAAATGCTCAACATCTCTAATCATCAGGGAAATGCAAATCAAAACCACAATGAGATATCACTTAACCCCAGTGAGAATGGCCTTTATCAAAAAATCTCCAAACAATAAATGCTGGCGTGGTTGCGGAGAGAGAGGAACACTCCTACACTGCTGGTGGGACTGCAAACTAGTTCAACCTCTGTGGAAAGCAATATGGAGATACCTTAAAGCGATACAAGTGAATCTACCATTTGATCCAGCAATCCCATTGCTGGGCATCTACCCAAATGATCCAGTGACACTCTACAAAAAAGACACCTGTACTCGAATGTTTATAGCAGCACAATTCATAATTGCAAGGCTGTGGAAACAGCCCAAGTGCCCATCAATCAAAGAATGGATTAATAAAATGTGGTATATGTCCACCATGGAGTACTATTCAGCTCTAAGAAACAATGGTGATATAGCACACCTTATATTTTCCTGGTTAGAGCTGGAACCCATACTACTAAGTGAAGTATCCCAAGAATGGAAAAACAAGCACCAGATATATTCTCCAGCAAACTGGTATTAACTGAGTAGCACCTAAGTAGACACATAGGTGCTACAGTAATAGGGTATTGGGCAGGTGGGAGGGGGGAGGGGGGCGGGTATATACATACATAGTGAGTGAGATGTGCACCATCTGGGGGATGGTCATGATGGAGACTCAGACTTTTGGGGGGAGGGGGGGAATGGGCATTTATTGAAACCTTAAAATCTGTACCCCCATAATATGCCAAAATAAAAAAAAAAAAAAAAAAAGGAAAAAAAAAAAAAAAAAAAAAAAAAAAAAAAAAAAAAAAAAAAAAAAAGAAATAACAGTTTGAAAAATGGATGTGGAAATCAATTCATAGAGAGCCTTGAATGGCAAAATCAGATACTTAAGTTACATCTTACAGGATATGAGGCTCATTTCTACTAGTATTTCTAAAGGAGGCAGAAGCAGTGGATTGAGCCTTAAGAGCCCTCCCCAAAATTAGCACTTCCTTTTCTGGTCACCACTACTGATGCAAGGGAAAGAGAAGAGGCTGGAAGAAACAAGTGTGAAGGAGGTAGTCCCGCTGTTTTGAGGGGCAGCCACTCACTGCCCCGCCCCCCACAAAAGGAACACACATAATTGCTATGAACTCTTCTCAGCACATCTTGGTCCAGCTAGTAATAATGACTAAGAACACCATATGACAAAACCTTTTAATTTAAACATTAAAATCCACCAATGCCAGCAGAGTTGTACAGGAGAAGCATGCTGGGCCATAAAATCCACCAATGCTATGAAAATTGAGGAAAATACAAAACATGTAAAATTCAGAATATAATTCATTCAATCAAGTCCCTGCTAAATTGATGAGCCAATGCTCTACTCAAAGAATATTAGTCAGATTCTTATAAAATATTTCCAATTCTCTTGCTAAATAAAATCAAATCAGCCAGACCTAATTCTTAAAAAGAATGCTTTTAGCACGAAAGAAACTATTACTAAAACCTCTCCACACTCCTTGGTTTGTGAGTTGTGAATTCACACATTCAATCTCAAAACAACAAAACACACACACTTTCTAAAAGTTCAGTAACACCAATTGATATTGTTATTCTAATCAGCATAGCATGCAAAATTCCAATTTTGCACTATTAGAGCATTAACTTGAAATTTCAATTCAGAATTCTATACCATAGAAACTAATACCTTGAGGATTTGTTTGGTGTGATGTAATAGTTCAGAGGGCACCTGTTTCAAATTTGCTCCTTCCACCACCCTCACACACGTAAGCTTGAGATTTGCCATTATAACCTCTTAGGGTTGCACGGCAACCTGCCCTTTGCCCTACTGACTGTGAATTGGTCCTCAGTCCAAGGAAATTAGGCAAAAATCTTAGCAAATCATAATAAATTCAAGAACATACTAGCCCCAGATCAGCGCTCCTTGGCATCTCAACTCCCTGGTTCTTATTCCATTTATGACATAATTAATGTTGGAAAGGCATCTGCCAAATCTAGACTCTCTGCTTCACATCAAATGAATAGCTGATACCACCACCCCTTCCTTGTTGCTAAAGATTAGAAGAGCAATTTTATCACATGCTTGGGTTGATTAATGAATAATCAATAAGTTACTACGGCCACTACAGAAACTGTAAAGCCATATTCCAAATCCCAGATGCTGGACAACCACATGGCAAAGGCAGGAAGAGCGAGGTGCTTAGTAAGAATCTGAAAGCTCACTAGGATCACCATGAGCTAGAAGCCTATCTTTGCAGATGTGAGTATCATCCCTGTTGCCTTAATAGCTAACAACTGCAGCACTGTTCTAAGCACTTTAGAAGCATTTAACTCTTTTAATCATTGTGGGTATTAGAGGCTGGGGAGGGTGGGGGAGAATGGGGAGAGGATGGTCAACAGATACAAAATTACAGCTACATAGGAGGAATGAGTTCTGGTGTTCTGCAGCACTGTAGAATGCATATGGTTAACTATTAATTTATTGTATATTTTCAAAAAGCTGAAAGAGAGGATTTTGAATGTTCACAACAAACGATAAATCTTTGAGGTGATAGATATGCTAATTACCCTGATTTGATCATTACACATTGTATACACATATCAAAATATCTCTCTATATCCCATAAATATGTACAATATAAAAGAGAAAAATCTAATGGAAAAATAAGCAATGGATCTGAAAAGGCACTTCAAAAAAAAGGAAATATAAATAGGCAATAAACATACTAAAATATAGTCAACATCATTAGTAAATAAAAGATGCAAATTTTTTTTTAAAACCCTTAATTCTCAGAGAAAATCTCTCAGTATGCTCTATCATTATCTCTATTTTATAGAGGGGGATTCTGAGGCAGAGAAAGTTTAAGTAATTTGCCCAATGTTGCTCAACTAGTGCAAACCCAACACCAGAGCTCTTAAGGATTAGGTCTCATACTCTTTGCTCCTTCTTGGAGAAAATAGACCTTCCCTTGTTTAAATCACCAGAATTGCCAAAAGCAAACACCATGACCCAGAAGGAAGAAAATAGATCAAATAATTAGATCTAGACTCAATGCCTTAAAAGCAGGGCAGGTATTAGAAGAGTGTACTGTAGAAATCCCACTAAATCCACAGGCAGTTATTGGAAATTTGAGGACTGAAGAGAGCCACTCAGTATTTAATATTTCAATAAACATTAACAACACTTAGTTTTCAAATTACTCTTTGAGGTTAATGGAAAATCTGATATAGAATTATCTAAAACTATCATTCTTAGATATTTCTGCTTGATCAGGTTCTGGACTAGTTTGCTTCTGTTCCATAAACAGTGTGGTTTTTGTTCGCCCTTCATATCTCATTTATTTTAGATATTCACTTTCTCTTTTCTTCTTTTCTGTGCTTTTATGGAGAAGAAAAAATCATTCAGCAGGTAGCAGACACTGTGATGCTCCCAAGAGAAAATAATAAAATTGTCTCAGGTATAGATCATTAGAGTTCATGATGATAAGAGCACGAAAGTTATCATTACTTATTAATAAAGCTAAATCACTCAAAAAGTAACCCAAAATGTGCAAATAAAAAAGCTATGTCAAGGAAAACTTCAAACATTTTGAGCTATTGAAAATTTTCCTCTTTCCAAACATAACTTTATAAAGTGTTGTGCTTATGATTCTTAGCCATCAACTTGTTAGAGTAGGAGACTAAGAGACAGGGCTGAGACTGGATGCAGAGTCGTGAAGATCAGGTGCAGATTTTAAAATAACCAAGTCTTAAACAGAAGTTAACTAGAGAGGCTGATAAACACAGATAATAACCAGCCTCAACCAGCTGGTCAACTATCTCTGCCACCTTACAAGAACTTTGGCTAATTACAATATCATTTACATTTTGGTTTTAATTTTTTTTCACCCTTGAAATCACCAGGACAGCTCCCAGACAACCATATAAAGTATGAAAATGGGAGGGAACACAATTCTAGGAATTACTACCCAAACTGTTAGTAAAAGCCAACCCTTTGGCCTTAAATATTCCTCCCCTCAATTAGTAAGACTACAAAAGATCTAAGACCACTTCCTCCCCATGCAACCGCTCTTTTTTAAACCTGCTCACTCTGCTCGCTGAGAGTATACTTTCACTTTCAATAAAGCTTTTGGTTGCTTGGCTCATATAAGGCATCCTGAAATTCTTTTCCTAACTAATGCCAAGAACTTGGCAAAACCTCCACTCGGAGGCAGGTAATAAACTCAATATAACAATAAGATTGATTTTATATATTTAATAATGTATTTAAATCAATAGAGTGGAAAATAAAATTTAAATCAATAAGATCTAGAAAGGCAGCACCTTTCTCACAAGACTGATTTTTTTCTCCTCTAAATAATTCAACTCAAGGCAGCAATCAATAAATAGAATTTTAAAGATTTTCCCCAAAGTCAGTTAAAATCACTGGCTTGCTTGTAGCTGATTGGTACATCCATTCCCAAATTCCTTCTCCATTGCCAGTCTCCATTTAAAAACTCCAGAAAAAGCTAAACACTACACTTGTTTCCTCAGCTTCTTTTTCAGGAGTCTCTTTTGGGATTCTGGAAAAGGGTTTTGCTCTCTTGAGCCAAGGGACAGATGCATGTCATGTTTTCACTTGTTCACTTCTTCTTGTCTTGGGATATATGCATGATGCCTGAAACTGCAGCAAACATCTTGGGATCATAGGTGGGAAGGTGGGAAGAATTGCAGAGATGCTGACTGAGACAAAGTTGAGCCTCTAAACATGTGCCAGCAGCCCCCTCCAGTATTCCTGCTTGGTGGGGAAAAAAAATCCCTGCTTGTTTAAGCCTCTATTGGTCAGGTATTCCATTACTTGCAGTAGAAAGCATTAAAAACTAATGCATGCAGTCTCTAAAAGATATCCTTTAATTTTTTAACAGAATAAGATTATTAAGTGATCTAAAGAGTAATTTTCTTTACACATTGGTAAAAATAAAGAAGACAAAGAAAAACCTTGACAAAAATAAAGTGGGAGAAATCACTCAACCTGACATCAAGGTTTATTCTACAGCTACAGTAATAAAAAACACTTTGACAATGGCAGAGGAATAGACACAGAGATCAATGGAACAGAATAAAAAAACAGAAAGTGACCCACACAAATATGCTCAAATGATTTTTTACAAAGATGCAAAAGTAATTCGATGGAAAAATATCTTTTACAACAGATGGTGCTGGAACAACTCGGCATCCATAGGCCAGAAAAATTAATCATGACCTAAATCTCATGCATTATATAAAAATTAACTCAAAATGGATCACAGACTTAAATATAAAATTTAAAGCTATAAAACTTTGATAAAAAAAAAACACAGGAGAGAATCTTCAGGATCTAGGGGTAGGCAGAGAGTTCTTAGACTTGACACAAAAAGCATAATCTACAAAAGGAAAAATTGATAAATTGGACATCATCAAAATTACAAACTTTTTCTCTGCAAAAGACACTGTTAACATGATGAAAAGACAAGCCATCAACTACAAGAAAATGAGTACAAACCATGTCTCAGACAAAGGACTAGTATTTAGAATGTATAAATAATTCTCAAAAGTTAGTAAAAAAATCCAATTAGAAATGGGCACAAGACATAAACATTTCATCAAGGTGTATACAGATGGCAAATAAGCACATGAAAAGTTATTTGACTCATTAGCCATCAGAAAAATGCCAATTAAACTCACAATGAGATATAACTACACACCTATCAGACAGCTAAAATAAAAAAGTGACAACACCAATTAAAAAAAAATTAAAGAAAATAAAATGATAATACATAAAAATGTAGGCTCCATGAAAATATTAATTTTTGTCCTTTTTGTTTTCTGCTATGTACCCAGTACCTACAATAGTGCCTGGCACATCTTAGTCTATAAATATCTGTTGAATGAACGAATGAATATGAAAGCTGGGCGGCAACACTGAATGTGTTTCTTACATGGTATTAAGTAAATAAAGCAAGATATAAAATTTTTAAAAACCTAATGACAAAACTAAATGCTGACCAGAGTAGGAAAACACTAGATTACTCATATGTTGTTTTAGGGAATGTAAAACAGTAATTTGCTCTCAAAAATAGTTTGATAGTTGTTTTTTTTTTTATTTCAGCATATTATGGGGTTACAAATTTTAAAGTTTCAAATAAAGCCCTTGCTCCCCCTCCCCCCACAAGTCTGAGCTTCAAGCATGACGATTCCCCAGACAGTGCACATCTCACTCATTATGTCTGTATATACCGCCCCCCTCCTGCCTCCCACCCGCCTAATACCCAATTAATGCAGTTCCTATGTGTCCACTTAGGTGCTGCTCAGTTAATACCAGTTTGCTGGGGAGTATATGTGGTGCTTGTTTTTCCATTGTTGGGATACTTCACTTAGTAGTATGGGTTCCAGCTCTATCCAGGAAAATACAAGATGTGCTATATGACCGTTGTTTCTTAGAGCTGAATAGTACTCCATGGTATACCACATTTTATTAATTCACTCATGAATTGATGGGCACTTGGGTTGTTTCCACAGCTTTGCAATTATGAATTGTGCTGCTATAAACATTCGAGTGCAGGTGTCTTTTCTGTAGAGTGTCATTGGATCTTTTCGGTAGATGCCCAGTAATTGGATTGCTGGATCAAATGGTAGATCCACTTGTATCGCTTTAAGGTATCTCCATATTGCTTTCCAAAGAGGTTGAACTAGTTTGCAGTCCCACCAGCAGTGTAGGAGTGTTCCTCTCTCTCCACAACCACGCCAACATCTATTGTTTTGGGACGTTTTGATATCTTACTAGAGACATGTGATATCTCATTGCAGTTTAGATTTGCATTTCCCTGATGATTAGAGATGTTGAGAATTTCTTCATATGTTTGTTAGCCATTATTCTGTCTTCTTTAGAAAAGTTTCTGTTCATGTCCTTTGCCCACTTTTTGATAGGGTTGTTTGATTTTTTCTTGCTGATTTTCATGAGTTCTAAGTAGATTCTAGTTATCAGCCCCTTATCAGATGTGTAGGATGCGAAAATTTTCTCCAATTCTGTAGGTTTTCTGTTTCATTACTATTTCTTTGGCTGTGTGGAAGCTTTTTAGCTTGATCATGTCCCATTTATTTATTTTTGTTGCTGCTGTGATTGCCTTTTGGGTCTTCTTCATAAATTCTTTGCCTAGGCCAATGTCTAGAAGAGTATTTCCAACATTTTCCTCTAGGATTCTAATAGTTTCATATCTTAGGTTTAAGTCTGTTATCCAGCGTGAGTTAATTTTTGTGAGAGGTGAAAGGTTCAGATCCTGCTTCAGCCTTCTACAAGTGGCTATCCAGTTTTCCCAGAACCATTTATTGAAAAGGGATTCTTTTTCCCAGTGTATGTTTTTGTCTGCTTTGTCAAAGATTAGATGGCTATATGAGGATGGTTTTATATCGGGGTTCTCAGATCTGTTCCACTGGTCAATATTCCTATTTTTGTGCCAATACCAGATTGATTCTACAGCTTTGTAGTATAGTTTGATATCTGGCATATTAATACCTCCCAGGCTGGGCGCGGT
The DNA here is from genome assembly GCF_040939455.1 of Microcebus murinus. Lineage (NCBI taxonomy): Eukaryota > Metazoa > Chordata > Mammalia > Primates > Cheirogaleidae > Microcebus > Microcebus murinus. Next base: position 118,360,459 of record NC_134136.1, read on the forward strand.
GGCTCACGCCTGTAATCCTAGCTCTCTGGGAGGCCGAGGCGGGAGGATTGCTCGAGGTCAGGAGTCCAAAACCAGCCTGAGCAAGAACGAGACCCCATCTCTACTATAAATAGAAAGAAATTAATTGGCCAACTAATATATATATATACAAAAAATTAGCCGGGCATGGTGGCGAATGCCTGTAGTCCCAGCTACTTGGGAGGCTGAGGCAGAAGGATTGCTTGAGCCAGGAGTTTGAGGTTGCTGTGAGCTAGACTGACGCCACGGCACTCACTCTAGCCTGGGCAATAAAGTGAGACTCTGTCTCAAAAAAAAAAAAAAAATACCTCCCATTTTGTTTTTATTGCCTAGAATTACTTTTGATATGAGGGGTCTTCTCTGGTTCCAAACAAACAATAAAATTATTTTTTCCGTATCTGTGAAGAATGCTGATGGGATTTTAATAGGTACTGCATTGAATCTGTAGATCAGTTTGGGTAGTATAGACATTTTAATGATGTTGAGTCTGATGACCCTCGAGCATGGTATGGATTTCCATCTGTTTACATCCTCGGCTATTTCCTTCCTCAGTGTTTCATAGTTCTCCCTGTAGAGGTATTTTACTTCCTTGGTTAAGTATATTCCTAGGTACTTTATTTTTTTTGTTGTTATTGTGAAGGGTATTGAGCCTTTGATTTGGTTCTCAATTTGATTGTTGTTGGTGTATATGAATGCCTCTGATTTCTGTGTATTGATTTTGTATCCCGAGACTTTACTAAATTCATGTATCAATTCCAGGAGTTTCTTGGTTGAATCCTTGAGGTTTTCTAAATATAATATCATATCATCAGCAAACAGTGAAAGTTTGATCTCTTCTGCTCCAATCTGGATACATTTACTTCCACTTTCATGTCTGATTGCTATAGCCAGGACTTCCAGCACTAAGTTGAAGAGAAGTGGAGCCTTGCCTGGTTCCAGTTCTAAGTGGGAATGCTTTGAATTTTTCCCCATTCAGTATGATGTTGGCTATGGGTCTGTCATATATGGCCTGTATCATTTTTAGGTATGTCCCTTCTATGCCTATTTTATTAAGTGTTCTTATCATGAAAGGGTGCTGAATTTTGTCAAAAGCTTTTTCTGCATCTATTGAAAGAATCATGTGGTCTTTGTTTTTGCTTCTGTTTATGTGGTGAATTACATTTGTAGATTTACATATGTTGAACCGTCCCTGCATCCCTGGATGCCCACCTGGTCATGATGGATTATTTTTTTGATAAGCGTCTGGATTTGGTTAACTAGGATTTTGTTGGAAATTTTTGCATCTATATTCATAAGGGATATTGGTCTGTAGTTTTCTTTTTTTGTTGCATCCTTTCCTGGTTTTGGTATCAGAGTATTGTTCACTTCATAAAAGGTGTCGGGGAGGTTTCCATTCTTCTCAATGTTGTGGAATAATTTCTGCAAGATAGGCACCAGTTCTTCTTTTAAGTGTGGCAAAATTTGGGTGTGAAACCATCTGGACTGGGACTTTTCTTTTTAGGGAGATTTTTAATTGCTGTTTCTATTTCAGCTCTTGAGATTGGTCTGTTCAGGAATTTTATTTCTTCCTGGTTGAGCCTAGGGAGGCTGTGTGTTTCTAGAAATTTGTCCATTTCCTCCACATTTTCCAGTTTGTGTGCATAAAGGTTCTTGTAGTATTTGTAAATCATATCTTGTATCTCCTTGGGATCAGTTGTGATATCTCCTTTTTTGTTCCTGATGGAGCTTATTAGAGATTTCTCTTTTCTTCTTTTCGTTAGCCTAGCCAAAAGCGTGTCAATTTTGTTTATTTTTTCAAAGAACCAACTTTTTGGTTTATTAATGTTCTGTATAGCTTCCCTGTTGTCAATTTCATTTAGTTCTGATTTGATCTTGTTAATTTCACTTCTTCTGCTGGGTTTGGGGTTAGTCTGTTCTTTCTTTCCAGCTCTTTGAGTCATTTCATTAAATTATCTATTTGTGATCTTTTTATCTTTTGGTTATGGACAGTTATGGAAATAAACTTTCCTCTCAGTACTGCTTTAGCTGTGTCCCAGAGGATTTGATAACTTGTCTCTCCATTGTCATTTTGTTCAAAGAATTTTTTTATTTCCATCTTGATTTCTTCATTTATGAAGTAATCATTTAGTAGAAGGTTGTTTAATTTCCACATTTTTGTGTAGAAATGTGAGTTTCTGTTATGGTTGATTTCTACTTTTATTCCACTGTGATCTGAGAAGATACATAGTATGGTTTCTATTGTTTTAAATTTCTTGAGGCTTACTTTGTGTCCTAGGAAATAGTCAAGCTTAGAGAATGTCCTGTGAGCTGATGAGAAGAATGTATATTCAGGGGATTTGGGGTAGAATGTCCTGTAAATGTCTGTCAGACCCAATTGTTCTAGAGTTTTGTTTAAGTCCATTATTTCTTTATTAATTTTCTGTTTGGAGGATCTGTCCTGTGCAGTCAGTGGGGTGTTTAAATCTCCAGTAATTATGGAGTTGCTGTTAATCAATTTGCTTAGATCCAGTAAGGTTTGCTTTATGAATCTGGGTGCACCTAAGTTGGGTGCATATATATTTAAGATTGTTATCTCTTCTTGTTGAACTGTGACCTACACTGTTATATAATGACCATCTTTGTCTTTTACTACTTTTGTTGGTTTAAAAACTAAATCATCTGAGATTAGAACCGCTACGCCAACCTTCTTTTGGCTTCTGCTAGCTTGAAATACTAATCTCCACCCCTTTACTTTTAGTCTATATGCATCCTTGCAGGTTAGATGTGTTTCCTGAAGACAGCAGATACTTGGCTTGCATTTTCTTATCCATTCAGCCAGCCTATGTCTCTTTAGTGGAGAGTTTAAGCCATTCACATTTATTGAGAGAACTGATAGGTGAGGCAGATTACTACTCATTCTGTTGGGTTAGATGTTGTTGCGTTGATTTCTCTCTTGAGCCATTTTAATATCTCACCTTTAATCTTTAGGTTTTGGGTTTTTGTATGTTCGTGGGTATTTATTGTGCTGTTCTGTGCATAACACTGTTTTGAGTACTTCTTGTAGGGCTGGTCTTGTCTTAGTGAATTCCCTCATACTTTGCTTATCTGAGAATGTCTTAATTTCTCCTTCATATATAAAGCTTAATTTTACAGGATACAAGATTCTAGGCCGGGCATTATTTTGTTTCAAAAGAGTGAGAATGGGGCCCCAGTCTCTCCTTGCTTGTATTGTTTCTTTTGAGAAATCTGGCATTATCCTGATCAGTTTTCCTTTGTATGTAACTTGCTTCTTTCACCTTAAGCTTGTAGGAGGGTCTTTTTTGTTGATATTTTTGGTCAGTCTGATGACTACATGTTATGGAGTTTTCCTGTTTGCATTGTATCTCCCAGGAGTCCTTTTGGCCTCTTGTATTTCTAAGTTATTGGCTAGACCTGGGAAATTTTCCTCAATTATTTCTTCAAATAGCTTATCCAACCTTTGGGTTTTTTCTTCCTCCTTCTCTGGAATCCAGTTAAACCGCAGGTTATATTTCTTTGTATTGTCCCACAATTCTTGTAAGCTTTGCTCATGTCTCTTATTTTTCTGCTCTAACTCTGTTATTAACTTATTTGATTTGAAGGTGTTGTCTTCAATCTCTGAGATTCTTTCTTCTGTTTGGTCCACTGTATTTTTGAGGCTTTCCACTGTGTTTTGTATTTCCCTGAATAGATTCTTCATTTCCAGGAGATCGGATTGATTTTTCTTTAAGAGCTCGATTTCCTTAGTGAATCTTTGTTCCAAGTCCTGTATTTTCTTTGTAGTTTCTTTGTGTTGGTTATCCATTTTTTCTTGCATATCTTGAGCTTTCTTACAATCCAATTTTGGAATTATTCTTCTGTCATTTTAGTGTTTTGTGTTTGTTCACTCTCCATTTCCTGAGAGCTGGTGTATCTCTTAGGGGGAGTGTTTTCGGTTTGGTACTTTGAGGTTCCTGAATTCTTTCACTGAGCCCTCCCCATCTGGATCAGCTGCTGTTATTTCCTTTGCTGCCTAGGGATCTTCTCTTCTGTAGTTTCTTGATCAGCCACTGCGGGTAGCTCCTCCACCACACTTGGAAGGTACTCCTGATGGGAGGGGTTACTTGTGGAGCCTATTGTGGCCACTTGTGGGGGGCGGGGGGGGGATTTGTTCTTTAACCACGGCCCTGACTGTTGGCCACTGACCAGGGGAGGAGATCCAGCCCCAGCATTTTGATCAACTGGGTGACCTAAACTGTTCTGGGGAGCAAAGTCTTTTATACTGCCTGCTTAAGGACTGCACACAGGCCCAGCGGGTTCTCCCTAGATCTGGGGGAGAGTGGCTTTTCTTGTCTCACCCCACCTCCAGGGGTGGAGCCTACCACTTTCGGCAGGAGAGATGAGGGCTAGGGAGAGGAAGTAGCTCCCCAGTCTGCCCTGTACCCCAGTGCCCCAGTGGCTGTAACTCCCCTTGGCAGTTAGTCTTCTCAGTAGTTCATTGATTGAGCCAGACCTGGTGAGCCACTCGCAGATTGTGTAGGGGCATAATTTGCCAGGAGAGTCTCTAGGCTCAGGGAGGGGACCTGCCCACCACACTGTATCGCACCACAGCGGCTGGGCCGTGGACCCCTCAGTGGCTACTGCTTGCCTATTCACAGGGCACCAGCAATAGGGGCGACTGTTTAGGAGGTGGCAGGTGCCAGGTTGGTGGTCTGGGTCATCAGGATACTCTGTTGCCTCCTCTATGGCTCCTTCTCAACCACCTATTCAGCCATAGCCCTCACTCTTACTGACCCGTCATTCACCTGAGGCAGCTACATCTTAGAGTCCCTGACTTAGTGAACAGCTCTGTAGGACTAGCCCTGCTGGTTACCAGAGGCAAGACATCTAACTGCCTCCCCTATCAGCTCAGTTCAGTTTCCACCCGTCTTGGAGCCGTCCTAGCACGGGGCTCAGAGAAGTTTCCACTAATGACGGCACTCTCCAGCACCCTCTTCTCTTGCCATGATTTTGCACCAATTTCAGACAGGTCCCTGGCTGGGTGGGTGTGGAGGTCGATGGAGAAGCAAGGAATTCTCCTGTGGGTCTGATCCCACTTCACCCCCTGGCCCAGCAGGCCAGCACCCTCCCATACGCCCTATTGTTTCTTTTGCACTCTCCAGAGTACTCAATCTTATCTCTCGATCACCTTGTTTTTTCCTTTTTTGAGAGTCCCACGCTGAACCTCTGCGGATTCTCGATGTTGTCCTTGTAGGGGGGAGATCCACTGGGAGTGTAGGAAATCAAGATCTGTGTCTCCTTTTCTGGGAGCAGGAGTCCGGGGGTTTACCTTTACTCTGTCATTTTTCCCCCTGATTTTTTTATATAAAATTAAACATATCAATTATCATATGACACAGCAATTTCACTCTTGGGCTTCTATCCCAGAGAAATGAAAATGAATCTGCGCATAAAAAACTGCACATGAATGCTCATAGCAGTTTTATTCACAATAGCTAAAAACTAGAAATAGTCCAGATGTCCTTTAATAGGCAAACGAATAAAGAAACTGTGGTACATACGTGGAATACCACTCAGCAATAAAAATCAATGAACAATTGATACATGCAACAACCCAGATAAATCTCCAGGGAATTATACCAAATTGAAAAAAAGACAATTCCAAATGGCACATACCTTATGATTCCACTTATATGATATTTTTGAAGTAACAAAATATTAGAAACGGAGAACAGATTAGCTATTGCCAGGGGTTAGGGCTGGTGGGAGGTAGGGGAGTTGGTGGGAGGGAGGAAGGTATGGCTATGAAAGGGCAATAGGCCTCTCTATTATTTCTTATGCGAATGTACATGTGTATTTACAATTGTCTCAATAAAAATTTAATTTACAAAGAAAGGAAAGAGAAAGTCACTTTCCTTGATCACTGAGAGAGGTTACACTCAGGTGTCTTTTATAAAGTATTAGGTATGAACATGAACACAGCTGTGCAACAAATGACTGAACTCTAACAGAAATGATATAGAAATAGTCTTGTAAATGATAAACTGCTTCAATATGATAGAGCAGTATGTTTCAATTACCAGACTCAAGTGAAGAAAAAAAAAGTAGTCTAAATTATGGTTGAACCATGCAATTGACCCAACCTCCCCAAAAATCTAGCTGTTTTGGCCATTTTCTCCTTTGAGATGGCAAATACATTGTTAGGAAACAAAGAATTTATGTGTCCTTCAACTAGGCAAGCTGGTCATTTTGTCACAATGGAGTTGCCAGGAAGAATTTGAGCACCCTGGGTCCTGGGTAACACAGGAGTAAAAATGCTCACCTCTCACTTCCCTTTGCTTTATGGATTCCCCAAGAAGTTGGCTCAGCCCTTTCTGCAACTGTAGAAACACAATAAACTCCTCTAGAAAATGGCCCAAGAAATCCCTTTACATTTGCACTATTAGTATAGCTGGAATATATTGTCAGGAGACTGGTCTCCTAAGGAGTCCTGACTGGTGAGTGCATATAGAAGAATCTGCTGCTTCCAGAAAAAGCCAAACTTGATGTCAATAAGGAAGAGAGAAATGTCCCTCAGCATGGCACAATAGGCCACAGAGAGGCTTTGAGTCACAACTTGTATAGGGACATCTGCTTGCTGCTCTGTCCACTTTGTATAAACTATATATCCTGAGAGGCTTATAGCCTATTTAAGCCACAAAAGCAAATGACTTTCATCCTCCTTTATATTCACTGTTGCTAAAACAAGAATTATTTTGTTCCACAGCAGCAGTGGAAGACATAAGTGAAAAGCTAATTCCAGAGATGATTCTGGCAAACTATGTTTATCCCCATCTAGGTTTTAACCATGGTTGCTGCAGGTAGAATCACAAGTTGCAAAGAACAATGTTGTTGGACTCTTTTACAATGATGATATACTCACACGTAGAGGGGGCAAGGGAGAGTCACCTATTAAGGGCCTGCCTTGTGCACAGAAGGTGCGAGAACATGGAGGGCAACACAAAGAGCAGGCAATCACAGTTTCTCAGCCAGCCTAGACTGCCATGATAACACATAAAGAATGCAAACCAGGAAATAAAGGAAATAAAGCAGTAAATGAGTGGTCTGGATAATATGAGCATTTGGGGTTATGTAGATGGAGAGAGAGTTGGTTTCTTGTTGAGATGATCATAGAAGGCTATAATGAGGATGGGGGATTAGAGCCAAATTTTGAGGAAGCTAGGATCTAGATGGGAAGAGGAAGAGGAATGAGGATCCTGTCAGGGAAGGGGACAAATAAACTAATAATTGAGTGGAAAAGTCCAAAATATATTCACAGGACAGAAAATGAGCTGGCTTAACTAGAACATTAGGCTTGTTTTCCATTATGGAAGAAAAGACTGTTTAGGAAGAAACTATTGTTGGAATCTTTTACAATGATGGTATATTCATGTGTTACTTGTATAATTTAAAAACATAGGCCAGATGCAGTTGCTCACACCTGTAATCCTAGCACTCTGAGAGGCCAAGGTGGGAGGATCGCTTGAGGCCAAGAGTTCAAAATGAGCCTAAGCAAAAGCAAGACCCCATCTCTACAAAACAAATAGAAAAATTAGCCAGGAGTGGTGGCATGGGCCTGTAGTCCCATATACTCATGAGGCTGAGGCAGGAGAATCACTTGAGTTCAAGAGTTTAAGGTTGCAGTGAGCTATGATGAAGCCACTGCACTCTAGCCCAGGCAACAGAGAGAGACTATCATAAATTAATTAATTAATTAAAATAACACAAAAAATTTTAAAGAAAGGGATTGCTGAAACTGAGGAGACCATCCAGATTCATAGGTATTAAGTCTGTGGCTGGTATCACAGACACAGTTTGTTGGCTCCTAATACTTATTAACCCTCTTTTCCCTTTCTCACCTCCAAAAGTAAATGAGAAAAAATCAAGATAAGTTCCCAGCACCCCTTGTAGCAAAGGATAGTCATGTGACTCAATTTTATAAAGTAAGATGGAAGGAGGGAACCTATTGGGGGGGGATTCCTGGGAAACATTTTATTTTCTGATATAAGAAGAGCTGTTTCCCCTCCCTCTCCTTTTCGCTTGTCTTGAACATGGTTGTACATAGTTGTGATGACTGGAACTGAGGCAACTATTTTGCAACCATGAGGTCACAAGCCTAAGAAAGAAAAGCCGATATTCTAAAGATGGCAGACTGGAGAAATAAAAAGAACCTGACTCCTTTATGACCTTCATCAACTACTTCTAAACCTGAAACTGCTAGACCTCTAGATTTCTTATGATGTGAGACAATTAATTTGGCTTACACCACTGTTAGTCAGGTATTTTGTTATTTATAGCCAAATGTAACCTACTTTAGTTCAGTACAGAATGCAAAGTGGCCAATTAGGTGTTTCTTTCCTAAGCAGGCAAAGTGACTCTAATTTCTGAACCCCAGATTAACATTTAGAAATAGCAAAGGAATGCTATATCATTTCCAAAGTATGAATGGCAACTTCAAGAAGTAGCCAATCTGAAATAATATAATTTCAAGGATATTTCTGTAGTTACTGGGAAAAACGTGTCAGAATTCTTTAAATCAAAACTATCTTGTGATCTATTGTTTTGTATGCCCAGCAACACCCCCTTCACTGCCAACTCCTTTCTTTGCTATTTTTTTATTTACTAGCTTTATTGAGATATAACTTCTATATGATAAAGTTCACCAATTTAAAATGTACAATCCAATGGATTTTGGTGTTATTACATAGCTGTGCAATCATTACCATAATCTAACTTTAGAACACTTTCATCAACTCAAAAGGAAACGCTATATCTATTAGCAGTCACTCCCCATTTCTTCCCTTCCCCCACACAGCTCTAGGCAACCACTAATCTGCTTTCTATCTCTACAAATTCTTGAATTCTGCACATTTCACATAAATGGGATCATATAATATGTGGGTTTTTGTATGAAATATATTGTTCTTAACATAATGCTTTTGAGGTTCATCCAGGTGTAGTATGTATTAGTACTTCATTCTTTTTATGGCTGAATAAAAAATTATTCATTGTACAGATATACCACATTTTGTTTATCCATTCAACAGTTGATAGATAGTTGAGTTGTTTCCCTTTTTTGCTATTATGAACAATGCTGTCATGAACATACATGTACAGGTTTTTATGTAGACATATGTTTCCTTTTCTCTTGGGTATATACCTAGGAGTGCTGTGTTATACAGTAATTCTATGTTTAACCATTGGGGAAAGTGCCAGACTGTCTTCCACAGCAGAGGCACCATTTTACATTCCTACCAGCAATGTATGAGGGTTCCAGTTTCTCCACATTCTTGCTGACACTTATTATTATCTATCTTTTTTGTCATGGCCATCCTAGGAGGTGTGAAGTGATACCTCATTGTGGTTTTAATTTGTATTTATCTAATTACTAATGATGTCAAGCATCCTTTAATGTGCTTATTAGCTATTTATATATTTTCTTTGGAGATATATGTATTCAGACCCTTTGCTCATTTATTAACTGGGTTATTTGTCTTTGCAAATGTTTGCTCCCACGTTGTCGGTTACCTTTTCACTTCTTTTATGATATTTTTAAAGCACAACTTTGGCTATTTACTGTGGCATTATTTGTAATAGCAAAAGACTGGAAATAATGCAACTATACATCAAAAGGGGATGAGTTAAATCAACTATTTTAAGTCCATACAATGGAGTACTATGTAACTGTGAAAAGAAATGAGGAATAGCTCTAATATACTACTATGAAGTGATCTCCAAGATATATTGTTAAAATGAAAAAAAGGAAGGTGCAAGAAAATGTGTAGGGTATGCTACCATTTATTTAATAAGATATATTTAAAAACTTTCTGTTTTAAAAACCAAAGAAAAGGAGAAACAGAAGTAGGAGAAGAGGGGGAGGAAGGGGAGAGATAAACCCAAACTATTTTTTTTTTAAGTGACTTATGGAAGGAGGGAGACAACAAGATTTAAGGGACAGGATAAAAGCTAGACTTCTCTGAAAGTAACTTACTTTGTAAATTTGGCTTTGAAACCACACAAATGTTTTACATTATAATGAAAAAAAGTTTTAAGAATAAAAAGTACAATTAAACAAATGAAATTAACCAGATATTAAGTTGGTGACTTAATCATACTGCCATCAATCATTTAAATGAAATTAAAACCCAGTGATTTGACAGTAAATTTCCAGTGGGATATACTCTAAGAACAGAAAGAACTCTTAAACTATTTTCAAACCTTAAATTGTTAATAATATCATTATTAATAAAAAATTATATGGATATATATTTATTTACTGTAGGATAAAGCAAATAAGTAATTATGCTAATGTCATTATAAATCAAGATTTTCCATGTAAGGAAAAGATAAATATAAAATCAAAGAAGTTAAATAAAAACATTATAATCCCTAATTTGCATTGGAAATACCAGTTTGAACTCATGTTGTATTTTATCTTTAAAACTATACACATATTTTCTAGCCTTGTTTTAAGAGAATGGAAATTCAAGCCACAGACTGGGAGAAAATATGTGTATATTTCTTCCATATATTCAAAAATGGACTTGTATTTAGAATACATAAAAAAATACTTTTAAAACTCAGCAGTAAGGTAACAACCCAATTCAATTAAAAACAAGTAAAAGACATAAACAGACATTTCACCAAGGAGGATATATGGATGGCAAATAAGCACATAAAAATATGTTCCACATCATAGCCATTAGGGAAATAAAAATTAAAATCAAGAAAAGATACCACTATTTGCCTATTAAAATGGCTCAAATCCAAAACACTGACAATGCCAATTGTTCACATGGATTTGGAATAACAGGAATTCTCAGTCATTGTTGGTAGAAATGCAAAATGACAATTTCTTTTCTTTTTTTTATATATATATTTTTTATTTATTTTTTTTATTTCAGCATATTATGGGAGTACAAATGTTAAGTTACGTATACTGTCCATGTCCCCCCCCCACCTGCCCAACACCCAATAAATGTTATTCCTATATGTCCACTTAGGTGTTGATCTGTTAATACCAATTTGCTGGTGAGTACATGTGGTGCTTGTTTTTCCATTCTTGAGATACATCACTTAGTAGAATAGGTTCCAGCTCTATCCAGGAATATACAAGAGGTGCTATATCACCATTGTTTCTTAAAGCTGAATAGTACTCCATGGTATACATATACCACATTTTATTAATCCACTCATGGATTGATGGGCACCTGGGTTGTTTCCACACCTTTGCGATTGTGAACTGTGCTGCTATAAACATTCGAGTGCAGGTATCCCATTTGTAGAGTGTCATTTGATCTTTTCGGTAGATGCCCAGTAGTGGAATTGCTGGATCAAATGATAGATCAATTTCTTATAAAGTTAAACACACATCTACCCTAAGGCCAGTTCCGAATTTATGTGAAAGTATCCTACCATTCATAGGAAAGCAGTGACCAGTTTGCTGCAGTTTTCAACTTCTCATGTGTGTAAGCAAAGCTTTCCTTGTTTAACAGGCAACAAAAAGAAGATCAGAAATCTTCTCGTTTTAGTTGAAAATGAAATTGATATGTGCTTATCTCAAGTTTGACCCAGAATGAAGTATGTGGAAAAATACAAGCACAGGTTTCACATTGGAAAAGTAAACTTTATTTTTAGTTTATAAAAAATAACATTCTCATGTATATACAGGTCTAGAAAGAAATCAAGATTATAATTTTTCAACTACCTATATTTAAGCCTGATTGTGTCAGTCAGTAAAATAACTTAATTTTTAAGTCTTGTATAATGTTGTATCATAGGTTTTATATATATATATATGTATATATATATATCTTTATTTCAGCATATTATGGGGGTACAAATGTTGTTAAGGTTGCATATATTGCCCTTGCCTCCCCTCCCCCCTCGAGTCAGAGCTTCAAGCATGTCCATCCCCCAGGTGGAGCCCATCGCACTCATTATGCATGTATATACCCATCCCCCCCACCTGCCCAACACCCAATAAATGTTGTGGTTTTTTTTTAACATTTTGGTTACATTTTATATCTTTGCCTCTCCCTAGCAAGGGTTAGAGGTATGCCCTTCCCCTCCACAATGCTCACCACATCCCTAAGATGTGGGTCTACCCCTCCAACACCCGAATCCCTGGTAAATACAACCACCATTTGAACACCATAGTGTTAATCAGTCAGTACCAATTTGATGGCGAGTACATGTGGAGCCCATTATTCTGATCTTGTGTCGCCTCACTTTGGATAATGGGCTTCAGCTTAATCCAGGATAGCATCCAGGCGTCCTCAAACTATGGCCAGAGGGCCACATGCGGGTGTTTTCGCCCATTTATTTCTTTACTTCAAAATAAGATATGTGCAGTGTGCATAGGAATTTGTTCATAGTTTTTTAAAACTTTAGTCCGGCCCTCCAACGCTCTGAGGGACAGTGAACTGACCCCCTGTTTAAAGAGTTTGAGGACCCCTGGCATAAGCAGTGCTAGCTCGCTGTTGTTTCTGGAGTAATATTCCATTGTGAACATATACCAAATTTTAATTATCCACGCATGAATTGATGGACACTTGGGTTGTTTCCATGTCCTTGCAATAGTGAATTGTGCTGCCATAAAGATTCGGGTGCAGATGTCTTTATAATAGAATGTCTTACGTTCTTTTGGGTAGATGCTTAATAGTGCTATTGCTGGATCAAATGGTATTTCTATTTTTAGCTCTTTGAGGTATCTCCAAATTCTTTTCCACAAAGATTGCACTAATTTGCAGTCCCACCAGCAGTGTTCCTGTCTCTCCACATCCTCGCCAGCATTTGTTGTTTTGGGATTTCTTGATACAGGCCGTTCTCACTGGGGTTAGGTGGTATCTCATTGTGGTTTTGATTTGCATTTCTCTAATGATTAGAGATGTTGAGCATATTTTTATATGTTTGCAGGCCATTATTCTGTCTTCTTTGGGAAAGTTTCTGTTCATTTCCATTGCTCATTTCTTAATGGCGTTGTTTGATTTTTTCTTGTTAATTCTTTTGCGTTCTAGATAGATTCTTGTTATTAGACCTTTATTGGAAGTGTAGAGAGCAAATATTTTCTCCCATTCTGTAGGTTGTCTATTTGCTCTAATAATAGTTTCCTTGGATATGCAGAAGCTTCTTAATTTGATCAGATCCCATTTGTTTGTTATGTTGGGAAAACCCTTTCAGACATTGGCCTAGACAAAGAATTATTATTATTATTTTTTTTTTTTTTTGAGACAGAGTCTCGCTTTGTTGCCCAGGCTAGAGTGAGTGCCGTGGCGTCAGCCTAGCTCACAGCAACCTCAAACTCCTGGGCTCGAGTGATCCTTCTGCCTCAGCCTCCCGAGTAGCTGGGACTACAGGCATGCGCCACCATGCCCGGCTAATTTTTTATATATTTATCAGTTGGCCAATTAATTTCTTTCTATTTATAGTAGAGACGGGGTCTCGCTCAGGCTGGTTTTGAACTCCTGACCTTGAGCAATCCGCCCGCCTCGGCCTCCCAAGAGCTAGGATTACAGGCGTGAGCCACAGCGCCCGGCCCTGACAAAGAATTATTGAAGAAGACCCACAAAGCAATCACCACAGCAACATAGGTTATATTTTTATTCATATTGCTTTGTCATATGGTTTTAGTAGCTTTACTAGTTAATACTGTCGATATATTTTCATGTTATAAGTAGCATTAATTAAAATGAATTTATAACCTTTATCTAAATTAAATCAACTGAACCTACTTTTTGAAAAAGTGAATCCCATCTTGGATATAAACAGAAATAATAATCTTGAATTATTTAACAAAATTGTATTATGCTGACTTATGAGTTTTTTTAATGTATGAAAAGAAAGAAAGGTGAATGAAAGACATTTAAGCTAACTTTTTTTTTCTCACAAGAGCTGGCTAAAAGTTATTTTTAGTTTTAAACAGGGGACTACTCTTGCTCATACCATATACTATATATCATTCCTCACTAGCACTGTCTATAGTAGAAACTATGGGAGGACTTTTAGGTCTACTTGGATAAGATAAAAAGAAAAAAAATCAAGTAGAAAATTTCACCATAAGAAAAGACAAACAGATGTTTCTTCTACTACATTCCCACTTGCTTTAGAGTTGATACCCTTTGTGGGAAAAAGAAAGAGTACGTGAATAAGTTGGCTGAAATCAACACATCCACAGCAAACTATTGTCCTTTACTCCAAAAAGACAAGTAGTACTAGATTATTATATCTACAACTCATAGATCACACATCAAGCTAATGTACCATGGGCTGTAGATATAATTTATATGCAGGAGTTCCCCATGACCTGAAAATCATTTCAAAGATTCTTCCAGGGTAGGCCAGGCGCGGTGGCTCACATCTGTAATCCTAGCACTCTGGGAGGCCGAGGCAGATCACTCAAGATCAGGAGTTCAAAATCAGCCTAAGCAAGAGCAAGACCCCGTCTCTACTAAAAATAGAAAGAAATTAATTGGCCAACTAAAAATATATAGAAAAATTAGCCATGAGTGGTGGTGTGCCCCTGTAGTCCCAACTACTTGGGAGGTTGAGGCACAAGGATTGCTTGAGTCCAAGAGTTTGAGGTTGCTGTGAGCTAGGCTAACGCCACAGCAATCTAGCCCAGGCAACAGAGTGAGAATCTGTCTCAAAAAAAAAAAAAAAGATTCCTCCAGGGTAAAAAGATTGAGATTTGGGGTGACAAAAATGTATTGAAACTAGTTAGAGGTGAGAGTTTACAACACTGTGAATGTACTAAATGCCACTGAATTGTATGCTTTTTAAATGGTTAGTGGTAAATTTTATGTTACGTGAACTTTACCTCAAAAAATTTAAAACAAAAAGATTGAGAAAAGCTGAGTAGGCTTCCTGAAGGGTGAGAGACTAGATCCAACCTTGAAAGAAATTGAAGATCTGAATTCAAAATCAAAACTGAGGCAAGAACTGATGGAAGTGACTCTAAAGATAGAGTGTTTTTCAGACACTGTGCAACCACAGTAAGTTGTATTTTAGTGCAGCCCAATTCACGTACATATATACTACGCATGAGTGCACATGCACACACAATACAGAAACAAAAGTTTGTGAAACACTTGACTCATCCCAAGCATTTTTTATTCTATTCCACTCTATTCTTTTTCTTTCTACATGTTTTCCTTTTTAAAAAAATGCTGACCATAATTCACTAAATTCTTATTTTATTTTACTGCTGTGAATTCAAATAACCTTTCTTCTTAAGGAAGCCTTTGCTTCACTATGAATTAGATGATGGGCTATTTACAACAAACCCTCCGAAGATGGTATAGCAAGGTAGCTTCATAAAAAGCAGAGAGAGTAAGCTCCTCATTATTCATTAGAGGCCTTCAGGATCAGCTATACAACCATCTGTCCAAAATGCTGTAGAAAGAATTTCTGGCTTTGGCTGGAAATGTCCCTTTTAACTTTAATATCCTATCATTTTGACAATACACCCGAGATTCTCTTGCTCAATACAAATTCAGCAGGTAAACTGTTGGAAAAAGATACTGTGTATCTGGAATTTAGCTATGATCTTTCCCTAAGGTTTTCAATTCAATTCCTATCAAAGTAATTTTAATGTCATCGGTTGTACAAATGCTCACATTTTAGTAAGCACAATACGTCTTGTATTTCAGAGATAGAAATATAGGTTGCACATCACTTACTTATGAACAGAAATCAATCTATTGCTCATGACTAATTACTGGAAGCTAAATAAGTTCCTTTTTAATTTCTATGAAAAAGCAGTAAACATTAGCTCATGTTATAATTTTAAATACAAACAGCCAAGTAATTATGCTATCTACAGGAGGCCAAGGTTTTTCACTTGGTAAATTAATTCAGCAAGCTGGGAGGAGGGTGGAGATTAAAAGGACAGATATGGCTCTACTGATTTTTTGACCATTGAGCATCCAATCTTTTAAGTACAAGTTTTGTAAAAAATATTAATTTTTTGGCTACACATAGCACATTTAGTACCAAGATTAGTGCAACAATTTTTTTTAAATGTGGCCACCTAATTTGGATCCATACTAGGAAATTCAGTAAATAAATACTTACTTGTTGAATGACAGCCCAAGGAATCCAATAAGTATACTGTCATTTTCTAGTTCACTCACACACGCGCACACACATACAGACACACACACATACTCCCAGTGGTTTCAGGCATAAAATGAATAATTATTTTAAACACACTCATGAATCAGGAAACAGACCCATGTGTAGATTATGCTTGATTTACAACAAAGGAGGATTTGCAGAATGGTCTTTTCCAAAAATGTTTCTCAGTCAACTGAATATGCATATGGGGGGAAAAAAAACAACCTGACTCCTACCTCTTTTATACATACACACAAATGTATTCTAGTTAGACTGTAGTTATAAATGTGAAAGGTTAAAACAAAGTTTCTAGAAGATAACACAGGAAATATCTTCGTGTCCTTGTTGTATTTCTAAAATAGTAAACAAAAAGCAGTAACCTAAAGGAAAAATTGTTCATCGTAAACACCATTAAAAGAGTAAAATGGCAAATCATACACCAGAAGATAGCCGAAATTTATATAGAACGCCTACAAATTACTGAGAAATGGGGAGGCAAATTTAGAAAAGTAGAAACGGCCAGTAGAAATTTAGACAAGAGACAAGCAGGCACTACACAAAAGAGTAATGCCCAACAAATGGCCATCCAAATGACCAATAAATGTGTAAAACATGCTCAATTTCATCAGGAATCAGGGAAGTGAAGATTAAAATTACAAACAATTGCACTATAGCCATCCACCAAAATATCTTAAATGTAAAAGACTAATAATATCAAGTGTTAGAAAAGAATGTGGAACAATAGGAACATAAAATGCTGGTGGGAATTTAAATTTGTATAATTACTTGGACAGCATCTACAAATGCTGAACATATAAATACCATATGATCTAGCTAGCAATCGTACCAAAAGACATGACCAAGAATGGTCACAGCAAAACTATTCTTAACAACTGCAAATAAGCCAAATACCTATCAAGAATATAATGCGTATAAATGATGTCAAATTCATACAACGCGATACTACAGAGCAATGAAAATGTCCAGACTACCTCTACAGACAGCCACGTGGACAACTTTCACAAATATAATGTTGAGCTAAAAAAGCCAGCCACAAAAGAATAAACACTGAACATTTCCACTGATAAAAAGTTCAAAAGCAAGCAAAACCTATTATAGTGATAGAAGCCAGATAGTGGTTACATTTGGAGAGTAGGGAAGAGGTAATGAACAGAAAGGGTCAGAGGTAGAGTTGCCAAATAAAATACAGGATGCTCAGTTAAGTCTGAATTCCAGATAAACAACAAATAATCCTTTAGCATGAATAGGTTCTATGCACTATTTGGGACATTTTTTTTATTTGCTAAATCTGGCAACTCTAGTCAGAGAGAATGCTTTTGGAGTACCACCAATGATCTATTCTTGATGTTCATTTTGTGATCACCCATTGTGCATTTTTCTGTACATGTTATACTTCAATAAAAAATTATTTTTTACAAAAGCAAAAGTACACTGAGTACAACCTTACAGATTTTAAAATATGTCATCTAATCACTGTTTTCCCTTCCCACCGTTAATCATGGCATGTGAGAGCTGTGATACTTCTGCAGGAGGTGGGCATCTACCCATCAGCGAACACAAGCCAGTGTTTAGAGTTCAGCTGACCAGCCAGCTGTGGGGATCAGGGTCCAGTGGCCTAAAGCTACAAAGAAAATGAATACTTGAAGGCCAACAACTTGGATATGGACACTGTTCAGAATCCATGAAGTCAAATACTTCCATCTCAGAGGCCCGGTGGGTCACACTTGTAATCCCAGAATTCTAGAAGGCCGAGGCAGGAGGATTGCTTGAGGGCAGGAGTTCCAGACCACCCTGAGCACCAGCCAGATGCCATCTCCACTAAAAATAGAAAAAATTAGCCGGGCATGGTGTCTCATGTCTGTAGTCCCAGCTACTCAGGAGGCTGAGGCGGAAGGATTGCTTGAGCCCAGGAGTTTGAGGTTGCTGTGAGCTAGGCTGATGCCATAGCACTCTAGCCCAGGTAACAGTGCGAGACTCTGTCAAAAACAACATCAAAAAAACACCCAAAAGACTTCAATTTGCTGCCTGTCTGTTTTCAAACTTATCAGAGGTTTACAGAAATGCCTTGAGTGGCTGCATCCAATTCCTTTCCATGGGTGTATTACTTACCTTCTCCTGCAAACACAACTGGCAAACCCAAGTAAATAGTAGTAACCAGTGTAAACAAAAGCCTGACTCACTTTCCTGCTGTTGTTTAAATAAGGTGCTATTTACTGGCAAAAGTTCTTTAATGCTCAGGGGTTTTCATGTTGTTGTGTTGTTTTGTTTTGTACTTTCTTCTTGTTTTGAAATGAACCCTTCCCAACAGTAAATAAAGAAAAAAAATCTCTCCACATTTGGGTGCCTCTATGAAGTTTGGGACTTAACTTTATAGTACGATGGAAACCTTACCTATCTACCAGCTACACTCTTTGAGATCAGTGCCAGATTTCTTCGCTGTAATAACAGAAGCGCTATCTCTTTCACCCGGGTAATGGGTTCTGCAATGTGGAGACAGGTTGCCTGAAAGAAACCCAGCTTCACCACTGAGACTGTGTAGCATTGTGCCTCAATTTTCTCAACTGTAAAATGGGAATAAAAGTACTTAACTCAAAGGGCTTTGGGGAACATCCCATGCCGTGATAGGTGATTAAAGCCCCTGTCACACATTAGGCATTCAACGATTATCATCACTACTATGGGCTACGTTTGAGGGTCCCTCCATCTCTAAGGACTCTACTTATGTCTCTAATGTAGGAAGAGCATCCAGGTGCAGTTGGAGAGATGGGGGAAGGAGCCTATTTTAAAGTTTGGCCCAAGTTGTCCTCAAGTTACAGAAGGGGAACCAGAGGCAGGAGGCGTCCGTTAGGTCTGCAGAGGTGGCCACGCCTCAAGTCTGCCTGAACCCCAGACTCCGGCCAGGGCCTCTGACCTCGGACGCCCTGGCTACTCACCTTGCGGTTGAAGCTGTTGCCAGGCAGCAGCGGCAGAGACATGGCGCTCAGTGTCCGGATCCCTGTCTGAGAAGAGAGGGGCGGGCAAGCAGCAGCAGCCTCCCGGCCGCGTCTCTTGGCCCTCTCGTTACCTGGAGACGGGAGGCGGCGTCACGGAGGGAGGCGGGGCTGGGCGGGACAGGAGTCGCGGCTGGCCTCTTCCACGCGCTCCTCCCCTCGCGCACGCCCGCGCACTGTGGGCGGGCCCCGCCCTGCCCTGCCCTGCCCTGCCCCGCCCCGCCCCGCCCCGCCCTGCCCTGCCCTGCCCTGCCCTGCCCTGCCCGCGTGGGTGCACACGCAGAGACCTGCTCCCACGCCGTTCCCCGCCCCCGCCGTCTTCTGGTTCAACCCCTTTATAGTGCTCAAAGCCCTTTCTCACGTTTCAGCACCTCCAATTCTTGCTGGAACGAACACTTTTTCCCATTTGGTTATTAAATTAAGTTCAAACACTCAGAAAAGTACCGAAAATAATATGACTCCCATGTGCTCACTGAGATGTAACACAAGTTGATGCTTTCCTATGTTGCATTTACATCAGCTTTTAGTTTGGAATTAAATGTTCCAGATGAATCTCAAGCCACATGTAACATGAAAACCCATTCCAACAGTAACCACCACCTTCAGTCTTTCCTGTGTATATTTTTATATTTGAATTAAGGGTCCTTAAGGTCCAATCAGAGTTGGCTTGGGGCGGGGATCAAGTAGCACAAAGACACCCAGACACCCAGGCCAGGAACCTCCTCAATTGCTCTCCCTACTTCTATGGCTAATCCCTCCCTGACACCTACTAGTTGGACACGCTGCTCTCAGTCAACATCCCCTCTGTCTCAGTTGAGGTCCCATTATTTCTTGCCTGGTTGGGTTTTTTTGTTAGTTTTGTAGTGGCCTCATCTTAGCTCACAGCAACATCAAACTTCTGGGCTCAAGGGATCCTCCTACCTCAGCTTTCAGAGCAGCTGGGACTACAGGCCTGTGCCACCATGCCGGGCTAATTTTTTATTCTTAGTAGAGACCAGATCTTGCTGGTGCTCAGGCTGGTCTCCAACTCCTCACCTCAAGGGATCCTCCTGCCTGGGCCCCCCAAAGTGCCAGGATTACAGGCGTGAGCCCCCTGCCCGGCCTGGTTTTCTTCTTAAAAAAGAAAAAAAAATCTAATCTTGCTTCCAGAGCCAATCTTTTTATAATTCATGATGCAACTGTTACTCTTCTGCTTCAATAACCTAGCCTTCCCGCTGCCTTCAGGAGGCAGTGAAGCTCCTTACCTTGGTCTGAAGAGCCTTCGTCAGCGGGCACCCACTAACACTCTCCATCCCTTTCTTGTCCCCTCCTCTACTCCGGCTCTACCACTGGCAGTTTCCAAACCAGGCTCTGCAGTTTCTCCTCTATGGGCTTTTGCAATGACACTGTCTGCTAGAAACACCTTTACTTCTTATCTTTCACCTGGCTAACCCCTTCTTGTCTTTTAGGACTTGGTTCTGAATGGGAGAGAAGCATGCAAGGTTTTGTCATTTCTGGTAAATGTTCCTTCACCGTGTTCTTGCCCCTTTCTTCATATGTATCAGGAGTCCATAATGTGACTTTCATCTGACTCTTCTTTAAATGCCCCCAAATTCCTCCAAGGTGAGGATTGTACCCCCCTTTTCATTGATTAACAGTATCCATTATAGTTTCTGTATTTATAAATTTTACACTATAAATTTCTGCTATTTACTTTTTTCACTTAAGATTTTGTTTTTTAGATTTCTACACATTGACACATGGAAAGTTCATTAATTTTAAGTGCATTGTATGATACCACAAATTTTTTATCCATCTGCTCTCATCAGTTGATGACAATTAGGTTGTTTTCCAATTTTTCACTAGTTATCAAAAATGTTACAATGAACAACCCCCTACCTGTACTATTGGAAATGATATAGGGCACACATCTAAAAGTGAAATTGCTCACATAAAGGAGTATATGCCTTCGGCTTTACTAGATTTTACTAAATGATCTCCAGATTGATTAACCAATCTGGAGATTTATGAAATGGGATTTATGAAAATCCCATTTCCCCTTCATCCTTTCAACAATGAGTATCATCAAATTGTATAATTTTGCACAATTATCTAAATGTGAAATGGTATACTATTGTTATTTTAATTTTATTCCCATAATTCCTAGTGCAGCTGGTCATCTTTCCCATGTTTGTTACCTTCTTCTGAGATTCAGTTATTCATATCCTTTGTAATTTTTCTATTCGAACATTTGTAATTTTTTCATATATATTTTATATATACATTCTGGATACTAATCCTAGGCAAAGCAAATATCTCTCTATTGTTTATAGTTTGTCTTTTAATGCCAGTTAGAGAGTTATTTATTGTACATAAATTTGTCATTTTACTCTACTCAAATATATCATTCTTTCCACTATGGTTTGTGTTTTTTATGTGAATTCAAAAATCCTATATTACTCCAAAAGAACAAAATTATTCTCCTACATGTTCTAACAAACATTTTTAAATAGTCCTTTTTTGTTACCTTTTAAATGGAAATCATTTCTAACTAGTAGAAAAATTGCAAAAATAGTACAAATAACTCTCATTTATCCTTCACCCAGATTCCTCAATTAATTTATATTTTACCACATTTGTTTCATCATTCTCCCCCATATACATTTGTTTCCATTTGAGAGTAAGTTGCAGATATCATGCCCCTTTACACCTAAATACTTCAGTGTGTATTTCCTAGGAGTATGGACATTCTCTTACATAACTGAAGTACAGTAATTAAAATCAGAAAATTAATATTAATACAATACTATCTTCTAATCTAAAATACGTATTCAGATTTTGTCAGTTGTCCCACTAATATTCTTTTTTTAAACAAAATAACTATATATGTACATATGTATATACTTGTCCAGAATCTGATCCAACATCACACATGGCATTAGTTATCATATCCATTTTCTTCTTTAATCTGGAACAGTTTTTTCATCTTTCTTTGTCTTTCATTATCTTGATATTTTTGAAAAAGATAGGCTAGATATTTGGTAAAATGTTCTTCAATTTAGGCTTGACCAATGTTATGGCTTTTGAACAGGAATACCACAGCAGGACTGTTGTGTCCTAGTTTATCAAAGGAGCAAGCACATGATGTGCATTTTCACCAACAATGGTGTGGTTCACTGATCATTAGGTTAAGGTGAAGTGTAAGTTTCTGTCTATAGGTAGTTAGATACAGATATAGATAGGCATAGAAATGGATATATTAAAAATCATGAGTTTATACTGATACCTCCAACTCCAATCAACATAATAGAGTACCTGCTGGTCTTCCTCTTTCTGCATTGATGACACTCTTCTCAAACCATAAGAAACCTAATTCCAATCATTCTCAAAATACACTTGACCCTTGAACAACAAAGGTTTGAACTGCATTGGTCCATTTATACACGGATGTTTTCATTATTCATGGAATGTGAAACCTGCGTATACAGAGGGTTGACTTCCGTATACACTAGTTGCAGCAGGGCTGAGTAGGGGACTTGAGTATGTGAGGGTTTTGGTATATATGGGGGTCCTGGAGCCAATCCCCTATGTATATATAGCAAGAGACAACTCTATTTACTTACCTGCTCGATACTACAAGAACCAAAAAAGCAATGTCAGAAACTTTAAAGCAGTTTCATTCTCTTGTGAAACAAGAGACAAACCTACTAAGTAAACTTCAATATTTGTTTTCAGTTGTTGTCTTTAGTTTTAGTTTATATAGTCAAAATACTAGGTTCAAAAATTATTTAGGTTTGTATCCCCCTCTCCCTGTTTAGACTACTTATGTTATTCATTTGAAAAACAGTTTAGTTCATTCATTCTTATTCATATTCCACATTATTTCATCTTTGTCTTGTTTTGTATAACTGCCTTTCCCCCTTTTTTTAGCTAGTGGTTTATATATTTTCTTACTTTTTTCAAAGAACCAGAATTTTTATTTATTAATTTGACCTATTTTTTATTCTTAATCTTTACCATTTTTCTGCTTTTACTTTTATTGTTTTCTTCCTTGAGCTTTCTTTTGGCTCATTGTTGTTCTTTTTCTCACTTTTCGCATTGATACTGTAAAATTAAATAATTTCACATAAACTTAAATCAAACTTAAAGCTATTGGAACTTTAAATTATCCTGAGCCTTGAGAGGAGAGGAATGTAGGAGAGGAATGTGCAACCTGGGTCATGTCGCCTGCCCAATACAACTGCAATTTCTGTCTTATTTTCCCCCATTATAGCTGCAACTTCTGCCTTTTTTTCTCTTTTTCTTGTAAATATCTAAGATCAAAGGGTGCTAGAGATTAGATCAAGTGACTACCTCTCCTGGCAGTGTAATAAAGTAATCTTCCTTGAAATGTAGCAATCTGTAACCAGTCAAATCCATGTGGCATGTGCACCAAGTCTTGTATAGAAAATGTTCTAATTCTTCTGGAACTTCTCCATAGCTGCCCACATAACTGAGACTTCAACTTCTCCACTTGGATAATGCTAACCTATTTGTTTGGAGTCAGTACTTTCCTAGGCAGCCATCCTTAAGGTTTGCACTTGAATGAACTTTATACTTAATCATATTTTCTAAACCTCCTTATTTAAGGTTGACAATATAATTCATTCATTTTCATCCATTTCTTTATTGATGTAAGTGTTTAAGGCTAGGAATTTTCCTATTATCTCCTAGGATAATAGGAAAAAAGTATCTTCCTATTGGATACTTTAAATGTATCCAATAGTCTGGTATGCAGTGTTTTCATTACTTGATTTTTTTGGTTTGCTTACTTTTTAGATATTCTATAATTTTGTCCCATATTTTTCCTTTCACCTAAGAGTTATTTAATAGAAGATTTTAAAGTTTTTAGTTGGAAGAGATTTGGGTTTTTTTTAATTTTGTTTTTAGTTCTAGTTTTATTGCACTCTAATAAGATAATTTTTTGTAATTTTTTTAGTCTATTTTTTCTATATTGTTTACTCTTTGTATATTCTTACTTATACTTCCACTACCTGATATGTTTTGCACTGGAAGTGGTGTGTTATAGTCTCCTACTAGCCATGTGTTTCTATCTGTCTCTCCTTGCAGCTGTAGTTTCTGCTTTTTAAAGATGATTATTTGGTACATAGATTTTCATAACTGTTGTACCTACCTTGTAAAATTGACATTTAGCATTATGAAGTATCTTTTTTGTTCCATTTAATTATTTGTTGACCTAAATTCTACTTTATCTGATATCAGGATCACAACCCCCATTCACTTATTATTTCCTTTTGCCTGGTACATCTTTGCCCAAAATTATTTTGATTTAGATGTATCTCCTATACACCACATATAGTCGGGTCTTGCTTTGTGAGACACATTGAAGATATTCTTCTTTCAGTAGGTGCGTTAAGCCCATTCACATTTGTTGATAAGACTGATATTTTTGGTCTCAACTCCAATACATTATTTTATGTTTTAAACGCCATATATGATTTACTGTTTCTTATTTATAATTTATAAATTTCTTTGGGTACTTAGGAAGGCTTGTATTTTTGTCCTAATGTTTGTCTTTGCAGTTATAACTTTTTAAAGAGGTAGGGTATGAACATCTTCAATTTTACCAAATAGTATTAAATTCCTTTTAAAGTAAGCATAACTGATACATTAAAATTTTAATTTCAATAAGTATATTCTTTATTTCTAGAAGTCTCATTTGTTTTTTTAAATCTATATATTCTTACTTTTTAATAGAATCTTGCTCTTATAATTTTCCTTGCTTATTTTATCTCTTTAATGATTTGAAACATGCTTAGCCTAAAGTCCTTAACCAACAATTCTAATCTCTTACTTTCATAGGGTGCTACTTTTCTTCTTTCTTGTGTTGGCTGACTCACCTTCATGGAGCATTGTTTCTTCAACTGTTGAAAAATGTTTATGGTGATCCCACCTATATGGCAACTTGGTAAGCTGGGACTGCTACCTCCTGATTCCAAGTACAGTGTTATTTCTAACATGCCATAGCTTACACGCACTGACCACTGCTCAATCACAGCCATAATCCAAACACAGGAGACCTACTGCCTTTCACAGTGAGACTACTTTCCAAACCACAAAAAGCAGTTCTAATATGAATGGTTTTCTTAAGGGAGTAATGGAGAAAAATATCTTAAATTAGGGCTGTCTAAAAAATGTAGGACCTGAGGCTACCACAGAGACCTATCTATTGCCCTGCATGCTCACTCCTGCTACCTCTTTTGGGAATGAAGATATCTCTACCTTTGTACTTCTTTAGATACTCCCCACACACTGTCTGTTCTCCCATACACACACAGAGTCTTAGATTCATTGATTTGATAGCTTCTCATTTAACAAATATTTATTGAACATCTATTTTGGTGTGCTGAAACCTCTTCCAAACACTAGGATAAATCAGTGATTAGGACAGAGTGAACACTTCTAAACATCTCAGATCTTAGATTCTCAGTCATTTGTAATTTATAACTTCTTACTTTGTTTTCCTTCCATGACAGTTATCTTCCCCTTCCACCTCCCCTAACACATCTGCCACAAAAGAACATATGAAATGGCACAAAGCTCTTTTAAAAATAAATTTAAAGTAAACTAGCTCTGAGTATTGCAAGATACCCCCTGAAATAACTGAGGAGACCTTGGAGCATGTCAAGACCAGCACTAGGAAGCACTATTACTGATGTTCAAAGAGTCTGTTACACACCCATGGATGAAGAAAGCGCAGGAGAGGCCAACAGAGCTAATGCTTCTAAGCAAGCTCGAACTTGCCTGGGAGTAAGGAAATGTTTGCCCAGTTAAAGAATTTCTTCTGAGGAATGAGGCCATCCTGTAATCTGGAGCCTTTCTACAAGATGCAAGAGCCCTGCGCAGCAGGAGAGAGTGCCTTTGATGGTATTTCTGCACAAACTTCCTTTTCTCCTCCAATGAAGCCTTGCCTGTCAATTCTCCCTCGTCCTGATGTCCTCATAAATAGTAATGCCCCATTCCTCTCAGCTCCTGGAGGCTAGCAGTCTTCTTCATTATTTTGTACTTACTTGGATTACATCCACATTTCAAGTCCTCATCCTGAGAATTTAAGGAAGAATTAGCACCAATCTTTTACAAACTCTCCAAAAAATAGAAGAGAAGGGAGCACTTCCTAACTCATTCTATAAGGTCAGTGTTACCCTGACACCAAAACCAGACAAAGGCATCACATGAAAAGAAAACTACAGACCAATATCTTTTATGACTAGAGACATAGAAATCCTCAATAAAAGCAAAGCAAATCCAGGAACATATAAAAATAATTATAAACTATGACCAAGTAAGATTTGTTTCAAGAATGAATGCAAAGTTGGTTTAGCATTTGAAAACCAATCAAGGTAATGTATTATATTAATAGAATAAAGAACAAAAACTATATGATCATCTCAATAGATGCAGAAAAGGCATGTGACAAAATCCAACACTGTTTTTCCTTAAACACACTCAACAAACCAGGAATAGAAGGAATGTCCTCAATCCAATAAAGACTAAAAACCATACCTAACATCACACTTAATAGTGAAATACTAGATGATTTTACCCTAAGATCACAAAGAAGATTAGGATGTTCATTCTCACCACTTCTGTTCAACTTGTGCTGGAGATTTTGCCAAGGCAATTCAGCTAAAATAAAATAAAATAAAAGGCATCCAGATCAAAAATGAAAAAGTAAATTATTTCTATTCACAGAGGACATGATCTTGCATATAGAAAATCTTAAGGAACTCACAGACACACAAACAATTGAAAGTAACAAATTTAGCAAAGTTGTAGGATACATCAATATTCAAAAATAAATTGTATGTCTATGGACTAAAAATGAACAGTTCAAAAATGAAACCAAAGAAATAATTCCAATTAAAATTGCATCAAAAAGAATAAAATACTTAGGAATAAACTTAACAAAAGAAATATAAGATTTCAACAAAACTATAAAACATCATTGAAAGAAATTAAAGAAGACCTAAATAAATGGAAAAACATCTATTCCATGGATTAAATTTAATATTAAGATGGCAATAGTCCCTGAGTTTATCTACATTTTCAGTGCAATCCCTGTCAGAATCTCAACTGCCTTTTTTGCAGAAATGAACAAGCTGATCCTAAAATTTACATAGAAATACAAGGGACCAAAAAGAGTGAAAAACCATCAGAAGAAGAAGAAGAAGAAGAAGAAGAAGGAGGAGGAGGAGGAGGAGGAGGAGGAGGAGGAGGAGGAGGAGGAAGAAGGAAGAAGGAAGAAGGAAGAAGGAAGAAGGAAGAAGGAAGAAGGAAGAAGGAAGAAGGAAGAAGAAGAAGAAGAAGAAGAAGAAGAAGAAGAAGAAGAAGAAGAAGAAGAAGAAGAAAATACAGGGTACTTGCAGTGGCTCATGCCTGTAATCCTAACACTCTGGGACGCTGAGGCCAGAGGATCACTTGAGCTCAGGAGTTCGAGACCAGCCTGAACAAGAATGAGACCCCATGTCTACTAAAAATAGAAAAAATTAGCTGGCCATGGTAGCACATCCCTGTAGTCTCAGCTACTTGAGAGGCTAAGGCAGGAGGCTCGCTTAAGGCCAGAAGTTTGAGGTTGCAGTGAGCTGCAGTGAGCTAGGCTGACGCCATGGCACTATAGCCCCAGTGACAGACCAAGACTCTGTCTCAAAAAAAAAAAAAAAAAAAAAAAGTTAGAGGACTAACAGTTCCCGATTTCAAAACTTACTACAAGACTGGGCACAGTGGCTCACGCCTGTAATCCTAGCAATCTGGGAGGCCGAGGATTGCTGGAGGTCAAGAGTTCAAGACCAGCCTGAGCAAGAGTGAGACCCTATCTCTACTAAAAATAAAAATAAATTAGATGGGCAACTAACTAAAACTAACTAAAAATAGAAAAAAAAATTAGCCAGGTGTGGTAACACGTGCATGTAGTCCTAGCTACTGGGAGGCTGAGACAGAAGGACTGCTTGAGCCCAGGAGTTTGAGGTTGCTGTGAGCTAGACTGATGCTATGGCCCTCTAGCCCAGGCAACAGAACAAGATTCTGTCTCAAAAAAAAAAAAAAAAACTTACTACAAAACTACAATAATGGTGGCAATGTGACAATGGTATAAGGATACATACATAGGTCAATGGAATAGAATGGAGAGTCCAGAAAAAACTTACATTTATAGTCAATTGATTTTTGATAAAGATGCCAACACAAATCAATGGGGGAAAGCACAGTCTTTTCTACAAATGGAGTGAGGACAACTGGATAGTCACATGCAAAAGAAGGAAACTGTATCCGTGCCACACACCAACACATGGGAATCACACATTATACAACAATTAGGTTGAAATGGACCAGAGACCTAAATGTAGGAGCTGATACTACAAAACTCTTAAAAAGAAAATGTAGGAGTAAATCTTTTTGAACTTGGTTCAGGCAATATTTTTTTTAAATATGACACCAAAAGCACATGCACAAAAAAACCAGATAAATTAGACTTCCTCAAAGTGTAAAACTTTTGTGCTTCAGAGGACAGCATCAAGAAAGTAAACGGGTGGCCGGGCGCGGTGGCTCACGCCTGTAATCCTAGCACTCTGGGAGGCCAAGGCGGGCGGATTGCTCGAGGTCAGGAGTTCGAAACCAGCCTGAGCCTGAGCGAGACCCCGTCTCTACTATAAATAGAAAGAAATTAATTGGCCAACTAATATATATATAGAAAAAATTAGCCGGGCATGGTGGCGCATGCCTGTAGTCCCAGCTACTTGGGAGGCTGAGGCAGGAGGATTGCCTGAGCCCAGGAGATTGAGGTTGCTGTGAGCTAGGCTGATGCCACGGCACTCACTCTAGCCTGGGCAACAAAAGCGAGACTCTGTCTCAAAAAAAAAAAAAAAGAAAGTAAACGGAAAACTCAGAGCAATAATTTCCCAGGGATAAATTATTTACAAATCGTATATCTAATAAACAACAGAATTGTATCTGGAATCTACATATAAAAATTCTTGCCATTTGAGAATAACTACAAAAAGAAAAATAATAAATAACCTAATTTAAAAATTGGATAAAAGATTTGAGCAGACATTTTTTTCCGAAGAAGATAAACAAATGGCCAGTAAACACCATTAGTAACTAAATAAATGTAAGTCAAAACCACAATGAGATATCACTTTACACCCACTAGAATGGCTATAATTTTTTTTAAGAAATGGAAAATCGCAAGTGTTGGCAAGGATGTAAAGAAACTGGAACCTTCATACATTGCTGGTGGGAATGTAAAATGTTGCATCTGCTTTGGAAAATTATTTGTTAGTTCCTCAAAAAGTTAAACACTGAGTTAACATATGACCCAGCAATTCCAACCCTATCTGCTTACTCAAGAGAACTGAAAGCATTTGTCTACATAAAAATTAGTACAGTAATGTTCATAGAAGCATAATAGTCAAAAGGTGGAAATAATCCAAATATCAATCAGTTGATGAATAGATAAGCAAACTGGAAAATGCATTCAATAGAACATTAGCCATAAAACACAATGAATTAACTGACACATGCTACAATGTGGCTGGACCTTGAAAACATTATGCAAAGTGAAAGAAGCTCAACACAAAAGACCCCATATTATAGGATTCCCTTATATGAAATATCCAGAATAGGCAAATCCATACAGACGGAAAGTAGGTTAGTGATTGGCGGGGGGCAGGGGCAGGCGAAAATGGGAAGTGGCTGCTAATGAGATTTGTTTAGGAGTGATATAAATGCTCTGGAGTAGATGGTGAACATTCTACAATTTTGTGAACATACTAAAATCCATTGAACTGTACGCTTTAGAAGGTGATCTTTTCGGTGTGTAAATTTTTCTCAATAAAGCTGTTAGTAAGCATTTTTAATTAAGTAAAATTAAAAATCCATTCCTTCAGTAACACTAGTCATGTTTCAAGTGCTTAATAGCACATATGGCTAGTAACTACCACTACATTGGATAGCACAGATAAAGAATATTTTGGTTATTACAGAAAATTTTGTTGGACATTGCTGGTCTAGATCTAACTACCAGATCTTAGAGATTTAAGAAATATATTAATTGCATGCGTAATGTAAGGGCCTTATTTGAATTCTTATTTGAACAAACTGTAAAATAAAGTGAGAAACTGGGGAAATTTTGAATGCTGACTGGATATTTTATTATATTAAAGGATTATTGTTAAATAGTTTATATATGACAATAATATTGTGGTTATGATTTCTAAAAGTACTTATCTTTTAGAGACAAATACTAAAATACTGTGGATGAAATGAAGTATCTGGGATTTGCTTTGAATAATCCAGGAGTCAGGAGAGCAGGGAAAATAGATATAACAAAATTTGCCAGGAATCTTCTGCAGAGCAAAGGAAATAATCAACAGACTGAAGAGACAACACACAGAATGGGAGAAAATATTTGCAAATCATACATGTGATAAGGAGTTAATATTCAAAATACACAAGGAACTCAACTCAGTAGCAAGAAAACAAGTAACCCTACTAAAAAATAAGGAAACTGCCCGGCGCAGTGGCTCACTCTGGGAGGCTGAAGCAGGAGAATTGCTTGAGGTCAGGAGTTTAAGACCAGCCTGAGCAAGAACGAGACCCAGCCTCTACAAAAAATAGAACAATTAACCAGGTGTGCTTGTGTGTACCTGTAGTCCCAGCTACTCGGGAGACTGAGGCAGAAGAATCACTTGAGCCCAGGAGTTTGAGGTTGTAGTAAGCTATGATGACACCACTGCACTCTAACCAGGGTAACAGAGCAAGACTCTGTCTCAAAAGAAAAAAAAAAAGTGGGTAAAAGACCTGAATACATATTTCTCAAAAGAAGACACACAAATGGCCAAGTATATGAAAAAATGCTCACCATCACTAATCATCAGGGAAATGCAAATTAAAACCACACTAAAATATTACCTCACACCTATTAGAATGGCTATTAGCAAAAAGATGAATGATAAGAAGTGTTAGTGAGGATGTGGAGAAAAGGGAAACGTTTAGGCACTGTTAGTGGGAATGTAAATTAGTATACCCATTATGGAAAACAGCATAGAGGTTCCTCAGAAATAGATTTATCATATGATTCAGGAATCCCAGTACTGGGTATATATTCAAAGGAAATAAAAACAGGCTGAGCATGGTGGCTCACACCCGTAATCCTAGCACTTTGGGAGGCCAAGGCAGGAGGATTGATTGAGGCCGGGAGTTCGAGACCAGCCTGGGCAACATAGTAAGACCCCATAGCTACAAAAAAATTAAAAAATTAGCTGGGCATGGTGGTGCATGCCTATAGTCCAGCTACTCAGGAGGCAGAGGCAGGAGGATCACTTGAGCACAAGAGGAATTTGAGGCCGTGGTGAGCTTTGATCAGGCCACTACACTCCAGCCTGGGCAACAGAGTGAGACCCTGTATCTTAAAAAATATCATTATATTGAAAAGATATCTGCATTCCTATGTTCTTTGCAGCACTATTCACAATAGCCAAGATATGATATCAACCTAAGTGTTCATCAACCAATGAACAAATAAAGAAAATGTGTGTGTATGTATACAAAAGATCTATTGTAGAACATGGTGACTATGTATCATATTCTTGAAAATTGCTGACAGGGTAGATGTTAAGTGTTCTCACCATAAAAAAATAAGTATGTGATGTAATTCATATATTAATTAGCTCAATTTAGCCACTCTACAGTGTATACATATTTCAAAACATCAATGTTGTACTTGATAAATATGTACAATTTTTATTTGTCAATAAAGAAAATAAAAGTTTAAAGATAAAAAAATAAAAAATTGACCATGAGTTGATAATTGTTGAATTTCAATGATAGGTATCTGGAGGCTCATTATGCTTTTCTATCTTTGAAAATGTTTAAAATTTTTAATAATAAACAGAAAAAACAAGTAGTCCCACTTACTCGTATCTAATCAACTATACCAGATGGAAATACAGTGTTGTCAGGTTTTTTAATTTTTTAAGAAAATTCAGAAATCCAGATTCTAATGCAAAATATTTGGTATTTGCTGATCCATTTGTTTAATCATGGGGTACAAAAAACAATTATATCTGGAGCTTGAATTCAGCACACAGCCTCCACTTTGCAACTTCCAATTTAGAATAATTGATGGAATTAAATGTATTCTGAGACCATGCATCATAAAAATGATTTATCTTGAGCATATCGCTAACACTGTATATTTTATTTTTTAAAATTATGACCTATTTCAAATGAATACAAAGAATAAGACAATCACTCATGTACCTGTGATGCAGCCTTAACACATCTTAATATTTTGCCATATTTGCTTCAAAAAGAAATAAAATGTTACGGATACCATAAATGCCCTCTTCATTTCTCCTGGATCCCACATCTTCTGCCTCTCCAAATAACACTATCCTGAAGTTTCTGTCCCTTTTTTCCAACAAAATGTATAGAATTTCACTACAGAGTTTCACTTTACAGTATACAAATGGAAAAGAGAGTGGACGAATTAAAAGAGAAAAAGCCTGAAAACAGAGCCAAAAAAAGAGTTCTTAAAGTAATCCATGCTTGGCCAGGCACAGTGGCTCACGCCTATAATCCTAGCTCTCTGGGAGGCTGAGGCAGAAGGATCTCTTATAACCAGGAGTTCAAGATCAGCCTAAGCAAGAGTGAGACTTCATCTCTACAAAAAATAGAAAAATTAGCCAGGTGCAGTGGCAAGCCATGTAGCTCCAGCTACTCAGGAAGCTGAGACAGGAGAATCGCTTGAGCCCAGGAGTTTGAGGTTGCGGTGAGCTATCATGACACCACTGCACTCCAGCCTGGGCCAGAGTGAGACCATGTCTCAAAAAAAAGAAAAGAAATAATCCACACATGAAGTAAAATATGATGGCTGAGGAATTGAAAAGAATGAGACAAGTTCAAAACACTTCATGAAAGGGCACTAGGAGCTAATGAGACAAGAAAGCCCAAATGTAATGGGCTTTCTTGGGGCAGGGATACAAAGCAAGATGATATGCTTTTACGGGGAGGTTAAAGAGATCAGTTTTAGAAATTATACGTTTGAGACATAATAGCAAATTTATCTTATTCTTTTTTTGTAAATGAGAATTTAGGCACAGAGAATTTGAACAACTTGCCCAAGGTACTCAGCTGACAAGTGATAGAAGCAGAATTCAAACCTTGGCGGTCCAGATCCAAGGCCTTCACACCTTACTACTGTACAACTGTCTCTTGCAACATCCAGTTCTACATCTTTATATTAGTGTTCAACGGTATTTGAAGGAGATGTTATGACTGAAAACAGAATATTTGGGAGCAAAGTACATACAAATAACTGCTAAAACTGAAAATGAGTGCTCTGATGGGAGACTATAAAAGATGCAAAGCAGAGAACTGGAGAATAAATGTTGGGAAACGGCTCCTTTTACTACTGCCATTTCTTACCAAAGTCAAATGGCTTGATAGAAATGACAAGATTTGGAGAAAGAAAGGCATGTGTTCAAATCCCAGCTCTGCTATTTGCAAATTTGGGAAAACCACTTTACCTCTAGCTTTTCATCTATGAAATAGATGATCATGAAGATTACATGAAAAAAATTTGTAAAGCACCAAGCATTGTAGCAGGCAACTAGGCACTCAATAAATGCAACTTTATTTTTAAATTGTATATCAAAAACAGGAAGATCAGAGACTGACAGAGTAGTTTTTAGGCAAATAAACATATGTGTTAAAACTATAAAGAAATATTTTACTTTCCTGAGACTTTTATAAAATTCTACATGCAGGAAATAGTCAAAGAATACTATATGAAATATAATTTTTATAAAAGTTTTCCATTTCCAAAGTTCTACAAACTTTGACATAACTTGAAAAATGAAACAAACCAAAACAAAAATAACAGGGTTTGATATATGCAATTAGAAAAACTATTTCATTGGCAGCTCCTTTAGGGAAAATTGTAGAGAACAGACTGGCAAGCTGATCTCTTCCCTGCCTCCCACCTACCAAATTAAGGATCACTTTGGTCTATTTTCCTTCTAAGTAGAGGCTCTGTTTCTTCTTTCTTTCCTTTTTTTTTCTTCTTTTTTCTTGGTGAAAGAACCATATAAGTGAGAAAGCAAGAAATGGAGTAGATCTGAAAACCACATCAGAAATAAATAAATATGTTAAAATATTTTAAAATAAAGAAATAAACATTTAAGAAAAGGACAATATATCACTAAAAAGATGAGGAATGTTTGAAATACAGCTTCTATAAATGACAAATGAAATCACCCAGGCTAGAGTGCAGTAGTGTCATCATAGCTCACTGTAACCTCCTGGGCTCAAGCCATCTTCGTGCCTTGGCCTCCTGAGTAGCTGGGACAACAGGCATGTGCCACCACACCTGGCTAATTTTTCTATTTTTTGGAGTGACAGGGGTCTCAGTCTTGCTCAGTCTGGTCTCAAACTCTTGGCCTGAAATGCTTCGGCCTTCCAAAGTGCTAGGATTACAGGCGTGAGCCACTGTGCCTGGCCTTGGTTTTTCTTTTTTTTTTTTTTGATGTACAGTTCTATGAATTTTAATACATGTATTAAAATTAAAACCTTGATGCACAATTTAGAGAATTAGATATATTTAAAGAAAGAATTGGTGACTTGGAAGATGTGTCTCAGGAAATTTCCCAGGATGAAACAAAAAGAGATTAAGACCTGGAAAATATGATTGAGAAATAAAGAGGCATGTAGAAAAACATGAAAGGATCCAACATGTACTTAACAGAGTTCCAGAAAAAGGAACTAGAGAAAACAAGGAAAAAGCAAGCTTCAAATTTGTAATGACTAAGGATTTTCCAAAATGGTTTAAAGACATAAATCCTACCGTGTGAGCACCATAGTGTTAATCAGTCAGTACCAATTTGATGGCGAGTACAAGTGGAGCCTATTCTTCCAATCTTGTGTTACCTCACTTTGGATAATGGGCTCAAGCTCAAATGGATTAGGGGGTTGGAGGGGTAAACTCACAACTGGAGGGATGTGGTGAGCATTGTAGAGGGGAAGGGCATGCCTCTAACCCAGGGTCCTCAAACTTTTTAAACAGGGGTCCAGTTCACTGTCCCTCAGACCATTGGAGGGCCGGACTGTAGTTTTAAAAAAACTATGAACAAATTCCTATGCACACTGCACATACCTTATTTTGAAGTAAAAAAACAAACGGGCAAAAACACCCGCATGTGGCCCGTGGGCCGTAGTTTGAGGATGCCTGCTCTAACCCTTGCTAGGGAGAGGCAAAGACATACAATGTAACCAAAATGTTTGTGTCCTCATAATACCCTGAAATAAAAAAAAAAGAAGAACAAATTAGTTGATTTAGTAAACATTTTGTTAAATCTTATTTTATAATATATATTCCTATAGTCAGAATTTAATCCTGCTTGATCCCTGCTGGAGTTAAATGAAACTTATAAAAAGTTCATGTTGAGACCATATTCAAGGAATGTCATACTTAGCCTGAAAGGACAAGGCAATGTTGTTGACCAATCCATAATGTTATTCACATGGTGCTATCAATGCCAGGGTATTCTGGATTGTTCTCAAGGTAATCAAGGAAAAGCCTGGAAATGTTAGTGGTTTATGATGGCAAAATATTAGGAATATGTCAAAAAAAATTGGCATCAATTAATGTATGTACTCTAATTTGTGAGACTTCTCAGAAATCTGAAACTACTTGCTATTGGTCGTGATATCAAATGGCTTATGCAGGGTACTATTTGAGACATTCAACATTTCTTTGCACATCCGATAATATTGACAATAACTCTTAACTATGTATAGTGTCTTAAAAGCAAGGAAACAATATTCTTTATATTTATATTAGATGTTTTCATTTTCCCAGACTATTGGCATATTGGCATCTTCATTAAAATACAATTCCTGATTGAAAAAAAAAAAAAGAAAAGTAAAAAGACATAAATCCTCAGTTACAGAAAATACAACAGATCACAATTCAAATAAGTAGAAATAAATTTCAGTCACAAAAGCTCACAGTGAAAAATTATCAAATACAAGGCACCATCAACATTACTGAGAAACATAAAGACAAGCCAGTTGAACAAGAATGAGTGAGGCTGGAACTGTCCTACA
This sequence comes from Microcebus murinus, assembly GCF_040939455.1. NCBI lineage: Eukaryota > Metazoa > Chordata > Mammalia > Primates > Cheirogaleidae > Microcebus > Microcebus murinus. Next base: position 118,396,761 of record NC_134136.1, read on the forward strand.
CTGCTGGTGGGGATGCAAAATGCTATAGCAGCTCTGGAACATGGTTTAGTGGTTTCTTAGAAAGTTAAACATATACTTACCATCTGATCCAGATATCTCACTCCCAGGTATTTACCCTAGGGAAATGAAACCTTATGTGTCCAAAAACTTGTACGCACTCAAAAACCTATGTATGTATATTCATAACAGCTTTATCTGTAATTGCCCAAAACTGAAAACAACACAAATGTCCTTTACTGAGTGAATGGATAAATGAACTGTTGTACATACATAAAATTGAATACTAATCAGCTATAAAAATAAACTCCCAATACACACAACCTCATGGATAAATCTGAAATGCATTTTGCTAAGTGAAGGAAGCCCAACTTAAGGTTCCGTGCCATATGATCCCATTTATATGACATTCTTGAAAAGGCAAACTTAGTGATGGAGAAAACATCTATGGTTGCCAGGAGTTAGAGGTGGGAGCAGTGTGTGACTCTAAAGGGGAGCATGAAAAAGTTTTGGGGACATTGCAATTATTGTATATGCTGATTATGGCAAGGGTAACACAAATTTACATGCATCAAAATTCATAGAACTGTACATCAAAAGAAAAAACAAGGCCAGGCACAGTGGCTCACACCTGTAATCCTAGCACTTTGGGAGGTCAAGACACTTCAGACCAAGAGTTCTAGACCAGCCTGAGCAAGACTGAGACCCCTGTCACTCCAAAAAATAGAAAAATTAGCCAGGTGTGGTGGCACATGCCTGTTGTCCCAGCTACTCAGGAGGCTGAGGCATGAGGATGGCTTGAGCCCAGGAATTTGAGGTTGCAGTGAGCTATGATGATGCCACTGCACTCTAGCCAGGGTGACAGAACAAGACCTTGTCTAAAAAGAAAGAAAGAAACAAACAAAAAACAGTCAATGTTACTATATGATAATATTTTTGGTAACATCTTTATTGAGATATATAATTCACATACTAAACAATTCACCCATTAAAGTGTACGATTAAATGGCTCTTACTTTTTTATTATTATTAAATTGGAAAATAAAAATTATATATATTTATAATGTGCAACATGATGTTTTGAAATATGTATACACTGTGGAATGACTAACTCAAGCTAATTAACAGATGCATTACCTCACATACTTATCATTTTTTTGTGTTGGGAAAACTTCAACTGTACTTTCTTAGCAATTTTTAAGTATACAATACATCATTATTAACTATAGTCACCATGTTGTACAATAGATCTCTTGAGCTTATTCCTCCTGTCTAATTGAAATTATGTATCCTTTGACTATATGATAATTTTAAAAATAAAAAGTGGAAAACCTGAGTAAACTGATAGCCACTGAAGAAATGTAAAAGGTAATCCAAGATCTACTGCTAAAAAGCCATCAGGTCCAGAGGGTTTTAGTGGGAGATGTCCTCTAACTCTTCAAAGAACAGAAGTTCTCTTTTATCTTGTTAAAGAACTTACAAGTATATTGTTTCCGACTCTTTCTGTGATGCTAATTCTGATAATAATATCAGACAAGAAGAGTGCTTAGAAAGAAAGAAGAATGGGAGAGAGGAAAGGAAAGACAGAAGGAGAAAAGGAAGGAAGAAGAGCATAAGAAAAAATCTAAGGGTCAATCTCACTTATGAACATAGATGTTAAAATCCTAAATAAAGTATTAGAAAATGGAACCTAGCAACATACTGAATGAATGATACATCATGACAAGGAATATAAAAAATCCCCAAAGAATATTTAAGGCTTTAAAAGAACTTGTAAAAGAAGAGCTTGCCAGGTAGTGTGGTGAGTGCCTGTAGTCCCAGCTACATGGGAGGTTGAGGCTGGAGGATCCCTTGAGCCCAAGAGCTTGAGTCCAGCCTGAGCAACATAGCAAGACTCTGTCTCTAAAAAAAACCAATTTTTTACAAAAAGAGCTCAAGACAAGGTGATAAAGCAACAAAATAGTATAATTGTGGGACTAAGGAAAAACTATGTCCATGTGATATATTGAAATGTCCAGAACAGCATCTGTGTTTCCATTTTGGCAATATTATACAGTAGATATCCTTTTAAACCCCCCACTAGGAGACATGTATAAAGCCTGGATAAAAAATAATGCAACAATTTCCTTTTAAATATATAGCTGAGTTCAAGGAAAGTAAGGAAACTCCCAAGGTCCAAAAATGGAAAGGATTCTGTGAACCAGAGAAGTGAGCCTTTACCCCAGGTTAGATTGTTTCTCCACCTCAGTAATCAGGAAACTATTATATTAATATTATAGGTTATTAAGTATGAAATGTTATGAAATGATTTCCTTAAGTACTAAGTTTGACAGCTGATATCTCTGACATTTCACTTTGACACTTTTTGTTTTTACATTGTGAAGGTACATCTTTATTCTCTCAAAAGCACATTTTGGCTTGTGATTATGTCTCAGATTGTTTTAGAGCAATTTTTGTGAAGCCATGGATAAGTCAAAATTTAGTGTTATTTTTGAATATGAGTTCCATCACGGAAACAATGTAGTGCAGACAGCTTGAAATGTCATAGACGTGTTTGGGAAGGATGTGGTTAATGAATGCACAGTATGTCCATGCTTTGAGAAGGTACAGGTCTGGTGATTTTAATCTGAAGGTGAGCCGTGTGGGTGACCTGAGACCAAAGTGGATAATGATGAGCTGAAAACTATAGTGGAGGCGAATCCATCTTAACCTATGCGTGAATTAGCAGCAAGGTTTGACGTTACTATTCCAACAACATTGGACCATTTGAAACAAATTGGCAAGATAAAGGAGCTAGACAGATGGGCACTGCATGAATTAAATGAGTGTCAGAAGAGAAATCGTCTCAAAGCATGCCTTCTTTGCTGTCATGACACAAAAGTGAACCATTTCTACACCGTATTGTTACCTGTGATGAAAAATGGATTCTTTTTGACAATTGCAAGCATTCAGCACAATGGTTGGATAAAGATGAAGTCATGAAACACAGTCCAAAACCAAATATTCATCAAAACAAAGCTAATGGTATCTATTTGGTGGTCCAGTGCTGGTATTATCCATATAGCTTCATGAAACCTGGTCAATCGATTACAGCAGATATCTACTGCAACCAACTGAACAAAATGATGAGGATGTTTGCAATTAAGCAGCCAAGATTGGTGAATAGAGACAGGCTAATCCTCTTGCAAGACCACACGTTGCAAAAAACAATGCTGCTCAAACTGTAGAGGCTGGACTTGGAAACACTCTGTCATCCACTGTATTCACCACACCTTACACCTTGCATCTTGCATTGACTGCCACTTCTTCCAGGCTTTCGACCACTTCTTGCAAGGAAACATATTCAATTCTCAACAAGCTGTGGAAAATGTCTTTCGTGATTTCATCGCCACTCACTCTCCAGACTTCTTCACTGCTAGCATAAACAGTTACTGTTAAGATGGCAAAAGTGTGTCGATAGTTTAGGTGCACATTTTAATTCATTGTACTGTTTCTTGTTTGAGATATAATAAACTACACCTTTGATTCGAAATCGGACATTTCATATTTAATTACCTAATACTAAAGTCTATAGCCTGCAAGAGCAGGAGAGAGACCTGGGGGCCAAACAAGGCTGGGATCCTTTAGGGGCCACACTCAGCAAATGACAGCCTAAAAAACAATCCTCCTACCAGAGATGGAAAGACAGTCATGCACCTGTAAACTCAAAATAAAATCTTAAGCAACCACTGAATGGATCCCCCTCTTGGACATAGGGACCCTTACAAATTGAGTTTCTAGCCATGACAGGACCAGGAGGTCAGACATGCCTCATCATACCCCTTCCCTTTGGGGGTTTAGACACAACAACTGACCAGCATTAATGTTAAAATAGAAATCATAAGACTGACAGAACAGACTCTTTGTGGCAATAAGATACCAACTTATAAACAGTACATAAGCCCATACCGGGCAAGAGTTAAGTCATGCACCCCTACACTTAGAGAATAAACTATGTTCTAACTGCCACAAGGTTTTTCTTTTTCTCTAGCAACTAAAAAATCACTGGCTTGGAGATAAGTAATACTGAAACAATTTTCAACTTTACCACTAGATACTGACCGCCCCACTGCCCCTGCTCCCTGTTTCCATAACTACAGCTTTGACTGGACAAGAGACTGATTTCAGTAACTTTCTCCTGATAAGAACAACATAGGCCATGCACTGGTTCTGGCAGTTTACAGAGGCTGCACACCTGAGTGCCTCCATGGCCTTGCTTTACCTTAGGACCTAATTGTAATACATTTAAATATTAAATGTCTGCTCCAAGGTGAAAATGGGTCATATGTAGCATATATGTTTATTCAGCATGCATGCATTAGGACCACCTTCATGAATATTCATAGCTCCTCTGTAACCTGTTGAATACATACACTATAATAAATTCCTATTCCATTCTTCCCTCTTGTGAAGTGCCTGTTTTGGGGGCTCTGCCGGAGGCTCTGCTTTCCAGCCTGTCAGCATGGCCACATTGCAGGCCATAACTCTTTATAAGAAATAAAGCTCATACCTATAATCCCAGAACTTTGGGAGGCTGAGGTTGGAGGATTGGCTTGAGGCCAGGAGTTTGAGACCAGCATGGGCAATATAGTGAGACTCTGTCTCTACAAAAAATAGAGAAATTAGCTGGGTGTTGTGGTGTCCACCTATAGTCCTAGCTACTTGGAGGCTGAAGCAGGAAGATCACTTGAGCCCAGGAGTTTCAGGCTGTAGTGAACTTTGATTTTGCTGCTGTACTCAAGCCTGGGTGACAGAGCAAGACCCTGTCGAGAAAGACAGAAAGACAGGAAGGAGGGAAGGAAGGAAGGAAGGAAGGAAGGAAGGAAGGAAGGAAGGAAGGAAGGAAGGAAGGAAGGGAGGGAGGGAGGGAGGGAGGGAGGGAGGGAGGGAGGGAGGGAGGGAGGGAGGGAGGGAAAGCTCTCCTTTGTAAATTTATAAATTGTGTGATTTAAGTTAATACACTGCATAATAATGTTTCAGTCAATGCCAGACTTCATGTACAGTGGCGGTCCCATAAGGTTGTAATGTAAGCTGAAAACTTCCTATTTTCCTAGTGATGTAGCACCCATTGTGATGTCATAGTACAATGCATTACATGTTTGTGGTGATGCTGGTATAAGCACACCTACTGCACTGCCAGTTGTATAAAAGTATAGCATATACAATTATATACAGTATATAACACTTGATAATAGACAACTATGTTACTGGATTATGTATTTACTATACTATACTTTTATCATTATTTTAGAGTATGCTCTTTTTATTTATTAAAAAAAGTTAATGGTAAAATAGTCTCAGGCAGGTCCTTCAGGAGGTGTTCCAGAAGAAGGCATTGTTATCACAGGAAATGACAGCTCCATGTGTGTTATTTCCCCTGAAGACCTTCCAGTGGGACAAGATATGGAGGTGGAAGACAATGATATTGATGATCCTGATCTGGTATAGACCTAGGATGATGTATGTGTTTGTGCCTTAATTTTTAACAAAAAAGCTAAAAGGTATAACAATGAATTTTTTAAAAATTTAAATGAAAAAAGCTTATAGAATAATTATATAAAGAAAGAAAATAGGTCTGTCAAGGCGTTGCATGCCTGTAATTCTAGCATTCTGGGAAGCTTAGGAGGGAGGATTGCTCGAGGCCAGGAGTTCAGGACCAGCCTGAGCAAGAGCAAGACCCCATATCCACAAAAAATAAAAAAATTAGCTGGATTTCTTCTGCTTTGGTTCTAAAAAAAAAGACAAAAAAAGAAAAATTAGCTGGACATCATGGCCCATGCCTATAGTTTCAGCTACTTGGGAGGCTGAGGCAGGAGGATCACTTGAGCTCAGGAGTTTGAGGTTGCTGTGAGCTAGGCTGATGCCACAGCACTCTAGCCAGCAGAGACAGTGAGACTCTGCCACAAAAAAAAGAAAATATTTTCGTATAGCTATACAGTGTGTTTGTGTTCTATGATAAATAGAGTCAAAAATATTTTTGACTCTTTATTATATATATATATAATTTTTGACTATTATAAAGGAGTCAAAAACTTTTAAAAAATAAAAAAGTTTATAAAGTAAAATGTTACAGTAAGCTAAGGTTAATTTATTATCGATGAAAGAAAACTTTTAACATTAATTTAGTGTAGCCTAAGTGTACAGTGTTTATAAAGTCTGCAGTAGTAAACAGTACTGTTCTAGGCCTTCGCATTCACTCACCATTCACTCACTGACTCACTCAGAGCAACTTCAATTTCTGCAAACTTCATTCATAGTAAGTGCCATATCCAGGTGTACCATTCTTTATCTTTTATACAATATTTTTACTGTACCTTTTCTTTTCTGTTTATGTATGTTTAGATGCATAAATACTTAGCAATGTGTTACAGTTGTCTACAGTATTGAGTATAGTAACTTGCTGTACCAGATTGTATCCTAGGAGCAATAGGCTATACCATATAGCCTAGGTGTGTTATAGGCTATATCATCTAGGTTTGTGTGAGTACACTCTAGGATGTTCACGCAATGACAAAGTCACCCTAACAACTCATTTCTCAGAACATATCCCTACATGATTGCACAAAGAAGCTTGAATGACTTGGGCTGGCTGAAGGCAGGAAAAAAAATCTCCCCTTAGCCATAGGCATGCCCTCACACAGGCCAGAGTACTGCAACTGCTCTGACAAAGGCTATTAATGACCCTCTGATTGTCAGACTCAATGGATATTTTCCCACCTTTACTTTCTGGATTGTGCTGAGGCATTTGACACTGTGGTCTACTAGTTCCCCCGAGAAAGTCTCCAGTGCCTCGGCAATAGCATTGCCCTGTCCTGGGCCTCTTTTCATGCTCCTGCATGTTGTCTCTCTGTCTCTTTCATGCTCCTCTTTCAATCTACCTGCTTCTTGTCCTCAGTCCATAACTCTTCACATGCTCTGATTGATTTTACCTGACCTCATGCATTTAACCATGGGTGCTTCCTAATCCATGCCTTAGCCCAGAACTCTCCCCTGAGCTTTAGAACTATGGGGCTCAGAACATGCTACCACAAAATATAGCACCTTGGCATATTGAATATTTCAAGCTGAAGTAATGTGAGAAAACAGCAGGTGCCGAAATGACTCTCTAACCTTAAGCAGTTCAGAAGACCCTCAGGTGTGAGGCACCCTAGACCCAGAGGAAAGAAAAGAGCATCTTTATCTCCAAATACAGAGGGACACCAAGAGGAATCTGAATCAACAGACCTTGCTAAGTGTCCCCTAGTTTACTGCCCTTAGCTCACACCCCCTTGTCCTATTATGGTTTCCCATGACTCTCCACTCTTCATCAAACCTGGTATAGAAGTGCTCAGGTTTAACGGTTTCTTTGAGTCTTCATTTCTTTAAGAAGGCTCCCCATGTCATGTAAAACTTATAGTAAATTAATTTGTATGTTTTCTTTTGCTAATCTGTCTTTGTCAGCCCCAGCCAGAGAATCTAGGATGGTATATGGAAAATAATATTTTCCTCACATATAGAATACTATATCCAAATTCCTGCTGTGTGGGCCCTCTTGGGTGGTCCACAGGCTCCTGTAACCCAAAAAATCCAAAACAGAACTCATCACTCTTTCCCTGAAATTTGTTTCCTGTCTTTTATTTCAGCAAAGGACACACATCCAAAAACCTGAGGATGATCCTAGAGGTTTCCTCTTACCCTCCACAGCAATCAAACAACAAGCCCTGGTAATTCCACCTAATATATATGCTTCAAACCCACCACTTATTTCTCTACTTCTGCCTCCACGGGCTTTAGCTTAAGCCCTTACCATCTCATCCATGAATTTTGGCAAAAACCTAACTGGTCTCAGCATCTAGTCTTGCTATCCTTGCTTCCATACCTGGTGCCACCTGAGTGATTTATCTAAATAGCAAATCTAACCATTGTCACTTTCTTTTGTATAACCCTTCTATGGTATCTCATTTCCTACTGAGCTCCCTAACATGGCATAAGTGGCTTGGAGTAGGAAGGAAGCCTTTCTTGAGCTGGTCTTTGGATACCTGTCTAGTATCTTTCCATATTGACTGTGCCAGCACGTCACACAAACCACACTGTTCTTCCCACTAGACCTTTGCTCATGCTCTACTCTCTGCCTTTCCTACCCTCAGCCTCCTGGTCAGTTACTATTTGTAACCAACGCAGCACAGATAGCTCAAAGTACCAACAAAGTATTTGGAAAGGATCACAGCAGATGTCTACTACAACCAATTGGATGAAATGATGAAAATGCTAGCGATTAAGACTCCGAGATTGGTCAATAGAGATAGGCCAATCCTCCTGCAAGACAATGCTTGACCACATATCACACAAACAACGCTGCTCAAGCTACAAAGGCTGGACTTGAAAACTCTCTGTCATCCACTGTATTCACCACACCTTGCACCAACTGACTACCACTCCTTCCAGGCTTTGGACCACTTCTTGCAAGGAAAAATATTCAATTCTCAACAAGCTGTTGAAAACGCCTTATGCAATTTCATCGCCATTCACTCCCCAGGTTTCTTTGCTGCTAGCATAAACAAGCTACCATTAAGATGGCAAAACTGTGTCCATAGTTTACGCGCATACTTTGATTAATTGTGATGCTTCTTGTTTGAGATATAATAAACTATACTTTTGATTTGAAATCGGACATTTCATATTTAATGACCTAAATTGAAGCTCCATAGGCATTTATTGTCTGAATTGAAATCTGAAACACAGACAGTAAATTTTTTTAAATCAAGTAATGAAATATTGATTTTATAAAATTGAGAAATCCTCTTTATTTTTTTTAATTCAAGCAATACATCAAAGTACAAAGAAGAAAGCTACAAATCCCCCAGAGTCCCCACTATGTGGAACTAGCCAACATCAACAGACCCAATGATTCAGCCAGAGAATATAACAATCCAGACACCCTGAAATAATTTCATAAAAATAGAATTGGACTAGACATGCTATCTCTAATAAAACATTTGAAATTTAATAATAGTTTAATTTAACTTGAGGAAAAAAACTGAAATGAATCCACAGGATTTTTCCAAACCATCCACAAACTGTTTTCTTCACCACAAGCAATATTACTGAGCTTTTAAAAGTGATTCAAACTCCCAGGCAAATGATTCACATTTGGCAGAGTAGTTAACAACTTCAATTATTGTATAACTTTGAGATTGGTTAGGGAGTTCCCAAGAGGACAGAAAAGTTTTAACCAGAAACAAAATGTATTGAGTCAAGCAATAGGGAGTTCAAAAACAATTATTATTAAGAGTCTGTTTTTTTAACTTCACAAAATTGGTTTTCATTACTTTCGCTCTTGGTTCAATAAAAAGGCTTTTAAATTGGATTTTTTTAGAATTTAATAAGCTCCTTAAATGACGCAAATATTTCTTAAATCCTGAAATAAGCTTTCTACTGCATTCAGATGTGCTCATCCAAAAAGTTTTATTCCAACCAATGGAATGTAACAAATGCACATAATTGAAGGATAACTTAGTGGGCACCTTACAGAATACAATATAGGAGAACCACTGCCCCTGCTTTTTAGGAACTTTCAATCTAATAGAAACCTGTTCATTCATCCCTTAAATATCTTCTCACAAAAGATGACAATATGCCTGACACTACACAATGCACAGTGATTGTGATGTTTACATCACACCAAGGGTGAATGGGGAATGGAGAGTTACGAGGTCACGTTGAAATGATACAGTCATGGAGCTCATCAAACATCTTGTCTGTGAAGCCTCTGTCATTATCCCCCCATAGTCTTCTCCCTTCAAAAGAATTAGCTGATCTGTCCTCTCTCTTCCCTTAACACCATGTGCATGAGTAGATTGTAGCATACTCTATATTACCCAACTCTCTTCCCTAGGGAACTGTGGGTATCTGGAGGGCAAGGCTAAGCTTTGGACACCTTTGCGCTGATAACCTAGAGCAATGTCTTGCATTAAATATTGGATGGATGAAAGAAAGAATAAATGAATGGATGGATGGATGAATGAATGCAGTTGGTATTAGAGAATGGCCTTAAAGCATGGGTGGACTTCCAATAAGTGGAGATGGTGAAAAGAACATACCAGACAAAAGGAAAAACATAAGAAAAAGCCCCAAACTCATTCGGGAATAGAAAGGTAGAACAGTTGGGCTGGAGTTGGGGATGGGATAAGGCTGAGGATGGGATAAGGCTGAGAATGTGATGAGTTGGCACCAGACTAAGGAGAAGCTTATAAGTGAAGCTAAGGAGTAGGATGGTAGGATTAAGGAAATTTCTGAGGAAGGTCTTCCAGGCACTGCCACAACTTGTGTCCTCCACAGTGGGGCAACTCAGTTCCCATAGACTTCAGGCTAGAGTTTTCTCTGTTGTTGATGATAATAAAAGCTCACACCATTTATTTATTTTTAACAAAAGAGACGTAATCTATAGGATGGTAGAAGAAGGTAAAATGAGAAAGGTGAACAGATTGGAAAATTATTACAATAGAACAAATGAGAAATAGGAAGGATTTGAAGTGAATATGAAAAACCAACAAACAAAAAGATTATTAAAAATAATCTCCACATGTAGGCAACAGATTGAATATAGAAAATGAAGGAGAAAGACCCAAAGATAACTAAGCTTTGATGTCTGAAGACAGCATCAATGGTAGCATTAATAATAGAGACAGAAAAGCCATAATGAATACTAATCTGGGGTCAGTGTTTGTTCAGTTGGTCTCACAACTTCAGAGTAAATAATGGTTTCTGTTTTAAATAAACTGATTTTGAGATCCCTTTGAGGCATTCACAAGAAACCAGCCAATCTTCAGTTCTTTCAGATTCAGCACTGTCCTGCAATTCATTTTCAGACCCTGAACCAAAGAGTCCTGCTTTGTAGGTGCTTTCTAGAAAGAATGATGGAGCAGTTAAGAGCCTAGACCCTGGAGCCAGGCTGTCTGAGTTTCAATCCCAGCCTCTCCCCTCATGGGCTGGGTGATCGTGAACTGCTTACTTAACCTCTCTGTGCCTCAGTTTTCTCATCTTCAAATGGGGATAATAATGCTACCTATGTAATTTGAGGAGGATTAGATTAAATAGTAAATGCTTAGTCATTGTTAACTGTCTTATTTTCTGAGGGAAGGAATAGAGATAAAAGAGGGTCAAGGATAGAATATGAGTGAATTAACACATTTTAGGGGGCTAGAGGTGGAAGGAAAGCCAGAGAAGAAAGTAGAGAAGAGGCAGAAAGAAGAACTGGAAGGTGGATAATAGTGCGGGGTCTTAGGAAGCAAGGAACGAGAGACTCTCAAGAAACAGGAAGGCAGAAGCTTCAAATACTGTGAGAGTTGAAGGCAAAGAGGCCACTGTATTTGGTAAGTAGGAGGTCCTTGCTGAGACCAGAGCCACTGGCTGATGTTTGCTTTGAAGCAGTATAAATGTTATCCCTTTGCTGCTTCCTCTGTGATCATGTTTGGTCAGTTTCTAAAAAGATGAAATATGATGTAATGAGATATTGTCTGGCTCCATAGCAAGTTAGAACAGTGATGCTCAACTTCAGATTTTCAGTATACCAGGACTTGTACTTGCATACAGTAATAATAACACAAACTTTCAGTGATGACAATTAAGAAAAATCAAGAATAATATAGTGCTTTGCTTCACACCTTTCAAAAAATGTTCAAGATCACTCAATTATATCTCAGAGTACCACAATTAATAAAAGGTCTCTCGAACATAAATGTATTTGATCTACGAATTAAGGAGATGCCTAGGGATGCATTTATTATTATGTGTTGATGGAGTTCAGAACACACTATCCCAAAATATGGCACCTTGGCATATTGAATATTTTAAACTGAAGGAATTTGAGGAACAACAGGTGCAAGAAGGACTCTCTGTTCTCTCCCCTGAAACAAGTCAGAAGACCCTCATGTGAGAGGTGCCTTCCCTACACCTGGAGGAAATAAAGGAGCATCTTTATCTCCAAAAATGGAGGGACACTGAGAGGAATCCAAAGGAACAGACCTTGCTAAGTCTCCCCCAGTTTACTACCCTTAGCTCACACTCCCTTACCTATCATGTTTTCCCACAAGTCTCCACTCTTCATCAAACCTAGTATAAAAATGCTCAGGTTTTATCATTTCTTTGGGTCTTTGTTTCCTTATGAAGGCTCCTGTGTCATGTAAAACATTAAATAAATTTGTATGATTTTCTCCTGTTAATCTGTCATTGTCAGTTTAGTTTTCAGACCGGGCCAGAGACCCTAAGAGGGTAGAGGAAGCTTCTCTGCCCCCCCACCCTACAGTAACCAACTCTTTCTGGGTACCAGCTTTGTGTCACACACTAAGGTATGATCTGGGAATTGGTGGATGGTTAGATGTAGTCCTGAACCTCAAAGTTCAGGAGAGAGAGAGAGCTATACAAATAATCTGAATGTAACACGATCAGTATATGGAAGAGACGGGGACAAAATGCAATGTGCAAATTGATAAAGGAAGGATCCACTTAGCCTGGGGGTGTTTAGAAGACTGCACTGAGAAGGTGACATTTGAAATGAATCTTGAAGACCGAGTAGGGATTTGCCAGATGGAAAAGAGAGAAAAGGAAATCTCAGGCATTCCTCTTTTTTAGAAAATGAGTCAGGTTTCTTGACATTGAAACAGAATATTCCCAAAGGGCTGCACATGCCTATAGACTTTTTCATTAAGTCAGTTACGGTATTCTAATACTTTAAGTTTAGACGAAACTGGCTAGCTTATTTTGGGGAAAATTTCAACTTCTAATTATATTTATTTTGTAGAACTATATGTAACAATGAGTTGTTTTTCTTTTTTTAAAGCAGGCTCTGGCTGGATATTTGTAGCACATCCAAGAGGAAGATATGTTGGGAGAGGTCTGAGAATATTAAGTAAGAATAATTTTCAAATAAGGTCATAAAAGCATCCAAATCTGGTGTTTGGGGGGTGGATTTCAGGATCCCCAAGACCACCCCCAGGTTCCATGATTCACTAGGAAAACTTACAGGACTCAGCATACAGTTGTACTCATGGCTAAGGCTTATTACAGTGAAAGGACACAAAGCAAAATCAGCAAAGGGAAAAGGTACAAGGGGCAACGTCTGGAGGAAAACAGACACAAGCTTCCAGGAGTCTTCACCCAGTGGAATCGCACAGGATGCTCTTAATTCTTCCGGCAATGAGTTGTGACAACATTTATGCAATGTTGTCTACCAGGGCAGCTCATTAAAGACTCAGCACCCAGGGCTTTAACTAGGGGCTGGTCACATATGCACCTTCTGCCTAGCATGTACTCAAATTCCAGCCTCCCAGAAGGAAAGCAGGTGTTCAGCATAAACCACATTGTTTGCACAAATAGTTCAGGCACAATGAAAAATGGTGAAAACCCTCCTGAAATTCAAGTTTCCAGATGCCAGCCAAGGGCCAATGTTGTAAGCAGGCCTTTCTAAGGCTAGGCAGTTAGGCCTGCTATATTAACTCTTTTCTGCACTGGGGGCAGTATTTATCTCATGAGTATTTTTTTCTCTCCTCGTGGGTTGCATCATTATTCCAAGCTCTTAATACCTAAAGCAAAGGCTTATCAGGAGAATAAATCAACTCATATTTGGGTTTTGCGGGTATGTGTGTATATGCTTAAAATAGTCATCATAACTGAAACAGCCTAAACATTTTGAATTGCAGGTGTCTATCTGGAGTCTTTCCTTTATAGCTAATACATTTTTGAAATCCTTACCCAGATGTATAATTACAAGAAAGTGTTGTGGCCTACTGTCAATGTTCTATTTTAAAATCATTCCCCAGCCATTAGAATTTGCTTCAGCTGCTCTTAACATCAATTTTCTATATGCAGGAACTTAGTGAAAGAACAAAAAACGCACCTCTGAGCAACATTTCTTCTTCACTTCAGTCACATTTTTTTTAAGGTCCACACTTCATCTGTTTTGTGTGGAACAGTGACTCCATTTTTAGTACTGAGTTTGCGTATGGGTCTTATTTTTTACCTCTTTCTTTGTTTGCTGTGTGGCTGATGTGTTTGTAACACACAATACTATATAAACTTCCAAGGCAAGAACTTTTTGAAATCAATGATAATCACATTTTATTCAAATAAGACTCTGACTTCCTGAGAATTCTATATCGTCTAGTGCCCAAATCTTACAGATCAATTACCTTCAATTTTTACTCCTAGGAGATTATTTCAAATAATGATGCACCTGCATATGCTCTTCTTCAATCCTTATTCACCCCTTCAAAATTTATTTCAATTGACTATGTATTTAATTTTTATTTACCCATGACTAAGCATTTATTTAATATCTATCATGCACCTTCTGGATATTGGGTATACAAATAATAAAGAAAACAAGATCACCATCCTCAAGGAGGTAAAAGTCTAATAGGAAAATTAAACAGGTTAACAAAAGGCAAATATTTATAAAATACCAGGTATATAGAATATGACATTAAGTAGAGGAGATAGAGCTCAGGTGGGTCAGAAGAGGTTTCAGATCTATGAATTTAGTTTTGAAAGATAAGTAGGGATTCATCAGAGAAACCTCAATATTCTACATATACAATGACCCAAGGAATGAAAACAAATGGAGTGTTCAAGGAATTGACAGTTGCTTAGCTTGCCAAAGGGTGGGGCAAGTGGCAGGAGATAAAACTGAAAAGATTGTCAGAGGTCAGATCATGAAGGGACTTAGAAACTCCACCTGGAAATTTCAATATTGTCCTATAGGCAATGTTTAATCTTTGAAGAATTTTAAGCAAGAAAGAGATGTGATGAGGTTTATGTTAGGGAAAAATATCTTTTAGGACAGATCAAAGGTGGTTGGAATGGAATACATTGAGCCCATTTGGGAAGATGTTGGCTAAACCTAGTGGGAATTATAAGGGTCTGATCTAAGGACAGAATTACTTATTCCTAATTCAAGTCCACATTTTAAACGATATTCAAAACAGATTGTGATTGGCTTTGGTAAAATCTGTAAAATTTGGGGCTCTCTTGAGGATTATATTGGTAAATCATGCACATTGTCTAACAGTGGCCTGTCACAGGATAGGGGCTTTGCTTCCCTTTCTCCTCCCCTCATAAAACATCTGTAACTCCCCTCATAAAACATCTGTAACTCCCCTCATAAAACATCTGTAACCTCTCATTCATTTGCTACATGATGCTAGTGGCAGAAGTGTGGGTGTGGGTGTGAATCAGAGGAGCTGGTGCTGGCGTAGACACCCAAAGAGGCCATGATGGAGAAGAGACAGAGGACCAGGTGAGGCAAAGAAAACTTGTTGGGCATTTACTTTTTTTTCAATCATTTTTTTTCACTGGACAAAAAAGAAAAAAAATCACAAAATGCTAACTATAAAAAAAGTTTAAATGTCAAAGTCCACTTTAAAAATGGAAAGTCCTACCCTATTCTACTCTCATCTTCTAAGTAACCAATGTTAAAAATTTGTGTATCTCTTTCCAGAATTTTTTATGCACTTAAACATGTATACATGTTTGTTTTATTTTACAAAATCATCACATTTTATATATTGTTTTGCAACTTGCTTTTTCCACCCAACTATATACCTGGGGGATCCCTCCATGTTAGTGCTTGTACACTAACTTTATGCTTTATAGGTTGGCCTTGTTCTTTCTAACCAAGGCTCAGAATCTCCTAGTATGGCTGAACCATACATTTAACCAGTCCCCTACTGATGGACTTAAAGGTTATTATTATCATTGTCATTGTTGTTCAGAATGCTATAATTCTCATCCTTGTGCATTTGTTTTTGAATGAATGCACAAGTATTTCTGCATAATAAATCCCTACAATAAAATCAAGAGTGTGTATTTTAAACTTTCATAAGTAACATTGGGTATTTCTTTTGCCCAGTGATTCCAATTAGGTGAGGGAGAGTTGCCTCTCTGTGTTGCCTAGGAAACTTGTCAAAACCATTCATACCCATTCCTCCTCAGGCCATTCTGACATGCTCACCCCCATCAGACCCTAGGGGGTAGGGAGAGGGAGAAGGTGATGTGTGTAGTTCCCTGGGTGATTTTGTTCCATGTCTTCCTCTCTTAGGGACCATTGCTGTGCTCTTCTAATTAGGAGATTGATGCTCTGAGTTAATTCACTTCCCACTGGAGAGAGTTAGGTTGGCCACAAACCCTGTGAGAGAAAACATTACTTTAATATTTACAGGCCCTGTATTCTTCAAGAAGCAATTCTTTTTTCCCCAGAGTCAACACTGTTTATCAAACACCTCTTGGTTCAAAAGACTAGCATGGACACAGGTCAGCAATAGTTCACAGAGCTGGAGGGAGACCAGAAGGTTTTCTACTTCATCTCCAGGCCTCCAGTCAAAACCATATTTAAACTACCTTAGCAGGGTCAGGACAAGGGCCTCCTTGCCTCACCTTCAACCCATACTCCAAACAACTTTCCTGAAAATTCAATAATAATATCAATTTGAAAAACAAACAAACTATCAATCGAAAACAACCCAAACTCTGTAAAGTAATTTAAAGACATTTATTCTGAGCCAAATATGTGAGACCATGGCCCGGAGAGCCACACTGAAGAAGCATTGAGCAAGTGGTCCCGCTGTGGTTGGCTTACGGTTTGGTTTTATACATTTCAGGGAGACAGAAATTACATGTAAAATCATAAATCAGTACATGGAAGGCATACATTGATTTGGCGTGATAAGGCAGGATATTTCAAAGCCGGCCATTACAGGTTATAGGTGGGTTTAAAGATTCTTTGATTTGCAATTGGTTAAAGGAATGAAGCTTTGTCTAAAGGCTTGGAATGTTTTAAGTTAAGATAAGGAAGTCTGTTAATCAGAGAGAATCCACCAGACATATACCTAGACTCAAGTGATCTGTTAAGTAAATTGATGACCTGCAGGTATGGTTTAAGCCTTTATCTTACATGGCCTTAGGCCCGTTACTGATTTTGTATTTTACTTCTACAAAGAATAACTCCAAAAGGGACAGGGCATAACTAGGCATGTCTGACCTCCCTTCTGCTCATGGCCAATTCAGCTTTAACGTTTTTTTTTTTTTTTTTTTTTTTTGGGGGGGGGATCCCTTTGGCCAAGAGGGGATCCATTCAATTAGCTGGGGAGGCTTAAGATTTTTTAGTTCACAAAACAAAAAAGGTAATAGGCAAAACAGTATGGTTGTTCTCAACAAGATAGAAACTTAGAATTGGACATAAAAGGCAAAATGACTGTTAACCCCTTTAACAACTTTCAAGTGAACAATTTAATCTTTCTGTAACTTTCCTGAAAAAATTTAACCTCACTTTACTAGAGCACAAAGGCTCAAGATTTAAAGGAAAGGACTAAACTTTAGAAAATGGGATTAATTATCTAAGAGAGAAAAAAGAAAGGTGGGGAGTTTTTTAAAAATAGCTTCCAGGCACAGGAAACACAATGGTGTGGAGGATGATCAATAGCTGCTCTCATCACGGATGAGTCCCTTAGACATAGATTTGAACTACACAGGAAAGCAGATTTACAAATTTCTTAAAGCAAACCTTCATTATAGTTAAAGCACTTAGATGCATTCAGAAGCAAGACAGATTATATTTTCCTTTTATAATGAGAATCTACATTAAAATTGTACTAAGTCATACCCAATGCATCAGCCTCCTTTACTTCCAAGGTAGATGTTAAGAAAGGGTCGGGCAGGTGGGAGGCAGGAGGAGGAGGTGGGTATATACGTACATAATGAGTGCGATGGGCACTGTCTGGGGGATGGACGCGCTTGAAGCTCTGACTTGGCGAGGGTGGGGGGCATGGGCAATATACATAACCTAAACATTTGTACCCCCATAATATGCTGAAATTAAAAGAAAAGAAAAAATAAAGAAATGGTTGGTTTTATATGACTCCTCTCCTTCCCGGATGATTCACTCCAAAGTGACTTGGAGTAGAATCAAGACTTCCTCCCATGACCCATGAGCCCCACCTCTTATGGCTTCTGTTTCTCCAAATGGCCTCCATCCCCTCCACCAATGTGCCAAACTGCCTCCTACCTGACAATCTCTGCCTTTGCTATTTCCTTGGCCCCAAACTCTCATTCCCTTTTTCTAATTTGGTTTCACTTAAATGTCCCTTTCTCGGTGAGGTAGCTCTTTGTAATGTTGTTAATGAACCCATAAAGGGGAGTTCTCTCTGTTGCTCACCACTCAGAAAGCCAATTACTAAGACAGCAGGGATTACCAAGGAACAAAGGAGATGTACTGCAGAGAATACATCAATGGGGAGTGGGGAGGAATGGACTGTCTAAAATCCACCTCCCCAATCTACAGGATGAGGGGCATTTCTGGAGGTGCAAAGAATAATGCATGAAGAGAGTCAGCATCATTACGTGTTTGGGGCAGAGTGCAGGGCATGCAAGCACAGTGAGAAATCATGCTGGTACATACATCACATGATAAAAAAATGGTGGATAAGCCCCTCCCAGGGTGGGGATTTTAGTAGTATAATGAGCTAGGGGTTAATATTGGTCGTTCTTTCAGCCTTGTGTGCAGGTGGGATGCAGGGAGTAGGTTGCTCAGTGGGCCCTTGGGCACAATCTGTGGTGGGGTGTAGCTAATCTTGTCTTCTCTGGACAAACAGGTGGTATGTAGTTATCTTGTGGCTGAAAGGAGGTTCTGCCATTTCTGGGAAAAAAACTCAAAAGGGAATGTATCAGTGCAACAGAAAGTTACAAAGTTCTGGTCAGTAATCTTACTGGCCTGGGAATTGAAACATAAGAGAATCATAAAAAGACATTTTTGCTTGTGGAGCTGCTTACACTCTGACCACCACTCCCATGCAATCCCTGTCTAACATGTTATACTGTTTCATTTGCTTCGCAATCTTTGCTACAGTTTGAATGTGTCCCCCAAAAGTTTATGTTGGAAACTGAATTGCCACTCTAACAGTATTAAGAAGTGGGACCTTTAGGATGTGATTAGGCCATAAGGGCCCCAACTCCCACTCCCAGGAATTAATGCAGTCATGGCAGGAGTGGGTTAGTTATTGTTAACTAAAATAAAATATTAAGCTCTCCCTAACTGACTGAATGGACCCCCTCTTGGCCAAGGGGACACCAGAAATACTATGAAAAGGGAGGTCAGATATACCCCAACACGCCCCCCTCCCTTCTTGGAGATATCCTTTGTAGCTCATTACAGACTTAAGACTCTGCAAAACAGAGCTTAAACCACATCTGCAGGTCCTCACTGGAGTCTGGGTATATGGCAGGTGGCTTGTCTCTGATTAGCAGACATCCTTAACTTAAAACTTTCTAAGCCTTTAGAGAAAGCTTCATTTCTTTAATCAATTACAAATCAAAGAGTCTTCAAACCCACCTATAACCTGTAAGCGCCCCCTACTTTGAGATATCCCACCTTTTCAGGCCAAACCAATGTACTCCTTCCATGTATTGATTTATGACTTTACATGTAATTCCTGTCTCCCTGAAATGTATAAAATCAAACTGTAACCCAACCACAGCAAGTCCACTTGCCCAAGGCTTCTTGGGCTGGCTCCAGGCAGTGGTCCTAAAACTTGGCTCAAAATAAACCTCTTTAAACTATTTTACAGAGTTTGGCTTCGTTTCTGTTGATATTATTGTGAAAGTGGGCTCCTGATAAAAGGATAAGTAGATAAGTTCAGACTCATTTCTCTCTCTCTCTGTGTCTCACACACACACAAACACAAACACACACACAGCACCACCACCATCACATTACTTTTAAGATGCAGCATATTCTAAATCTCCAAGAAATGTTTTCTTCTTTAATACTTAATTGCATTAATTTGCAAGCTTCTTTCTCCCAAAATAGAATTACTGCTTTTCATTATTATGCAAAATGGTAATAATAGCACTTAGTTATTTTCCTTAGGCCACCAACTTCCTCCTCCATTCATATGTTGCACCCCAGGGAGACAAAGGGCAAAGAAATTGGGCCTCCCACCCTGTTTTTAAGCCCTCAGAGGCTCTTCCCGGCTGCTTTCTTGATTACAGAAGGAGAAGGACTTAGTCAAAACTATTTCAAGCAGTTGGAAATATTCATTTACCTTCTTAGCCTTTGACCCTATTCTTAGTCTAGTGGGAAGGAAAAGGATGATTTTATTCCAGTTATATCTGCAGACACATTATAGGATCCATTCAATAAAGACATATTATATTGTGTTTTGACCATATGTTAGACACTAATCTAGGCACTGGGGATACAGCAGTGAACAAAATAGAAATTTGTGTTTACATTATGGTGGGAGGAAGACAATTAACCAGGGGAATAGGACATGTAGTTGCTTATAATTTTTTTTTTTTTTTGCAATTTTAAAAAGTGTGAACTAAAATAAAATCTTAAGGCTCACCCCTCACCGGCTGACTGAATGTAGCCCCTCGTGGCCTAAGGAATATCCTAAAATTAAAGTTCCTGCCAGGAGGAAGGAGGTCACACATGCCCCTCATGCCCCCCTCCCTTCTTGGGGACATTCTTTGTAACTCATTAACAGGCCTAAGGGTATGTAAGACAAACCTGGAGGTCCTCACTTTACACAACAAATCTATGTCCAGGTGGCTAATCTCTGATAACAGCTCCTTATGTTAAAACATTCCAAGCCTTTAGACAAAGCTTCATGTCTTTAGCAAATTATAAGTCAAAGACTCTTTTAACCCACCTATAACCTATAAGCCCTCTCCCCTCCTTCAAGATGACCCACCTTTTAGCACCAAACCAATGTATGTCTCCCACATATTGATTTATGACTTTACTTGTAACCCCCTTCTCCCTGAAATGTATAAAACCAAATTATAACCCAACCACTGTGAGTCCACCTGCTCAAGACTTCTTGGGCATAGCTCCAGATCATGGTCCTCAAATTTGGCTCAGAGTAAATCTCTCTAAAATTATTTTACAGAGTTTGGCCTTTTTTTTTCCATTAACAAGTTGTTGATTAAGTAACTGATAGGATAAAAATGGGACTGAAAATTATAGAGGTAACAACTGCAGGAAGCAGCTGCCACTCCTAGGGCCAAAGAAACGAAGGGAAGAGGTTGGAAATATTAAAACAACCAAACAAGAGATGATGCTGATAAGGGAAATCCCCATCTATTACTTGGCGCATCATGCACCTGAGACCCCCACCCCTCACAGAAGACCCACATCAGCATAATACTAACCTGTTATCTGGCCCATCAATTAGTCTATTGCCTGACATCAGCATAACACTAAACCTATTGCCTGGAGCATCAACATAGTATTAACCTATTACTTGACACATCAACTAACCTAAGCCTAATATACTACCCCTTGGACCACCCCAACTTAATAAAAGTGGGAAAAATCAGGTAGATGGTGCTCAGAATTTGGTGATGAGGCCGCTCTGAGCACGCCTGCGAATAAACTTTGATGTGCCGCTAGGTATGTCCTCGGGACCACCCGCTGTAACACTTGCTGTAACAATGGTGGCATTGGGTTTGTGAATGGTGAAATTCTGGATATTTTTTGAACATAGAACCAATAGGATTTGCTGAGTATTAGAGGAGAGAAAGAGAGGGGTCAAGGATGAAATCAAGGTTTGGAGCATAAGGAAAAGGATACAGTTGCCAATAACTGAGACGGGGAAATTCAAGAGAAGTAGAAATGGGAATGGTGATGGGGTGAGGAACTCAGTTATGGCCACTTGAGCATTTAAAATGCCTATTAGACATCTAAAGTGGGGATGTCAAGTACCAAGAGATCAGGAGATCAGGAAAGTAGTCTGACCTGAAGATATGATTTTAGCAGACACCAGTTTGTGGTGGTATTTAAAGCAGTGGTATAGCCGACCTCACAGTTCTTGGACCCCTGAGTCCATAGAAATTGGCATGCAACCAGAAAAGGAATTCATACAGGCAAGGCTTTGGGGTGGGGGCTTTTGCTGGAACGAAAGGGAGACAGTGCTGGCTAAGGAGCAACCAGATTGCCTCTCTGAACACAGAACTGGGGAACTTTTAAAAAGGATAGAGAGAGAAAGTTTGATGCCAGCATTGAAATCATAGCATGTAGAGGCAGAATTTTGTTGGCAGCTGTCCATTCAGGGATCATGTTTCTTCATATATCATATATCTCATTAGCATGTTAAATCTCCATCCTTGGGCATGATTTTTAGCATTAAAATGAGGCAAAATGTTATGTGTGGTCAACCTTGGGCTTCATCTTGGTAGTAACCAGTTTGTGCTTCCTTTGACTGGGGCTGGCAGACCCCTACTCCATTGGTTGTCACCTCCCATTAAAGAAAGCAGAACTGCCTTCTACTGAAGCTGGGTGTTAATTATTTCCAAAGCTTTTGTTCAGTATTGTAAGTAGACATAAGCTTTGGCTTAAGGATCAAGCAGGTAGCCAAAATCCACCTCTTATACTATCTTAATGGGGACTGTAGTGAACCAAAATTGCATTAATGCAATGATCTGACCAGGAACACCTATATTTGCTCCGTGATATTTCTTACAAAATGATGTCTAAGAGCTGAGCAAAAGAAAGACTTGAGCAAACATCACAAATATTCCAAGGTTCGGGCTAGAACTTACAGGAAGAGGCTCTGTCAGGGTGTTCCACCAAAACCCACCTGTTTCGCTTATCCCGCTCCTAAGTTGAGCAGCTACTAATACTCACAGCTGATGAGGTGATTTGGGGTCACACTTCTGATTGGCTGACTACTACGTAAATGAAGTAACTTTTGGGACATACTTCTGATTGGCTGACTACTATGTAAATGAGGTGACTTTTGTGAAAACTTGCCATTGGCTAACTGTAACCCCCAAAAAGGTATAAAACTAACAGAAAACGAAAAAGGGGCGCTCAGAGTTTGGTGGCAGATATGCCTCTCAGAGCCCGCCGGCGAAATAAAGCTGACTTTCCAACTCTCCGTGTATGCCGCTGGGGTTTTTCTTCAGCCAAGAGCTGTTCACACCTGTTGGAACAGCTCAGCCACAGAAAGTACACAGGGCCTCTATCTCTTGCCATCCCATGAAGCAGTGTATTTGGGTTGGACACTGCTAAACACATCATGAACTATGCTCCAGAGGAAGGCCCCCGCCCTCCTGCTACTCTCCCAGAAAACACCTGACCAAGTATGTGACTTTGGCACCCCTATGGTTATTAAGAGGGACCTTCCTAACAGAGACAGCATCCTACAGCTGGACACCAGCTGACCAGGGAAGTTATTAATACATGCCAGTGTGACATAGCCTTCCTTTGCTAGGTAGGGGAGCCACTGCTCCAGCTAGCTCTGACAACTTCCAGCAGACAATTGTCCTATTTGTCTCTCCTCACCAACACATACTTGAACTCTGTCAATGACAGGGAACTACCTAATTCCATATTTAAGGGGTATTGATTACTACCAAACTATTCTTATACTTAATAAAATTCTATACTTCTGGGACCTTTATCTAATGGCTCTGGTTCTAGCCCTTGGAGTCAGGTTGAACAAGCCTAAGCCCCCTAAATATGCCAGCCCTTCACATACTAGAAGAAAGACACATGACCTCAAGTCTTCTCACCTTCATGTTAAACATCTGCAGTCCTTTCAGCTATTCCCCACATGATAGTTTTGTTTCCACTCTCTAATCATGCTCTTTCCTCTCTAAGTACAGTCCAGTTTGTCAAAACATTTCTTATTTTCCTTTTTAGTGAAAAATTTCAAACACATAGCAAAGTTGAAAAAATTTTGCAGTGAGCATCTGTATACCCACCATTCAGATTCTACCATCAACATTTAGCTGTACTTACTTCATCTATTTATCCACTCCTCTATCAATCTATTGCTCCATCTTATTTTTGGTCTTTTCAATTGTAAAATTCATATAACATGAAACTTACCATCTTAACCCTTTTAAGTGTACAATTAATAGTTGTTGGGAACTGAGGCCTTTGAAGTTCTTAACCTGGAAATACCCTGAGCAGAAAATACCCTGAGTTGCCAAAAAGTGCTTAACGACCCGTTCCAGGAAAAAACTGCAAGATATTCCAGGCTTGCTGCCTGAGGCTGTTTGTAATTGATCAACCCTAACCCACCCCCACCCCTTCCTACTTCATTGTTTCTGTATGCTTATAAAACCAACAAAGGATCTAAGTAAAGCAGACCTTGACAACTCTTTGCTTGGTCTCGTTCCTTTCTCTCGCCCATCTCTTTCAGGCAAGGTCCCCCTTGACCCCCGCGAGTAACAGAAGGTCCCGCGGGCCGGGACAAATAGTGTTAAGTATATTCACTTTGTTGTGCAATCGATCTCCACAACATTTTCATCTTGCAAAATTGTACCCATTGAACAAGTCCCCTTTTTCTCCTCCCCTCAGCCTTGGTAACCACTTTATGTTTCTGTGAATTTTACTACTTTCGTTACCTCATAAAAATGGAATCATACAATATTTGTCTTTTTGTGATTGGCTTATTTATTCTTCTTAGCATACTATCCTCAAGGTTCATCCGCGTTGTAGCATGCAACAGAATTTCCTTCATTTTTAAGGTTGAATAATATTCCATTGTGTATGTGTGTATGTGTGTGTGTGTGTGTGTGTGTGTGTATTCATCCATCAGTGGACATTTGTGTTTCTTCCATTTCTTGGTTGTGAATAATGCTGCTATGGACATGCAGGATGCTATGGAGCATGCAAATATCTCTTTGAGATCTTGTTTTCAGTTGTTTTGAATATATGTCCAAACCTGAAATTGCTCTATCACATGGTAATTCTATTTCTAATTTTTTCAGGAGCTGCCATACTGTTTCCACAGTGGCTACACCATTTTACATTGCCATCAACAGTGCACAGGGGTTTTGATTTTTCCACAACCTCACCAACACCTGTTATTTTCTGTTTTTTTTTTTTAAATAGCAACTATCCTAATGAGTGTCAAGTTCCATCTTATTTTTTGATACATTTCAAAGTAAATTGCAGACTTCCCCATAAATACTTCAGCTTCCATATCATTTGCTAGAGTTTAATGTCTATTTATAGTTTTTTTATATAAAGCTTATGATGAAGTGCACAAAACTTCAGTGTACATTCATTGAGTTTTGACAATTGCATACAGCTGTGTAACCCCAAGATATAGATCTAGATATCTATATAGAAGAGAAAGTTTCTTTATACCATTCCCCAGTTAGTCTCCACCCCGTAACCCCACTCCCAGGAGAAACCACTGCTCTGATTTTCTTCCATCATAGATTAGTTGTGCCTATTCTAGAACTTCATTTAAATGTAATCATACATTCTGTACTTATAGCAGCTGTAAGAAAGAAGGTGCCCCTCAGACATCCAATTCCTGGGAGAGTGAACAACTAAGAGCCTCAGCTACTGGCTTCCAAAATCCCTCACATTTGAAGAGCCTCCCACTGGCTGCTCCTAGTCAATGACTAAACAGGGTGCAGCACTAGGGCAGGCGGGTTCTAGCCAGAAACAGAACTCCTCTGACAGCTGGCTTTAGTTTGGGGACAACTTGAGGCCTTCCTGAACTTTCCACATCTAGTATGCTGCCACCCATCCTCTCTCCTTCACTAGAGGTCACACTGGCAACACAGCCTTTCCGCTTTCCCAGCCTTTCCCAGCTCCCTCCCTATTTCTCTCATGGTCATTTCCCTTGATAAAACTCTTACCCATTTAATGTTGCCTTGGTGTCTGATTCTTAGAGCATCTGTGATAGGGCAGTATTCTTTTGTGTAAGATTTCCTTCAGACAGCATATTTTTGTCAAAATATGTCTTCATTTGTTTTGTCAGAATTAAACACCACACTTCTATGGTGACATCACAATTCTCTTGAGACACCTCAGGTCAAGTCTGCATTTTCAGTAGCCCATAACTGACCCAAGGAATGCCCTTTACACTAAATTACTTCAATCATTCTCATGCATACTGCTGCTCAGCCTCATCTCCCCCATCCTTCATCTGTGCTGTTGGGTTATGGACACAAGTAAAGAGTATGACAGGTAAGCCTGGCAACTTTTCTTCCTTAATAAAACAGTGAGAGAAGTGGTATGTGTGCACAGAGATGTTTATCCCCATTTGTTTAGATACACAAATATGCACAATAGTGCCAAGGTTAAGAACATTGGCTCTGGATCCAGACTGCCTGACCCAAGTCCCTACTCTACTATGAGAATACAGTTGGCCCTCCTCATCCAAATGTTCCACAGATGGAAAATATCTTTTTCAAAAAATAATAAGTAATAATAAAAATAATATAAATTTTTAAAATATAGTATAACAACTATTTATATAGCATTCACATTGTATTAGGTATTATAAGTAATCTAGAGATGATTTAAAGTATACGGGAGAATGTGTGTAGATTATATGTGTCATTTTATATAAGGGACTTGAACATTCACAGGTTTTGGTATCCACAGGGTTCCTGGAACCTATCTCCCCAATACCAAGGGTTAACTGCATACCAGATAAGAATGCGTTAGGCTGCAAGTTATAGAAAAGCAAATCAGCAATGTTTTAAACAAAATAGGGGTTCATTTTTCTCACATTATATAAAGTCTAAAAATAGGTAGTTCCTGGCATTGGTTTGCAGGCTTAACAATGTCATGTCTGGCATCTCTGCAATTCCCTTGGGCTTTCCCTTCTGCTTGTAAGATGGTGAGATGGCTGCATCATCTTAAATCATCTTTTTCATTTTCAAGACTACAAGAAATGTAAAGTCTTTGCTAGAAGCTCCCAGCAGACTTCTGTGTATGCCTCATTGGCCTCTCCTAGATGGAAAAAAAGCCTGGGAAAGAAAGAATTGGACTTTTCTAGTCTAATGGTGGGGGTGGACAAAGGAGAAAGGATAGAGAATGGTTGTGGAGTTTGGTAAACAATATAGATGCTGTAGCTGTTTACCACCTACACAATCTTGGACAAGTTACTTACCTCTCTCACCTCAGTTTGCTTATCAATAATGGGATAATAATAATATTTACTTTATAAACCTTGCTGTGAGGATTAAGCCAGTTATTATATATGAAGTGTGTAGAATAATTCCTGGAACATAATAAGTCTTTAATTATGGTAGATACTATTTATCATGAGGAAAATCCCATGTCTATCAAAGGAGGATTGATTATGTAAATTCATCTAACTGGAATACTATGCAGCTATTAAGGTGCCGATTGACCATGATTGGTCACATATTGTTCAGTAAATATAACAAGCTATGGGACAATACATAAAGCACGGTCCCTGTTATATAAAATTGTACACATGAGGTGAACATAGTGTAACATGGCTTAAGGAAATGGAAGTTCATTTTTCTTACATTACACGAAGTCTGAAAACAGGCAGCTCTTGGCATTGGTTTGAAAGCTTAACAATGTCAAGTCTGGCATCTCTTCAATTCCCTTGGCCCTACCCTTATGCTTGCAAGATGGTGAGAAACATCAGTTTTCATGGATCAGAGACCTTCTAGGGCCTCAACTATGTTCTGCTTATGTGAACCTCATGTAGTTTTCAGATCAAAAATTGACTTTGTTCCCTAAGGAAATGCCTTACTGAATACTTTTCCTAAATGTCCCAGAAGAATTTAAGAAATCATCAGGATTCTTAGTTTACAATTGAATAATTTAGTCCTAGAGAGTGTTTGACTCAGTGAATATGTTCTATTTGATTAAGAATTTAGATTTTTATTAGGGAGAAAATCAGTTATTTAAGTGGAATACCGTAACTTCTCTTTTTGATAAGTCACAATGTAATCCATAGAGAATGCCACATTTAGATTTGAATATTCAAATACTAGTATCTTCAGATTTTTTTTTTCAAACAGTCCAAGAAATGTAGGAGCAGTTTGTTTTTTCTGGAAGTGTACTTATGTCTGTCTTTCAAAGACATAGACATCTGTCTATTCAAAAGTTCTGATGGCTTCAGGCAGACCCTCTCATCCTGTCATTAAGTCCTGTTACTTCTTTGGTCACCCAGGGCAAATTTTCTGCTACTATTAAAATAAAAGTATTAACCAAACTAACAGTAATAGCTTATCGACCTCTAAGTTTGAGCTTCAGTGTAAAGGAGCACTACATTTCAAGGGTTCATTTTAAAGTTTCATCCTCTCTGTAAAATATTCAATGTGACTTGGGATATTAAATCCCCTATGGGGTTTGCTGTCGCGCCCGCCTCGCCAGCAAGGAAGACGCGGCAACCGGAGTTCTTCTGACAGTGCTTTAATGGGGTTCCCTTTAGACTTACATGATGCGGAAGACCCAGCCCGGCAGCGCGCAGGCTGCTATATACCCAAGAAGCACAACCCCTAAGCTGGGATAGGCCGCTCAGCTGTCAAGCCACCAAAGCATTAGTCCATAGCAGGACCCTTCGTTTGCATGCTCGCGCCACAGGGCAACCGACAATTGCGCGTGCGCTGAACTTGTTTGCTGCTCTAGGCAAAGCCGGAAACAGGCGCCAACTTGTAATGGCGTTGACACCGCGCCCCACAGTTTGCCTATTGTATAGGCCTCTGAATTACTTGTGTACTCAGAGAAGGGAAAATCAGGAAAACCTTGAAATTAGAATTTAGGTTGGAGTGTATAATTGTACATAAGATTTTAATGACACATGCTAATTGCTGAAAGACCTGGGAGAGCCTTGTAGAGTGTTATGCAACATACAGACTAAAAGGCTGGAACACAGCATCTAGAAGAATCAGCATATCCTGTGTCATATTCTCATCCTCTCCAGTAACTTTCATATATTCTGCTTTTATATCTCCCTTTAGATAGTGAAGGAGCTTAGGAAATTTCACTCCAAAATATGACTGCTTGGTGTAAACAGTATTTTGAATTAAAGGCCCTTCCAGATGAACAAGTTTAGAAGGGGCTTTTCCTCTATCTGCATAAACCAATCAGACCATCAACAAGTGACTTCCCTTCCCCTCCTGGTTATTTCACTATGTTGCAGGAAAGAGGATAAAAAATGCAACCAGATCTGGCCCAAATCATTTTAAATATAATACCTCTCTTTCAAGGTTAATTTGCAGAGTATCATTTACAAATCAATCTATTTCCCCCATTCATTCATCCTCTCTAGCAACCATTTATTGCCCCTAAAACAGAATTACCTATATTCCTCATCTCCTCCCCTCTACAAAGAGGGTATAAAAATATATGGATCCATTGAGATATTGGGTAATTACTCTGTGATTCTCCCCCTGCTCATGATAAATAAACCTCTTTCTCTTATTAATCTGCCTTAATTGTGAGTTGATCTTTCAACAAACTTTTTGGGGAAAGGGGAAATTTCCCCTCACCCCCACAATGGTGAGTACATCACTGGGTGTCTTGGCAATCATGAATCCAAGATAGACTAATCTGGTAAAAAAAAAAAAAAAAAAAAAGTAATGCCATTGTTCCTTCTCTGTACAACACAGTGGCCTTTCTCTTGGCAAGATGGCGCCTGGACTGCCTGCCACTCTCACACAAATGTGGGTGTGGGGGTACTTGAACCCATGCAGAGCCAGGGGATCAGTACCAGTTAAGTGCTAAATACCAAGTTAGCCAGAACCCAGGGCATGGTAGAGGGGTTATGTACCTTACTTGTACATGACCTTATGTACCCCAAGTGTCCATACCTCACTTGGCTTCACCCTTTCTGCTTCAGTGCACACAAACCTGACCTCTACTTCCAGCAGCTTTATTTCTTACACTGAGGATGGCCTCTGGTCACCACCTCCAGCAGGCCAGGGAATTAATGCCCCCCAAACCCAGCAACCTTCAATCAATTATGGACAGGAACAGATGATATGTATATGCATCAGCTTCCTTGCCCCTCAGGAAGGATAACTCATTTTCCAAAGTTCCCCTGCAGCACTGAGTCCCAGTTCCCCATAGTAGCAACTTGCTTAATAATGGACCATTTCTTGGCTGCCTTCCCTTCCCTGTCTCACTTCCCCGATTTCCTACCAGTGTTTCCTAGAATAATGTCCTAAATAAACTATCTGCTTCCAAATCCTTGTCTGAGAATCAACAGAATGAAAAGGCAACCTACAGTTTGGGAAAAAATATCTGTACCATACATCAGATAAGAGATTGATATTTAAGATTTATAAAGAACTCATGCAACTCAATAGGAAGAATATATATGACCCAATTTAAAAATGGGCAAAGGACTTTTGAATGGACATTTCCCCAAGGATGACATAAAAATGGCCAACAGGTACATGAAAATGTGGTCAACATCACTAATCATTAGGGAAATGCAAATCAAAACCACTATGCATCCCACTTCACACCTATTATGATGGCTACTATCAAAAAGAAAAAAGATTAAGTGTTGGTGAGGGTGTAGAGAGAAAGAAACTCCTGTACACTGTTGGTGGGAATGTAGATTTATAACAGGGAATGGCCTGAAAAAGTGTAAAATGTTTTACACATCATCTCTTTAAAATCCCCGCACTCTTTTTGGGAATTAAAACCTGCATCCCTGCTCAAGGCCAGTAAACAGAGGGGAAAGGGAGTGTCCTTTGTTCTTTGTACCATAGGAGATGGTGCAACAGAATTGTCCGCTGTGGCAAATCCATAAAATGTAACCAAAATGTTTGTACCCCCATAATATCCTGAAATTAAAAAAAAGAATTATCCGAGCAGAGTTCACAAGATTATCCTCATCAAAGGTGCTACAGTTAAATAGCAATAGCCCAAAGCTGAAAACTCCCTTTAAAAGCTCTGTATTTCTGTTTATAGTGAGGACAATGGTACTTTAAGATGAGAGTCTGCTGACAAATTAATAAACTTCTCCTTCCTTCTTCTCAAGCCACTTGTCCTTGTTATTCTGATGTGGCCTCAGGGATAAGTACTGAACTTTTGGCAACAGACTGGTACAGCCATTATGGAAAATAATATGGAGGTTCCCAAAGAAATTAAAAATAGAACTACCATATAATCCAGCAATCCCTCTTCTAGGTATATACCCAAAGGAAATGAAATCACCGCCTCATAAAGATATCTGTACTTCCATGTTCATTGCAACATTATTCACAATAGCCAAGATATGGAAACAACCTAGGTTTCCATCAGTGGACAAATGGAGAAAGGCACTGTAGTATATATACATGGTGGAATATCATCCAACCTTAAAAAAAGGAGGAGATCCTGCCATTTGCTACAACATGGGTGGACATGGAGGGTGTTATGCTAAGTGAGATAAGCCAAATAGGGAAAGAAAAATATTGCATAATCTCACTTATGTGTGAAATAAGAGGACTATAGTTGGTAATGGTGTATTGTATTCAGGATTTTGCTAAATGTGTAAATCATAGCTGCTCTTGCCACAGAAGGGGGAAATGGGTAACTATGTAAGATGATTGATATGTTAATTTGTTCCACTATAGTAATCATTTTACTATATATATATATATATATATATATATATTTCTTTTTTTAGTAGTAGTAGCCTTGTAATATATGTTTCTTATAACATGGTGTTGTATGCTTTAAATATACACAATAAAATTTATATTTTTTAAAAAAAGAATTGCTTCTGAAAGAACCTAAACAAAAACACAGACATTGAAGTAGAGTGCAGGGAAGAGCACAACCAATACCCTCCGACAGCCTTATAGTGAGGGGAAGCAAGCACAGGCTTTTTGGAGACAGGTAGGGCTAGATTTTAATCTCTAATTGCCTATATCCTAATTCTGTAACTCTGGTATAATTATTAATGTATACTATCTCTGAATCTGAGTTTAGTCAGACTGTAAAGTCCTACTTATAGGGTTGTTGTAAGTATTAAACATGATAGCACGTATATATACATATATAAAGGGCTCAGAACATAGGATGGACTTAAAAAGGGATGAGATTATTATTACTGCAAAGCCCCCCAACTCCCACCGCCAGGCTATGTGAAAGAACAGAAACCTGTACTTTCTATATTAAAATGGCTTCTCAGAGAGAACCATCTTTAACATTCACATGCACAATTCCAATTTCTCCCAAACACCTAAAGTGGAAAACACCCACCACTCCAGCCTGACTCCTGCAAGGTAGGGGTCCCCAACCTATGGTGAGTTGTATACAATTAATTCAATATATATTACAATGTAATAATAATAGAAATAAAATGCACAATAAACATAATGTGCTTAAATCATCCCCAAACCACCCCCACCACCAACCACCCCTGCCCCCAGTCCATGGAAAAATTGTCTTCCGTGAAAATGGTCCCTGGTGCCAAAAAGGTTGAAGACTGCTGCTGCAAGGAATATGGGTTAACATTTAATAGCTGAGAATTTACAAAGTTTCTTGGAGGGTTAACATCTGACCTAACTCATCACCTCAAACCAAGCAGATGGTCACATACATCATTTGAGATTTTTCAACAGAAGCAGCCATTGACAACAGGGGAGCAGCAAAGCCTGTCAAATAGAAGTAGGAATCTTCTGGGAATTTGAAGAAGCAGGCTGGATTTTTCACTTCCTCAAGGGACCCCAGCATATACTGTGATCTCATCTGGTCCCCAGGGTACTTGGGACTTGCATTTTAAGATTTACAGCCACTGAGGGATCAGTTATCTACATTATTGCTCTGGTGTGTTTTAATGGTAGAATTACCACCGTCTCCCTTAAGAGAAGAATAATAATGATGCTTTGAATTTGTATAGCACTTTTACTCCTCCAAGTGTGTCAATATATTATATTATTTTACTTTGTATTCTAATAGTTCTTACATCATGAAAGCATTCCTCTTTTTCAATTAGAATTTTTGTAAACTGCACTGTATTTCTCATGGTATGTCCCCTGGGATTTATAGACCAAATAAATTCTCCTCCGTGTTAACACCTTTCAGTAGCTATAGACTGTAGCCATGGCCCATTCTCCTCCCCTTTTTTTTCATGCTTTTAACCATCAAATTCACTTCAAACCCCTGGGGAGTGCGTAGAAAGCTATAAAGCCCCATAAAACTCCATCAGTGATGTCTTTATATATACTTATATATTTTCTTGTCCTTCTTTCCTTCCATTTCTTATAATTATTTCTGTGCCTCTTCTCT
The DNA here is from genome assembly GCF_040939455.1 of Microcebus murinus. Classification (NCBI taxonomy): domain Eukaryota; kingdom Metazoa; phylum Chordata; class Mammalia; order Primates; family Cheirogaleidae; genus Microcebus; species Microcebus murinus. Next base: position 118,429,795 of record NC_134136.1, read on the forward strand.
GGCTTTAAAAGCAAATAAGCATTCTAAGGTTAAAATGTTGGCAACATTACTGTAAGAAAGAATTTTTCAAGTCTCAGGCCTGTAGTCTCTTTCAGACAAAAACAATTCCAGCCACTTTGGACCTTCTTTCCTTTCCTTGCTTTCCTCCATCTCTGGCTGAAGGCATTTAAATCCTTCTGCAAAATTTCCACAAATCAAAGAATACAGTTAATGGAGATCCAGTTATTTGTCTCCCTTATAGCCCATTCTGACATCTTAATCTGACAGTCCTGACAGTTGAAAATACTTCCCTGTAAGTGTTCTCACACACACACACACACATACACACACGCGCGCGCACACACACACACACACAACCATACCATCCTGCCTTTCTGATGCGCACCATCCTCTTCTCGCTCACAATCCAGACTCCGTGTGACCATGTCACAGCCAATCTCTCACCAAACTGTGTCCCAGATTCAGCTTCTGCTTCAATTAGGGAGACATGGGAGACAAAGCAGCACTTATTTTTAAATTAAAAAGCTTCCTGGCTTCCCTTACAGACTGCCTTGAGTGTGCTGCCCTGATCAAAGCCGCTTTGAACACTCTTCTGCTCTGGCAGGGATGGGAAAGAATGTTGCCCATAGAAAACGTTAATGTGAAACATTAGAGCATCAGGAACATGCAAGGGTCTGAATCTCGTGTGGAAGAGGCTCAAAAGTTTGTTTGCCTTCATTCCAAAAGTCCTCGAAGCATGTGATTTAAAACAGAAGTTTCATGGTTCTAATTCCTCTTACTTATTCTACTTTTTATAGCTTTTTCCCTACTCATTTCTCTGTCTTCATTTATTTTATTTATTTATTGCTTTTTCTTATCCTTGCCCAGGGAAATTAATTTTCCCCTTGGATTATCTTTCTCAAAAGCCCCTTTGATTTCACTTTTAATTCACCTACCCTGCCCCCAGTCTTTCAACTACATTCTCTGCTTCTCTGTACCTTCTCTTAAAAAATAAAATAAAGAATCATTAACCCATTGATCATTTTCACCATTTCTCACCCCCTCTAAAAATGATTTAAAAAAATTTTTAGAGTAGTATTATACATAATAGACCAAAATTGGAAATAATTTAATTGTCTGTCAACTGGTAAAAAGACAAATTGTGATGTGTCCATACAATGGAATACTACTAGCAATGAAAAAGAATGAACTGCTAAAAAACACAACATCATGGGTGAATCTCAAAATAAGTGTTGGGCAAAAAAGGAGCCAGAGATGAAAAGGTATATGCTGCATAATTCCATTTACATGGAGTTCACAAATAGGCAAAACAAATCTGTGCTGATAGAAGTCAGAACACTGGTTGCAGGAAGATGGAGTATTGAATAAAAGAAGGCATGGGGACACTTTTAGGGGTGATGGAAATATTCTTCATCTTGATTACAGTGTGTTTGCATTTGTCAAAACTCATCAAACGACATGCTTTAGATCTCTGCACTTCACAGTCTCAATTATATCTTCATTTTAAAAGAAATGTCTTAAAGAATAAAAAGGGAGATAAATTAATTGTGGTAATTACATAGCATGGCTTATGACATGACTATTTAAAATAATTTTTCTGAAGACTACTGAATAATATGGAGAAATGATGCTTAAATTTGGAAAAGGCAGGACACAAAATTCTACATAAGAAGGGCCCTATATTTCATTGAAAATCTCTACAAAATAACAATAATAGAAACTCAAATTCTAGACCAAAACAACAACAAAAGAATGACTCCATTTTTCATAAGAAAAACTTTATATGGCAATATGCATAAAAAATGATGGAGGATTTAAAAACATTAAAAGATAATACTACTCCTCTTTTTTCAAATAAGTGGCTTTGGTTTTCTTAATGTTTGCTTCTAAAGTTTATATAATAAAGACCTTAAACAAAAGGCAATATTTCTTTCAATAAGCCACAAACTGTACCTATGTGTCTATTATAGTCACCCAAAAGCTTGTACTAGGTTGGACAGAAAGTGAGTGGATGCTGGGAACCTGCTTTCTTTGCTTCCCAAATTTCCTCTGGTTCAGAAGATCCTTTCTTTGGTTTCTGTCCCTTTCTCCAAGTGGCCAGATCCCTGTAAGCCTACTCTTCAGAGGGCCAACCCACTGCTTCTTTGCCTCTTAAACTAGACATGCTCGATAATATCCAGGCTATAGATGCAAGGTTATCTAGCTAAGTCATTCATCTAAGTAATTTTGGAAAATGTTAAATAACTGGAGACAAGAGATCACTACAGAATGCAACAGATAAACCCATATAATTTTTAATAAACACTGATGAGGATGGCAGGGCTTTTAAAATTTTCTTCCAGATCAAGTTTAGTTGAAGAGGTGCAAAACCCACAGGAAGTGATAAACGGTTTGTTTCAGTGATTCTTAGAATTTTTTTGAAGACATGATACAAAGAAGACAAAGATCATTCTTCAAAGGAAACAGAGAGACTAGGTAGTGGATAAAAAAAAAAACTAAAGCATAATGGGGTTTTGATAAATACCAAATCAAGGAGAAAGTGAATTTTTAAAATATAATAAAAACTTGAAAAGAACTATGTTCTCCTATTCTATCCACATTTCTTTAATTCACTGGTGAATATATCTTTAGGAAAGAATCCATTCTCATTATTGTGGAGATACAGAAATACAGGCATACCTTGCTCTTTTGCTCTTTGCTTTTATTGTGCTTCGCAGATGTTGTGTTTTTTACAAATTGAAGGTTTGTAACAATCCTGTGTTCAGCAAGTCAATCAGCACCATTTTTCCAGCAGCATGTGCATCTATCTCTGTGTCACATTTTGGTAATTATTGCACTATTTCAAGCTTTTTCATTATTAGTATATTTGTTATGGTTATCTGTGGTCAGCGATCTTTGATGTCACTATTGTATTTGTTTTGGGGCACCATGAACCATGCCCATATAAGACAGCAAACTTAACCAATAAGTTGGCCATTCCCCAATATTTCCCCATCTCCTGAAGCCTCCCTATTCCCTGAAACAAAACAATATTGAAATTGTCAATGAATAACCCTACAATGGCCTCCAAGTGTTGAAGTGAAAGAAAGAGTTGCACATCTCTCACTTTAAATCAAAAGCTAGAAATGATTTAGCTTAGTGACAAAGGCATGTTGAAAGCCAAAATAGGCCAAAAGCTAAGCCTCTCATGCCAAACATTTAGCCAAGTTGTGAATGCAAAGGAAAAGTTCTAGAAGGAAATTAAAACTGCTACTCCAGTCAACACATGAGTGATAAGAAAGTAAAACAGCTTTATTGCTGATTTGGAAAAAGTTTGAGTGGTCTGGATAGAAGATCAAACCAACCACAACATTCCCTTAAGCCAAAGCCTGATTCAGAGCAAGGCCCTGGCTCTCTTCAATGCTGTGAAGACTGAGAAAAGTAGGGAAGCTGCAGAAGAAAAGTTGGAAGCTAGCAAAGGTTGGTTCATGAAACTTCACTGCTGTTTTATTTTAAGAAATTGTCACAGCCCACCCCAACTTTCAGCAGCTGCCATCCTGATCAGTCAGCAGCCACCAACATCAACGCAAGACCCTCCTGCAGCAAAAAGAGTACAGCTCACTGAAGCTCAAATGATCATTAGCCTTTTTTTAACCAATAAAGTATTTTTAATTAAGGTATTTACATTTTTAGACATAATGCTAATGCATTAATAGACTACCCTACAGTATAAACACAACTTCAATATGTGCTAGAAAGCAAAAAAATTTGTGTGACTCATTTTATTTCAATATTTGCTTTACTGTGGTGGTCTGGAACTGAACCCACAATATCATCAAGGTATACCTGTACTTTTTTTTTTCTTTGAGACAGAGTCTCACTGTTGCCCAGGCTAGAGTGCTGTGGCATCAGGCTAGCTCACAGCAACCTCAAACTCCTAGGCTCCAGCGATCCTCCTGCCTCAGCCCACAGGTAGCTGAGACTACAGGCGTGTGCCACCATGCCCCACTAATTTTTTTCTATATATTTTTAGTTGTCCAGCTAATTTCTATTTTTAGTAGGACAGGGTCTCGCTCATGCTCAGGCTGGTCTCGAACTCCTGAGGTCAAGCAATCCTCCCACCTCGGCCTCCCAGAGTGCTAGGATTACAGGCATGAGTCACCCCAACCAGCCTATCTGTACTTCTTGATTGACTAATTCAATTCCTCTTTGGAAGAAGAGTGGTGTTGGAGCACACTCTGTTATTTGCCTACACAATGCGAGCTCAGGCTCACATTACCCTTGAGTGTGGTACAGGTTGAGTATCCCTTATCCAAAATGTTGGGTCTAGATGGGTTTGGGATTTGGGATTTGGGATTTTGGGATTTGGGAATATTTGTATACACATAATGAGATCTCTTGGGGATGGGACCCAAGTCTAAACACAAAATTCATTTATTTTTCTTATAAACCTTATACACATAGCCTGAAGGTAATTTATACACAATTTTTAATAATTTCGTGCATAAAACAAAGTTTGTGTCAAGTGCTTATGTGTGCAATTTTCCACTTCCACCACCATGCGGTGCTCAAAAAGTTTTGCATTTTGGAGCATTTTAGATTTCAGATTCTCATGTTAAGGATATTCAACCTGTAATGGATTTCCTTATTTTTAAGCCACTTTGAGCCTTATTTCTGTTACCTGCTACTAGAAATAACCTGATTGATAACAGTGTTCCCTACTTGATGCATACAAATTTTTTTTTGAGACAGAATCTCGCTCTGTTGTCCTGGGTGGAATGCAATGACATCATCATAGCTCACTGTAACCTCAAACTCCTGAGCTCAAGCAATCCTTCTGCCTCAGCCTCCTAGTAGCTGGGACTACTGGTGCAGACCATGTTGTCCAGCTAATTTTTCAATTTTTAGTACAGATGGTGTCTCGCTTTTGCTCAGGTTGGTCTCAAACTCCTGAACTCAAGCAATCCTCCCATGTCAGTCTCCCAGAGTGCTAGGATTATAGGCATGAGCCACCTTGCCTGGCCATAAATTGGTTTTTATATCATCTTTTGCTCACATATATCCTTAATTATTTTGCTGCATTCTTTGGCAACCAAGTATTTTCAAAATATCACACACAGGTAATTGTGTTAATAATATAATAATAAGACTCCAGTAATACTAATCAAAAACCTAAATTCATAAAATTTGGTAAAATGTGCCAACCTATTCATTTATTTATTCATGCAACAAACAGTTACTGAGAGCCTACTATGCATCAAGCATTAAATAACATGAAGTCTGCTGCACCCTAATTCTGTCCCTTTAAATTGTATTTGTGTACAAAGAAAATAGGGCAATCTGTGATTATGCATATATTCATTACAAACTACTGCACAAATATTTGGCTCATAACTATGAGTTAAATGGTATGACATTTCCATGAGAAAATTAATTACTTGAACATGTGTTGTGTAAAATATGTTAAATCATTTATTTGGATGTTGTAGATTGCATATTAGTTTTTAACCAGGGGAAATACATGAGAAATAAACATGAAATGCACAGTCTATACATTGTAAATGTCATGTTATGCCCAAGGGCCTTTTGCAAGTGAATAATTTTTTTCTGGATGAAGAGAGTAGCATCCGAAAGATCACAAGATCACCAATCCAAAGAAGGGAGTCATGTGGCAATGAGTTCTTCATGCACTTAGAGGTTGCACCTATTGATAACTTGTCTATTTAAAGGCTATGTTTCATACAAATAGCTATGTATGAAATTAAAGAATGGATAAATTAATCATTTCAAATACCAAACTGCCATCTAAAATAGTTTGGAATTCTAACTGCATAAGAATAAATAATAAAGATTTATGATGTGATATGAGTACCTAAGTTTTGATGCTTTTTATGGTTTCAACAATTTTGAGGGAGAAGGATCTATATAAAGATATATAAGTTAGAGATTGTAATAAATGTCATTTGAAATAGACATATAATACTACAATAAATGGTGCAAGATAATTAAATTTTTAAAAAGAAACTAGTAAGGTCAGATACATACACAAATAAAATAAAGCCTATATTTATTGTGAGCCAAGAAATAGTTCAGAAATAGAAGGAACTTCCCCTGGGAAGCATATGGGCTTCTCTCTGTATGCTCTAGAGGGAATATGCTTATTCAGTCAGGCATGCAGCAGAAACGTCTCCATATTAATATAGGTACAGGATAAGAGTGACACCTATCACATAAATTAACCATGATATAGCTGGTTTTCATTATGTACTCTTTGGGTTTAGGCCCAAAATATTCATCTTATAAAATATCCAAGCTCACTTAATTAGAATGTCTAATGTCAAATTTCCCATTCATAAAGTGGTATTTGTCCTTCAAATCACAGGATTTACAATTGGCTTAATTTATTTCTAAGTTTCTTAGTTTTGATACAATCATTCTCTAGGCTGGGATAAATTACTTAAACATACTTGCACTGAGATTATATTTTTTCTACCAGGCACTGAAGTACATTCCTTTGCTCTGATTAAGTCTTGTTTATGTAGGAGTGAATGCTGTCACAATTGTAGTGGACGGGATGAGTTCACCAAGAGTAATATTCTCAGAGGTTGCGGGGTGTTTTGCTTTAGAAGACAATAGCGAGAACTTTTCTGTGTGGACTTGGACACAGTCCATGATTTGAACTACTTTAAACTGTGTGGGTGGAGGTCAGAGTATTGTTTATAATATTTTTTTTTAAAAAAAGGATATATATGGGGTGAGGAGGAAGAATGTGTAAAGATATGTTCTCTGGTCAAACCAGTAATCTACCTACTGACTCTGACACCCAGAGTGGACCATTTTTTAGCACACTCATCTCTATATGAGAAAACATAGTAATCATTATTCTCTTGATTCTTTCTATAGTTAAAAAATGAACAGCTAATGATTAAAAAGAATACATTTCAACTTTAATAATTGCTATGATCTGAATGTTTGTGTCCTCCCAAAATTCATATGTTGAAATCCTAACCCTCATTATGATGGTGTTACGAGGTAGGGCCTTTGGGCAATGATTAGATTATGAGAGCAGAGCCCTCATGAATGGAATTAGTGCCCTTATAAAAGAGACCCAAAAGAGTTTGTTTGCCCCTTCCACCATGTGAGGACACAACACGAAGGCACCATCTATGAATCAGGAAACAGGCTCTCGTCAGACACTAAATTTGCTGGCACCTCTGTTGGACTTCTCAGCCTCCAGAACGGTAAGAAATAAATTTCTGTTGTTTATAAGCTACGTAGTCTATGGTATTCTGTTTTAATGGCCCAAACAAATAAAAACAATAAGGTTATTCAAATACATTAAAATATTTTATGTATGAACTAATATTTTCACTCACCAACAAAAATATTAAATATTACAGTTTATACTTTGCTTCACTGTTTTAGATATTAAAAACAAATACAAACTCCAAGTGGTAACATAGAATGATAGAATTGAATCAACTCATGTTGTGTTTTTTTTGGTTTACAATCACTGTGATATTATTGCTTATTTCTAATCTACTATTTATCCTCAGGAATATGCAGTACCACAATAATTAGAGACAAAAACTACCTAAACCAGCTCTAATATTGTAAGCCATTACAAACTTAATCTCCAAACAAATGCATGTACCTGAATCCCCAAGTTTTAGAAGCTTGACTGTATGCCTGAGAGTTCTCCAAACTGACTCCCATGTAGACTACAATGTTTTTTAAAGGATAAGTAAGAACACTGTGCTAAGTTGAAGCTCTTAATATATTACTGCAAGGGAACTGCAATCACAGCACTGTCTAATACAGTAACCATTAGCCACATGTGGGTACTGAGCACTCACAATGTAGCTAGTCGAAATGGAGATGTGTTATCCATGGGAAATACAAGCTAGATTTCAAACACTTAGTATAAAAGTTATATAAAATATTTCATTAATAATTTTTATATTTATTGCATGTTGAAATGATAATTTTTGGATATATTGGGTTCACAAAATATATTATTAAAATTAATTCCACCTATTTCTTTTTACTTTTTTTAATGTGGCTACTGGGAAATATTGTATTAATTTTTTTATTAATAGATAATAGATATGTACATATTTTGGGGCTACATGTGATAATTTAATACATTTACATAATTTGTAAAGATCAAATCAGTGTAATTGGGATATCCATCACCTTAAATATTTATCTTTTCTTTATGCTAGAAGCATTCAAATTATTCTCTTCAAGCTATTTTGAAATATACAATAGATTGCTTTGAACTATAGTCACCTTACTGATATATTAAACACTAGGTCTTATTCTTCTATCAAAGTGTATGTTTGTACCCTTTAATCAAGCTCTCTTCATCCCCCCACCCACACTTCCTGTCCTCTGGTAAACACCAATGTATTCTCTGTCTTTATGAAATCAGCATTTTTTTTAGCTTTCACACATAAGTGAAAACATTCAAAATTTGTCTTTCTATGATTGGCTTATTTCACTTATAATGATCTCCTGTTCCATCTATGTTGCTGCAAATGACAGGATTTCATTCCTTTTTATGGCTGGAAGATATTCCATTGTGTATATGTACCATATTTTCTTTATTCATCCATTGATGGGCACTTAGGTTGATTCCATATTTTGGCTATTGTGAATAGTGCCTCAATAAACCTGGCAGTGGAAATATCTCTTCCATATATTGATTTTATTTCTTCTAGATATATACCCAATAGTGGAATTGTTGGATCACATGGCAGTTCTATTTTTCATACTTTGAGAAACTGCCATACTGTTTTCCACTATGGTTGTATTAATTTACATCCCCACACCAGTACCTGAGGGTTCACCATTTTTCCACATCCTTGCCAGAATCCATTATTACCTGTCTTTTTGTTAAAAGTCATTTTAGGGCCGGGCGCTGTGGCTCACGCCTGTAATCCTAGCTCTTGGGAGGCCGAGGCGGGCGGATTGCTCAAGGTCAGGAGTTCAAAACCAGCCTGAGCAAGAGCGAGACCCCGTCTCTACTATAAATAGAAAGAAATCAATTGGCCAACTGATATATATATAAAAAATTAGCCGGGCATGGTGGCGCATGCCTGTAGTCCCAGCTACTCGGGAGGCTGAGGCAGAAGGATCACTCGAGCCCAGGAGTTTGAGGTTGCTGTGAGCTAGGCTGACGCCACGGCACTCACTCTAGCCTGGACAACAAAGCGAGACTCTGTCTCAAAAAAAAAAAAAAAAAAGTCATTTTAACTGGGGTGAGATGATGTCTCATTGTGGTTTTTATTTGCATTTCTCTGATGATTATTGATGGTTTTTTTAATATACCTGCTAGCCATTTGTATGTCTTCTTTTGAGAAATGTCTATTCAGATCTTTTGTCCACTTTTAAAATCTGATTTTATTTTTGGTTTGGTTTTTGTTATTGAGTTGTTCAAGCTCCTTATATATTCTGGTTATTAATCCCTTGTCAGATGGTTCCCATTCTATAGATTGTCTCTCAACTTTGTTAATTGTTTCCTTTGCTGTGCAGTAGCTATTTTAGCTTGATGTAATCCCATTTGTCTATTTTTGCTTTTGTTGCATGGGCTCCTAAGATCTTACACAAAAATTCTTTGCTGAAACCAATGTCCAGGAGCATTTCCCCAGTGTTTTCTTCTAGTAGTTTCCTAGTCTCAGATCTTATATTTCAGTCTTTAATCCATTTTGATTTGATTTTTGTATATGGTGAGAGATAGTAGTCTAGTTTCATTCTGCATATGGATATCCAGTTTTCCTGGCACCACTCATTGATGAGACTGGCCTTTCCCCATTGTATGTTCTTAGGGCCTTTGTTGAAAATGAGTTGGCTGAAAATGTGTGGATTTGTTTCTAGGTTCTCTATTCTGTACCATTGATTTATGTGTCTGTTTTAATGTCAGCACTATGCTGATTTGGTTACCATAGCTTTGTAGTACATTTTGAAGTCAGGTAGTGTGATGCCTCCAGCTTTGTTTTTTGCTCAGGATTGCTTTGGTTATTTGGGGTCTTTTGTGTTTCCATACAAATTTTAAGATTGCTTTTCTGTTTCTGTGAAGAATGTCATTGGCATTTTAATAGATATTGCATTGAATCTATAAATTGCTTTGGGTAATATTGTCATTTAACAATATTTTTTCTTTCAGTCCATGAGCATGGAATATCTTTTACTTTTTTCATGTCCTATTCAATTTCTTTCATCAGTGTTTTATAGTTTTCCTTGTGTAGATCATTGGTTAAATTGATTGCTAGCATTTTATATTCATTGTAGCTTTTGTAAATGGGATGGCTCTCTTGATTTCTTCTTCAGACTATATGATGTTGGCATATATAAATGCTACCAATTTTTGCATGTTAATTTTGTACCTGCAAACTTACTGAATTCATTTATCAGTTCCAACAGGTTTTTGGTGGAGTCTTTAGGCTTTTCTAAGTATAAGAGCATGTCCTCTGAGAACAAGGCTAATTTGACTTATTCCTTTCCAATGTAGATGCCCTTTATTTCTTTTACTTACCTAATTTCTCTGGCCAGGGATTCCAGTATTATGTTGAATAAAAGTGGTGAACATGTGCATTCTTGTCTTGTTCCAGATCTCAGAGGAAAGGCTTTCAATTTTTCCCCATTCAATATGTTAGCTGTGAGTTTGTCATAGATGGCCTTTATTATTTTGAAGTATGCTCTGTCTATACCCAGTTTGTTGATGGGTTTTAATCATAAAGTGATGTTGAATTTTATTAATGATTTTTCATCATCTTTTGAAATGATGATATGATTTTTGGTTTTGGTTCTGTTAATGTTATGTACTATGTTTATTGACTTGCATATGTTGGATCATCTTTGCATCCCTGGGATGACTCCTACTTGGTCATGGTGAATAATCTTTTTAATGTGTTGTTGAATTCAGTGTGCTAGTATTTTGTTGATGATTTTTGCATGTATGATCATCAGTGATATTGGCCTGTCTTTTTTGTTGTTGTTGATGTTATTGTATCCTTATCTGGTTTTGGTATCAGGTTAATGCTGGCCTCATAGAATGAGTTTGGAAATGTTCCCTCTTCTTCAATATTTTGAAGAGTTTGAGTAGAATTCATATGGGTTCTTCTTTAAATGTTTTGTAGAATTTAGCAGTGAACCCATCAGGTCCTGGGCTTTTCTTTGATGGGATATTTTTTATTATAGTTTTGATCTCATTACTCATCATTGGTTTGTTGAGGTTTTCTATTTCTTCATGTTTCAATCTTGGCAGGTTGTATGAGTACAGGAATTTATCCACTTCTAGGTTCTCCAATTTGTTGGTATATAGTTGTTTGTAATAGTCTCTAATGGTTCTTTGTATTTCTGTAGTCACCGCTGTTAAGTTTGCTTTTTTGTTTCTGATATTATTTATTTGGGTCTTTATTCTTATTCTTAGTCTAGATAAACATTTGTCGATATTGTTTGTCTTTTCAATAAATCAACTTTTCTTTCTGCTGATCTTCCGTATTGGTTTTTTCATCTCCTTTTCATTTATTTCTGCTCTGATCTTTATTATTTCTTTCCTTCTACTAATTTGGGGTTTGGTTTATCCTTGATTTTCTAGTTCCTTGAGGTGCAAAGAACCTATTAGGTGTATCACTAGGTTGTTTATTTGAAGTCTTTCTACTCTTTTGATGTAGGTGTTTATTGCTATAAACTTCTCTATTAGTATAGCTTTTGTTGTACCCATGGATTTTGGTATGTTGTATTTCTATTTTCATTTGTTTCAAGAAATTTTAAAATTTCTTTCTTAAATTCTTCACTGACCCATTAGTCATTCAGGAGCATGTTGTTTCATTTCCATGTATTTGTATGCTTTCCAAGGTTCTTCTTGTTATTGATTTCCAGGTTTAGACATGATTTCTACTTTTTTGAATTTGTTGAAGCTTGTTTTGTGGCCTATGATATGGTCTATTCTAGAGAATGTTTCATATGCTGACGAAAAGAATGTGTTTTCTGCAGCAGTTGGGTAAAATGGTCTGTAATGTCAGTTATGCCTATGTGCACTAGTGTGTAGTTTAACTCCTATATTTCTTTGTTGATTTTCTGAATGGATAATCTGTCTCCATTACTGAAATGGGGTGTTGAAGTCCCTTACATTATTGCATTGCAGTCTCTCTCTTCCTTTAGATCTATTGGTATTTGCTTTATATACTTTGGTGCTCTGGTGTTGGGTACATAAATATTTATAATTGTTATATCTTCTTGCTAAATTTATTCCTTTATTTTTATATAATGACCTTCTTTATCTCTTTTTATAGTCTTTCACTTGAATTCTATTTTATTTGATTTAAGTATAGCTACTCCTGCTCTTTTTTGTTTTCTACTTGCATGGAATGTCTTTTTCCATCCTTTCACATTCAGTCTATATGTGTCTTTATAGGTGAAGTGGGTTTTTTGTAGGCAGTACAGAGTTGTGTCTTGTTTCTTTATCCATTTAGTCACCCTATGCTTTTTAATTAGAGAACTGAGTCCACTTATATTCAATGTTATTACTGATAAGTAAAGACTACTGCCATTTTGTTGATTGTTGTTTTCTGGTTGTTTTGCAACTCCTCTCTTCCTTTTTTTTTTTTTTTTTTTTTTGAGACAGAGTCTCACTCTGTCATCCAGGCTAGAATATAGTGGTACAATCATAGCTCACAGCAACTTTGACCTTCTGGGCTCAAGTGAGCCTCCCTCCTCAGCCTCCCAAGCAACTGGGACTACAGATGCACACTACTACACCCAGCTAATCTTTTGTTGTTGTTAAGACAGGGTCTCATTATGTTGCCCAGGCTGGTTTCAAACACCTGTCCTCAAGTGATCCTCCCACATTGCCCTCCCAAAGTGCTGGGATTATAGGCATAAGCCACCATGCCTGGCTTTTTCTTCCTTTCTTATTGTCTTCTTTTGTGGTTAAGTGATTTTCTCTTGCAATATGTTTCAATTTGTTCCTTTTTATTTTTAGTGAATCCATTATTGGTTTGTGCATTGTGGTTCCCATGAGGCTTACAAAAACATCTTACAGATAGAAGAAGTCATTTTAAAGAGGTGATAACTTATCTTAGATCACAAAGAAAAAAATAGAAACAAAGAAATAATAAACTCTACACTTTAACTCCAACTGCCCCCCCATTTTGACTTTAAGTTATCTCAATTTACATATTTTTATATTGACTATCTCTTAATGGAGAATTTAAAATAACATATGGCTTTTATTATATTTCTATCGGACAGCACTACCTCAGACTGACAAAAGAATTTTGGGGGGAGGAGTATTTTATCACTGACATTGTTTAGAATTTTCACTGCAAGGTAAAAGTGAAAAGCAGACTCACTTTTAGTTGGCTTTAATATTACTTTTAAATTCCCTATAGACAATGCACCTACCTATTGCCTCCACTGGAAGCCTGATGCCCCCACTTCTCCTCCCTTTGTAATATCCCTAAATCAAATCAGTCTAGCTTACACCACAGGAGGGTCCCACCTTGTCCACATACTGCAGCTGGGCATTCACAGTTCTGTCATGGGGCCCTTGGCCCCTTTCTCTACTGTCCCCTCAGTTTTCCTGCCATACTCACTCCTATTTTCAGGCTTTGTTAACATTGTTCCTTCTCACCCCAATGTTCCCATCTAAAATGCTTAAGCATGTGCCTTCTCTCCCTGTTTTCTCTGACTTGAGGAGGCAAGCATGGTCTGTGCTATTCATTTGAGTAGAGAAATGGTACTTTGTCATTGCTCAAAATATGTTATTAGTGCATATGACTCATCTCTCCAACTAGTTGAGAGGTTCTTAAATAGCTGGGGTTGTGATTTACATGTTGTTTGCATCTCATTCAAAGCCTAGCACAGTATTATGATCTTTTATATGTTCAACAGAGACTTGTTGAATGAGTGAATGAATGAATGGCATCACTAGTTAGATTTATTAAGATTAGCTCATATGTAATTGACAGATCACCCAAAATAACACATATTTGCACAAGGTAGAACCTTATTTTTCTGTCATATAAATGTCTGGGTAGGTGGCACAGAGTTCTTTTGGTATTCAACTGTGTAGGGTGCCTTGGCTCCTTCCAGCTCCTGGTCTGCCATTTCTAAGATATAGGCCTCATCCTGATGGCTCAAGAGAGCATCTTACACAACTGCATCAGAAAGAATAAGATGATAAATTTAACAAAAGAAGTGTGAGACTTAGACACTGAAAACTACAAAACACCATTGAAAGAAATTAAAGAAGACCTAAATAAATGGAAAGGCAACCTATGCTCATGGATCACAAGACTTAATACTGATAAGATCATAATATTCACCAAAGTGATCTACAGATTCAATTTAATTCCCACCAAAATTCCAACTGGCTACTTCGCAAAAGTTGACAAGCTGATCCTAAAATTCATATGGATATTCAAGGGACTCAGAATACCCAAAATAATCTTTAAAAAGAACAAAGTTGAAGGACTCAAACTTCCTAATTATTTTAATACTTACTACAAAGCTACAGTAATCTAGACTACAAGCACAAGGATAGACATATAGAAACCAACAAAAGATAAATGGCACTTACCAATGGGGAAAATAATTCAAATGGCAGAGATTTCTTATCAGAAACCATAAAAGCCATAAGAAAGTGACACAAAATTTTTCAAGTGCTAAAATAAAAGAACTATTAACCTGGAATTCTATATCCAGTGAAAATACTCTTCAGGAATGAAGGGAAAATCAAGACATTCTCAGATAAAGGAAAACTGAGAGAATTTGTCACCAGAAGATTCAAAGAATGGCTAAAGGAAATTCTTGAAAAAGAAAAGAAACGATAGAAGAAGGAATCTCAAAACATCAGCAAGGAATAAAAAATAAGGGAAAGAGTAACAATATAAGTATATATAATAGATTGTCCTTCTCCTCTTGAGCTTTTTATATTTCATCTGACTTTTGAAGCAAAAAAGGTAACATTGTGTGATGTGGTCCTAAATGTATGTAGAGGAAGTATTTAAGGCAATTATATTATTAAAAGGGTAGGGTAAAAAGACTTACATACAGGAAAGATTTCTACACTTCACCCAAACTGGTGAAATGTAGACACTAGTCAAGGATGTGATAACTTGTGGGTGCATAATGTAATACCTAGGGCAGCCACTAACAATCTGTACAAACAGATAAACTCAAAAATACTGTAGAACCTTGGATTCAGGGGTTATAAATGCTACTGGTATCTAATAGGTAGAGGGCAAGGATTCTGCTAAACATCCTACAATACACAGGACAGTCTCCCACAACAAAGAATTATGTCAACCGTGCTGAGGTTAAGAAACCCTGGCCTATACCCTTACCAATGCTGGCTATTGTCATTCTTTTTAATAAAAATTTTTTTTCATTTGTTTTATATTTATATTTTCTTCTTACCTTCTCTCTATGTAGCCAGTGATAATCAGTTTTCTGCAACCACCACCACCTTGTCATTCTTTTTAATTTTGCCAGTATGGTAGTTTAAAACATGATATCTTATTTTATTTTATACCTCTTTGAGAGAATAAAGTTATTTTTGCTTCTTACTTTACATATTGTTTGAATTTGCTATAATGATCATGTATTATTTATATAATTTTTTGAAAAACCCTTAAAGATTTTCCAAAAAATACTGTAGAATAATCAAAATGGAATTCTAAAATATGTTCAAGTGACTGACAGGAATGTAGGTAATAAAAAAATGGAAACAAACAAATAATGAGTGACATGTGCACCATCTGAGGGATGGTCATGCTGGAAACTCAGACTTGTGGGGGGAGGGGGAGAAAGGGCATTTATTGAAACCTTAAAATCTGTACCCCCATAATATGCCGAAATAAAAAAAAAAATAAAACAAACAAACAACAACAAAAAAAAACCCAAAACCTCAGGGGAAACAAACAGAAAACAAAACTAAAATGGCAAACTTAAGCCTTAACATATCACTACTGATCTGATTATACCAATTCAAAGACACATATTGACAGAGTAGATTAAAACACATGACTCAACTATGAAACCCAATTCCAATACAAGATAGATAGGCTGAAAATTTTAGAAATGGAAAAAATATATGCTATGCAAATCTTAATCCAAATAAAGCAAGATTGGCTATATTAGTATCAGATAAAGCAATCTTTAGAGCAAAGAAAATTACCATGGGCAGAGAGGAATTTTTACATAATGATAAAAGAGTAAATCTACCAGAAAGACATAGTAATCTTGAATATGTATTTGCAAACCAATAGAGCTGCAAAACACATGAAGCAAAAACTAATACAACTGAAAAGAGAAACAGAAAAATCTGCAATTATAATTTGAGACTTCAACACTCCTCTATAAACAATTGAAAAAACGTCTAGGCAAACAATCACTAAGGATATATAAGAAGTTAACACACCAACAGGGTTGGTTATAGAACACTTATAGAACATTCTAGCCAATAACAGCAGAATACACCTTCTTTTAAAGTGTCCATCCTGTAGTCCCAGTTACTCAGGAGGCTGAGGCAGGAGGATTCCTCGAGCCCAGGAGTTCGAGGCTGCAGTGAGCTATGATACTGCCACTGCACTCCAGGTTAGGCAACACAGCAATACTCCATCTCTAAAAAAAATAAAATTAAAAAAGTGTCCATGTAACATAGAACAAGTCTATATCTTGGGCCATAAAATAAAGCTTAACAAATTTTTAGAAATTGAAATCACAGAGTGTATGTTCTCTGACCAAAAAAGAATTAAACTAGAAATTAACAACAGAAATATAAAAGGAAAACATCCAAGCACTTAAAAATAAAAGAGCATACTTCTAAATAACCCATGAGTCAAAGAGAAAGTCTAAAGAAAGTAAAAAATACATTGGACTAAATGAAAATTAACATATAGCATACCAAAATGTGTGAGATGCCACTAAACCAGTGCTGAGAAGGAAATTTTTACATTATAAGGAAATGTTTACATTAAAAAATATGAAAAGGCTAAAATCAGTCACCTAATTTCCTTAAGAAACTACATAAAGAAGAGCAAACCTGGAGAAGGCAGAAGGAAAGAAACCATAAAAGTCAGAGCAGAAATCGATGAAATTGAAAATAGAAAAACAATAGAGACAAATCAATGAGCTAGGAGCTGGTTCTTTGGAAAGAGCAATAAAATTGACAAGTATCTAGCAAGACTGAACAAAAACAAAAGGGGAAAGATACAAATTGCTAATATCAGAAATGAAACAGGATCTCACTATAGACTCTGCAGACATTAAATGATAGTATGGGAATCCTATGAACAACTCTGCACACATAAATTTGTTGAATTAGATGAAATGGAACAATTCCTTAAAAAGCAAAATTGATCCAATATGAAATAGATAATTTGAGTAGCCCTATAATGCTGATTACAGAAATTAAATTTATAAGTTTAAAACTCCCAAGAATGTAATCCCCAGGCCCATATGAACTCTACTAAACATAAATTCTAGGTGATTTCTATTAAATATTTAAAGAAGAATTAACACCAAATCTACAAAATCACTACCAAAAAATAGAAGAGGAGGAAACATTTCACAATTAATTTTGTGAGGCCAATGTTATCCTGATACCAAAATCAGAAAAAAAGAAAACTGCAAAGCAATAGCCCTCATGAATATATTTAACAAAAGTATTTAACAAAATATTAGCAAATAAAAAGAACTACACATCATGAACAAAGGGGATTTATACCAGAGATGTAAGGCTGGTTCCATATTTGAAAATCAATCCATGTAAACCACCATATTAGCAGGCTATAGAAGAAAAATAATATGATCCTATCAACTGATGCAAAAAGAATATATGACAAAATTTAGCACTCAAGAAGGATGTTATTGAGTATGATGGAATAAGGAATTTCAAGTCTGTCCTTTCATAAAAGCAATAGAAAAACTGGCAAAAATCAACATTTTCAGAACTCTGGAAACTAACCAAAAGCTTTCAATGACAAGCTCAATGCTTAATCAAGAAATACAAGCTGAATCTCCGTAAGAAAAGCAACGTTTGTGGCATTTTTAACTTACCCTGTTCTCATCACACACTCTCCAGCTCAGTGAAGGCCTTGAAAATAACACTCTGCCTTCCCAATGTTGGTGTGAAAGGGAGAAGAACAGATTATATTCACAAAGAATTATAATCATTTGTTTTGACCCATCTGGTGGCTCCCTAGAAGTCCAGCTCAGAAGGCTTGACTTTATCTTGCCTACCACTAAACTTGCCCAGTTTCTGAAAAAATTAAACATAGAGTTACTATATAACTCAGCACTCCCACTCCTAGGTATATACCCAAGAGAACTGAAAACATGTTCTCATAAAAACTTGTACATGAATGTTCATAGCAGCATTATTCATAATAGTCAAGAAGTGGAAACAACTCAAACACCCACCAACTGATTAACGGATAAACAAACTTAGGTATAGCCACACAGTGGAATATTATTCAGCCATGAAAATAAATGAAGTACTAAAATACAGACATATGCTACAACATGGATGAAGTGGAAAGCATTATGTTAAGTGAAAGAAGCCATACAAAAAAGTCACATATTGTATGATTCCATGTATATAAAATATCTAAAATAGATAAATTCATGCAGAAAACAGATTAGTGGTTGCCAGGGACTGAGGGGTTGGCAGAATGGAGAGCGACTGCTTAATGGATATAGGGTTTCTCTCTGAGGTATTAAGAGTGCTCTGGAATTGGCTAGGGGTCATATTTGCACAGCATTGTGAATATAATAAAAAACACTAAACACTGAACTGTACACTTTAAAATGATTAAAATAATGAATTCTTTGTAAGTAAATTTTGTCTTATAAAAATAATGCAAAAACAATTCAACACGCATTCATGATAAAAATGCTCAGAAAACTAGGAATGGAGGAGAATTTCCTAAGCTTAAAATAAAGAATACCTTCTAAAACCCTGGAGCTGACATCATACACAATGGTGAAAGACAGAATGCTTTCTTCTTAAGATCCAGAGCAAGGCAAAGATGTATGTATGATCTCATCCCTCTTCTTCAGCATAATATTGGAATCCTAGCAAGTACAATATACAATAAATACTGAAAGCAGAAGTGAGAAAAATCATCACTGAAAGAATTAAAGAAAATTTCTCCAAACTTGGGGACCTGAATTGTCAGATAAAGAGGGCCTACCTAGAACACAGCACAATGGGAGAAAACAGGCCTACATCAACATAACTTCAGTACAACGGGAATAAAGCTAATAAATGGAAAAAAATAGATTTTATACAAAGGATCATGTATTAGAATGGCTTTATTCTTCATAAGAGCAGCAATGTAAGCAAGAAAACAATGAAGCAATGACTCCAAAATTCTGAAGGAAAACTATTTCCAATCTAGAATTCTATATTTGACTAAACTACCATTTTAGAGTAAGTAAAGATATTTGTAGATATACAAGGTCTTAAAATACTCCCTAAGCACAATTTCCCAAGAAGCTACTGGAGGAGGACCTCACCAAAATGCAAAGAATGAATCAGGGCTGGGTGAGGTGGCTCACGCCTGTAATCCTAGCACTCTGGGAGGACAAGGTGGGAGGATTGCTTCAGGTCAGAAGTTTGAGACCAGCCTGAGCAAGAGGGAAACCCGATCTCTGCAAAAAAACCCAGAAAAATTAGCTGGGCGTGGTGGCGTGCACCTGTAGTTTTGGCTATTCTGGAGGCTGAGGCAGGAGAATCTTTTGAGCCCAGGAGCTCAAGGCTGCAGTGAGCTATGATCATACCATTGCACTCCAGCCTAGGTGACAGAGTGAGACCCTGTTCCAAAAACGAAGACAAAAAAAAATATCTATTTTCACAGAAAACAGAACAAAGCAAACAATTTTGAATAGATTTTGTGTGTGTGGAATTTGACATATTGATTTAAAATTTATATGGTAGAACAGAGTCAAGAACAGCCCAGATACTCCTAGAGAAGAATGACAAACTTGAAGGAACCCTGCCCCAAGTTTTATAAACTTATGCTAATTAAGGCACTATGACACTGGATCAGAGATAGACAAATGAACCAACAGAACGCAATATCACAATCTGCAAATCAGCAAGACACCAAAGGATACAATGACACACTTGATATATGACAGAGGTGTCATTGCAAATTAACAGTTATTTGTAAGAAAAAAAATAGGCTCTTTACCTCATACCATAAAAAAAAATCACTTCTCGGTTCATTCAGGATTTAAATATAAACAGCAAAACTTTTAACATATTTAGAAAATACAAGACAACATGTGATGATCTCAAAATCCAAATATTCATCAACAGGAAGAGTTAAACAAATAGTTTTCATACAATAAAATACTGTGGACACTAATGTACTTCCCAGATCCTCCCTCAGGGAAGGACTTGAGGCCCCAGCTGCTGCTGATGGTGCTGTTAGCAGTCACCTGCAACTATTGGACCTCAGGGACTGTCTCAGCTGCAGAGAACTACTTCATTGCTGGGGTGGCCACATTGAATGACTGTTCAGTCCAACTCAGGACAACTGCGAATGTCCTGAAGGGTCATTCTAGTTTCATTTTATTTACTCATATTGTGCATCAGGGATTTATTTGATCAGGGCATAGCTGGGCAGTTCTGCATCACATAACATCAGCTAGGGTCATTTAACTCACATACATGTAGTTGGTGACTGTGCTGAGCTGGAAGATACAATAATGCTTCATGCACATGTCTGGCACCTCAGTGTTCCTCCAAGTGGCCTCTTTCTTATCATATGGTCAGCTTGGACTTCCTTACAACATAGTGGTCTCGGAGAAATCAGATTTCTTACATGGTAGCATGGAGCATTCCAAATGTGAAGGCAGAAGTTATTGATCTGCTTTTCTTAGCCTTGGAAGTTATCCAGCATCATTTCTAATACATTCTGTTAGTTAAATTAAGTCACAAGGCCAACCCAGATCCATGGAGAGGGAAAATAGACTCCATTTATTGATGGGGGCATGATAAGATGACATTACAAAAAGACCTGTGAGATGGGAGATATGTTTATGGCCATTTTTGGAAATACAATCTATCACAGCCTTATGCACAGCCAAGTAGGTTTATACTGTACAACTCCAGGAGTTACCATTCACCCAGACCTCAAGGCATCTCTGCCTAGAGTTGTGCAGTACACAACCAGCATAACTGGACCTCATAGCCGTAGACTGTCACACACATAATGCTGATCACAAAAAGCAAGCCACAGGTGAATATATACAATATTTTATCATGTACATGAAGTTTAAAATGTCAAATGGAAGAACATATTATTTATATTCACACATAAAAATGTAGCAAGCCTATAAAGACAAGCAAGGAAATGATAAACACAACATTTAGGAAAGTGCAGGAAGATGTGGCTTTTAAGATCAGGAAGAACATAGAAACTTCAGTGGTCTTGGTAATAATGTATTGCTTCAGCTATGTGGTAGATACATGGGTGTTTCTTATCTAACATTTTTTATATGTACAAAATAGTCTACACTCAATTAAGAAAAAAACCAAATAATATAGTAGAAAAAGTAAAATAGAGAGTAATTCAGGATTGTTGTAGCCTCTGGAATAACGGAAAGGAATATGACAAGGGAAGTTTATACATGGGATCTAGTAATGTTAAATTCTATTTACTAGGTTAGCTTGGTGAGTGTTTGCAACATTGTCCTTTATACATCATTAATTGATCATATACCTTCTTTTGTTATATGATCGATTAATATATCTCATAATAAATTCATTCATTCAAAAATATTTACTTATTGGGCACTTAATATGTGCTATGCACTGTTCTAGGCACTTGGGGTATGCTGATGAACAAAACAGGCAAGGCAAAAATCCCTGTCCTCATGTGGTTTACATTTTTTTCTTTTCCCTAACAAATATCAGAAAATGGCCAACTATAGTGGAGGCAGTAAGAATGGTCAGCCTTGAATACAGGCAATAGAGGGGGCATTATCATTAGAGAGTTTGAAGACAACAATAACATGACTGAAAGTTGATCTGCCTCTTACTATCACCATGTGCCAGCAATTCTAAATAACACCAGTAATAAAATAACCCTCCCCACTGGGATACAGCTCTCCTTCCACCCTGTCCTTAATAGTAGAAGCACGTAGTGCATACATTATGGTTCCTTGCATATATAATTTTGTGTAAGTTAATGATCTAACACACTATATATGGGTTCCACATGTAACATGTGGAAACCATATAATGTAACATGGATTTAGTCTTTCAAAACAAGTCTTTGTGCTGTTGTTCAAATTTTTGTTCTAAAGCCCATGGTGGTGGGTGGGGAGAGAGTGAGGGGAAGGTAGGAGAGAGCGAAAGAGAAAAGCGGCAGGAACACCCTAGCTGGTTGTTGAGAGGAGAGATTCTGGCTGTTAAAAGGTATAGACTATAGTACCAGAAGTGAACAGAATGATGCCTTAACAAGGCTTTTTCCCATCTGGGAATAATTATAATATAATTATAATAATCTGGGGGTGCCTCAAGGTACTCATGTTACTGAAAACTCAGCACTTGTCCTCGAGGCCACATTAGAAGAATGAGAACAAATGTTTTGGGAAGGAGGAAAGAGAATTTTTATTACTTTGCTGGCAAAGGAGGAAAAATGGTAGACCTTCTCATCTCAAAATCCAAATTTCCTGAACATAAGCAGAAATACAGAGCTTTTAAAGGGAGGCCCCTCAGTTCTGGGCTATTGTGGTTAACTATTGTAATCCTTCTATCTCTGCCAAAGACAAAAGCCTGTGAACTCCACCGCCACCCACCTTAGTGGCTGGCAGCCGCCTGGGCTGGAGCTATCCCTTTTAACAAAGGACTTAACCTGCCTCAGGGATGCAGGCCAGGCTGCTGTTCCCAAAAAGAGTGGAGAAAGTTTTAAAGAGACAGAAAATAATTTTTTTTTTCTTCAGACCCTTCCCTCTGTTACACTCAGAGAATATACAATAGAGACAAAGTCTAACCACTTCATTCTAGAAAGGCCACAGGTAAACTTGTAAACAAAGAAGAAAAAGATATTCAGCTTCTCTTTCCAGTATACAAGGTGACCATGCTAAACTCAATCTAAACCAAGTGTATTAAATATAATAAAAGTTGAGGTGGAGGAGGACATAATTGTGAGAAAGATTTTATTAATACTACTGGATATAGTCTGAAATGGTTGCAATTGTCGTCATAGCATACCTTTGTGACAAAAAAATTGAGAGGGAAGAGTCCATTGTTCAAGAGTGGACTCCACTCATTGAGTTTGTATCATGGTTAAATAGAAAAGACTACCCAGACAAGTGAAGAGGAGATCATTTCTGTTTTCAGAATCTTTCATTGTCATTGTAACAGCAATGTTGGAAGAGCCTGATTTAGGACTCCTGAATTTTCATCCAGAATTTTCAAGAGTCACTCAGAAGCTAAGATGACATAAATATTGTAATGTTCATCACACATTCTCTTTTTAGAGAATCAGGATGGTACTCTAAAGAGGTAGTTTTTGAGAAAATCAGGCACACACATATGGAACCATTTAAGTCATTTGTTGTGACAGTAAATAAGAAATTGAGTAAGCTATATTTCAACAAAGAAAACTTCTCTAAGGGGGAAGACAAGTACTCTAAAAGACATTGTGTCAAGATGAAATCCGCTCAGGGCTTGGTTCTTCACAAAAATGTTAGCTTGGTTTTCAGCAGCCCACTCCGTGGATGTAGTGGACTATATTGCATGAGTTATAGACAGAGAATTTTTCCCAGATCTATTCAAACATATAATCAAAGGAAGGAGAATGCTTCTGAAATTGTAAAGCAGTCTTTAGTAAACAACACCTGATGTAGACAGCTATTGTGATCTGCCTCTTGCTTTTCCCTTATTCTAGAAACAGCTCCCCACATTTAAGAGAAACTGCTCCCTCTCCCATTCTCCCCAAGTGCTTCCAGTGTAGCAGTTAGTCATATGTGTGCCCATGTGACCCATATGACCTCATAGCCCTCATTCTCTTTTTAAACGGAACTTAATAGGAGCAGTTCCTCTCAGACAGCAGACCTGTGGCTCAACCTGATCTAAGCCACCATCATATCTTCCTTGGATTGTTGCAATAGGTGCCTAACTGATCTCCCTACTTCCAGCCTTTCCTTTCTCCATTTCATTCTCAACATAGAAGCCAGAGGTGAATGCAAATCAGATAATGCCACTCCTCCACGCAAAACCCTCTAGCAGTTGCCCATTTCGTGTCCTAAGCCAAAGCCAAAATCATTGCTATGACTCACAAAGCCCTGTAGAATCTGCCCCACTGCACCTTACCTCCCTGGCCTCATGACCTTGCTCATTCTTATTCAGCCATAAACCTGTTGCTGTTCCTCATACATGCTAAGCACATACCTACCTCCTGTCCTTTGCTCTTGCTATTCTCTCCAACATCCTTGCTCTTCCCTCAGTTATCTGCATGGCTCACCCCTTCTCTTCCTTCCAGTTATCTGCTTAGTAGGGCCTTCCCCGACTACTCTATTTAAATTGCAACCCCCATCCCCCAAATTTTCTATTCCTATACTAGATTTTATTTTCCAATAGTACTTACCACTTTTTAACATACTGTAAAATGTTCCTCTTTACTTTTGTTTACTGTCTGAATCTGCTCCCCTAAAATATGAAGAGAGATTATTTTCCTGATTTTCTTCCTCTACTATCCCCAGCATCTATTATAGAACAGTGTCTGGCTTGTAATAGGTGTTCCATAGATATTTGTTTTATGAACTGGATGAATGAAATCTGAGAAGATGAGAGTTGGTGGCTGCTGTTATCCATAAGCCCATCTTTCGGAAAAGCCTGTCTAAAAGAGGATAACTAACATGGAGAAAGCTACAACACTCTCCATGCTCATAGGGGACAAGCCTCTGTCCCTGTCTTCCCAGAAGCCTGCCAAATCTCTGTCCTTACAGGGGTTTCTATATGAGCCAATAAGTCCCTCTTTTTGCCTAAGGTGATTCCAACTGGGCTTCTATTTGCAACCACAAGGTCTAATACAGGAGAGTTCTTTGCACAGACTTATACAGGGCAAATTTTCCCTTTCACAAGTATTAATACAAGCCTCTCTGAGTGGTCTACATTCTCAGCTCATGCTGTTTAATTTTCCATCCTCAGCTCATCCTGACTTGGCAATGATAGTTGATATCACACTAGGAGGCTTCTGTTGCCACATCATTTTCAGTAATTTGAAATCTCTATGTTCATCAACCTTGTGCAAAGCAGGATATAGAGCCAAGGCAGGGCGTGCTGCCTCCCACCTCCTGTTCCTGCCCATCCAGCCCTTCGCCAAGCCACCTCTATAGCTACCCACATCCCAAACACTTGACCTCTAGAAACACGTTTACCTGTCTCACCCCACCTCGTCTCTCTACCATAGTTACCACTAATCCTATTCTGCTAGTCAGAAATCAATAACAGAATGAGGAAACCAAGGATACTATGACATATCAAGAACATTTTCACGACCCATCAATGTGTCCCAATCTGCTGTTTGGGAAATAGCAATTCAGAAAAATATCCTACATGCTGTTCATCTTACAAGCCAGCCAGCCAGCCAAATGAAAAAGGATTCAGAGAATTTAAGAAGCCTAATTATTACAAGTTTAAACACACATGATGTTATAATAGACCAATTTTGTAACTTCTTAGTCAATAGAATTATACACTCACATATCAGTATTGTCAACAAATCCAATAATTCTGCCATTTAATCACTCATTTGACAAACATGAATTGAATCTCCAAGTATGAGTCAGGCATTGCTAGTGCTGGGCCCTGAAGGAACTCCCAGTTTGGAACAAGAGACAGACAAACAACAATAGAGTGGCAAAGAAGCACCAGGTGCAGTAGA
Source organism: Microcebus murinus (assembly GCF_040939455.1). Classification (NCBI taxonomy): domain Eukaryota; kingdom Metazoa; phylum Chordata; class Mammalia; order Primates; family Cheirogaleidae; genus Microcebus; species Microcebus murinus. Next base: position 118,455,690 of record NC_134136.1, read on the forward strand.
TTTTGAAAGCACAATGGAGAAGCATCTTATCTTGTTTTGAGGAGTCTAGTAAAACATGTTGGAAGAGATGACGCCCAGAGATTAATCTTGAAGGATGAGTGAAAGTTAGCTCAACAAAGGAGGGGAAGAGATTCTTAGAATACAGAAGGGAGACAACAAGAGCAAAGGCATGGAGACTACAAGCCCTTTAGTGCTCCTGGGGTAGGAAGGAAAATGACAGAAGGGGGGGGGCAGAAGGAGGGACAGGAATAGCACATAGCAGGCTGTGTTGACTATGGAGATACATCATCCAGCTTCGCCTACAAGGAAGGACTGGCTACCCCAGCTAAGGAAGTGCTGTGAGCACAAGGCTTTCAATTGTCAGCCCCTTCATGGTCTGCCTTAGCTACAGAGAGCCACCTCACCCCAAAACACACCATCTTGGGGATAGCCCACATGCAATGACTGATTAAGGCAAGGCTAGAAAGGACTGATTACCTTGGCCCAACTTGGGACAACTTTGGAGAACAATCTAGCTCCAGAGTTCCCTGCAGGGTGGACCAAAGCTCAACTTCTCCCTCTGGCCACTCCTGCTTCCATCCCCTCCCTTCCATAGGTGTTAATTCCAAGGACTCTCCTTAAAAAAATCCTGCACACTAACTTAGTCTCAGAGTTTGCATCCCAGGGAACACAACCTGTGACATGGGCCATTAATGCCTATTAAGAAACTTGGACTTAAAGTTTCCCTGGGGTTTTAAATCAATTTCCCTTCCCACACTACCACCTTATCACCATATGTGCTCCCCTTCAGAAATGCTGTCAGATGCAAGAGGCACCCTTTCACTTACCCCAGCAACCACACATATGAATGACTACATAGGAGATATGTCCAACTTTGCCCTACTGTTCTTCCTAAGGTGACCAGAGTATGTCTGAGGAGATGGAAGTATCCCTTCTACAGAACTTCACCCATCACTCAGCCACACCCATCCATCCATTTATTTATTGATTCAAGAAATGCATCTTGAACATATGCTAAGCCACTGTGCTAACCTTTAAGAGTATTTTAGAATTTGCGACTATGATTATAAAAAAATTAAATTAAAAGAAACTTTAGTCATAGGAACAACTATGTGTATGGTTTGCCTTGGAATTCCTTAGCTGTTATCTGAGTCCAAACACCCTAAATGCACCTTTGTTTGCAGTTTGGTTCCCCATATGGTGCTTGCAGAGAGAGACAAGGCCAGCCCAAAGGTTGTCAGAAATTTCTTCAGTTATAATTGCTATTGAGAGCCCATAAAAAGACATTCTGGACTCCTTTATTTGTGTGATAAATTCATGGATTATGGGATACAACATGGAAATTCTTGGTTCCAAAAATAAACTAGAGGATTTTGCCTCAAAGTGGCATTCAGTTCAACAATTTTTTTTGCCTTTATTACTATTTTTATTTGACACATAATAATTGTACATATTTATGGGATACAGTGTTATGTTTCAATACATGTATATTATACAATGTGTAAATCATGGTAATCAGCATATCCATCACCTTATCATTTCTTTGTGTTGGGAACTTTCAAAATCTGCTCTTCTAGCTATTTGAAAAAATTAATAAGCTGCTAATTATAGTCACCCTATAGTGCTATATAATACTAGAGCATTTCAACAACATTTATTAAGCTCTTTGTGCTAAGCACTGTATGAATACAAAAATAAGCAAGGCATATTCCAGCCCTTACAAAGCCCATACACAGATAACATAAACCAACAAATGACTGATATAATTGATAAAGATACAAGATATAAAAAAGGGAAGAAGAAACATGTGGGAGGATCTTTAGTTTGGGCACTTCCTAGGTATCAGGCGTTTGATCTGTGTTATCTAATTTAATGCTTACAACAACCCTATGAAGTAGCCATTTTAAATCCTATTTTACTGATTTAAAAAAAACTGAAGAGGCCACAGTCACACAGCTAGCAAATGGAGGAGTTCCAGCCTGCATGACTCCACAGTCCAAGCTCTTTCCCTTTCAAACTGCCAGCAACCACAGCACCATAACAGAAGTATGAAAAGAGTGCTGCTGATGGGGGTGCAAAGGCAGAGCAAGGACTTCTGGCCTGAGGAGTCAGGGAAAATGTCATGGAATACGTGATGCCTGGGGGAGGCTGTGAAGTATGGGTAGAGTTTAACTAGCACAGGATTATAGGGAAGGTATTCTGGGTGGAGGAAACAGCATGATCAAAGGTCCCAAGGTATGGGAAAGGTCCAAGGACCTGTAAATTGTGTTTTATGCCAAGCTTCCCAGGAAGCAGACTCTGAGATAGGGTTTAACATTCAGAAAATGTATTAGAGAATGTCCTTAGGATCAACCCCTTTGGGGAGTAAAGGAAGTAGGATTTTGAAAAGGAAGGTATTGGGCTTCAATACAGTCACACACAAAAAAAAGCCTTAGCCAATCCCATAGGTTTATTTATTTATTTAAGAGACAGGGTCTTGCTCTGTCACCCAGGCTAGCATGCAGAGGAGCTCATTGCAGCCCTGAACTCCTGGGCTCAAGCAATTCTCCTGCCTTATCCTCCCAAATAGCTAGGACTACCACTATGCCTGGCTAATATTTTAAAAATTTTTGTAGAGACAGGGTCTTGCCTTGTTGCCCAGGCTGGCCTCAAACTCCTGGCCTTAAGTGATCCTCCCACTTTGGCCTCTCAAAGGGCTGGGAATACCGGCATGAGCCACTACACCTAGCCTATGGGTTGTTTTAAAGCTAGGATGATTTTTCAGAGACAAGGGAAGCAGATCTTTATACCCTCAACAAGTCATTGGATGTAGGCTGTCTCTAAGAAGAGAATGTGAGTTGTGGGTGAGGACGTTCTCTTTAGCTGAGAGCAATCCCCAGAGAAGGACTCAAAGGCAAGCCATCATCCACCAATACTCCCAGCAGCTAGAGGAGGGAGTGCCTCAGTCCTCAAGGGGGAATTCTGGGTGGCCCACCACTATAGTACACTATAGGATGTGTACCCTAGGCAGTAAGAAGGCTGATTTGGCCAAATATCAGAGTACAGAAGTAAGGAAAGATGAGGTTGGAAAGCTGGGAGAGGACTGACATTGAAGGCAAGACTTTGTGTTTTCTAAGTCAGGAGAAAGGGTCACTAAGTTTTGTGTGAGGCAAGGCCATAGCTAGAAGTTGGAGCATCATAATGCATAGGGTAGGGAGAACTTAGAGGAAGAACCAATTGTTATTGGCTCCACAGTCAAGGTGGACCGTGAAGAGGGGAGAAGTGAACAGGTGGCAGTGGGAATGGGAAGGAGGGGATGGAGGTGGCAGAAGCATGGAGGATACACAGATACTGCGTGCTAAGCATTTTCTACAAAAGTCCTATGAGGCTGAAAAAGAGACAATACCTTACCATGGTTCAACCATTTCATGGAATACTACCCAGTTTTTCAACATAAATTCCATATGGGCAGGGATTATTATTGTTTTTCTTGCATCTAGAACAATGCCTGGCAAATACCAGGTACCAGCACCAGTCAGCTTTCACTGGGATCATACTGAGTTACAAATATTTCAAAATCTCAGTGGCTCACAGCATCTTGCTCATGGTTCTACAGTCAACTATAGCAACTGTGATCTAGGCAGTGCGTTGGGTTCAGATCTGCTCCATATGTCTTCCTAAGCCAGGAAACAAGTTGAAGAACATGGCAGACATAACTGTTCTTTTAGTGGAGGGCAAGAGTTTCTCTAAAGGTTTCTGCTAGGATCTGGTACACTGCCACTTCCACCACTCCCATTCCATTGGCTTAAGCAATTCATATCAGCAAGTTCCACATCAATGGGGCAGGGAAATATACCCCTCCTATGGGGAGTTAGGGAAAGGAGAATGAATATTTGCTGAACAACAATAAAATCCACAATAGTGCTTGATATAAATATTTGTTAAATGACTACATGAATAAATCTATATGTACTGATATGGGAAGATCCCTAACACATCCCATTAAGTGAAAAAGGCAAGTTGCAAAGCAATACATACACTATGATCCAATTTATAAACACGTATACTAAAAAGAAAACCATACACTGATATATGCACATATTTTTCCATACATGCATAGACAAGGGGCTGGAAGTGGATACATAAAACAGCAGTGTAACTTCTGGAAAGGGGAGTAAGATTGAGTAGGAATCAGAGGGAACATTTGCTTTTCTGTCATTTGAAAATTTTGACAAGAAAGTATTTGTGCTTAACTTGTATGTCTTTTTAAAAAAAACTTGTTGAAAAAAGAAAGAAAAATAAAATGAGGTGATGTCCATTGTGAAGCTCTTCAGACAGTCTGGATTGGAAAAATGTCAAATGAGCAATTTGGAGGAAGGAAGTTAATGTTATAGCAAGAGTGACAAATTAATAACAAAATGTGCCCTAACTCTTATAATTGTTCAGTTATTGCTCTGACATTTAAAAAGCATTACAACCTTTATGGGAAGTGCCTTTATCTGGCTTATGAAATGATTATGAAATTACTTTGACAGTATCCTGCGCTTAAGTTGTGTAAAAAGGAACATTTACTTAACCCATGCCATATTCTGTGTTTGCTGCACTTAATAAGCACAAATCCTAGCAAGTCTATTAATAGTTTGGTTATTCCCAGTTCACATAGGAATACTGAGTCTTCTTAATGAAGAGTAATATCCTCTAAATGGCATTCTTTATCTTGAAGATGCTATAATAAGCCACACTGAAAAATAAATTGGACATTCATTCAACTTTCCACCCATTTCTCTAGAACCTAATGCCTTACCAGGATAGTCATGAATATAAACTTTCTGAAAGACTGAGTTATTTATCAAATAACATCTTAGATCATCTTTACAGGGCTGTGCTGGCCACTTTCCACAGCTGATATCGCAGCAACCACCCAAAGAATCAAAAAGTTTGATGGCTGAAGACTCAATAAAAGTGGGCGAGAAAACCCGCCCTCAAACTCTCATTGGTCGTCCACATAGTGCATCTAGGACCTCAGGTGTGTGAAATACATTTCAAAGAACACCAACTGCAGTCCTCCTCAAGAAAACAGCAATAGATCATTCTAACATTTGGGTGTTTCAAGGAATCTTTAGGGTGGTTCTTTACGTGCCGTTAACCATTTCTGTTTTGGGTGATATTCAAATTTGCAGGTAGGTTCTGAAATTCAAACTTGTTAAATTATCCCAGGTTGAGCTCAGCAGTTGTTGGACTGGTTCATGATAAATTTACAAGAGGCTCACTTACAAATCAGAGCATGAGTTTATTCATTTACACATACCCTACCAAATACCTTGGCCCAAAGCACTAGTTTTGCCTGCTGTCTGCACTTCCTTCCCAATAAAGAAAGGCTAAATTAAGTCCAAATGATTGGTTGATAAACACCAGGTTCAAAAAGAGGGAATTGTGTGTTTTAAATAAAGGTTACTGATTTGTGGTACCACAGTAAGCTCACTGATAATGAAAATATTTGCCAGGCTGATTTTAGACTTGCGTGGGAGCATGAGAGCAAGCCTCTTCCTTGATGGTGCAGGAAGACCATGAAAGCTATCCTCATTATATTATATTAGCAAAGTTGGACTCTTTCAATCAACAGTATCCGAAAGTTAAAACTCTAACAAGATTGCATAAAAAAAAAATGTTATTTGCTCATCTCTGAACCAAACATAGTGGCCGAAAGGATAAAATGTGCTAATTGTCCAAGCCTAGGTTTCTCAACCATCTCTAGGATGAGTCCTGCTTTCAACAAATCCTAAGGGCTGAGGAAGAATAGAGTTACTCCCATGGCAAAAAAGATTGGATACTGGCAGCCAAATAAGAACAACAGTAATAATAGATGTCCACTACACCAAAGTTGTGGCTGAAATTCTTGGCCAAACTCCCTTCACCAGATCAGAGTCACTTTCAGTGGGTAGAGGAGGACTGACACCAATCACAGTACAAAAAATACTTGTTAATTCATTCTGGGGAGAAAAGAAAAAAAACAAAATAAAACAGAATGTCGGAATACGCTTAACTTCATCTCAGTACTTTTAACATCTACCTTTCTGTTTGCCTTTTAGCCTGGTTTACCTTTTACCTAGTTCCTGTTATCCCAGAAGCACCATATCCAGAAGATGACATGACAACTTAGTATAACAAATCATAATTATGGAAGTCCCGTGTGCATTGGTTTAGGGATTAAGTTGTCAAATTTCAAATGTTGATGGGTTCACATGATTTGTGCCTGGTGAAGATTATTAGAAAAGCAGGCAGAATTACAAAAATCAAGCAGTCTGGGCCATAACATAGGGGACCAACTCCCAGGTCATATAATGAACTAGTTTCCGCACTGTTTGGGGCTAGAATTTTGGCTAGAACAGAGGCAGCTCTGTAATTGCAGTTACAAACTTGGTTTCAGTTGACGCTTTGCCATTTACTAGTAACATAGCCTATGGCCAAGTTACTGAAAAGTAATAATAATCACCATTTCTTGAGGTGACTCTGTACTAAGCATTTTACATACATAAACTTTAAGCTTTATAGGAACCTCGGAGGGTATGGTATTGTTAAATTCCTCAGTTATCAAATGCTATCAATGGTAAGGCATGTAATCAATTTAATAATAGCTTTATAGCGTGAAAAATACAAGACACAAGTAATTATAAGATTCATCTCAGTTTCATACATTAAAATAAGAAATGAAAATAAAGGGCTACTTAGAACATAAGAAAATGGAGTGTTATCCCATTTTACCTATGAGAACACTGAGGCTTAGGGATAGTATGTAATTTACCCATTCAAAGTTACACAACTATTTCAGGATATGGAGCCAGAAATCTAATTTAGATCTGTCTGACTTCCATTCACCACACTATACCTCCAGGGTCGCAGTTCCTTGGTTTCCTTGCATAGAAAATGAAAATGATAATAGGTACGACCCAAGATCATCGCAAGAATCAAGTGGTGTTTACAAAACCATGAGTGCCTAGAGATAGCTGGTGCTTGTTATTCTTTTTAACAATAAAATAACCATAGATATGTACCAAGTGAATAGAAAATAAGAATTTAAGGGGGACTGGAGCTTGGCAAGATAGGAATAAGGCAGACTTTAAGCTGAGTTCTGCCTTGGGCAAGAACTTCTTATAAAAATCCTGTTGGAGAAAAGGTCAGTCCTAGGACATAGAAAATCCATATTATAAATTTGGACTTTGACTGATTGAGCTGTAGGTGCCAAGTACCACATTAAGGTTGTTCAAATAACCAAGAACTTCCTTTGCCCAGACTCACCCAAATTAAACAATGAGTTTTTTCTAACTTTACTTGTTAAGAGTCAATCTCTTTATTAAACTATTTAAACATAACTAAATGTAAAGTCAAAAACAAAGGACAGATAAAGTCTGGGCCAAAGGTAGTGTAAATTCTAAATCAATTAGATGCTTTTTTCTCTATCCCTTAATTGTTACCATTCCTAATCCCTTTCTTCTTTTATTCCCATGCTCCACTTTAAAGAGGAAATGTTCAACTACTTAATTTCATGCCAAAAGTCTTTCCTTAATACAAGATACGGCCACTCAATTGACTCAATCTGTATTGTTTTCTGTGATTACTTTTTTCCCAGCCTTCTCCTAACTTGCCTTTATTATGGTTTTTAATGCTGTTTTGCTTCAACTTGTTTAAAGTGAATGTATCTCTTTAAAAAGGCCAGAAAATAAACTCTGTCATTAGAAAAGCCGTGCATCACAGATTGCCCCCCACACATGTCCCTGTCTTTCAAGGCTCTGCTCAGCCTCTGGCATAATGAAGTTTGTCAGGCTTTCTTTATGATGGGCATCTGTATTAGTTTCCTAGAGCTGCCATCACAAATTACTCCGAATTTGGTGACTTAAAACTACAGAGATTTATTCTTTCACAATTCCAGAGGCCAGAAGTCAGAAGTCAAGGTGTTGGCAGGGCCATGCTGTATCTGAAGTCTCTAGGGAAGGATCCTTCCTTGCCTCTTCCAATTTCTAGTGGCTGCCCACATTCCTTGGCTTGTAGACACATCGCTCCAATCTCTGCCTCTGTCTTCACATGACCTTCCCCTACACTTTTCTTCTGTATTTCTCCTATTCTTGTAGAAATATTTGGAGTTAGGGCCCACCCGGTTAATCTTGGATGATTTCATCTTGAGATTCTTAACTATAATACATCTGCAAAGACCCTTTTTCCAAATAATGTCACATTCACAGGTACTGAGGGTAAAGACTTGTACATATCTTTTTGGGAGCTGCAATTCAACTTACTATATCATCCAACCCAAAGAAGTATCACTTTTAATCTAATAACCCCCACTTAACTCCTATAATTAATTGCTTCCCCATCCCCACTTTTATTTTTTACTTTTCTGTATTTTTTGTTATGAGTATATATTTCCTATATAATGGAATAAAACAACACATTTTAAATGTATAATGATTTAATGTTCCTTAGTTTCCAATACTGGAACATCACTCCTGAGTTTATGAAGTTCGGTTCCATTTGTATCTCCTTAGATGCTCCCAGTGACACTGTGTGATGGGTCTAAGAAACATTGTATCACTTAAGAGATAGAGTCTGAGACTCAGAGATTTTTCCAAAATCTCCTGTCACTGTAAGTTGGGGTTTCCTAAATCATCATCTTTTCATTACACATCAGATAACAAACAGTGTCTCTTTTCATTATAAATACATATGGTACATGCACATCTTGAGTATTAACACATTAACTGCCATGTGAGCTGTATTTAACCCACACTAGTTTTGAGTCTGGGGCCTCATGAAGCTAAACGTGGGCAAAACCCCACAGTTGGTTAGTGAAAATCTTACTTGTTGCTGTTCTTATTGTTACAGTTAATATTGACAATGTAATTCTACAAACGTGGATTAAATGAATAGAAGTCAATAAATTTCATTTTTATATTTATATTTACCTTTAAATAACACTTTAAGACTGATAAGTCAAGAAAAACACTTTATTCTTATGAACTTTTTTCAAGTTTTCATATTACTTTTAACATTACTCATTTTCAAGTTTTTATATTACTTTTTCATTAAAAAAACCACAGAAATCAATTTTAAAAACCTCAATTTTTAATTAACTTAGGATCATTTTGTTTTCAAAGTTTGTATTCTATTTTTGTAATAAAACACCATGGCCCCAAGGAAAAAATCGTTTTTCTAGTGTGGCAATTTAACCTTGATAGAAGTAAGATAAGCTGTACAATGGACTGATTGCTTATGTCCCTCCAAAACTCATATGCTGAAATCCTAACCCCCAAGGTGATAGTGTTGGGAGGTGGGGCGTTTGGGAAGCAATTAGGTCATGAGGGTAGAACCCTCATGATTGAAATTAGTGCCCTTATATAGAGATCCCAGAGAGCTAGCTAGTCATTTCACCCATATGAGGACACAGGGAGAAGACAGCCATCTATGAAACTGGAAACAGATCCTCACCAGACACCAAATCTGCCAGTGCCTTGGTCTTGAACTTCCCAATCTCCAGAACTATGAGAAATAAATCTGTTGTTTATAAGCCACCGGTTTTGGTATTTTTTTAAAGCAGCCAGAACTAAGACAACCCACTAGCATTTTGTCTTTAGGACTCCAGTAGCTTACTCAATGTGATGGCATCCAACACATATTTGGAAACCATTTATTTGCGGTCATCTGGTCAAAACATAACTGTGACTTCCAATAGCTCATTCTTAGTTATTAATATTTGTGTAGTACTGGAATAGTGACAGTCTGTGAATGGTTTTCATGAATATTTTGTCTCCTTCTGAAATCAAGGAGGACCTAGCCATGTTAACCAGGGCTTCCAACAAGAACAGTAGAGCCATGGTGGCTTCAAATAAATAAGAAGGCTCAGTCCAGTAGGAAAACTTCCTGAAGGGTAGCCCAAGAAGACCACTTTGCAAAATGCACAAAAGTTGTGCTTCTCCTTTTTAGGATTGTGAGTGCTGGAAAGCTGAAATGAAGGCAGAAAATATTTATTATCTTCCCACGAATCTTAAGAGAAAACAATATACAGTCATCCTGAATAGTGTAACCTTTCAGCCGATCTGGAATTCAATATCTTTTTCAAGTGGGCAAACTCTTGATGGTGTTGATTTGGTTTTGTGTTTGCCTCTAATAATAAAAGGAAAGTGGGAGGTTTTGTATGGTAGACAGCCAAACCTTCATCTAAAGATTTGATGTGTGTGTTTGAATGTTTACTTTGAATTAGATGTTATTCCCGTTTAATCATTTATATTGACTTTAAAGAAGCAAGTAGAACCTATGTGGAAAGTTAAATTTATCATAGGATACATTAAGAGATTGCTTCAGAAGTCTCTCATTTAAAAGAAAACAGTGATTTGTCTAATCTCAATCACATCAGTGTGCATGGAAGAGAGAAGATCACAGAACCAAAGATAAAATAAATAGCACCTGCCGTGTCCTTTGAGAGGTATATACATTATGAGGGAGAAATTTCTTCAGTAAATACAATGCAATGCACATCTTTGCATGTTGTCTATTCCCCCCCCTCTCTCTGCCCACCTGCAGGCTGAGAGGCTCTACAGACTTGCCAGGCCTCCATTTCAGCAGTCTGTGTGAGCACAATGCCATACCCTAGGATCCTTTAAGAAGAAAAGGTAAATTCCTAAACGCAAGAGGTTAGTTATTATCACAGCTTGCAACCTAAAGGAATTTGCTATAATGAGTGCAAGCATGCTGAGCAGAAGTCCAGTGGCATTGTTTCCCTGGTTCGGGAAAGGATCTTACAGAGTGAAAGCAACACTGAAATCCTTATCACAGACACTATTGGTGCTTCACCCATATCCTCTTTTCTGGGCCAATACACTCATTCCCTAGCTGCCATGAATGCTGGTTGCTGAAAGCTCACAGCTTCCCTGTTCTCCAGAGAATTGCTCTTAGCCAAATGGAGCCATCTGGCCAGGGAGATTATACCCTACCCCACCACCCTCTGGCAGCCCAAAGCCAACTACTGACTTACTGTGAGGTGCAAGATAGAAGGTATGCGAGGTAGGAGGAAAGGCAGAGCCTTTCCTCAAGGTGCGATTAATTATGTGATGCAGTCAAGCTCCAGAGCTCCCTGCGGGGTCTGAGTGAAACTAGTCTGCAGGTGAGACACCCTTCTTCTTAATGCTTTTCCTCTGTTCCATCCTTCTTCCTTCATTCCCATTCTCCTCAGAGCACTCTGTCAATAAATCACTTGCCCAAGTATCCCCGTCTCGGGTTCTGCTTCTAGAACCTTGATGAAGATACATCCTTTATGGGGAATGTGCAAAAGCAATCCTAGATAACAGAAATACTGCTTCTTTGCAGCACCCCACCAGGAAGACTTGCACTTTGACATCTGACCTCTGCCCCAAGTCAGGTTCCCCCTCTCCCTCACCCTTGGGGCCAATGAGCCACTACATAAAGCCTCCATTTCCTCAACGTCTCATCATTCTAAGTTCTCACCAGTCACCACCCAGTTCAGGCTCTCATGACTTCCTAACTGGATGAATGCCACTTCTTCCTAACTGGCCTTCCCAACTCCAGGCCTATTATATGCCTGCTGGTATCTTTCTGAATAACAGATATGATCAAGTTACTTTATCCTCAGAAACTCTCATTGGCTACCTTGTTAGTATCAGAGTGATAATACACCCTTTATCATATACATACGAAGCGGTTTACATTCATTATCTTATCCTGTGAAGTAAAACTACAACAACATTATAATTTCCCCCTTTTTCAGGGAAGAACATTGAGTCTCAGGCAGGGTAAGGAATTCACCCAAGGTCACACAGGTAGTAGAGAGTGGATTGGGAAGGAGTTCTAGCTGAGTCCAAAGCCATGCTCTTAATCTCACCACTAAATTGCCTCTCAATAAAATGCAGACTCAGTATTCTGGCTTTCAAAGCCCTCTGTGGACAGGACTCCAAATAATTTTCCTAATTGGTTTACCCCAATTCTTCACACTTGTCAACCCAGCTATACCAGGCAACTTGCCATTCCTTAAACACACTTTGAACATCTCTCTGTCTTAGTTCTGTGGTTTTATCTGACTCGAAGGCCTTTTGCCCACATTTCTACCTGTCACATGCTGTGGTGGATGTATTTTCCAAGATGGCAGCAATGATACCTCTTATCTCTCATTCTCTTCTACAATGTGACCTTGACCCTCCTCCCATTGAGAGGTGGGGCCTGTGTTCCCTCCCTTTGAATCTGGGCTGGCCTTTGTGACTGGCCACGTTGCCAGCAGAATGTGGCGGAAGTGATGCCATGTGATTTCCAAGGCCAGGTCAGAAAAGTCCCTGCAACTTTTGCCTGAGACCACCATGCCAGAGAGACCATGTGTAGGCACTCGAATCCAGCTGAGCTCCCAGCCAACAGCCAGTCAACGCCAGTCCTGTGAGTACTCCATCTTGGAAGTCCAGCCAATTCAACCTTCAGAAGACTACAGCCCCAGTCACACCTCACTGCAACCACTTAAGAGACCCCTATGAAACAACTGCTCATCTGAGACCTTCCTGAATTCCTGAACATAAAATTGTGAGAAAATGAAAATGATTATTTTACCCCACTAAGTTTTGGGGTAAATTGTTATATAACCATGGTAACCATGATGGTTCTACAATCTTCCAGTGCCCTAACTATTAATAAATTCCAATTCCTGTAGGAAGCCTCTCCAGCAGGAATTAATTTCTACCTTCTCTAAACACTCTCAGCAATTAGCTTCTCAAATGTGTCACTTATTAGAGTTAGCCTTATACTGTAGTTATTTGTGTGCTTGCCTTTTCCCTTTATTCCACACATCTGGAGGGCCTATAGGAACAGTGTAATATTGATATTTATTAATCTTTATATTCCATAGTCACTAACCCAATGCCTGATACCAAGTAGATAATAAATGTGTGTTGTCCTGAACTAAACTGAAGAGATAGGGAATATCTTATTCTCCACCAACAGAAGACAGTTGCAGATCTCTAGGCCTAATGGAGCTACTGCCTTTTGCTGCATCTCAGGCCCAGATAAAAGAGTAAATAGATAGATAGAGATGCCAATAGATGAGTGAAAAGCCACCTTTAAATGGGAGAGACAGTACAGTGTCATATCATTGAAGACAATGGGTTTTGCCAGCCTAATGAGAACATCAGCTTTACTACTTACTAGCTATGTGATCTTGATAAACTACTTCTCATCTTGGAAACTCAGTTATCCTCTCTATAAAATGGGGTAATAGTGCCCACCTCCTAGAGTTGTCCTGAGGAGAAAATGAGAGAATTTTGTAAAGCTCTTAATTTGAAGCTTCAATAAATGGTAGCTATTCATGTTATAGGTAGTGAGTTTATGTGAAAATTCCTGGGACAACATCAATTTTGCAGTTTCATTCATTTCTACACAATGACTTGGCATAAAGATAACTAAAAGCCAGTTGTAAGACTTCTTTTAAGTATATACACAGACCATAAACAACCCTTTCCTAGACCAGTTGCCCTGGTTTTTGTTTGAAAAATATGGTCAACAAACCCACAGACCACAGGACAAAATCTACTGTCCTAGAAAGGTCATTCTCCATGCTGTGAGTGCTAGGATAGAAGGGCCAGGCCTTAATCACTCTTCCACACCCTAGTGGTGCTCAGAGAAAAGTGAGTGTCTTAAACTGGGTTTGGGTGCCAGCTTCTGTTCTGACAATACCAGTCTCAAGTTGTTGCTGTAGTGGCTTGGACTATAGATAATGCTTCCTAGGGACATTAGATGAGGAAAGACCGGCAAGACCCCAAAAGTGGCATATGGAAGCAAAATGTGGATGCTACTAAATGATGTACAATTCCAGGGCTCAACATTTACACTGTTGTATTCTGGGGGTGTCATTCACATAAAATATAATGTAACCATGTCCCTTGGAGTTATGCAGCACAGCAGCCTGGATCCTGGTGAAAGCTCCGTGGGCTGCCTGTGCCCTTACGCAATCTGCCTTCCCTACTGTAGAAGAGAAAAAGTAAATTGGAATACATTTTACTCCCAATCTGCATCTCTAAGTTCTCTAAAGTATAAGTACAAAGAGATTCTTGATTCTGGAAAAGAGTTTAAATTACTTGTGCAATGATTGTTTTATAAGATGTAAAGACATACTCTCAAACTATTATCTGACATGAAAGACTCAAAACAGACCAGGTTTTCTTATTTTTCCATAACAGAGAAAACTCTTCCAACATAAACTTTTCTTAAACAAATGTTCCAATTTTCTTTTCTCAAAAAATCCCCCTTCCTCCACCAAAACAAATAAGCAAATAAACTCGCTCACAACCCTGCCCATTATATAATATCAACATTTATGAACAGGCCAACAGTGGGAAATACAACGAAAGAAGAGAATTTGAAAGTACCCCTCCCAAAATGATTTTAGGCATAATGAGGGTTTTGCAAAAAAACAATCCTTGGCTTTGTTCTTAACGTGTGCATTTTGTATTATGTGTAGAGATTCCTTTGGATAGATTAGACAATACGAAACCAATGCTGAATTATAAAGCTGAACTACACTCAAATAAACCCAGAGGCAATGTGTTCACAGAATGGAATCTTCCGGCATGGAAGGTCTGGGAAGAGCTTGCTTAAGTCCATCCTAATCCCTTCTGCTCCAGCTTTTCTGCTTCCTTTCATGTCATTCTCAGTGTAAATAAGGAAATTTCCCATCATTAAACCCCTTGCTATATAGGTAGTGAGTCCTTCCTCTTGGATACAGGTCATTGGGTTCCCAAAAATTTGCCAGAAGAGAGAGTCCCGCTGCCAGAATGCTCTGGCTTTCTTTTCTTTGCTGATTACACAAGACCCTGAAAGTACTGGGAGATTGAGGCAGTGGGAGCGGGGTGGGGGTGGAGAATGTATGGGTCTTTGTTAGCATAGAAGGATTGGAGTAGGACAGTGTGACGACATGGTGAAAAATAGGGCTGCTGGCACTTGAAGACCAAGAGCCCTTCTCCTGGGCCCCCTTCTTCTATACTAAACCTATTTCCCTAGTGCTGAAACTTTTCATCATAATTGATGAGATCTCTCCAATAATAATAACCACAATCTCTAAGACTTCCTTCTCAATACTCTTTACAGAACGCCTACCAGGGACCCAATACATTGAATCCTCATAATAACTTTGCAAGATAGGTATTAATATTACTGTTTTACTGGAAATACAACTGACACTCAGAGAGATAAGGTCACAAAGCTAGAAGCTGGCAGAGCTAGGATTGGATCCCAAGTCTGCTGACCCCAAAGCCCACAGTAGGCTGCCCCTGGCTTATGAAAACCACGTGGCATTGATCAAGTTTGGACCCAGAAGCAGAATCTTCCTATGGGTCCAAAAGACATTTCTCTCATTTGGGTATCCCGTGCTTTGTCAAGATTAAAAAAAAAAAACAACAACAACAAAAAAAACGAGACACTAGTCCTTATATCATATTTGACCTAAAATATACTAAGCCTTTCTAACCTGTCCCTTTCCCCATGGCCCTCCTCACCATCTACTTTTCAACACTCTTTGACACCCACTGCAAGTAAAAAGGCCATGTGGTCAGTGCTCACATGACTGTTGCAATGAAAACATAACTTATTTAAACAGACATGTATCCCTGTTCATCTGAAAACCAACCAAAAAAATATATATAAGTACACTGTACCAAATATATTGTCACAAAATAATATAGAGCATACGTTAATTATTTCACTAATTTTTACTTATTTATTTAAGAGATGGGGTCCTGCTATTTACATTATTAAGTATGAAATGTCCAATTTCCTTAAGTACGAAACTTGACCATGTATGTCTCTGACATTTCACTTTGACACTTCTTGTTTAATTTTTATTATGAAGGTACATCCTCATTCTTTCAAACACACATTTTGGCTTGTGCTTATCCTTCAAAATTTTTTTAGAACAATTTTTGTGAAACCATGGATAAGTTAAAAATTAGTGTTACTTTTAAATATGAGTTCTGTCATGAAAACAATGCAGTGCATACAGCTCAAAATATCAATGAAGTTTTTGGGAAGGATGTGGCTAATGAACGCATAGTACGTTGATGATTTGAGAAGATCTGTTGATTTTTTTTCTTGAAAATGAGCCACGTGGGCGACCTGAAACCAAGGTGGATAATGATGAGCTGAAAGCTGTAGTGGAGGCGAATCCATCTCAACCGACGCGTGAATTAGCAGCAAGGTTTGATGTTGCTATTCCAATAATATTGGACCATTTGAAGCAAATCAGCAAGGTCAAGAAGCTGGGTAGATGGGTTCCACATGAATTAAACGAGCATCAGAAGAGAAATCAACTCGAAGCTTGCCTTTCTTTTCAGTCATGACATAAAGGCGAACCATTTCTACACTGTGTTGTTATGTGTAATAAAAAATGGATTCTTTTTGACAATTGTAAGCATTCAGCACAATGGTTGGATAAAGATGAAGTGTGAAACACAGTCCAAAACCAAAGATTCATCCAAAAAATCTAATGATGTGTGTTTGGTGGTCCAGCGCTGGTATCATCCACTACAGCTTCATGAAACCTGTTCAATTGATTACAGCAAGTGTCTACTACAACCAATTGGACGAAATCATGAGGATACTTGTGATTAATCAACTGAGACTGGTGAATAGAGACAGGCCAATCCTCTTGCAAGACAACACTTGACCACATGTCGCACAATGCTGCTCAGACTATAGAAGCTGGACTTTGAAACTCTCTGTCATCCACTGTATTCACTACACCTTGAACTAACTGACTACCACTCCTTCCAGGCTGTGGACCACTTCTTGCAAGGAAAAATATTCAATTCTCAACAAGCTGTGAGAATTTCACTCATTTTCACTCACTTGCCAGGCTTCTTTGCTGCTGGCATAAGCAAGCTGTTGTTAAGATAGCAAAACTGTGTCAATAGATTAGACACACATTTTGATTCATTTTAATGCTTCTTGTTTCAAATATAATAAACTAAACTTTTGATTCGAAATTGGACATTGCATATTTAATGACCTAATATGTTGCCCAGACAGGAATGCAGTGATTATTCACAGGTGCGATCATAGCTCACTGCAGCCTTGAACTCCTAGCCTCAAGAAATCCTCCCACCTCAGCCTCCTGAGCAGCTGAAACTGCAGATACGTGCCATAATGCCCAGCATTTTCACTAATATTTGATGAACAATTAAGGTGATAAGATTTTCCCTAACACTTTCTTTTTTTTTTTACTTTTTTTTTATTTTAGCGTATTATGGGGGTATAAGTGTTAAGGCTACACATATTGCTCATGCCCCCCTCCTCCCTAACACTTTCTTGAATGTGTCTAAATTGGTACAACGGGTCTCAGACCCCAGCTCTCTGCCTGTGGCCTCAGTTTCCGGCTCAGTCCCGAAAAGTTTGTGTGGCTCAATGTCGACCAAACCCAGTGGATGCAGTTAGTGCTGGAGGCCAGCCCAGTCCACTACCAGGGTCATTCCTGCCTTCTAGGTTTGCCGGGCCCACCTGCCCTCCAGCTGCCTTCTCCACCAGGTTTTTGGCTACTGATGTTACAAACAATAAAATATTGGGCCATAGAATTGAGGAAAAAACTTAAACCAGATTTTTTTCTCAATTAGTTAAAAATATGGATCCTGAAACAGAGAGACTACAGATTATCAAAATGACACCTCTTCAATGAATGCTTGCCTCTTGCACTGGTGCTGCACTGACATCAATAATAATGATATCCCTGGATGTTGTTAAAATTCTACTGCAAGCCCAAAACAACCCATTCCCCAAAGGAAAATATTTTGTACATAGTAATGGATTCATGGCTCATCTGTGTGCCTGTGAAGAAGAAGTCAACAAAGCATGGTATAAGAAGCCAGGAGAGTTCCAGGGAACATTGAATGCCTTTTTAAAAATTGTTCAAAATGAGGGCATTAAATCCCTGGTGGAGTGGCCTTCATCCTACCCTTGATTCTCCTGTTATGGTAAATGTAATTGGGAAAGAAGAACTGGGAGACCAGAAAAAGGACAAGTCCAGAAGATGGAGAAATGTCCTAATTTGTCTTTTCCTTTTTCTGACCTGATCATGTGCTTTTTATGTGATCTAAGTTTGGTTATATAGCTTTTATTGAATGCTATATATTGTAACTATTTTCATATCCAGAATGTAAACTTTTGGAGGACAGATGCCTATTTTATATCTTTTTATTGCCTACTAAGTTAAGTACTAATTAATTTTAAAATAAAAGAAAAATTGATCTTTAAAAAAACAAAGACAAAAATTGATACAACCTCTATGGAGGGCAATTGAGCAATATCTACAAAGATCTATGAAAATTACATGTGCACATACCATTTATCTTAGCCTAGGCTCCCTGGAAGCAGAGGCTGACATAGGGACTCTGTACAGATGACTTATTGAGGGAGTGTTCTCAGGAGAAACCTGTAGGGGAGTAGGGGAAGCAGGATGGGTGGGGAAGGAACTAGGGCAAAATGTAGTTTCAGAAGTCCAGCCCCAGCCCGATCCCACAAGGAGGAGCTCTTTAGTGAAAACTGCAGCACAGAGGTTGTCCTGCCCAGAGACAAGGAGGCCAGGCTGTGATACCCATGCTTCTGTCAGTCATTGGCCAGAGGCTGCCCCCAGAAGGGTGTGTAATTTTCAGGACATCTCCAAGCCAGGGGGCAACTGTCAGCCAACAGCAGTTCCCTAGAAAAGAAAGCAGGTATGAGCTTTTAGCAGCCAACGTCTGTAGCAGCTGGGGGATAGAGATACAAGATCTCATAAAAGATCTGGGCCAGGCACCAACAACACCTGCCATCACTTGACCCAGCATTTCTGTATCTAGTCATTTATCCTCAGATATGCTTGCATGTGTGCTAAGTGATGCATGTCCAGGTTTATTCATTGCAGCACTTTTTATAATAGAAAAAGGCCCATCAATTAGCAACTGGTTAATTACATTGTGGTACATCCATACAGTGAAGTATTAGGTGGATGTGAGAAAAATAAGAATAAGGAAACTTTCCATGTGTGATTCTGGAATGATTTAAATATATATATTTTATCTGAAAAAAGCAAGGTGCAGAATACAATATGTAGAGTATGCTACCATATGTGTTTTCAAGAACATAAACATATATGCATACACATACATACATATATGGATTTGCTTATATATGCTTACGCTAACTCCAAAAAGATAGGCAAGAAACTGGAAACACTGTGGTTGGAAGACAGAGTGGGATGGAGAGTTTTCAATGTATATCACTTTGTACCTTGTGAATTTTCTACTATATGTCTTAGTCCATTTCTGCTGCTATATCAAAACACTTTAGATCAAGTAATTTATAAATAGTAGAAATTTATTTCTTATAGTTCTAGAGGCTGGGAAGTTCAAGATCAAGGCACCAGCAAATTCAATCTCTGGTGAGGGCTCTTGCTTCAAAGATGGCACCTCTTGCTGAGTCCTCAGATGGCAGACGGGCAAAAAGGGACGAACTCACTCCATCAAGCCCTTTTATAAAGGCACTAATCCCATCCCTGAGGGCACAGCCCTCACGGGCCACTGAACTCTCAAAAGTCCCACCTTTTAATACCATCATCCTTAGAATTTAAGTTCCAACATATAAATTTTGGAGGAACACATACATTCGAACCACACCACATGAATATATTACCTATTCCAATGAAATGAATTAAAATGAAGGGAGGGAGGGAGGGAGGGAGAGATAGATAGATAGATAGATAGATAGATAGATAGATGATAGATAGACAGATAGATAGATAGATAGATAGATAGATAGATAGATAGATAGATAGAAGATTTTCCCTGGGACCCAGCCAGGAATTTCTGCCACTTGTTTGACAACCAAGAGAGGCAGAACCAAAAGCACATTTTTAAAACCCAACTGTTTTTCTATTCAGAAGTAACTTCCTTTTTTTAAATTCAGGATATTATAGGGGTACAAATATTTTGGTTACATGTAATGTGTTTGCCTCACTCAAGCCAGAGCTATAAGCATGTCCTTCCCCCATGCAGTGTGCCCCATTTCCATTAGCTGTGGGTTAACCTCCATCCCATCTACCCCCTACCCTGCCATCCTCCACCTGAAAGGCACTCGGTTAGTATTACTACCATGTGAGCACCATTAGTGTTGATCAATTAGTACCAGTCTGATGGCAAATACATGTAGTGCATGTTTTTCCATCCTTGTGATACCTCACTTCGAAGGTGGGCTCAATCTCTATGCAGGATAATATAAGAGGTGCTCGTTCACCACTGTTTTTTTTTTTTTTTTGTAGTTGAGTAGTATTCCATGGTATACATATACCACATTTTATGAATCCACTCATGAATTGATGGGCACTTGGATTGTTTCCACAGCTTTGCAATTATGAATTGTGCTGCTATAAACATTCGAGTGCAGCTGTCTTTTTTGTAGAGTGTCATTGGATCCTTTGGGTAGATGCCCAGTAATGGAATTGCTGGATCAAATGGTAGATCCACTTGTATCGCTTTAAGGTATCTCCATATTGCTTTCCAAAGAGGTTGAACTAGTTTGCAGTCCCACCAGCGGTGTAGGAGTGTTCCTATCTCTACGCATCCATGCCAACACCTATTGTTTTGGGACTTTTGTGCACTGTCTAGGGGATGGTCACACCTGAAGCTCAGACTTGTGGGGGGAGGGGGGTAATGGCATTATTTGAAACCTTAAAATTTATACCCCCATAATATGCTAAAATAAAAAAAAATACAAAGTGGTAGTATACACATTTCAGCCTCAAATACGGGGCTTCCTTAAATACTTGGAAGATGCTATAAACATACATTGCCATTTAATGAAAGGCAAGTCTAGTTTCAGCATGAACCTGCTCTGGACCATGAATCATGTCTATTTGTCATAGAACCATGCCATGTGTTAACTGCTTGTTTCGCTGACTTATTTTTGAAAACTGACAAATAAAGCTGGTTTCAAGATTAATTACAGTGTATAAGAAGAAAAGAACTGTCAAGTGTTCTGTGCCAGTCTATTTAATAATCACACCATTTGCAACTATGAAGGAACTGTAGCATATCTGATCAATTAATTTCACCATGTTTATGAGTATTGAACCGTGCATCCTTTTTGAAACTAAAATTTGAAGGGATGAAATGATGCTCTGTGGCTTACTTTGACAAAAAGAATTAAAAAATCCATTAATCTTTAGTACAGGAATTGTTCGTCACTCACATGTTTTTGTTAAAAAAAATAGTATAGGAATTTTGATTACTCTGTTTAGACCATCAATATTACTTTAGTGTTTCAATATCTGTCAACAGAAATAAAGTTGAACATGCAAATAAAAGAAAATGCTGACTTCTTTTACCATCTGACTGAAAGAAGAAAATACAAAAAGGATTTTATTTCATCAGGACAATGAATGGAAAATGAGAACCCCCACTTACACATATTATGGTGATAAAATTCCCTTTCAGAAAGTCTGAGGATTATGTAGCCACTGCAACTACCTTCTCCCCAGTCCAGTAAAATAATGTTAGTAGCAAAAGCTCAGTGTGAGTAATGCATAATTAACACACTTTGAAAGTCATGTGGCTGAGACAAGAAAGTCTTTCCAACCTCTTAATTTATAAGAAAGATTTTACATACTCAGTGAAGATGGGAGAGCAAAACAGGCTAGCTGAAGATGAGGTTTGAAAAAGGCAGGATACTTTTTTAAGTGAGAGGAAGGCATGGCTCCTTGTCCCCAGGTCTTTTCACATATAGCAATTGGCTAAGGAGGCAGAGGAGGCAAAGCATTTCTGTTGTTTCCAACCAAGCTGGGGATAATGATACCATCCATGACCCAGCACTGAATAGGTAAGCTAGAGCCGGAGAGGACATCTTCAGTGCAGATCACGGAACAAAAATCAGGAGACAGAACCAATGGGAGATGGTTAAGGATTGGAGGGAGAGCTAGTTTGTTCAGGAAAGCTGATGCTACCATGTTTCCCTGAAAATAAGACAGGGTCTTATATCTATTTTTCCTCAAGAAGACACCCTAGGGCTTATTTTCAGGGGATGCTTCCCCTCAAAGCCTCAGCTTGCAGCACGCACAGGATAGCCAGGACTTGACAGGGGGAACCAACCTTGTTGGTGGGGCTGCCAGCACCTTTCTAGTCACCTCTGGGATAGTAGCTGTCATGATGGGGCAGATGAGAAGGGCTGCTGTTCTACTTTACCGCTCCATGAGGAAATGCATGGGTTGTGCAGATACGCTGCGTAGCCACACCCATCACTAGGTCTTATTTTCAGTGTAGGGCTTCTATTGCGCAAATGCTTAGAAATCCTGCTAGGGCTTATTTTATGGGTAGGTCTTATTTTCAGGGAAACACGGTATGAGAAAAACAAACTATACTAAAACCTTGGAGATTGCCTTCCCAATCACAGGTCAGCGTGCAAAGGGCTCTTGTCTTTACTCACTTTACTAAGAGTGACCCAGCTTCACAATTTTTCACTTTTTCTTTGCCATTGAAGAGGCTACAAGGGGTATTATTCTGGATTATGTGAAAAATTCAGCATATCTTAAAACCAAGAGGAACCTTAGAGATCATTTGGTTCAGCCATTTTCTCTTTAAGAGAAGTTTTCTGGCTCTCAATAAATGACTATTTTCTTCTCTTCAAAGGTCCTTGAGCTCAATTGTTATTGTCCATTTTGTATGGCTATCACTCACTTCTAACATCTCTTCTGCAAACGCCATTGTTTCAGAGCTCTCTGCGAGCTCTAGACTCTTCGAATTGTCCATGATTTGCCACTTGGCAGTCATAGTGGTCAAATGCCACAGCATCCCAAACTTCTCAAGTTTTCACTTCACTGCTAGAGAGTGAGACTTCAGTTAGATCATTTCTGGGCACTTGAGAATTATAGCAATTTCTTAGAGAACTTCTGAGAACTACCTGCCTCAGTCCAGTCCCTCATGCTGAAAGCATCAGTTTCTCCAACCTTCCAACTTCAGTCTTCAGGCCTTCACTCCCCAGCTCCTCCACATTCGTGAGATCCCTCAAGCCCTTTGTTTCCTGCAGTGTATATAGCGGCCCTGTTTTCCTGACCAAACCCTATCTTCCTGTCAAAGTTTGTAGTGAGAGGTGTCCAGGAAAAGCCAAGACTGTTACTCCAAGGCAGGAGTTCTGGGACTTCCAAAGTGTGGCGTGTAGTATTGGCTGGTACAGGAATCACAGCACACTGTTGCAAGGGATGTCCCAGAGATGTAGATTCATCATACCTCTTTTGATTGCAATTATCAGGAACCCATTGGAACTAGCTTAAACAAAAAATGTACGACAGAGGTGTTGTAAGGATACTGAGGTGTCCTCTGGAAACTAAGGAAGACTTAGACAATCAAACTTCAGGAAGGGAAGAGAACAGGGCTTGAGGGAAATGGGGAAATCATAAATTTTTCTTTCCCCATCTCTAGGTTTTGCTTCTCTCTGCATTTCTGCCTTGTTCTTCTCTTTCACTGCAGAAAATTTTTCTCTCCCTTGCAAGAAAAATGGAACAAGGATTCTAGATTAGTTTGTACAGAAGAAGCACTCAAAGATAGGAAGAGGGCTGTTTCCCTGTACTGAACCTCTACTGGGGTCAAATTCACAAAAATTTAAGTGCAGTCTGCACATAGAAGCCAGAGCCTCTGCCTGGAAAGAGAGCATGGCTTGGGCCCTGGTAAGAAAGAAGTCTGAACTAGTGCAGAATCACATTCCAAGAGATGCCCTAGTTTCAGTTTGGAAGTTATGGCTTCATTTTTCACAGACAATGGTTCTTCAAATCTGGATGGAGCAACAAACCCAGGAAATAGAAGGCGTATGTGCCACTTGTATTCAATTTCCTGCTGCTAAAGGGGTGGTGGAGTTGAGACAACTGCCAAACAGCTCAATAGAGAAAGAATGTAAGTGAAAATAAAACAATAAGGAAAACAGAAAGAAAAGAAAGGAAAAGACACTCCAAATGAATATGCAAACAAAAATTCTAGAACACACAAAGAAATCTCATGCTAAGAAAAAAACACCTAACAAAATAAAGACACTGATATAAACTCAATATAGGTGAATTCAATGTTATGAGACACAAAAAAAACTTAAAAATAATTATGTTTGGATGCTCCAGGAGATCAGTGAAGGCAGCACATCCATTAAAAAGAGGGCGGGGCTCCTTCCCCCTCCCTGGGCATCTGACCACCAGGACCAGTCTCTCTGTGCCACCCCACACCCTTGGACCCCACTTACCTCTCCCTTAAAGCCATCAGTCCCATACGATGCACCCATGGCTATTCATTTGGCTTTGAGGGCTCTGCTTGTCCATGGCCTTCGGAAGCCTGGTCCCCTCCTCTCTCTTCTGCACTCTGGGCTCTATGATTGCACTCCACTGTGCTCCAGACCCTGCTCTTGTCTGCCAAATGCCATTTTGCAGGTCTGTTCACCTGATGTTTTGAGTGTTTTTTTTATTTTAAGTCTATCTTTTTAGAATAGTTTAACCTTATAGAAAAAAATTGACTGGAAAGTACACAGAGTTCCCAAATGGCCCTTTTCCACCACTATCACCATCTCACCCCTGAGTGGTATATTTGTGATAATTGATGAAGCTACATTGACACATCTTTATCACCCAAAGTCCACACTTTATGTTAGGGTTCACTTTTAGTGCTCTACATTCAGTAGGTTTGTACAAATGTATGTCGCGTACCCATTATAATATCATAGAGAATAGTTACCCTGCACTAAAATTCCTCTGTGCTCTGCCTATTCATCACTCCCTCCTCCTAACCCCTGGCAACCACTGATCTTTTCACTGGCTTCACAGTTCTGCCTTTTCCAGAATCTCATACAGTACATAGCCTTTTCAGATTGGCTTCTTTCACTTAGCAATATGCATTTAAGTTTCCTCCAGGTGTTTTCATGGCTTAATACCTAATTTCCTTTTAGCACTGAATGATATTCCATTCTCTGGATGTTACCACAGTTTATTTATACATTCACCCACGGAAAGACATCTTGGTTGCCTCTGAGTTTTGGCAATTATGAATAAAGCTGCTTATAGACATTTGTGTGCAAGTTTTTGTGTGGACATTTTCAACTGCTTTGGGTAAATCACTAGGAGCATAATTGCTGGTAAGAGTATGATTTGTTTTGTAAACAGCTGCCAAACTGTCTTCCAAAGTGGCTGCACCATTTTGCATTCTCACCGGCAATGAATCAGAGTTCGTGATGCTCCAAATCCTTACCAGCATTTGGTGTGCTCAGTGTGTTGGATTTTTGGTATTCTAATAGTGTGTGATGATGTCTCATTGCTGTTTTAATCTGAAATTCCCTAATGACATGTGATGTGGAACATCTTTTCACAAACTTATTTGCCATCTGAATATCTCCTTTAGTGAAGTGTCTGTTCAGAGATTTTGCCCATTTTAATTGGATTATTTCTTTTCTTATTGTTGAGTTTTAAGTAAATGCTCTTTTTCATGACTGGTTTTCAAAAAACCAGATCTCTAGATTCTCTCAGAGCATTATGTATAAGCCACTCTACTGTCTTCTGAGATGTTTCATAGACCTTGAGTTGGGATTTTCCCTGACTTTGCTGATTCTCACAGGAATTTTTTGATCAGTGGACATGGACCATGGAACTGCATGGGCCACTGTTGGTAGACTTGTTTCAGGGCCCAATTGCTAACTACAGTTGCAACCCACATATCTAGGCCCATCATGCCAGTGAAGGGACATTTGCAGCTCATGATGCTATAGCACTTGTGACAAAGAAGCCATACAGTAGCAACTGCTAAGGCTTGTTTGTAGTCATAGTCATGTCAGAATCCCACAAGATACAGTTCACCTCTCTCCTAGGTCCATTGAATCCTACATTTTTAAAAAATCCACGCAAGAGGAGGTTGAGTGAGCAGAACAGCATTGAGACTGTAACTTGGCTGCAGCAACAGTTCAGATTACACTTGCACTTTTTGACCCAGACAGCAAATGTTGCCCAGAATTCTACCCAGAGCTGGTGAAGAATGCACAGGAAAAAGCAGAAGACTTTCAATCTGGAAACAGGGATGGAAAGGATCATAGAAGACTAAATATAGGACTTGATCAATGTAGCCAATGGGTATGACGAATCTGCTTCCTTCATTGACTGATTTGGACTTAAAACATAAGATGATCTTGTTCCTGCTTCCCTGACCATGAAGTATGGAGGATTTTACATTGAGAACCCTGCAGTTATGACAAACATTAGAATCTGATGACAAACTCATCTGAGAAAAGAAGAAAAAGCACAAAATAAAAGGAGGAGTTGAAGGAAGGTAGTGAGAGGATAAAGAAGGGAAAAAAGATGACACTTTCAACAAGGAGGAGAAATAAACAAAGCTCGGGTTTTCCAAATCTGGTTTCACAGTTCTCAGTGCTGGGAAAGGAAAGAAGAAGAAGAAATACTCTTGGAGCTTTAAGCAATCAAGATGTATTTGAGAAATTTCAGGAAGAAATAGGCCCAGGAAAAGTGGGGACAAATAGCATGAGCCTATGGGAAGTGGAAGCAACTCCCACCCCTTGCTCTCAACCTTCCACTCTGCTTCTGACCAGAATTTGCTTCAGGTGGCCACTGCCATGGTCTCTCTGACTAATTTGGACTTGAAGCAGCTGCTCAGTGAGTCTCTAGTAGGAAGAGCCTTACATCATATGGATGATGAAAGATTTCCTTAGGGTGGGCTTGGGCTGGGAATTCAGAGTTCTCTTCCCTGCCCAAAGGCCTGCCAGTGCCCCTGGAGAAGGTCATTAAAGGAGCTGGTTCAAGTTGCCAGAGCTGCTGAGAGAGAGAGCAAAGGGAAGTCCTTCACCCAGGATGCTGATGGCATCATGAAAGTGCAGATTTGGAAGCTGAGTAGCCCGATCTACTGTGAGATGCATGGCCATCTCTCTTCATACTTGCCCTGCAGCAAGGACACCCTGGTAAGACTTGCTCAAAACCTTTATCTCTGTGATGTGGGGGATGGGTCTAAAGGCACCTCTAGAGAAACTTAAAGAAGCCATTGGCAGGGTAATGCCAGAGCAGATGGCCAAGCACCAGGATGAATGCCAGGCACAGACACAAGCAAACTTGCAGAGATGCTGAAAGAGGACAAGGAGTGAAGAGGACAGGTTTGTTCTGGTAAAGAAGAAGAAAAGGGTAGCACATCCTGGAAGAAATTCCAATGGAATGATGAAATCAAGGAGGTGCTTTGTCTGGTGGTGAAGATGAACCTGGAGGGCTGTGATCTGGAAGGAAACAAGACCCAATCTGGGAAGGACTGCAAGAAAGCTTGTCTGGATGCTGGAATGCAAATTCGCTGACCCCAAGGTTGGGCACAGACCAGGTTTCTGAGTAAGGAGAGCAGACCGTACCTTGGGTCCATGACATCAATAATGATCAAGAATAAAGCAATGTCTCCTTCTAAAGTCAAGGTGAAGGAATGAATCATAGACTGAACCTGGTGAGAGGTTCTCATCCCATCATCCCAAATTGCCAGACCCATTGTCTTGCCTTTAGAACATCAGTGAAGAGGTCTGCACATTGGAATGTCAAACAGGATGCTCTCATGCAAGGCATCTGTTTGACAGCCTTGCTAATCTTGCCTCTCTCAACCTGAAAGACTTGTTGCATAAAGACTTTAATTGTTATTTCAGCCCATTTGTTTAAAGCTGTGTCCAAGGAACTGACTCTGTTAAATATCAGAGCAAATGGAAACTCTGAATTCATACCCTCTACACCCTTGAAAACAACTACTTTGATATAAATGTTTGTGTCCCCCCAAAATTCATCTGTTGAAATCCTAACCCCCAATGTAATGGTGTTTGGAGGTGGGGCCTTTGGGAGGTGATCAGGTCATGAGAGTGGAGCTCTCATGAATAGGATTTGTGCTCTTATAAAAGAGACCCAAGAGAGAGCTCCCTTGCCCCTTCCATCTTGTGAGGACACAGTGAGAAGTCAGCTGTCTACAACCCTGAAGAGGACCCTCCCCAGAATCTGATTGTGCCGGCACCCTGATCTCAGACTCCCAATCTCCAGAACTGTGAGTAATAAATTTCTGTTGTTTATAAGCCACTCAGTCTATGGTATTTTGTTATAGCAGCCCAAACAGACTAAGGTGATACCTAAAGAAAAAGTTATAGGTCTTTTATGCATGAAAGTCAAAAAGGAACTTTCCAAAACCCAACTCTTCTGGAGCGTCGCCCTCTAGCTCTCTGTAATCAGCCCCTCAATTTTCTGGCTGAATGAACAGTGGCACTGGAGCAGTCCTCTGAGAAGAAAAACCTAAAGGGTTCTTTCTGGCTGCAAAGAGCTCTCCTGCTGGGCTCCTGTCAGCAAAAGCTTTGCAGAGGAGCAACAGCCTAAATTGCAGCACCACAGTTTTCCATGGATGTCTCATAGGACCCCAGAGCACAGACCCAAGTCAGTCATTTATGAAGATTGTCAACAGCAGCAAAGCACCCCTCCCCATCCCACCCAGACCCATCTGGCAACAACCTCCCAGACCCAAAATCTTCCTCCTCAAAGTCTCAGCATCCATTCTTCCATGGCAGGCTTTTCAGAAGGCACTTCAGCCCCCAGCAGCAGTTTCCATAAGAACTTAGTCTCATCCTCCACTTCCCTGAGCCATATGGCAAAACAACATTCAGCCAACTCTTCAGGGCCATCTTACAAGTCTCCCTTTGCTGGCTCTCTCTCCCAACATGGGATTTCTTCCAGCAGCTCCTCCTCTGGAAGAACAACAATCTGGAGCACTACTTTCTCTTGGAAATTTGCTTTCGGGTGTACAGGTTCCTTCCACAAAACAGCCTGCCAACTGATAGGTCCTAAGCCCAGCAGCGAACAAACCTTCTATTTCCCAGAAGCTGACCTTGGTGGTCTAAATAGAGTTCAGTGATGGAAGCCAGGGAGGAACAAAGTTACTGACCTCATCCCTGAACAGCCCACCATGGAAAGTCTGGCGTTTCTCAAAAGGAACTTGCCTGGTGCTCTGGGCTTCATAGCTATGTCACTGGACAGCTGGTGGAGGGATAGACCTTAAGATTGGGAAAGTTCTGGGTTTGGAGTATGGGTGGATGTGTGTTTCTGAGTTCTGACACTGTAGTAAATCAGTTTGTACACCTATTTTTTCAAATCTGCTGAACACCTTGGCATTTGGTCAGAGTACTTCATACAGTCCCATAGGTCAAGGGCTCCTTCTGGCCACAAAAAGATCCATGGAATTCATCAGACTGTGTGTTCAACAAGACAAGAACAACAAGACAAAAACCTGGACTAAAGCCACAACTGGAAAACCTAGTCTTGTCTCTATGAAAATACATTAAGAATACCCAATGCATACTCATTGTGGGGGGCCAATTTCTCCTCCGAACATGACAATGAAGCTCTTTTAGAGAAAAGGCTTTTATAGATTCATCAATTGCGAGACAATTGTGATAGGATTTTTAAAAGCACTTATTTTGGGCTCAGTTTTCACCATTACCATTAACTACATTGGATAGAATACGACTGTTCTTGGCATGTCATATTATAGGAAGACATAATTCTAGTGCTTTTATGGTGGGGAAGAATTAGATAACTCACATCCATTTCAGCACTCAGAGCATATCTCAAAGACTTTTTAAAGAGACATGTCTGTTTTTTGAGACAGCCTGTTTTATTTAGTTGAGCTTTTTACAGTTGCATCCTGTAAATCTGTGACATCCTGACTTGAAGGTCATCTAAGCAGCCCAGAAAGCTGAATTTCCAATCCAGCTAGAGTTCCAGTTTTGTTTTCTCAGAGTTCATACAAGTGGACTCCAAGAGCTCCAAATCTCTTGTTGGTCAAATCTTCATCCTTTTATGGGCAAAGGTTATAAGGGGCTCTAAGTCACAGACAGACATGCCAGTTTGTTTTATTCTTAGAAATCCCCTTAGGCAGCACTGCAGTAACCAGACTCTATGAAGCATCTGTCATGTAGAAACCGGCCTTGAAGTTCTGAGGCCCTCCAAGCCCTGGAGTATACATTAACTCAAGGTAACATGCGGTTAAGCTTGGAGGATGGATCAAAGACAGACTAGAACAGATATTCCAGAGTTTCCACGTTACCAAATTGTTCACTAAATGCTTCACGAGCGTGTTCAGAATTGTGCCTATGAAATTTGTACCACAGAGTGAGTTTGAACTGTCTGCTCTAGCTAAGTTAATTCAGATATCTTAAGTGTAAACAGTATCTGGGTGAATTATATAGTTATGTAATTTATGCAAAATCCAGAATATGGTAGACTCTATAGAACTAATGACTCATTTTCTTCCACAAATAAATTGCAAGGAAAAAAAAGGAAAGAGAACCTATAAACTAAAAGAAACTTAAGATGCATATCAACCAAGTATAATGTGTGAAGTTTGTTAGGATACTGATTTGTAGAAATCAATGTATTTTTTATTTGTTTTTAAATGAAACAGTGGGAAAAATTAGAACATTTATTGGATATTTGATGAAAATAGGAATTGTTGTAATTATTTATGTGTGATAACGGTATTGTGGTTATTAGACAGAAAGAAAAACAGAAAGAGAGAAAGAAGCAGAAGAAAGAAAAGAAAGAAGAAAGAAAGAGAGAAAGAAAGAAAGAGAGAGAGAGAGAGTGAGGGAGGGAGGGAGGGAGGGAAGGAGGGAGGAAAGGAGGGAGGGAGAAAGAAAGAAACAAACAAAAGAAAGAATTTGACTGGCCTTTGTCTCCAATTCCTGTAAGGTATCTCTAAATATTTAAAATTTCCCAAGTGATAGGAGTGTCCTTGTTATTCATGGTGGGCCCCTCAGACTGCACCTGATTGTTTAAGCTAACAGATAGCTCAGGGTGGGGGCTGGCTATGCCAGAAAGACCAACCATGTGATTAGAAGGTTGGGGCTGTGAGCCTTGAGATATCAGCCTGACCTCTGGGAGCAGAGGGCAGCTGTAGGTTGAGTTAAACCACATGGGCAATAATTCCATCAATCATGACTACGTAATAAAACCCCAGTAAAAACTCTGGACTCCAAAACTCAGGTGAGCCTCCTAGGTTGGCAATACTCTTTGCATATGTTGCCAAATATCAATGGCAGAAAGATAACACATCCCTGATGACATGGATGCTTCACATTTAGAACCCTCTCAGTCCCAGATTCTGCCCCATGTGTCTCTTCTAATTTGCATTTCTTGCCTTTAATAAACATGAGTTTGAGTATATTAGGTTTCAATGAATTCTATGAGTCTTTCTAGCAAATTATCAAAACTGAGGGTGGTTTTGGGACACCCTCTCTCTGCCAAACTTCAGTTGGTGTCAGAAATCTTGTGTAGACTTGGCAGTCTGGAGGACTGTGCCCTTGAGTTTGGCTACTTCCAGGTAGAAAGAAAAGAAAAGAAGTCTTGTCTTTAAAGGTATATTGAGAAGCTTTTATAGATGAAGTATTAATAGTGTGTTTTAGATTTGCTGAAAAATAATGTAGCAGGTGGGGAGAAGGGAGTTGAGACATAGATTGGCCATGTGGAATCATAGAAGATGGGTACTGGGAACATAGGAGTTCATGAAACTAT
This sequence comes from Microcebus murinus, assembly GCF_040939455.1. Classification (NCBI taxonomy): domain Eukaryota; kingdom Metazoa; phylum Chordata; class Mammalia; order Primates; family Cheirogaleidae; genus Microcebus; species Microcebus murinus. The sequence goes on from NC_134136.1 coordinate 118,487,260, forward strand.
TGTCTGTACTTTTGTATATGTTTTAAATTTTCTAAAATGAAAATAACATAGTGATCTCTGTATAAAAATATGGATGTCTACCTTATATCATGTGGTAGGCAGAATTCTAAGATGGGTCCCAAGATTCCAGGCCCATGATGTACATACACCTTCTCCCAGTTATTCAAACACTAATCTAAGTGGTGCTATGAAGTTTTATAGATGTGATTAAGATCCAAAATAAGTTGGTCCCAAGATTCCAGGCCCATGGTGTACATATGCCTTCTCCCAGTTATTCAAACACTAATCTAAAGGGTGCTATGAAGTTTTGCAGATGTGATTAAGATCCCAAATCAGTTGGCCTTAAGATAGGGAGATTATCCTGGTGGGGAGGGGGATGGTGCTGACCAAATCAGGTTAGCGCTTAAAAGCTCTGGGACTTTTATTGGAAAAGAGATTCACATTCAGAGAGATTTGAAGTATGAGAGGGATTTGACACAAGGCAGGTTCTTCAATGCTGGCTTTGAAGATGGAGGGAGCCACATCACAGGGAATGTAGATGGCCCCTAGAATCTGAGAGCAGTCTCTGGCTAACAGCTGGCAAGGAAATGGGGACTTTAGTCCTACAGCTGAAGGAACTAAATTCTACCACAACCATGTTAGATTGGAAGAGGACTTCTAGTTTTAGATGGGCATGCAGACAGACACCTTGATTTCAATCTTGTGAGCTCCTCAGCAGAGAACTCAGCTGTGTTGTGCCAGACTCCTGACCTGCAGAAAAGTGAGCTGATACATTTGTACCATCATTAGATGCTAAGTTTGTGTTAATTTGTTACACAGCAATAGAGAACTAAAACACAAAATAAATAAAAATAAATCCCAGTTTTGAAAAACAAAGCTTTACAAATTCTTGAACCAAATTTAGAGAAATATATTCATGACACAGAGAAGGAGTTCTTAAAATACAAAACACACAAACTCTAAAGGAAAAGATCACTGAATTCAACTATACTAAAACTGCATACTTCTGGACTATAAAATGCACCAAAAAGTAAAGTAAAAAATAAATCCCTGGACTAGGAGATGCAATTTGCAACGCATAAAAGTTACAAGAATATTATTTAAGAAGCTTCTACAAATCAATAGGGAAAAAAATCAATCCAACTGAATATAAATTGTTAACTCATAAAAAAGAAGTTTGAAAATCCAACAAATATATAAAGAGATGTCCAATATGACTATTCATCAGAGATATACAAATTAAAACATTAATGAAATACAATTTTACTCTTATTGGATAGACAAAAGTAAAAAATTCAGACAATACTGAGTTTTGACAAGGATATAGAGCAAGGGTCCTCAAACTTTTTAAATAGGGGGCCAGTTCACTGTCCCTCAGACCGTTGGAGGGCTGGACTATAGTTTATAAAAAACTATGAACAAATTCCTATGCACACTGCACATATCTTATTTTGAAGTAAAAAAACCAAACGGGCAAAAACACCCGCATGTGGCCCGTGGGCTGTAGTTTGAGGATGCCTGATATAGAGTAACAGAAGCTTCTGTGCCCTGCTGATGGAAGTGTTAGTTGGTACAGGCACCTTGGAGAGCAATGTGATAATATCCAGTAAAATTGAAGATGTATTAGGTTATTAAGTATGAAATCTCCAATTTCCTTCAATACTAAGTTCGATGGTTGATATCTCTGACATTTCACTTTAACACTTTTTGTTTTATTTTTAGTGTGAAGGTACATCCTCAGTCTTTCAAATGCATGTTGTTGTCAGGTCGTTCCACCAAAACCCACCTGTTTCACTTATCCCACTCCTAAATTGAGCAGCTACTAATATTCACAGCTGATGAGGTGATTTGGGGTCATACTTCTGATTGGTTGACTACCACGTAAATGAGGTAACTTTTGGGACATACTTCTGATTGGCTGACTACTATGTAAATGAGGCGACTTTTGTGAAAACTTGCCATTGGCTAACTGTAAACCCCCAAAAGGTATAAAACTAAAAGAAAACGAAAAAGGGGCGCTCAGAGTTTGGTGGCAGATAAGTCTCTCTGAGTCTGCTGGCGAAATAAAGCTGACTCTCCAACTCTCCGTGTGCCACTTGGGTTTTTCTTCGGCCAAGAGCTGTTCACACCTGCTGGAACATTGTGGCTTGTGCTTATCTTTCAAAAATTTTTAGAGCAATTTTTGTGAAACCACAGATATGTCAAAAATTCATGTTATTTTTTAATATGAGTTCCATTGTGGAAACAATGCAGTGCAGACAGCTCAAAATATCAACAAACTGTTTGGGAAGGATGTGGCTAATGAACGCACAGTACATCGATGGTTTCAGAAGTTCTGTTCTGGTGGTTTTAATCTTGAACATGAGCCACATGGGCAACCTGAGACCAAGATTGATAATGATGAGCTGAAAGCTGTAGTGGAAGCGAATCCATCTCAACCTACGCATGAATTAGCAGCAAGGTTTGATGTTACTATTCCAATAATATTGGACCATTGGATTCAAATGGGCAAGGTAAAGAAGCTGGGTAGGTAGGTTCTGCATGAATTAAATGGGCATCAGAAGAGAAATCGTCTCCAAGCTTCCCTTTCTTTGCTGTGGCCACCTAAAGGCAAACCATTTCTAACACCGTATTGATACATGTGATGAAAAGTGGATTCTTTTTGACAATCGCAAGCATTCAACACAATGTGTCTGGATAAAGATGAAGTACTGAAACACAGTCCAAAACCAAATAGTCATCAAAAAAAGCTAATGGTGTCTGCCTGGTGGTCCAGCACTGGTATTATCCACTACAGCTTCATGAAACCTGGTCAGTTGATTACAGTAGATGTCTACTGCAACCAGTTGAGGTTGAAATGATGAGGATGCTTGTGATAAAGCAGCTGAGATTGGTCAGCAGAGATAAGCCAATCCTCTTGCAAGACAACATTTGACCACATGTCGCACAAACAATGCAGCTCAAACTACAGAGGCTGGACTTGGAAACTCTCTGTCATCCACTGTATTCACCAGACCTTGCACCAACTGACTACCACTCCTTCCAGCTTTTGGACCACTTCTTGCAAGGAAAAATATTCAATTCTCAACAAGCTGTGGAAAACGCCTTATGCAGTTTCATCGCCATTCACTCCCCAGGCTTCTTTGCTGCTGGCATAAGCAAGCTACCATTAAGATGGCAAAATTGTGTTGATAGTTTAGATATGTCAACAGAAAAAAAAGCCAAACTCTATAAAATAATTTTAAAGACATATACTCTGAGCCAAATTTGAGGACCATGACCTGGAGCCACGCTCAAGAAGTCCTGAGCAAGTGGACTCGGTGTGGCTGGGTTACAGTTTGGTTTTATACATTTCGGGCAGATAGGGGTTACAGGTAAAGTCATAAATCAATACGTGGGAGGCATACATTGGTTTGGCCGGAAAAGATGGGCCATCTTGGGGGGGGGGTGCTTACAGGTTATAGGTGGATTTAAAGATTCTTTGACTTGTAAATTGATTAAAGACATGAAGCTTTGTCTAAAGGCTTGGAATGTTTTAACATAAGGAGCTATTTATCAGGGTAAGCCACCTGACATAGATTTGATGTGTAAATTGAGGACCTGCAGGTTTGTCTTGCATACCCTTAGGCCTATTAATGGGTTATAAAAGATGTCCCCAAGAAGGGAGGGGGGCATGATGAGGCATGTCTGACCTCTCTTCTGCTGGCAGGGAATTTAGTTTTAGGATATTCCTTTGGCCATGAGCGGGTCCATTCAGTCAGCTGGTCAGGGGTGGGGGTAACCCTTAAAATTTTATTTTAGTTCACAGAGACACATACTTTGTTTAATTGTACTGCTTCTTGTTTGAGGTATAATAAAGTAAATTTTTTATTCAAAATTGGACATTTCCTATTTAATTACCTTATATATACCCTTTGACCTAGTGAAAGGGGCAGCCTTGCAAAAATAACAGGAAAATGCCTGACCCCACCTAGGAAAATACCTAGTCCTACAATTCACCCAGTAACAGTTAAAGATCAATCGTATGAGTTGTCTAACTAACAGGGACCCTGCAGGAGTTCTGTTTTGAACAATTTCTGAAGAAAGCTGAATGGATGGAAAAGAGATGTAAACCTCTCTCTTTCAAAATTGCTTTTTGCGAATCTGCTTTTACAGAGTTCCTGAGTAAACAGCAGAAGAATGAGCCTCAACCTTATCTTGAGCACTGAGTCACATCTCCTGTGATAATGATAAGGGAAACCCCCATTCTATTACTTGGCCCATCAGACACCTGAGACCCCCACCCCTCACAGAAGACCCACATCAGCATAACACTAACCTGTTTCCTGGCCCATCAACTAGTCTATGACTGGCATCAGCATAACACTGCATCTGTTGCCTGGAGCATCAACATAATATTAACCTATTGACCACACATCAACTAACCTACACCTGGCACCCCACCCCTTGGACCACCCCAACTTAATAAAAGTGGAAAAAGCCCCGTAGATGGGGCTCAGAATTTGGTGGCGAAGCCCCTCTGAGCTTGTTGGTTACTAAACCTTGATTCTCCCACTCTCCGTGTGACACTCGGTTTGTCCTCAGGACCACCCGCTGTAACACTTGCTGTAACAATAATCCCTTCTCCAAGGAAAGGCAGGAAACCAAGTCTTGGACTTTGACATCCTGGCAGTTTTGGTTATCTACCTGCCACTTTTGTTATCAACTGCTATCACTTTTTTTTTCTTCTGTTTGTCTCCCTTAAAATCAGCAAGCCACTCTGCCTCACTGCTGATATCTCCCTTCTCTTTCTTTGGGACGCCAGTCTGTCTCTCTGCTCTCCTTCCCCCTCTTCTCTCTCTCTCTCATTTTCTCTGTCCTTCTAAAGGATAAAATAAATTTTACTTATATAACTTAACCTCTGCATGAGAAATCTTTCTCCACCCACACCATGAACACCTACTAATCTTTCCACCCTAACACTAGCAATTCTACTTATGGGAATATATTCTGAAGAAAATCTTATACATAGGCTAAGGGAAACATATGCACAAGTATCACTGCAACATTATTAATAATATTGAAAAACTGTAAGCCATCTAAATGTCCATCAACAGGAGAATGAAGTTAATTAAGTTTTCATTTTTTTCAGTTCTCAATATGCTCCTTTAATCTTGACCACCCGCCTATCCATCTGCAAATCTGAGTGAACCACCCCAGTTGGAAATGAACTGCTTATTTTACCGGCTCTAAGAGTTACCCATCAGTCTCTGGATTGTTGTCATCCACAGAAAAATGTTTTCACTGACTGTGATCTTCAAAGAAGGCCTCTGCGCCAATAGGGATCAAAAGTGCCCAATATATCTGGAAATGCACTTCTACCGAAGGCTGAAATGACTTGCTAAAATGAGCTGGAAATTGCTGAGGGGAAAGAGAATGATAATCCAAGTGATGCAAATGAATGCTTCTAAGCTGCTGAAAAGGGAATCTTTTTTTCAAAGGCGCCTGCCCAGTCCATGTGAGAATTAATATCAGTTAATGGAGCTGAGCATAAGCGAAGCTTAGTGTCTAGAAGTTGTTAGGGACCAACCTTCCACAGCCCCACCGGACAGAAAAGCAGAGACATCGAGGATGTAATCACACAAGAAAAGGTTTATTTTCTGGCTAGCCAGGGTCCAAGCCCCAGAGCACCAAACGCAGTGGACACTCTCGCAGGCAAGAACCCCGACCGGAACAATGGTGTGCTGTTTATCCCCATGGTGCACAAGCTGCGCACAAGCTGATCACACGTGGATCATGCGTTGACCTTTAAAATGATTGGTTGCCCACTATTGCCTTTTGAAATAATTGGCGGGTTGGTTGCCCTCTATTGCCTGATGGGCCAGTCACCAGTGCTTCAATGACCTCATCCCATAATTCCCCATACAGCGGTGTAGCAAGCAAGCAATGACCAGAAGCAAAGGTTTGCAGTTAGCTCATTGCCCCACCCAAGTAAATTCCCGAAATTGGAAAAATTCCTCTGCCCTTCCTCTGCCCTACAAATTATTCTGCCCTTCCTCTGCCCTACAAAGTCAATCTGTAGATTCCTCCAAACATACTAGAATTAGGCATCATGTTCTGCTGTTTAGAACACATCTGGCTTTTTAAATCTTTATCATCTTGATTTTGGTTTTGTTTGCACCTTCCTATCTCAGATAAGAAATGTTTAAATAATGGCTGGTTTTCATGCCTGTAGTCCCAGAAAAAAAAAATAAATAAAAAAATAAATAAATAATGGCTGGTAAAAGCATGAGATGCCCTCAAGAAGTTGCTCATCTATAAATTTTACAAAATAAAGAAAATGGAGAAAAGAGTTTTTGTGTATTTTATCTGTTCCTGACAAACTTTTACTTTTATCAGGCTTTTTAAATCCATTCTAGATCTAATTTATATTTTCTTTACATTGGATATTTATCAGGGAGCACATACTGGAAGCAGGTATACATTGTATTATTTTTTATTGTATTTCTTGGATACTATCTAACACCTTCCATTATAATAATTGACTAAATAGAACTAGCCAAGATATATTTTTCCATTTTTGCTGATAAATAGGCACAATGGAGTGATACTTAAAAATTCAAATAATATATTTTTCTAAAATATTCCAACTGCAGAATTATGTATGAGATGCTACAAAATGTATGTGAGGGCCTGGTGGGGTGGCTCATGCCTGTAATCTCAGCACTCTGGGAGGCTGAGGCAATAGGATTATTTGAGTCAGGAGTTCAAGACCAGCCTGAGCAAGACAAAGACCCCATCTCCACAAAAAATAGAAAAATTAGCTGGGCATGGTGGCGCATGCCTCTAGTCCCAGCTACTTGGGAGGCTGAGGTAGCAGGATCACTTGAGCCCAGGAGTTTGAGGTTGCTGTGAGCTATGATGACACTACTGCACTCTAGAGTGGATGACAAAATGAGGCTCTGTCTCAAAAAAAAGAAAATGCATGTGAGTTTGATTAATGGTTTTATGAATAATCACCACATAATTACCAATACTTACCATTTTAAATTAAATGAAAACTCTTTGTGGCAGAGGGTTTGCATGACTATGAAAGTGTTGATTTTTGTTCTCATTTGTTCAGTTTGAACTGTGCCACATTGCGACTTGCAAAGCAATTTTCTCTTTGTGCTAATTATCCAAAAGTGAGTTCAAAGTACTATTTCATTTACCTAAGTGTGCAAAATCAAAAACTGAATTGCTAAGTCAAAGTGCTGAGCAAAGGCTCTCGATTTCTTCCATTCCAACCCTAATGACTCTTAACATGATGACAGCCAAGGAAGGCTCTACGGCTTAAAGCAATTACTGAACTCAAGGCAAGAGAGTGCCTAATTATAATAAAGTGATGAAAAATTAAAATAATAAATAAATAAGAGCCTTTATGGACACCTAGGGGGAAATAGTCAATACCACATCCTTAAGAAGTCAGTAAAGAGACGGGTAGGGCTGCCCACGCTAGCCTATCCTTCGGGACCAGAGCCCTGCCACATGGGATCATTAGCTCTCCTTTCTCCATCATGTGGCCAACGTAGTGGCTGTCCCCTCCCCTCTGGCAGCCTCCACAGGAGAGTCCACACCAACTTCTATGCTCCTGAGATGATTGACGTGGGCCAAAGCATCAGAAGCAATGTAGATTTTCTGAGGTAGACATAGGAAGGGCTTACATCATGTTCCACAGAGCAAGATAGATCTTTCTTGCTATTTCTCTCTTCAATACCCCAGTTGCTCATTTCACCACAAGAACATATTTTCCTGACCTCCTCCAGTGGGGCTCTGCCACCACCCATCTTCCTTTATTTTTTTTTATTTTGGTATATTATGGGGGTATGGATTTTAACGTTTCAATAAATGCCCTTCCCCCCCTCAAGTCTGAGTTTCCAGCATGACCATCCCCCAGGTGGTGCACATCTCACTCATTATATATGTATATACCCACCCCGCTCCCCCATCCCACCTGTCCAATATCCTATTACTGTAGAACCTATGTGTCCACTTAGGTGATGCTCAGTTAATAACAGTTTGCTGATGAGTATAAGTGGTGCTTGTTTTTCCATTCTTGAGATACTTCACTTAGTAGAATGGGTTCCAGCTCTAACCAGGAAAATACAAGATGTGCTATGTCACCATTGTTTCTTAGAGCTGAATAGTACTCCATTGTATACATACACCACATTTTATTAATCCATTATTGGATTGATGGGCACTTTGGCTGTTTCCACAGCCTTGCAATTATGAATTGTGCTGCTATAAACATTCAAGTGCAGGTGTCTTTTTTGCCCAGTAATGGGATTGCTGGATCAAATGGTAGATTCACTTGTATCACTTTAAGGTATCTCCATATTGCTTTGCACGGAGGTTGAACTAGTTTGCATTCCCACCAGCAGTGAAGGAGTGTTCCTCTCTCTCCGCAACCACACCAGCATTTATTGTTCGGAGACTTTTTGATAAAGGCCATTCTCACTGGGGTTAAGTGATATCTCATTGTGGTTTTGATTTGCATTTCCCTGATGATTAGAGATGTTGAGCATTTTTTCATATGTTTGTTGGCCATTCTTCTGTCTTCTTTAGAGAAATTTCTGTTCAAGACCTTTACCCACTTTTTAATAGGTTTATTTGATTTTTTCTTCCTGATTTTCGTGAGTTCTAAGTATATTCTAGTTATCAGCCCCTTATCGGATGCATAGGATGGAAAAATTTTCTCCCATTCTGTAGGTTGTCTGTTTACTTTCATGACTGTTTCTTTGGCTGTGCAGAAGCTTTTTAGTTTGATCATGTCCAATTTATTTATTTTTGTTGCTGCTGTGATTGCCTTTGGGGACTTCTTCATAAACTCTTTGCCCAGGCCGATGTCTAGCAGAGTGTTTCCAACTTTTTCCTCTAGAATTCTAATAGTTTCATACCTTAGGTTTAAGTCTGTTATCCAGCGTAAGTTGATTTTTGTGAGAGGTGAAAGGTGTGGGTCCTGTTTTAGCCTTCTACAGGTGGCTATCCAGTTTTCCCAGCACCATTTATTGAAAAGGGATTCTTTTCCCCAGCGTATGTTTTTGTCTGCTTTGTCAAAGATTAGATGGCCATATGAGGATGGTTTTATATCAGGATTCTCACATCTGTTCCACTGGTCAATAATCTTATTTTTGTACCAATACCAGATTGTTTTAATTACAACAGCTTTGTAATTCAGATATAGTTTGATATCTGGCATATTAATGCCTCCCATTTTGTTTTTGTTGCCTAGAATTGCTCTTGATATTCGGTGTCTTTTTGGTTCCATACAAAGCGCAAAATTATTTTTTCTATATCTGTGAAGAATGCTGATGGGATTTTAATAGGTATTACGTTCAATCTGTAGATCAGTTTGGGTAGCATAGACATTTTAATGATGTTGAGTCTGCCGATCCACGAGCATGGAATGGATTTCCATCTGTTTACATCCTCTGCTATTTCCTTCCTCAGTGTTTCATAGTTCTTCCTGTAGAGGTCTTTTACCTCCTTGGTTAAGTATATTCCTAGGTACTTTAATTTCTTTGTTGCTATTGTGAAGGAAATTGAGTCTTTAATTTGGTTCTCAATTTGGTTGTTGTTGGCGTATATGAATGCCTCTGATTTCTGTGTATTGATTTTGTATCCTGAGACTTTACTAAATTCATTGATCAGTTCCAGGAGTTTCTTGGTTGAATCCTTGGGGTTTTCTAGATATAATATCATATCATCAGCAAACAGTGAAAGTTTGATCTCTTCTGCCCCTATTTGGATACCTTTAATTCCACTTTCCTGTCTGATTGCTGTAGCCAGGACTTCCAGCACTATGTTGAATAGAAGTGGAGATAGTGGGCAGCCTTGTTTGGTTCCAGTTCTAAATGGGAATGCTTTCAATTTTTCCCCATTCAGTATGATGTTGGCTATGGGTCTATCATATATGGTTTGTATCATTTTTAGGTATGTTCCTTCTATGCCTATTTTATTAAGTGTTCATATCATGAAAGGGTGTTGAATTTTGCCAAAAGCTTTTTCTGCATCTATTGAAAGAATCATGTGGTCTTTGTTTTTGCTTCTGTTTATGTGGTGAATTGCATTTATAGATTTACGTATGATGAACCATCCCTTCATCCCTGGGATGAAGCCCACTTGGTAATGATGGATTATTATTTTGATAAGCATCTGGATTTGGTTAGCTAAGATTTTGTTGAAAATTTTTGCATCTATATTCATTAGGAATATTGGTCTGTAGTTTTCTTTTTTTGTTGCATCCTTTCCTGGTTTTGGTATCAGAGTAATATTCGCTTCATAAAAGGTGTAGGGGAGGTTTCTGTTCTTCTCGATGTTGTGGAATAGTTTCTGCAAGATAGGTACTAGTTCTTCTTTGTAAGTGTGGTAAAATTTGGATGTGAAACCATATGGACCGGGACTTTTCTTTTTAGGGAGATTTATAATTGCTGTTTCTATTTCAGCTCTTGAGATTGGTCTGTTCAGGAATTTTATTTCTTCCTGGTTGAGCCTAGGGGGGCTGTGTTTTTCTAGAAATTTGTCCATTTCCTCCACATCTTCCAGTTTGTGTGCATAAATTTACATCATATTCATAAATTATATCTTGTATCTCTTTGGGATCAGTTGTGATATCTCCTTTTTTGTTCCTGATGGAGCTTATTAGAGATTTCTCTTTTCTGCTTTTCGTTAGCTTAGTCAATGGCATGTCAATTTTGTTTATTTTTTCAAAGAACCAAATTTTTGTTTTATTAATGTCCTGAATAGATTCCCTGTTTTCAACTTCATTTAGTTCTGATTTGATCTTGTTGATTTCACTTCTTCTGCTGGGTTTAGGGTTGGTCTGTTCTTCTTTTTCCAGCTCTTTGAGTCGTTTTGTTAGATTGTCTATTTGTGATCATTTTGTCTTTTGGTTATAGGCATTTATAGAGATAAACTTTCCTCTCAGAACTGCTTTAGCTGTGTCCCAGAGGAGTTGATAACTTTTCTCTCCATTGTTGTTTTCTTCATAGAATTTTTTAATTTCCATCTTGATTTCTTCATTTATGAAGTAATCATTTAGTAGGAGGTTGTTTAATTTCCACGTTTTTGTATAGAAACGTGAGTTTCTGTTAGGGTTGATTTCTACTTTTATTCTACTGTGATCTTAGAAGATACATGGTATGATTTCTATTGTTTTAAATTTCTTGAGGTTTACTTTGTGTCCTAGGATATGGTCAATCTTAGAGAAATGACCTGTGAGCTGATGAGAAGAATGTATATTCAGTGGATTTTGGGTAGAATGTTCTGTAAATGTCAGTCAGATCCAATTGTTCTAGAGTTTTGTTTTTTATTTTTAATTTTTTTTTATTTTGGCATATTATGGGGGTACAGATTTTAAGGTTTCAATAAATGCCCATTTCCCCCCATCCCCCCAAACGTCTGAGTCTCCATCATGACCATCCCCCAGATGGTGCACATCTCACTCATTATGTATGTATATACCCGCCCCCCTCCCCCCTCCCACCTCCCCAATACCCTATTACTGTAGCACCTATGTGTCCACTTAGGTGCTACTCAGTTAATACCAGTTTGCTGGAGAATATATCTGGTGCTTGTTTTTCCATTCTTGGGATACTTCACTTAGTAGTATGGGTTCCAGCTCTAACCAGGAAAATATAAGATGTGCTATATCACCATTGTTTCTTAGAGCTGAATAGTACTCCATGGTATACATATACCACATTTTATTAATCCATTCTTGGATTGATGGGCACTTGGGCTGTTTCCACAGCCTTGCAATTATGAATTGTGCTGCTATAAACATTCGAGTGCAGGTGTCTTTTTTGTAGAGTGTCACTGGATCATTTGGGTAGATGCCCAGCAATGGGATTGCTGGATCAAATGGTAGATTCACTTGTATCGCTTTAAGGTATCTCCATATTGCTTTCCACAGAGGTTGAACTAGTTTGCAGTCCCACCAGCAGTGTAGGAGTGTTCCTCTCTCTCCGCAACCACGCCAGCATTTATTGTTTGGAGATTTTTTGATAAAGGCCATTCTCACTGGGGTTAAGTGATATCTCATTGTGGTTTTGATTTGCATTTCCCTGATGATTAGAGATGTTGAGCATTTCTTCATATGTTTGTTGGCCATGCTTCTGTCTTCTTTAGAAAAATTTCTGTTCAAGTCCTTTGCCCACTTTTTAATGGGGTTATTTGATTTTTTCTTCCTGATTTTCGTGAGTTCTAAGTATATTCTAGTTATCAGTCCCTTATCGGATGCATAGGATGCAAAAATTTTCTCCCATTCTGTAGGTTGTCTGTTTACTTTCATGACTATTTCTTTGGTTGTGCAGAAGCTTTGTAGTTTGATAATGTCCCATTTATTTATTTTTGTTGCTGCTGTGATTGCCTTTGGGGACTTCTTCATAAACTCTTTGCCCAGGCCGATGTCTAGCAGAGTGTTTCCAACTTTTTCCTCTAGAGTTCTAATAGTTTCATATCTTAGGTTTAAGTCTGTTATCCAGCGTGAGTTGGTTTTTGTGAGAGGTGAAAGGTGTGGGTCCTGTTTTAGCCTTCTACAGGTGGCTATCCAGTTTTCCCAGCACCATTTATTGAAGAGGGATTCTTTACCCCAGCGTATGTTTTTGTCTGCTTTGTCAAAGATGAGATGGCTATATGAGGATGGTTTTATATCAGGATTCTCACATCTGTTCCACTGGTCAATATTCCTGTTTTTGTGCCAATACCATATTGTTTTAATTACTACAGCTTTGTAGTATAGTTTGATATCTGGCATATTAATGCCTCCCATTTTGTTTTTGTTGCCTAGAATTGCTCTTGATATTCGGGGTCTTCTTTGGTTGAATACGAAGCGTAAAATTATTTTCTCTATATCTGTGAAGAATGCTGATGTGATTTTAATAGGTATTGCATTGAATCTGTAGATCAGTTTGGGTAGTATAGACATTTTGATGATATTGAGTCTGCCGATCCACGAGCATGGTATGGATTTCCATCTGTTTACATCCTCTGCTATTTCCTTCCTCAGTGTTTCATAGTTCTCCCTGTAGAGGTCTTTTACCTCTTTGGTTAAATATATTCCTAGGTACTTTAATTTCTTTGTTGCTATTGTGAAGGGAATTGAGTCTTTGATTTGGTTCTCAATTTGGTTGTTGTTGGCGTATATGAATGCCTCTGATTTCTGTGTATTGATTTTGTATCCTGAGACTTTACTAAATTCATTGATCAGTTCCAGGAGTTTCTTGGTTGAATCCTTGGGGTTTTCTAGATACAATATCATATCATCAGCAAACAGTGAAAGTTTGATCTCTTCTGCCCCTATTTGGATACCTTTGATTCCATTTTCCTGTCTGATTGCTGTAGCCAAGACTTCCAGCACTATGTTGAACAGAAGTGGAGATAGTGGGCAGCCTTGTCTGGTTCCAGTTCTAAGTGGGAATGATTTCAATTTTTCCCCATTCAGTATGATGTTGGCTATGGGTCTGTCATATATGGCTTGTATCATTTTTAGGTATGTCCCTTCTATGCCTATTTTCTTAAGTGTTCGTATCATGAATGGGTGTTGAATTTTGTCAAAAGCTTTTTCTGCATCTATTGAAAGAATCATGTGGTCTTTGTTTTTGCTTCTGTTTATGTGGTGAATTGCATTTATAGATTTACGTATGTTGAACCATCCCTTCATCCCTGGGATGAAGCCCACTTGGTCGTGGTGGATTATTTTTTTGATAAGTGTCTGGATTCGGTTAGCTAAGATTTTGTTGAAAATTTTTGCATCTATATTCATTATGGATATTGGTCTGTAGTTTTCTTTTTTTGTTGCATCCTTTCCTGGTTTTGGTATCAGAGTAATATTCGCTTCATAAAAGGTGTCGGGGAGGTTTCCGTTCTTCTCGATGTTGTGGAATAGTTTCTGCAAGATAGGTACTAGTTCTTCTTTGTAAGTATGGTGTGAAGCCATCTGGACCGGGACTTTTCTTTTTAGGGAGATTTTTAATTGCTGTTTCTATTTCAGCTGTTGAGATTGGTCTGTTCAGGGAATCTATTTCTTCCTGGTTGAGCGTAGGGAGGCTGTGTGTTTCTAGAAATTTGTCCATTTCCTCCACATTTTCCAGTTTGTGTGCATAAAGATTTTTGTAGTATTCATAAATTGTATCTTGTATCTCTTTGGGATCAGTTGTGATATCTCCTTTTTTATTCCTGATGGAGCTTATTAGAGATTTCTCTTTTCTGCTTTTCGTTAGCTTAGACAATGGTGTGTCAATTTTGTTTATTTTTTCAAAGAACCAAATTTTTGTTTTATTAATCTCCTGAATAGCTTTCCTGTTTTCAATTTCGTTTAGTTCTGATTTGATCTTGTTGATTTCACTTCTTCTGCTGGGTTTGGGGTTGGTCTGTTCTTCTTTTTCCAGCTCTTTGAGTCGTTTCATTAGATTGTCTATTTGTGATCTTCTTGTCTTTTGGTTATAGGCATTTATGGAGATAAACTTTCCTCTCAGAACTGCTTTAGCTGTGTCCCAGAGGAGTTGATAACTTGTCTCTCCATTGTCGTTTTCTTCATAGAACTTTTTTATTTCCGTCTTGATTTCTTCATTTACGAAGTAATCATTTAGTAGGAGGTTGTTTAATTTCCACGTTTTTGTGTAGAAATGTGAGTTTCTGTTAGGGTTGATTTCTAGTTTTATTCCACTGTGATCTGAGAAGGTACATGGTATGATTTCTATTTTTTTAAATTTCTTGAGATTTTCTTTGTGTCCTAGGATATGGTCAATCTTAGAGAATGTCCCGTGAGCTGATGAGAAGAACGTATATTCAGTGGATTTTGGGTAGAATGTTCTGTAGATGTCTGTCAGACCCAATTGTTCTAGAGTTTTGTTTAAGTCCATTATTTCTTTATTAATTTTCTGTTTGGAGGATCTGTCTCGTGCCATCAGTGGGGTGTTGAAATCTCCGGCGATTATGGAGTTGCTATTAATCCATTTGCTTAGCTCCAGTAAGGTTTGCTTTATGAATCTGGGTGCACCTAAGTTGGGTGCATATATATTTAAAATTGTTATCTCTTCTTGTTGAACTGTGCCCTTCACCATTATATAATGACCCTCTTTGGCTTTCACTACTTTTGTTGGTTTAAAAACTAAATCATCTGAAATTAGAACTGCCACGCCAGCCTTCTTTTGGCTTCCATTTGCTTGGAATACTGATCTCCATCCTTTTATTTTAGTCTATATGCATTTTATTTTTATTTTATTTTATTTTCTATATGCATTTTATTTTTAGTCTATATGCATCCTTGCAGGTTAGATGTGCTTCCTGAAGACAGCATATACTTGGCCTGTATTTTCTTATCCATTCAGCCAGCCTATGTCTCTTGAGTGGAGAGTTTAAGCCATTCACATTTATTGAGGGAAATGATAGGTAAGGTAGGTTCATTCTGTTGGGTTGGATGTTGTTGCTTTGATTTCTCTCTTGAGCCATTGTATTATCTGACCTTTAATCTTTGGGTTTTGGTTGTTTTTATATTCGTGAGTTTTTATTATGGTGTTCCGTGCGTAACACTGTTTTGAGTACCTCTTGTAGGGCTGGTCTTGTCTTGGTGAATTCTCTGAGACTTTGCTTGTCTGAGAATGTCTTTATTTCTCGTTCATATACAAAGCTTAGTTTTTCAGGGAATAAGATTCTAGGCTGGGCATTGTTTTGTTTCAGAAGAGTGAGAATAGGACCCCAGTCTCTCCTTGCTTGTAAAGTCTCAGTAGAGAAGTCTTGTGTTATTTGAATTGGCTTTCCCTTGTATGTTACTTGCTTCTTCCATCTTACAGCTCTTAGAAGGGCATCTTTAGTTGATATTTTGGTCAGTCTGATGACTGCATGTCGTGACATCTTCCTGTTTGCATTGAATCTCCCAGGGGTCCTCTGAGCTTCTTGAACTTGTATATCGAGATTTTGAGCCAGGCCTGGGAAATTTTCCTCTATTATATCTTCAAATAGCTTGTCCACCCCTTGAGTGTTGTCTTCTTCCCCTTCTGGTAACCCTATGACCCTCACATTAGGTTTCTTCACATAATCCCACAGCTCTTGTAGGCTTTGCTCTTTTCTCTTGTTTCTCTGCTCTATCTCTGTGACTGTTTTATTTAGTTGGAGGGTGTTATCTTCAATCTCTGAGATTCTTTCTTCTGTTTGATCTACCCTGTTCTTGACTTTCCACTGTATTTTGTAATTCCCTGAATTGATTCTTCATTTCCAGGAGTTCAGTTAAACTTTTCTTCATTGTGTCTATTTCTTTAGTGAACTTTTGTTCTAGGTCTTGGAGGCTTTTTGTGGTTTCTTTGTGTTGGTTATTGAGTTGTTCTTGCAGGTCAGTGAGTTTTCTTATGATCCATATACAAAATTCCTCTTCTGTCATTTTGGATGCCTGATTTTGGTTGGTGTCCTTTTCTAGGGGGCTGGTGCTCCTCTTTGGGGGTGTGTTTTCCGTTTGGTTCTTCATATTTCTGGAGTTTCTTCGGTGATTTCTTCCCATGTCGATCAGTTGTTGTTTCTTTTCTTTAGGTTTTGTTTGTGTATACATATGCCTTGTTTAGTTTCTGAGCTGGTAGGTGGTGTCTGTGGGTAAGATTTTACCACTCCCTGTATAATAAGTCAGTCGGTGCCATGAAAAGAGTGTGCAGGATGTCCTCCCTTTAGGTAGGTGGTGCTTGCTTGGAGGAACAGGCTACACTGTTGTTTTTGTGTCCTGTTATCAGCTCTTGTTCCTGTAGAGAGGCACTCTAGTGCCTCAGGTGGTCGGTGGGGCCCTGGGACTTCCAGGTGTGTCCATTTCTCCCCCTCAGTGAGGTCTGGTCTAGGAGAGAGTCTTGGCAGAGTTGGGTTGTGTAAGCCTGCCCTCAGGCACCACCAATGCCATTAGCAGGGGTCAAAGTTCTGTTCTCTGCTTCCAGAAAAAGCTGTCATGGAGGGGCTGGAATGGCCTTGCTCAGCCAGAAAGTTTTCGTGTGGGGGTGGGGCTGTCTGAGACCCGCAGTCTGGAGCGGGCCTCGCTTCTTTCCACTGTCCCCAACTCCGTGGCTACTCCCGGGCCTCTGCCAGCAGGCCAGACCACACGCCACCAGGCCTCCCCGGACTGTGATGCCAGCAGGGAGGTTCCCTGCGCAGGAATGCCACCTGGGCTGGGCGCACGGCCTCCCTTTGGGGGGAGTTGCCCTGTAGGAAGCTGATCTGCCCCTGAAGGCACACACACCTCAGTAGGCTGTTCACGTATATCCCTTCTGTGCCCCAAGCAATGCGAGACCTCAGTGCACGGGATCTGGTCTGCAGGTCTGACCTCTGGGTCCCAGAGTTCAAACTATATCCCCACCAGGGAGAGGAGTGCCAGTCCCAATTCGCCCACAGGGAGCTCAAGCTGGGTCTATGTCTCTCAGCCTCAGGGTCTGCACCGTTCTCCTGGGATCACCGTGCCAGCAGCACCTGGGAGGGCTGGCAGGTAGAGAACTCACAGTCTGAGTTTCCCTTAGTCAGCTGCAGGGCCCTAAAAAGGAAGGTCCCATTCCCTGTAGGTGCCTCCAGCTGGTGCCTGTATTGTCTCTCTGAGCAGCCGCAGGTAGGGTCGGGGAAGAGGAGAAGGAGGCAATATGGCGCCTGCCGCGAGGCTCGGGTCTGTGCACACGGAGGTGCCCCGAGGAAGTTGGGAGCCTGATGCCAAGTCCGCTACTGGCTGAGCGCTCACTTGCAGCAGCCATCTCTGGGCTGGTGTCCGCAGGTCTCTCCACACACTGGGGAGCCCACCAGCAGTCCGAGATGCAGGGGAGGGGATACAGCCAATTCACCTACCCTTCCTGCTGGTCTCCTTGCTGCTCTGGTGGTCCCAGCTTCCAGTTCTCCTCTGCGACCTCCTCCTGTGGAGTCTCCTGTGGTCTCAGGTACTCCTCCTTCCGACCCTCGTCCGATGTAGGCTTGTCTTCTTGCTTCTATCTTCTAATTTCTGGTGGAATCTGTCTTTTCTGCAGAGACACTCTGTCTGGCGGTGTTTCTTGTCCACCATCTTGATTCCCTCCACCTCCCGTCTTCTGTTTCTGGTTTTTGCTCTCAGATCTTGCCCTATCCATAATATCTCTGATGATTCTATGTAAAGCAGTTTAACCCTCTTTCAAGTTCAAATTTGTCCCTAAAGGAGCTCAGGAAATTTCACCCCAAAATATGACTCCTTGGTATAAAGAGTATTTTGAACTAAAGGCCCTTAAAGATCAACAGATCCTTGGCAGGGGCTTTCCCTCTGTCTGCATGATCAGATGGACCCATCATGCACCTATGAAAAGAACAATTGACTTCCCTTCCCTTCCCTTCCCAGTTATCTCACGATATTGCAGGAAGGTAGATCAGGAATGCAACCAGACCTGGCCAAAATTATTTTAAATATAATACCTGTCTCTTGGGTTAATTTAATTTGTAAAGAGAATCATTTACAAGTCAATCTGTCTCCCCTCTCCATTCACCCTCCCTAGCAACCATTTATTGCCCATAAACAGAATTATCTATGCTCCTCATCTCCTACTCCCCTCTAAAAGGAGGGTATTGGTATATCTCTACCCCAGTGGGATATTAAGTAATCACACTGTGATTCTCCCCACGCATGTGGTAAGCAAACCTCTCTCTCTTATTAATCTGTCTTGTGAGTTGATCTTTCAGCAAACTTTCAGCAAACATCCCTTATTACCTGCTCAGCAAACAAAAGATCCTCCACTTGTGGGATTTACCTTCTTTAGGGTCCTGTGAGGGGTTTTAACTAGCAACAACTAAAAAAGGGGTTTTGTTCTCTCATATCTACCTAGCTACTCTGGCTACCTCACATGATTCAGGAGATAACACAAGTTATGAACAACTTGTCCTAAGAAAAGACAGAAAGAAAGAAAGACAGAAAGACAGAAATAAAGAAAGAAAGAAAGAAAGAAAATTAAATTTAAATAAAATTTTAAAAAACAGAGATAATACATGTGAAAGAATTTTTTTAGCCATAAAGTTCTATATACTTTTTCTCAGTGATGATTTATTCCAACATCCTTGTTTTACAGCTGATACAACTGAGAGCAAAGAGCTTAAATAACTTGCCAAAATGTTTAATGGTAAAGATCAACTTTAATCCTGGTTTCTAGCCTACCATCCTATAATTCCTTCCATTCATCTGGACTGCTTTAGGTCATTCACAGATTTCTGGAGGCTCTACTCTCCTTCTCTCCACTAATTTGGGATTAAATGTGACTTTTCCTCTAGGGCCCTCCATCACATTCACACACAGGCACGCAATCATTCGCCCAGAACCCACAGTTAAGGAAATGCAACATTCACTCTTTTACTAATTCATTTAATTCAACCAACATTTATTGAGCACCTACTGGGTTCCAGGAGCTGTTCTAAATTCTGAGGATGTAATAGTGAACAAAATAGACAGAGAACCCATGCCCTTGTGGAACTTGCATACTAATGGGAAAAAGACATAATAAACAAATCCATAAAATATTTAGTGTGGAAGATGGTGGCAAATGCTGTGGAGAAAAATAAGCCAGGGAAGTGGGTTAGGGAGTGTCAGAGGGGAGAGGAAAGAGGTTGCAATTTTAAATAGGATGGTCAGAGAAGTCTTCCCTGAGGAGGTGACATTTGGGGAAAGACATGAAAGAGATGAAGGCTCAAACCATGTGGCTATGGGGAGAAGAGCACTCCCAGCAGTAGAAACAGCCAGTGCCGAGGACCAGTGTGAGAAGCAGGCCTGGCCTGTTGGAAGAATAGCTAGAAGCCAGCAGCAAGGTGGGAGCAGAATGAATGGGGGCAGAACAGCAGATGAGGACAGAGGGGCCACAGGGATATCACTGTGTAGGACCTTAGAGGCCATAGTAAGGGCTTTGGCCTTTCATCTAAGTGGGAAAGAGGCCTTAGCACTAGAGGGGTTTGAGCTGAGGAGTGGCTCCCACCTCTGTATCACTCCTGCTGTCTTCCCTCTCCAGCACAGCCCATTCCAACCTTCAGGACAAGAGCATCTCAACTCATCTAGGTCTGGGTGGGAAGTTCAGGCACCACTTCCCCTTTCACTGGGATAGCTGTGCTTTAAGTCTTCCTTTTCTGGCAGAAAAAACAGAACCTAATTAGAGAGATTTGAGAATCTGAGAATCTAGAGGAAGTGTTTTCCAAGACCTCTCTGTGGGTTGCCTAACAGGAAGTAAACAAAACTAGGAACTATGAGATTAGGATAGGTGGCTGACCTAGAATGCTTTTAGGAAGTCAGAAAACAGAGGTGGGGGGAAACCCAGTCAAGAGACCAAAGAATTAATACCTTATATGTGCTTAGGACCATCACACACATTCAGTAGTTGATTATTCTGTGTCCTGGGGACTCAGACAGAGCAGGCAACATCAGTCCTGCTGTGTAAAAAGGAAATGGGCACAGAGAGATTCCATGATTTGCCACTGGCATGCAGGTAGAGGGCAGAAGTGGACTAGAACACAAGGAGAGCCCCCTAACCCCAGTGCTTGGTGCCACACTGCAAGCCCATGAGACTAGAAAATTCTGAAAGTGGAAGTAGAGGAAACCCTCCCCAAGAAGAAAGATTGACCCTTGAGGAGGCAGCTCTTTATGTTGTCACACACAGATTTCTTTCTAATATGGGTCAGCAAAAACAAAGAAAAAGTCAAGAGTGGTTGTTGGGAGAGCAGATGCCTCGCCCTTCTCCTTGGCATGCCTGATTAATCATGTGCTCACAAGAAACTCCTCCTGAGTTCTGGGGATGATGCCTGAGCCACACTCTTCTGTGGCCCATGGATAGGACTTATTCCATTAGATGGGAATGAGCCCTGAGCTCCTCTCATAATTATGGCTGCAGGGTGATTTCCCTCACAGCAGCCCCCAACCTTTTTGGCACCAGGGACCATTTTCATGTACGACAATTTTTCCATAGACTGGGGATAGGGGATGATTTCAGGATGATTCAAGTGCATTACATTTATTGTGCACCTTATTTCTATTATTATTACATTGTAATATATAAAGAAATGATTATACAATTCACCATAGGTTGGGGACCCCTGCTATAGGGGATAAGCTAGATGGCAGGCCCAGTGTAGCCTCAGCCCAGACGTAGTTGATGTGGGAGCCTAGGGACTCTGCCCCACCTTCCCAACTATCCTTCCTAACAGGTTCAGCTTCTTGAAACCCCTCTTGCACTGAGGCTCCTGTCTCCCACACACTCCCTTATTTCCTCTCTAAGACATGGAAGTCAAAAAGCAAACAGAGTTGGAGAAAGACACTGTTGCCTGGAGCCTGGGAAGCTGAGTTTCAGCCTTTGGTAAAATTTTTCCTTCATTCTAGTAGGCCAGGGCTCCTTGACATCGCTGTCTCTGTTTATTTTCCCTCCACTAACCACTCTTAGGCTTCTCATGTTTCATTTTCTGGAGAAGTGAAGTAAAAAGTTTGCAACAGAGGCAAAAGTTGGAAAAAGGGCAACAAAATGTTTTACGAGTTGTCTCTAAAACCCCCACTATTTTGGGAATTAAAACCTCTATTCCTTCCCCAAGGCCAGTAATCAAAGGGGCAGAAAAATGTCCTTTGCTGTTTGTTTTCTTGTGTCTTAAACCACAGGAAATGGCTCAACAGAATTGTCCAAGGGTCACAAGATCTTAGTCATAAGACATCTTAGTCACAGGAGATAAGGTCTACCAAAATCACCAATTGTGGTTAAATAGCAATAGCCTGAAGCCATGGCATATGACACCCGGTCACATAGACCTGAGCCCAACTGCAGAAAACTCCCCTTTTAAAATGCCCTGTTTTGGTGCTTAAAGTCAGGACTGCAATCTTTGAGATATTAGTCCACCACCCTCCTCATTTGCTGGGAAATGAATAAACTTCTCTTTCCTTTTCCTCAAACCACTTGTCCTTGTTCTTCATTTTCACTGATTTGGCCTGGGGAATAAGTACTGAACTTTTGGTAAACAACTTGATAGCATCTTTCAGACATTTCATTGTCGGTCATCACTGCACATTTAGTTACCTTTTATTGAGAAATTGCTGTGTACACATCAAGAACTTGCATTAAGTGATTTACATATAGTTCTCAAAAACTGAAGGACTGAGATTTTACCATACTGGTGAAAAATACTTGGCCCCAAAATATACTTCTTTGACTTATTTCAAGATGGCTCTTCAGAGGGGCTGAAAACACAAGAATAGCTAAAAAGCTGTCTTTTGTGGGGGAGATTTGCCTCTGTAGAGGAAATCTACATTAGGAAAGTAAAGTAAACAGCAGGTGCAAACAGGCTTCCTCTGAGGCCCCTACTTGGATCTAGGAAAGATTATCTCAGGAAAAGTAGACAGAGAAATTGTTTCCACAGGCTGCCGTCTATTCTTTCTGAGGCGGGCTACCTGTGAGGTTTTATCTGCATAACAAGACAGACTTTGCCTCATGCTTTTCTTTCTCTCTCTCTCTCTTTACCCTATAACTTGTCTTGCCATACTCCAAGCTCCTATTCTTTCTGTAACCTCAAGATGGTATAAAAACTCCAGTCATCTGGCCCCTCCTTTGGGCTTCGTACCTTGTGTGTGACTCCCTGGCCCATATAAACATTAAGAAATTTGTATGTCTCTTTTCCTGTACTCTATATAATCAGTTTGCTTTAGAGACTCAAACCATTGGACCTTCAGAAGGGGGAGGGGGAGGAAATTCTCTTGACCCCTACACTTACAAGCTAACAAGTTAGTCTTGCACAGTTTCGTGGGTGCTGATAGAAGACACAAGGTTCCTGGGTCAGAGACAAAGGACAGTTTATTACTCATAATAATAGTAGTAACCAGAGCATCATCATTTGTCTTGGTTTTCCAAGCTTCAGTTCTCAAAATGTGATACAGTGAAGGCCAAGTGAAGCCTGTACACATAGTGGGTTGCATTATAGTTAAGGAACCCTAAGCTTCAGAAACCCAAATCTTTTATAATAGGCAGTAGGCCTGTCTGACCTTTGTTCCAGAAGGAGACATTATCTTTATTATACTGTAGGACAGCAAACAAATCTGCCCTCTGCTCTGGAGGGAGACACTACATCAAACATCCTTGGAAAGGTAGTCTAGATCAAAAGCTCTCTGTTTTTATGAGACATTCCTCTGCTCACAAACCCTTCAGATATGCAAGAGACCATAGAGAACTATCTCCCAATAACAGTATCCCATTTAAGCTGAAATAGGCATTGCTTTCACCATTTTTCATATAAGGAAAATGAGGCCTAGAAGCTAACTTGTCTAAGAGTCCACAATTTAGGAGGGAATGTCTGAGTGATCTCAGAGCCAGGGCCATCTCCTTGGAGATCTAAAGCAGATAACAGGAGGGCCCTCAGTGTGTCAGATGTGGAGGATACAGAGAACAGAAGAGCACAGTTCTGCCTCTGAAGGACTTACAAGTGGGGAGACAGAACATGCCCTCCATATCCCTGTGGCATGTGGGTGGGCCTGGATGGAGACACCCTGGGGCAGTCTTTTCTAACAAAGATGATCTGTCAGGATAGTTTTTTCCCCCAGTTCTCTCCCCTCTCATTCCCTACAAACACACACATGCGAGAACAAATTGCTAGCAGATGAAATAAATGTAAGTTATTCTCCCTTTGCTTGCTTTGTTACTGCTTATCTGGTAGAAGTCAACAAAATAAAGGAATGTGTAAATCAAATATTAGGAGAAAACAGTTGTCATTTTTCAGGGACATGTTTGCTCCTGGTTGTGATTTTTAAAAAAATATAGTTGGATGTTTGGTTAGTGTAATCATTCCGTGTTACTGTGAGGTAACTAAACATCCCAATATTTTGTGTCTTTCCACAAACAGCACCTGCATTCTAGAGGCTCCCCCGCCTCAGCCAGGCACAGATTTTTTGGTGGGAGCTCAGGCTGGAATGTGACTTATTACATTTTGGGGTTTAAGAAACAAGAATTGAATCAGTTTGGCTGAGACAGAACAGCCATAGAGAAGGAAAAAAGATAACAAGACAGATAGGTGTGAAATGGGGAACCAGTCCCAGGAGGCCTTAAATTCCGGGATGGATATTGCTCTAGCAAGCAAACAACCACTGAGTGTTTTTGAGCTGGGGATGATTTGATAAAAACAAAGTAACAGGAAGCTATACCTGCAGACATACTAGGGAAGGACTCCAGTGGAAAGGGTCTAGACACAGTGGTTCTCTACCTTCACTGCATATTAGAATCACCCAGAGAGCTTCTAAAAAGTACTGATGCCCTAGCCCCACCCCAAACCAATTAAATCAAAATCTCTGGGAGTGGTGCCCAGGCATTAATACTTTTTCAAAGCTTCTTGGGTGAATGACTGCTAAAGTATATGGGGTTTCTTTGGAGGATGATGAAAACATTATGGAATTAGATAGTGGTGATGAGTGCACAACTTTGTGAATATACTAAAAAATCACTGAGCTGTATATACACTTCAAAAGGGTGAATTTTATGCCATGTGAATTATATCTCAATGGAAGTAAGGAAAGAAAGAAGGAAGGAAGGAAAAAGAAAAATATGAAACAGAAAACAAGAAGAAAGGGGAATGGAAGGAGAGAATGGTGGGATGGGGTAAGGAAGAAAGGAGAGGGGGGGGGAGTCCCCAGAAGATTCCAATATGCAGCCAGGGTGGAAAGCCTCTGTTCTAGAGAAGAAGAGACTTCTGCCATGATTCAGACCCAAAGTGGGGCTTGCAATGGGGCAAATTCCAGTGAAAGAGTCAACTGTGAGGAACAATATAGAGGACAACTGGCCAGCAGTTCAGTATTTCATATCTAATAGGTTAAAGAAGGTGAGGAAAAGAGAAAAAAAAGGTGAAGACTTAAGCCAATGTTTTGGTGACTGAAGAAATACAGATCTCATGCCACATTCTCAGAAAGGTCATGGAAATGGTAGAACTGAACTATATCCAGGATGTGAGAATGGGTAGCTCCTGGAATCTGTTCCAACTAATAGAGTTTATCCCGTACCTGTGCCAGATGAGAAATCTTCACAAACTCCATTTCTTCTTCATCTATGGGCTTAAATACACTTGGCAAGAGATGCAGGAACAGATTATCGCCAAATTTGCCTCTATGTTCCTCAAGCTGGACAACCTCTGAAGCTTTATATGTATATTGTCCTCTTCCTCAAGGGCACCTGGGCCAGTTACTCAGGTGCCCCTGACCCGCTTGGAGTCCCTCGCAATAACTGAGTGCTGGTTTTCAGAACCAGAAATGGAGCATCTATTCCTGTGCCCAAGCGTGAGTCAGCTAAAGGAGCTGGACCTGACTAATTTCAATCCTGAGCCCCTCCAAGTTCTACTAGAGAACATTTCAGCCATGCTACACATCCTGCTTCTAAAGGACTGTTGGATCATAGACTCCCAACTCAATGTTATTCTGTCTGCCTTGAGTCGCTGCCATCAGCTCATGACCTTTAACTTCTGTGAAAACCAAATCTCCAAGGCCATCCTAGAGAACCTGCTGCACCACACCATTGGGCTGAGCAAGTTAAGCCTAGAGATATATCCTGCCCCTTGGGAATCTTATGTTTATGATTTTGAAGATATCTACTGAGAGAGATTTCTCCAGCTTCAGGCTACAAATACTAAGGAACTTCAGGCAGGCCAAAAGAATCATATTCAATACCATCCCCTGCTTTCACTGTGGCCAGAGAGCATCCTATGACCTGGAGCCCAATCCATGCCACTGTTGGGAGCTTGAATGTTATATGAAGGAATTACCCATGTAGGGATGGTTGTAAAGGAGGAGTCAGAAATACAGGGAACTTCAATGTAGGAAATAAAGAAAGCAGAAAGAAGGAAGGAAGGAGGGAAGGAAGGAAGGAAGGAAGGAAGGAAGGAAGGAAGGAAGGAAGGAAGGAAGGAAGGAAGGAAGGAAGAGAAAGAAATGCAGATTTGATAATGGGGAGGGGGAAAGAGCCAGAAGTGAGTTCCATTTGGACATGTTGAATTCCAGCTGTTGCAAACCATTTCAGATATTCAGCAGGCACCTGCAGGTTGAAATGAAAGCCATATACTATAACCATAAGACGGGAAGCAGGATACACAGCAGTGAGGACTAGATGGTTCTTCAGAGACCAGTTCTTATGCTGTCTGCTGCTTATAGCTGTGGGAGTTTAAACAAGCTACTTAACCTTTCTGAACCTGTTCCTATTATCTATGAAATGTGGCTAATGATACTTGCCTATCTCAGAAAGTTGTCATATGAGTGAAATGAACACTAAAGAGTTTGGAAAACTATAGAGTGTTATACAACTATAAGTTATAGGACATATATGGTCACATGACTTTCAACAAAGGCACAAAAGTAATTCAATGGAGAAAAAAATCTTATCAATAAATGGTGATGGTGCAACTGGATATCCATATGCACTGGATATCCATATGCAATATGGAAAAATATTAACTTTGACCCCCTACCTCACACTATAGAAATGTAAGATGTGAAAACAACCAAAAAAAAAAAAGAAAAGAAATGTAAGATGTGGGTTCTTTGACATACCCCTTGTGGAAACATTAAATATTCTTCAATAAATAAAATAAGTCATTCATCATTAAATAGTGTTAATGTTGTGATTTGATTTTGTTGAGCTAAGCCAACCATGAATTATTGGATCCATAAATCTCTGCAATTATTACCATTCTCTATTATAGACAAAGTGAGTCAAGTGATGCCTTACATTGTCGTCAAGGATCTTAAATATTGATTTCTTTACCTCACTTGTAGGGCTAACCAAGTAAGGAATAGCAGATCAAAGAGTTAGCTATTTTTTTTAACCAAGCAGATAAGATTAGCTCTCTGTATCTTAGCTAGGTTGGGGGAAGAGAAATTTTCCTACAGATGGAGCCATTAGAGTTACATTGGAGTTACCCTAACTGTAAGTTAAAATCCCAATTGAACCAGAAAAGAAAAATCTGGGGAGGCAGAGCAAGATGGCAGATGAGAAACACTGCCAGACAGAGTGTCTCTGCAAAAAAGACAGTTTCTAGAAGAAATTAGAAGAAAGAAGCAAGCAGACAAGCATACATCGGATGAGGGTCGGAAGGAGGGGTACTGGAGACTACAGGAGACTCCACGGGAGGAGATTGCGGAGGAGAATTGGAAGAAGAGACCTCCCAAAAAGCTTGGAGACCAGCTGCAAGGGTAGGTTGAGCGGTTAACTTTCCCCTCCCTTGCATCTCAGACTGCTGGTGGGCTCCCCAGCAGTTGGAGAGACCTGTGGACACCAGCCCAGAGATGGCCATGACCAGTGAGTGGTAAGCCTGTAGTGGATGCAGCATCAGGCTCCCAACTCCCTTGGGGCACCTTCGTGTGCACAGACCTAAGCCATACTGCTCCATTCTCCCCTCCTCCTTCCTTATCCACGGCTGCTGAGAGAGACAATATAGTCACCAGCTGGAGGCCTCTCCAGGGAATGGGATCTTCCCTTTGGGGGCCCTTCAGCTGACTGAGGTGTACTTAGACTGTGAGCTCCCTACCTGCCAGCCCTCCCAGGTGCTGCTGGCCCAGCGATTCCAGGAGAACGGGGCAGACCCTGAGGCTCAGAGACATCGACCCAGCTTGGGCTCCCTATGGATGAATTGGGACTGGCACTCCTCTCCCTGGTGTGGTCAGGGATAGAATTCTGGGGCCCAGAGGTCAAACCTGCAGACCAGATCCCGTGCACCCAGGTCTTGCATTACCCGGGGCACAGAAGGGATATTCATCAATAAGCCTACTAAGCTGTGCGTGTGCCTTCAGGGGAATATCAGTGTGCTTGAGGGCAACCATTCCCCCAAGGTGGGGCCGTGTGCCCAGCCCAGGCCACGACCCTGCACAGGGAACCTCCCGGCCTGCATCACAGCCAGGGGAGAGCTAGTAGCATGAGGTCTGGTCTGCTGGCAGAGGCCTAGGAGAAGCTACGGAGTTGGGGAGGGTGGAAAGGAGTGAGGCCTGCTTCAGACTATAGCTCACAGACAGCCCCACCCCTACACACAGACTTTTTAACTAAGTGGGGCCATTCTAGCCCCTCCCTGACAGCTTTTCCTGGAAGCAGAGAACAGAACTTTGACCCCTGATAATAGCATTTGTGGTGCCTGAGGGCAGGTACACCCAACCCAGCTCTGCCCAGACTCACTCCCAGACCAGCCCTCACTGAGGTGGAGACTAAGGGCACACTTGGAAGTCTCAGGGCCCCACCCAGCACCTGAGGCACTAGAGTGCCTCTCTAGAGGAATAAGAGCTGGTTACAGGACCCAAAAACAACAGTGTAGCCAGCTCCTCCCAGCAAACACCACCTACTGAGAGGGAGGATATTCTGCGCATCCTTTTACTGCATCTACTGACTCATCATACAGGGTGTGGTCGAATCTCACCCACAAACACCACCTACAGTCTCAGAGACTAAATAGGGCGTGTCATTATCCAAATGAAAACCTAAAGGTAAGAAGCAACAACTGATCCAGATGGGAAGAAATCAGTGAAGGGACTATGGAAATATGAAAACTCAAACAGAAAGCACACTCCCAAAGAGGAACACCAGCCCCTTAGAAATGGACATCAACCAAAATCAGACCACTAAAATGACAGAAGAATTTTGAGCATGGATCCTAAGAAAATTCAATGACTTGCAAGAAAAACTGGATAACCAACTTAAAAAAAAACACAAAAAGATTCCAGGACCTGGAACAAAAATTCACTAAAGAAATTGAAACAATAAAGAGAAATCAAACCGAACTCCTGGAAATGAAAATCAATTCAGGGAACTACAAAACACAGCAGAAAGCCTCAAGAACAGGGTAGACCAAACAGAATGAAGAAACTCAGAGATTGAAGATAACACCTTCCAATTAAGTAAATCAATCACAGGCTGGGTGCGGTGGTTCACGACTGTAATCCTAGCACTCTGGGAGGCCAAGGTGAGCGGGTTGCTCAAGGTCAGGAGTTCGAAACCAGCCTGAGCAAGAGTGAGACACTGTCTCTACTATAAATAGAAAGAAATTAATTGGCCAACTAATATATATAGAAAAAATTAGCTGGGCATGGTGGCGCATGCCTGTAGTCCCAGCTACTCGGGAGGCTGAGGCAGAAGGATTGCTTAAACCCAGGAGTTTGAGGTTGCTGTGAGCTAGGCTGATGCCATGGCACTCACTCTAGCCTGGGCAAAAAAGTGAAACTCTGTCTCCAAAAAAAAAAAAAAAAAAAAAAAAAAGTAAATCAATCACAGAGATAGAGCAGAGAAACAAGAGAAAAGAGCAAAGCCCACAAGAGATATGGGATTATGTGAAGAAACCTAATGTGAGGGTTATAGGGTTACCCCAAGGGGAAGAAGAAAACATTCAAGGGTTGGATAAGCTATTTGAAGATATAATAGAGGAAAATTTCCCAGGCCTTAGTAAAAATCTCTGTATACAAGTTCAAGAAGCTCAGAGGACCCCTGGGAGATTCAATGCAAACAGGAAGACGTCATGACAAGCAGTCATCAGACTGACCAAAATATCAACTAAAGAGGCCCTTCTACGAGCTGTAAGATGAAAGAAGCAAGTAACATACAAAGGAAAGCCAATCCGAATAACACCAGACTTCTCTACTGAAACTTTATAAGCAAGGAGACACTGGGGCCCCATTCTCACTCTTCTGAAACAGAACAATGCCCAGCCTAGAATCTTATTCCCTCCAAAACTAGGTTTTGTATACGAAGGAGAAATCAAGACATTCTCAGATAAGCAAAGACTGAGGAAATTCACCAAGACAACACCAGCCCTTAAAGAAGACCCAAAACAGTGTTACCCACAGATCAGCACAATAAACACTCACGAATGTAAATCTACTCAAAAGCTAAAGATCAAAGCCCATATACCACAATGGTTCAAGAGTGAAAATAAAGCAACAAAGTTCAACCCAACACAATGAACAGAAATCTGTCCCACCTATCAGTTATCTCAATAAATGTGAATGGCACGAACTCCCCATTCATAAGACATAGGCTTGCCGAATTGATAAAAAACACAAGCCAAGTATCTGCTGCCTTCAGGAAATACATATAACCTGAAAGGATGCAGTTAGATTAAAGGTAAAGGGGTGGAGAACAATATTTCAAGCAAATGGAAGCCAAAAGAAAGCTGGTGTGGCAGTGCTGATCACAGATAACTTAGTTTTTAAATCAACAAAAGTAATAAAAGACAAAAAAGGTCACCATATAATGGTGAAGAGTACAGTTCAACAAGAAGACAAAACAATTCTAAATATATATGCACCCAACCTTGGTGCACCTAGATTCATAAATCAAACTCTACTTGATCTAAACAAATGGATAAACAACAACACCATAATAGTCAGAGACTTTAACACCCCAATGACAGCACAGGACAGATCCTCCAAACAGAAAATCAACAAAGAAATAATGGACTCAAACAGAACTCTAGAATAAATGGGCCTGACTGATATTTACAGGACATTCTACCCCAAAACCACTGAATATACTTTCTTCTCATCAGCTCATGGGTCATTCTATAAGATTGGCCATATGTTAGGATACAAAGCATGTCCCAAACAATTTTAAAAACTAGAAATTATACCATGTATCTTTCCAGATCACAGTGGAATAAAAGTAGAAATCAATCGTAACAGGAACTCTCAATTCTACACAAAGTCATGGAAACTAAACAACCTTCTGCTGAATGATAACTTCATAAACGAGGAAATCAAGTTGGAAATCAAAAGATTCTTTGAACTAAATGACAAAGGAGACACAAGTTATCAAAACCT
The DNA here is from genome assembly GCF_040939455.1 of Microcebus murinus. Lineage (NCBI taxonomy): Eukaryota > Metazoa > Chordata > Mammalia > Primates > Cheirogaleidae > Microcebus > Microcebus murinus. The sequence continues at coordinate 118,518,029 of NC_134136.1, forward strand.
GTGGGACACAGCTAAAGCAGTCCTGAGAGGAAACTTTATTTCCATAAATGCCTATATCCAAAAGTCGAAAAGTTCACAAATAGACAACCTAATGAATCATCTCAAAGAGCTATAAAAAGAAGAACAGACCAACTCTAAACCTAGCAAAAGAAGTGAAATCATTAAGATCAAATCAGAGTTAAACGAAATTGACAACAGGGAAACCATACAGAAGATTAACAAAACAAAAAGTTGGTTCTTTGAAAAAAAACACACAAAATTGACACACATTTGGCTAGACTAACAAAAAGCAGAAATGAAAAATATCTAATAAGCTCCATCAGGAACAATAAAGGAAAAATTACAACAGATGCCACAGAGATACAAGATATAATTTATGAATACTACAAAAACCCCTATGCACACAAACTGGAAAATGTGGAGGAAATGGAAAATTTCTTAGAAAGACACAGCCTCCCTAGGCTCAACCAGGAAGAAATAGAATTCCTGAACATACCAATATCAAGTACTGAAATTGAAACAGCAATAAAATCCTTCCTAAAAAGAAAAGTCCTGGACCGATGGTTTCACACCCGAATTTTACCACACCTACAAAGAAGAACTGGTGCCTACCCTGCAGAAATTATTCCACAACATCTAGAAGGATGGAAACCTCCCCAGCACATTTTATGAAGCAAACATAACCCTGATACCAAAACCAGGAAAGGATGCAACAAAAAAAGAAAATTACAGACCAATATCCCGTATGAATATAAATGCAAAAATTCTCAACAAAATTCTAGCCAATTGAATCCAGGTGTTTGTCAAGAAAATAATCCATCACAACCAAGTGGGCTTCATCCCAGGGATGCAGGGATGGTTCAACATATGCAAATCTATAAATATAATTCACCATGTAAACAGAAACAAAAACAAAGACCATATGATCCTCTCAATAGACGTAGAGGAAGCATTTGACAAAATTCAACACCCTTTTATGATAAGAATGCTCAACAAAATAGGTATAGACAGGGCTCACCTAAAAATGATACAAGCCATATTTGACAAACCTATAGCCAGTATCATACTGAATGGGGAAAAATTGAACACATTCCCACTTAGAACTGGAACAAGACAATGTTGTCCACTATCTCCACTTCTATTCAATATAGTGCTGGAAGTCCTTGCTACAGCAATCAGACAAGAAAGCAGAATTAAGGGCATCCAAATGGGACCAGAAGAGATCAAACTTGATTCAACCAAGAGACTCCTTGAAGTGATAAATGAATTTGGTAAAGTCTCAGGATACAAAAATCAATACACAGAAATCAGAGGCATTCATATTCACCAACAAAATTAAAAGTAAGAACCAAATCAAAGACTGAATTCCGTTCCAAATAGCAACAAAGAAAATAAAGTACCTAGGAATATATTTAACTAAGGAGGTAAAAGACCTCTATAGGGAGAACTATGAAACACTGAAGAAGGAAATAGCAGAGGATGTAAACAGGTGGAAGAATATACCATGCTCATGGGCTGGCAGAATCAACAGTGGTAAAATGTCTATACTACCCAACGTGACCTACAGAATCAATGCAATCCCTATCAAAATACCATCATCATTTTTCACAGATATATAAAAAATAATTTTACGCTTCGTATGGAACCAGAGAAGACCCCTTATAGCAAAATCAATCCTAGGCAATAAAAACAAAATAGGAGGTATCAATTTACCAGACTTCAAACTATACCACAAGGCTGTAGTAATTAAAACAGCGTGTGATTGGTACAAGAACAGGGACATTGACTAGTGGAACAGAACCAAGATCCCAGATATAAAACCATCCTCATATAGCCAACTAATCTTCGACAAAGCAGACAAAAACACTGGGGAAAAGAATCCTTATTCAATAAATGGTGCTGGGAAAACTGGATAGCCACATGTAGAAGACTGAAACAGGACCCACACCTTTCACCGCTCACAAAAATCAACTCATGCTGGGTAACAGACTTGAACCTTAGGTGTGAAACTATTTTCTGAATTGACTATTCTATTCCTCTTATCTGGTTTCCTCTAGAATTCTAGAGGAAAATGTTGGAAGTACTCTTCTAGACATTGGCCTACGCAAAGAATTTATGAAGAAGACCCCAAAGGCAATCACAGCAGCAATAAAAATAAACAAATGGGACCTGATCAAATTAAAAAGCTTCTGCACAGCCAAAGAAACTGTCAAGAGAGCAAACAGACAACCCACAGAATGGGAGAAAATTTTTGCAAGCTACACATCTGATAAAGGGCTGATAACTGAATTTATTTAGAACTCAGGAAAATCAGCAAGGAAAAATCAAACAACCCTATCAAAAAGTGAGCAAAGGACATGAACAGAAATTTTTCAAAGGAAGACAGAATAATGGCCAACAAACATATGAAAAAATGCTCAACATCTCTAATCATCAGGGAAATGCAAATCAAAACTGCAATGAGATATCTCCTATCTCCAGTAAGAATGGCCTTTATCAAAAAGTCCCCAAACAATACATGCTGGTGTGTATGCGGAGAGATAGGAACACTCCTACACTGCTGGTGGGACTGCAAACTAGTTCAACCTCTGGAAAGCAATATGGAGATACCTTAAAGTGATACAAGTAGACCTACCATTTGATCCAGCAATTCCACTACTGGGCATCTACCCAAAAGATCAAAAGTCACTTTATGAAAAAGACACCTGCACTCGAATGTTTATAGCAGCACAATTCACAATTGCAAAGTTGTGGAAACAGCCCAAGTGCCCATCAATTCATGAGTGGATTAATAAAATGTGGTATATGTATACCATGGAGTACTATTCAGCTCTAAGAAACAATGGTGACATAGCACCTCTTGCATATTCCTGGATAGAGCTGGAACCCATTCTACTAACTGAAGCATCTCAAGAATGGAAAAACAAGCACCACATGTACTCACCAGCAAATTGGTATTAACAAATCAACACCTAAGTGGATATATAGGAATAACATTTATCAGGTGTTGGGCAGGTGGGAGGGTGGAGGAGGGGATGGGTATATACAAACACAATGAGTGAGATATGCAATGTTTGTGGGATGGTCACGCTTGAAGCTCTGACTCGAGGGAGGGGGGATGGCAATATACATAACCTTAACATTTGTACCCCCATAGTATGCTGAAATAAAAAAATATAAATATAAAATAAAAAATAAATAAAAAATAAGAAAAGTACCTTAAAAAAAAAAAACAAAAAAACGAAAAATCTGTTGGCGACTTGGCTCCAGGTGGCACTGTTCTAGAGCCCAGCTTTATGTGCTCTCATACTTTGAGGTAGAGGGCAGCTTTCAGCTCCTGTCAGGGCTGTAGCACTTCATCAGGGACAAAAGTACAATGCCCTTTTCTACCCTACTACTTCTCTAAGATGGCAGCCAGGTCTCCAGGTAGGCTTCCAAGCTGTCCACCCGAGAGACTTATGGAAATTCCCCACATGTCAGGGACTGATGAGATGAGGGTGGATCATCTGATTCATGGTTTTTGCCAGTCTCACATCATGTCCTTACTGCTGGGTAGGATTCCCCTCTCACAGAGGGCAAGGAAGGAGAAGGGGCAGGAAAAGGCAGGAAAAACAAACAAGCAACTTGTTAGAATATCTCAGGGCAAGGGAATTTCTAACCAATGGAAGATATGAAACACTGGAATTATGTGAGGGTTTCACCCTCAAGTTTTCATATCCCTTCTGAACACAGGCAATTGACAGTCAATTTCACATTTTGTCTTTACTTTCTGTATTAGTTTCCTGAGGCTGCCATAACAAAGTATCATAAACAGTAGGAATTTATTTTCTCTCAGTTCTGGAGGATGGGAGTCAGAAGTCAAGGTGTAGGCAGTGTGGCACTCCCTCTGAAACCTGTAGGGAAATCCTTCCTTGCCTCTTCTTAGCCTCTGGTGGTTTGCTGGCAAACTTTGGTGTTCCTTGGCTTGCAGCTGCCCAATTCCATTCTCTGCCTCTGTGGTCATATGGCGTTCTCCCTGTGTGTTTCTGTCTTCACATGGCCGTCTTTTGATAAGGACACTAGTCATATGGGATTAGAGGCCTACACTACTCCAGTATGACCTTAATATCATCCTCATCTTAACTGATTACATCTGCAACAACCCTCTTTCCAAATAAAGTCACATTCTGAGGTACTGGGAGTTAGTACTTCCAATATATCTTTTTATTTTTTTGGTAGGGGATGGGGGGGACACAAGTGAACCCAAAACACTATGAAAGACCATCAACTCATGCCAGAAATTGCACATAGGATCCAAAATACATTTCCTTGCCTGGAAGGAGAAACCAAAACTCAAAAAGTCATAAACTACTATAAGATCTAAAAACTTTAAAAATTAAGTTTTTATAAGTGAGGCATGGTGGTACACACCTGTAGTCCCAGGTACTTGGGAGGCTGAGGTAGGAGGATCGCTTGAGCCCAGGAGTTTGAGGCTACAGTGATCTATGACTGCACCACTGCACTCCAGCCTGGATGACAGAGCAAGATCCTATCTCTAAAAACAATAATAATAAGTTTTTATAGAGCCAATTCAAAGGCAATTTGACTATTCATTCAGGTTGATGTCAAGAAGCATATTAAAAAGCTGACAAAGTGACATCACAAATTCAAGGCAGTATATCAGTAAGACAAAACATGAAAGCAATAGGTCATATAGTCTAGTGTCAAATCATCATCTGGTTTAAAGCAGTTTACCATACCAGCAATGCCCTAATCTAAACCATTTATTTAATTTAAGGTGAGAATAACATCTGAGCACTTCCTAAAGCCAACCACAGAATTCTATATTGTTTTTTGACTATAGAATTCAATTTAACCTCAAATAATTTGTGTGGATTAGTCAGCACTATATTTAGCTGCCATACTAGAAAAAGACAGATGTTATGAGAAGAGAACTATTTATTTAGGCTTCTCACTGTCATGAAAATTTAGTCTTCAGCCTATAAAATTTACCCCCAGATTAAATTCTGCATGGACCTTGCCACTGAGTAAAATCAAACCGCATCTCCTACCAAACATTCTGTGCATAATTGAATTTTTGTAAATCTGATCATAATCTAAACCAAGAGTCAGCAAGCTTTTTTAAAAAAAGACCAGATAGCAAATGTTTTAGACTTTGCAGGCCATATGGTCTCTGTGGCAACTCTTCAGCTATGCCGTTGTTGCACAAAAGCAGCCACAGACAATATGTAAACAAATGGGCAGTGTGGCTGTGTTCCAATAAAACTTTATTTACAAAAACAGACAGCAGGCCAGATTTGATCCACAGGCTGTAGTTTACTGACCCCTAGTCCAAACATACTAGAAGACAGCTTGTTATGTAAACTAAACTTGTAAGGAGTTCTTTATTACATTAAAAAGTCCTTTCATAATGTACTTCCCATATCCCCATCCGTGCACACTTTCTTTTCTTTCTTTCTTTTTTGTAAATTGCACTTACAACATTGGATTTGTGGCAAATAAGCAAACCCATACTGAATGTCATGTCAACTGGAAGGAATCTCAAACAGTGATTTTGCTTAGTGTCCTAACATGGAATAGACCTGTGTCTAAATTGTCTCAGAAAGATGAGAATTTGATGATCTACTAAGAGCTGCAAGAAAGATTGATCCAAAATTGCCTTAACAGTCCATGTTCTCCTCAAAATAAATTTTTTTTTTAAATACCTAACCCCAGTCTTCTTGACCTATCTTCTGTAAAGAGAGTGAACATCCAGATTGTCACTTCCTTCAGTATTAACCACCTCTGGATTATAATTCATTCAAGTTGGCCTGAGAGCATCAAGAATCACTTGGCTATAGGTAGCATGGCCCCTTAGGCAGCCTCTTAAAGCCAAAACATTTTCAAAGAGGTAGTGATATCTTAGCATAGCATCTGTAATCTTGTATATCCCTTTTAGCAAAGCTTTATCCCCATCCTCCTGCCCTCCCTACAATACTTCAACAGGTATGTTATTAACGAAATAGAAAAAAGTGACAAAGAATAGGCCGGGTGTGATGGCTCAAGCCTCTAATCCCAGCACTTTGGGAGAGAAGAGGAGGGAGGATCACTTGAGCTCAGGAGTTCGAGACCAGCCTAGGCAACATAGCAAGACCCCATCTCTACAAAAAAATAGAAAAATTAGTCAGGCGTGGTGGCATGTGCCTGTCATCCCAGCTACTTGGAAGACTGAGGCAGGAAGATCGCCTGAGCCCAGGAGGTTGCAGTGAGCTATGATGACACCACTGCATGTTAGCCCAGGTGACAGAGAAAGAACCCGCCTTAAAAAAAAAAAAAAAAAAAAAAAAAAAGGAAAAAGGGGAAAAGATTATATTGACTAAAATATGGTTTCAAAATATCCATTATTTATTCATCTAACACTTTTGGCTTCTTCTGTAAAGTCATGTGGGGAGCCTTGGCCTCTGAGAAACAACTAGCAAAATCCACATGGAAATGCAAGAGGCCACTTGAGGGAGGAAGCTGACAGATGTGTCACAGATGGACCTCCTCAAACCTGGCAGAGGTGGATTTACTGTAAAGCTTCCAGGTCCCTCACTACATGGGCACCTTCCAACACCCTGAAAGGAGTCCTAACTATGTATTCACATAGTCGAACATTTCTGTAAAATTTGCAAAAGGTAGACAGTATCATGCCAATCACTTAAAGTCACTGTCTCTTTTCACTCCAACTTGCTCTTTGTCACACTGTCCCTCCTGTAGGGTGGGGGATATTTATTTATATATTCACATTATATTCTCATTTTAGATTTTTTTTCTTAGAGAGAACCCTTGCCCACCACCCCCACCCTACCCACACATGCACCAAGATCTGTCTCTGTATCCTGGTTATAATCTCAGAAAGGAAAAAAATCAAATGTAGTTGTTATGCATTAGCTGGAAACTAAATCAATTGAATTAATTTCACCTGTTTGGAGAAAGGGCGACCACAGAATTGGCATAATCAAGGAAAAGAAGCCCCCCAAACCTAGAAGTGGTCCAGGTTTACACAACGCTGGCTGAGAAGAAACACACACAGCCAGGAGGGGCAAGCCTTTGAGATCATTGACCACCCTTCCTGATTCCACCCACCCTTCCCCCTCTCTTTTATAACAACTCTATCTCCCCAAATGCCCTCAAATAGAAGATAGTTCCTTTGGCTAAGAGCCATGAGCCTCTGGCAATTGAACCAGAATATCTCCAAGTTGAAAAATTAACAAGCTAGGCTTCTGTCTCTTCCAAACATGGGTCAGCTCCCTCAGGGTACAATCAACATTGTGGCCACTGACAAATATCAGGATCTGGATCTGCAAGGTTGAAGGCAACCTGAGTGGCCTGATCTGGACAGCCAGGGACAATCTTTTATCTTGATGTAACCAAGTCAAGGAAAAGGTGATACAAGGGAATCACACTTTCTCTAGGCAGAATGGACCCTGAACTATTATTGAATGACAGCACCACAACCATGCCCCCTCCAGGCCGATTTCCTCAAACAAAAAGAGATGAATACGTATGTTCCCAAATATATTCATACTTCTATGTTGTTGAAGGAGAATCCCAAACTCTGAATGGGAGAATATGTTCTCAACTTGGTTATCAGTGAAGCCAAATCCTCTTTGCTGTGGTTCTGAAGACTTTGTCTTTCTAGTTCTCTACAACCCTCTCGTCTGATCACAGACACCACGTGCCAGACACTGAATATGGGTTATTTGCAGCCTCCCAGCTGCCTCGCTAAGTGAGCATTACTGTTTCACTGACACAGGTGAAGAAACTGACTGTTGTAGAGGTTGAGTAACTTGCCCATAATTACAAAGCCATTAAGTGGTAGAGAAAATAAGAATGATGCTTTTCAAACCACTCTGTCTCTCTCAAACTTTCCAGCATTTTCCAGATTACCTGGACTAGAAAGTAAGTAGTGAGATTTCAGTTCTACCATTTATACTTTTTTAAAAATTAATAAGCTATTGACAATAGGTGCCACGCACCCAGGAATTCAACTGTGACTGGCTTGGCAAAGGCACAAAGGTACATATAGAAATTTTTCACTTCAAAAAAATACACTTACAAAAAAATTTACTGCCACTTTAAAGCTTTGGAGGAGGAGTTCTCTTTAAGATGAAAGATTCTTGGCTTCTCTAGATATCATGGAACCTCTGGGGTGCTGATAACATTCTCATCTTGTTTGAGAAGGTGGTTTCACAGGTGTATACTCACATAAAAATTCATTAAGTCACATACATAAGACTTGTGCCCTTTACTGAATGTGTGCTATATTTCAATTTTGAAAATGGCATGGTACAGGACAGTGTGTACAGAAGGCCTCTATTTGCATTAAAAGGAGCAAAGAATCTCTAAGTACGTGCTTGGCTAGGCATATAATGTGTGTGGAATGATGCACAAAAAACTGGCAACATTGGTTTTGGGGGGGTACTTAAGGGGGATGTAGGGATGATGAAGACTCATTTGCACTGTATACTTTCCTGTGTCCAGTGCATTTTTACTATATGAATAGATTTACCCATTTTAAAAATTAGTAAATAAATAATTTCAAGGAAAAAGAAACACAAAACCACAAAGGTTCCCAAGAACACACCAAAATCAATCTGGTTAGTGGTTCAGCATACCCTGAGGGAATGCAATGATAAGGGAAAGGCTTTCAAATACACTATTCTCTCTTTTTTTTTTTTTTTCTTTTAAGATTTTTGTCTGCTGCTGGGGCTGCTGTATAGCCGCATGATCATAGCCAACTCCTGGGTTCAAGAGATCCTCCTGCCTTAGTCTTCCCAGGAGCTGAGACTACAAGTGTGTGCTACCATGCCTGGCTAATTTTTTCTATTTATAGTGAAGATGGGGTCTTGCTCTTGCTTATGCTGGTCTTGAACTCCAGGGCTCCAGTGATCCTTCCACCTTGGCCTCTCAGAGTGTTTGGATTACAGGCATGAGCCATACTATAGAAATACCTTTAAAACTAAAGACTGGGGCTCTGACATTTGGGATGGCACTACTAAGTGGAAATAGAATTCTCATGGACTCATTCTCATACCCAAAGCCTTGGTTCAGCCCCTTATGAGGCACCTACATGAATGCACACATTATGGGTATGATGCCTCGATGGATTTGCTGGGACCTCATTTACGAGGACCCCATTTGCAACAAACTATGTATGTGCTCGAAACAATCCAAAGACAGAAAAGTGACCTGCTGCACAGGTCCCCCCCCCCCAACAACATGTGGGGACCCACCCTTTCAATGATCGGCAATTTCACTCAGATTCCTGAATTTGTTTTAGTAGATACCTTTTTCAGGCTGGGTAGAGGATTATCCTCTTAGCTTTACATGTCAAAAGAACTTCATACTCCCTTGTGTTTCTGGTTAATTCTAGAGATAAGTTTACCATTTCCCAAAACAGGGCTTCTCAACTTTAGCACTACTAACATTTTAGGTTAGGTTCTTCTTTGTTGGGGGGGGGGGGGCTGTCCTGTGTATCCTAGGACATTTAGCAGCATCCCTGGCCTCTCTCTCTACCCACCAGATGCCAGTAGTACACTCCAGTCAACCAAAAATGTCTATAGACATTGCATCCTGGTGGGGAGCAAAATTGCCCCAGTTGAGAGCTACTGTCCTAAAGGATGATATCTACAGATATTTATTCCAGAAAATACACTAGCATCTCTTATTTTCAGAGAATAGGTATGTGTATACAACAATACATATGCACACCCAGAGGGAGTCCATCCTTAAAACAGAATTTATAAGCATTTAAGGGGAAGTGTACTGATGTCTGTCATTTACTTTGAAATGTATCAAAAAACAAAAAAGATGAATCTAGCAGTAATTGGATGGATAGATATGTGATAAAAGCAAGTCCCGTAAAATGTTAATTGTAGAATCTAGGTGGTGGGTATATGAAGTGTTCATTGTAACATTCTTTCAACTTTTCTGTATGTTTGAAAATGTCATAATAAATGTTAGGAAATCATAATAAAATGTTAGGAAATAAAATGTTAGGAAAATCATAATAAAATGTTAGGAAAAAAGAATTCATGCACACTTAACTATCATAGCTAGAAAATCAAGAGGTTCACATTCACTTAATTATCTTAGAGGGAAAAAATGGAGGAAAAGATTTTTGTCAGTACTGCTGGGGATATTTTTTTCCCCTCCCAAACTGTGCTATTAAATCTAAGTAATTTAATCGTATGATAAAACTACCTAATATTTGTGGGGCAGTTCAAAATATTGAGCATTGGGGAAGCTCATACCTCTAACCATTGCTAGGGAGAGGCAAAGATATAAAATGTGCCCAAAATGTTAAGAAAAAAAGAAAAACAAACATTTGTCGTGTATGGGGCAGGTGGGAGGGGGGATGAGGGGATGGGTATATATAAACATAATGAGTGTGATGCACACCATCTGAGGGATGGACACGCTTGAAGCTCTGACTCGAGGGGGGAGGGGAGACAAGGGCAATGTATGTAACCTTAACGTTTGTACCCCCTTATTATGCTGAAATAAAAAAATGAAAAAAAATATTGAGCATTAACTAGAGTTAAAAGAGGACTCAGATTCACTAATTGTCCTATTCAGTAGATGGAGAAACTAAGTTCTAGAGAGATTATGCCCTGTATTTTTAAAGAACTACTTTATACAGGAATCTTTTTCAGTCTTCCAGTTTCAAAGATTCTTTCATTATTCTTGACATTTTATTAATTAAAATAATCTTAAAAACTATTTTCCCCTTAGGAGCTTTACTACCTAATAAAATGAGAGATATTAAAATATCCAAGTTAAATCAGATACATCACATTCTATAAAACCCTTCCTGCTCTTAATTATGGTGACTGTTGCCTTTAAGCATTTCATTAGACCATAATTCAGCCAATGTTTATTGAAACTACCATATGTCAGGAACTGTGTGTACAGTACTCACCCTAAGGGCATTGTAAATTGTAGATATTTATACCAATGTGAAATGGCTATGCTGTTGTCATCCTAAGACTTTTATAATTCAATGGCTCCACGGGTACAGGCTAGGGTCTTTGAGTTTAGTATTTTGCAAATTTTTAAAAAACAGTTACAGAATGAAAGATGCTCAAAATCATTAGTCATCGGAGCAATGCAAATTAAAACCACAGTGAGATACTACTATACCCCCACTACAATGTCTAAAATGTAAACATCTGATCATTCTCATTGTTGGCAAGGATGCAACACAACTGGAACTCTCTCGCATTGCTAATGGGAATGTAAAATGGCACAACCACTTTGGAAAACAGTTTGGCAGTTGCTTCTAGAGTTAAAATAGCCTACCATACAACCTAGAGATTCCACTCCTAGATATTTACCCAAGATAAATGAAAACGTGTCTAAACAAAGAACTGTATACAAATGTTCATAGCAGCATTAGCATAGCAGATAAAACCCAGAAATATTCCTTCCTATTAACAGGCAAATAGATAAACTGTAGGTGTATTCATACAATGGAATACTTCTCAGCACTAAAAAGGAACAAACAAATAATACACACAAGATTGACTCATCTCAAAAACATTATAGTAAGAGGATCCACAGTTTGAAAACCACCACTTTACTCCAATACTTAAAAACTGTTCAATCCCAAATAGTTATTTGGTTTTCATGATTTATTTTCTCCTGATACAACAGACTTGACAGCCCATTTTGCTACGATCAGATGGTCTAAGAAGTAACTCTATAAGCACTGCAACTGCAAAATCAGTTTTAGAATCATAAGGGAGTATTGAGACCATCTACAACAACTTCCCAACCCCTTTTCAAAATCTCCCTAAACTGTACCAGTTCTTTTTGTCTTCTTATTAAACCCAGAATGCTCACACCCAGAATTTTCCATAATTTAGGATCTTGCAGTTCTTCAAGGTCTTCATCCAAAACACCAATTTTCTTTCATTTTCCAGAATGGCTCATGTAGACAGCAGAAGGTTCGTAGATTAATCTGGATATTTTTGGTTTCTTTTTATTCCTACTCCTGCTGCTTCTTATCTCTACCCCAGCCCTCCTCGGACCTCCCCATCCCTCCTCTCATTTTCTGCCATATCCTCTTTGCTCTAGCAGTTCTTTAGGACTTCCCCCGCACCCCCCCCCCACACACACACGCAATTTGGCCACTTTACTCTCAAATCAAGAGCACTCCTTTCTTCAATGTTTTGCCACTTCTCAGTCAACAAATGACCACGACTGACAGGGTTTTTGTTTAATTGGTTGTTTTCATTGTTTTGTTTTATGTCCTTAGCTATACAAATTCTGTTCCTACAATTTTATATGCTTTAGTTCTTCTAAATATTTTCAGACTCTCCAGAAAATTTTGCTACTCATGTGCCATTTTTTTTGAAGCTTGACTATCTCCATAACATTTTCACATAAAATATGTTCTCAAACCCTGACTAGAGGGGGAGGATTACAAATTAAATTACTACAGCCAGGCAGCTGGGTGCTGGCTTTACTAGTCAGCTGATCCCTATTCATTCATATTCGGTCAGTTTCTCTAAAGGGATGATAACTAGAATTAATTTGAACTCAGGAAAATCAGCAAGGAAAAATCAAACAACCCTATCAAGAAGTGGGCAAAGGACATGAGCAGAAATTTTTGAAAAGAAGACAGAATAATGGCCAACAAACATATGCAAAAATGCTCAACATCTCAAATCATCAGGGACATGCAAATCAAAACCACAATGAGATATCACTTAACTCCAGTGAGAATGGCCTTTATCGAAAAGTCTCCAAACAATAAATGCTGGCATGGATGCGGAGAGAGAGGAACACTCCTACACTGCTGGTGGGACTGCAAACTAGTTCAACCTCTGTGGAAAGCAATATGGAGATACCTTAAAGCGATGCAAGTGGATCTACCATTTGATCCAGCAATCCCACTACTGGGCATCTACCCAAAAGATCCAATGACACTCTACAAACAAGACACCTGCACTCGAATGTTTATAGCAGCACAATTCACAATTGCAAAGCTGTGGGAACAACCCAAGTGCCCATCAATCCATGAGTGGATTAATAAAATGTGGTATATGTATACCATGGAGTACTTACTATTCAGCTCTAAAAAACAACGGTGATATAGTACATCTTGTATTTTCCTGGATAGAGCTGGAACCCATTCTACTAAGTGAAGTATCTCAAGAATGGAAAAACAAGCACCACATGTACTCATCAGCAAATTGGTATTAACGGATCAACACCTGGGTGGACATATAGGAATAACATTTATCGGGTGTCGGGCAGGTGGGAGGGGGAAGGAGGAGATGGGTATATACAAACATAATGAGTGAGATATGCAATGTTTGTGGGATGGTAACACTTGAAGCTCTGACTTGAGGGGGGAGGGGGGACATAGGCAATATACATAACCTTAACATTTGTACCCCCATAATATGCTGAATAAAAAAGAATCTATTATCAGAGAGAGTTTATCTCAGCTTTATCTAAATTTCTAATCAGGCCAGGTGCAGTGTGGCTCACGCCTGTAATCCTAGCTCTCTGGGAGGCTGAAGTGGGAGGATTGCTTGAGGTCAGGAGTTCAAGACCAGCCTGAGGTAGAGCTAGACCCCTATCTCTATTAAAAATAAAAATATTAGCAGAGTGTGGTGGCGCACACCTGTTGTCCTAGCTACTCGGGAGACTAAAGCAGAAGGATTGCTTGAGCCCAGGAGTTTTGAGGTTGCAGTGAGCTATGATGATGCCACTGCACTCTAGCTAGGGTGACAGAGCCAGACTCTGCCTCAAAAAATAAACTAAAAATAAAATAAATTCCTAATCAACTCTCACTTTACAGAAAACAAAATTATCTGTATTCCCCTCAACGAACAGATAAGAATTTTGTTTCTTGGATTACCATAAAGCAGAAACTCTCCAGTCTTTGTTAAAAATAAATACATTCATTCAAAAGGCTAAATACGTAAAGGTTTCTGATGTTGGCTGTAATAAATTTTGCACTTTTAAAGCAGAAATTATGTCTCTTTCTTCAATTTAACAGTAAATGTGAGGCTATATTTTAGCTCTAAAGCATACATTAATTTAACTTTTTAAAAATAGGTTATGGTTAGACATGGTGGCTCACGCCTGTAATCTCAGCTTTTTTAGAGGCTAAGGGCAGGAGGATCGTTTGAGGCCAAGAGTACAGCCTGACCAGCCTCAGCAATAGCTAGACCTCCTCTCTACAAAAAATTAGCCAGGTGTGGTGGTGCACGACCATAGTCCCAGCCACTTGGGAGGCTGAGGCAGGAAGATCGGCTGAAGTCAGGAATTGGTGGTTGCAGTGAGCTACGATCACACCGCTGCACTCTAGCCGTGGCAATAAAGTGAGACCCTGTCTCAAAAAAAAAAAAAGTTATATGTTCACATGATTCAAAAATCAAAATAAAAGACATAGAGAAGTCTCATTCTTGATGTGGTTCCTGTAAACTTCACTTCCTCCCCTATCCCACAGAAATAATCACTTCTACTTATTTCCTACATATCTTTTCCTTTTCCTAAGCAAATGCATCTCAGCCATATCAATATATTTTATATATTCCTATCCTTTTCTTTCAGAAAAGGTAGCATTCACTGCTCTTTACCTTACTATTCTCATGTAATAATAAAGCTTCCTTAATCTTTTAATTTCAGTTTACAAGGCCTTTTCTAGTCTTTTTATAGCTAAATAATATTCCACTGTGTAAATATATCATAGTTTGTTTAATAAGTTACTGATTAATCTGGTTATTTCCAAACTTCTGCTATTATAAACAATACTTTAATAACCTTATATATGTGTCAAGAAAATTTAATAGTGATCATCTTCTCTCTGAGAAATAATATTGTGAATGATGTGCTTTCATTATAAGTTTATCCATTTCTAAATTTACAATTAACATGTATTATTTTTATATGGAAAACCAGTAAGTGTTCTCATTTTTACAGGACATACTTTTTGAAGTATCTAGCTCTTTTTGAAAGCAGTAGTTTGCAGTTAGAACTCTCGGGAGCTGCTGAAAGCTAGCTCTTGGTGTATACAGCAAATTTAAAAGAGTGAATCTGATCATCTAAAAGTGCCTTCATGAGAGTCTGCTAAGCTTTAAACAGTAAGCACCTATCCCGACTAACTTCTTCCCCCCCAAAAAAAATATCACTACAAAGTACAGGAAGAAACCACTTTCTACAACAATGAAAGACAAAGGAAACTCCTAAATGGTTTGCATGTATCTTGTGCTACTTCATGACCTTGTGTGTTGCTTAATAATTCCCCTAACTTTAGTGCTCCTGCTGCTTGTTCATGACACAAAGCCATCCCTAAACTAATTAACACCCTCCCACCACCAAAAATAACCCAAAACAAAGCAGTATATTTAGGAAGAGATAGCTCATCTCCATCTTGTTTTAAAATTGCATTTAGAGGTTTGCTAAACAAACCAAAAGTATTGCTGGGGAAGAATTAAACCAAGGCACTCGTGTCACTCTGTAACAGTCCTTGATCCTGTTAAATCATTTCTGTCTTTCTGTTCTGTTTTTAAATACTACTTTAGGGTAGGCATGATGGCTCACTCCTGTAATCCTGGCAATTTGGGAGGCCAAGGCAGGAGGATGGCATCAGGCCAGGAGTTTGAGACCAGCCTGAGCAACATAGTGAGATCCTGTCTTTACAAAAAATAGAAAAATTAGCCAGGCATGGTGGCATACGCCTGTAGTCCCAGCTACTTGGGAAGCTGAGGCAGGAGGATCACTTGAGCCCAGGAGTTTGAGGTTGCAGTGAGCTATGACTATGCCACTGCACTACAGCCTGGGCAACAGAGTGAGACACATCTCTTTAAAAAAAAATGCTGCATGGAACATTTTTGTAGATGCCACCTTGTAGCCTGTGCTATAGGTCAACTGGGGAAAAGACCTAGAAGCGGAATTGCTAGGTCCTATAATTCAACTTTACTAGATACTGCCAAATTGATCTTAAAAAGCTTGTGCCAACTTTCATCCCCACCATCAGTGTACGGGAAATGTAATTCCACCCCTCTTCCCCAAGAACACACGCATTCTCACTGATTTTTACTATTTTCAGACTTGCAATTTTTTTGCAAATCTGCTGGGTGAAAACATGAGTAGTTGCTTTTTAACTTGCATTTCTGTGATTGTTAGTAAAGTTGATTATCTTTGCTTGTTTATTGACCATTAGACTTCTCCTTCTGTGTATCCATATGCTTTTACTGTGATCATATTCCTATTTCCTGGGTTGTCCACTGTCATTTTCATTTTGATTTGGAGGAGTTCTTTATATATTTTGGAGTATTTGCATATTATATGTGTCAAACATCTTTTCACATCCTTGATTTTAAACCTTGTTTATGGTGTCTTTTACAATGCTAAACTTTAAAATATTGATGTAGTCAAATTTATCCATTTTTTTTCTTTATGATATGTACATTCTGTTGCTCCTTTGAGAAATCCATCTTATTGAAACCATAAAGTATTCTCCTATATTTCCATCTAAAAAATAAAGTTTTAAAAAAAATCATAAAGCTTCCATAATTTAAAGTGAACCATTGGCAAATAAGCAGTATATCCAGAAATGGATCTACCTGCATAAGGAGATTGGGAATATGATAAAGGTAGTATTTCAATATAATGAAGGAAAGATGGACCTTTTAGTAAATGTTATTAGGTAAATTATTCGCCATATAGAAAAAGATAAAACAGGGTCTGATAAATTCCAAATAGAGTAGAGATTTTAAAGGAAAAAAATTAAACCATATATATCTAGAAGAAATCATAGGCAAATTCTTCCATAACTCAGGAGTATAAAAGAATCTTTATAACTAGGACTCAAAATCCAGAAACAAGAAGGGAAAAATATTACTGAATTTGACCATGGAAAGTTGAAAAAGAAAACTTCATGCCGAAACACATCATAAGTCAAGAAAAAAGACAAATGGCAAATTGGGAAAATATATTTGCAAATTGCATGACAGATAAATGTTTAATTTCCTTTAAGTATTTTTTAAAAAATAGAAACTAAAAGGCTGTCATAGCAAAATGGGAAAAAGAAATGAACACACATTTCAAGAAAAAAAAATGCAAATGATCCTTAAGCTTATGAAAAGCTGTTCAACCTTGCTGATAATAAAAGAGATGCAAATTAATGTTACACTAAGATAGTATTTTTCACCTATCAGATTGGCAAATGCAAAACTTTAATAACACACTGGCTAGAGTCTCCAGTAAGATATTGAATAGAAGCGGTTAAAATAGACTTCCTGGTCTCATTCCAAATGCACACAATATTTCACCACTAAATATGATGCTAGCTGTAGGCTTTTGCAGATATCCTTTATCAGATTGCAGAGATCCCCTTCTAAGTTTGTTGAGTCCATATTTTTTATCATAAATGTTAAATTTAATTAAATGCTTCTTCTGCATCTACTGAAAGATAATATGGCTTTTTCCTTTATTCTGTTAATGAGGTGAAATACATTGCTTTTTTAAAAATAAAAATTTTTATTGTGGATGTATATTTAAAGTATACAACATATTATGGGATAAATATAAATAGTGAAAAGGTTACTATAGTAAAGCAAATTAACATATCATCTTACAGTTACCCTTTTTTGTTTGTTGTTTTTGTAGTAACACCAGCTAAAAAGTGAGCTCACACAGTATTTTTCTTTCTGTGTCTGGCTTATTTCTCTTAGCATAATATCCTCTAGGCTTATCCACCTTGTGACAAATGGCAAGATCTCGCTCTTTTTAGGGCTAAATAATATTCCTCCGTGTGTGTGTGTGTGTGTGTGTGTGTGTGAGAGAGAGAGAGAGAGAGAGAGAGAGAGAGAGAGAGAGAGAGAGAGAGAGAGCGAGATGTAGATATATACCAGTTTCTTTATCCATTTGTCAGGTCAATGGACACTTAGGTTATTTCCATTTCTTGGCCATTCTTGGGAATAATGCTGCAATGAACGTGAGAGTCCAGACATCTTTACAAGGTAGTCATTTAATTTCCTTTGGGTATATGTACAAAAGAGGGATTGCTGGGTCATATGGTAGTTCTATTTTTAATTTCTTTAGAAACCTCCATACTGTCTTCCATAATGGCTGTACCAATCTATTAATACATTCCCACCAACAGTGTAACTTTTATCCACAACACTGATTGATTTTCAAGTGTTAAACCAATCTTGCATTCCTGAAATGAATCCCGCTTGGTGATGATGGATTGTCCTTCTTTACATATTGCTGGATTTCATTCGTAATATTTTTTCTAGGATTTTGGAGTCTAGGTTCATAGGAGATATTAACCTTTAATTTTCTTCTTGTAATGTCCTTGTTAGCTTTTGGTTTTAAAGTTATAATGGCCTCATAAAATGGGGTTGGGAGTGTTTCTGCTGTTTCAATTCCTTGGAAAAGTTTAAATAAGAATGGCATTATTTCTTCATTAAATGTTTGGAAGAATTCACCATTAAAGCCATCTGGGCCAGGAGTTTTCTTTGTGGGAGGCTTTAAATTGTAGATTCAATTTCTTTAATAGATACAAGAATTTTTAGATTTTATTTTAGCTATTCTAGTTCTTCTTGAGTAAATTTTGAAAAAGTATGTTTTTTTGAAAAATCCAGTTTGTGCAAAATTTTATATCTTGCCTTTCCTATACTAACTGTATCTAAAAGTAACCACATGTGATGATGAAATTTTTATTTTAAAAGAATTCATGCTTATAAACTATTTGCTCAAGAACAAATAATTAACTTAGAACACTGCTATTTTGTAACCCCAGATGAAATAATAGATTTAGGCAATGATCATTAATGGCTGCTCAAAACAAAGTGATAAGCTGATGGGAAATTTTATAATGGCTGACTTAGGCTGACAGCACCTGAACCAACTAATCAATCTTAACAACCCCTAAAGAAAAATAAGCAGACATCATGTGTTGCTTCTTGTGATATAACACAAAGTACATACTACTACCTATGACATGTTCTTGACAAAAAAAAAAAAAAAATCAAACCTGAATCTGACTATGTCTATGGATTTAACTACCAGTTTACAGGTAACAGAGGGGGAGAAAAAGCACATTAAATAACACCAGAAGTATGTAATCAGCAACATCCAAAATACACAAAGTTCTACAGGAAAATGACCTGTTTTTGTCAACAAATACATAATCATAAGGTCGAGGGAAAGGAAGTGGGTCCAATAAATTAAAAGACAATTGGTCAACTTGACAGCAACAAAATACAATGTATGGATCCTGTTTAGATATTGATTTGAAAAAATACAACTGTAATAAAAGGAAAAATGTGAGAGAATAGGGGAATTTCAATACTGAGAGGATATTTGATATTAAAGATTATTAATTTTTTGGTGTGATGACAGTAATATAGTTTTTTAAAAGAGTTCTTATCTTTTAGAGATACAAAAATTTTTACTAGTGAAATGATATACTGGGATATATTTCAAAATAATTGGGGTAGTCAGAGGTAGTGGGGGAGTGTAGCTGAAATACAATCAGCCATGTCTTGATAATTATTGAAGCTGAGTGATAGGTACATGGATTTCATTATATTATTCCCTCTACTTGTATATATATTTGGAAATTGTCACAATATTAATAAAAGGTCATTAAAAATCTTGATGGTGCTGGAAAACAAAGGTGCCATTTAAAGACCAAAAATTTTGTGCAATTCAGGATGTCTGAAAGCAGATGAGATCAGATTGGAAGAGAAATTGAAGGACAGAAAATCATAAATCAGGCCAGGCATAATAGCTCACACCTGTAATCCCAGCACTTTGGGAGGCCAAAGCGGGAGGATCATTCGAGGCTAGGAGTTTAAGACCGGCCTGGTCAACACAGTAAGTCCCCAACTCCACAAAAAATAGAAAACCATTAGCCTGGTGTTATGGTGTATGCCTGTAGTCCCAGCTATTCAGGAGGGTGAGTCAGGAGGATCACATGAGCCCAGGAGTTTGAGGTTGCAGTGAGCTATGATGACGCCACTGTACTCTAGCCTGGGCCACAGAGTGAGATCCTGTCTCAAAAAAGAAAGAAAAAGAAAAAAGAAAACCATAGATCAAGTCATCAGAAGGGTTTTTGTCAAAGGAGCCTCGGAATAAAGGGGTTAGCACATGTGGCTGCTCAAAGGTATGTATTTTCAAAACTTACTGGTGTAAGTGGGACAATTAGACTCCTTTCTCTCCACCAAGCCCATTTTTCCCCTCACCTGAAAAGAACTGCTAGCAGGAAAAGTCCAAGAAAGTTCTCTAAAGAAACTGTCTAATAAAAGAGTCAAAATCTGAGAAAGTAATATTGGTACTATCCCAAGGACAGGGAATAGAAAACACAAAGCAGCTCCATCCCTCTAGCTCTCCAGTAGGTCCTCCACCCAATTCCACTTGCCTACTCCTCTCATCCCTCCTCTATCAAGGAAGTCCTCCTGCTGCTAAAATCTGTCCCCTCTCACAGAGCCTGTGCCAGCCCTCCTCTTCAAAGACAAATACTGCATAATCACACTCATGTGTAGAATTTAAAACAGTTGAACTCAGAGAAGCAGAGAGTAAAATTGTGGTTACCAGGGGCTGGGGGGAGTGGGGGGTGGGAAAATGTTGGTCAAAGGATACAAAATTTCAGATAGGTAGCAAAAGTTCAAGAGATCTATTGTGTAACATGGTGCCTACAGTTAATAACAATGTATTGTATACTTGAAAATTGCTAAGAGAATAGATATTAAGTGTTCTCACCACACACAAAAAAATGGCAAGTATGTGAGGTAATGCATATGTTAATTAGCTTGAGTTAGCCATTCCATAAGGTATACATATTTCAAAATGTCACATGGTACATCATAAATGTACATAATTTTTACTTGTCAATTTAAAAAAATGAATTAAAAAAAAAAGGATCTGTCCAGAAAACAGACCTGTCCAGCATGACTACAAGGGAAACCCACTCTATCTGTATTAACCAAAGCAATCCTTCTATTAAAAAACATAAACAGAAAACCAAAAATTGTCAGATCTTCGAGAAAAATCAATATCAGAAAAAGGAAGTCTCAACATGAAGGAACAGAACTGATCATTACAGAAAACAGGTATTACCCAGGCATGGTGGCTATTGCCTAATCCTAGCTTTCTGGGAGGCCAAGGCCAGAGGATCACTTGAGGTCAGGAGTTAGAGAGCAGCCTGAGCAAAAGTGAAACCCGGTCTCTACCAGAAAAAAGAAAAATTAGCCCGGGGGGGGGGGGGGGGGGGGGACGGACAGGACGACAGGACGCGCATGCCTGTAGTCCCAGCTACTTACGGGAGACTGAGGCTGGAGGATCTCTCGAGCCCAGGTGGGGCCCAAGTAAAATTGGTGGGCTGGAAGTAAAATTAGGGAAGTATCTCAGACTATAGAGAAAAAAAAAAGATGAAAAACATTAAAAAGGTATGAAGGAAAAATCTAGGTGCTCCAACATCTAACTAAATGGTTTTCCAGAAGTACAGGATGGATACTATGATGGGAAAGAAATAATCAAAATTATTATTAAAATACAATTTGCTAAACACATTGATGGGAGTATGTCAAAGGGATACATGAGCCAGCAGAAAGAGCTCCCGATGGACATAGCTGGAATAATTTGAGCAATAAAAGTTTTTTTTTTTTTTTTTTTGAGACAGAGTCTCGCTTTGTTGCCCAGGCTAGAGTGAGTGCCGTGGCGTCAGGCTAGCTCACAGCAACCTCAAACTCCTGGGCTTGAGCGATCCTCCTGCCTCAGCCTCCCGAGTAGCTGGGACTACAGGCATGCGCCACCATGCCCGGCTAATTTTTTATATACATATCAGTTGGCCAATTAATTTCTTTCTATTTATAGTAGAGACGGGGTCTCGCTCTTGCTCAGGCTGGTTTTGAACTCCTGACCTCGAGCAATCCGCCCGCCTCGGCCTCCCAGAGAGCTAGGATTACAGGCGTGAGCCACCACGCCCGGCCTAAAAATTTTAATAGTATTAAATTATAACACAAAGTATAAAATAAGTATCCATGAGTCCATACTGAGATGAATAACTGAATAAATTAATTACTGGGGGAGAAATCACTTCTCTCTCATGCAGAATTCCAAATAATTTATGCAGATACTCCACACTAAAGGAGGGGGAACATAATTCCATACTCCTTAATTGGAGGCTGTGTGTAGCAACTTCCTTCCAAATAGTACAGTAATGGAAAGCAGGAGAAAAGAGTGACTTTATGGTGAAGAAACCTGATAAACACTACCTCAGCCAGGCAATCCAGGTCAGCATCAACAATGATAAGCCATGTTGATAATGTGCACCACTGATGTGATGTGATGAAAACGGCACTTTCCTCTGTGATCTTCCTCCTCAAAGCCCTTAACTCCAGTCTAATCATGAAAAAACATTTTAAAAATTCTGATATATTGGAGGAGCATCTATAATATATCTGACCAGTATTTCTCAAAACTGTCAAGGTCATCAAAAACAAGGGAAGTTTGAGCAGCTGTCACAGCCAGGGAGATAAAGGAGACGTGACTGTCATGTGGTATCCTGGACAGGAACGGGATCCTGGGACAGAAAAGTGACATTAGGTAAAAAGTAAATTCTGAATAAAGTATGGACTTTGGTTAATGATAATATATCAATGTTGGCTCATTAATTGTAACAAATGTGCCATGATAGTGTAAGATAGTGTAAGGGGAAACTGGATATGAGTCTGAGGTAGGGCACAGGGGAAGTCTCTGTACTATTTGCCTAATTTTTCTGTACATCTAAAACTTCTAAAAAATAAGGTCTTTTTTTTAAAGTATAATTTGCTTGAGACAAAGACATGACTCTTCAGAATGAAAAACCTAAAGAATGCTGAGTATAATGAAAGAAAAAAAACTCAGAAATTACTGTTTCATTTCATGATTCTGAATCCCTCCCTCTCATATTTGCCGAGTGCTTATTTTTAGGCTCTCAAGGGAGTGAGTTTCAACCCTTCCAATGGCCTCGGTTTCTAAATTTTTTTAAATGTTAGTTACGTGTATCTTCTCTGTAATGACAAGAACGCACAGTAAAAGGACACTACTATGCATTTAAAAAATTCTCTAATTCCGTTTTTAAAAACTCACACTTAGAGATAAATTTACAAAATTAAAAAAACTCCAAGGTAAAAGAAAAAAATCCAGGGCCAGGCGTGGTGGCTCACACCTGTAATCCTAGCACTCTGGGAGGCCGAGGCGGGAGGATCGTTTGAGCTCAGGAGTTTGGGACCAGCCTGAGCAAGAGTGGGACCCCATCTCTACTAAAAATAGAAAGAAATTAGCTGGACAACTAAAAATACATAGAAAAAAAATTAGCCGGGCATGGTAGCACATGCCTGTGGTCCCAACTACTCAGGAGGCTGAGGCAGGAGGATCGCTTGAGCCCAGGAGTTTGAGGTTGCTGTGAGTTAGGCTTACGCCACAGCACCCTAGCCCAGGCAACAGAGTGAGAGGAGACTCTGTCTCAAAAAAAATAAGAGAAAAAGAAAAAAATCCACATAGCTTTCAAAGGAAAAAGGTTACTCAGGTTCAAAATCAGAATGACATAATGCAACATCAAATTCTAAGATACTAGGATATAATGGAGCAATGTCTTCAAAATTCTAAGGGAAAAATATTGTCAATCTTGAATTGCATGAGAACAAAAGATTTATAAGACACACAAGAACTCGGGAAAGATTACCATCCACATTCCGTAAGAATTATTCAAGAAAATAGTTTAACCAAAAATATAAGTAATCCAAGAAACAAGATGACATGAAATATAAGAAACAGTAGGTGCTGAAGTCTATCCCAGATTGGAGGTGGGGACAGGAAAATTAGAAAAAAATTAAGAGGCTTTATTATATCTTGACACCTGGAGAATTCTCCATTGAATGGTGAAGTTTTATAAACATTTCCTTTTCTATGGAGCTAAGCCCACTTCTTGATTCTACACAGAATGATGTTTATATAAAGTCATTGTGCTCCGAGCAAATCAAATGTGTTTAAAAAAAAAAGAAAAAAAAATCACATTTCAAATTCTGTTCATGTTTTTCTTTTGAAGTGTGATTACTGCTATATTTGGATTTATTTTTGCCATCTTCTTTTATGCTTCTTCTTTATCTTGCTTTCTCTATGCTTCTTTCTTCTTTCCTGCCTTCATTTAGATGGGATTGCTTATTTATATGTTTGAAATGTATTTGTTCACAACTAATAGTAATGCGCTTGGGGACTGACCTTAAAATTTTAACATGCATACACACTCAAAAATCTAAGGTTAATCATTATATTTTGGAACAACACAAGGACTTTACACCACAACTCCAAATATTACAGTTCTACACTTGTTTTATTGTCCTCTCCCTCCCCCACTGACTGAATAGACATAACTATTATTTCACACATGCAGTATTGGCTTAGATTTACCCCCTATAATGGAGACTGTTGGTGCCCCATCCAGATCCCTTTTATTGGGACAGTACACCAACTGGCCAGCTCTAGTATTAGCTGACAGTTATCCCATTCTGAGAATTGCTTCCCTCAGGACAAGGCCTCCCTAGCTGGGAGGTTACCCATCCTAATCCCTGAGGGCACACTGCAGCCAATGCCTGCCAGGAGATACAAAAAGCCAGCCTCCCTTGCCACAGTGGGGACAACTCCGCGGTGCCTCTATTAGTTGTCTAGTGCAGCTGTAACATATTACCACAAACTTAATGGCTTAAAGCAACACAAATTTATAATCTTAGAGGTCTGGAGGAGAAGTCTGGCATGGGCCTTACTGGGCTAAAGTCAAGGTGTCAACAGAGCTGTGTTCCTTTCTGGGAACATTCTGTTATCTTGCCTTTTCCAGCTCCAAGTAGCCACAAGCATCCCTTAACTCATGGCCCCCTTCCTCCATCTTCAAGGCCAGTAACATGACATCTGTCTGACCATTCTTCTGTAGTCACATCTCTTTCTCTGACTCTCTCTTCTGCCTCCCTCTTCCTCTTTTAAGGACCTTTGTGATTACATTGGGCCCACCTAGATAATCCAGAATAATCTCTTTGTTTGAGGTCAGCTGATTAGCAACCTTAATTCCATCTGCAACCTGAATTCCCCTTTGCCATGTAACCTAACTTATTCACAGGTTCAGGGGATTAGGACGTGGCCATCATTCTACCGACCACAGTATCTGCAGATACTGCTCCAGAGCTATCTGCAGGATCAGGTCAAGGTTAGA
Organism: Microcebus murinus; assembly: GCF_040939455.1. Lineage (NCBI taxonomy): Eukaryota > Metazoa > Chordata > Mammalia > Primates > Cheirogaleidae > Microcebus > Microcebus murinus. Next base: position 118,543,269 of record NC_134136.1, read on the forward strand.
TTCCAGCTGAACCCACATAAGGGGACTTATAGGAAGCTGTGTCCTTATGCAACAGTAAACAGTATTTGTCATAATGTATAAAATTTTATAGGAATTTAATAAATTGTTACTATAAAGGATGTGAAAGGGAAGGTGTTAATAGAGCTAAATCCACATCTACCATAATAGGAAGTCTAAGTCATTTATCATAATAGAAAGTCTAAAAAATATGGTTGTAGTAATTACCAAAAGAAACAACTAATATAGTTGAAACTTCTCTGGGGAAAAAGCCACTAAATTAGAGACAGGTGGAACAGAGAAGTGTTCTTTTTCTTTAGAAGCCTTATAATAAGTATTTGATTTTTTTGAACTATGTGCAATATTTTGATAAAATTAACTTTAAAAATAGCCAAGCACAGTGGCTCATGCCTGTAATCCCAGCTACTTGGGAGGCTGAGGTGGGAGGATCATTTGAGGCCAGGAGTTGACCAGCCTGGGCAACATAGCAAGATCCTGTCTCTAAATAAATAAATAATTTAAAAATTTTTTAAAACTTAAAAAATAAATTCCATGAAGCAGAAAAGAAGAAAAAGCCTCCTAAGATAGCAATAACCTAATAATTTTAAATCCCTATTCCTGGTTCTAAAACAATAACTTTTTCTAACTATAAGTTAACATGCACTCAATATAAAACTGTTGAAAAAAAGTAAAAATCCTATATACCAACCTCTTAGAGATAACCACTATGAACATTTGTGTGCAAACTTACTCTCACCTGGGTATTTTTTTCCAAAAAATGCAAGAGCTGGTTGTAACCTGATTTTATTACTAACATGTGGATATCATTTTAGATCAATGTATACAGCTTTACATTGCTCTTAATAAATAGAGCCAGGTGTGGTGGCACACAGCTACTCAGGAGGCCTCAGGCGGGAGGATCGCTTGAGCCCAGGAGTTCAAGGCTGTAGTGTGCTATGTTCACCCCTGTGAATAACCACTGCACTCCAGCCTGAGCAACACAGTGAGATCTCATCTCTTAAAAAAATTATATAAAATTCTAGGATTTGAATATATAATTTAGTAATAATAATTTAATAAAGACTAGGAGGGAAGAGAGGCTCTATTGTCTTCATCTTTCATTATAGGGAATTAACAGATATTACCTAAAGTTGGTAAATAAAGACTGAAAAATTAATGTACGATATTTAAAGTAATAAAGGCAGCCATTAGACAAACTTAAAACATATTAGCAATCAAAACAAACAAAAGTCCTGCATATATGTACACAAAATTTTTCACCTTTCAGAGTGGACATTCAATATACACTATCCAAACTTTGACAATAAAAGTAAGTATATTAAAATCTATTTCAAGACAACTATGGTTGTTCCGTAAAGGGGATGAGGGTAGGCACTTATGTTATACCTTTCTGTTGTCATGTATGTACCTGTTATTATAAAAAGATATTTATAATATATAACTAAAAATAGCTGACTTGTAAAGTAGTACTTTTCTGTGTAAGAGAGGTAGGTGAAAAAAAGTCCATAAACTCTGACTCAATTTTTATACAATATACACGTGCTCATGCACAGATAAAAAAGACTCCAAAAGCTACACACCAAGATATGAAAAATAATTATCCCTAAGTACATATTATAAACATTCTATATATTCTTTATGCTGATCTATTTTTCTATAATGAACATTTCATTCATATTATATTTGAAGTAAGAAAACACATTGAAAAGGGGAAATGGGAAAGGCTATAAGAATAAAAATAAAATCAGTCAAAATGCCCCTACGTATCTTTCAAAGCTTAGGTCTCAAAATAGATACATTCCATATATCCAAGTTTTAATAAATATTGCAAACAGCCTTTATGCCCTCCAACATAAAAATATCCACTTTAAACAAAGGCAGGCTATACAGGCGTTTCATTGCAAGCAAGCCTCTGATTCACCAGATTGCCACACAGAGATACAGCATAGACAGGAGGCACAACGAGGAATACCAACAGAGATGGGATAGTACAGAGAGTACTGGTAATATTTTGTACTTGCATACAAATATTTTCAAATATTACAACAGATAATGAGAAATAAATAGGCAAAAATGAAGTGCTACCTTTTTCAATTTTCATTCTTATGTTTGGACTCTCATAGTAGTTATCCCAACTCTTCATTTGCCACTAGGTCATATTGCCAGGTTCTCCTATATTATTATATAACCATTCATATAGGAATATTTTAGTGTCTTCAACTGAAAGCTCAAGGGCAGACATTTTTGTGCTCCCCACTTTCCTAGTGTATCATGCACAGAACATACATTGTATTTTCAAAATGAACAAACTGAGCCAGCTACTAGAGCTCCCCACAGTAGCCTGCCTCACTGTATCACAGCATCATGCTGAAGTGTAAGCGGCACACAGAAGTCCAGCCTAGGCTCTACCTAATATGACCTGATCATATTTATGAATATTTTCCCTTTTTAATCCCACAGCAATGAAAAGCTGTGCTTGGCAAGGCAGAAATAGAGAAAAGCTCAAAGAAGAAAAAACAAGTATTTATAAGCAAAATCACTTCATCTTAAGAAAGTCTGAATTTTATTTAGCATTATATCTGAGGCACTAATGATAATACAAGAAGAAACTAAAGATCAATCCCACATTCAATTTTAAGAAGTCTCATGATTATGAAAGCATGCAGCCTGTAACCAATCTTGAAAGTATGCAGTGTCATGTATTTATAAGATAGAAAATATACTATGGGGACTTCCTGTCAAAAGGAAATGGTCTGAATATCTGCAAAGTCTTTCCAATCTGAACACTTCAATACACATTCTACTGTTTTTCCCAATTCCAACCTAGAGCTCTACAGACAAAACAAACAATACAGAAAGCTTTTTTGGGCAAATGAGCCTCTGGAAAGTGTGATATTGGCTCTGAGAAACAAGTACACTGACCTAGTGTTCAACCAACATAATGTTACCAAAAGTCTGAAAGCCTCGGTACTTAACATCTCAGACTAGATCAAGGAGACAGTTCTCTTTAAGCTACAATTTCATTACATAGAAAATCACCGTTCTTCAGACAGCAAATTCACACTATACTACTAAGTATTTTAAAGTGATTTTTACCTCTCAGTGAATAAGGGGCCAATTAGGATCTTTCAGAAAGAAAAGGTTGATAAGATGAATCAGTGATTCAACTATATGTACCCTCAAAGTAATTGGCTTTGCCCAGGCTGCCAGGATAAACAAAAAAATTATAAGCTTACACATAAGAAGGTACTTTTAAAATTACAAATACCAAAAAAAAGGACAGATACCAAAAAAAGGGAAAAGAGCTTTAGACATGTAGTATTCCCTTAGAAGACCTTTTTTGAAATGTACAGTTATTATATAAGAACTGCAGGAAAAAAAATCAACTTAAATTGATATTAAATTAAGTCAGTAGAATTTGTTTAATATCTTTAATAATTATATTCTTTCTAAAGCTTTCCACAAAATGGCATTACAGTTCTTCAACTTATTGAAAACATATCTTAAAAACAAAAAGTCAGCCCTAATATTAAAGCTATAATACAAATTTTTAGTTATTGGCACTATACCATAAAACACAATGAAGAACATCTTATTTAAATAAAATCATATTTCAATCCAACAGATTTTTTTTCTCTTCATATCTACACCCAATAGTGGTATTTTATAGGCTAATTTCTAAACAGACACAAATTTTTAAAAAATGATGAAAGCCATGTTTTGCTCAGGAATACTATTATTGTTCACATAACATATAGGTTGTTTAACAGCAGATACAAGTTTGCCAAGCTTCAGATGGCAAAATGCTAAGTTGTGGATTTAGTATTATCCAGCTAGTTGTTTCTCCTTTCCCTGGAGACTCTGGTAGCACATACTGTTGAGAGACCACCACCTTGTTGCCACCACTTCTCCTTACTGAATCCACTATAGTAGAACATCCATCCATGTCCTTAAGATGCAAGGCCTAGTAAAAAGCCTCCCACAAATCCACTGGATATCACGATGTTTTGTTTGATAAATTCTGTGGCCTGAAACAAAGTTTAAACAAAAATACTCTTAATTACTCTACAATGTGGATGAACCTTGAAAACATTATGCAAAGTAAAATAAGACAGACAAAAAAAGGACAAATATTATATGATTCTACTTATATGAATGATCAAATTCAGAGTTAAAAAGTAGAATAGAGATTATAAAGGCCAGGGAAAGGTGGAAATTGCGGGAATTACTGTTTAATGGGCACAGAGTTTGGGATGATGAAAAAGTTCCAGAAACAGATAGTGGTAATGATTGCACAGAAGTGTGAATGTACTTGATGCTACTGAATTGTACTTAAAAATGTTTAAAATGATACATTTTATGTTATATATATCTTACCACAATAAAAAAAAAAGGAAATTTAAAAAACAAACTCTTAGTTACTGAATCCAGAGTTAAGTAACAATTTTAGCTATTTTCTTCAATTCGATAAATATTCAGCAAAAATTCCTGTGAACCTACTACTGCAGGTGCCAAACACCACACAAAATCCCAGAAATGTCCATTACAAACAGAAGGGGCCTACAGGACACAGCTAGGCCCAGTAAGCTACTTGGCCACAGAGATAATAAGCATATGGGCAGAAATAACCTCACAGGTAAAAAGAAATCTACCTATAGGACAGATATAAGTGGTTCACGACCAACTTATTAACACAAATTATATAATAAATTGTCACAGCAGGCACAATTATATTTATTATTAGTCCATTTAGCCTGTAAGAAAAAATGTACATGATTAAAAATCACTTTGATAAAATGTTTAATCCAAAAAAACTCATGAGGAAGCCACTAGACAAAGCCAGACTATGATATATTCTGCCTAGAGGCTTTAAATGCCATGAAAGATGAGAGTGAAAAACCCCAGATGAGAAGACTGTTTAAGACTAGAGGAGACTTCAGAGACATGACAACCAAATGTAATACATAATTCTTAATTAGGAAAAAAAGCCATAAAAGATATTTTGTGGAAAAATTTTAATATGAACTATATATTATAAAATATTATTATATCACGTTAAGTATTTTTAAGAGTAATAATGGTATTTGTAGTTGTGTAGGAGAATATCCATATTCTTAGGAGATACACAGGGAAGTATCTAGGAGTGAAAAGTCATGACATATTAAATAGTTCAGCAAAAATATGTAAATCTCACCCACACACAGTTTATAAAGCAAATGTGGCAAAATGTGAACTTGGTGAATAGGTGAAGGGTATTTGGGTATTCACTCTATTTACCTTTCAACTTGGTTGAAATTTTCAAACTAAAAAATTGAGGGAGGTAAAAGGATAAAACAAAAACAAAGGCAAGGAAGTATTCAATTCAATTTTAAACAGAGTACAAAAAAGACGAAATATACATAAAAACATTAAGAAAACTAATATATTAATCACATTGATAAAATATATACATTTTCAAACTATTCTACTTCAAAAAAAGTTTTTTTTCTTTTTTTTTATTTCAGCATATTATGGGGGTACAAATTTTAAGGTTTCAAATAATGCCATTGCTCCCCTCCCCCCACGAGTCTGAGCTTCAAGTGTGACCATCCCCCAGATGGTGCAAATCTCACTCATTGTGTATATATGTACCTGCCCCCCTCCCCCGTCCCACCTGCCCAATACCCAATTAATGTAGTTCCTATGCATCCACTTAGGTGCTGATCAGTTAATACCAATTTGCTGGTGAGTATACATGGTACTTGTTTTTCCATTCTTGGGATACTTCATTTAGTAGTATGGGTTACAGCTCTATCCAGGAAAATACAAGAGGTGCTATATCACCATTGTTTTTTAGAGCTGAATAGTACTCCATGGTATACATATACCACATTTTATTAATCCATTCATGAATTGATGGGCACTTGGGTTGTTTCCACAGCTTTGCAATTATGAATTGTGCTGCTATAAACATTTGAGTACAGGTGTCTTTTTTGTAGAGTGTCATTGGATCTTTTGGGTAGATGCCCAGTAATGGGATTGCTGGATCAAATGGTAGATCTAATTGTATTGCTTTAAGGTATCTCCATATTGCTTTCCATAGAGAAAAAGAGTAGTTTTTAGTACATCTCTATGCACTGTACATGTACACATTTATAAAAACAGAGAAAAAATTTTGGAAAAATAATGTTTTCAGCTTTTACATGCAGATAGAAATGGGTGGGAGATGGGCAGGAGAATCTAAGTTAACCACCAAAAAATAATAATAATAATAATAATAATGACTGATTTAAATGGTGGCTTGATCCCAAATTAACACACTCTGAATATATAACCAAAAGATCATTTTTTTTAAAAAAGGAAGGTAATCCCCAGTCGCATTTTCTGCTAAGTGAGCCCATTAACAAAAACAAACAAAGAAAAGGAGCCAAAAGTGCATATCATCTTACTTCTTCAATTATGTTGTTGATTTCAGGTGCTGCTTTATTTGCTCGTTTCTTAATCTGTCTTTTTGCTTTATTTACATCTTTTTCAACTCTGTTCCAGTCGATCTGCACATAGCCACTGTGACTGGCAACCTGCAAAATGTAATAAAAACAGTTAATTCTAAACCAACTATGTTACTAACTAATCAATTACCCAAGAATATATGAACAATTAGATTTCAAGAAATCTATGAAACTAATAAGCAAGAAATTGCTTTTTATTCACTAATTTATTCATCTAACAGATACTGAGTGCCTACTCTGTGCCAAGCACTGAATATGGGAGACATAAGTTTCCACCCTGAGACAGCTTCAGGTCTGTTAGGGAAAACAGATATTAAGCATAAGTAACTACTTAGATATGATGAACACTGTGTTGAATACAGTAAGGAAAAAAAGATTCCAAAAACTGTATTATAACTGTACTATCATCTATCATACTTTTAGAATAGGAAATTAGCTAAAAAGATACCAAAACTATCCAGATTATATAGCTAATAAGAAATACCTTTTAATTAAATAGATATTTAATTATAAGGGGTCATGATGAGCCAATCAGTTATTAGGTCACTAAAGAAATTTAAGTAGCCTGATAAAAGCCCTTCACTAACTCTGACTCTTAAGAATACTTTCTGATAATTGCTTTTATAAGTATAAAAGAAATATGCTCTATACAAGTTTCATGCCATAAACACTTTTAATAAAACTAAATAAAACTATAGCTAAATGCCTATTAATAAGAAAAACCCTCATATGGTGGTACTGAGACACTGCAAAATCCAAACAGGAACAATAGCATACGTATAAGCCAGTACAGCAAGTCAGAGCCTCCAAATAATAGGATCAAAATATAGTCACGTGAGTAGTACACAATTAAGCCATATATGATTATAAATCACTTCATCAAGCTTATACTTTCTTTGTAATCTTTTAATGCAACACCGAGACTTATCTACACATAAAATAGATTAAATAATAAAAATATCTGATTTTATATAAATAGGTTGACTGGAAATCTTAGGTTCTATTTTCTCTGTGAGTGTGACTCCATAGAAGAATTTATTTATCTACATTTCTTCCTGTATTTATTCACCTATTACTTCAAACTCCACCCTCAGCAAAACACAGTGGTGATCAAATCCAATGACAAGTGAAAGCTTTTTGTCGTAGTATTTGACACAGCAATTTGAGTTACAGACGTGGAGGTGATGATGAACCTTACAGAAAGGAGCCTTTCCTGCATATAAATTGAAAAGACTTATAACTTACTTGCAGTAAGTAATCAAATTAGTTGATTACTTTGACGCTTTTGCAGTTTCACTTTTTGCTGAATTTCAAAACATCTTCTTACTCAAGCCAAAGCTTGTGAGAAGTACAAACATTTCATGTATGTATATGGCTTTATTTTATGGTTAGAAAAAAACAAAATTATTATCTATGCCACCATTCATCAGCAAACCCCAATTCAACTGTCATTTTCAAGCTTAACATTTTAAATTATGAAATCTTTTAAAAATCCCATGAGTTATATTGGTGATAAAATAAACAAAAAACTTCAATTATATTCCCTAGGTGACCCCTTATGTACCCCCCATCCCCAGCAAATGAATAAAGGAAGCCATTTAATGAGACAGGTTAAACAAATCCTCACAAACAGCGTTCTATACACTATATAAAAATATTTTTACACAGCCATTTGTCAGTGAAAATTTATAAATATGAGCTTATCTGAGATAAAGATTTTGCATAGTTTAATCTTCAATGTTTTGGGGGAAAATGTCAAACAGCTGCAGGGAAAATGAAAAACATGAGATGCTAACAATATTTATGCCTCTCTGGGTTCTCCTTCCCCAACACCTTCAAGCAGATACCCTTCTAGCTTGACACTGACCAGATCATTAAATTTATTTCTCAATACCTAGCTCTTCCAGTGGACTGTGAATCTCTTAGCATCCCCCCAAATGCCAGGCAAACAGATAAATGAGACAAATCGAATGAATGATAATAAAAGACAGTAAGTAAAGACTAAATCTCTATCTATGCTGGAGTAATCTGGTATTGTTGAACAAATTTCCTTAAGAAGTTCACTTCTATGCTTCCTTGGAAGCAGATCTGGTCAAACTGAAGAATACCAGTCCAAATTGAGCAGCATGCTCCAATGCAGAGATGACCAAGGAAAGCAATCTGCACCCCCCCCCCCAGTGGGATTCAGGTACATCCAACCTCATGAACAAATAATACCTTCTAAGAACTGACCAACCACACAGGACCCAATTCAGTCTTGTCCACCCAGAACTCATCAATTATAGGGAAATGCAAGCCAATGAATTGGGGAGAGGGTGGGGAAGTGATAACTGCTTTTTGAACAACATTTGACTATCCTACAACATTAAAATATTTAATGGAGTTAGGTAAAGTGGCTTCATTAGAATAAAAGCTTCCAAGTTAAAAATAATGCCAGGCTTTCAATAAAGATTCATGTCTACCAGAAAGCTCTAAACAGGTAGATGGGGCTTTTTGCTTGTGAACCTTACCATATGGTGATCTACCTAGGCCATTTCATTGGAGGAAATTCCCCCCACCTCCAACTCTATAACTTTAGATTATTTTTCTTGGACTGGTCAGATTTCCCAGAGAAGGAAAAGCCCCATATACACATTTAGAGCTTTCAGCAGTTTTTAGCGCTCAATTCTTAAATTTGAACAGACAACCAAGAATCATCAGGCATGGAGAAAGGCATCTAACATAAAAACTAGAGACCAAAATAAACAAAGAAGAGAAGAGGGGAAAAAAAAACTTAGAGGAACAGAGATTTTACAGGAAGAAGTTTTAAAAAATTGATCATTTATGTCCTCAAAGAGATTTAAAAAGGTAATGTACAACTGAAAGAGCTCCCAATGGCCAAAGCTGGAACAATCTGAGCAATAAAACAGTATTAGATTATAACCCAAAGTATAAAATCAATATCTATGAGTCCATACTGATATAAATAAATGATTGAATAAATAAATGGAGAAGAGAAAAATCTTCTAGCAGAAAATTTCTAAATAACTCCTACTCCTGATGTGTGGGCTATATAGAGTGACTTCCTTCTAAAGAATACCATACAGTATGGAAAGGGGGGAAAGCTGGTAGATTCTGTATATAGGGTTGGTGGGAATGTAATGGATGCAGACTTTCTAGAAGGTCACCTGACAATCAAAAGGCTTACATATATATATTTGCTTTATCTTAGACAAGTGTGCAAAGATGTGTATAAATAGCTAGTCACTGCAGTGGAGTTTATGAAACTGAAAAAATAAACTGCTAGATGAATATTCTGTGTAGATGCTAAGAATTCCATGCAGGACAGACCCTTTGGATCAACACTCTGCTGTCTATTGAGGCAATCATTTCAAACTAGCTTCTGATGATCTAAGGGAAACTTTCAGTCTCTGCCACTCTTTAAGAACATTCTATCTTCAAATTATAGAGGACAACTACACCATCTCTCACCAACCTTCTCAGTCTATAGACATGGAATTAAAATGGTTTCCAAAGATGCTAGTATTCTAGGATACAATGTATTTCTAAAGGTCTTATTGAAGGGACTGTCTTCTAACCACTGCATTGGTTGAAATGATGGGTTGAGGGAAGACAAGTTACACAAAATAAATACATTCCACCTTTTCCAATCTATTAAAAAAAAAAAAGGTATTGCATCCATGAAGGAAGAACAAGAAACAAGATGCTAAAGTCACATCAAGAAAAGAAACAAACAAAAAAGGAGCTCATGGAAATTAAAAATATGGAGCCGAAAAGAAAACTCAGTAAGATGGTAAGAAGATAAAGTTGAAGTCATCTCCCATAAAGTAGACCAAAAAGACAGAACTGGAAAATTGGAAAGAAAAAATGAGAAATTAGACAACCAGTCCAAGAGATCCACATAACAGGAACTACAGAAAGAAAAATGAGAAAAAAATAAAAGGCAAGAAATCATTAACTAAATAAATATTAAGAAAATTTCCCCCAGGGGCTTGAGGCAGGAGTTCGAGGCTGCAGTGAGCTCTGATTATGCCACTGAACTCCAGCATGGGTGACAGAGTAAAATTCTGTGTCTCCCCCCCCCCAAAAAAAGGGGGCTGGGCGTGGTGGCTCACGCCTGTAATCCTAGCACTCTGGGTGGGAGGACTGCTTGAGCTCAGGAGTTTGAGACCAGCCTGAGCAAGAGCGAGACCCCATCTCTACTAAAAATAGAAAGAAATTAGTCAGACAACTAAAAAATATATAGAAAAAATTAGCCGGGCATGGAGGTACATGCTTGTAGTCCCAGCTACTTAGGAGGCTGAGGCAGAAGGATCGCTTGAGCCCAGGAGTTTGAGGCTGCTGTGAGCTAGGCTGACGCCATGGCACTCTAGCTCGGGCAACAGAGTGAGACTCTGTCTCAAAAATAAAATAAAATAAAATAAAATAATAAAAAAGTAAAAAAAAAAGAGAGAGAGAGAAAGAAAATTTCCCCAAACTGAAAAATAGGCTCACAGCAAGGCATATCACTGTAAAAAAATCAGAACATGGGGACAAAAAGAAAATCCTGTAAGAATTTAGTGAGGAAACACACACACACACACACACACACACACACACAGGTTTAGGAATTAGAATTACTTTAGACTTTTAACAGTAACACCGTAAGTCAGAAGACAATGGAGCAAACCCAGCTAAATTATCAATCAAATGTGAATATGAAGAAATTTTCAAACATGCAAAGTCTCAAAAACTACACTTCCTGTGCTCATTTTCTCCAAAAGTTATTGGAGGACATGTCCCACCAAAACAAGAGAATATACCCAAGAAGACACAAGATATAGGAAACAACCCAAGACAAAAACAAAGGGAATATTCAGAATGGTACTGAAGGAAGATCCCAGGATAAGAGCTGTACACAAGGCCTAGAAAACAAGCAGAACAAAGGACTCTGGGACCAAGTTTGTCCAGAAGATTAAACTGACAAACTATTTGATGCATATGAGGACAATGAAAAGAGATTTAGACAACCAGGAGTTGGCTAAAGTAATCCCAAACTCTCTTGTAGAAATAACAGTCAAAAACCTTCCCAAAGATGGTTAAAGACATAAATTCACAGATTCAAGAAGTTCAGTGAATTCCAAGTAATGATCTAACGCAATTATGAAATAACAATACTAAGATGATGTGGGGGGAGGAGGCAGAAAGCATTCAGGTGTGTGAGATGGGGGGATGTGTGCAGAGAACAGAAGAACAGTTCAATAAATGATAAATTATCATATTCCATAGTGGGAAGCCAATAGTTAATACCTATACCATCGTCTATTTTAAGATGGCAGTGTGATAAATATCTACTGGAAAACACTATTATTACTATAAAAACTGTAAGTTCTAAATAAGCTAACAGTTATCTTAAAATATAAAGTCATAAAAATATTGATGGCAACTAGTCTAAAAGCCATTTGTTACTCTATTTCCACTTTCACTTTCCTTCTACTGAATTTTCAAGGCTAGTTATATTTGTGGGAAAAATTGGTTTGATGCAGACAGGGCCTGTGTTCTTCTGCCTTAGAGACTTCAAAGAATACGAGGACTACACACAGGAAAGTAGGAAATGGCAATGGCAAAACATGGATTTGAATGGCGCATATTAAGTGAACCAAAATGGACTTCTGAAAAATTGACATGCAGAGTAAATTAAAATATACAATTCTCTCTATTCTGTGAATATTTTAGGAAACTCTGCTTCAGTCCTGTACCCTATTGCACTAAACATAAATGACAACTGAATTTTCAAAACAGTTATAGAATTAAATATGTTCTTGATTCTATACAAACTCAAGTCAAAATCAGCTTAAATAAAATTCTCTACCGCACAAAGGCTGGCATATTCATCTAAAGAACGAAATTTAGATATTAATCATATTCTTTTTCACCTCTTACCACAATTAATAAGCAATTATTCCCAATAATGTCATAAGAGAAAGAATATTATGTATTTTAAAAGGCTGTTTAGTAAACAACTCAAAAATCTTTGCTTAACACATACGAATCCAGTTCCTTTGTACTTAAGGCAACTACTAGTTATTATATGATCAATGGCTTAGTTGCTAAAGTCAGATTTTGGTTGCTATGAACATCAATCATTTTTAAAATCTGGTACAACTGACAGTTCTCTGTATCTTTAAAATTGTTGCTAACATTCATTCCCAAGGATTTTCAATGTTTGGATTTACTATATTTAATCTTCAGAGAATGATATTTTTGGAAAAATATATGCCAAACAGACATGAATGCCAGATAGTATCCTGATAAACATTTTATAATGACAAAGCATTTTTAGACCTCATACTTAGAGGAACATGAACAAAACTAAAATTTCAAATCTACCTGCCACAGGAACAGAATTATAGATGATTTTTTTAAACTCAATTTTCCACTTTCTATATTATTATGGTTCTCTAGTTAAAAGAAAAATGGTAGAAATTGCTAGCAGTACTTTCCTCTGGGGAGAAAAACTGCATGGCCAGGAAACAGAAAAGAGACCTTTTGCATTTTATATACTATGTGTTGAAATGTTTATTTTGCTAGGGAGATGCTAGAAGGGAAATCTGGGTAAGTAATAAAAACATGAGGCACTTCAAATTTTAATAGTTATCTTTTTAATAGCTGGAATCAAACTATGCTTAAGGAACTTAGAAATATTTAAATTGTCGCCTTTCAAGACATGCCAGCTTTCAAAACTCATTATAGTTTTTCCATAAACTGATGCCTAAGAGAAAAATTCCATCTTTTATTAAAATGGACAAGAGTGTCTGGGCATGGTGGCTCACACCTGTAATTTCAGCACTTTGAGAGGCGGAGGCAGGAGGATTGCTTGAGACGAGACGTTCAAGACCAGTCTGGGTAATGTAGCAAGACCCCATCTCTACAAAAACTTTTTTTTAAAAAAATGGGACAGTAGTGTAATAGCTAAACTTGACTTTCTCAGTTCCCAAGGGCTTCCTATGTAAGCAGAGACAAGTGCCTAAAGCTCTGACATACCTGAAGGAGAAGAAAGCCACCACCTACTGCAGTTGCTGCAAGCTTTCCAACTTTCTGGAACAAAAATCCTGCACACCTTAATGAAAGAAATAACAAAAGATGAGAATAATCAATGATGTGATAAACCCTCTCCCTCTTCTACTTTTCATTGCTTTCCAAATAAAATCTGAATGTCTTCAATTTCTTTTGATCACATGCATTACCTGCTCAGAAACCTTTAATGTTTTCTTTTGATTATACAGGCTAGTCAAAAATGCACAATCTAAAATGTCTGAGATTTGCTTCAAAATAAAGGATGGAGAGAGGAGGAAGGGACTTTATAGGAAAAAAGAGTGGCTGCTGAAACTGAATGATGAGTACTCAGGAGTTCATTATACTCCTTCATTTGTATAAGTTGAAATTTCCCATAATAAAAGTGATTTTTTTTTGTTTTGCTTAATATAGTTAAGATGTTCCATACACCTGGCTGAGCCCAACTCTTACTCAAACCTTCTGTTCCAGCCCAATTAGTTTCCAAATAGGTCATTACCTTTCCTCAAGATATTAATCTCCCTGCTTCTAGTTGTTTCTGCCTAGCTCTGCCTATCTAAAGCTTTCCTACTCTTTGAGGTCCAGCTGTAGCTCCACCTCAATGACTATATTTCAGCCCACATTTCTCATGGCCTCCTTATCTATATCTATCTATTTTTATATGAAACCTGTTTTGTGTCTCATCTATCCTGTAGGAATGTCAGCCTATACTTCTTTTGTGATTAATTCTCTCCTTCAGTAAGCTCACATTCCCTTAGTATTCCAGATCCATACTGGGCAAAAGAATTCCAGATTTCTAACTCTAGCCTTCTGCACTGGGTTAATGGTGTTCCCCCACCCTCAAAATTCATGTCCTTCCCAGAGGCTCAAAATGTGACCTTATTTGTAAATAGGGTCACCAAAAAGGTAATTAGGTAAGATGAGATCATACTAGAGCAGGGTAGACCCTGAATCCAATATTAGACACAAGCTCACAGAGGGAGGATGACCATGTGAGGACAACAGAGGCAGAGATTGGAGTGATATTCTACAGCCAAAGAATGTCTAGGATTGCTGGCAACCACCAGAAGCTAGGAGAGAAACATAAAACAGATTTCTCTCCCACTGAGTCTCCAATAAGGAACCAGACTTGTTGACACCCTGATTTCTAACTTTTGGCCTCCAGAATTGTAAGAAAATAAATTTGTTATTTTAATCCACCTAGTTTGTGATACTTTGTTAAAACAGCCCAAGGAAACTAATAAATCTTCCTAAATGGAAAATTTACATTTAAAACTACATGATGGGTTTCTCCAGCATTCAGAATCACATATTCAAAATGTTCCAAAGTACATATCATCTTTCTAGCCAAACCAAGTATTGCTGAAGTCTTGCCATCTTATATTTATCTCAGACAATGCCTTCTTCATCCTTGGTACAATTGATTGCACAGTTCTACATACTATATCTCCAAAACATTCCTTGACTCTGTCTTCTCCTTTCCATTCTCAAGGCCATCATGACCTTACTTTCAGACCACTCTAAGAGCCCTCGAACTGGTCTTCAGACATCCCATCTCTCCTAGCAACTACTCATCCTGATGTTAGTTTTAATTTTTTATCATGATCAAAAACCTAGGGCTACCTACAGCTAAATAAAATCTCCTCAGCCTCCCATTCATGTCCTGAGTCGATATGAATTGTTAACTGGTTAGGTTAACACATATTTTCCTGATTAGGTTTCCTGATTAACCTGATTAGGTTAACGCTATTTCTCCTTAACATACACCACAATATCCTATCAATTTTATACCCTAAGAAGATGGCTAAAATTTACTACACTGAAACTAGTCATTGCAATAAATCACCTGTATAATATTAGAGTCCTATTACACAGCTCCTGGGCCAACAGCTGGTTATAATCCAAATGTATATACAGTCAGCCTTCTGTATCTGCAGGTTTCACACCCTCGGATTCAACCAAGGGAGGACCTAAGATATTCAGAAAAAAAACCAAAAACAATAAAAATAACAATACAGGCTGGGTGCAGTGGCTCACCCCTATAATCCTAGCACTTTGGTAGGCCAAGGTGGGAGGATGGCTTTAGGTCAAGAGGTCAAGACCAGCTCGAGCAAGGGCAAGACCCCTGTCTCTATAAAAATAGAAAACTTAGCCAGGCATGGTGGCACTGGCCTGTAGTCCCAGCTACTTGGGAGGTTGAGGCAGGAGGATCACCTGAGCCCAGAAGTTTGAGGTTACAGTGAGCTATGATCATGCCACCGCCCTTGGGCCCAAAGCAAGACCCTGTCTCAAACAAAATAAAACAAACAAACAAACAAAAACAGCAATAAAAAATAATACAAATAAGATTTTTAAAAATACTAATAAAAACCAATTCAGTATAATAACCATTTATATAGTATTTATATTGTATTAGGTACTATAAATAACTTAGAGATGATTTAAAATATATAGGAGATGAGCATAGGTTATATGCAAATATTACATCATTTTATATCAGGGGCTTGAGCATCCAAGGAATTTGTTATTGGGGAAGGGGCGGGGGTCCTGGAAACCAATCCCCTGCAGATACTGAGGGATGACTGCACTAATGTGTCCCTCAGTAGGGGAGTCAGCAACAAAGGCTCAGAAAAGGGAACAGAAGAGGCAAGCAGCAGCCAGGTCTCCACAATATTCCTGGGATGTGCTCCACAAGCAAATGGATCATTGCTTGATGGCATTAGTCACTAAAATGAACCTACTAACTCGTGCTGATCTGTCTCTAGGCTTTCCAAGCAAACTTCTGCCAATTATGAGGCTTCTCACCATGTCTGTCTACAAGGAAAAACCACACAATGACTGGTAATTCCATTTCTCAACTATTTTTTAGTTTCTTTAAAGATTGGGCATTAGGCCCTGACTCACATTGACTGACCTATGGCACCAAATTGTGAGCTTATTTAAACAGAGCGCCATGCCCTAAATTATGGGGATAGAGGTACCATCAGCCTGTGGAGAATCAGCTGCATGACTGGGGGGCCCTGACAGGTATCTCTCTTCTAATTGCAGGCTTTCTTCATACAGCAGCATTAATACACATCATGAATAAATATTGCACATCTGCATCACAGAATCTTCACAATGAATGTCTGTATCATAAAATGGCATTTACAAAAAAGACAAAGAGCTGAGTGTGCCATTGTGCCAAAGTGCATGTAAGATACAAATCAAAAACTTCAATTTTATACCTATCAAGTAGAAATATGTAAATATGTAAACTAAATCAATGTAAGATGAATTTGACTTAGAATCTAAGAAAAAATGATTATTCACAAGTTAAGCACCCTAACTTTAAAAATTCTCTATAGTCATGAACATTTTCAAAATAAAGGGTCGGATTGTTCTTGCCCCTCATTACCTGGCCAGCCTTTTATACAAAAAATAACAGAATTAGATCCATTGTAGCAATTGTGTAACACATGGTCTGAAATGTTAACTGGTTTAGGCTAATGCTTATTAACCACTTCTTAATGTATTACAATATTATTACAAAGTAAGCAATCAGACTTTTAATTCCAACATAGAACCAATGTTCTTCTACAGCTATTCTTCAAAGCATTATCATAATCTGATCATAATTTTTACTGAACATTTTACACTGCTCTCTACAGGGTTGACAATCCTAGAGGTCAGTTCTACTGTGGGAGTTTCTCAGGTTTTTCCAGTTGTCAGCAAGTAAAAATTTACATACAATTAACTCATATATTTCTTCCTATCTACCATCACTGAATCAGATCCACTACATCTGCTGAACTTGAGAAAGGGGAAAATGTAAAAGGAATTAAAAGAGTGAGGAGGGAGGAGTGAAACAATGGGTGGGCATGGAGGAGATCACCAATCCCAATAGGGAAGCCTCTGAATGTAGATTACACCAATTATAATTTTGAGAAAGCCTCAAAGTAGTGCTCTTTTGGAATTAACAATGTAGACCCACTGAATGTGCACAGTGACTCTGGCCCATGTATAAAAGGGCAGCAGTCAGGCCCCCAAATGAAATTTAATGAAAAAGATGTTGTTCTCACCAGCCAGTCACACCACCCATTACAATCTGGGTAGCTACTGAGTATTTTTCTACCATTGGTCCCGAACTGTGGCCAAACACTCGATTCCACCAGTGGTGTCTTCTCGCATACTCTGTTAAATCCAAGACTTCGTAAGAGTCGTCATCACTTTCATAGTCTTCAAGATACAAAATGGAAAAAATAAATTTAGAGTCAATCAAAAGTCAGAAATGTTCCACACATTTTTTTAAATCTGTCATATAACTCATTGTTACTTTTGGCCTACAGCTAAAAATGCCCAGATGAAAACTGAGTTTGTTAAACTCAATTCCTGAGCTGAGACCCTCAAGACTAAGAGCCTGACACTAATGCCCTCATCTCCTTTCCAAAGACCCACGGACCCGCCTGGGGTCACGGAGCCAGGGCCAGTTCAGTTACACAGCAGTGCGGGGTCACCCCCCAAATCTCAGTAGGGTCAAGGTCAGAACAGAGTCCATTTTCATCAGTGATCGGTCAGGAGCCCCACGAGGAGAAATCACTTCAGAGTCACGAGTATTAAAAAAGAGAGAGAGAGAGGTTTAAAGATGGAGACGAAGGGCCAAAGGTGAAGGTAAGACAGGAGGTAGGGGTGTGTTGAGGTAGGGGTCACTCCCCGTCCGAGTTCCGCAGAGAGGGGAGGGAGAAGTCTAGCTCGAAAGGGGTGCTCAAGGGGGCTGCCTCAAAAAAAAAAAAAAAAAAAAAATAGAGCTCCAGGTATCCTGGGGCTAGGGGAAGGAAGAGGCGCCCCGGGAACAAGGTCGAAAGCTGTGAGCCGCGTCCCAGATACCACTTCAGGCCCTGGCCGCTCACCTGGGGGAGGGGGATTCCGGGTCGCCATTATACCGCCGGCGGCCTGTTCTGGGGTGATCCCCGCCCACCCTCCTTTCGTCTGCACTTTAAGGGCCGCTCTAGGCCAAGGTAAAAGTCTATGGTTTCTTTTTTCCTCCTCCTCCTCCTTATCCGTCTTATCCTCCTCCTCCTTCCCCTGGCGCGTTGTCCTGTCCCCGCCCCCTTTTCTCAGCGGAGGACCTTCCGCGCAGGCGCAAGGTTCAGGGGCGGAAAGAAGGGCCGTCGGATCTCAGCCCCGCGAGGGCTTATGGGAGTTGGAGTCCGTTGGCCTCCGCAACTTGGGGTAGGGGGACCTTTCCCCCTAGAATTTTAATGATCTGAATTCCGTTATTTTATTTTAAAGTCTCCAGTCTGGAGGAATGGGGAGAAGGGCGCCGCTTGGCGGTATAAAGGGAAAACCAGCTTGGTACTGACAAAGACTCTCGTTAGCTAAACTTTGGTCAGGAGCCTCTTCTGAGCTCTCTTTTTGACCAAGCCTCCTTCTTGGGCCATCTTTGGCCTGCCTAGTCCAATGAGTGAGATGTGCCCCATCTGGGGGATGGTCATGCTGGAAACTCAGACTTGTGGGGGGAGGGGGGAAAGGGCATTTATTGAAACCTTAAAATTTGTACCCCCATAATATGCCGAAATAAAAAAAAAAGAATCCTGCTAAGTCAGTTAAGTGAGAATCCCCCCACCCTTAATATCTAATTACCCTCAATATAGGTTAAAATTCCTCATCCCCTACCCTTGATATCTGCTCACACTGGCTTGCCATCAGCAAGAATCCCATTAAACAGGCTTAGCAAGAATCTTCCCACCTTTGATGTCTCATCCACATATTGATCCGTTCACTCTCAGCATTGGCTGGCAATCCCCAGCTGTCTTTGCTGTATTCAGAATAAGCCCTATTGCAATAGTCCTGACACCTATTGCAATATCCTGAATAAAGTCTTCCTTACCATTTTGTTTGTTCGTTTATTTGCTTGCTTTTTGAGAGACCTGGTCTTGCTCTGTCACCCAGACTGGAGTGTAGTGGTGTGATCACTGCAACCTCCAAATCCTGGGCTCAAGGGATCCTCCCACTTTGGCTTCCTGAGTAGTTGGGACTACAGGTGTGCACCACCATGCCCAGCTAATTTTTTTAATTTTTTGTAGAGATGGGGTCTTGCTATGTTGCCCAGTCTAGTCTTCAACTCCTGGCCTCAAGTGATCCTCCCATCTCTGCTTCCCAAAGTGCTGGGATTGCAGGCATGAGCCACTGCGCCAGGCCTTTCTTGCCCTTTTAACAAGTATCAGATATTTTTTTATCTGGCCTAGCACTTGCACAGTGTAGGAATAATTTTTTAATGCTATTTTAAACACTATTAGAATTCAAGCGCTTGAGGAAAAAGGCTTTTAAAAAGAGATAAGAGAAATCCTGTTTCAAAGCATACTTTTCTAAGGATTCAAGGGTTCACAAAGGGACCAAAATTTTTCTAATTCCCTGCTGCTGGAAATTGGAACTTGTTTACCTACTCCCTCTCCACACTTTCCTGCCAGAAACCCAAGGGAGGCAGAGGAAGGCCTAGCAACCTCCTGAGTAACTCCTGACCTGGAAAGAGCACATAGTTTTTTTTTTTTTTGTTTTTTTTTTTGAGACAGAGTCTCACTTTGTTGCCCAGGCTAGAGTGAGTGCCATGGCGTCAGCCTAGCTCACAGCAACCTCAAACTCCTGGGCTCCAGTGATCCTTCTGCCTCAGCCTCCCGGGTAGCTGGGACTACAGGCATGCGCCACCATGCCCGGCTAATTTTTTCTATATATATCAGTTGGCCAATTAATTTCTTTCTATTTATAGTAGACACGGGGTCTCGCTCTTGCTCAGGCTGGTTTTGAACTCCTGACCTTGAGCAATCCGCCCACCTCGGCCTCCCAAGAGCTAGGATTACAGGCGTGAGCCACAGCGCCCGGCGAGCACATAGTTTTTTAGCATCATTTTTATTATTTAAATCTAACGAGGAACAAGATTGAGTTATTCATCTAGAAACCCCATGGAATTCTGTAGAATGAAAACCCATACTAAACACTGAAGAAGCTCAGGAAACTTCACCCCAAAATATGACTCCTTGGTATAAAGGGTATTTTGAATTAAAGGCCCTTGGGATCTATGACCAGCATTGAAAGGGGCTTTCCCTCTGGTTTAATCTTTATAAAACCAGACCCATCAAAAAGAGCAATCGACTTCTCTTCCCCTCCCAGTTATTTCAATATATTTCAGGAAAGAAGATCAAGAATACACTAGACCTGTCCCAAATCAATTTAAGATAATACCTGCTCTCTTGGTTAATTTAGTTTCCACAGAGAATTATTTACAAGTCAATCTGTTTCGACCCCCACCACAATCCATTCATTCTCCCAACTATCTATCCATCCTCCCCAGTAACCATTTATTGCCACAGAATTACCTATATTCCTCATTATCGCCTGCCCTATAAAATGAGAGTATATAAATTTCTGGACCCCATTAGGAAATTGGGGAATCACTGCATGATTCTTTCTGTGCACACAGTACAAAGGTAAATAAATCTTTCTCTTATTAATCTACCTTATTGTGAGTTGATCTTTCAGCATACCTTCTGGGGTGAAGGGGAAGTTTCCCCTCACTCCTACAACACCAAGCAGCTAACAAGTTTACATGAATCAGTAAACTCTAAATCTCTAAATCTAAACTCTAAAACTCTAAATCAGCTCTAAACTTGTTTTGAACTTACATTACATCCACATTTGCTGTACAATTAAACAAAATAGTCCTTTCAGTATTAGTTTTAATGGAAAAACAAGGAATTCTGGCATAAATTATATCACTTAAAATATTGACTTGCATAATTGCACTTAGATTTTCAAATCCTGGCACTTTTTTTTTACAATATCCTTATTTATTAATATCCTTATTTATGTACCTTGCAAGTTTATGTTTCAGCCAATTGTTGCCTGAGAAAGTAATTTTCCTTAGCATGTAATATCCCTATAAATTGAATGGCTTACCTTCATTGCCATTTGTATTATAATACTAATTTCTAGTAACTATTAAGTAACTTGTGTTCCTTTATGTCTTACAATATCCATGCAAATAATTAACCTGTTAGCTTCAACTATATGTTCTCTTTTAATATAAAATTAATCAGGCCGGGCGCAGTGGCTCGCATCTGTAATCCTAGCACTCTCAAAGGCCAAGGTGGGCGGATTGCTCGAGGTCAGGAGTTTGAAACCAGCCTGAGCAAGAGTGAGACTCCGTCTCTACTATAAATAGAAAGAAATTAATTGGCCAATTAATATATATAGAAAAAATTAGCCGGGCATGGTGGCGCATGCCTGTAGTCCCAGCTACTTGGGAGGCTGAGGCAGAAGGACCGCTTGAGCCCAGGAGTTTGAGGTTGCTGTGAACTAGGCTGATGTCATGGCACTCACTCTAGCCTGGGCAACAAAGTGAGACTCTGTCTCAAAAATAAGTAAATAAATAAATAAAATTATAACAAAAAAATATAAAATTGATCAGAAAGAGCCAATTATCTTTTGTCAGGACCCAATATGATTTCACTAATCTGTAGAGACTAGTAAGGACATGAGGACAATCCTGGCAATCATTTCATTTAAATTAATCTTCATGGAGATGGTTTGTAAGGTTGGAGATGGAGGAGCTGTTACAGCTCAACCAGGTTAATTGCCCTCTACTCAAGAGGAAGCCAAGACACTGAGACAGCAGGGGTTACAGTGGAGTAAGAGTTTAATATTGCAGGTGTGCCATTCTAGGAGACGGGAGGAATTTCTCACATCCCTTACTCTAAGAATTTGGGAGAAAGAGTTTTTAAAAATAGTTTGATGTGCAAAGGGCTAGGTAACTGATTGGCTGGGTTCAGGGTGGAATCATAGGGGTACAAAAATTGTCTTCTTGTGCTGAGTCAGTTCCTGGATGGGGGGGTTGCAAGATCAGTTGAGTCAGTTCCTTAGTATGGGCCACTGGTCTGGGTGACTCAGCCATTCAATCATTCAGACTGGAATGTAGGGCCTGGAAGATATCTCAAAAACTAGCCTTAGGTTTCACAAGGATGATGTTACCTATGGTAGCAATGAAGAAAGCTAAGAATCTTTTTGACCATGAGCTACATGACTCCTGAGTAGTAAGCAAGGAAAGCAAGCTAGAGAACAATGGCTGTTTATATATATTAGGTCATTAAATATGAAATGTCCAATTTTTGATCAAAAGTTTAGTTTATTGTATCTCAAACAAGAAGCAGTACAATTAATCAAAGTATGTGGCTGAACTATCAACAGTTTTGCCATCTTAATAGTAGCTTCTTTATGTCAACAGCAAAGAAGCCTAGAGAATGAGTGGTGATAAAATTGCAAAAGGTGTTTTCCACACCTTGTTGAGAATTGAATATTTTTCCTTGCAAGAGGTGGTCCAAAGCCTGGGAGAAGTGGTAGTCAGTTGGTGCAAGGTCTGATGAATACAGTGGATGACCGAGAGTTTCCAAGTCCAGATTCTGTAGTTTGAGCAGCGTTGTGTGACATGTGGTCGAGCGTTGTCTTCTAAGAGGATTGGCCTGTCTCTAATAACCAATCTCAGCTGCTTAATAACAAGCCTCCTCATCATTTCATCCAATTGGTTACAGTAGACACCTGCTGTAATCAACTGACCAGGTTTCATGACACTGTAGTGGATAATACCAGCACTGGACCACCAAACACATACCATTAGCTTTTTTTGGATGAATATTTGGTTTTGCACTGTGTTTCAGCACTTCATCTTTATCCAACCATTGTGTCAAATGCTTATGATTGTCAAAAAGAATCCATTTTTCATCACACATAACAATACAGTGTAGAAATGGTTGGCTTTTATGTTGTGACAGCAAAGAAAGGCAAGCTTCGAGATGATTCCTCTTCTGTTTCTCATTTAATTCATGCAGAACCCATCTATCCAGCTTCTTTACCTTGCCCATTTGTTTCAAATAGCTCAGTATTCTTGGAATAGTACGTCAAACCTTGCTGCTAAGTCACCCATAGATTGAGATAGATTCGCTCCCACTATAACTTTCAGCTCATCATTATCCACCTTGGTCGCCCATGTGGCTCATTTTCATCACCAAAATGGAACTTCTCAAACCCTTAACGTACTGTGCATTCATTAGCCACATCCTTCCCAAACACTTTGTTGGTATTTTGAGCTGTCTGCATAACATTGTTTCCACAACAGAACTCATATTCGAAAATAACACAAATTTTTGACATATCCATGGTTTGATAAAAAATTGCTCTAAAAACAATTTGAAAGATAATCTCAAGCCAAATCTTCTGTTTGAAAGAATGAGGGTATACCTTCACAATAAAAATAAAACAAGAAGTGTCAAAGTGAAATGTCAGAGATATCAACTGTCAAACAGTACTTAACGGAATTGGACTTTTCATACTTAATAAACTTTATATATATTTTAACTATGCCTATACCTTTGCAGAGTTCAGGTCCCTACCATAGTTCCCACCTTGTGGCCCTTTATTATTAATAAGTTTTTAAAGGACAGTTTCAGAGGGAGGGGATGATGAAAAACTCTCCTAACACAGGACAGAAAGAGGACACAATATAAGGGAGTGAAGTGTCTCAAAGAAGGTGATGACATTGGAAAATTTGGACAGGGTGGTCTAACAGGTCTAACACTGAAACAGGTCACTGTTTCACTACAGAAACAGTGAAATAATGTGCCCATTCTAAGGCGATTAAGTTCATTGTGTTGCTGATCCCAAGAAACAGCATTTTATCCACACATGACTAAAATTTTAAAAATACTGTTATGACTGAACCTGCACTCATCCTGTAACTCCCCAAACTCATACCTAAATTGAGAATGGGACTGAGAAAGATGCCTTGTTCAAGATTTTAAATCAAGCCCTGAGAGTAATTAAAGTGATCATTTCAGGACGTTGGTTAAAATTTTGTGAATAAAGGAAATAGATATTAAAGCAAATATGATATAAGGAAATCCTGACACTTTAAATGCAAAGTTTAGTTCTCTAAAGTTCCTCATCCTGTAGCCCCCAAAAGCAATTCAAAGACTGACTGGAGATGTTAGTGTTCATTTAAAACTCAAGAATCAGTTACTTTTTGTAAAACTACACTTTTCGGAAACAAAATGAATTTATGGGACATAACTTCAGATCTCCTCACTGAAATACTTTTCCAAAAATTACAGATTTGAATTTATACACTCCTTCTTCCCCATTGTTGGCCCATTCCTAATGAGGTGCCAAGAATAGAGAAATAGCAAATGACAGGCCACTGAAAGAAGAGAAAGGAAAAAAGAGAGAGAGAGAGACAAAGGAAAATTCTAACTTGGAAGAGCAAATTGGAGGGTGGACTAGGCCAGTGACAACCAAATGACAGAGTGACATATTAATATTTCTAACAATGTCTGCCAAATATGGAAAGAAGCCCACTTACCTATCAGGGAAATGGTATTTAGAATCAAATGGCTATGGAGAAATGAGGGACAGAATTAAAAATAACACTACCTTTAAAATTCTGTTAAATCAAATTTATACGAGGCCATTGGTTTGGACTGAGCTCGTGCACTAGGTCCAATAGACCAAACCAAAATGGAGTCACTAATGCTGAAGTTCCATGCCACCAAGCCAAAACTAAGTTGTTTATCTGACCTTTGGAGAAATCATAAGAAAGAGATAATAGCCAAATCCCTAAATAGGCCAGTTTTAGCAGGTAGGATAAGGAAGTCTCCTCTGCTTTAATCTTTACAAGGAAAGTGACTTTGAAATGACCAGTCCACAATTGTTCTCTGTGTCAGCTTTCCTAAGCCCTTTGAGCTGATGAAGCCAACCTCTTGTGTTCAGATCTTTGTAACACTCATTCTACTTCACAGAACAAAATGTTGCCTGATTCTAGAATCACAAATAAAAGCCAATTAAGATCTTTAAACTAAATTTGTTGTAATTTTGTCTTTTGACAATTCCAAAGAATATAACTTTGTATTGCTACAGAGGGAATGGCCTGAAAAAAATGGCAAAAAATTTTCTGTCTATTTAAAACATCCTCCACTCCTTTTTGAGAACTAAAACCTGCATCTCTGTCTCAGGCCAGTGGTTGGGAGAGGTAGGGTAATATCTTTTGTTTTTGTGCTACAGGAGATGACTCTGCAGAACTGCCATCTACCTGGACAGGGCAGATGGAAGTCCTGGAAGTCATGGAGGCCCAGGTGAGTCTCCCAGGTGGGCAGAGGTCAGAGGATGGTCTTAGTTAGAGATGAGACCATCAGAATAATCAACTGTAGTTGAACAGAAATTACCTGAAACTGAATGACCTCCTTTAAAGCTCTGTATTTCTTCTTATTATTAGAATGATGGCATTTTTAAACAGTAGTCTCCATCCTCCTCATTTGCTGGCAAATTAATAAATTCCTCTTTCCTTCTCAAACTACTTGTTCTCATTATTCTCATGCGGCCTTGAGGACAAGTGCCAAGCTTTCAGTAACAGTATCCAAAAGTGAATTAAAAGGCAACCATTTCTCTAATAGCTTTGAAGCCTGAGAAGGAAGTTTATAATATGCTTCCTTTCCGTCTTGCGGTGACATGCCTTTGCCATTACCTTAAGGAAGTTGGTTGTATAAAGTATTTTTCTAGTGTGAATTTTTCTTTCCTAGTAGTGAAAAAATTGTCATTTTGGTGGCTGAATGACAAGTGGTTTAATGTGCAAATTGTATACATAGACTTTCCAAAGCACTATGATCCTCTTCATGTGTTCAAGATGATAATTTTTTAAATTCCCATTTTATTTTTTTTACCTTTTTATTGTATTTATTTATGTTTTTGGCTTGGTGCAGTTGAAAGATAAATTCCCATTTTAAATAGTGTAAATTTTTTTCACTCAGCACAGATAAATGCTTTCATTGTGAACACGGATATCTTATCCATGACTATACCAAAACATAATTCAGATAATGCTATGGAAAGTTCAACACTTGTCCCAAGGCTGCATCAGAAGAACAAAGGCAAGTGGTTAGGGGAGAAGGAAAGAGGAGTTCATTAATTTTCTGGCAAATGAGGAGGTTGGCAGATTCCTGTCTCAAAGTACCAACATCCTGCTTCTGAGCAGAAGTACAGAGCTTTTACAGGTTCTGATACATCCCATCTTTGGCTAAGACAATCTCGTGAGCTCTGTCTAGACAATTCTCTTGAGCCATCTCCTGTGGTACAAAGAATAAAGGACACTCCCCTGCTTCTCCTGACCACTGTCCTGAGGCAGGGATGTAGGTTTTAGTTCTCAACATGGGTAACGGGGTTTTGAAGAGACAGAAAACATTTTACCCCTTTCCAGGCCATTTTATCTGTTAGAATAGTCCCCAACTTTTCAATGCCTAATGTTACAAAGAATGTGAGCAACTTATTTGAAATAGAGAATATTTTCCCTTTAATCCATATTGAAGCTATCTGAACCCCTATCATCCTTTCCTGATCTCCACCTTCCCTTAAGGTCTTTGGAAAGCTCAGTTGTTAAAAATAGTTTAGTGAGAATTGAGAAAAACAAAAAGCAGACAGGGTAACAAACAACACTTCCCACTCCCTGGGCAACCTCACTCCCAACCTTGGCTATACCAGTCAGGCCTACTAGGTATGCACTACACCAGGCATGCTTAACTAGATATCTGCATTTGAATGATCTACGGGTTCAATCAGGGCAAACAACTCCCACTATCTTTGAAGCCACCCAAAGGAACAAGACAAAATTCAAGCTCGATTTCTCCTTTTCCCCTTCCTTTTCTCCCACAGGTAATCATCCTTTCTCTACTTGAATACCTGGCAACAATTTCCCCTTACAAGATAAAGTCTTTATAAAATAAAGTCTAAATTTCTCCAGGCACACTGCGGGGGGGGGGGGGGGTAGCACTTTTTTTGTAAAGGACCAGATAGTAAATATTTTAGGCTTTGTTAGCCACCTATGGTCTTTGTAGAATATTCTTTTTTTTTTTTTTTTAATAATTCTTTAAAAATGAGGCCGGGCATGGTGGCTCATGCTTGTAATCCTAGTATTTTGGGAGGCTCACTTGAGGCCAGGAGTTTGAGACCAGCCTGATCAAGAGCAATACTCTGTCCTTATAAATAATAGAAAAATTAGCTGGGTATGGTGGCCCTCGACTATGGTCCCAGCTATTTGGGAGGCTGAGGCAGGAGAGAATTGCTTGAGCCCAGGAGTCCGAGGTTGCAGTGAGCTATGACACCACTGCACTTCAGCCTAAGTGACAGAGTGAGAACCTGTCTCAAAAAAAAAAAAAAAAAAGGGAAAAACCCTTCCCTATACAGACTCTACAAAAATAGGGTGTAGGGTAAATTTGTCCAGCAGATCTTGGTTTGCTGACCCCTGGCATATAAGACCCTTCACATTTTGGACCCAAATTACCTGTCTTGTCCCCTTTTGCAACTTGCTCTAATACCTCTTCTTCTAGGCCTATTAAACTTACTAAGTTTTCAGAATACACATTGCTTTTTCCAACCTCCATGACTTGGTTCATGTTCTTTTCTCTATATGAAAGCAATGGCTCTGCCAGGCGACACTCAAGACATGTTTAAGAAACAACTTAAACAACTTCTACATGGTTTTTCTCTATTCCCCCCCCCCAAGGACCTCCCTCCCATTCTCGTGATCCTTGTATTGAATTTGAAGCAGGCAATTTAGCGTTTTGATTAAACATTTGGATGAATGTCAGAGTTGCCAGACCTGAGTTCATATTCCAGCTCTGTTCTTCCTAGCTTTGTCTTTGGAAAAGGTGTTAGCCTTCCTGAGCTTCAAGTTTCTCCTCTCAAAATTTAGAAAGATGAATTAAAAATAAGATAATACAATCAAGTATGTAAGAGTTTTGAGCATGGATCGTAATGAATATTCACTAGTGGTTAGATTTTATCATTCAATCATTTATTCATTCACCAAATATTTCCTGAGCACTTCCGAAGAGCTAGGCAATGTGCTAGTCACTGTCAGTGATATATCAATAAACAAGATGGGCAAGTTTTTGGTCTTCCTGTATGTTACAGCAACAAAATGAAACAGATAATTACAGATTGTAATTAGTGCTGGGAAAGAAATGTGAAGGGCATAAGGCCTAACATATAATCAATAATCTACTTGGAGTAAAATGAATTAAGTCTCAAATTTAATTGAGACTAATCTTTTGAGCTCTTTGGGCCTCCCTTAACTACAAAATAAGGATTAGATTTCTAAACTCGCTTCCAACTTCCAACTCTATGTGTAATATCCCACATCAATTTTGGTATTCTCTACTTCCCTGTCCAAACTGCCAATAGCAGCAAGAACTCTAGAGACCCAAGCTACCCTCCTAAGGATCCTGTTGTCAACCTTAAATAATGAGATTCAGCAAATATGATAAAGTATAGTATTTATTCAAGTGCAAAGCTTGAGGATAGCCACCCAGGAGACATTGACTTCAAACTAATGGTATCAGCATTGTAGGTTTCACTTATTTAGGCAGACACAGAGAAATTTTAGCAGTATTATATTTTCCATAGGAGACTAGTGCATACATTACAGCAATTTGACTGGTTACAGATCACCACATTCCAGGGAGGATTATTACTCCCTGAGGAGGAGCGGTGATCTGAGGGGGTCTTTTATTTCTGATGCTATTTGGTCTGCCCCTTGCCCATTGTCTATATGATGGTATATATATTTCTCTCTCTCTCAACTTGGTCTTAATTATTTACAGGAAAAAGAGAAAATAGGTAGAAGTTGTTGCTGCATGCCACGTGACTCATGCTGCATAGCCACATTTTCTCAAGGCTCAAAATAGTTTTTTTTTGTTTTTTGTTTTGTTTTGTTTTTTTTAGCAGGCACCTTCAAAAGAAGGCTCAGAATAGTTTAAAGGTCCAATGGCTTTAAGTTTGAATTGTTTTAAGTTTATATTATTTAATATCACACTATTATGGACTGAATTGTGTCTCTCCCCAAATTCATATGTTGAAGCCCTAATTCCCAATGTGACTGTACCTGGAAATAGGTCCTTTAAAGAGGTAATTAAGGTTAAATGAGGTCATATGGCTGGGGCCCTGATCTGATAGAACTGATGCCTTTATAATAAGAAGAAAGAGAGACACCAGAGATCTCCCTCTCTACATGTGTGCACAGAGGAAAGGTCATGTAAGGACACAGTGAGAAGGGTGGCCCTCTGCAAGCCAGGAGGAGCGGCTTCACCAGAAACCAACCCTGATGGCACATTGATCTTGGACTTCCAGCCTCTAGAACTGTGAGGACATAAATTTCTGTTGTTTAACCCAACTGCCTGTGGTGTTTTGTTATGGCAGCCAGAACAAATATAGTTCTTCAGCCCCTTTCTGCTCTCTGTATGTCTAGAGATCTCCAAGAACTTACCAGAAGTTCAAGTTAGAAAAGTCCCATCCAGACTGATCCAGCCTTGGAACCTAGATGCAAATGGAGAGGACTCAGCTGTCAATAAGGGACTAGGGTTGGAGAGAGAGGGTCACACACACAGAAGCAAGAATTTCAGCCCCTAAGATAGCCATGAAAATCACATAGATGCTATTTGTAGGTAAAGTAGTCTTCCTGTGCTGGAGTAAATTAGAAGAGCTTCTCAGCTCTCTCTCACCAAGCTTTCTCAGCCTCTGGGATTGAGGATCTTTATTTCTTTTTCCTATTCAGTGTCAAGGCTTATCCATTAGTTCCATTTCTCTTAACATTTCTGATAATTTTATTTCAAGACTTATAATGGTTATTTAGGCCACTGAGCCTTGA
Organism: Microcebus murinus; assembly: GCF_040939455.1. NCBI lineage: Eukaryota > Metazoa > Chordata > Mammalia > Primates > Cheirogaleidae > Microcebus > Microcebus murinus. The sequence goes on from NC_134136.1 coordinate 118,573,542, forward strand.
TTAGTAGGACCCTCATCCACCCCCATAGATGTTCCTAATTCAAATCTCCAGAAGTATTTTTTAAAGCGGGCGAGAGGGACTTGTAATCATTAACTCCCAGAAGGTACCTGGACCACTATTTAAATCAATCTACTCCTCCCCAGACCATATGAGCATTCTAAGAGAGAGAAAAGTTGTATGAAACTTATTTTTTAAATGATCTTGTTCCATACTAATCCCAACACAATGGGGCCCACTCACCCCACATTGACACAATTTAAAATGCCCTAAGTGATCTCTCAAAGGACTAAGATGATCAACTGCTATTGAGCAAAGTATGGTAAAATTGATAGTGCATACACAAGCACGTTGGCATGTAAACAGATACAAAATTTTAATAATGTGTATCCACAGTCTTAGAGATGCCCTTGTCTCTTGCTTCAATAATCTCACTTAAAAATCAGTGCTAAAAATTGCATTAAGAACTCTTATGCTTAAAGATATTCATTGCAGGGTTGGTTTTTTGTTTGTTTTCTTTTCATAATGAAAAGGAATAGAAACAATAGGGGAAAATGGAAAGTGTCCAACAATAGATGAATAGTTAAGGAAATTATGGAATGTTATGTTTTAAAAGACTGTAATAGCAGGAAAATGCTTAAATAAAAAAATTGAATACCAAATTGTATGTACAGTTTTATTATGTTATTTATTCAATTTCTGCTAAAAAGGCATTAGGACTTGATACTGCAATGGATTACACTGCAGACTTGATTCTGGCCCTTTGGCATTTATCCCCACATTAGGCTGAACTAAATGGTTTATAAGGTAGTGATAAAAAGTGCTGGGTGGAAAAATAAGCATAGACAGCCAGGATGCAATGAGAGAAGACTAGTCTGACCAGATATGGTAATATAATTTGTGAAAAGCCAATAATTAAAACAGTGTGATATTGCTGCATGAACAGACAGAATAAAGGAACAGAGCAGAAAGTCTAGAAATAAAAACAACACATGCCAGAATTGAGTATATGATAAAGGTGGAATCTAAAATCAGGTAAGGATGGACTTTATTAAAAACTGTTGTCAGAAAACTAACGCTGATACTTGACATCTGGAAAAAGATACAGGTGGATCTGTGCTTCACAATATATACCAGGATGAACTCCAAATGGCTCAAGTATCTAGATGTAAAAATTGGAATAATAAAAACGCTGAGGAAAACCCAGGAAAATTCCTGTATAACTTTGCAGTGGAACGCCCTTTTATGAATGACTCAAAAGATCAATAAATTTGACTACATAAAAATTAAAACTTAAGCATAAAAAAACCAAAGCCAAAAGACAAATTATAAACTGGGAATAATGTTTGCAATTCATATCAAAGGCAAACGACTAATCTCCCTAATATAAAAAAGCTCCTATAAAAGATAGATGGAAAAAGACTGACCACCTCAATAGAGGACTAGAAAGGACATATAGGCAATTCACAGAAAAAATACAAATGGCCTTAGATATGTGAAAAATCCTCAACTTCAGTCATAGTAATTGAACATAGTAAATCTCACTTAACAGAGTAGCAAAAACCCAAAAGTGTAATGAAATACTTGATATATTTACTTGATACCTTCATATATTCATACAAGTTTATTCCTGGCACCACTGTTTGGAGTAGCAAAAGATTGGAAACAACTCAAGTGTTCAGCATTAGGGGACTGGTTAATAAACCATAGTGTATTCACACAACCCCAGCTGTCATAAATAAATAAGAATGAGGAAGTTCTCTACTTTCTGATTTGGAAAGCTCTCTAGCATATGTTGTTAAAAGGAAAAAAAACAAGCTGCAGAACAATGTGCTACCTTTTTAAAAAATAGCTTTATTGAAATATAATTCATGTATCATACAATTCATCCATTTAAAGTATACTATATCATATTATTAATTTTTAAAAATTGTGGTAAAATATATATCATAACATTTGCCATTTTAACCATTTTTAAGTGTACAATTCAGTCATAGTCAATACATCTACAAGGTTGTACAACCATTACCATTATCTATTTCCAAAACTTTTTCATCACCCTAAACAGAAACTCTGTGCTCATCAAGCAATAACTCCCCATTTCACCTCCCCCCATTGCCCCTTCCTAGACTAGACCTCTAGTCTACTTTTCATCTCCAGGAATTTGCCTCTTCTGGGTACTTCTTATAAGGGGAATCATACAATATTTGTCCTTTTGTGTCTGACTTATTTCACTTAGCATGATGTTTGTAAGCTTCAACCCTGTTGGAACATGTATCAGAACTTCCTTCTTTTTTATGACTGAATGATATTCCATTGGATAAATATACCACATTTTGTTTATCCATTCATCTATTGATGGGCATTTGGTTTGTTTTCACCTTTTGGCTATTGTAAATAATACTGCGGTGAACATTGGTGTACACGTCTCTGAACATTGGGATACTACTCTTTGTCCAAGTCTCTGCTCAGTATGTTACTTTTTGTGTAACAACCTTCAGTCAGATACAAATATGTGCTTGCTTATAGCTTGTTTCTGTATACAGAAACACTGGAAGACTACACAAGACACCAATAAAAGTGGTTGAGGGTGGAGAAGGAACAGGGTAGATACAGACAGAGGAGTAAGATTTCTCATTAGGTACACCTTTTTATATTGTTTTAATTTTTGACAATGTTAAATGTATTGCATAAGCAAAAATCCAATCATGTGACATTCTTGAGTTCCTAAGAGCATGGAACCTATGAAGAACGGTAGAAACCTACAAATGGGGAAAGGTAGAGGAGCAAAGTAGACATGAATACAAGTTACCCACTCTCCAGTCAATGGACTGTTTCCACAAGTTCAAACTGAGTAAAGAATAATTTAGCACTGAATTAAATCATTCAGCAATGTTTATTAAGTTTTCCTATATGCAAAAGACAGGAATGTCAAATTATACTGATCATTTTTACCTCTAATGTTTACTTAAATTAATTATTCCTGCAAACTCCTCACAACATTGCTAATGATATTATCTTGCTATTTTTCAAATTATAATATTCTAGGATGGAAAATAAAATAACCACCATAGGAGGAGAACCGTGGATGAAGAAAGTCGGTTGCCCAAGGAAATAAACAAAACAAAAAATAAAGCCAAATTTTCCTGGTTCTGTCAGAAATATATAGCATTGCCGGAGAAATTAAACTCACACTGCCTCATGCTTTCTTCCAAAAAAGTAGGGTTCTAATGGCCCAGGACCAAAAAAAAAAAAAAAAAAAAAAAAAAAAAAAGGATTCAAAAGCCATTATCTTTTATTGTAATCAAAAAACCCCAGAGCATGAGAGAAATAATTCATTTTTTAAAGAAAGGCACAGGAGGCAGAAGACAAGGTTAATAATAATGCCAACCAATTATTTAACAAAAGGAAGCAGCACTCATCTCAGATCAGTAAACACGCTACTATTAAAGAGTACACAGGGTGAAAATTGTTCACATGAGTCAGAGATGATGGAAATAACCCTCAATCAGATACAAATCCTTAAAGTCATAGGCAAAATTTGCCTCGGCACCTGTCTGATCAGAGGGTATCCAAAGCTTGTTGGTGGGTCTTAGGAAAACTCCTTCTGTGGCTTTATCTTTTCTGGCTAGTTTTTATATAACTCAACACACTTCCTCAGGGGACTAAAAAGCAAACACGTAGCCAGCGCAGTCAGCCCTGAGTATGTCAGGAGACGGGAAGGCTGCCAACAGCCCCATTCCCTGATGTAAGTCTTCCTGCCCATAAGCAGATTTCAAAATAACATTTCTCTCTCCAAAATATCTACCGCATTCTGACAGGTCTTAAATGGGCGGAAGTGGATCTGTTCTTTGAGGGTACTTTGAGAACACATCTCTTGTAAAAGTTTTGAGAGCCATTAAATATGGGGAAACATACAGAACATCAGGCCCTTAAAAACAAGCAAACAGAACAAATAAAAAAAGACCAGTCTTTCCAGCAGTTTGCTGTGCCCTAGTCACCTTGTGAGGATCCATTAGAGTCCCCAGATTAATTATTCTTCCACTCTCCTCATTATGCCTGTAGGCAGTGCTCTTGTAGTCCAGCTTGGGTAAGCGTTTGATTACAACTTTGGCTTTTTATGAGGAAGAATTAAAAACATTTAATACGGGTGGTTTTCAATTACGTTAATCTGATTCCCAGCCACAGACTTTCAGTTAAGATTTTTGAATTAGCTCTTCTGAGCTAAGAAAGCTTTGGAATTGCTAATCATGAACTCAGCAGCCAGCCAGGGGAAAGCTCCAAAGACAGCTCCCCACAGGCCCAGGAAGTCTGCAGGGCCAGGAGCTGAATCAGTTAATGCTCTACCCAGAGCAGGCAGCCATTTCAGTTCCTCTAGATTTGAACCCTTCCAATGGTCATTTTATAAAGCCCTCGTCACCTCCACTTGGAAGACTAAATATTAAATAGGAAATTTGCTGAAAGATATGTGAACTAAAATGCTCAACCCCTACCGGCTGACTGAATGGACCCCCTCGTGGCCAGAGGAATATTCAAGGGCAAAGTTGCCTGCCAGAAGGAGGGAGGTCAGACAGGCCTTATCATGCCCCCCTCCCTTCTTGGAGACTTCCTTTGTAACCCATTAACAGGCCTAAGGGTATGCAAGACAAACCTGCAGGCCCTCAATTTGCAACAAAATGGTGGCTTATCTCTGGTAAACAGTTTATGTTAAAACATTCCACGTCTTTAGACAAAGCTTCATGTCTTTAGCCAATTACAATCTAAAGAATCTTTAAACCCACCTATAACCTGTAAGCCCCCCCCCTTCGAGATGGCCCTCCTTTTTGGGCCAAACCAATGTATGCCTCCCACACATTGATTGATGGCTTTACCCATAACCCTTGCCTCTAAACTGTATAAAAACCAAACTGTAACCCAGCCACAGCGAGTCCACTTGCCCAAGGCCTCTTGGCAGTGGCTCCGGGTCATGGTCCTCAAATTTGGCTCAGAATAAATCTCTTTAAAATTATTTTGCAGACTTGGCTTTTTTCCGTTGACAGATACATATAACCTCAGGGTCTTTGTTTCACTTAAAAAAGGATCCAAACATTACACAAATGAGATGGAAGAAGGTGATAGGGTGGAAGGAAGGAGGGGAGCTATGCAGGGTTTGTTATGTCAGTTGAAAAGTCACCTTGGAGAAAACATTGATCTCTCATTTCCACAAGCAGTAGTTATTAGAGTTCATTTCTATCCTCTCGTATTCATTAATATTCTAGCATTTGATGAACTTTAAAAATCATTGCAAGCATTAAAAAAATCTGACATAGTACAATTATTTTCTACTTCCAACAGATATTCTACTTTGGTGGTGGGGCAGCTTTATAATTCTTTTTGCATAAAAAATATTTCAGGCTGGCCAGCTGCAGTGGCTCATGCCTGTAATCCTAGTACTCTGGGAGGCCAAGGCTGGTGGATCATTTGAGCTCAGGAGTTCGAGACCAGCCTGAGCAAGAGTGAGACCCCATCTCTACCAAAAATAGAAAAAATTAGCCGGGCATGGTGGCACATGCCTGTAGTCCTAGCTGCTCAGGAGGCTGAGGCAGGAGGATTGCTTGAGCCCAGGAGTTTGAGGTTGCTGTGAGCTAGGCTGATGCCACAGCACTCTAGCTGGGACAACAGAGTGAGATTCTGTTTCAAAAAAAAAAAATTTCAGGCTGGGCTTGGTGACATGTTCCTGTAGTTCCAGCTACTCAGGAGGCTGAGGCAGGAGGATTACTTGAGCCCAGGAGTTTGAGGTTGCTGTGAGCTATGATGATGACATGGCACTCTAGCCCAGGATGACAGAGCAAGACCATCTCTAAAAAAATTTTTTTTCAAATATTGATAACAAAAGTATCATGCTTTTTGTTATTTTTTATTTGTTATGAAAAGGAAATCTCTTCATTTATTGAGGAAGTTCCAATGTTTTTACATACATGCACAGTGCTTACACACAAAATCAATGTTGTGATAATGCACTTTCATGAAGTAAATTTGCAAAAAAAAAGCATAAAATGATTTAGAACTCTAAAAATATCTACATAATTTATACCTCCAGTATTGAAAATGATGCAAAGATGAAATACATAGCATAGCAAATTGTAAAAGAAAATAATGCTCACAATTTAATGTTTAAAAAAAATGCTAGAAAAAGTAAAAGGGCCTGGTGCAGTGGCTCATGCCTTTAATCCCAGCACTCTGGGATGCTGAGGTGGAGGATCACTTGAGCTCAGGTGTTTGAGACCGTCTGAGCCAGAGCAATAACCTGTCTCTACGAAAAATAGAAAAATTAGCTGTGCACGGTGGTGCTTGCCTGTAGTCCCAGCTACTCTGGAGGCTGAACAGAAGGATCACTTGAGCCTAGGAGTTCGAGGTTGCTGCGAGGATTGTTGCAAATAACAGCAGTTTCCCCAGTCCCACAAGCCCATTTCTCTGGAGGCAACAACATTCAACTCTTTTAACTGATTGTTGTGGTGTTTACCATAGTATCTCCAAATATTCTTGATTTTGTAGTTTCAGGCCCAATATATGAACTTCCCTCTATAGTAGGAGAGGATTTCTGTCTCTCACACAAGCACAGCTTCCACCCCACTGCAGCCATTCTCCCAATATAGTTTTATCATCATTTTGGCTAGCTCAATTAGATATCTGAGCTATTATGACTATGTAAATCCTGTTGCCCACCAAGACATGTCATTCTATATACTCCTGGTATATAGAAAAAATGCTATTCTTTATTTTACAATTTGAAAAACAAAAAAGTAATTTACATTGGCCACTTTGGAAGTGTAGATACCTCATCTGCAGACTGAGCTTTCTAGCTGAGCATCTATCTGGCACATTGCTGGCACTCAGTAAGTAATTGTAGGATGATTTAACACAGACTGGCTCTCAGGTGATATGTTTAGCCTGTTCAAGACCCTGATTATTTGACTGAGTTACACTATGTGAACAAGCTATTTGAAGTCATCAAAATAGTCTTTATTGGCATTATCAATGTATCAGATAAGTTTTTTCAATCTCATTCCTCATTTCCCAAATTCTTGGCACCTTTCCTGTCACCAGGGAGCATATTTCAGTACGGAAAATCAGTCTTCTATCTTTCTATATTCTGCTCTTTTCTTCACACTTGATGCTGAAAAAAATCACATGATTTAGTTATGTTGTAACAGAGAAAATGACCTGAAAAGGGGTAAAAATGTTTTCTGTCTCTTCAGAACCCCTTTACCCTTTGTGAGAACTAAAACCTATATCCCTGCCTCAGGACAGTGGTCAGCAGGGGCAGGTGAGTGCCCTTTGTTCTTTGTGCCACAGGAGTTGGCTCAAGGAAATTGTCCAGGCGGAGCTCAGGAGATTGTCTTAGCCAAAGATAGGATGAATCAGAACCTTTAAAAGCTCTGTACTTCTGCTCAGATGCAGGATGTTGGTACTTTGAGACAGGAGTCTGACAATCTCCTCATTTGTCAGCAAAGTGATAAACTCCTTTTTCCTTCTCCTCAAACCATGTGTCCTCCTTCTTCTGATAATGGCCTCAGGGACAAGTGCTGAACTTTTGGTAACAATATGCATAGTTTTTACTTTTCTTGCAATACTCAAAATCAGGAGGTTGGTTTGTTTCCTCTGGATTGTTTTCTGGGAATACAGCAGGGTGTGGATTGGTGTCAAGTTGAACCTGCTCTCTGAATAAAGATAGTTGTACCTAAAGAGCAATTCACATATTGCCCCAGGTACATGTCTCACTTTGGAAGGCCACATCATGCCTCATAAAATAGCCACTAGTGAACAAAGCAACTCTTCTCCTATAACATCATTTCTGCTATGATCAGAACAAGCTGTCATCCAGCCATTCCTCTGTATATCTGTGAAACATTTTTGCTAAGTGCTGAGTCATGCTTGTCACTTCAGTGGTTTCACCTCACTGTAAAGCAAAATATCAATCTAGCACATGATATTATTTTTTTTGCCAGTAGCTAATTCTGTTTTTTCTTTGGGCAAAATACATATCATCAATTTTGAGTTTGCTTTTGCAAGCTTCCAGAAGTAACATGATTTATATTAATATGTGTATTTGCCACAAGAAGGGCAACTTTGAATCATACCTCTTTAGGTGGATCTCTTCTCTATCTTCAGGTATAAAATTCATAATTTGCACAATAGAAAGCATTATTTTATGCTTGTTTTGAGTAAACACAATAAATTTACCAGAGAGGTCACTCTGTTTGATTTGAAATAACAGAAGTTTCAGTGCCTTCATCCTACTATTTAACAAAGTTACATACCAGACTATGCCCTGGGGGGTTTTAAATAGATCACAAATCTAAGAAAAATCTAATGTTTAGATATTATTAATATTTATTGTGCTTCCAATTTAAACTTTTCTTTTTTGGCTACTTGTCAGAAATCATCACAAGCAGATTCACTTGTACTAGGAATTATAGACTCATAGCAAAAATTAAACTGGAACCCTGTTGACTATATTGATGACATTAATTTTAGTTGGAACATGTTTATCACCATTTTCATTACTACTTTTCAATAAACCACTTGTGAGTCATTGACCCATTTCTGTGAGTTATGGATTCCACATAAGAACACAACAATAACCATGAAAAAATGCAAATTTAATGAATGTACTCAAGAGCTTGGAAACAATGTGAGATAATATTAGCCAAGCCAACAACACTGCTAACTTAATGTTAGTAGCAATGAACTGGCTAAATTTCAGAATGTGTTTATCCAAAGATATACAAGTTCGTAACATGAGGTGAAGTGTGGCTGAAGGCAGACCTGGGGGAGAGGGTGGACTATCCCCAAACCACTGGTTAATAGGAGAATGAACACATTATGAGCACATTAAAAAGGCCTTTGCCTACCTGTGCCTTGTGTTATGGTCAAGCTTTTCCCACCCCTTCATCTAACAGCCTTTCATCACAATATCAACAGCTATCAAGCCAACAAGGTACCTTAAACATTGCTGAGGCATTAACCCTTTTGAAGGATGAGCTTTGGGATCCTCCCTGCCCACCACTTCTTCCTCCTCCAGCTACACAAAGAAGGTAAGGCTCATCAAGAAGATAGCAGGTGCTCTGTGAAAACAATTAATAATTAATCTTGTATTTCAAATTTGACAAAAGTGGATGAACAAAATTGTTCCACTGTTTCTTCCTCTGAAGCAATCCTACCATCCATGGACACATTGCCCCCTCCCCTTTGCTCCTTGTTGAGAAAGTTTAGGAGGGTTCTCTGAGGGAAAGGAAGTTAGTGAGCAGCATGTCAAGGGATTATGGAGCTGAGCTGCAGAAGGAAGGCTTGAAGAGGGCATGGAGAGCAGGACCCCAGAGATAGCTTCATCTCCTCATCTAACAGACAAAGATCTCAAGTTTCAGACTGAACTTGTCACTTGAGGACCAGTCTGTACTTAATCATTCTACAGCTGCTTACGAGTGCCAACCATGTGCCAGATAGGTGCTCAGCCAAAAAGCTCTCAGAAATTCTCAGTGTTTAAGTAACACAGCCTGTAGATGAGCTACCTACATTTCCAAAGTAGCCAGTATAAATTATTTGTTTTTCAAATTGTAAAACAAAGAATATAATTTTTTTCTGTTTAACAAGAATACACAAAACGAAATGGCTTGGTGCTCAATAGGATTTACATAGTTGTAATAAATACCTAATTGATCTGGCCAAAATGATGGTGTAACTCTAGTGAGAAAATGGCTGCGGTGGGGTGGCAGGCTTGCTTGGGTGTCAGATGGAAATACTCTTCTACCACACAGAGAAATCCAACCTCCAGGTGACTGCAGCAGCATGAGTGACCCAGGCCATACCAATGGAAGGACTGGCTAGTCAACGCACTGACTCAAGAGAAATAATAAATCATAGTTGTCTCAATCCTCTAAATTTGGAGGTGATTTGCTTCCTAGCAATAGACAACTGAAACAATGAGTTACTGGCATAGTGAAGACAAGAACGAAAGCCACTCTAGAGGGCATAAACTTTGAATTTAGACTTCTCTGCATTCAACCTATTTTATTAACTTACTAGCTGTATGATCTTGGGTACGCTCCTGAAATTTTCTAAGCCTCAGCTTTTTCTTCCATAAAATGAGGATAGGATGGGTATGGTGGCTCACACCTGTAATCCTAGCACTCTGGGAGGCCAAGTTGGGAAGATCACTTGAGGTCAGGAGTTCGAGACCAGCCTGAGGAAAAGCAAGACCCCATCTCTACTAAAAATAGAAAAAGTTAGCCAAGTGTGGTGGTGCGAGCCTGTAGTCCCAGCTACTTGGGAGGCTGAGGCAGGAGGATCACTTGGGTCCAGGAGTTTGAGGTTTCTGTGAGCTAGGCTGATATCAGGGTACTGTAGCCTGGGCAACAGAGCAAGATTCTGCCTCAGAAAAAAAAAACAAAAAAACATGAAGATAATTATGACTACCCAGTGGCATTGTTCTATGGATCAAAAGAATTTACCAATTTACATGCACTGTGCTAAGAACAGTGCCTAGCAGATAATAAGTATCCAATCCATATCTTTGAGTTAATATTCAAATAGTGTTGGAATACTAATTGTCCATTGTACTAATAACCATCATCGTGGCACATAAATAATATCCAATACATATATGGTGGCTATCATGACATCTCTTCTGAACTTTTATAGAACTCTTCTTGTTTTTATCACTCCTGCAGCTGTTATTATGTTGCCATTACTACGTCCATCATCTCTATGCTAGATTATAATATTTAGGGCAAGGTGTGTGTGACTCATATTTATATTTTCCATTGTGTAAGCCCTCAACATTTATGTGTTAAGTGATTGCATGTTATAAAGTAGGTCATTGGTCATAACATTGCCCTTGCTTTTATGAAGAAAGACTATTACATTGTGAGCAAATACTAATAGTAACCTTCCCAAGAAAAGAGAATACAACAGGTTCTTGCCTTCCTTTAACGCAATACAAAATACTGTACTTAGTTAAGTAGATATCCACTTAAACTATTAGCTGGTCCAAAAGATTTCTTCTTTCATCAGAGAATTATTAATTTATTAAATAATTCATTCCCTTTTTGGCAGTGGAGCTATATTCTAGCAGTTTATAATGTGGTATGATGTTTTCTGTATTTCTATGTCTACTCCAATTTACATAAGAAATATTTTAAATGTTTATAGGTAAAAAAGATTATATTAACACACTAATGAAGAAAATTTGAAAAATAATAGAATTTTAAATCAGAACTGACATTGTATATCATATGGTTTTGCTTTTAATGCAACAAGATGTTTGTTGTTTTCAATAAATTCAAACTGCATGGTGACAACAGATGTAATAAACATGGAAAATACAAAGATCCATTTTGTCTGTCAATTTCTGATTGTAAACAGATTAAAAGAATGTTGTATTTGTCTCCTGAGAAGACAATAGTAACAGATTGCTTATTAGGAAAAAGAATTTCATTCCTATACAAAGGAAAAATGAAATTAAAAGTCAAATACAACAAAAAATTCATATGGAATTGATTCTACACTTTATGCCAATACAAAAATACCTTATTTTATTGTGCTTCACTTTATTGTACCTTGTAGATTTTGCATTTATCACTAATTGAAAGTTTTTGGCAACCCTGTGTTGAGTAAGTCTATGGATGCCATTTTTCCAACAACATGTGTTAACTTCACATCTCTATGTCACATTTTGGTAATTATGGTAATATTTCAAACTTTTTCATTATTATTATATCTGTTATGGTGATCTTTGATCAGTGATCTTTGATGTTACTATCTCTTTTAGAAATGGGGTCTTTGATTTTTTTTTTTTAGAAAAGGAATCTCACTTTGTTGCCCAAGCTGGAATGCAGTGGTATGATCATAGCTCACTGCAGCCTTGAACTCTTGGGCTCAAGCGATCCTCCTGCCTCAGCCTCCTGAGTAGCTAGGACTATAGGTAGATGCCACCACTCTTAGCAAAATTTAAAACAATTTTTTGTTTTGTAGAGACAGGGGTCTCGCCACATCACCCAGGCTGGTCTCAAACGCCTGGCCTCAAGCGATCCTCCTATCTGGGCCTCCCAAAGTGCTGGGATTACAGGCATGAGCCACTGTGCCTGGCCCTAACTGCCACAGGTATTGTGTTAGTCCATTCAGGCTGCTATAACAAAATACCACAAACTAGATGGCTTGTAAACAACAGAAATTTATTGCTCACAATTCTGGAGGCTGAGAAGTACAAGATCAAGGCACCAGCAGATTCAGTATCAGCAGATTCAGACGGCTCATTCCTCCTAGAGAGTGCCTTTGTGCTGTGTTCACACATGAAGGAATTTTTGCATTTTCAGTTATATACAGGATTGTTATCATGTTAAAAGGAATCATGACCTTGTTACTGCCTTTCTTTGGAGATTAAGTATGGCTTAAAAGAATGCTTATGGGTGCCAAGTTCATAAGAGGTGGATTTGTGATGGTTAGTTTTATGTATCAACTTGATTGGATTAAGGGATATCTAGATAGCTCATAAAACACTATTTCTAGGTGTGTCTGTGAAGGTGTTTCTGGAAGAGATTGGCACTCAAATCATTCGCATTCAATCAGAGTAAGAAAAATCCGCCCTTACCAAGTCAGGCATTATTCTAGCCATTGGTAGCTCAGATAGAACGAAAAGGTAGAGGAAAGGCAATACACACACACACACACACACACACACACATACATGTATATGTATATACATACACATATATACACACACACGTATATGTATATGTATATACATATACGTGTGTATGTGTGTGTATCCTATTGGTCTGTTTCTCTGGAAAACCCTGACCAATACACTCTCCCATGCCTCTCATCCAGCCCCCAGCCCCACTGATCTGCTTACTGTCACTATAGATTAGCTAGCATTTTCTAGAAATTTATATAAATGGAATTAAACAGTATGTACTCTCTTTTGTCTAATTTCTTTCACTCAGCATAATTATTGATGTTCATTCATATTGTTGCCTCTAGTTATTATTTATTGCTAACTAGTATTTCATTATATGGATATACTACAATTTGTTTGTTCAATATATATTCATAGATAACTGGATTATTTCTAGCTTTGGCTATAATAAATAAAGTTGCTATGTACAAGTCTTTGTGTGAACATAAGCTTTCATCTCTCTTGTGTAAATACCTAAGAATGATGTTGCTGGATCATATGATGGGCATAGGTTTAATTTTATAAGACATTGCCAAACTGTTTCCCAAAGTTGTTGTATAATACAACATTCCCACTAGCAATGTTTCAGAGTTCCTGTTGCTCCACATCCTTGTTAACACTTGGCATGGTCAGATTTCTTTTACATTATAGACATTATAATATATATATGTATATATATATATATATATATATATATAGTGATATCTTGTTGTGGTTTAATTTGCATTTCTCTATTTTTTTTTGAGACAGAGTCTCGCTTTGTTGCCCAGGCTAGAGTGAGTGCCGTGGCACCAGCCTAGCTCCCAGCAACCTCAAGCTCCTGGGCTCAAGCAATCCTCCTGCCTCAGCCTCCTGAGTAGCTGGGACTACAGACATGCGCCACCATGCCTGGCTAATTTTTTCTATATATATTAGTTGGCCAATTAATTTCTTTCTATTTATAGTAGAGACGGGGTCTCGCTCTTGCTCAGGCTGGTTTCAAACTCCTGACCTCGAGCAATCCGCCCACCTCGGCCTCCCAGAATGCTAGGTTTACAGGCGTGAGCCACCATGCCCGGCCGGCATTTCTCTATTGACTAACGACTTTAAGCATCTTTTCATGTACTTATTTCATGTGTATATCTTCTGTGGTGAAATGTCTATTCAAACCTTTTGTCTATTCTTTTATTGGGTTGTTTGTCTCATTATTGAGTTTGGAACTTCTTTATGTATTCAGAATATAAGTTTTTATTAGATATGTGTTTTCCAAATATTTTCTCCTAGTCTATGGCTTACCTTTTCATTCGCTTATCAGTGTCATTTAAAAAACAGAAGTTCTTAATTTTAAGTACAATATGTCAATTTTTTCTTTTTTGCATTGCACTGTTGATGTACCATCAAAGAAATCTTTGCCTAACCCAAGATCACAATATTTTATCCTATTTATCTGCCAGTGGGGTGAAAAAGATATATTAGAAAGAAGACAGTGGAGGAATATCTTTAAAGTACTAGAATTCTACATCCAGTGAAAATATCTTTCAAAAACTAAGGCAAAATAAAGACTTTTTTTGGACATACAAGACTGGAAATAATTTATTACCAGCAGATCTGCACAAGAAGAAATATTAAAGTCCACCAGGCAAAAGGGAAATGATACCAGATGGAAATTTGGATCTGTACAAAAGAATAAAGAACACCAGAAATTATATATATATATATATATTAGATAGATATAGATATATAGATGGTATATTAGTTTCTATTGCTGCTATAACAAATTACTACAAATTTAGCAGATTAAAACAACATAAATTTATTATTTTATGGTTCTGTAGATGAGAAATCTGAACCATATCTCTCTAAGCTAAAATCAAGGTACTGGCAGGGCTGTGTTCTCTTCTAGAAGTTCTAGGGAATAATCCATTTCCTTGTTGGCTGTCCATGTTCCCTGGTCCTTGCACATGACCTTCTACATCTCAGAATCTTTCTCACGATGCCATCTCTCTGGCTCACTCTTTCACTCCCCTCTTTCACTTTTAAGATTTGTGCAATTAGATTGGGCCAACCTAATAATCCAGGATAATCTCCCTATCTCAAAGTACTTAACCTTAATTACCTCTTTAAGCTCCCTTTTGCCATGTAAGGTAACATATTCACAGGTGCCAGGAATAATTAGGACATGGACATCTTTGGGGAGACATTACTCTGCCTACCACAGTGGTAAACATAAAAGACTGCTTTCTTATTATTTAAATAACTTTAAAAGATAATTGACTGTGTAATGCAAAAATAAAAACAATATGTTGTGGGGTTTATAAGATATAAAAGTAAAACATATGACAACAATAGCATAAAGGCCTGGAGGGGAGAAATAGAAGTGTACTAATGTAGAGTTATAAACTTCACTAAACGTGAAGTGATATAATTTCATTTGAAGGTAGACTTTAATAAGTCAAAGATGTTTCCATTTTAGCTAATATAAGAAATGTACATCCTTGTGCAGTTTTCCTTGTATGTTTCAATGAGAACTTTTTTAGTTTTTTTATCAACGGAGGGAATTTGTAAGGTCAAAGAGCATGTGCTTATTGAACTTCACTAGAAATCGCCAAACTGGTTGTATTCATTTTTATTAGCAATGAATGCGAATTTCTGTTTTATCACAATAGTACTTGGTGTTGATAGATTGTTTAGTTTTTGTTAACCTCATGGGTGTGAATATGATATCTCATTTCACTTTACATATTGAGCATCTATTCATATCTTTTCATGTTTTTTAACCATCTAGATTTCCTCATCTGTTAAAAGCCTATTTACCCTATTTGTTTTTCTTTTTCCTTGGATTTATAAAAATTCATTTTTTTCCACAGTGTACAGCATAAAAGTTTTTTATATACAGTCTGTATACTAATGTTTTGTTATATGGATTGTAAATGTCTTTTTCTTAGTCTCTGACTTGTTTTTTCATTTTGCTCATGGTCTCTTTTTTGTATAGATGTTTAAATATTTTAATTCAGGCAAATATATTGATCTTTTCTTTGATGATTTGTATTGATTTTTATGTTTTGCTAAAGAAACTCTACTCTTTTTTGCAAGTTTAAAGGGTTTTCTTCTCACGTTTAAGCCTTTAATTCACCTGAAATTCATTTTTTGTTTAAGAATAAAATGTTTTTCTGTTTGCCCCAGTTGCTCCAGTATCAGGTCATCCTTTGCCTATTGATTTATAATGCCACCTCTTCTATATATCAAATTTCTGTAACTGTTTGAGTCTGTTTCTGAATTTTTTATTATGTTGAATCAGTCTATTTATCTATCTCTGAACTGTTACCACACCAGTTTGTTTTTACTATAACTGAATAATAATGCTTAATGTTTGGTAGGGCATATCTTACCTCGATATTTAGGAGATTCTTAAGTATTCTACAAAATTTCTTCATATTGCAGACAGGGTGTTTTATTATTATTATTGTTATTTTTGTAAATGAGATTAGCACTAACTTTGTAAAAGGCATCACTCAGTTCCCACCACAGTTGAAAAAAGTCTAAATTCCTTACCCTGACCCACAAAGCCCTCTGTGATTTGTCTCTATATCTTCTATCTTCTACATATAATCTTTCATATGAGTTTTAAAATTTGCTTGTCAAGTTCCCACCAAAAAAATTACATTTAGTTTTTGTTTGGAATTGCATTGCATTTGTAGATTTCATTTATTCTGAGATGCTGTAGATTGTGAGACACATCATTATTTTAGATGCCACTAGGAAAGAAAAATTGCTGCACATTGAACTGATATAATGCTTTCTTATCATTTAAACTTTTTATTTTATACTTATTCAAAGACTTTTAGACTTATTTAGATGTATACTTGTATCCTATATTTTTTTGTGTGTTCACAAAAATAAAAGTATAAGTGAAATAAATTGGTTAAGATAACTGTAAAACGTCAACATCCGTGTGTTTCCACACAATAATAGCCTCTGTGCCATCAAGGACATGGGTAATGCCGCATTTATTATAAGAACAGACCATTCATTGCTGTCTCTGAAATGTTCTTCCCAACCACAATACCAAAATATAATTCAGCTTCACCTACTGTGCAAATCTTCTTGTCTTAGATCCTATAAAGTTCTTGACTATTCTTTGCAAGAAAATATGCAATTTCAGTCATTTCTCTAATGACATAGATTTGCTTCCTTGATATCAAATTTATGCCTGTTGTTCTGTTTCTGTGTCTTTCTGCACACACAATAAATTTTCATTTTAATGCTAAATCATAATGTTACCATTTTAAGACATTTTATGCAGCCATTAAACACACAGTCCAAAAATGCACATAACTCAGTTAAAGTAACAAGAATATGAACAGCTATGAGCAAAAGTTTACCCAGGCTCAGGCAATGACAGCTACATTGTAATCTATCCTGGGGGACAAGATGCAAGAAACCATTGGTCATAACAAAGTTTTAGAGCCACTTAAAAAATATGTTTATAATTAATGAACTGTGTTATTTGTAGCAGAATTATCTTTTTAAAATGGAGTTATAAAAGTATCATAGATGAAATGATACAATGTCTGAGATATGCTTCAAAACAATCCTGTGGCAAGGTGGGAGAAGAAGAGTGGTGAGAACACAGATGAAACAAGAGATTAGTAGGTGTTGACAGTTGTTGAAGCTGAGTGAGGGTTATGTGAGAGTTCATTATGCTTTCTTATTTTTGAATATATTTGACAATCTTTTAATTTTTTAAAAAAAGGATTTAAGATAAACTAAAGTTTAAATGTATAACTTAAATAGAATATTAATGGCTGGGCACAGCGGCTCATGCCTGTAATCCTAGCACTTTGAGATGCCGAGGCCAAGAGTTTCAGACAAGCCTGGGCAACATAGCCAGACCTGGTTTCTACAAAAAATAAAAAAATTTAGCTGGGTGTGGTGGTGTGCACTGCCAGGCCCAGCTACTCAGGAGGCTGAGGCAGGAGGACTGCTTGAGCCTAGAAATTTGAGGTTGCTGTGAGCTAGGCTGACGCCACTGCAGTCTACCCAGGGCGACAGAGTAAGACTCTGTCTCAAAAAATATATATACAATATTAATTAAGACACAATCAACTATCAATTTGCATGCCTACACAATAATTGAAAGGAAGGAAAATTTAAATTAGAATTTGGTGAAAATGATTATGCTGTATTTTTTTTTCATCTATGTTTACAGGCCCCTTGAATTTACCCAGAGACTTCTTTGGAACCGTAGGGTTCCATGAATCTTAGATTAGGAACTCCTAACTTGAGCAAAACAAAAAATGTCTTGGGGGTTTCCAGAAACGGAATTGAAATGCACATGGGGAGGGCCAATTTAAATATGAGGAACTAAGTGGAAGAAACATTGTAGAAGCAGAAAAGTTTATGCCCCACATTCCTTAATCCCACAGTGACTAAAAAGTATACCTGAAGCCAGAGCCTCAAGATGCAGTTAGAAGTTTGTGAGAAAACTTGAAAATATTAATAATAAGAATGCTATTGGTACACAATCACACCTGTGTTAAAGAACAATTTTAAAAATATTTACAAACCATTACCCACAATATTTAAGTTAAATTTGTATTTAATCTGTATCTTATAATTGTAGCCTTGTTTCTAGATCTGTTTTTCTATAGTATTAAAAAGTTAAAACTTCCAAAAAGTTGACTTATTAAAAAAAATTAACTTGTAACCTTGAAATGATAAATGACCATTATAGGAAATTATAATTGTTAAAATGTGGGGGGAAAGGAGTTATATAATTCTTGAATATCATAAATGGAGATTTAAAGTGGCTTTTTGTCTTTTAATAACATTTTGTATTTTTCTTATAATTTGCTACTACAAATCTTATATTTTATACAATTGCATTTTATATTTGATTATTGGGTTTAAGAATTAGGAATTATTGGACTATTATTATTGTTTTATTTGTTGATCATGCACTCAGCAATCTTGCTAAACGAATTCTATAGATTTCCTTAGTTTTCTATCTAGACAAATCATGTTGTCTACAAATAACAGAACCATGTCTCTTCCTTGAGAATCTATGCCTCCTAATTAATTTTCCTTTCTTGTTTCATTGGCTAGGACAACTAATACAATTTGGAATAAATGTGGTTACAATGAGCACCTTTGTCTTATTCAAAAAGTTATTCATTCTTGAATTTCATCATCAAACAGGAAGTTTGGTCTGGGTTTTCAGACATCTTTCTTTTCTTTTCTTTCTTTCTTTCTTTTTTTTTTTTTTTTTGAGAGAGAGTCTCAGTCTGTCACCTGAGCTAGAGTACAGTGGCCTCATCATAGGTCACTGCAACCTTAAACTCTTGGGCTCAAGTAATCATCCTGCCTCAGCCTCCTGAGTAGCTGGGACTACAGATATGCACCACCACACCCAGATAATTTTTCTATTTTCTGTAGAGATGGGGTCTCACACTTTGCTGTGTCTGGTCTCAAACTCCCGAACTCAAGTGATCCTCCTGCCTCAGCCTCCCAGAGTGCTAGGATTGCAAGTGTGAGCCACTGCACCCAGCCTACCTTTCTGAAGGTAAGGCCATTTCCTTACATTCCCATTTTGCTGCAAGTTTTAATCCTGAATCAGTGTTGAATTTTATCACATGTCTTTTCTGTCTACTTAACATGACTGTATAGTTCTAATCTATTGGTGTGATGAATTCAGTTGATAAAATTTTCTGATTTTTAACAACTCCTTACACTCCTGCCATATACCCTACCTAGTCATATTATTATATTGCTTCTTTGATCAGAGTTGCATATAAGTTGTCATTATTTTATTTAGGATTTTAAAATCCACAATTAGATGTAAGATTAGTCTATAATTTTTCTTACTCCTCATAAAATATATGAAGTAGTTCTCTCTCTCTTTCTATTCTCTGATACACCTTGCACAAATGAATCTTTTTTTTATTTTAGCGTATTATGGGGGTACAAGTGTTAAGTTTACGTATATTGCCCATGCCCCCCGCCCCCTTAGAATCAGAGCTTCAAGCGTGACCATCCCCCAAATGTTGTACCTCTTACCCATTGTGTTTGCATATACCCATCCCTTCCTCCCCCCTCCCACCTGCCCGACACCCGATAAATGTTATTCCTATATGTGCACTTAAGTGTTGATCTGTTAATACCAATTTGCTGGTGAGTACATGTGGTGCTTGTTTTTTCATTCTTGAGATACTTCACTTAGTAAAATGGGTTCCAGCTGTATCCAGGAATATACAAGAGGTGCTATATCGCCATTGTTTTTTAAAGCTGAGTAGCACTCCATGGTATACATATACCACATTTTATTAATCCACTCATGAATTGAGGGGCACTTAGGTTGTTCCCATGGCTTTGCAATTGTGAATTGTGCTGCTATAAACATTCGAGTACAGGTGTCTTTTTCATAAAGTGACTTTTGATCTTTCGGGTAGATGCCCACTAGTGGAATTGCTGGATCAAATGACAGATCTACTTGCATCTCTTTCAGGTATCTCCATATTGCTTTCCACAGAGGTTGAACTAGTTTGCAGTCCCACTGGCAGTGTAGGAGTGTTCCTATCTCTCTGCAACCACGCCAGCATTTATTGTTTGGAGATTTTTTGATAAAGGCCATTCTCACTGGAGTTAAGTGATTAAGTGATTGTGGTTTTGATTTGCATTTCCCTGATGATTAGAGATGTTGAGCATTTTTTCATATGTTTGTTGGCCATTATTCTGTCTTCTTTTGAAAAGTTTCTGTTCATGTCCTTTGCCCATTTTTTGATGGGGTCGTTTGATTTTTTCTGGCTGATTTTCCTGAGTTCTAAATAGATACTAGTTATTAGCCCTTTATCGGATGTGTAGCTCGTGAAAATTTTCTCCCATTCTGTGGGTTGTCTGTTTGCTCTCTTGACAGTTTCTTTGGCTGTGCAGAAGACAAAACACAAATGAATCTTAACTGCCAGTGAGCATGGCTTTATCGAAAAGTCCCCAAATGGCCAGGCACGGTGGCTCACGCCTATAATCCTAGCATTCTGAGAGGCTGAGGCTGGCGGATCATTTGAGCTCAGGAGTTCAAGACCAGCCTGAGCAAGAGCGAGACCCCGTCTCTACTAAAAATAGAAAGAAATTAATTGGCCAATATATTTATATATATAAAAATATATAGAGAGAAAAAATTAGCCAGGCATGGTGGCGCATGCCTGTAGTCCTAGCTACTCAGGAGGCTGAGGCAGAAGGATCACTTGAGCCTAGGAGTTTGAGGTTGCTGTGAGCTAGGCTGATGCCATGGCACTCTAGCCAGGGCAACAAGAGTGAGACTCTGTCTCAAAAAAAAAGAAAAGTCCCAAAACAACAAATGCTGGCATGGACGTGGAGAGACAGGAATGCTCATATACTGCTGGTGGGACTGCAAACTAATACAACCTCAGCAAACAGCAAACCTCATGGAAAAGAGTATGGAAATACCTGAAAGAGCTAAAAGTAAAACTACCATTTGATCTAGCAATCCCACTACTAGGTATTTACCCAAAGGAAAAAAATGCATTCTATAAAAAAGACACCTGCGCTCAAATGTTTATAGCAGCACAACTCACAATTGCAAAGATGTAGAAACAACCCAAATGCCCATCAATATATGAGTGGATTAATAAAATATGGTATATGTATACCGTGGAGTCTTAGCCATAAGAAAATGGTGAACAAATACCTCTTGTATTAACCTGGATGGAACTGGAGACCATTCTTCTAAGTGAAGTATCACAAGAATGGAAAAACAGACACCACATGTACTCACCATTAAATTGGAACTAATTGATCAACACTTATAAGCACATATGAAAATATTAATAACATTCATTGGAAATCAAGCAGGAGAGAAGGAGGAGGTGAGGATTGGTAAATTCACACCTAATGGGTATAATGCACACTATCTGGGACATGAGCACATTTATAACGTTGACTCAGATGGTACAAAAGCAATTTATGTTGCCAAAACATTTGTACTCTCATAATATTCTGAAATTTAAAAAACAACAAAGATACATCTTCAACAGAATGAATGGTCAAAGGCTTTACTTTTATTTAATGATTTGAATAAAAAATAAGTCATTATTCCAATTTAAAAAATAAATGAATCTTAAAAGTTTCTTAAAACTCACCTGTAAAATTATCTTAACCTGGGACTTTGGTGATATATTTTATTACCAATTAAATTTCTGCTCATGGTTAATAGTCTGCTCATGTTTTCTATTTCTTCTTGAATCAACTTTGGATATATATTTCTTAATTACTCATTTTATATGCTCTTTAATTTATTGGCACAAATTTGTTAACAGTGCTGTCTTAGGCTGGGCGCGGTGGCTCACGCCTGTAATCCTAGCACTCTGGGAGGCCAAGGCGGGCAGATTGCTCTAGGTCAGGAGTTCGAAACCAACCTGAGCAAGAGCGAGACCTCGTCTCTACTATAAATAGAAAGAAATTAATTGGCCAACTAATATATATAGAAAAAATTAGCCGGGCATGGTGGCACATGCCTGTAGTCCCAGCTGCTGGGGAGGCTGAGACAGGATTGGATTGCTTGAGCCCAGGAGTTTGAGGTTGCTGTGAGCTAGGTTGACGCCACGGCATTCACTCTAGCCTGGGCAACAAAGCGAGACTGTCTAAAAAAAAAACAAAACAAAAAACAGTGCTGTCTTATTATTTCTAAATTTCTGCGGTAATTTAATAATAATTGCTTTTTATTCCTAATTTTCTTTCACTTATTTTTTTTCCTTGATGAATTTTGCTAGACATTTATCTCTGTGAATTTGTGAAGAAAATTTTTCATAAGTATTTTGCACAAAAATATTTTCTGTTTTTGTTCCTGGGAATTTATTTTGTTATTTTCATTAGCTTTAGTGATGTTTTCTAATTTAAAAAGTAATACCTGCTCAATATTTTAATATTTCAAGAGTAACTAGTATCTTGAATGTAGCAAGTGACCTATTTCCTTGTTTATTAAAAATATGATCTTACAGTACATATTGTCCTACAATTTGCTGTTATCTTGTATATCTTTTTTCAAATGAAGATATTTTACTTAGAGCCAGGACATTATTAACCTCGATAATAGCAATCTAAAGCTGAACAAAATTAATGAATTTGCTGTTATTTTGGCTACAGACATTAACCTCTGACTTGCATACACATGACATTCAAGATGAGTCTTGCACTGCATGTAAACATTTAACTCTGCTGGTTCAACTTGCTGACATGCATATTGAAAGACTTCTCTTGGGTTGGCTCACATAACAGCTCACATTTCACCCTTAAATATATTGGTTTTGAATTTAATCAATTATCTTTTTAATGTAACTATTTTTTTTTCCATCTTCAGAATATTTGTATTCCTCTTTTCTGCTTTGAGATCCCCAAAATATTCTCTGTGGACATCTGTCTTAGCTTCTTTAGAGTAAGGGCCTCAAGTCTTCTGTTTATGAATCTCCAGCCTCCAGCACAGTGCCTGGACCACGACAGATGATGACATTATCAATAGCTACCCTTCATTAAGCATTACTTGCTATATTCTAGGCATTGTGCCAAATTTTTTGCATGCATTATCAAAATTTGATGAAATAATAATTTCTTTTTAAAAATCAGGCTCTCTTAAAACAGAAAGTAGAATGGTGGTTGCCAGGGGCTGGGGGCAGGGGAGAATGGGGAGTTGTGCAATGGATATAGAGAACCTTGAAGACATTATGCTAAGTGCAATAAGCCAGTCACCAAAGGACAAATATTGTATAATTCCACTTATATGAATTCCCTACAGTAGTCAGATTTATAGAGACAGAAAATAGAATGGTAGTTGCCAGGGGTTGGGGAGAGGGGGAATAAGGAGTTGTTTAAATGCATACAGAGTTTCAGTTTTGCAAGAAGAATTTTAGAGATCTGTTGCACAACAATGTAAATGTACTTACACCACTGTACTGTACACTTAAAAATGGTTAAGATGATAAATTTTATGATATGTATATGTTTTTTATCACAATTAAAAAAATTATTTATTGTTAATTTTTTACTTTGGGGACAGGGTCTTGCTCTATTGCTCAGACTGAATTGCAGTAGCATCATCATAGCTCACTGCAACCTCAAACTCCTGGGCTCAAGCAATCCTCCTGCCTGTGCCTCTCAAGCAGCTGGGACTACAGGTGTGCACTACCGCACCCAGCTAATTTTTCTTTTTCTTTTTGTAGAGATGGGTTCTAACTATGTTGCTCAGGCTGGTCTTGAACTCCTGCCCTCAGGTGATCCTCCTATCTGGACCTCCCAAAGTGCTGGGGTTACAGGTGTGAGCCACTGTACCTGGCCAAAAATTTAAAAATTTAAAAAATCAGGCTCTCTCATTTTGAGGATTAAGAAACTAATTACATGTTCATTGGCTAATTGGACATTATAAAAAAATTTTTTTTAAAAGAAAACTAAAACCCAGGCTCATTCAAGGGCAAAGAACAAACTCTGAAGCACTGATCCGAGACATGAAAGTAGCACATGCCAAAGAAAGTTTTCACTTACTTTAAATTTTATTTTCCTTAGAATTTAACAAAATCTGATACATATTAAAAATTTCCTCTTTTGGACCTTTTAAAGGGAAAAGTGTATCTGTTTATTTTTATTTTCAGTCTGCATGACATAAGGATTTGTCTCCCTAAAATGATTTACTCTGGACAAAGGCAAAATATGGATGTTTCAAAACCCAATATTCACTTTCAAATAAAGGGATAGGATAAAAATGAGTGGATGAGATAATTTAAAATCTTCAAATATCGTATACTGTGATCTTTGAAAAATAAGATCTAATAAACCAATTGGCATAGAATATATGAGTTGTGCTGTGGAAATTAAAATATATTCCTCTAATAGGACCTTAATCTCTCTGAGTTTATATTAGCCTTTCCCACTGACTGCAACAAATTTCTGCTTTCTTCCTCTTCCCTAAATGAACTTTTCTAACTCATTTCCCTCCTTCCATCCTAAGGGTCTCTGTAACTTGCCTTTTCTAAACAGTTTTAACTCTCATGTTAGAGAGAAAGAGACTAATTTATGTAGTATTCTAGTAGGTTGATTAATGGCTACCATATCAAGTCCTAATCCTTTTGAATTTGTAAATGTTAGGTAATTTGGAAAAAGAATCTTTGCAGATGTGATTAAATTAAGGATTTTGAGATGAGGCAATAACCCTGGATTGTTGGGGGGGAGGGCTTTAAATGCCATCACAAGTTTCCTTATAAGTGAGAGCTGATGAGGGATAACACAGATATGGAAGAGAAGGTGATGTGAAGACTATGTAAAGGCAGAAATTGGGATGATCCAGCCACAAACCAGGCATGCTGGCAGCCACCAGAAGCTGGAAGAGAAAGGGAATGGATTCTGCTCTGGGATACTTACCAAGGGAGCACGGCCTTGCCAGGTTTCAGAGTTCTGGTCTACAAAACTTCAAGAGAGTAAATCTCTTCATTGTTTAAGCCACCAAGTTTGTGGTGATTTATTACAGCAGCCTCAGGAAGTGGAATAAAGTTATTTTTATGTGTGCCCTGTTTACTCTCAGTGGTCACTGAAATTGACTACAAATAAGCAGTTGATAGGGAAAGATTGTCTATAAAATAAATTTATAAAACATCTTTATAGCCAGAAGGAAACGAATCTAGTGGGAATTCATAATGAGATCATCAAAAGTCAATGCATGAGGTATCAAATGCATTTCTCGTGGCCTCACAGAAGTTTCTCTAATAATATTTGAAACTGCAAGAGTTGTGCTCAGAAGAAAGCTCTGTGAAGAAAACAGGCTGGGCGCTGCGGCTCATACCTGTAATCCTAGCACTTTGGGAGGCCAAGGCGGGAGGATCACTTAATATCAGGAGTTCAAATCCAGCCTGGGCAACATAGCAAGACCCCATCTCTATAAAAAATAAATTCGAGGCTGCAGTGATTATGATTGTGCCACTGCACTGTAGCCCAGGCAACGGCATGAGACCCTGTATCAAAAAACAAATAAACAAAGTAAAAACAAAAATTATGAAGGAAACACAGCATGGCTTGCATTCATTGGGATCAGTCAACAAAAACCAAGGATAAGTAGCCAGGACGTTATCACAGACTTCAGTGTTCTGATGCCAAATGCCAGCCGTGGCTCGGTCCTGAGATTATGGGCCTGTGGATCTTGTCTTCAGTTCCAGAAGTGCTGAAACCATTAATGCTAGTTCACATAATCTCTGGCCTCATATTATGTTCTAGAATAGGGCCCTCAGCCTTTCCTGAGTCAGGCAAGAACCATATCCCCTTCATAGATGTTGACCCTAGGAGATCAGAGATGAATAAAGCCTGGGGTTGCCAGATTTAACAAGTAAACATACAGGATACCCAGTTAAATTTGAACTTCAGGTAAACAATGAAAAATTTTCAGTATAAGTATGTCCAGTGGAATATTTGAAACATGGTTATGCCAAAAAGAATATTTGTTATTTATCTGAAATTCAAATTTAACTGGATATTCTAATAAGGAAACTAATAACCCTAATGAGGGACAACCCCTACTCTCAGAGACCTTACACCCTGGGGGCTTGGTGATGGGGAGTGGGGAGATAAAATAAGTGCAAAACAAGTGTGGTGTGGGCCACAGGCTGTCTTGAGAGGGGTACCACCGAGATACTACAGGCCCACTGAGACCAGAGTTAATTCTGCCTGGCCAAAGTATTGCAAGCCTGGGAAGGCTGCAGCCTTGGAAGGATGATTAACATATGGGTAGGCAGAGATGGGGTGAGGTGGTGGGGAGGCCTTTCAGGCAGTGAGGCCAACCTGAGCTGGGCAAGAAAGTGAGGGCTGGTACTGGGAAATTAGCAGATAGCCTGCAAGATGGCAGTTTGGGACAGAATAGAGAGAGGCCAACAGCTGACAAGGATGTTGACTGTGGCCTTGGATAGACAATGGACTAAGGCAAGTCAAGGTACATTCGTCAGACCCCACCACTTCCACCCCACCCCCTTAACCCACCACTTTCCCACAAGACCTAAGGCTTCTGATATTGTGAAAGAGGCAAAGTGTCCAGAAGCCAATGGTGTTTCAATTCTCTCAATAGAGTGCTACATTTATGATATTAACAAGGCATTAAGATTTCTTACAGACTCTAGGTTAGCAGTGCAATGATACACTTTGAAATCTATCCAGGATTGTAAAATGATTAAAGAGGAGGCATAATCCTTTTGTTACAGAAGGAATCTCTGAATTGAGAGTCATACTCCATGGGGCCTGGAAGAGGAAAATGTGCAAGTAGTGACCTGGAGCAACAAATCATTTTCTGTTGGTCGTGAGAATCCTTGCAGAGCAAAAGGTCATGAGAGGAAGCAGGTACTACTTGGAGTGGGGCCATGGAAGAAGTTGGAGAGGTATTGTTGACTCCAAGAGTCTCCTAGCAGTCCCCAGCCTTTTTGGCACCAGGGACCAGTTTCATAGAAGACAATTTTTCCACAAACCAGGCAGGGTTGGGTGGGAGAATGGTTTCAGGATGATTCAAGCACATTACATTTCTTATGCACTTTATGTCTATTATTATTACATTGTAATATGTAATGAAATAATTATACAACTCACCATAATGCAGAATCTAATGCTGCTGGTGATCTGACAGGAGGCAGAGCTCAGGCGGCGATGTGAGGGATAGGGAGCAGCTGTAAATACAGATGAAGCTTCATTTGCTCACGCCCCTGCTCACCTCCTGCGTTGTGGTCCAGTTCCTAAGAGGCCATGGACCAGTACTAGTCCTCAGCCTGGGGCTTAGGGACTGAAGGCCTAGGGGTCACCACTTCACCTCAGGATCGATAGGGGGGAAAGAATCAGGGATCTTGTACCTTAGTCCCTACCTCATATGGAAATTTCTGCTTGGAGAGCAAGAACTGTGCAGGAGCTCTATGTGTGGGGATTTGGAAGTGTGTGGGGGCAGGTGAGGGAGCTGCCTAGAAGCTGCCATCTTCAAACAGGGATCACTGAGCCCCTCTTCTGAGTCCTCACAGTTTTGAAGTAACAATAAGGACCAGCTTGCAGAAGACTGAGCGTGTGCAATGACACACACTGACAATATGATCCAAGGTGATAAAACTATTCTTTATTACCTAAATTACTCAAATCACAAAGAGTACATATAATTGCAGATGAGTTAGTGAACTATAACTGTTTACTTAGAATGGAGGATTCTGTAATGGGGCTTTCTTCATTAAAAAGCAGAGGGTTTTAAAGGGAGACGAACAATTTTTGGGTGCCAGGCTAAGTGTGCTTATGTTCATTCACCTTTAAGGAAAAATATCAAACATCTCTGAATATCATCCTGAAGTTCCATGCTTATAATTTATGGTAACATTTATGGTAGCAACTCCTGAACAGCATACATCATTGTCATATTATGTCTTCTCACTCCTGCAACATCATTTTCTGGGTGTCCATCCAGGCTGATGCATATAAATCTTCATTTCCCATTGGGATGTACCCAGAAACATTCAGCACTAATGTATCATTTGTTCATGTCTTGTGCTAAAATTTATATAAGACGAGTAGGTGTCTTATTTGTGCTGTCATTAGTGAGGCCATATGCTAGCACAGCCGTATGTGGGAGTGTTTTTATTCTTTTAAGAGTTCAGAAAAGGGCATCTCCTGAGAAGCCTTAATTGCATGTCAAAGTACAATATAAAAGCAGAAAAATAATCAAAGTTCTAGCCATGCCAATTATCTATTTATTTTATTCCATTTATTTCCAACATTAAGTTTAATGTCTAAAAGCAAAGCAAAACAAAGCAGGAGCCAATTTTATTATACGGCTAGACACTGTATAATCTTGGTGCCCGAGAAAACCATACCTGCACATTCTGAACCTAATAGCAACTCTCTAAGTCTAATCAAACTATACACTAGTATAGCAGTCAGACTCCAAAATAAATATTTCTTTTCTATGCAGTGGAAAAAAAGAACTAAGTTTTAACATTGAAAAGTGTTTACTATCCTTGGAATTGATAATTGGTTTTATCTTTGACACTACTTATACATTTTGTAAGTATAGCATAATTTCCCCAAAGTAAAGGCTCCATTTAAATACAAAATAATAAAAATTATTTTTCTTATAATGCACAAGAAGTTATTTTTTAGAAAATAGAAGGCCATTTCTTTGAGGATTTTTCAAACTAGATTTCTCTGATTCTTTTTGTAATTCTTCTCTTTCAAAACATTTATTCTTTACCCTTTAAAAAGAATTTATGCATCTGCTATTTTGAAAACATTTCAAGGTCTTCTTGGGAATACACACATTATGCTCTCAAATCTTGAAATAGCTGTAGCTCTGGAATATATACCAATATTACTCAAGTTCTTAAGATGATGAACTCTCTAATTTCTTCAATTTTTACATGTTTTCAGTTCTTAGGGTCCCGAGTTTCTAAGTATTATATATTATATTCTAATCTATGACTTTCCTCCCCCACTGTGTGTTTTGCGATTGTGATGTTACAGAGTTAGAGTAGCTGCTAAGAAATATCTTCCATATTAATTCCTTGCCTTAAACCTTTGAAATACTCAAGCTAAGGTTCTTCTGGCTTCATTAAAAGCCCAGAAGGTCTTGGGGTGGAGGCAGAGATTGGTACAAAAGGGAGTCTACATTCATGCAGTTTTTCAGTCATTCATGTGCTGGAAAAGGTTAAAACTTCTAAAGCTCCAAACATGATGCCAGCTTGTTGATCTAATTTGAAGGAATTAAATATTTCCAGAGGAGTTTGTTCAAGAATATGCAGATCTATATCTTTGGGAAAGCTATTGCTGATTAGTGTCCCTTGTGTGGCTGTATAGGCGTTTATTCAATCAGTTCCCTATTGACATGTGGATTGATCCCAAACTTTTGTTTGTACAAATAATGCTCAATAAATAACCTTGTGCATATGTTACTTCAAATCTGTTCAGATATGATTCACATTTAATTTGTAGAAGTGAGATTTCTCAGCCAAACTGTAAACGAATTTGCATTTTTGCTACTTATTCCCTCCGCCCCCACTGTTTTAACACCTTAAGCCTCACATAAAACTCTCGGGTATAATTTCAGTGTTGGTGTTCTTACCCCCACCACAGTAGCACTAGAGCACTTTGGCTATTAAGGAGAATGACACTGGACTCATCTCTAGGAAGGACAGGCAGGCATATCCACTCATGTGACATCGATAACTTGTCTGCCCTTTTTTTGGTTGCTCCCTTCAGCATGTCTCTCTTCAGGGCCTTTGTGAGGCCCCAAGATTTGCTCCCCAGGGAACCCCAGCAATGCCCCATCCATCCCTGCCCTCTCTTTTGTGTCTTAGAATGATCTCATGTCTTCAAAAAGCATCTTTCCCATTCCCCCTGAGGTCTTCTCTGAAGATTTATAAATAACCCACCACCAAGTTTTAATGACATCATGAATTACTGAACAGGGATTTCAGTTAAACACTGCCTTCCCCAAAGGATCCACTCTAATGGTGGAAATTTCGATACAGGAGGCAGGCCTAGTGATAAGTCACTGCTCTGTAGGAAGCCTTTGTTCATGCTCCATCCCCACCCCACCCCACCCCAAAGTCAAGGTGCTGTGTGCTCCCCTCCCAGTCTTTTCTAATTACAGGCCTTCACAGGGGATGTATCCCTTGTTTCTTTACTCTTTACTCATATTGAGAAAATTCCTGGATTGTCAAGTCTGATAATAGAAATACAGCCTGGTGCCTGGTGAAAGAGTGATCCTCAGGCTCTTTCAGGAAACTATCATTCAAAGAGTTGACCTTATTAAGAGTTTAGATTTGATGACTTGTTAATCAGCGTGTATCTTTGTGGCAATTCTTCCACCCAAGAGAGATAGAGCCAATGGATAAATTCATTCCCCCTTTCTTTGCTGTTCCCATCCCCTGCCCCCAACTTTCTCCTGTCTCCACCAGTCTGGGAAGCCCTGAGATAGAGATGACATGGCTTCTCTAGAGCATACTCCCACAGATTGAGCAATCAAATCACACTTAGAGGTGGCCAGTTTGATAATACACCATTATATTGGTTCTCTGTCCTTCTCTGCTTTCCTCCTCCACTGGGGGAAACAGAATATATGTCCTCTGCCTTGGGCTCTGCTTTCTGAGGAAATCAATCTAAGACATAAAAGAAAAAAAGAGTAACAGGAGCTATGGTGTAGCTAAAATCTGATTTTAATTGAGAAGAGCTGATAGAAAGGAGTCAGATATTGGTGAACAATGATTCAGAGTAGAGTACAGCTCAGCATAGACTCAGGGAAGGATATAGGTCAGGAAGGCTTCTTAGGCTGGGAAGCATTGATAATCCTTGCGTGTTAAAAATTGAAAAAAAATTTGCGTGATAAAAAGCCATAGATGTAGTCAAAAGAAATATAACAAACAAAAAATTTGCAAGTTATAATTATATTGCAAAAGTTGTTAACAATTGAGAAGAAAAAACTAAATGGAAAAATAGGTAAAAGACATGCTCAGAGGGTTCATAAGAAAAAGCAATGAATCTCAAACATGAAAAAAATGCTCAATTTCTCTCATAATAAGGGAAATGCAAATTATAACTACACTGAAATACTGTTTCTTGTTTATAAAACTGGCAAAAAAATTCAAGTTTGAAAATGCACTCTGTCAGTAAGCCTGTGGGGAAGTAAGCACTCTTATTCATTGCTGGTTGGAGTGCAAAATGGTACAGCCCCTATGGAGGGGAATTTGGCAATGTCTATCAAAAAGAAAAATGCACTTACAATTTGACCCAGCAATTCTACTTCTAAAAATCAAATGTAAATTATAACCGAATAGATTTGAAATTATATGCACAAGGTTATTTACTGAGCATTATTTGTACGAACAATAGTTTGGGAGAAATCCATGTGTCCATCAATAAGAACTGATTGAATAAACCATCATATAGCCAGCCACCCAAGGGATGATATTCAGTCATTAAAAACAAAAAAAAGAATAAGGAAGATTTCTGTATTACTTTATTATGGCTGCTATAACAAATTACTATAAACTTGGTGGCTTAAAACAACAGAAATTTATTCTCTCACAGTTCTGGAGGCCAGAAGTCCAAAATCAACATATCAGCAGGGCTGGTTCCTTTTCAAGGCTCTGAAGGAGAATCTGTTCCACGCTTCTCTCCTGGCTTCTGATGGCTGCTCACAACCCTTGGCATTATTTGGCTTGTAACTTCATCACTCTAATCTCTATGTCCATCTTCACACAGCCTTCCCCTCTGTATCTCAAATTTCCCTCTCTTTTTCCTTATAAGGACACCTGTAATTGAATTGAGGGCTCACCTTAATCCAGGATGATCTCATTTTGAGATTCTTATCTTAATTACATCTGCAAATACCCTTATTTCAAATAAGGTTACATTCTGAGGTTCTGGGTGAACATATATTTTGGGGGGAAACAATTCAACCCACTATATAATGATGTGGATTAATTTCCAAAATATATCATTAAGCTTTGATATCATATATCAAAGCAAGGTACAGAATACTGTTTATAGCATGCTATATTTTGTGAGAAACCAGGAGAAATAAACACACATACACACACACATACACATATATGTATGTATTTATACATGCACACGTTTTCAAACAGTAGCACTAGAATAATAAACCAGAAACTAATCAAAATGGTTAACTCTGAGGGTGGGGAGGGTGGTGAGAAGAAAGAAATAGAAGAGAGACTTTGGAGTATACCTTTTATATAGTTTTAACTTTTAAAACATGCAAATATTCTACCCATTTAAAATTAACTTAAATATTTTAAAAACCCTTAAAATTTAAAATAAACTTGAACAAATGAACCTAATTCTGTATCAGGTAATATTACTAAACAGAGGAAATAATTACTTAATGTGACATTATAATACTGAAATCTGTATATCCTTATTGGTATGTATTCTAAGACAAAAAGAACTATAAACAAATTTTTATTTCATAGTTTGTTGGTAGTAATATCTGTGTTATTGTTTTAAAACCATTTTATATATATTGTAAGGTAGAGCAAATAATTATGTTAATATTATTAAGAATCAAGATTTTCAGTGTAAAAAATAATACAAGTAAAATGCTATAATTTTACATTTTAATTTAAAATATCAATAAAAGGAAAGCAGAAAAACAATGAAACCAAAAGCTGTTTTTTGGGTTTTTTTTTGAGACAGAGTCTCACTCTGTTGCCCGGGCTAGAGTGCCATGGCATCAGCCTAGCTCACAGTAACCTCAAACTCCTGGGCTCAAGCCATCCTGCTGCCTCAGCCTCCCGAGTAGCTGGAAATACAAGCATGTGCCACCATGCCTGGCTAAATTTTTCTATATATTTTTAGTTGGCCAATTAATTTCTTTCTATTTTTAGTAGAGATGAAGTCTCGCTCTTGCTCAGGCTGGTCTTGAACTCCTGAGCTCAAACAATCCGCCCACTTTGACCTCCTAGATAGAGTTCTAGGCAAAAGCTGTTTTTTTTAAAAGATCAATAAAATTGAATTTTTCAATTTCATCTATGTTAACACATATATGTTGCCATAAAGCAGTTGATAATATCTCCTCACTAGCCTTTTAATGTCTGTAAGACCTGTAGTGATAAACCCTCCTTAATTCCTGGTACTGGTGTTTTATATCTCTCTTTCTCTCTCTCTCTTTTTTTTTTGACTAGTCTCATGCATGTTTTTGTGCTAGAAGCAAGGAAATACTCAAAAATTAATGGAGGTTTGTTGAAAGGATATAAGAACTAGATTGAAGAGGCTCTTGCTGATTAAATTTGTGACAATTTGAGCATTAAAAAACAATGGAAATAATTGAACAAAACACATGAAATAAGAAAAAAATACACCAAAAAAGGCCCCAAACAAAAGCAAACTTTATTTCTCAACATTAGGGGCAGTTATTATACAAAACCTGACTCTGAAAATTGATTATTAAACGGGAAGATCTAAGCACCTTTTTTGGCCTTTTCAGTAGGAATTATATTTCAGGGGCAATAAAATAATCCCAGCTGTAAAGGAAACTCTTCTTTTCCAAAGACTGCCTGATAATAAATGGAGAGGACATGATAAAAATGACAGTCCCCATTTGCTACCCTCAGCAAAATAATTGATTCATACTATCAATAGATGCTAAACCCATTACACAAAAACATTACATCTCCTTTACATCAGGGAAAACTGGATATTCCCATGGCACCAAGTATTACTCCATATATAACTCCCTAGTTGAAAAGCAAAAACCATTAACTTTATAATGGAGAGATCTAGAGTGTGGGGAAAAATTGTAAAAGACTGAAATAAATCAAAGATTCTATTCTTCAATGGAAAATTAGATGTCCAAATTATCTGATTCCAGGTGGGTCTCTGAGCCTTTCTTTGTCTTTGAGCTATTTTACAATGCTTGAAGTTGTAGAATATTGAGGATAATGCAAATGATTCATGTCCATAGAAGTGGAAATTGTCTGGTAGACATGCAGTTGATTATTGCACTGTGGATATTGACCAATTTAAGCAAATTTATTTCAGCATTCATTCAGCCCGTATATGTATCTGCTCTTTGGATTTTCCTTTGAACCAGCTGTAACATCTTATTGGATCCCTCATTAATTAATGAGTTAAATAAAATTTTTGACTCATGTTCATTTTGTATTTTTTTGAGAGTCCTGAGTTTACCTTTTTCAAAAATTGTCCTTTAACAAGCAGAGACAACCTAATTCAGGGAACAAAGTTAGCATCACTAATAATAGTCACATTAAAAATGTATCTCCTGATGTAATATATTTCTGAATCACACAACATCACCTATATAGTATTCTTTTTTTTATCTTTTTTTTTATTTCAGCATATTATGGGGGGTACAGAATTTAAGGTTTCAATAAATGCTCATTTCCCCCCCTCCCCCCACAAGTCTGAGTCTCGATCATGACCATCCCCAGATGGTGCACATCTCACTCATTATGTATGTATATACCCGCCCCTCTCCCCCCTCCCACCTGCCCAATACCCTATTACTGTAGTACCTATGTGTCCACTTAGGTGCTACGCAGTTAATACCAGTTTGCTGGAGAATATATCTGGTGCTTGTTTTTCCATTCTTGGGATACTTCACTTAGTAGTATGGGTTCCAGCTCTAACCAGAAAAATATAAGATGTGCTATATCACTGTTGTTTCTTAGAGCTGAATAGTACTCCATGGTATACATATACCACATTTTATTAATCCATTCTTGGATTGATGGGCACTTGGGCTGTTTCCACAGCCTTGCAATTATGAATTGTGCTGCTATAAACATTCGAGTGCAGGTGTCTTGTTTGTAGAGTGTCATTGGATCATTTGGGTAGATGCCCAGCAATGGGATTGCTGGATCAAATGGTAGATTCACTTGTATCGCTTTAAGGTATCTCCATATTGCTTTCCACAGAGGTTGAACTAGTTTGCAGTCCCACCAGCAGTGTAGGAGTGTTCCTCTCTCTCCGCAACCACGCCAGCATTTATTGTTTGGAGATTTTTTGATAAAGGCCATTCTCACTGGGGTTAAGTGGTATCTCATTGTGGTTTTGATTTGCATTTCCCTGATGATTAGAGATGTTGAGCATTTCTTCATATGTTTGTTGGCCATGCTTCTGTCTTCTTTAGAAAAATTTCTGTTCAAGTCCTTTGCCCACTTTTAATGGGGTTATTTGATTTTTTCTTCCTGATTTTCATGAGTTCTAAGTATATTCTAGTTATCAGTCCCTTATCGGATACATAGGATGCAAAAATTTTCTCCCATTCTGTAGGTTGTCTGTTTACTTTCATGACTATTTCTTTGGCTGTGCAGAAGCTTTGTAGTTTGATCATGTCCCATTTATTTATTTTTGTTGCTGCTGTGATTGCCTTTGGGGACTTCTTCATAAACTCTTTGCCCCGGCTGATGTCTAGGAGAGTGTTTCCAACATTTTCCTCTAGAGTTCTAATAGTTTCATACCTTAGGTTTAAGTCTGTTATCCAGCGTGAGTTGGTTTTCGTGAGAGGTGAAAGGTGTGGGTCCTGTTTTAGCCTTCTACAGGTGGCTATCCAGTTTTCCCAGCACCATTTATTGAAAAGGGGTTCTTTTCCCCAGCGTATGTTTTTGTCTGCTTTGTCAAAGATGAGATGGCTATATGAGGATGGTTTTATATCAGGATTCTCACATCTGTTCCACTGGTCAATATTCCTATTTTTGTGCCAATACCATATTGATTTAATTACTACAGCTTTGTAGTATAGTTTGATATCTGGCATATTAATGCCTCCCATTTTGTTTTTGTTGCCTAGAATTGCTCTTGATATTCGGGGTCTTCTTTGGTTCCATACGAAGCGTAAAATTATTTTTTCTATATCTGTGAAGAATGCTGATGGGATTTTAATAGGTATTGCATTGAGTCTGTAGATCAGTTTGGGTAGTATAGACATTTTGATGATATTGAGTCTGCCCATCCACGAGCATGGTATGGATTTCCATCTGTTTACATCCTCTGCTATTTCCTTCCTCAGTGTTTCATAGTTCTCCCTGTAGAGGTCTTTTACGTCCTTGGTTAAGTATATTCCTAGGTACGATAATTTCTTTGTTGCTATTGTGAAGGGAATTGAGTCTTTGATTTGGTTCTCAAATAGATTGTTGTTGGCGTATATGAATGCCTCTGATTTCTGTGTATTGATTTTGTATCCTGAGACTTTACTAAATTCATTGATCAGTTCCAGGAGTTTCTTGGTTGAATCCTTGGGGTTTTCTAGATACAATATCATATCATCAGCAAACAGTGAAAGTTTGATCTCTTCTGCCCCTATTTGGATACCTTTGATTCCATTTTCCTGTCTGATTGCTGTAGCCAAGACTTCCAGCACTATGTTGAACAGAAGTGGAGATAGTGGGCAGCCTTGTCTGGTTCCAGTTCTAAGTGGGAATGATTTCAATTTTTCCCCATTCAGTATGATGTTGGCTATGGGTCTGTCATATATGGCTTGTATCATTTTTAGGTATGTCCCTTCTATGCCTATTTTCTTAAGTGTTCGTATCATGAAAGGGTGTTGAATTTTGTCAAAAGCTTTTTCTGCATCTATTGAAAGAATCATGCGGGCTTTGTTTTTGCTTCTGTTTATGTGGTAAATTGCATTTATAGATTTACATATGTTGAACCATCCCTGCATCCCTGGGATGAAGCCCACTTGGTCGTGGTGGATTATATTTTTGATAAGTGTCTGGATTCGATTAGCTAAGATTTTGTTGAAAATTTTTGCATCTATATTCATTAGGGATATTGGTCTGTAGTTTTCTTTTTTTGTTGTATCCTTTCCTGGTTTGGTATCTGAGTAATATTCGCTTCATAAAAGATGTCGGGGAGGTTTCCGTTCTTCTCGATGTTGTGGAATAGTTTCTGCAAGATAGGTACTAGTTCTTCTTTGTAAGTTTGGTAAAATTCAGATGTGAAGCCATCTGGACCGGGACTTTTCTTTTTAGGGAGATTTTTAATTGCTGTTTCTATTTCAGCTCTTGAGATTGGTCTGTTCAGGGAGTCTATTTCTTCCTGGTTGAGCCTAGGGAGGCTGTGTGTTTCTAGAAAATTGTCCATTTCCTCCACATTTTCCAGTTTGTGTGCATAAAGATTTTTGTAGTATTCATAAATTGTATCTTGTATCTCTTTGGGATCAGTTGTGATATCTCCTTTTTTTATTCCTGATGGAGCTTATTAGAGATTTCTCTTTTCTGCTTTTCATTAGCTTAGCCAATGGTGTGTCAATTTTGTTTATTTTTTCAAAGAACCAGCTTTTTGTTTTATTAATCTCCTGAATAGCTTCCCTGTTTTCAATTTCGTTTAGTTCTGATTTGATCTTGTTGATTTCACTTCTTCTGCTGGGTTTGGGGTTGGTCTGTTCTTCTTTTTCCAGCTCTTTGAGTTGTTTCATTAGATTGTCTATTTGTGATCTTCTTGTCTTTTCGTTATAGGCATTTATGGAGATAAACTTTCCTCTCAGAACTGCTTTAGCTGTGTCCCAGAGGAGTTGATAACTTGTCTCTCCATTGTCGTTTTCTTCATAGAATTTTTTTATTTCCGTCTTGATTTCTTCATTCACGAAGTAATCATTTAGTAGGAGGTTGTTTAATTTCCACGTTTTTGTGTAGAAATGTGAGTTTCTGTTAGGGTTGATTTCTAGTTTTATTCCACTGTGATCTGAGAAGGTACATGGTATGATTTCTATTTTTTTAAATTTCTTGAGATTTTCTTTGTGTCCTAGGATATGGTCAATCTTAGAGAATGTCCCGTGAGCTGATGAGAAGAACGTATATTCAGTTGATTTTGAGTAGAATGTTCTGTAAATGTCAGTCAGACCCAATTGTTTTAGAGTTTTGTTTAAGTCCATTATTTCTTTATTAATTTTCTGTTTGGAGGATCTGTCTCATGCCGTCAGTGGGGTGTTGAAATCTCCGGCGATTATGGAGTTGCTATTAATCCATTTGCTTAGCTCCAGTAAGGTTTGCTTTATGAATCTGGGTGCACCTAAGTTGGGTGCATATATATTTAAAATTATTATCTCTTCTTGTTGGACTGTGCCCTTCAGCATTATATAATGACCCTCTTTGTCTTTCACTACTTTTGTTGGTTTAAAAACTAAATCGTCTGAAATTAGAACTGCCACACCAGCCTTCTTTTGGCTTCTATTTGCTTGGAATATTGATCTCCACCCTTTTATTTTTAGTCTATATGTATCCTTGCAGGTTAGATGTGTTTCCTGAAGACAGCATATACTTGGCCTGTATTTTCTTATCCATTCAGCCAGCCTATGTCTCTTGAGTGGAGAGTTTAAGCCATTCACATTTATTGAGAGAACTGATAGGTAAGGTAGATTACTGTTCATTCTGTTGGGTTGGATGTTGTTGCTATGATTTCTGTCTTGAGCCATTGTAATATCTGGCCTTTAATATCTTTGGGTTTTGGTTGTTTTTATATTCGTGGGTTATTATTATGATGTTCCACGCGTAACGCTGTTTTAAGTACTTCTTGTAGGGCTGGTCTTGTCTTGGTGAATTCTCTGAGCCTTTGCTTGTCTGAGAATGTTTTTATTTCTCCTTCATATACGAAGCTTAGTTTTGCAGGGAATAATATTCTAGGCTGGGCATTGTTTTGTTTCAAAAGAGTGAGAATGGGGCCCCAGTCTCTCCTTGCTTGTAACGTCTCATTAGAGAAGTCTGATGTTATTCAAATTGGCTTTCCCTTGTATGTTACTTGCTTCTTTTGTCTTACAGGTCTTAGAAGGGCCTCTTTAGTTGATACTTTGGTCAGTCTGATGACTGCATGTCGTGACATCTTCCTGTTTGTGTTGAATCTCCCAGGGGTCCTCTGAGCTTCTTGAACTTGTATATCAAGATTTTGAGCAAGGCCTGGGAAATTTTCCTCTATTATATCTTCAAACAGCTTGTCCACCCCTTGAGTGTTGTCTTCTTCCCCTTCTGGTAACCCTATGACCCTCACATTAGGTTTCTTCACATAATCCCACGTCTCTTGTAGGCTTTGCTCTTTTCTCTTGTTTCTCTGCTCTATTTCTGTGACTGATTTATTTAATTGAAGGGTGTTATCTTCAAGCTCTGAGATTCTTTGTTCTGTTTGATCTACCCTGTTCTTGATACTTTCCACTGTATTTTGTAGTTCCTTGAATTGATTCTTCATTTCCAGGAGTTCAGTTAAACTTTTCTTCATTGTATCTATTTCTTTTTGCATATCCTGGATTCTTTTTGTGGGTTCTTTGTGTTGGTTATTGAGTTGTTGTTGCAGCTGGGTGAGTGTTCTTATGATCCACATACGAAATTCCTCTTCTGTCATATTGGTTGCCTGATTTTGGTTGGTGTCCGTTTCTAGGGGGCTGGTGCTCCTCTTTGGGGGTGTGTTTTCCGTTTGGTTCTTCATATTTCCTGAGTTCTTTCGCTGATTTCTTCCCATGTTGATCAGTTGTTGTATCTTTCCTTTAGGTTATTTTTTGGGTTTTCACACACCTTGTTTAGTTTCTGAGCCATTAGGTGGTGTCTGTGGGTGAGATTGGACCACTCCCTGTATATTGAGTCAGTGGGTGCCGTGGAAAGGCTGTGCAAGATGCCATCCCTGTCAGTAGGTGGCGTTTGCTTGGAGGAACAGGCTATGGTGTTGATTTTGTGTCCTGTTGTCAGCTCTTGTTCTGGGCGGAGCTGGGTTGGGTAAGCCTGCCCTCAGGCAGTTAGCAGGGGTCAAAGTTCTGTTCTCTGCTCCAGGAAAAGCTGTCAGGGTGGGGTTGGAATGGTCCTGCTCAGCCAGAAAGTCTGTGTGTGGGGGTGGGACTGTCTGAGACCCACAGTCTGGAGCAGGCCTTGCTTCTTTCCACCCTCCCCAACTCCACAGCTACTCCTGGGCCTCTGCCAGCAGGCCACACCACAAGCCACCAGGCCTCCCCGGACTGTGATGCTGTTAGGGAGGTTCCCTGCACAGGAACGCCACCTAGGCTGGGCGTACGGCCTCCTCCTGGGAGGAGGGTTGTCCTCTATGATGCTGATCCGCCCCTGGAGGCACACACACCTGAGTAGGCTGTTCACGTATAACCCTTCTGTGCCCTGGGCAATGCTAGACCTCGGTGCACGGGATCTG
Source organism: Microcebus murinus (assembly GCF_040939455.1). Classification (NCBI taxonomy): domain Eukaryota; kingdom Metazoa; phylum Chordata; class Mammalia; order Primates; family Cheirogaleidae; genus Microcebus; species Microcebus murinus. Next base: position 118,613,896 of record NC_134136.1, read on the forward strand.
GTCTGCAGGTCCAATCTCTGGGTCCCAGAGTTCAAACTGTATCCCCACCAGGGAGAGGAGTTCCGGTCCCAATTCACCCACAGGGAGCCCAAGCTGGGTCTATGTCTCTCAGCCTCTGAGTCGGCACCGTTCCTCTGGAAACACCATGCCAGCATCACCTGGGAGAGGTGGCGGGTAGGGAGTTCACAGTCTGAGTTCCTCTGAGTCAGCTGTAGGGTCCCAAAAGGGAAGGTCCCATTCCCTGGAGGTGCCTCTGGCTGGTGGCTGTATTGTCTCTCTGGGCAGCTGCAGGTAGGTTTGGCGGAGGGGAGGAGGAGGCAATATGGCGCCTGCCGCGCAGCTCGGGTCTGTGCACACGGAGGTGCCCGGAGGAAGTTGGGAGCCTGATTCCGTGTCTGCTACTGGCTGACCGCTCACTTGCAGTGGCCATCTCTGGGCTGGTGGCCGCAGGTCTCTCCACCCGCTGGGGAGCCCACCGGCAGTCCCAAATGCAGGGGAGGGGAAACAACAAATCCACCTACCCTTTCCGCTGGTCTCCGGGCTGCTCTGGTGGTCTCAGCCTCTAGTTCTCCTCCGCAGCCTCCTGCCGTGGAGTCTCCCGGGGTCTCAGGTACTCCTCCTTCCGGCCCTCGTCTGCTGTATGCTCGTCTCCTTGCTTCTTTTTTTCTAATTTCTGCTAGAATCTGTCTTTTCTGCAGAGACACTCTGTCTGGCAGTGTTTCTCATCTGCCATCTCTATATAGTATTCTTAAAGCATGTTTAACCTTAATCTAATCAAGACTTTAGATATAACTTCCATTTTACAAGTTAATTGCAGGAAGAGAAACAATTTAAATGATACAACAAGGAAATAATCATACAAAGTCGGAATGTGAGACATTCTACAAAATATTTGATCATTCTCCTCCAAAAGTCAATATCATGTAATAAGAAAAAAGGTCTAAATTTAAAAAGACTAAAGAGATACAATTACAAAAAGCAGTTAGTGGTCCTTGACTGGGTTCTGACTGAATAAAAAGAAAACAGCTATGAAAGGCAATTTTTAAGTAATTGGGGACATTTATAAAGGAAATGGGTATTAGAGAACAGTAAGGAATTATTGCTCATTTTCTTAAGTTTATAGTATTATTATGGATGCATAGGAGAAAATTATCTATTTAGAGATTGCTGTGGTCTGCGTGTTTATGTCACCCCAAAATTGAAACACTGAAATCCTAAGCCCCAAGGTGATGGTATGAGGAGGTGGAGCTTTGGGGAGGTTATTAGATCCTGAAGTCTCCACAGTATAAGGGATTAGTGCCTTTATAAATGAGGCTCCAGAAAGCTCCCTTACCCTTTCTGCCATGTGAGGACACAGCAAAAAGATGGCCCTCTATGAACCAGAATGCAGCCCCTCACCAAATCTGCTGGTGCCTTGATCTTGAACTTCTCAGTCTTCATAACTGTGAGAAATAAGTTTCTGTTGTTTATAAGCCATCCGATCTATAGTGTTCTGTTATAGCAGCCCAAATGGACTAAGACAGAGATTAATGTTGAAGTTTTTAGGAGTGAAGTACATGACATCTGTACTTTAAAATAGTGCTGAAATGAAGTATGGCAAACAGTTAATGATTGTTCAAACTAGTTGGTAAGTATAAGGATCTTCAATTTCCTATTCTTTCTTACTTTGCTCTATTTTTGAAGTACATCATAATGAAAAATGAGAATAAAATAAATCCTATGTGTGGAAGCTCCATGGACATCTCATTGAAAATAACTTTGACTTAGGAAGGTAGCTTCACTCACATTTGTTTCTTTTTGTTATTTACCCTTCATAATATCCCGATTTTATGATGGAACTTTAACAAAATTAATAACAATGAATTCACAATGATATAATTATCTATATTCAATTTCACTAATAACTTTTAAGTAACACCTTCATCTAACAGAAACCTAGTGACAGGAATGGTAATGGTGAGTGGTCTATTAATTCATGAGTACCAACTAATTACATACAAATTTTATTAAATTAGACAAAACATGTGTGTGTATAAAAAGGTTCAAGTGGGCTGCTCCCCAGAGTTGAATAAGTCATATATGGCCCAGGAGCCTGAGAGTTTGGATTCCTGGGACATAATTCAACCCCATAATTTTAATAGAGAGACATATAGGCACAGGGAAATCAAGTCTTACAGCTACTGTCAGAGTTGAGATCAGAAACTGGGTATAGTTACCCAATAGCCCTCCAGGTGTGCCCACCTAGGGGACACTCAGACATGTGTTATAAATGGGAATGCTTTGGGTTGTCACAATGACTGGGGTTTGCTCATGGCATTTAGTACCTAGAGGGTATGGATGCTAAAAGTGCTGTGATTTCAGAGGGTATCTCACACAATAAATAACTGTCTTACCTCAGATTCCACTAGCTCAACTTCCTCTACCACATACACACACTGAGAAATGGCTAACTCAATACAACTTAATGCCAATTTGGCTGATTAAAGGCACAATGCAATACCAAAGAAAATTCAACACAGCAATAAAAAAGACCATTTATTTTTCACCATTGATATTTTTAGGAATTAAATTTTATTCCTACAGATAGTTGTTTCATGTTTATATTAAACTTTACCTGGGTTTTCTAGTCAAACATCAAATGGAAGAATCATGATGTCCTGAAGTATGCTGAATAAATCTTGAGATTAAAAATATTTTGCATGAAACTTAAGTTGACATAAGGTGTGAACCAAAATTAGAGTGAACTGAACTAATATACTAAGGAGCAAAAGCTCTTCCCTCCAATAAACAAACAAAACCAAACAAAACTTTAAAAAACCAACATCGTGAACTCATTGACTTGAAAGTGAAACTCCTTTTGTTTTTCAAACTCAGCAAACTGGAAGGGAAAAAAGAACCACAATATACTCATGGTGGTTCACAGCCCAAGCTCTGGGCTCAAGGAAATCTGGCTCAAATCCAGCTCTACCAGCTCAAGACTATGAGTTGTGGCCAGATAAAAATAGGAAAAGATACAAAATTAAACAGAATATTTAAGGAATCCACAGCCCAGTTAGGGGTTAAGAGAGTTTAGTTGCCATATGAGTGGGGCTGCAGATTTTCAGTTATCCAAATTAGGTGGCTAAAACTTTGTAATGGAGAGATATGGCCTTGGGGTCTCCCATGAACAAAGTGGCTGTAAAAGGAGGGGCTCCCTGTGTACTGTGTGGCTAAGATAGAATCATTCAGGAAGCCCGAAGATCTTAAATCCTATGTCTTGGTCTTGAATCCCTAACTAATAACAAACACACCCTGAGGGCAAAAGCCACTTCTGACTTCAACTCAATCCACTTGATATGGTAAATCTGCTACCCTTATTTGAGTGACTTTTCAACTCTGGGGAGAATTTAGAATGATATAATGAAGTAAATAATCATAGTAGCAATGCTTTTATGTAAATTAAAAATAATTTCTTTGTAATGTTTAAGAAAATCTAGCATTTTAGAAAATCTGTCAGATTAGCCTCGAGCAATTGCTTTTGACTTATAATTTCAGATAGAAAAGTATAAGAGAATTTCACATGTGTATTAACGGTATTGAAATGTTTACAAGAACTCAAGATTCAACAAACTTATAGGCTTTAATTTTTTATCTTCACCAGAGTCATTTAACTAACTGGTAGAATTTTGTTTGTGAGGATTATACTTATGCCTTGTCAGGCATTTGAAGGGCTTGAAAAGTTCAAATATATTAAATTTATGAGTGTAGTTTAAAAAGGGGAATTAAGTAAGTTTATAAATAGGATTAATTGTTTAAAGTGAATTTAATCTGTTTGAATTGTGTTGACTATTAATCAAAGAACAAATGAAAGTAATTGCTCTTATTTTATACAGCAATTACAAGATTTATAAATAGCATAACATAACATTCATAAATTGTATTTAATACTTTATAGAAAATTAAATATGTAAGTTTAGAAATTGTGTATTAATATAAAACCCAACTAACTATAGTCCAGGAGACCCCCTAGGTCATTAACAAACTTAAATTGACATGCTTCTTTTTTTTTTTTTTGTAGAGATGGGGTCTTGCTCTATTGCCCATGCTAGAATACAATGGTGCAGTCATAGCTCACTGCAACCTTGAACTCCTGGGCTCAAGCGATACACCTGTCTCAGCCTCCTGAGTAACTGAGATTACAGGTATTACAGGAGCCACCACTCCCAGCCCAACATGCCTCTTGATATGTCACTTTGGGATGAGCTTCAATAACCTCATCTGGAAAATTTCCAGAGTTTTTGTGAAGAAGATTAAATGAGATAATATATTTAAATTAGTTAACCAAGTATCTATCATAAAGTTTCACTTGACAGATCAGTCTATATATAAATGACTTCAAAGATATAGATTTCAATATGCAGATTCACTGTCAGGTGGAAGAGGAACCTAAAGCATCCTGTAATGCCCTGGAAAATGAAGCTGGTGGCTGCATGAAAATGAAGAATATAACAATATACAGATTCTGGGTACTTAACTATGGCACTGTAGTGATTGATATACATTATTTTGTTTATTCCTCACAATAGACTGGTATATCATCAGGGTTGGATCAGAGAAGCAGAACCACTGTGAGTAATATAAGGTTTATTCTAGGGATTAGACCTGATGAAATAGTGGGAGCTATATGGTTTATGTATAGCTCTTGCTTCTGTGTCTGGTGTTGGGGCTGAAGTCAGCCTCTCCAGCTGGGAAGGGAAGATGGGCATGAAGTGGGAGAGAACAAGAAGGAGCTGAAACCCACATCTGTCTCTCACCAGATCTCATATTGGTCACATTGGTATCATACTGGAACCTTAGTCAATCTCTTATCATCTCTAAGCCTCCAACTTCAAAGATGCTGGTGACCTGCAGAAGAGCTGGTACCCTTGGACATGCAACTTCACAGCCTGGAATTTGGAGGTGCTGAAGGAGAAGAGCCGGCTGGGGCTGGAGGAGCTGCAGGACCAGGTGTTAGCCCCCAGGAATAATGCAAATGAGAAGGTCTGTGCTGATGTAGAGGAACTGCAACAGCACGGGCCCTTCACCCTCCTTCCTACCTTCCTCTGCCCTCTAATTTCTCCTGTAGCCAACCCTAACCCAGGACCAACCAAGGAAGAGAACTGTGAGAGTCTTAGTCCCACTTAGCTAAGTTGATACAATGCAAAGCTGCCACTGTACTGTTAATCCCATTTTACAGAGAAATCAGCTTAGAAAGTCAAATAACTTGCACAAGGGCACACAGATGGTAAGTGGGAGAGCAGGAACATGAACAAAGGCAAAGGCAGCCTGGCTTAAAACAAAGATTTTTTTTTTTATAGACTTGCTCTGTTGCTCAGGGTAGAGTGCAGTAACGTCATCATAGCTCACAGCAACCTTAAACTCCTGGGCTCAAGCGATCCTCTTTCCTCAGCCTCCTGATTAGCTGAGGCTGCAGGTGCACTCCACCATGCCTGGATAATTTTTCTGTTATTTTTGTAGAGACAGGGTCTTGCTCTTGCTCAGGCTGGTCTTGAACTCCTGACCTCAAGCAATCTTCCTGCCTCAGCCTCCCAAAATTCCAGTTTTACAGGTGTGAGCCACTACACCCAGCCAGAATTTTGATCTTAACCACTCCCTCTACTGCCTCTACCCTAATGTGTGAAAATAAGAGTAAAGTGGGTTTCAGCTCAATGGAAAAATGACCTGTTCATCAGTAGAAGCTTGCCCACAGTGGAACAAGTTGCCTTGCAAAACAGAGGGTTCCCTGTCCTAATGATGTTCAAACACAGGCTGGGTAGCCATCTGTCAGAGATGGCCACACACAAGAGTACCCACTGGGAAGGAGAATGAACTAGGTGGCTACTAATGGCACTTTCATCTCCCAGATGCTGTTTCTAGAAGCATACAGTTCAGGGCAAGGGTTGGAATTCAGGATGCATAAGGAACATAACAGAAGGGATGGAGAAAAAGACAGAAGCACACAAGGGTGGGCTGGAAAGAAACTTAGCCAAGCTGTGCACAATAGTGCCAAAATCCACTGTGAGAAAAATAAAAATTATGGTCAACCCAAGAACTATTTCACACATGGGAAGCCACATAGTCAACTTTTTTGCCATTTTTTTTTCCATTAGTTGATTTGGTCTCACTGAATTGACAGACCACTTTATTTTGTTTGTTTGTTTGGGTTTTTTTGCTGTTGTTTTTAGAGACAGGGTCTCGTTATGTTGCCCAGGCTGATCTCAAACTCCTGGCCTCAAGTGCCATAACCAGCCATGTTTGTTGTATAGTCATGATCTTTAAAAAACTTGGGGAAAGACTGCAAATTCAGGCACACTATACACCAACTCTTTTTTTTTTTTACTCATACTATACAGAAGCATAAACCAACTCTTTAAAATGAAAGTCTAATCAATTGATGGCATGACAAAAAGTTTGAAGTAAGTATCCAAATATTTCAAAGAACTGCTTAGAAAAGAATTTTCACATGTGAATCTGTGCCAACATAAACACATAATAATGAACATTATGTCTTGGTTACAGTTTAAAAAATTAAAGGAAAAAGACGGTGACTACTCCAATGTTTCTGTAGCAGATGCATCCTAATGACATCTTTCCAAAGCAGATATTTACAATAATTTTCTTTTTCTCCCCTCAAATGCTACACAAGCTGGTTAACCAACTATAAATGAGAGGTCATGGAAAGTCGACACAAAGGTATTAGATGAAATTGTCTTCTTGCCAAGAAAGTTACAAATCTGTAAAGTTTACGGAATAACACTTAAAGTCTCAAAGCCAATAGATGGAAATCCTATGAGAAAGGTTATTGCAGTGTGACAGATCTCTCTCCACCCATCTTCCCCTGCTCTCTACCAAGGAGGCTGACCTAAGTGGAGCACAATTAGTGGACACCATTGTTCTCCGGCTTCCAGTGAGGTTTAACCAATGAGCAGTCCCAGAAGAAGATCAGAGGAAATAATGAGAGTCAAGTTACAGTATTATAATAATTCTCCTGACATTCTTCTCTTAGGGTCACCTTGGATGAAAGAAGATCATGTTGTTCTCAAGGTGTCTCTCTTTATATAGCTCTCTCTCTTTCTCATCCCATTGGGCATAGAAGTGGTAAAGAGCCACTGTTAAGAGCCTCAGAGGACGACACTCTCCCTGTGGCCTCCCTACTCCCTGCCCCACACCTTTGTAAGCAGTCGGTTTATTACACCCTCCTCAAGTTACCTTTGTTTCCTGCTGGGCCCCTGACTGATACACACAGAATCATTAAACTACTAGTAATTGTCAAATCTCAACATCAGTGCTATGTCTACCATTTTCAGAAGGTTAGAGTCTCACATTTCTACTTCTGAAAATTAGAATTATGAGGGAGATGGTTACACCTAGAGTTTAGTGTTGTTAATATTTCAGATTCTGGAGTCAGAATGCCTGGGTTGAATCTCAGCTCTGATGCATACTAGTTGTGTAAGTTTGGGCGAATCATCTAACCCAGTGATTCTCAACCTGGAGGCAGTTTTGCCCATCAGGAAACATCTGGCAATGTCTGGAGATGTTTTGGTTGTCAAAACTTGGGGGTAGAGGGGTTGTTTCTGGCATTTAGTCATGGGTGGAGGCCAGGGATATTGCTCAACATTCTACAATGCACAGGACAGCCCCTCATCACAAAGAATAATATGGCCCCAAATGTTAATAATGTCAATAGGTTGAGAAACCCTGAGGTGATCCTTCTATACCTCAGTTTCCTAATCTATAAAATGGAGTTAACATTAGCACATACCTCACAGAGTTGTCTGAAGATTCAGTGAACTAATACATATAAAGCACTTAGAACGATGCCTGGGATATAGTATGTACTCAAATGTAAGCTGACATCATCCTCCTCCTCATCATCACGAGGTTCTCTAGAGCTCATAGCACAAAGATGACTTGGCAAAGATCGGCAGTTAGAAATTCACTATGAAAGGCAATTCCATTAAAGCATTATGAAAGGAGAAATCTTATCTGATTTTTTTCCACTGTATCCCCAGCACCTTAGTGTCTAGAATATATTTTATTTGTTGAATATATTCGCTCACAAATAAGATATTGAATATAATGCACCTACTAGAGTTTCGAACAGACAGTAGGTGCTCAATGGTAGTGGTGGCTGTGGTGGTTATAGTAGATTTTATGACAGTATGTTTTTTGAGCCTGAAAACAAGAACCACTGGATATCTTCTTTCACTTTCTTGCTCAAATCTTTTTTAATTTTTTTCAACCACTGTTCAACAACTCAAGGCCAAGGAGAAGCTCACAGATAAGTTACTTACATGATTTCTAAAATTGTAAAATACATATTTGTTTTGCATATATTTTTAAAAGGTATTAACTTACAATTATCTTAAGTAGCACTTTTAAAAATTTTTCATTTTTGCCTTCCTTCAGTTCAACACAAGGATTGCAGTTGGATCACAATTTTTAAAAATTACACAAAATGATCAGGGAAAAGGGAAAATGAGATTAGAAAAATACAGATGAAGCAAGGATTTAGGTTACAACCTCCCAAGATACCGTGTAAGAATCTTTTCACTTACTAGAGGGTCACAAATTTAGCAGGCAATGAGTAAAACATGATCCATCATATATTTCACAGGGTCATACAGTGAAAAAACTGCAAGAAAAGAATAATTATTCTTAGTGATGAAACATGAGAGAAAGTTCTCTCTATACAGAGGATGCCGAAATGAAATTAATCTCTTCAATGGCATCTTTATAGGGAAGTCAATAGTTTATGGGGTTATCCTATACGATATTCTGCAGTATTACCTAAGGTATTAATACCTAAGGTATTAATATAATGCTAAAGCACAGTCCAATAAAAGCAACTCTACAAAGGGCTAGAATGATACAGTTCAGGTATAAATCTTTCTAGTAGTCTCCCCAGTCCTGGGTTAATAAAGCACTGTAAGGAATGGCCAGATAGGATGTCTTTAGGGCAGTCCTCCTTAAGTGGTATTGTTCACACACAAGCTCAGGTAGGGCTGTACCTGGGTGGGATGATCTGAGTGGCAGACAAGTGCAGACACATGGTCTTCAGTGATCAGCTCATCAGAAAATACAGGTGACAGCAGCTTGTGAAAATTGAGGTGCTTCATGACAACAAAAAAATGTTTCACATTTACGAAGCATTTTCTTGTGCTGGGTATTATCCCAAGGGTTTTAGAAATACAAGCTTTTTGGCCAGGTGCGGTGGCTCACACCTGTAATCCTAGCACTCTGAGAGGCCGAGGCGGGAGGATTGCTTGAGCTAGGAGTTAGAAACCAGCCTGAGCAAGAGCAAGACCCCATCTCTACTATAAATAGAAAGAAATTAGCCAAACAACTGAAAATAGAAAAAATTAGCTGGGCACGGAGGCTCATGCCTGTAGTCCCAGCTACTCGGGAGGCTGAGGCAGGAGGATTGCTTGAGCCCAGGAGTTTGAGGTTGCTGTGAGGTAGGCTGACGCCATGGCACTCTAGCCCAGGCAACAGAGTGAGACTCTGTCTCAAAAACAGAAAGGAAGAATGGAAGAAAAGAAAGGAAAGAAAGAAAGAAAGGAAGGAAGGAAGGAAGGAAGGAAGGAAGGAAGGAAGGAAGGAAGGAAGGAAGGAAGGAAGGAAGGAAGGAAGGAAGGAAGGAAGGAAGGAAGGAAGGAAGGAAGGAAAGAAAGAGAGAGAAGAAAGAAAGAAAGAAAGAAAGAAAGAAAGAAAGAAAGAAAGAAAGAAAGAAAGAAAGAAAGAAAGAAAGAAAGGAAGGAAAGGAAGGAAGGAAGGAAGGAAGGAAGGAAGGAAGGAAGGAAGGAAGGAAGGAAGGAAGGAAGGAAGGAAGGAAGGAAGGAAGGAAGGAAAAAAGAGAGAGTAAAAAAGAAAGAAGAAAGAAAGAAAGAAAGAAGAAGGAAGGAAGGAAGGAAGGAAGGAAGGAAGGAAGGAAGGAAGGAAGGAAGGAAGGAAGGAAGGAAGGAAAAAAGAGAGAGAGGAAAAAGAAAAAAGAAAAAAGAAAGAAAGAAAGAAAGAAAGAAAGAAAGAAAGAAAGAAAGAAAGAAGAAAGAAAGAAAAGCTTTTTTTTTTCCTTCGAGAAAGAGTCTTACTATGTCACCCAGGTTAGAATGCAGTGGCATCATCATAGCTCACAGCAACCTCAAACTCCTGGGCTCAAGTGACCCTCCCACCTCAGCCTCCCGAGTAGCTGGGACTACAGGCGTGTGGCACCACGCCTAGCTAATTTTTCTATTTTTAGTACAGATGGGGATTTGCTCTTGCTCAGGCTGGTCTCACACTCCTGGCCTCAAGCAATCCTCCCGCCTCAGCCTCCCAGAGTGCTAGGATTACAGGCATGAGCCACCGTGCCCAGCCAGAAATATTTAATATCAGCTGTTAAATCCTGCAACAACCCCATGGAGAGAGTACTGTTATTCAGTTCCCCATTTTATAGATGAGGAGACTGAAGAGGTAAGGTAAATACTTGCCCAACATTACCAAGCTAATACGTGACAGTACAAAGAATTGGTCATAGGCAGCCCATATGTATAAGGTCTATATCACTTGGCACAAAAGAAGGACCCTCCCTACCTCCCAACCCCTCCCCGCCCCCACTGCTTGGCACTTGGCCAAGTGGTTTAGGCCTCCAAGGTCAACACAAGACCTATTTACCCCAAAGCATCGCCACTGGGGTAACATCCACATCTTTCACTCCATTTTTCATTTCAAGAAAATTTGCACGCACTGCAGGGGAAGTAATACAATTGCTACAGATCTTAGACAACAGTCCCTGCCTTTAAGAAGTAGAATGGGATCCCCACACAGTTCAGAGACCACAAAATCACAAGGCCTGTCAAATTAGTGTCCCAGACAGGAAATTAGAGAAGAAATACCTAGACGAATGAGAGCTATTGCATCAAGAGTCTCCATGTAGAAGGTGGGGGGGTGGGGATGGTGCTCTAGGTGGGCTGAAAGAGAAGGAAAGAAGGAGAGAAAGAGGAGCAGAGAGGGCCACCTTGGTAGGAGGGAATATGCTGAGCAAACGCTACCAAAATCATATATGGCATGGTGTCAGGTACTATTCTAAGTGCTTTGCACATATTAATATATGTTCACCAAAAACAACACACATGAAGTAGGGATTCTTATTATTCATCTTTCATGTGAAGAAACTAAGCACAGATAGATTAAGCAACTTGACCAAGGTCACACAGCTAGCTAATGGTAGGTAATTTGTCTTGAGAGTCAAGGAAAGCTTCCTGCAGTGGAGCAGGCAGAGATGGTGATGAAAAGGTAAGTAAAGGCCAGGCAGTGGAGAGCCTTGGAGGCTAGATTAAGGAGTTGCTAATCATGGATGTTGTAAAGGGCAGAAAGTCAAGTGTTAGGAGAGCCTCAGGCCAGGAGTTCCCCAGTGTGGGTCCCCTGCTACTGGGTCATGGGGTCAAGGAAACTATTATCATATAGTAAACCATCCCCAAAATCAGTGGCTTAAAACAATAACCATTTATTTGTTCACAATTCTGCAATTTGGCTGGACACTGGCGCGTATGACGTGTCTCTCTGCTCCATGTGATGTCATCTGGGGTCATCATATGGCTACATTGAACTGGGAGCTTGGCTGAAGCTGTAACATCCAAAATGGTCTCACTCATGTCTGGTGCCTCCACCTGGATGGCAGGAGTGATGGTCACCTGAGTCCTTTCCCATCTGATCTCTCTCTCCCTTCATGTGGTCATTCATCATTCAGAAGTCTAGCCCAAGCTTCTCTATTAACAGCTGGCTTCCAAGAGAGTGATAGCTGAAGCTGCCAAGTCTCTTAAGGCCTAGGCTTGGAGTTAGTATAACATCACTTCTGCCATATTCTATTGGCAAAGCAAGTCCCAAGATCAGGCCATTTTCAAGGGGAAGGAAATAGATAGACCTCACTGTTTGATAGGAGGTGTAGCAGGCACATCCACAAATGGGAGGAATTGCTAGCAGCCATCTTTGCAAACAATCTACCTCAGGGACCAATGCCACCAGAGGTCTCTGGTTTTATTGCTCTTGTTTTCTCACTCTCTGAAATTCTGTCATAAATGACATTCTCTCCAGAGATCCCCAAATTCTCTGAAGGACATCATATCAACATTTCCTATGCACATACTCTCATCCAAATGATTTGTGGGCTAAGGAGCAAGTATATCCAGGCTGTCACCAGAGAAAGTCATTTCAAGTGTCTCAGTTGTCCCATGAGAGAGCTTGGGTCAGGTCAAAGAGAGCCAGTGCACCAAAGGCCACCAAGTACTGCATGGCTTGAGGTGATGGAGCACTGCTGGGACTCTGATTTTACTCAAGGGCATGGATGTGTAAACTACACACAAGGAGCCCTCTTGGAAACTCCTGCCACTTGCCCTTTTGTAGATAGAGTTTTATTTGAGCACAGCCATGCTCATTCATTTAAGTACTGTCTATGGCTGTTTAGCACTCAAACAGCAGAGTTGAGTAGTAGTGACAGAGATTGCATGACCCATAACAACTAAAATATGTATTGTCTGGCACGTCATAGAAAAAGTTTGCCAACCATGGCATTAAGAATAATGGTTAATAATGGTACTCTTTCTCATACTTATTTTATTTCCAGAAATTACATTGACCCCAGAACTTACATTTTAACTGGCAGTAATTGGCAGTTCTTGGGCCAGTCCATACAATTCCCTGAAGAGGCCAAAGAATGTAGAGCTTTCAGTAATAAAATTTTAAGGTGCAAATCTACAGGATGCTTTCAAAGTAAAACCAATTTGTGCCCCTTAGCACTTTGGAACCTATTCTCAAGCCTTCACCGGCATGCTTTCTCCATGCAAACCTCACATTCTTCCCAGGGCAGAGAGTTGCTGTAGGTTTTGTATGCTCAGAGATTTTGGTTTTTTATTCATTCAGTAGGCAAATTGGTCATCCTCAGTGGATAATCAGTTTGCCAATTCACAATCAAGAGTACCCAAATTAAATTCTGCCAACCTAATAGTACTTGAACTTTTTGAAAAATTCAAGGTAATTATAGAGGCCTGCCCTTTTGCCTTCACTTGCTTGAGTACATGAAAAACTCTTTAAAAATACCTAATTTTAAAAAAGCATTTAATAATGTAAAATTGTGTTGTTCATGAGAAATTATTTTGAGCATGTTTTCATATGCAAAATAAAAACAAAAGATGAAATTTAACATCCTGTTTTCCTGGAACCCTTGAAGTTCTGTTCCCATGCCTATCAAAAATATATTTTTGAAGGCCTACCCTGGTGGTTCATTCCTATAATCCCAGCACTTTGGGAGGCTGAGGTGGAAGGATTGCTTGAACCCAGGAGTTCAAGACCAGCCTGAGCAACACTGTGAGACCCTGTTTCTCCAAAACATAATACAAAAATTAGCTGGGCATGGTGGTGGGGCTACAGGTATTGCGGTGTGTGTCTGTAGCCCCAGCTATTCAGGAGGCTGAGGCAGGAGGATTGCTTGAGCCCAGGAATTTGAAGTTGCAATGAACTATGATGATGCCACTGCACTCTAGCAGCCAGGCAACAGAGCAAGACCCTGTCTCGAATATATATATATATATATATATATATATATGTATATATATATATATATATACATATATATATATATGAAATTTTATGCTTAAAAAGTTTTCAAACACACATACCCACTGACCCAGCAATTCGATTTCTAGAATTTTATCCAAAGTTCATGATATGGTATAGTTCAAGATTACTCATGGTAGAATTGTCTGTAATAGCAGGAAATCTTAAGTAGCCTAAATATCCATGAATAAGGGACTAGTATGAAAGTAGTCACAGACAACACATATGCAATTTGGCATGGCTGTGTTCCAACAATTTATTTAATTGAAGTACATCCATATGATAGATTAAAAGGAATGAGGGAAATCTTTAGAATCTTATATTTAAAAAACTTCAAAATTATTGCTAAATGCAAAAAGCAAAGTGCAGAATAGTGTTTATAATATTTTATCTCTTGTGAAAAATTGGGAGGAAAGAATGGATATAATTTATATGTATATGTATAAAATATCTCTTGAAGGACACAGACAAGAAATCAATAGTATTGCTTGCCACCAGGGGTGATGTGTCAGTCAGGATCCAGCCAGAGAAAACCAGTCTAAGTATTTTCTTCAGAGGGAATTTAACACAAGAAATTGGTTTCATAGGCGATAAAGAGTTAAGATGCCAAATAGGAGACTATGAGGTAACCCTGAAGTTTATGACAACCAGCCTTAGGGTTGATAGGATACAGGGAGGGCGTGGTGATACCAGACCTCAGAAGCTGGGCCAATGCAGCTGTAGTAGAACTATGGTGGGGGCTACCCAAAGGGAGCTGGGACCACAGAGGATGGGGCTGACTTGGGGGAACTGGAGCCTAGGAGAAGTTGTAGCAACTGTAGGAAATTCTACTGAAAGCATGTGAGAGAGAGAGAGAGAGAGAGAGAGAGAGAGAGAGAGAGAGAGAGAGAGAGAGAGAGAGAGAGAGAGAGAGAGGAGAGCTCTGCCCTCCTCCCACTCTCTAGTCTTTACTAATGCCCTTTCCCCATTGTCTGAAGCTAGCCAGAAGCCACCAGGCAGAGGAACCTGGGAAATATAGTTTCCTGTAGTAGAGAGCAGAGCTGACAAAGAGCAGGGAATGGATTTGAGAGAAAGCAGGCAAATGACAGGCCCAGAAGGAAATATGTTGATCTGGGAGACAGCAGGAACAGGGAGATATTTTAATGTCTATCCTTTTGTGCTTTCTGAATTTTGAACCCTGTGGATATATTGCCTATCAAAATTAGTATAATTAAAATAAAGAATATGTAAAATAAACAAGCGCCTAATGGAGTGTACATTTTTTACTAAAAGATGGTATTTTGAAGAAATGTCAAGCTAGAAACAACTAAATGATCACTTTCAGGGGAATGATGAAAGTATGGTGCATATGTACAATGAAATAACATAGAGCTATTCAAAAGAATGAGTCATAAAAACCTATGGAAGGACACACAAGAAAGTGGTATCAATTGATGCCCAAGGGGCGATGGACTGGGTGGTTGTGGGACATGTAAAAGGACTAGGAGACAGGGAAGACTCATGGTGAAAACATTGTATGCCCTTTTGCACCTTCTGATTTTGGTGTCATGTGTATGTATTACCCATTCAAAATAGAAATCAAGATTTTTTTCCTTTTTAAAAACAATTTAATTGTGTTAAAATGTATACTGCATAAGATTTGCCATGTTAAGCATTTTTTTTTATTTCGGCATATTATGGGGGTACAGATTTTAAGGTTTCAATAAATGCTCATTTCCCCCCCTCCCCCCAAAAGTCTGAGTCTCCATCATGACCATCTCCCAGATGGTGCACATCTCACTCATTATGTATGTATATACCCGCGCCCCTCCCCCCTCCCACCCGCCCAATACCCTATTACTGTAGTACCTATGTGTCCACGTAGGTGCTACGCAGTTAATACCAGTTTGCTGGAGAAAATATCTGGTGCTTGTTTTTCCATTCTTGGGATACTTCACTTAGTAGTATGGGTTCCAGCTCTAACCAGGAAAATATAAGATGTGCTATATCACCATTGTTTCTTAGAGCTGAATAGTACTCCATGGTATACATATACCACATTTTATTAATCCATTCTTGGATTGATGGGCACTTGGGCTGTTTCCACAGCCTTGCAATTATGAATTGTGCTGCTATAAACATTCGAGTGCAGGTGTCTTTTTTGTAGAGTGTCATTGGATCATTTGGGTAGATGCCCAGCAATGGGATTGCTGGATCAAATGGTAGATTCACTTGTATCGCTTTAAGGTATCTCCATATTGCTTTCCACAGAGGTTGAACTAGTTTGCAGTCCCACCAGCAGTGTAGGAGTGTTCCTCTCTCTCCGCAACCACGCCAGCATTTATTGTTTGGAGATTTTTTGATAAAGGCCATTCTCACTGGGGTTAAGTGGTATCTCATTGTGGTTTTGATTTGCATTTCCCTGATGATTAGAGATGTTGAGCATTTCTTCATATGTTTGTTGGCCATTCTTCTGTCTTCTTTGGAAAATTTCTGTTCAAGTCCTTTGCCCACCTTTTAATGGGGTTATTTGATTTTTTCTTCCTAATTTTCGTGAGTTCTAAGTATATTCTAGTTATCAGTCCCTTATCGGATGCATAGGATGCAAAAATTTTCTCCCATTCTGTAGGTTGTCTGTTTACTTTCATGACTATTTCTTTGGCTGTGCAGAAGCTTTGTAGTTTGATCATGTCCCATTTATTTATTTTTGTTGCTGCTGTGATTGCCTTTGGGGACTTCTTCATAAACTCTTTGCCCAGGCTGATGTCTAGGAGAGTGTTTCCAACTTTTTCCTCTAGAGTTCTAATAGTTTCATACCTTAGGTTTAAGTCTATTATCCAGCGTGAGTTGGTTTTAGTGAGAGGAGAAAGGTGTGGGTCCTGTTTTAGCCTTCTACAGGTGGCTATCCAGTTTTCCCAGCACCATTTATTGAAGAGGGATTCTTTTCCCCAGCGTATGTTTTTGTCTGCTTTGTCAAAAATTAGATGGCTATATGAGGATGGTTTTATATCAGGATTCTCACATCTGTTCCACTGGTCAATATTCCTATTTTTGTGCCAATACCATATTGATTTAATTACTACAGCTTTGTAGTATAGTTTGATATCTGGCATATTAATGCCTCCCATTTTGTTTTTGTTGCCTAGAATTGCTCTTGATATTCCGTGTCTTCTTTGGTTCCATACAAAGCGTAAAATTATTTTTTCTATATCTGTGAAGAATGCTGATGGGATTTTAATAGGTATTGCATTGAGTCTGTAGATCAGTTTGGGTAGTATAGACATTTTGATGATATTGAGTCTGCCCATCCACGAGCATGGTATGGATTTCCATCTGTTTACATCCTCTGCTATTTCCTTCCTCAGTGTTTCATAGTTCTCCCTGTAGAGGTCTTTTACGTCCTTGGTTAAGTATATTCCTAGGTACTTTAATTTCTTTGTTGTTATTGTGAAGGGAATTGAGTCTTTGATTTGGTTCTCAAATAGATTGTTGTTGGCGTATATGAATGCCTCTGATTTCTGTGTATTGATTTTGTATCCTGAGACTTTACTAAATTCATTGATCAGTTCCAAGAGTTTCCTGGTTGAATCCTTGGGGTTTTCTAGATACAATATCATATCATCAGCAAACAGTGAAAGTTTGATCTCTTCTGCCCCTATTTGGATACCTTTAATTCCATTTTCCTGTCTGATAGGTGTAGCCAAGACTTCCAGCACTATGTTGAACAGAAGTGGAGATAGAGGGCAGCCTTGTCTGGTTCCAGTTCTAAATGGGAATGATTTCAATATTTCCCCATTCAGTATGATGTTGGCTATGGGTCTGTCATATATGGCTTGTATCATTCTTAGGTATGTCCCTTCTATGCCTATTTTCTTAAGTGTTCATATCATGAAAGGGTGTTGAATTTTGTCAAAAGCTTTTTCTGCATCTATTGAAAGAATCATGCGGTCTTTGTTTTTGCTTCTGTTTATGTGGTGAATTGCATTTATAGATTTACGTATGTTGAACCATCCCTGCATCCCTGGGATGAAGCCCACTTGGTCGTGGTGGATTATTTTTTTGATAAGTGTCTGGATTCGGTTAGCTAAGATTTTGTTGAAAATTTTTGCATCTATATTCATTAGGGATATTGGTCTGTAGTTTTCTTTTTTTGTTGCATCCTTTCCTGGTTTTGGTATCAGAGTAATATTCGCTTCGTAAAAGGTGTCCGGGAGGTTTCCGTTTTTCTCAATGTTGTGGAATATTTTCTGCAAGATAGGTACTAGTTCTTCTTTGTAAGTATGGTAAAATTCAGGTGTGAAGCCATCTGGACCGGGACTTTTCTTTTTAGGGAGATTTTTAATTGCTGTTTCTATTTCAGCTCTTGAGATTGGTCTGTTCAGGGAGTCTATTTCTTCCTGGTTGAGCCTAGGGAGGCTGTGTGTTTCTAGAAAATTGTCCCTTTCCTCCACATTTTCCAGTTTGTGTGCATAAAGATTTTTGTAGGATTCATAAATTGTATCTTGTATCTCTTTGGGATCAGTTGTGATATCTCCTTTTTTATTCCTGATGGAGCTTATTAGAGATTTCTCTTTTCTGCTTTTCGTTATCTTAGCCAATGGTGTGCCAATTTTGTTTATTTTTTCAAAGAACCAGCTTTTTGTTTTATTAATCTCCTGAATAGCTTCCCTGTTTTCAATTTCATTTAGTTCTGATTTGATCTTGTTGATTTCACTTCTTCTGCTGGGTTTGGGGTTGGTCTGTTCTTCTTTTTCCAGCTCTTTGAGTCGTTTCATTAGATTGTCTATTTGTGATCTTCTTGTCTTTTCGTTATAGGCATTTATGGAGATAAACTTTCCTCTCAGAACTGCTTTAGCTGTGTCCCAGAGGAGTTGATAACTTGTCTCTTCATTGTCGTTTTCTTCATAGAAGTTTTTTATTTCCGTCTTGATTTCTTCATTCACGAAGTAATCATTTAGTAGGAGGTTGTTTAATTTCCACGTTTTTGTGTAGAAATGTGAGTTTCTGTTAGGGTTGATTTCTAGTTTTATTCCACTGTGATCTGAGAAGGTACATGGTATGATTTCTATTTTTTTAAATTTCTTGAGATTTTCTTTGTGTCCTAGGATATGGTCAATCTTATAGAATGTCCCGTGAGCTGATGAGAAGAACGTATATTCAGTGGATTTTGGGTAGAATGTTCTGTAGATGTCTGTCAGACCCAATTGTTTTAGAGTTTTGTTTAAGTCCATTATTTCTTTATTAATTTTCTGTTTGGAGGATCTGTCTCATGCCGTCAGTGGGGTGTTGAAATCTCCGGCGATTATGGAGTTGCTATTAATCCATTTGCTTAGCTCCAGTAAGGTTTGCTTTATGAATCTGGGTGCACCTAAGTTGTGTGCATATATATTTAAAATTATTATCTCTTCTTGTTGGACTGTGCCCTTCAGCATTATATAATGACCCTCTTTGTCTTTCACTACTTTTGTTGGTTTAAAAACTAAATCGTCTGAAATTAGAACTGCCACACCAGCCTTCTTTTGGCTTCTATTTGCTTGGAATATTGATCTCCACCCTTTTATTTTTAGTCTATATGTATCCTTGCAGGTTAGATGTGTTTCCTGAAGACAGCATATACTTGGCCTGTATTTTCTTATCCATTCAGCCAGCCTATGTCTCTTGAGTGGAGAGTTTAAGCCATTCACATTTATTGAGAGAACTGATAGGTAAGGTAGATTACTGTTCATTCTGTTGGGTTGGATGTTGTTGCTATGATTTCTGTCTTGAGCCATTGTAATATCTGGCCTTTAATATCTTTGGGTTTTGGTTGTTTTTATATTCGTGGGTTATTATTATGATGTTCCGTGCGTAAAGCTTTTTTAAGTACTTCTTGTAGGGCTGGTCTTGTCTTGGCGAATTCTCTGAGCCTTTGCTTGTCTGAGAATGTTTTTATTTCTCCTTCATATACGAAGCTTAGTTTTGCAGGGAATAATATTCTAGTCTGGGCATTGTTTTGTTTCAAAAGAGTGAGAATGGGGCCCCAGTCTCTCCTTGCTTGTAAAGTCTCATTAGAGAAGTCTGATGTTATTCGAATTGGCTTTCCCTTGTATGTCACTTGCTTCTTTTGTCTTACAGGTTTTAGAAGGGCCTCTTTAGTTGATACTTTGGTCAGTCTGATGACTGAATGTCGTGACGTCTTCCTGTTTGTGTTGAATCTCCCAGGGGTCCTCTGAGCGTCTTGAACTTGTATATCAAGATTTTGAGCAAGGCCTGGGAAATTTTCCTCTATTATATCTTCAAACAGCTTGTCCAACCCTTGAGTGTTGTCTTCTTCCCCTTCTGGTAACCCTATGACCCTCACATTAGGTTTCCTCACATAATCCCACATCTCTTGTAGGCTTTGCTCTTTTCTCTTGTTTCTCTGCTCTATTTCTGTGACTGATTTATTTAATTGGAGGGTGTTATCTTCAAGCTCTGAGATTCTTTCTTCTGTTTGATCTACCCTCTTCTTGAGACTTTCCACTGTATTTTGTAGTTCCTTGAATTGATTCTTCATTTCCAGGAGTTCGGTTACACTTTTCTTCACTGTGTCTATTTCTTTTCCCATATCCTGGAGACTTTTTGTGGTTTCTTTGTGTTGGTTATTGAGTTGTTGTTGCAGCTGGGTGAGTGTTCTTATGATCCACATACGAAATTCCTCTTCTGTCATATTGGTTGCCTGATTTTGGTTGGTGTCCGTTTCTAGGGGGCTGGTGCTCCTCTTTGAGGGTGTGTTTTCCATTTGGTTCTTCATATTTCCTGAATTCTTTCGCTGATTTCTTCCCATGTTGATCAGTTGTTGTTTCTTTCCTTAGGTTATTGTTTGGGTATTCACACACCTTGTTTAGTTTCTGAGACATTAGGTGGTGTCTGTGTGTGAAATTGGACCACTCCCTGTATATTGAGTCAGTGGGTGCCGTGGAAAGGCTGTGCAAGATGCCGTCCCTGTCAGTAGGTGGTGTTTGCTTCGAGGAACAGGCTATACTGTTGATTTTGTGTCCTGTTGTCAGCTCTTGTTCTGGGCGGAGCTGGGTTGGGTAAGCCTGCCCTCAGGCAGTTAGCAGGGGTCAAAGTTCTGTTCTCTGCTTCCAAGGAAAGCTGTCAGGGCGGGGCTGGAATGGTCCTGCTCAGCCAGAAAGTCTGTGTGTGGGGGTGGGGCTGTCTGAGACCCACAGTCTGGAGCGGGCCTCGCTTCTTTCCACCCTCCCCAACTCCACAGCTACTCCTGGGCCTCTGCCAGCAGGCCAGACCACAAGCCACCAGGCCTCCCCGGACTGTGATGCTGGCGGGGAGGTTCCCTGCACTAACGCCACCAGGGTTCGGAGCACGGCCTCCTCCTGGGAGGAGGGTTGCCCTCCAAGACGCCGATCCACCCCTGGAGGCACACACACCTGAGTAGGCTGTTCACGTATAACCCTTCTGTGCCCCAGGCAATGCTAGCCCTCGGTGCAGGGGATCTGGTCTGCAGGTCCGACCTCTGGGTCCCAGAGTTCAAACTGTATCCCCACCAGGGAGAGGATTTCCAGTCCCAATTCACCCACAGAGAGCCCAAGCTGGGTCTATGTCTCTCAGCCTCTGAGTCAGCACCGTTCTCCTGGGAACACGGTGCCAGCAGCACCTGGGAGGGAGAGCGGGTAGGGAGCTCACAGTCTGAGTTCCCCTGAGTCAGGTGTAAGGTCCCAAACGGGAAGGTCCCATTCCCTGGAGGTGCCTCTGGCTTGTGGCTGTATTGTCTCTCTGGGCAGCCGTGGGTAGGGTTGGCGGAGGGGAGGAGGAGGCAATATGGCGCCTGCCGCGCGGCTCGGGTCTGTGCACACGGAGGTGCCCGGAGGAAGTTGGGAACCTGGTGCCACGTCTGCTACAGGCTCACCATTGGCAGGCGGTGGTTGTCTCTGGGCTGGTGTCCGCAGGTCTCTCCACCCGCTGGGGACCCACCAGCAGCCCCGAATGCAGGGGAGGGGAAACAGCAAATCCACCTACCCTTGCCGCTGGTCTCCGGGCTGCTCCGGTGGTCTCAGCCTCCAGTTCTCCTCCACAGCCTCCTCCCGTGGAGTCTCCTGGGGTCTCAGGTACCCCTCCTTCCGGCCCTTGTCCGCTGTATGCTCGTCTTCTTACTTCTTTCCTCTAATTTCTGCTAGAATCTGTCTTTTCTGCAGAGACCTCTGTCTAGCGGTGTTATTCGTCCACCATCTTGCTCCGCCTATCCATGTTAAGCATTTTTAAGTGTACAGTTCAGTGGTGTTAAGTACATTCACAATGTTGTGCAACCAACCTTCAGAACTTTCTCATCTGGCAAAACTGAAACTCTGTACCCATTGAACAACAATTCTCCATTCTCTCCCCTCTCCAAGCCCCTAGCAGCCACCCTCCTATTTTCTATCTCTATAAGTATGACTACTCTAGGTATAGGTGGAATCATGCAATATTTGTCTTTTTGTGACTGGCATATTTCACTTATCATAATGTCCTCTAAGTTCATATGTTATAGCATATGACAGTATTCCTTCCTTTGTAAGTCTGAATAATATTCCATTGTATGAATATGCCACATTTTGTTTGTCCATTCATCCATCCATGGACACTTTGGTTGCTTCCATCTTTTGGCTATTAGAAATCAAGATTTTTAGAAAAGAAATTTATGCTTAAATTAACCATTCTTCTCATGGTGGAAACACTTACACCAGAAAGCTGGGGCTCTTTCTATGGCATCTGATGACCTGGGTGACATCTTTGAAAAAGACAACCATAACAGCTGCCAGCCTCCTCTAACAAACTCAAGCCCACAGAGGAAGTTTCTAACATCTCTCCTCAATAGTCCATTAGTGACGATACTAGATGGAAAGAACATACCAATAAACAAATTATTATGCTTTAGAGTTATTAAATGAAAGCCATACTCACTGAATTTTATTCTGCAACCCTGAAAATGATAAAAAATGCAAAATTAAAGCATACTATAATAAAATCATTACAACACTAATGTTAGAATCCTAATCTTGAGAATGAAGGAAACAAGACTGTTAAACAATTTTAGTAAAAACAGATTTTCTATAATATTTCTATTTCTTCCCTATTTGTGTGAGCACTCACCAACTTGTTTATTCTCTTAACCCTCCACCTTCTGCAAGTGTCATTTTTTCCTTACCTTTATTTGAGTGAATAGTTGAGAATAAATTACTTTAATTTAATGTTTGAGTCAAAGTTTTTAAAGGACTCCTTCACAAGTCCAAAACAGCCATTCAAAAAATAGAATATAAAATTGGAGACTTTCTTATATTTAATGCTAAATATTTTAATAATGAATGTTTTTAGAAAGACAGGTAACAAAATGGTATGTACAGCATGATTTCAATTTAGGGAAAAAATACATTTGTATATATATACACACATGAACAGAAGAAAATACTTCCAGGTAAGAGCTGGAAATCCCAGATGAATGGAACAAAGAGGGATCTAAAGATGGCCAGAAGGGATCTGGACATTGGGTTAGGACATTACCATGGGCATAAGAGAGGAGGCCAGAAGGGAAGATGGAGGGACTAGGGCAGGGGTGGGGAGTCTTTGGCCTTAAGGCCACATGTGGCCTTCTAGGTCCTTCAGTGAGGTCTTTTGACTAAATCCAAATTTTACCAAACAAATCCTCTTATTTTTATTAATGCATTTTTGTTTGTATTTTATATTTTTCTTTTATTTTTAAAATGAAAATATTTAAAATACCAAAGAATGAAATAAGTTTGAACAAAATAATCCTCCCAGATTGACCAGCACATTCAGAACATTAGTAAGCCATAAGGGCTAAACTGATGACTGCTACACTAATGATTTAGTTCTTACTTCCCCCGCCTGACTGGTGCCAATACTGCACCAGGCTATTTGGTGAGAGTTTTGGGGGGTTGAGTACACCAGTTTGTTATCAGCTTTTGATAATGTTGCACTGTGTTTGTTTGAAGTGGAATTTGTGAATAGTTGCACAGCTCAACAGTATTTTTTTAATTCTGTTTGCTTAACAGCCCATCATGTCAAAGAAGACAAAGAGAATGCTGAAAGAAGAAAACAGATTTTTGGAATTGGAAACAGATTGATGAGGATTGGGAATTGCAATATTATCTTGTTTCTGCTAAAGATAAGATGACTTGCTTGTTTTGTGATACTACAATATCAACATTAAAGAAATTCAATGCTCATCAGCATTATAACACTCATAAGGATCACAAATATTTTAAATTACAGGGAAAGGTGTGAAAAGTTGTATCGCAGAAATTAAAAGATGAAAAGCAAAAGCAAAGACAATTCTTTCAAGCAGCAATAAGACCTAGAAATAATGTCACTGAACCAACTTATATACTTAGAGAAAAAGGGAAGCCATTTGATGATGTAGAAATTGTGAAAGAATGCATTATAGAAGTTGTAGGATGTTTAGACTCTGATAACATTTCAAAGTACAAACAACTGCCTCTTTCAAGGAGAACCATAACTGATTGGCAGCATGAGTTAGCCCTCAACTTAACAGGACAACTTCATGCAATACTTCAAAAGGAAAATATATATATTATTCAATGGCTTTGGATGAATACTACTGACTCAGCACAGGCTTTATACTTCATTTGTGTCATAACAGAAGATTTTCTTTGCTACAAAGAGTTAGCTCTTTGGGCACCCTTGCGAACAGAACACAAGGAATAGTATCTTCAACAATCTTCAAGATAAATGTGAAGTTGGACTGATTTTGGTAAATTTAATGAGTGTATGTACAGATGGTGCACCTTCCATGACAGGAAAACATGAAGGGTTTAATTGCACAGATAAAAAAGTATTAAAAGATCCAGATGTTCTCATTTCTTTTCATTGTGTCTTGCATCAGCAAAATCTCTGTGCTAAAAGTACTATTTAAAGTGACACTTTGCAACAAGTTATAAGTATTGTTAACTATATTCATGCAAATGCAACACAAATTGTCACTTTCATAACATGTTAAAGTTGATGAGATATTCAATGTGGATTTGCCTTATCATTCTGAAGTGTATTGGCTATCACAGGGACAGGTGTTAGCCAAAATTTTATCTCTGCAATAACAGTTAAATTTTATGAAGAATGGAATCAGTGGCTGGGTGTGGTGGCTCACACCTGTAATCCTAGCACTCAGGGAGGCCAAAGCGGGAGGATCACTTGAGATCAGGATTTCAAGACCGGCCTCAGCAAGAGTGAGACTCTATCTCTTCCAAAAAATAGAAATAAATTTGCTGTGCAACTAAAAATAGAAAAAATTAGCTGGGCGTGGTGGCTCATGTCTGTAGTCCCAGCTGCTCAGGAGGCTGAGGCAGGAAGATTGCTTGAGCCCAGGAGCTTGGGGCTGCTGTGAGCTAGCCTGACGTGACAGCACTCTGGTCCAAGCAATACAGCAACACTCTGTTTCAAAAAAAACAAAAAACAGAACAGCAGTGTGAATTATTATTATTATTTCTGTATAATATCATGTCAAATCAAAATGACTTGAATATTTCTTTGCAAGGTAAAACTAAGTCTACATATGACATTGGCTAAAAACTTCAAGCATTTCAAAAAAAGGCTATCTTTTTTCAAAACACTTCTTCAAAAGGAAATTTTGGATGAACATTTTCCTCAGTTAGCAAAGGTCATTGATGAACAGGATGATATATGTGGATCATCTGAAGAATATATAGCTGTTATAGACCTATTAATTGGAGAATACAATGAAAGTTTCTCTAACTTTGAAAATCATGACATCACATACAAATTAGCATTTCAGCCTCACCTAGTTGATATTACCAAGGCACCTAAAAAACCATAGATAGAATTGATTGAGCTCTCAGTAGATGACATTTTAAAGTCACCCTTTGAAGCTAAGAAAAATCCAATTGAAATATGGAAAACTGCAGTAGAATACCCACGCCTTTGGCAACATGCCTGAAAAATGCTTTCTTGCTTTTCAACCACTTATTGTTGTGAATCTACATTCTCCTACCTAACCCAAATAAAGACACCCTGAAGGTCACTAATAACTGATACCCATCTAGATGATCAGCTCAAACCAAATATTCAAATGCTTTCCAACAAAAATCAGACATAATAGTCATTAAAAGATTAGTTAACTTTAAAAATTAACAAATAGTTTTCATTTTTGATATTATTAAGCATATAGTAGTTAGATTTTTCAATATAATGTACATTTTTAAGTATTAATATATCTAATTGAAATTTCTTTCTTTTTTTTTTTTTTTTACCTACACAACCAGAGGTAGAATAATTGAAATTTCTTGAATGCAGCCTTATTTGATTACAGCTAAATTAATGTGGTCTTCCAACATGAAAAGGTTCCCCACCCCTGGACTAGGGTCCACAATGGTACTGAGGAGCCACTAACAAAATTTACCCAAATGCCACCTATCCTGGATTTCTTGTTAATGAGAAAATAAAATTTTATGGATGGTTTAAGTCTGTTTTGTTTGTTTGTTTGTTTGTTTGTTTGTTTGTTTGTTTGTTTTGAGACAGGATCTCACTCTATCACCCAAGCTAGAGTGCAGTGGCATCATCATAGCTCACAACAACCTCAAACTCCTGGGCTCAAGCTATCGTCCTGCCTCAGCCACCCATAGCTGGGACTACAGGCACACACACCATGTTTGGCTAATTTTTAAAATTTTTTTGTAGATACAAATGCTTGCTATGTCACCCAGGCTGGTTTTGAACTCCTAGCCTCAGGCAATCGTTGCACCTTGGCCCCCCAAAGTGCTGGGATCACACAGGTGTGACCAACCTCACCCAGTCCCAAATCACTATTTTAAAAATAATAAGCACATTTTAAACCAAATTGATCTCCTAGAAATTAAATATATAGATATTGAAATTTAAAACTCGGTGGACTTTTAAATCATTTTTAACATTGCTGAAAAGAATTATTGACTTGGAGAATATATCTGAAGAATTTACTAAAACTGTAGCACAACCAGATAAAAAGATAGAATATACAAATTATGGAGCATATGGAAAAGAGGTTATGATATATCCAAGATACAATGAGATAGTTAGATATATCTCTAACAGGAACTCCCCAAGGAGAAGCTAGAAACCATTGTGGGGATGGTGAGGTGATGGAGAATCAATATTTTAAGATATAATGTCTGACAATATTTTCTGTAAAAATCATAAATCCCAGTTTTAAGAAGCCCATTCCTGCCAACCAGGAAAAATAAACCCAAACCTAGATACAGTGCAAAGAAACATCAAAATACCAAAGTTAAATAGAAGATCTTAATTTTTATAATATATTTATTATTTATTTTTTTAGAGATAAGTTCTCAGTCTGTTGCCCAGGCTGGAGTGCAGTGGCAAGGTCATAGCTCGCTGTAATCTCAAACTCTTGGGCCTAAATGATCCTCCCACCTCAGCCTCCCAAGTGGCTGGAACTATAGTCACTTGCCACCATGCCCGGCGAATTTTATTTTTTATAGAGATGGGGTCTCTCTATTTCCATGCTGGTCTCGAACTCCTGGCCTCAAGCGATCCTCCCACCATGGCCTCCCAAAGTGCTGGGATTATAGACATGAGCCATCATGCCTGGCCAACATAGGATCTTAAAAGCCATCAGAGAGAAATGATGGAGGACCTAAAAAAAAAAAAAAAAAAACAAACAAACCCAATTAAATTGAAAACAGATACTGCAACAGCAAAATTTGAGGCCCAAAGATAATGGAATAACATCTTTACATGGCTGAGAGACAAGGGCTATCATATTGGAGTTCAATAACCAACTAAATCATCATTTAGCCAAGAAGATTAAATAAAGACCTTTTCAGACAGAGATGAGAGAATTTACTATAAATGGATCCTTGCTAAAAACAAAGCCCAAAAGAGGGACATTTCATCATGACAAAGGGGTCAATTCATCAAGAAGGCATAAATTCTAAATGCACATGCACCAAACAGCAGAGCTTCAAAATATGTGAAGCAAAGCCTGAGAGAACTTTAAGGAGAAATAGGTAAATTCACAGTTATTATTCAAGGCTCTTAACACTCCTCTCTCAGTAATTAACAGAACAAGTAGACAGAAAATCAGTAAAGATATAAAAGAATTAAATGCCATCTACCAACTTGACATAATTAGCATTTAAAGAACATTTTGCCCAACAACACATTCTTTTCAAGTGCACATGTAAGAGTCATCAAGACTGATTATATGCTATGCCACAAAATAAGTTTCAATAAATTTAAATGGATTGTCATCATACAGCATATTCCTCCAACCACAATGGAATAAAAAGTAGAAATCAGTAATAGAAAGATAACTGAAACATTACCCAAATATTTGAACATTAAACAACACACTTTTAAGAAACCTATGGGTCAAAGCAGAAATCAAAAGAAGAGTCTAAATGAATAAAGATAAAAATAAAATATCAAATTTGTGGGATGATTTTAAAGTAGTGCTTAGAGACAAATCTATAGGTGTCAGAAAGAGATTGAAAGAACTCTCTGGGGTCTATTTTATAAGGGGCACTGATTCCCCTCATGAGGGCTCCACCCTCATGACCTAATCACCTCCCAAAGGCCCCACCTCCTAATACCATCACATTGGATGATAGGATTTCAACATATGAATTTGGGGGAGACACAAACAGTCCATTGCAATGAAGATGAAGTAAAATATTGCCTGCCTTTAGCTTTATTTTTCTGGATAAATTATTTTAAAGAAACATTTAATAATGTCCAAATGTTATAGTTGATGTATGCTTTGTGGCCCTATTTTTACTATATCAAAAGAGTTCAGTGGGAAACAAGACAAAAAAGGTCCCACTTGGGAATTGGCATGATGTGAATTTAAAAAAAAAAAGGTTTGTTGCTTTTAAAATATCTTGTTATAAAACATTAAAAACATACAAAAGACAGAGAATAATCAACACTTATATATCCTTTATCACAAAACAATAGATATTAACATTGGCCTTGGTGGCTTTATTTTTTCAAAATGAAATAAAGTAAAACAAAATAAAATATTCTATTTAGCCAAAGCTTCATCCTCTTCCACTACTCTTTCTCCCTTGCCCAAGAAGGCCAATATCCTAAAAGTTGGTATGCATCATTCTCATATGTATATGAATCCACAGAAAAATTACTATTGTTGAATATATATTTTATCCATTCCTAAATTGATTGAAGTGAAATTTCTTTCCCCTTTGTTTCACAATTACATTGTTGCAATAAACACATGTACATGTTTACTTGGACACATGCGGGAGAGTTTCTACATGATAGATATGGATGTGGATTCTTGGGTTGTTGGATAGATACATAATCAACTTTGCTATGTATAGTCAACTGGCTCTCCAAATTACAGCTCCAGATGCTCACCATCACTTAGTGTTATCAGACATTCATATGTTTTAAATTTTTGCCAATCTGTAGTGTATGGAATATTTCATGGTAAAATGATATGTAAATTCCATTTCCTTGATTACAAGAGCAGTTGACCTTTAAGCATCTCATATGTTGCCATTTGGGTTTCTTTCTCTGTGAATTTCCTATTCAAAACTTTTTGGCCATTGTTTTATTGGGATGACTGTCATTTTCTTATTGGATACATCAGTGTTCTTTATATGTTGAGATAACCACTCCATTGTTAGTTATATGTATTACAAAAACATTCTCCCAATCTGCACCTTGACTTTGTTCTTAAGCATCATCTCTATTTTCCTTTATCTTTTTTAAAACAATTTTTAATGGAGAGTTTTAAATATATACCAAAGTAGAGAGAAATATATAATAAACCCCCATGTAGCCATCACTTAGCGTTAATAATTATCATGGCCAATCTTGTTTGATTTATACCCAATCTACTTCTCAGCCTTGTTCTCACCACTCTGACTCCCTCACCAATGCCTCTCCTTGCTTCCTGGGTTATTTTGAAGTAGGTTTAAGATATTATATAATTTCATTTAGAAATATTTCAGTATGAATATTTAAAAGGTAAAAACTTTAAAAATGATGTGGCTTGATTTGTCACTTTGTTTTTGTGTCTTTTTCATACAAAAGTTAAAAAATTTTTAATATGGTCTAATATATCAAAACATTTCAAAGTTTTGCTTTTTGCATTTAGGTCTTTAATTAACCAGAATTATTTCTTTTGTATGGAGTGAAGTTTGATTATAATGTTTAAAATTTTTTTCATATCTAGCAAATCATTCCAGCACCATTTAATGAATAGTTCATGCTTTCTAAACCTATTTATAATGTCACTTTTGTCAAGTACCAAATTAAAAAATATATGTGGGCTTGTTTCTGAGCTCTCTGTTCTGTTCCCATGGCCTATGAATCCAGCTTTGTGCCAATAACAATACTTTTAATTACTACAGCTTTATAATAGGTTTAATATCTGAAAGACAAATCTTTCCTTCTCTTCTTTAACATTGCCTTGGCTATTCTTGGTCCTCTACTCCTTATGAATTTTAAATTGAGATTGCCAAATTCCCTGAAAGATTCTGTTGAGATTTTGATTGGAGCTACATTGAATTTATAGATCATTTTTGGGAGACTTTATATCTTTATGATGTTGCAAATTCCCATCTACAAATATAGTATATCTTTCCATTTATTTGTCATCTTTTATATCTTTCATTAAAATTATATAATTTCCTTCATGAATGTCCTCCGAATTTTTTGTTAGATTTATTTCAAAGAACATTAGCTTCTATTGCTATTTTAAATGTTATCATTTTTTAAATTACATTTTATGATTTTTTTGATGCTGGCATAGAAGAAAGCCACGGGTTTTGTATTTGAAGTTTCCATCTAATAACTTTCTTGAACGAACTCATTAGTTCTAATAGTTTGTCAGTTCTATTAAGATAATCATATCATCTGCAAATGATAACAGTTTTGTTTCTTATATGTATTTTATTTGTTGATACAAATATTTGTACATATTTATGGGGTACATGTGATATTTTGTCACACACATACACTATGTAATGATCAAGTCAGGGTATTTGGGGTGTAGGAGCTGGTAAATCAGTCTCTGTAAGGTTCTTGTCTTTGCATCTGAAGCTGGAGATTCAAGTCTGCAAGGCAACCAGTTGGCAAGGGAAGATGGATGTAAAGTAAGAGAGAGCAAAGACAAGTCTGAGCTCACAAGCACAAACTGAAGCCTAGGAGGATGGACTGAAGCCCATGTTAGTTATTGTTGCCTCTGACCTTGATGGAGCTGTTGCAGCCACTGTCTCACACCAGCAAGGTGAACCAGAAGATAAGTGGCAACACGTGTCAGTTAAAAACTAGCTGCTGTTTCACTTGTGCCCTCCAAGTCTTGCACAAGAATCTCTTTCATGGCCCACCCTAACTGGAAACATACAGAAAGGGGAATTCTGGGAAATGCTGTTCAACTCAGGCAAGTGAACAAATTGCAAACCCATCACAAACACTTTGTTGTTTTTTTAAATCAACTTTATTGAAGTGTAATTTACAATAAAGTATACCCATTTTAACCATACAATTTGATGAGTTTTGACAATTGTTACTGATTATACACATGTAACCAGCAACCACCAGCACAGTCAAGATGCAGAACATTTCCATTCCCTGCTAAAAGTTCCCTCATGCCTTCTTTGTAGTTAATTTGCAGCCTTTGGTCAGTTTTCTATCAATATAAGTTAGATTTGACTATTCTAGAATTTTATATAAATGAAAGCATACAGAATGTATGTTGTATCTGGCTATTTTCACTCAGTTTAATAATTTCAAGATTCATATGTGCTGTTGCATGTGTCAGTTCATCTTTTTATTGCTGAGTAATATTCTATGGCATGGATATATGATAATTTGCTTATTCGTTCTCTGTTAATGGACATTTGGGTTGTTTCCACTACTTGCTCTTCTTTTTCTAGCTTCTTATAGGTAGAAACTTAGATCATTGATTTTAAACTCTTGTCTTTTTTTTCTAAAATAAGCATTTATACCTATAGATTTCTCTCTAAGCATTGCTTTAATAGCATCCCACAAATTTGACATTTTATTTTCATTCATTTAAAATCTCCTTTGGAGAATCTCTTTTGGAACACACAATGAGAAGATAGCAGTCTAGCAGCTCTCCCTCGATCCCAACCATGCTGGCACCCTGATCTCAGACTTCTGGGCTCCAGAACTGTGACAAATTTCTGTTGTTTGAGCCAACTATGGTACTTTGTTATAGCAGCTCAAACTGACTAAGACATTGATCTAAACATTTGCCTTGGCATTTATAAGAGCTTAGAGTCTCATGGATGTGATTATAAAACAATTTCAGAGTTTCAGGTCAAGATTTAGCCTCTATTGTAGTTCAACAAACCAAACATGTCAGGAATTTTCTCAAAAAACAGACCACAAACAAAAATATAGATTAGGAAACATCTAGGGTAGAAGGTAGGGTGACCCAGGTGTGGAGGCTTCTATTTTCTTAGGAAAAATCCATTTTATTATTGTTGTTGTAAGCAGTTTTAAGACAATGTTGTTATTTTAATATTAATTTTCATTACTGTCTTGTTTTATGTTGATTTAAGAAACAGTTCATTAGAATGGCTAGTACCTACTTGAAGAAAACACTCATCGAGATTACTGGAGCCCCAATATCAGGTCTGAAGAATCCTAGGGATAGACTAAAATCACTGAGAAGACAGGCCTTGAATGCAATTATACTTTATTAATCAGCATCCTCAAGTTGCTTTATTATATTTTCCTCCAGCTGGTAAAAGATTCTCTCCTCCACCCTCATATGCATAAACATATGACCTAAACAAACTTTGGCTTTACAATATCAGGATCAAAGAACAAATGGTTAGGCCATAAAAGCATTACATAGACTCCCAGGAATATGTCTCTATTTATGTTAGCAAAGTGTCCCTCCAAAGAGTTCAAACCCAGTTGCAGGCTTAGTGAGATTGTCCTAAAGTGTGAAATACACATAGGATTGGCAAGGTATAAAATGTATCATGGGTTTTTCCTTCTTCAGAATTAAAGCTCTCAGTTAGACAGAGGGAAGACAAATGCGACATGAGCTCTGAATTATTCTTTTTTATTTACACACTTCAGCAGTTCATTGTTGCCTTATCTCCTGGAGGTTGAAACTAATGAGAAGCTGAATAATTCTATTTAAGTCAAGAAAATGGAAATCAGATATGTTTGGAATAGTCCTTATATAAAATATGGTTGTTTTTATTATTTTTAACTTTTGTATGGTAGACTATCTTGTTAATTCAATAAAAAAATTTATGAAGGTGAATGAATAATGTTTCTAAGTTTCTTGAAGCTCCTTGGATGAAAGCTGCTATATAAAACCAAAGTATACTGTATTGCATTATTATTTTATTTCATAAGCTCTGCAGCATAAAGAGCTGCAAATAAAATCTTCCAGCGGGTTCAGGAAGATGATTATTATCTTTCTAGTCCTGGGAATAGATCTTCAGGCTTTTGTGAAAGCAGCAACTCCTGATTTTTGTTGCTGCTCAAGTTTAGCATGCTCACAGGCAGATGTTGACAGGTCAAGTTTTGTTGTAGTCATGTGGACAATGTGTGTGTGTGTGTGTGTGTGTGTGTGTGCATGTTTGTGCTTGCACACACGTGCATACGCGGTGGGCATGTGTACTCAAATGGGAAAAAAGTCACACACAGGATGAACTGGACATTTAAGTGTCAGTTTATGGTCAATATTTATTTATGGCTGCTAGTGCATAATGCATTTCTGAAGTTGGCATATTGTTTTAACAAAATAGGCAATTTAGGGGAAAACTTATTTTCAGGGTCCAGGAATTGAAAAGAAAAATTTGTGCCTTGTCATCTTGTGAAAACACTGAAATTTATGTCATGCTCCAGAATTCAATCATTCAACAAAGATGAGTGCACTTATGAAATTCTCCCATCATAGTCCCAAGCTGTGTTTGATGAATTAGAAAGTTCAATAAAAGTTTAATACCCTGACTACATTTAGAAGGTGACAAAGGGAAGCAAATTATATGTGCGTCAAAAGCTAAATAACTACAAGAGACAATAGTATATGTCAAAAGGTGCCAAATGAGTAATCTGAGAAGTAAAGTCTGTGCATTCAGAGGCAGGAGAAGCAGCCAAAGAATCAGGGGTAAATGTGACAGCAGAGTCATCAGATCAATTGGCTGGAATTAAGTTTTCAGGGAGGGAATGGGGGAGGTGAAGTTGGAAATTTAGCTTGATAACAAAACAAGTTGAAATAATACCATGAATAGTTCTCCACTTCCTCACTCCATTGTAATTATCTACAATTATTTATTTTGTCCTTCATTTCAGTCTCTAAAAATGAATCTGCATGCTGCCCAGGATGGAGACACACAGTTGGTTTTGCTTTTCCAAGAAATACAAAGAACACATGGCGACAAACATCTTGGTAGATGATGATAATGTTTAAAATATTTTATTTTACATTGGGTTTTTTTTCTGCTGACTCTCTTCATCCAACAGGCTCACATCACTGTCAGCAGCCCTGAAACAGTTTATATGGTTGCTATATCTCTTAATATTTCTTTCCATCTTAACATCCTGGATCTGCTGTCAGCAGTCTTAAAAGTTCGACTTGAAACAAAATCAAACAGATGTGGAAAAATCGGAACCCTCAGACATTGCTGGTGAGAATGTAATGGTGTAGCCACTGTGGAAAACACTTTGAACAGTTTGGCATTTCCTCAAAATATTAAATACAGAGTTACCATATGACCCAGCAATTCTACTCTTAAGTATATATCGAAAAGAAATGAAAGCATATGTTCACACAAAAACTTGTACATTAATGTTCATAGCAGCATTATCAATAGTAGCCAAAAAGCAGAAACAATTCAAATGCCCATCAACTGGTGAATGGATAAAGAAAATATGGGCTGGGCACGGTGGCTCATGCCTTTAATCCCAGCACTCTGGGAGGCCAAGGCAGGAGGATGGCTTGAGTTTAGGAGTTTGAGACCAACCTGAGCAAGAGCAAGACCCTGTCCCTATAAAAAAAAATAGAGAAAACTAGCCAGGCATGGTGGCATGTACCTGTAGTCCCAGCTACTCGGGAGGCTGAGGCAGGAGGATCACTTGAGTCTAGGAGTTTGAGGTTGCAGTGAGCTATGATGATGCCACAGCACTCTAGCCTAATCAACAGAGTGAGATGCTGTCTCAACAACAACAGCAACAAAAAAAATGAGAAGGAAAAAAGAAATATGGTATATCTATACAATGGAATATTATTTAGCGATAAAAGCAAGAAGTACTGACACATGCTACAACATAGATAGACCTTGAAAACATGCTGAGTGAAAAAAGCCAGTGACAAAAGACCACATATTGTACGATTCCACTTACACAAAATGTCCAGAATAGGCAAATCCATAGAGATAGAGAGTAGATTAGTGGTTGCCAGGGGCTGTGGGACTTGGGGAGTTGGGTAGAATGGGGAGCAACTGCCAAAGGGTTTCATTTTGGGGTGATGAAAATATTCTAAAATTAGATAGCAGCAAGCTTGTACACTGTGAATATACTAAACAACCATTGACTTGTATGGATGAATTGTATGTTATATGAAATGTATCTCAAAAAAGCTGTTTTAAAAATCAAACACAGTAAGATTTTTAAGAAGCTTTTCTTGCTCTGGTTTTTTTGGCTCTTCCTCTTGACAGTCTCATTCTCCTGCTTATGGTCATGCAATGCTCTTATTTTATGCAACATATACTCCTGCATAAATTCCCTGGATCACATATTTTGATTTTAGGCAACTTCTGGAAGTTTCTTGGTAACTATCTTAAGGTTTGATTTCTCTTCTGCATCAAATGATAAAAAAGAAACAACTGTGCTGTTATAAATTCTTCATTATGCTTGGAAATAGAAATTGGTTTCTTACCAAATGTGATATCAGGGAAATGACATCATTTTTTCACCTGAAAACCCAATGTTCCTGATAAAAGCTGAGAGTTTATTCTTTAAATGAGACGAGACCATAAAATTATGTGTGTGTATTTTTAAAACAAACCCACTAGAATGTACATTTCCAAGAAGTTCTAGCACTTTCCAGGTAGTCTCTTTGTGAGGCTTTGCATTAATGCCAAGATTGACAAAATGATTGCTCACACACATTTGAAACTCTTACATTGGTATGTTTGCCTTCAAATCCATGATATGTGATTTTTTTAAATGTCCTGAGTGGCAATACATTTCTGTCCTGTAAAGGTGATTTAATTTTTGGATATAGTCACAAGTCACCCTTGTTTGATAAATAAGTCAAAGGATCAATCTGGATAGTACATTTTTAATGTCAAAAATGAAATATGACTCTAAGGTACTGCAACTTTTCTTTCCAGAGTAACTCAAACTAAATCTGAAGGCACTTAAAAAATATGAGTTTCAAAAAATAATTTGAGTAGTGACAGTATTATTGGAATAAGTATCTGGTTTCTCACCAGACACAATGCCAGGGATTTTACACAGATTATTCTAATAAATACTTCCAATAGTTCCACAGGGTAAAAATTATCCCCATTTTACTGATAAGGAAACAAGATCAGAGAAGCTAAACATGCCCAAGTAAACCCAGCTGTCCTGAGGCAGAACTGGTCCTAAAATCTCAAACCAGCTAACTCTCCATGGGACCAAGTGGGTAATAAAGGTTCTCATTCTGAGTGTTAAAAGTTAGTCACTTTTGTTTATTCTCGGAGTGGTTTACAATTTTTATTTCTTAATTGTACCTGCAGTGTGCATGTCCAAGTTTGAAACTGGGCCAAGTCTTCCTCAAAGACCTGAGACTTTTCGACCCTTTCTAGACTCCTTTGTTATCTCCTCATTTCAAACATAAAACTATATATTCAGTTCATCCTGGCAAAATTTGAGTGTGGTGCCTTTCTCCTAGAATAACCCCAAGAACTTCTCATTTACCCTGTGTCTCATTTATTACAAATTCAACGTCAGTAGAGTCCACATTAATAAGGGCTTGCCATGTTTTCTCTCTGAGCTCCTTGAAAGGCCCCAAGCCATGCATCATCCAATGGTGTGCTTTGTAGCTTATAAAATCTGAAAACATAGCCTAAGATAGCCAGGCCAAAAAAGGTGCTAGGAAGATAATGTTAAGACCTGTAGTAAAATTCCAACCATGAATATTACTAGGGGAACTTCCCATCCATGGAATGAGCATATTAGTGTAAACGAATTAAGAATTAGAAATCAATGAGGTCTGATAATTGAGTTGGTTCCTGTAATCTAGTAAAATTCAAATAGCATCTTCTTTTTATTGGCCCATGGACTGCCTGAATGAACACCACTAGAACCTTTGGAAAGCAAGACTAAAATTAAGCCAATACTTAAAAACTTTCAGCAGGGCCATGCCAGGGGTAGCCTAACCACCGTTTGGCTTTAGGTTCCTGGAATTAGTAAGATAATAATAATAGGGACCACTTACATAGTACTACTACCTATGCACCAAGTAGTGTTCTAAGTTTACTGACTTAACTTTCACAGTTGTGCAGTGGGTGCTGTTAGTTATTATCATCCCCATTTTACAGATGAAGAGATCAAGGCAGGGGTTACGTGGTTTGCTCAGGGTCATACAGCTAGTGAGTAATGAAACCAGAATTTAGATGGTTCTAAATCATTACACTTACATGGCCTAACTCCATGCTACACTGCCTCTAGTGTGAAGTGTGAGTGGCCTGGCAGAAAAGAAAGGGCTGGCAATGAAGGACAGTCTCTTTTCCATGGGCCAGAAAGATTTTGCCTGATGGTGTATTCATAAGCTCATCTGGAAAAAAGAAAAAAGTGGAAATCTTCAAACACAGACAATTGGAACAGCTTGCCTTCTAATGAGAAAAAACAGCCTTTCTCCCTTTGTTGGTTGAGTCATCTTTGTACTAGATCACACTATAGTCCCATCCCTTTTTCCCACCCTATATCCACATCCCTTGCCATGTAACTTTGTAGTTCTTCCTGCTAGAGGTGAGGTTTGTTTCTCCACTCCTAGACTTTAGACTCAGCCATGTGATTTGTTTCGACCAAAGAGATATTAGCAAAAGTGATGCAAGCATGGGCTTGAAATGTGCTTTCACAGCTGGGCTGCTTTCGTTTTGCCTGCCATCGCCTTGGGAAGTACAGGCTTTGGCGAGCTTGCTGGTCCAAGGAGGATGAGCCACACGTGGAGCAGCCCTGCACCCCACTGGGCTTTGATTCAACCCCAGCTGACCCCCAGCCAACCTACAAATGTGAATGTGAAAATTAACAAATGTTTTAAGCCACTGGGTTTTGAGGTGGTTTGTTTTACAGAAAGACTGTGGCAATAACTGATGAATAACTCACTCTATTGCTTTTCTACTTTAGGTTCAAATTCCTTCCACCCATAAATGCACCCAGACATACCGTACGAATGTTATATTTAATTATAGCAAATCCCCACGGCTCTCTTTCCCTCTTCCATCACCTTTCTCTTTATTATGACTTTATACTACCACATTCATCTTCTTTTTCTCCTTAGCACTTTTGACCACACTTTCATCTGATCCACAGTCACCTCTGTGATTGGATTAGTGGCATTGAGACCATGGAGGTAACACAACTGATCACCATTCCTCTCTGTTCATATACACACTGTGATCTTATGGGTTAAAATAATCCAAAAAATTATGTTCAGGAGGAAAACACAGAGGGCAGTTTTCAAAAGCCAATAATTCACCAATTCTCTTAGTTTGGTTTATGAAATGATTCTAAGGACTCATATATGATTTCCAACTAGTCTGGATTTAATCAATCATTAGCTATCCCTTTTCAGTAAATCTACCCACAGCAGTCATTGGCATGTTCGTGGAAACTTAAGTCACTTATCTAAAAGGATACCGTACTTAAGTTACTCTTCCAAAAGTATATTCAATTTGTATTGAACTAATTGGAAACATACTCATAAAAGTTGCAAGAATAGTACAATGAAATCCCAAACATCCTTTACCCACATTCAGCAATGAACATTTTGCCACATTTGCTTTATCATTGTCTCTTTCGTTTTCTTTTTTCCCCCAAACCATTTGAGAGTAAAATGCAGACATCACGCCCCTTTTCCCATAAATTCTTCAGTATGTATTTGCTAAAAACAATGATATTCTGTTATATGATCACATTTCAATTATTAAAATCAGAAAATTTTCCTAGCACTCTGGGAGGCCAAGGTGGGAGAATCTCTTGAGGTCAGGAGTTTGAAACCAGCCTGAGCAAGAGTGAGACCCTGTCTTTACAACAAATAGAAAAAAGCTGAGCATGGTGGCACATGCCTGTAGTCCCAGCTACTCGGGAGGCTGAGGCAGGAGGATAGCTTGAGCCCAGGAGTTGAGGCTGCAATGAGCTATGATGACACCACTGCACTCTAGCCTGAGCGACAGAGTGAGACTCTGTCTCGAAAAACTAAACTAAAATCAGAACATTTAATATTGATGTAATTCTATTATCAGATATACAATCTATATTCAAATTTTGCTAACTGTCTCAATAATACCCTTTATGGCATTTTTTATCCTTCCTTGATCTGGAATCCAATTCAGGATCACAGATTGCAATTAATCAGCACATCTCTTTAGTCTCCTTTAATCTAGAACCGCTCCTTTGGCTTTCATGACATCAACATTTTTAAGTACTACAGACCAGTTATTTCATAGAATGTCTTTGCATTTAATATTATCTGAGGTTTCCCCGTGTTGAGATTCAGGTTATGCATTTTTAGCAAAAATACTACATAGGCAGAAATTACATTTTAAATTCTATTTCTACATGTGATGAAGACGATGTATAAAGGACTCTATCAGGTGAAGAATTATTTTTGAGGAAAGGAGAATTACACTATGCTATC
Source organism: Microcebus murinus (assembly GCF_040939455.1). NCBI lineage: Eukaryota > Metazoa > Chordata > Mammalia > Primates > Cheirogaleidae > Microcebus > Microcebus murinus. The sequence goes on from NC_134136.1 coordinate 118,653,359, forward strand.
TATATTTGAAGCCAATATTATTTCTCGATGGTATATTCATAGTGATCTAAAGAAATAGTATACTTTAACAAGAGGATGTTATAATTACTGTCATGCAGAAGTTACAAGAAGACTTTGACTCAATATAAAAACTTTCCAAATTTTAGAGCCACGTCAAGAAGCCTTCAGTTTTGCGAAGTTGCTAACTCTGAGCAACTCTGCTGGGGTAAGCAGGAAGGTCATTTAGGCATCAGACAAGGACTGGACAAGATGACTTCTAAGTTACTTTCTAACACTGATCTGTGTTCCAGAAAGGCTGACATCTGGGCTCACTCCAGCTTTCTCAGTGTGGGCAAGGATCTCACTCTCTGAATGAACAGGAAATTTTGTAGAGCAAGAGTCTACATGTCATATGAAAAGATGCTTGATTTCACTCTAAATTAAAGAAATGTAAATTAAAACTATGCTGAGATACCATCTTTTACCTATGAGATTGGCAAAAACCTAAAAGTTTAATAATGCACTCTGTTGGTGAAGATATGGGGAAATAGACACGCTCATGTATTACTGATGGGAATGCAAATTGGTATATAAACTCTTTGGAAGGTAATTTATCAATAGCTGTCAAAATTATAAATTCATTTAAACTTAAATGAGCAATTAAATTTTAGAGAACTTATTTTATGAATACACTTGAACTCATGGAAAATGATATAAGTACAAGGTTACTCAATGCAGCACTGTTTGTAACTGCAAACGATTGAAAACAATGTAAATCAATAGAGAACTGGTTTACATATTGAGCCAATGGAATACCATGTAGATGGTAAAAAACAAGAGGGAGGGAGAACTCTCTATGTACTGATGTAGAAAGAGCTCTAAAATATAATATATTAAGTGAAAAAAATGTAACAGTTTTTATATGGAGAGCAGTTTTTATACCATGCTATCTTTGGTATAAGGAGGGAGAGGAACTAAAAGTCTATATTCACATTTGCTTGTATCTCCACACAGAAACTAAGAAGAATAGTAAGAGAGATGTTGTGGCAGATGGGGGACAAGGATTAGCAAGAGGTTTTTTTTTTTACTGTATATCCTTTTGTACTTTCAGATTCTTGAATCATATGGATGTATTACCTATTCAAAAACTAAATTTAAAAAATAAGTAAACATAATGAAAAGAAAATGGTAAAACAAACCAAAATAAGAATCTATGTTTCCCTACCTGTCTACCTGGAGTTATGAACTCCAGAGGCAACTCTCTAGCATTTAAATCTTTTTCTCTATTAAATATGATAACATGAGGCACAGGTATCAAAAAGCCACTTTAATTCTCAGCAGTGTTTGGAGAGGGAGAGTGAGAGAGAGGGAGAGAAAGAGAAGGTAATTTTTTCTTCCTAGAAACCAAATCTCCATGCATTTATAGAAGCATGGTGGTGCTATACACAAATCCCTTGGATCCCTCTTACGTTTTCTGTGAGTCTCCACTTCCAACTTCTCTGTGCTTTGTTTATAAGGACCTGCACCTGTGACACGCTTTAGAGGCCTGCCCTCGGGCTGTTAGAGCTACTTTGTCTACTTGTACAGAGAGCAAGAAATGCCTGAGAGTTTACTTCCCCTGGGGCAACCTTAACCAATGACTGACCTACTAACGCAAGAATATGCAATCCTAGCTCCTTACCTTTGAAGCTCAGAGCTATAGTTTATGTTCCAGGACTTTCCACAGGGTCAGGCTGAGGCTGGGACTTTGCTTGAAAGTGCTCCCCTTACTTCTTCCTTTTCCATGTCCACCTCCCCCACTCCCAGTATGGTTTCTTCTGGGAGTACTTCCTTAATAAATCATTTGCATATGAATCCAGGTCTCAGGGTCCCCTTCTGGAGAATAGGACCAAAGACATACGATTTATTGGATTTAGAATGGCTGGAACATAATTCCAAAATTTGATTTTTCCTAAAAGGTAGATTTGAGAAATTGGGGAATCATTATTATAAGTTCCAATCCCATCTTTCATACATTGCAAATACTCCAGATTATTCCTCATTACACAATTATTTTATGATGCATAATGATTTTAATACCTTGCTTCTATGAGCAAATGGGCTTTATCACACACCTAATCATATTACCAATTTAGTTAATGTAGGAGTCCTGCCCCTAGGCTCTAGTATTTTAAAAGACTGTAAATAAAATCTACAATATTCCAGGTAGACCAATACTGAGATAACAAACAAAAGCACTCCCATATCATCTTGAGTTATCTGCTAACCTCTTGAAGCATGAGATCAGATTACTCCATCATTATTTTTGCCTATCTACTTAAAGACATCACTAAAGGTCAAAGTATTAATAGAATGTAGCTCATTTAGTTACATATTTGCATTTACCCTCTATAAAAGTTTGTTTTCTCAAATATGACCCATCTATGCTTTTACAAAAGGACAGGTTTCCTGGGCAAATTTTTCTATTTCCCCTATCCCCATAAACATCACCTTGGTACTTGGAATCTTCCTACAGGTAAAGGCTTTGGTCAAATGTTTGATCATTTAAGAAGTATCCACAATTCAGCAAAAGTCATACAGAACATTCTTGTCCTTTTCAGGCTTCTGGTCTGAGACAAGAGGCATCAAGATCTAGAGTGGTGGTCTACAAACTTCAGCCTATAGACCAAATCTAGCCTGCTGCCTATTTTTGTACTGCCCCATGAGCTCAGAAAAAATTTTACATATTGAAATCATTGAAACAAATAATAAAAATTATTTTGTGACACATAAAAATTATGTGAAATTCAAATTTCGGTGTTCATAAATAAAGCTTTCTGGAAATACAGCCTCATTCATTTACTTATTTTCTAAGGTTGTTTTCACACTACAAGGGCCCCACTGAATAGTTGTGACAGAGACAATATGACCCTCTGCAGTAGGCAGAACAGTGGTCCTTATCTCTGGAACCTGTGAATATGTTACCTCACATGGCAAAAAGGACTTTGTAGATACAGTTAAGGTTCAGAGCCTTAAGATAAGGACAGTATCCCGAATTATGCAGGTAGATGCAATCTACTCCTCTGAGCTCTTAAAGTGGAGAACTTTCTCCAGCTGGAGTCAGAGAGATGTGGCAGAAGGGAAAGCCAGAGAGATCCAGAGCATGAGAAGAATTTGACATGCTGTTGCTGGTTTAAAGATGGAGGGGGCAATGTGACAAGGAACACAGCCTGCCTTAAGGAGCAGAGAGAAGCTGACAGCAGAGACGGGAGTGATACATATACAAGCCAAGGGACCCCAAGGAGTTGACTTTGGTCTTTTGAGACACCAGTTGAACTCCACAGTGCTAGACTTCCAACCAAAGAAGTATGAGGTTATAAATGGGTGCTGTTTTAAGCCACTGAGTTTTCAGTAATTTGTTACAGCAGCAATAGGAAACTAATACATCCTCAAAGCCTAAAACGTATACCACCTGGCCCTTTCCAGATAAATGTTACCAAACCCTGATCTGGATCCTTGCTACTCGAATTGTGGGTCCTCAGACCAGCAGCATTACTATTGGGACCTTGTTAGAAATGCAGAATCTCCCCCCTCACCAAAACCTACTGACTTGGAATCTGCATTTTAACGAGCTCCCCAAGGAATTCTTTTGCACATTAAGATCTGAGAAGCTCTGGTATGGTGTTCATCTTACTGTCATCTTAGCTTAGAATCAAGATGTTCTTAGCTTCTTTTGTCTAGACAGAGAGGAGCGCAGAGATGCACACAGAAATAGTTAACGGTAAGGGAAAGCTGGTGGCTATTTCACAGTTATCATCACACTCACAGGCATCCTAATCTTCATCCTCGACAGTATCATCCCCACATTCATCACATGAATGCAGCAGCCAGCACGGGCTTCTGGCTTCCTCTGGCACCACTGCAAATGCTTATTGAATATATTACTTGGTTCTGTCAGCTTCCCAGAAAAAACACTGCATTAGCTCCCTAGGGCTGCCATCACAAATTACTACAACTGGGTGGCTGAAAACAACAGACGTCTATTCTCTCACAGTTCTGGAGGCCAGAAATCAGAAATCAAGGTGTCTGCAGGGTTGTTTTATTCTGGAAACTCTAAGGGAGAATACATTCCATTCCCCTCTTCAGCTTCTGGTGGTTGCTTACAATCCTTGGGGTCCCTTGGCTTATACATGCATCACTCCAGTCTCTGCGTGTGTCTTCACATCACCTTCTCCTCTGTGTCTCTAACCTCCCTCTGCCTTTCTCTTAAAAGGACAGCTGTCATTGGAGTTAGGGCCCACTCTAAATCCAGAATAATCTCATCTCAAGATCCTTTCATTACATCTGTGAAGAACCTTTTCCCAAATATGATCATATTCACAGGTTCTTGGCAGGGAGTCAGGGGGTTAGGACTCAGTCACACATTTTTACAGACTGCTACTCAACCCACTGCCACCACCATAAATACCAGCAATTGATAAAGTAAAGCTAAGTTGACTCACTGCAGTGAGGAAGAGCACCACCTTGATGGAATCTTAACAGTGTCCAAAATGGGGAAATGAGCAGAGCATATTGAGAGGGTTTAAGGCATGGGGGAGGTGATTTTGAGAGGAGTCTCTCAAGATAGAGTGTTAGTTGGGATTGAGCAGAGTACCCGACATAATAAATCTGGACTAGACAGCACAGTGAGGAAGCCTGAGTGAGCTAGCTGGTTACTTAGCAGCCTGGGTTTTCACAAAGATAAGCCTCCTCTAGGCTTCAGGCTCTGCCTTCTGTGCAATGAAAACCTTGCTGGCAGGCATGCAGATGTGGCCTTTCTAGTCACTTGTGCCTCAGCAGGAATGGGTTTGTCTGACAGCTTTCTGAGAGTTCAGTTTGATAGGGAAAGATGAGCTTCAACCAGAGGCCAGGCTAAAGGAGGAGGAAACCTCACAGTTTTTTCTTGGCCTGATTCTGCATTTGGTTATCCAGCCCAGCTATGTTTTTCTCTGCAGTACAGCAAAATCCCTGCGTCCCATTCTTCAGTTGGCACTGCTAATATATCAGATTAACTAAAGAAAAATAATATGTGCTCTATCTACTTATTTATAGGCACTACTTTATAAAGAGGATATTAATTTGTTTACTTATTTATGGTCCATTTTTTTCTACCATTCTTCCTTGATAAGGGACTTCGTCTTGGTCACCATTGCATCCCTAGAGCTGTGCCTACCATAAATTATTAATAAGTGCTTGATTAATATTTGTATTGACATTTGGACAAATACATTAAACTACTGTAGGATATATATGGATATAGCAGTCAGGCAGATAAAATCTCCTTCTTGCTTATATCTTGCTGGTCAAATATGTCAATTTCTAGATAAGATCTATTTAAATCCCGCTGATTGTGATAGCAGAAGGTTTGTGGAGGAGAAAGGTGGTAATAGAAGTTTGAAATAGAAAGATTTAATTTGGTTACTATTTTATTTTTAAAAGATGTAAGGTAGGGAGCACTGTAACAGCATCTAAACTGCAGGATATAGATCAAAAACCTTTGAAATGAAATCACAATATTTATGATACAAGCTATTTTTCATAACAAAATGGAGGCTAGTTTGCATGTTCCTCTTTGAAGCAGCCAGTATATTAAGGCAGAGAAAATGATTATAATGATTGATTTTAATTTAGTACAACTCTGTCTTTAATAAATGAATTTTTTTCTTTCTTAAAAGAAATCTAAAATATCTTGAAGAGGTTGTCAAGAGGAAGGAGCTAGGCTTTGCAGAAAAAAGATAGAATGATGTTCTTACAGGGAATTCTGAAGAGTATTAAAATTGAGTAATTCATTAGAAGAGACTTTTGTGAGCTTATTACAAGTTCTTCATTATTATAGGTCTTCCAAAAGAGCTTAAAGGATTGTTTTTTCCACTTTTTAAAATTATTTCAGCATATTTGGGGGGTACAAATGTTAAGGTTACATATATTGCCATTGCCCCCCCAAGTCAGAGCTTCAAGCCTGACCATCCCCCAAACATTGCACATCTCACTTATTATGTTTGTATATACCCAACCGCTCCTCCCCACTCCCACCCGTCTGACACCCGATAAATATTATTCCTATATGTCCACTTAGGTGTTGATCCGTTAATACCAATTTGCTGGTGAGTACATGTGGTGCTTGTTTGTCCATTCTTGAGATACTTCACTTAGTAGAATGGGTTCCAGCTCTATCCAGAAAAATACAAGATGTGCTATATCACCATTCTTTCTTAAAGCTGAGTAGTACTCTATGGTATACATATACCACATTTTATTAATCCACTCATGTATTGATGGACACCTGGGTTGTTTCCACACCTTTGTGATTGTTAACTGTGCTGCTATAAACATTCAAGTGCAGGTGTCCCATTTGTAGAGTGTCATTTGATCTTTTGGGCAGATGCCCAGTAGTGGAATTGCTGGATCAAATGGTAGATCTATTTGTATCTCTTTAAGGTATCTCCATATTGCTTTCCACAGAGGCTGAACCAGTTTGCAGTCCCACCAGCAGTGTAGGAGTGTTCCTATCTCTACGCATCCATGCCAACATTTATTGTTTGGGGACTTTTTGATAAAGGCCATTCTTCCTGGAGATAAGTGATATCTCATTGTGGTTTTGATTTGCATTTCCCTGATGATTAGAGATGTTGAGCATTTTTTCATGTTTGTTGGCCTTTATTTTGTCTTCTTTTGAAAAATTTCTGTTCATGTCCTTTGCCCACTTTTTGATAGGGCTGTTTGATTTTTCCTTGCTGATTTTTCTGAGTTCTAAATAAATTCTACTTATCAACCTTTTATCGGTTGTGTAGCTTGTGAAAATTTTCTCCCATTCTGTGGGTTGTCTGTTTGCTCTCTTGATAGTTTCTTTGGCTGTGCAGAAGCTTTTTAATTTGATCAGGTCCCATTTATTTATTTTTATTGCTGCTGTGATTGCCTTTGGGGTCTTCTTCATAAATTCTTTGCCTAGGCCAATGTCTAGAAGAGTATTTCCAAGGTTTTCCTCTAGAATTCTAATAGTTTCACACCTAATGTTCAAGTCTGTTACCCAGCATGAGTTGATTTTTGTGAGAGGTGAAAGGTGTGGGTCCTGTTTCAGTCTTCTACATGTGGCTATCCAGCTTTCCCAGCACCATTAAAGGATTTTTTAATGTAAAATAAACAATACATCTTGCTTCGATGTTTCCCAAATACCTGACCTTTTGAAAATAGAAGTAGATATAAAAAGCATACATATTTTCAGCTTTCCCAATGATTTTTAAATGTTATTTTGTATGATTCAGGTAGCTCAGCAATTTGTTTATTGCTATTTCATTTTGTTCCATAAAATCATCTCATCCACAAACTATTTTATTAGTATGTGAAAACATGCTTTATTAACTTCCAACATACTCCGTGTTTACAATACAGTTATATCATTCTGTTATATTAGCACTGATCATAATTCCCTCATTTTTTTGACAGGGCCATTGTTCTGTGTAAAGCTATGTAAATGCAAGAAAAAAAAAGGGATCTTTTTTCTTCATTGAATAGTTGCTATTGGCTCAACTCCCTGGGTATCTGATGCACTTAAGGCTATTTAAAAACTAGTCTTAAGAGCAAACTTTGCATCTTCACTTAAAAAGGTCTCCATTTCCATATCCCCAAAATAATATACATACTTCATCCAGTCATTGTTAAGAAATACTATACAAAACTTGGAAACAAGACAAAAGATAAGTGTCACCTCCTTTCAGTATTATAAGGAGAAGAGGGCTGACCAAGGATTATCTAGGGCAATGTAACTTGTTTGCTCACTCAATTGTCGGTTAAATGTCAAAGACTTAGTGAAGTTACATGAAAACTTAAAGAATTTTGTCTAGTAGAAATGCGAACAATTTCTGTCCAGTAGAAAAGATAATCCCAAAGGTTATAGTATTTTTGCCTTTAAAAATTTGTATTTTTGTACAAATGTACAAAAATATATTTTTGTATCTAATCCAACCATTTTACCCTAACATTCCCTTATTAAATTGCCTGTATATACCTAGATCCTAATTTGCTCTTCAAGCTAGTCTTAATATCTTATTGGTTCCTGCATAAATTAATGAGTTGAATAAAATCTTTGGCATATGATCATTTTATATATGTGTAAGAGTGATGATTTTACCTTTTGTTGGAAATTACGCCTTAGTGCCACTTAACACCTCATACCCTCTCCACCAAGCAGGCAAGTGTTCTGGACTACCCCCATGGAAAAGAAAGCAGAGCATAGAGAACTTAGAGAACATAGAGAGTATGAAAAACAAAATGAAAAATCACTGAGATCAGGAAAAAAAATACCTTCAATCTTTGAAGAGAAAAAAATCAATCACTGTAGAAACCAATGTGGTAAAAATGACCTTTATTTGGCCTTTATTCTGTTCCCATTGTTGGGAAAAGGGAAGGCACTGGGTTCAAGCAGTAGTAAAGGGTAAGGCATTGTTTGTAAACAAAATGTATTTGATTTTCAGATTTCATTACAGATTTTTTCTTCTCTCATTGAGACCCATGGGATACTGTAGCTGACAGACTGAGGGCACTTCATTTCCTTTTTTCTCATTAAAAAAATGATAAGTCATCATTCAATTTCCTGAGGTACAACTCTTATCTCCTTGCTTATCCCTATTTTCAATGGTCACCCAAGTAATATTTCAGGCTTGAAATTGGTTATTACCCACTAGTGTCAGGCAAATGAAGATAAGCCATGTCCCCTCCTTTCCAGAAAGTCACAGTCTTGGAGAAAGAGGGCAAAGAAGCAGAATGGACATAGGTCAGTGGAAGACAGAGGAACACTCTGGAAAGATCTACTGGGACTTGTCTAAGACTAAGATTACCTAAGTTTAAAGTGAGAAAAGAGGGTAAGCAGTTGGAAAATTTCACCCTAAGTAATAAAAATGGTGGGCTGAAGTCCAGTTGGTTTTTTAGTTATTTTTTAAGAAATGAGTCAGAAATCTGTGGATTAGGTGCTGTCATAGTGCATTTTCTTCGGCTATAGCAGAATACCACAGACTGAGTAATTTATAATAAATAGAAATTTATTGGCTCATGATTCTGGAGGCTGGAAAGTCCAAGATCAAGGGGCCAGTATCTGGCAAGGGCCTTCCTGCTGTGTCATCCCATGGTAAAAGGGCAAAGAGAGGGCAAGAGAGATGAGGGGAACGGGGGATGAACTCATCTTTTTCTTTTTTTGAGACAGAGTCTCGCTCTGTGGCCTGAGCTAGAGTGCCATGGCATCAGCCTAGTTCACAGCAACCTCAAATTCCTGGGCTTAAGTGATCCTTCTGCCTCAGCCTCCTGAGTAGTTGGGACTACAGGCATGCACCACCATGCCCGGCTAATTTATATATATATATATATATTTATTTATTTATTTTTTAGTTGGCCAATTAATTTTTTTCTATTTTTAGTAGAGACGCAATCTCACTCTTGCTCAGGCTGGTCTCGAACTCAAGCAATCCTTCCACCTTGGCCTCCCAGAGTGCTAGGATTACAGGCATGAGCCATCATGCCTGGCCTGAACTCATCTTTTTATAAAGAACTGACTGCCACAATAACAGTATTAATTCATTCATGAGAGCAGAGACCTTATGGCCTAATCACCTCTCTTTAGGCCCCATCTCCCAACATTATTGTATTGGGGATCACATTTCCAACACATGCCTTTTGGGGGACACATTGAAACCATACCAGGTACACTAACTTTAGAAACTATGTAAGATCCCTTAAGCTTTGTATCATTTGTTTCTTTAGCAAGCACTTTCTGAGGGGGGCAAATTGTGTTATTTTTAATTCTTCCACTTAGGTTAGGAGCAATAATACACTCTTAAATGAAGTGCTTTATGTGCTAAACTTTGGCCTCCTCTCTTTGAGGGTTGAGAATGAGGAACCAAGTCCCTCATGAGACCTATCAGTGGGACAGCAGCTTCGGAGAGGAGACAAAAGCCAGGCCTGTGCCTTGAAAGGAACAGACAGCCTGGCATTCAGTCTAGAGCAAGAAATATCTCCTTGGAATCCAAATAATTTACCAACAGACCCTCCATTATATCAGTAAACTTGCCTTTCCCTGCCATATATGCCCCTTAGGCTGCCCAAGAGTAACTTACTTCTCCTATTGCCTTGGCATTCATTGTAACAAAGCTATTTGTTCATTTGTCCTGATGTAAAAATATACAAACTAGGAAATAAAGAAAAACACAGAAGAGAAATCACCCATAATACCATCTCACAGAGGTAATAGTCAATATTTTGGTGTAAGTCATCCTTTCTGTATATATTTTTTATGTGCTCGTATCAGTTTGCTAAGGCTACCATAACAACATACCACAACCAGGGGGGCTTAAACAAACTGAAATTTATTGTCTCACGGTTCTGAGGCTAGAAGTCCAAAATCAATGTGTTGGTTCCTTCTGAGTGCTGTGAGGAGAGGATCTGTTCCAGGCCTCCCTCCTTGGCTTGCAGATGGCCATCTTCTCACTGTGTGCACATCTCATTGCATCATATTGTGATGCATGTCGTGCGTGTCTGTCTCTATATCCAAATTTCCCCTTTTTATAAGTCATATTGGTTTAGGGCCCACTCTAATGACTTCATCTTTAACTTAATGACCTCAGTAAAAGCCCTATTTCCAAATAAGGCCAGATTCTGAGGTACTGGGTATTAGAACTTCAGCATATGTTTTTGCAGAGGACACAGTTCAATTCATAACAATATCTGCTGTATTGACTGAGCTGATTGTTGACTGTTTGCTTCTCATTTTCCATCTCTTGGCCTTGTTTTGTGCTCAGATAGGCTAACCTCTAAAGATGACATGAATGGCCTCTCTCCCTCCAACATCTGGTTGGCTTGAGCCAATAAGAAGCACTGCCAGAAGAACGGACAGGAGAAGGAGTGAGTAATTTGGTATTTATTTACTCAATTTCTGCCCCTTCTTGTCACTTCAGACCTAATGGTAGTAAGGGTTCCCCCTGTTACTAGTCTCTGGAGACATGCACGTGTCTTTTTGACTCTCCTTAACCGTGCTCACACCTTTGAAGTCATCTGTTTATGAAATGCTCCTCAGTTAAATCCTTTGGTATGACATCAATTCCTGGGAGGACTCTGACAAATACTTTGACATACAACATATTTTATATAGTTGGCAACTATTTGTTAAGAAAAAAATACCCAAAACATTAGAAATAAGGTAATGGGGAAGAGGCACGTCCTTTCAATGTCATACTGGGAGTATTGTATAACAGAATGATATAATTCTCTAGGAGAATGTATTTGTGCTTGACTTTGCTATTTACTGTTTGATTAGGGCCCAGAAACTGTGAAGTTATATGTTAACTTGTAGATTATTTCTGTCTGGAGAAAAGATAACCCAAAAGGTTATGGTTTTATTGCTCCATGACTCATTAATCAGTTTTGTTATCTTAGCCCTTATTCTAACACTCTTTTTTATTAATGTCTATAAATACCCAGTTCATTAAATGCTCTTTGAACCAGCTTTACCATCCCATTGATAGCCTCACTAATAAATTGAACAAATCTTTGATACACATTTATTCTATACTTAGATGAATTTTTATTTTAAATTTTTAAAGATTATGTTTTGACATACTTCACACACTTTTAACTTTATATTTCTTACACCTAATATATCATCAACTAGTTCTATTCAACCATTCCTCAGATGTTGGGAATTTAGGTGGTTTCCAGTTTTTAGCTGTTATAAATAAGTTTTGCTGCTGCTGATGTTTACTTTTAACTGTATTTCGCATATAGGCAAATGTCTTATGGGAAGGAGAACAGTATGAAGTTTGTAATGGGCTTTCATCCTCCATGCTCAGGATGGTCCTGCCCTCCCTTCCTTCCCTGTCCTAACTTTATCCATCCTGCCTCACCCCCGCCATAGCCACTAAGATGTCATTCTGGGACTTATAGCCAGGTTGGGGTATGGTCATCATGCTTGAGCACACTCTTTGCTAACAATAGCACCTGCTACGTACTGAGTCCTTGCTATATACAAACACTGTGTTGAGTGCCAAATATGCATGATCTCTTTGGGTCCTCATGGCTGCCAGTCAGTGAAGCTCCTTTATTATCTCCTTTTTCTCTCTGTGAGGAGGCTAAGTTGGGATTTAAACCCAGGCCTGGCCATACATTCCATGCTCTTGAGCACTGAGGTAGGAATTGACTGCAAATGTATTGAATACCTGAGTGAATGAATAAAAGCCCTCCTGAGAGGGCTCAGCTGGGGGGACAGAGTGGCAGATCTCACAAGCTGGGTACAATCCTGCCTGGGGCTGTCTTCTCAGGCTCCTTCTTGGCCTCTCTATTTACAGTCCTCTACATCAGCCATCCCTAACCTTTTTGGCACCAGGGACAAGTTTCATGGAAGACAATTTTTCCATGGATGGGGGATGGGTGAGGGTAGGGCAGTGATATGAGAGATAGGGAGCAGCTGTAGATACAGATGAAGCTTCACTGGCTCACCAACGTGCTGCTCACCTCCTGCTGTGTGGCCGCCTCCTTCCCAGTTTCACAGAAGACAATTTTTCCATGGATGGGATGTGGGGTGTGGGGGGAGGCAGCGGAGCTCTACAGCCCAGTCCCTAACAGGCTGCCCACTATAGGCAGCCTATGGGTTGGGGATCACAGCTCTACATGTTATGCTGACCTGTCTTCTAGTTCAGGGGCTGGCAAACTTTTTTTCCAAAGGTCCAGTTGATAAATATTTTAGGCTTTGCATGCTAAATACAGTCTCTGTCACATATTCCTGTTTTTCCTTTTTGTTTGGTTGGTTTTTTGTTTGTTTTTTGTTGTGGTGGTGGTTTTGTTTTTCCTTTTCTTAACCCTTTAAAAATGTAAGTCACACAAAAACAGGCCATGAGCCAGATTTAGTCCACAGGTTTTAGTTTACTAATCATTCTTCTAGTTCACCGATTCTCCCTGCAGATTTGTCTAATCTACTATTAAATCTGACCATTGCATTCTTAATATGGATTATTGTATTTTTTTCAGTTTTAAAACTTTTATTTGATTCTTTTCAATAGTTTCCAGTTCTCTACCAAAATTTGTATTCTTTCTTTTATCTCCCTGGACATAGGAAGGAGAATTATTTTAAAGCCTGTGTCTCATAATTCTAACATCTGTAGCCAGGTGAGTCTGTTTCTATTTCCTATAGTTTCTGCGGCATTTTACTTATGGCATCTTTCCTTCTCATGTGTCTCATTATTTCTCATCAGATGCTGGACTTTGTATTTGCAAAATTATAGAAATGACTTGATGCATGGATGTTCTTTTCCTCCAGAGATTTATGTTTGCTTCATTACAGTGTCTGGGCACGCCAGCGCTTTGGAATGTACAGCAGCACCTGCACCCTGGGGTTTACTTAACCCAAGTTCACTGACTGAGATGATTCCAGGCTGAGCTGTAGCTCTTGGGAGAATCAACTTCTCGTTATAGGATGTAGCCCTTTGGGAAAAAGACTCAAGCCTTCCGTATTTCTTGAACAGGTTCCTTAGCTTGGCAAGCCTGTGGTCAGTATTGTATGGCCTCTCAGTTTCTCAACTTCCCTACTGGAATTAGTATAACTGTCTAAGGGAAAAGCAGCTTCCTGGGCTTCCTTCTTCTCCTAGATCCTGGACAGTTAGATCTAGTTAGCTCTCTAGTGCCTTTACACAGACTTCTTCTATTTCAGCCAGCTTCTCTAGTTGTCCTGAAGCCATGTAGTTGGGCAAAATTACCTTGTCCACCATTCCAAAAGTGGAAGTTCAGAGATAAATTCTCTATGCAAAAGAAATTGTGGCCTTATCCTTGAAGGAGATATTTGGAAAGAGGCTTATACTGACTGTCCTTCAAAAATCCCCCAAAAGATGGACCAAGCAAACAAAATAAACCCACTAACATGTGCCTATTATTTTGGTTTAAATTTTCTACTATAGTGTATTTTAATATAAAACAATTGGTGAAGTCTGTAAGAATTAAAAACATTTCTAGTTTACAATGATCTATGTTATAACATACTCTAAAACCTACAAAGATCGACTGGATATTTTGAAGTCCTTGTTGAAATACTAAACAAAACAGAATACTTTCCTTTGTGAAACATAATCTTGAACAGTAATTTTAACAGATCCTTGAATTTTAAAAGATTAAGGATTCTTGACTTTTTTAACAAAAAGGATTCCATATTAAAGACCATTTTTCTCTACTCTGCCAAATAAAGGATATTGCTGTATTCTCCAACCTTGCTGTGGTGCCTGGGCAGGTTTTACTTAATGAAGTCCTTTATTAGCATACTGTTCTCTTTCTGTGTACAAGTGAAGTGGGCTGTTCTAAGGATACGACGAGACATTAAAAAAAATTATATTCTCTTAGTGTTACTGGGAGGAAAAAAAGAAACACTTACCTTCATTTCTAAATCAGGGTGAGGTCTTGCTTAGGAAACAGTCTTAACTATATGGATCTTGGGCACTCTCCCACCTGAGAGAGAATACATCACAGCAAGGGCATCCCTAGGGGACATAGGACGGAAGCCACAGAGTGTTGGCTCAGCAATTGCTTGCTCTGCCTGCTGCCCTGCAGTTGTCTCTCTGAAAGAGACATGACAACTGTGGTCTTCATCATTGGCTGGAAGAAAATTTCTTTGTTTATGAAAATAAAGGCTAAGATAAAAAGTTGTTACTTAAGGCCAGTGACCTCTTTCTCCTCACCTAGCCTAGTGATTGGAGGGAAGGAGTGTGGAGGGTGCACCATGCTAATCTCTAGAGGAACAATTTCCAGTCCTCTGACCGTCACCTGTCTGCCCTCATCTCCACTATTGTCTCTGATTCGGATATACTGGCCAAAGTAGGTGGATATGGGTCTTGCCAGGTGATTAGTTACTGAGCCTAACTTATGTGATCTTTTGTGGTTTTTCCTGTACTTATGGGGCATTCTTTCTCTTGGTCTATATCTGTCTGCTTTTTTTTGTTTGTTTTTTTACTTTTTTTGGATATGGGATTTCCTTCTGTTGTCCAGGCTGGAGTGCAGTGGGATGATCATAGCTCACTATAATCCCGATCTCCTAGGCTCAAGGAGGGATCCTCCCATTTCAGCCTTCCCACCTCAGCCTCCCCAGTAGCTAGGACTACAAGCACACACCACCATGCTGGGAAATTTTTTTATTTTTTATAGAGATGGGATCTTGTTGTGTTGCCCACGCTGGACTCAAACTCCTGATCTCAAATAATCCTTCTGCCTCAGCCGCCAAAACTGCTGGGATCAAAGGCATGAGTCACCATTCCCAGCCTGCCTGGTCATTTTAAGATGGGCAGAAATTTTCTAAAAACTTCGCCCTTCCCCAGCATCTATCTGATGTAGGTCATATCATCTGCCATGTGACACACTCTGTCCTGTGTCTAGGTGAAGTGGATTTACAAAGACACCACTCTGGTAAACAAGAAGAAGCAAGGACCTGAAGCAATGTTCCAAATATACTTTTTTATTTTAGTATTACTTAGATTCTGGTTTTTTTCCATTTTAACGGTATAATTTACATATAGTAAAAGTCACTATTTTTAGTATACAGTTCTGTGAGTTTTTTTATTTTTTTAATTTTTTTTTTATTTTGGCATATTATGGGGGTACAGATTTTAAGGTTTCAATACATGCCCATTTCCCCCCCTCCCCCCAAAAGTCTGAGTCTCCATCATGACCATCCCCCAGATGGTGCACATCTCACTCATTATGTATGTATATTCCCACCTCCCTCCCCCCTCCCCAATACCCTATTACTGTACCACCTATATGTCCACTTAGGTGCTACTCAGTTAATACCAGTTTGCTGGAGAATATATCTGGTGCTTGTTTTTCCATTCTTGGGATACTTCACTTAGTAGTATGGGTTCCAGCTCTAACCAGGAAAATATAAGATGTGCTATATCACCATTGTTTCTTAGAGCTGAATAGTACTCCATGGTATACATATACCACATTTTATTAATCCATTCTTGGATTGATGGGCACTTGGGCTGTTTCCACAGCCTTGCAATTATGAATTGTGCTGCTATAAACATTCGAGTGCAGGTGTCTTTTTTGTAGAGTGTCACTGGATCATTTGGGTAGATGCCCAGCAATGGGATTGCTGGATCAAATGGTAGATTCACTTGTATCGCTTTAAGGTATCTCCATATTGCTTTCCACAGAGGTTGAACTAGTTTGCAGTCCCACCAGCAGTGTAGGAGTGTTCCTCTCTCTCCGCAACCACGCCAGCATTTATTGTTTGGAGATTTTTTGATAAAGGCCATTCTCACTGGGGTTAAGTGATATCTCATTGTGGTTTTGATTTGCATTTCCCTGATGATTAGAGATGTTGAGCATTTCTTCATATGTTTGTTGACCATTCTTCTGTCTTCTTTAGAAAAATTTCTGTTCAAGTCCTTTGCCCACTTTTTAATGGGGTTATTTGATTTTTTCTTCCTAATTTTCGTGAGTTCTAAGTATATTCTAGTTATCAGTCCCTTATCGATGCATAGGATGCAAAAATTTTCTCCCATTCTGTAGGTTGTCTGTTTACTTTCATGACAATTTCTTTGGCTGTGCAGAAGCTTTGTAGTTTGATCATGTCCCATTTATTTATTTTTGTTGCTGCTGTGATTGCCTTTGGGGACTTCTTCATAAACTCTTTGCCCAGGCCGATGTCTAGGAGAGTGTTTCCAACTTTTTCCTCTAGAGTTCTAATAGTTTCATATCTTAGGTTTAAGTCTGTTATCCAGCGTGAGTTGGTTTTTGTGAGAGGTGAAAGGTGTGGGTCCTGTTTTAGCCTTCTACAGGTGGCTATCCAGTTTTCCCAGCACCATTTATTGAAGAGAGAATCTTTTCCCCAGCGTATGTTTTTGTCTGCTTTGTCAAAGATGAGATGGCTATATGAGGATGGTTTTATATCAGGATTCTCACATCTGTTCCACTGGTCAATATTCCTGTTTTTGTGCCAATACCATATTGTTGTTTTTTTTTTTTTTTTTTTTATTTTATTTTTTTTTAATTTTTTTTTTTTTGAGACAGAGTCTCGCTTTGTTGTCCAGGCTAGAGTGAGTGCCGTGGCGTCAGCCTAGCTCACAGCAACCTCAAACTCCTGGGCTCAAGCAATCCTCCTGCCTCAGCCTCCCGAGTAGCTGGGACTACAGGCATGCGCCACTATGCCCGGCTAATTTTTTATATATATATCAGTTGGCCAATTAATTTCTTTCTATTTATAGTAGAGACGGGGTCTCGCTCTTGCTCAGGCTGGTTTCGAACTCCTGACCTTGAGCAATCCGCCCGCCTCGGCCTCCCAAGAGCTAGGATTACAGGCGTGAGCCACAGCGCCCGGCCTCCATATTGTTTTAATTACTACAGCTTTGTAGTATAGTTTGATATCTGGCATATTAATGCCTCCCATTTTGTTTTTGTTGCCTAGAATTGCTCTTGATATTCGGGGTCTTCTTTGGTTCCATACGAAGCGTAAAATTATTTTTTCTATATCTGTGAAGAATGCTGATGGGATTTTAGTAGGTATTGCATTGAATCTGTAGATCAGTTTGGGTAGTATAGACATTTTGATGATATTGAGTCTGCCGATCCACGAGCATGGTATGGATTTCCATCTGTTTACTTCCTCTGCTATTTCCTTCCTCAGTGTTTCATAGTTCTCCCTGTAGAGGTCTTTTACCTCTTTGGTTAAATATATTCCTAGGTACTTTAATTTCTTTGTTGCTATTGTGAAGGGAATTGAGTCTTTGATTTGGTTCTCAATTAGATTGTTGTTGGCGTATATGAATGCCTCTGATTTCTGTGTATTGATTTTGTATCCTGAGACTTTACTAAATTCATTGATCAGTTCCAGGAGTTTCTTGGTTGAATCCTTGGGGTTTTCTAGATACAATATCATATCATCAGCAAACAGTGAAAGTTTGATCTCTTCTGCCCCTATTTGGATACCTTTGATTCCATTTTCCTGTCTGATTGCTGTAGCCAAGACTTCCAGCACTATGTTGAACAGAAGTGGAGATAGTGGGCAGCCTTGTCTGGTTCCAGTTCTAAGTGGGAATGATTTCAATCTTTCTCCATTCAGTATGATGTTGGCTATGGGTCTGTCATATATGGCTTGTATCATTTTTAGGTATGTCCCTTCTATGCCTATTTTCGTAAGTGTTCGTATCATGAAAGGGTGTTGAATTTTGTCAAAAGCTTTTTCTGCATCTATTGAAAGAATCATGTGGTCTTTGTTTTTGCTTCTGTTTATGTGGTGAATTGCATTTATAGATTTACGTATGTTGAACCATCCCTGCATCCCTGGGATGAAGCCCACTGGGTCGTGGTGGATTATTATTTTTTTTTTTATTTTGGCATATTATGGGGGTACAGATTTTAAGGTTTCAATAAATGCCCATTTCCCCCCCTCCCCCCAAAAGTCTGAGTCTCCATCATGACCATCCCCCAGATGGTGCACATCTCACTCATTATGTATGTATATACCCGCCCCCCTCCCCCCTCCCACCTCCCCAATACCCTATTACTGTAGCACCTGTGTGTCCACTTAGGTGCTACTCAGTTAATACCAGTTTGCTGGAGAATATATCTGGTGCTTGTTTTTCCATTCTTGGGATACTTCACTTAGTAGTATGGGTTCCAGCTCTAACCAGGAAAGTATAAGATGTGCTATATCACCGTTGTTTCTTAGAGCTGTATTTTTTGATAAGTGTCTGGATTCGGTTAGCTAAGATTTTGTTGAAAATTTTTGCATCTATATTCATTAGGGATATTGGTCTGTAGTTTTCTTTTTTTGTTGCATCCTTTCCTGGTTTTGGTATCAGAGTAATATTCGCTTCATAAAAGGTGTCGGGGAGGTTTCCGTTCTTCTCGATGTTGTGGAATAGTTTCTGCAAGATAGGTACTAGTTCTTCTTTGTAAGTATGGTAAAGTTCAGGTGTGAAGCCATCTGGACCAGGACTTTTCTTTTTAGGGAGATTTTTAATTGCTGTTTCTATTTCAGCTGTTGAGATTGGTCTGTTCAGGGAATCTATTTCTTCCTGGTTGAGCCTAGGGAGGCTGTGTGTTTCTAGAATATTGTCCATTTCCTCCACATTTTCCAGTTTGTGTGCATAAAGATTTTTGTAGTATTCATAAATTGTATCTTGTATCTCTTTGGGATCAGTTGTGATATCTCCTTTTTTATTCCTGATGGAGCTTATTAGAGATTTCTCTTTTCTGCTTTTCGTTATCTTAGCCAATGGTGTGTCAATTTTGTTTATTTTTTCAAAGAACCAGCTTTTTGTTTTATTAATCTCCTGAATAGCTTCCCTGTTTTCAATTTCGTTTAGTTCTGATTTGATCTTGTTGATTTCACTTCTTCTGCTGGGTTTGGGGTTGGTCTGTTCTTCTTTTTCCAGCTCTTTGAGTCGTTTCATTAGATTGTCTATTTGTGATCTTCTTGTCTTTTCGTTATAGGCATTTATGGAGATAAACTTTCCTCTCAGAACTGCTTTAGCTGTGTCCCAGAGGAGTTGATAACTTGTCTCTCCATTGTCCTTTTCTTCATAGAAGTTTTTTATTTCCGTCTTGATTTCTTCATTTACGAAGTAATCATTTAGTAGGAGGTTGTTTAATTTCCACGTTTTTGTGTAGAAATGTGAGTTTCTGTTAGGGTTGATTTCTAGTTTTATTCCACTGTGATCTGAGAAGGTACATGGTATGATTTCTATTTTTTTAAATTTCTTGAGATTTTCTTTGTGTCCTAGGATATGGTCAATCTTAGAGAATGTCCTCTGAGCTGATGAGAAGAACGTATATTCAGTGGATTTTGGGTAGAATGTTCTGTAGATGTCTGTCAGACCCAATTGTTCTAGAGTTTTGTTTAAGTCCATTATTTCTTTATTAATTTTCTGTTTGGAGGATCTGTCTCGTGCCGTCAGTGGGGTGTTGAAATCTCCGGCGATTATGGAGTTGCTATTAATCCATTTGCTTAGCTCCAGTAAGGTTTGCTTTATGAATCTGGGTGCACCTAAGTTGGGTGCATATATATTTAAAATTGTTATCTCTTCTTGATGAACTGTGCCCTTCACCATTATATAATGACCCTCTTTGTCTTTTACTACTTTTGTTGGTTTAAAAACTAAATCGTCTGAAATTAGAACTGCCACACCAGCCTTCTTTTGGCTTCTATTTGCTTGGGATATTGATCTCCACTCTTTTATTTTTCGTCTATATGCATCCTTGCAGGTTAGATATGTTTCCTGAAGACAGCATATACTTGGCCTGTATTTTCTTATCCATTCAGCCAGCCTATGTCTCTTGAGTGGAGAGTTTAAGCCATTCACATTTATTGAGAGAACTGATAGGTAAGGTAGATTACTGATCATTCTGTTGGGTTGGATGTTGTTGCTATGATTTCTGTCTTGAGCCATTGTAATATCTGGCCTTTAATATCTTTGGATTTTGGTTGTTTTTATATTTGTGGGTTATTATTATGATGTTCCGTGCATAACGCTGTTTTAAGTACTTCTTGTAGGGCTGGTCTTGTCTTGGCGAATTCTCTGAGCCTTTGCTTGTCTGAGAATGTTTTTATTTCTCCTTCATATACGAAGCTTAGTTTTGCAGGGAATAATATTCTAGGCTGGGCATTGTTTTGTTTCAAAAGAGTGAGAATGGGGCCCCAGTCTCTCCTTGCTTGTAAAGTCTCATTAGAGAAGTCTGATGTTATTCGAATTGGCTTTCCCTTGTATGTTACTTGCTTCTTTTGTCTTACAGCTCTTAGAAGGGCCTCTTTAGTTGATACTTTGGTTAGTCTGATGACTGCATGTCGTGACGTCTTCCTGTTTGCGTTAAATCTCCCAGGGGTCCTCTGAGCTTCTTGAACTTGTATATCAAGATTTTGAGCAAGGCCTGGGAAATTTTCCTCTATTATATCTTCAAACAGCTTGTCCAACCCTTGAGTGTTGTCTTCTTCCCCTTCTTGTAACCCTATGACCCTCACATTAGGTTTCTTCACATAATCCCACAGCTCTTGTAGGCTTTGTTCTTTTCTCTTGTTTCTCTGCTCTATTTCTGTGACTGATTTATTTAATTGGAGGGTGTTATCTTCAAGCTCTGAGATTCTTTCTTCTGTTTCATCTACCCTGTTCTTGAGACTTTCCACTGTATTTTGTATTTCCTTGAATTGATTCTTCATTTCCAGGAGTTCGGTTACACTTTTCTTCAATGTGTCTATTTCTTTTCTCATATCCTGGAGACTTTTTGTGGTGTCTTGGTGTTGGTTATTGAGTTGTTGTTGCAGCTGGGTGAGTGTTCTTATGTTCCACATACGAAATTCCTCTTCTGTCATATTGGTTGCCTGATTTTGGTTGGTGTCCGTTTCTAGGGGGCTGGTGCTCCTCTTTGGGGGTGTGTTTTCCGTTTGGTTCTTCATATTTCCTGAGTTCTTTCGCTGATTTCTTCCCATGTCGATCAGTTGTTGTTTCTTTCCTTAGGTTATTGTTTGGGTATTCACACACCTTGTTTAGTTTCTGAGGCGTTAGGTGGTGCCTGTGGGTGAAATTGGACCACTCCCTGTATATTGAGTCAGTGGGTGCCGTGGAAAGGCTGTGCAAGATGCCGTCCCTGTCAGTAGGTGGCGTTTGCTTGGAGGAACAGGCTATGGTGTTGATTTTGAGTCCTGTTATCAGCTCTCGTTCTGGGCGGAGCTGGGTTGGGTAAGCCTGCCCTCAGGCCATTAGCAGGGGTCAAAGTTCTGTTCTCTGCTGTCAGGGCGGGGCTGGAATGGTCCCGCTCAGCCAGAAAGTCTGGGTGTGGGGGTGGGGCTGTCTGAGACCCGCAGTCTGCAGCAGGCCTTGCTTCTTTCCACCCTCCCCAACTCCGCAGCTACTCCTGGGCCTCTGCCAGCAGGCCAGACCACAAGCCACCAGGCCTCCCCGGACTGTGATGCCGGCGGGGAGGTTCCCTGCACAGGAACGCCACCTGGGTTGGGCGCACGGCCTCCTCCTGGGAGGAGGGTTGCCCTCTAGGACGCCGATCCGCCCCTGGAGGCACACAGACCTCAGTAGGCTGATCACGTATAACCCTTCTGTGCCCCGGGCAATGCTAGCCCTCGGTGCAGGGGATCTGGTCTGCAGGTCGGACCTCTTGGTCCCAGAGTTCAAACTGTATTCCCACCAGGGAGAGGATTTCCGGTCCTAATTCACCCACAGGGAGCCCAAGCTGGGTCTATGTCTCTCAGCCTCTGAGTCAACACCGTTTTCCTGGGAACACGGTGCCAGCAGCACCTGGGAGGGCGGGCGGGGTCCCAAACGGGAAGGTCCCGTTCGCTGGAGGTGCCTCCGGCTGGTGGCTGTATTGTCTCTCTGGGCAGCCGCGGGTAGGGTCAGCGGAGGGGAGGAGGAGGCAATATGGCGCCTGCCGCGCAGCTCGGGTCCGTGCACACGGAGGTGCCCGGAGGAAGTTGGGAACCTGGTGCCACGTCTGCTACAGGCTCACCATTGGCAGGCGGCGGCGGTCTCTGGGCTGGTGTCCGCAGGTCTCTCCACCCGCTGGGGAGCCCACCAGCAGTCCCGAATGCAGGGGAGGGGAAACAGCAGATCCACCTACCCTTGCCGCTGGTCTCCGTGCTGCTCTGGTGGTCTCAGCCTCCAGTTCTCCTCCGCAGCCTCCTCCCGTGGAGTCTCCCGGGGTCTCAGGTACCCCTCCTTCCGGCCCTTGTCCGCTGTATGCTCGTCTTCTTGCTTCTTTCCTCTAGTTTCTGCTAGAATCTGTCTTTTCTGCAGAGACCCTCTGTCTGGCAGTGTTATTCGTCCGCCATCTTGCTCCGCCCCTCCAGTTCTGTGAGTTTTGATAAATGCATACAGTCGTGAAATTACTACTATAATTGCAATATAGAAGAGTCCCAAGACCCCCAAAACACCCTCAGACCCCATGTAGTCAACCCCTCCCCCTTTTCCCAGTCCTTGGCAACTACTAATCTGTTTACTGTCCCTATATTTTTGCCTTTTCCAGATTGTCATATAAATAGAATCATAGAGTATGTAGATTTTTGTGACTGGTTTTCATCATTTAGCATAATATATTTGGGATTCCTCCAGATTTTTGCATGTATCAGTAGTTTGTTTTTTATTGCTAAATAGTGTTCTATTATATTGATGGATCTTAGTTTGCATAAACATTCACCCACTGAGGGATATTCAGGTTGCTTTTAGTTTTTTATCAGTTATGAATAAAGGCTAGGTTTATTAATGAACAGGTTTTTGTGTGAACATAAAATTTCATTTCTCTATGGTAAATATTCTAGAATGATAATGCTGAGTCATAGAAGAAGTGCATGTTTAATCTTATCAGACACTGTCAAACCATATTCCAGGGTGGCTGTATCATTTTGCATTCCCACCATCAAATCATGAAAAGGTCCAGTTGATCTTCATGCTCACCAGCATTTGGCATTGTCATTATTTTTTAAAATGTCCATTATAATAGGAATATAGTGGCATTTCATTGTGGTTTTCATGTAAATTTCCATAATGACTAATGATGCTGAGCTTCTTTCCATGTGCTTATTTGCCATCAATATATATTCTTTAATGAAGTGTCTTTTCAAATTATTGAATTCTTGATTTTTGTATTATTGAGTTTTGGGAATTCTTCTTTTTAAATTGAGGAGTAACTCATATACTACAAAATTCACCCTTTTAATATACAATCCAGTGAGTTTTAGTATATTCACAAAGTTGCACAACTATCTTCAGTGTCTGATTTCAAAAGGTTTTCATCACTTCAATAAGAAACCCCTTGTCCATTAGCAGTCACCCCAGCCCCTGACAACCACTACTCTAATTTTTGCCTGTATAGATTTGCCTATTCTGAACATTATGTATAAATGGAATCATACAGTACATAGCCTGTTGTGTCTGCTTTCATTCCCTTAGTATAATGTTTTCATGGCTCAGACATGTTGTAGAGTGTGTCAATACATCTTCCTTTTTATGGCTGAATAATATTCCATTGTGTGAATGCATCACATTTTGTTTATGCACTCATATGTTAATTAACATCTGGGTTGTTTCTACCTTTTAATTCTTATAAAGAATGTTGCTATGAACATTCTTGTACAAGTTTTCATGTGGACATGTATTTTCATTTCTCTTGCATATACCTAGGAGTGGAATTGCTGAATCATGTGGTAACTCTATGTTTAATTCTTTGAGGAACTGTCAAACTGTTTTCCACAGCAGCTGGACTATTTTACATTCTCACCAGTGGCGTATGATGGTTTTAATTTTTTACTGTCTTTGCCAACATGTTATTGTTTGTCCTTTTTATTACAGCCATCCTAGTATATGTAAAGTGGTATCTCACTGTGGTTTTGATTCACATTTCCCTAATGATTAATGACACCGAGTATCTTTTCATGTGTTTATTGGCCATTTGTATATCTTTAAAAAAAAAGTCTACTCTAGTCCTTTACCCATTTTATTAATTGGGTTGTTTTTATTGTTTAGGTTCTTTATGTATCCTAACTACAAGTCACTTAACAGATGTATGATTGTCAGATGTGTAATTTTTCCCATTCAGTGGGTTGGCTTTTCAATTTCTAGATGGTGTCCTTTGAAGCATAGAAATGTTTAATTTTGATATAGTCCAATTTATCTATTTTTTCTTTTGTTGCTTGTTCTTTTGATGTCACATTTAAGAAACCACTGCCTAATCCAAGTACATGAAGATTTATATCTATGTTTTTTTCCAACAGTTTTATAGTTTTACCCTTTACATTTAGGTCTTTGATCTCTTGGTTGATTTTCATGTGTTGAACTAACCTAGCAGTCTGGGATGAATCCTTTTTGTGTGTGTTTGTTTGTTTTGCTTTCTGACGTAAGATAATCTAAGCTCATCTTGAACTTTTCCTGTCCTACGTCTGGAATAAGCTATCTCTTCAAGAAGCTCTGGTTCCTTTTAGTGGGGAATAGTATTCAGAAACCAAGATATAGGTGCTAAATGTTCTCATTGCTGTTGAGGTCAGGGACATGGATTCTAGTCCCTTACAATATATAGCCGGGGGCCAGCAAACTATGGTCCCTAAACCAAATCCACCCCAATGCTTGTTTTTGTAAATAAAGTTTTATTGGAATGCAGTTATACTCACTTTTTCACATTATTGTCTGTGGCAGCTTTCATGCAATAACACCAGAGTTAAGTAGTTGCAACAGTGTGATATGGTTTACAATGCCTAAGCTGTTTACTCTCTGGCCATTTACAGAATAAGTTTGCCAACCCCTGGTATATACATCTAGGAATTATATTTTGTGATAATAATATTCCATATTTGGTTTTGATTCATATTGGGCCTTAAATGTTTTTCTTAACTTCTTTGATGTTTATATTTGTATCTCTATTTTCTTTTTTTTTTTTTTATTTCGGCATATTATGGGGGTACAGATTTTAAGGTTTCAATAAATGCCCATTTCCCCCCTCCCCCCAAAAGTCTGAGTCTCCATCATGACCATCCCCCAGATGGTGCACATCTCACTCATTATATATGTATATACCCGCCCCCCTCCCCCCTCCCACCTGCCCAATACCCTATTACTGTAGTACCTATGTGTCCACTTAGGTGCTATTCAGTTAATACCAGTTTGCTGGAGAATATATCTGGTGCTTGTTTTTCCATTCTTGGGATACTTCACTTAGTAGTATGGGTTCCAGCTCTAACCAGGAAAATATAAGATGTGCTATATCACCATTGTTTCTTAGAGCTGAATAGTACTCCATGGTATACATATACCACATTTTATTAATCCATTCTTGGATTGATGGGCACTTGGGCTGTTTCCACAGCCTTGCAATTATGAATTGTGCTGCTATAAACATTCGAGTGCAGGTGTCTTTTTTGTAGAGTGTCATTGGATCATTTGGGTAGATGCCCAGCAATGGGATTGCTGGATCAAATGGTAGATTCACTTGTATCGCTTTAAGGTATCTCCATATTGCTTTCCACAGAGGTTGAACTAGTTTGCAGTCCCACCAGCAGTGTAGGAGTGTTCCTCTCTCTCCGCAACCACGCCAGCATTTATTGTTTGGAGATTTTTTGATAAAGGCCATTCTCACTGGGGTTAAGTGATATCTCATTGTGGTTTTGATTTGCATTTCCCTAATGATTAGAGATGTTGAGCATTTCTTCATATGTTTGTTGGCCATTCTTCTGTCTTCTTTAGAAAAGTTTCTGTTCAAGTCCTTTGCCCACTTTTAATGGGGTTATTTGATTTTTTCTTCCTGATTTTCGTGAGTTCTAAGTATATTCTAGTTATCTGTATCTCTATTTTCTTAATGGGAAGTCTTGATTCTTAATAATAGGAACATAGTTACATATATTGCCTTACCCTATAATACATAAAATCAGTTTCAAAATTGCACTATCAATATTACCTCTAATAATAAAATTACTAAGGAAAATTTAAGATTTCTTTATAGTCTTTTATGTCTTTACAATATATTCCACTAGGAATACGCAGATTACTGTGCACAAGTCACTTAAAATAACTGTTTTCTCTGTGGGTAATGTTACTGATTTGATATACAGTTAGGTTCATTTGTTTCACTTTAATTTTAATTTTGAAGTTTGCTTTATATTCCTTTTTGTATTAATATTATTTTGAAATATACAAAACACAATCTTAATGGAGGATTTGAAGAGGCTTATTAGAACCTAATAAATTAAGACTATAAAATACTGGTAAGGATATAGAAGAATTGGGCAATACAATTAATTAGCTTGAGAAAGCTTCCCAGCTCATTATATGAAGTTAATGTAATCTTGATACCAATAACAAAAAAGGAGGGTACAGAAAAAGAAAAGTATAGGCCGATCACTGTTACAAAGACACGTAACAAACCCCTAAGTACAAAAAGAAAATAAGCAAGCCAAATCCTGTAGTATATGCATAGTTAGATAGATAATTTGATA
Source organism: Microcebus murinus (assembly GCF_040939455.1). Classification (NCBI taxonomy): domain Eukaryota; kingdom Metazoa; phylum Chordata; class Mammalia; order Primates; family Cheirogaleidae; genus Microcebus; species Microcebus murinus. Next base: position 118,680,303 of record NC_134136.1, read on the forward strand.
GATAGATGGATAGATAGATACATAGAAAGGCAGAAGTTAAGACAGTAGACTCTGAAGCCAGAATGCCTAAGTTTGTATCTCAGTTTCACCAATTACTATCTGTATAAACTTGAGCAAGTCATTTAATCTCTCTATGCCTTAGTTTCCTTGTCTGCAAAATGGACATAACAGTGTCTGCCTCATAGCTTTGTCATGAAGCATCAATCAGTTAATATATGTAAATACTGCACATGGTAAATATTATAGAAGTGTTAACTGATATTATTTTTGCTATTTTTGTTACTGAAGTACATCCTGTCCATAAAGTAGCCAAAGCTCATGGTTCCTACCTAGAGTTAGCCAAACTCAAGGTTAAGGGCACAGTCCTCCAGATAGTCATGTCTGCCCAAAATTTCTGATACCAATCACAAGGAGTTTGCCCTTCTGCCAAGTCAGTGGAAATAGTACCACAAGACTGCCCTCACTTCAGGCTTCAGCCACAAGTATGAGGTTCCCCAGGGATACTCTCACTTCGGATTGACTGGCTACAAATGCTTGGGTCCCCACAGACTCCCTCAGGTTCAATAATTTGTTAGAATAACTCACAGAACTCTTAAGCAAAAGAAAATACTGTGTTTAGGATTACAGTCTTATTGTAGTGAAAGGATGCAAGTTAGAACCAGCCAAAGGAATAGATGTATAGGGTGAAATCTGAGAGAGTCCCAAACACAAAGCTTCTGTTACCCTCAAGGATGTGTTACCATCATAGCATCAAAGTGTGACAACACTCAGTCAAAGAATACTGCCAACAAGGGAAGCTTTGGTGTCCAAAGTTTTTATTGAGATTCTATCACATTCTACCCATGTGCCTGATCTATAAACTCCAGCTCTTTCTGAAGGTCAGACTAATGCATTTAGTTTCCAGTTCCTCTGGAGATCACAACTTATATGTCATGGCTCAAAGCTCCTGTCTTAAATCACATGGTTAGACTGTTGCCAAAGCCCTCAGGCAAACAAAGACACTTTTATCAGGCAAGACATTCTAGAAGCCTTGAAATCACCTCCCAGGAGCTGAGGGCAAAGGCTAAACTGCTCTATGGGTAAAGTTAATTCTTTGCTACACAGCTGCCAAATCCTTTTTAGTCTTGGTGGAACTTCCTCACCTCCTGTGGTCAAAGGGCATAATAATGGCCCCCTATGAATTACTTCCCCCCATGACCTGGCCGTAACCCTTCAGGGTGAGATGTTGCCATTTCTCCCATCAAAAGGTAATATCTTTTTCTGCACTCCTTTGAACCTCAATTAGACTTGTGGCTTGTTTTGACCAATAGAAGGTATTAGAAGTGACATTGAACAACCTCTGAGACTAAACCTTAAGGGCCTTTTCAGCTTCCATCTCCTCTCTCTTAGAACACTACCTTGAGACTTTCATGCTGAAAGGAAGCTAGTTCAGCTACTGGAGGAAGGGAGGACATGTGGAGAAGAACCAAGTTACTCCATCCAACAGCCAACGCCGAGGCCCTTGATGTTTGAGTGAAGCCATCTTAGTCCCAAACTTTCCAGCTGACCATAATCACATGGATGAGCCCAGACAAAACCAGTAGAAGAAACACCTCACCAACCTACAGATTCATGAGAAAGGACAAACCACTGTTGTTATATGCCACTAGGTAATAGAATAATTTGTCACATAGCACTAGATAACTGATACAGCTTATAAGAATTGGTGTTTCTATGGAAAAAATGTAAGTGAATCTCCTTTCAACTCTACAAGCTATAAAACTGGGGTTGTTTTAAACTTTCAATTATAAGAAAGAGCCCTGAGTGGAATACCATTATACATAAAGTTTAGACTGTGTTTTTAGTTATTTCCTTATGAAAATCTCTTTGGTCAAGGTGCATGGGTATTTCTAGAGCTCTTTCTACACACTTCCAAATGGGTTTCCGGATCACTGTAGTGAATTACATTCTCACCAGCAGTGTACAAAAGATGTGACAGTGTGTTCACTGGCCGACTTAAATAATAGAAAAATGATGAGAACTTCCCATAGAGTGCAGAGTGGTAAGAACCTACTTCCCCGAATCTGCCTCACCCACTTATAGAGCCAGCACTGATGACATCAGGAAACTGAATAGGTGGAAAGCTTCAGATTGGTGCTCCAGCCACTGTCCTGTGTCCAGAAGGCAATTTAACATAGTTAATGGTTAGGAGAGAAGGCTCTGGAGTCAGGCTGCCTGAGTTTAAATCCTGGCTCTATTTTATACAAAGCGTGACCCACTTCAAGCTTCTTAACCTCTCTAAGCCTCAATTTGCTCATCTCTAAAATGGGAATATTAGTACCTATCTCATAGAGTTGTGAGATTAAATGAAATAATACATGTCAATCACTTAAAACAGTGCATGGCACTCTATAAGTGTTAGCTGTTATTCTTATTCTCTATGTTTGTAAACTTGTCACCATATTTACAGGCCTTTAACAAGGAGAACAATTTCCTTCTCTCCTGGCCATGAGGAAATGCCGGCAGTGTACAAAATGAGAGATTTAAGAAGCCTCAGTGATTCAGAAAGTCAGAACTGAAAGGGTCCATAGCCCTCCATGCTCTCCTCCTTGAGTCAGAATGGCACATGGTCAGTGGTTTGGGGGGTCCCTTGGGGGTAGGAGTAGGGATAAAGCTGAGCATTTGGCTTAAATTTCTCAGGAAAGGGAAATCTGATAAGGCAAATTGTTCTATGGACTCCTGCTACCATCTTTGCCTCCTTTGTTAGGCAGCAGCATTTCCTTTCAATCACATGGCTTGAGAGATACCATCTGCCCATTCGATGTGCAAACAAGGCTGCTTCTCAGTCTTCCTCTCTTGGCCTTCATGTCAGACCCTCAGTGTTGCAGTGACCAGCTCAAAATGTTCTCAGTTTCCAGAGTTTCTTGTACTGTCTTTTAGTTGCAGATGAAAGTCAACTGGAGTGGCTATGCAAAGGAGGATTCATTGAAATGACAATGTGGGTAGCTCCTGTAATCAAGAGATTTGCTAAACAAAGAAGAGTCACAGAGGCAAAATCAGGACAGCCCCAGGGACCTCATAGACTGAAACGCAGTTACTCAGAACCAGTAGGCTCCCTCTGCATCTGTCCTCTGGGCTTCTCTGTGTGCATCTGTGACATGTTCTCAGATTGGCTTTTTCCCAGAGGCTGAGACAAAGGCCCTGGCAGCTCTGGGCCTCACATGCACTCAGTTTCACCACCCAATAGGAAAGTGGCCTCTTTCCTTTGTTCTAATTAAAATTATTCCCAGGGAAGCAGGTTCCTCTCAGATCACAAACTCATCCCTGCCTGAGGCCTGTCACTGTGGCCAGGGCTCAGGCCAGCTTGGTCAGGTGTCACCTGTGACCAATCACTTTGACCAAGGAGGTGACTTCTGTAAGAAGATGACAACTCCCTTTAACCCCATGGTCAAAGGGGCATCTCCTGGAAGAAAGCAGAATCTTGCATCCAGAAAGAAAAAGGGGTGCTAGGCAAAAGGAGCAGATAGATAAACCTACAGTGTCATTGAAGATGAAAGGTAATCTTTGTGACCACATACTGATCAACATAACTTCCACAGTCATTTCAGATGAATATTCATAATATAGGAGGTCCTGATTGAACTAATATAGGAGAAAATGTTTCCACATAAGTAATTTTTCTAGATAACTGAACTTTATCCCTTTAAGTGCCAAAACATGTTTTCTTTAGACCTTTTTTTATAGACCTTTTTTTATAGACCTTTTATAGACCTTTCTTTATACTGTCTCGCTAAAATATGGCAGAAACCATTTTTCCTGCTTTTATAATAAAGAGTGTCCTAAACAAAATTTAACTATTATCTGTCCTATTGAATATCAGTGAAGTTCTCATGGACTAATGAGGTAGGTAGAGTTATTTGGCCCAATGCCAAGGGCACTGGACTGCACATATTTTGATTTCTGATGTCATTTTTAAGTTTTTGGTCTCATGCTCTCAGACATTTCCCACCACTGTCACCAGGCCCATCTCTAGCAACTCTTCCCCTTAAGCACCTCGCTTCATTGCTTATTTGCTCATTCTCATCTACCAGGGATTGGGAAGTCAGATTACCAAAAATGTTACAATATTGTGTAAAATATTTGCAACTTCAGAAGCTAGAATTTACTGCTTTGTGAGGAAACAGTCTCTGAGTGATGATTGGGGAACTCATCTATGAGTAAATTAGGAGAGCTCTTTAACACTTACCCACGTATTTCTATGCACTCATCATGTTCTTTCCTTTGTTCGCAGATATATTCTAGATTAGCAGTCCCCAACCTTTTTGGCACCAGGGACCAGTTTCATGGAAGACAGTTTTTCTACAGATGGGGGTGGAGTGGGATGGTTTCGGGATGACTCAAGCACATTACATTTATTGTACAGTCAAACGTTTCTGCTAATGATAATCTGTATTTTCAGCCTCTCTCCAGTGCTAGCATCACTGCCTCAGCTCCACCTCAGATCATCAGGCATTAGATTCTCATAAGGAACACGCAACCTACATCCAACCCATGTGCAGCTTACAGTAGGGTTCAAACTCCTATGATAATCTAATGCTGTCACTAATCTGACATGAGGCAGAGTTAATGCAACAATGCAGGCTATGAGGAGCAGCTGTAAATACAGGTGAAGCTTTGCTCGCTTGCCTGCCGTTCACCTCCTGCTGTGTGGCCTGGTTCCTAACAGGTCATGGACTAGTACTGGTCCATGGCCCAGGGGTTGGGGACTGCAGTTCTAGATGGTTGAGTTACATAAACCAGTTTTATGATAACTGAGGTATTTCTTTACTTTTTTTCTTCATATTATCTCTTCACTAGATTATAATTTCTTCTTTTCATTTTTAAGCACCCATTTGTCCAAGAGTTCTCTCTTAGCTTACTATGTTAGGCCATTTCCAATAAGTCAAAAACATGGACCCCCTTTAAATCAGTAAATGAATATTCATGGGGAAAATAGCATTAAAATTGACACCCAGCAGCTTCCTGCCACAGAAAGAGAAAATTATAGATGATTTTTTTGGTAAACAAATGACAATTAAAGCCTATGATTTAAAAATGAGCAGTGGGCAATGCTGGATGCTGGAAATTGATGAATATATTTCCTCATGAGGAAGAAAGCATACAAAAAAAACTGATATGAAATTCAGAAAAAATCTGAATTCAAACACATAGCTCCTGCTTTTACCATAAATAATAAAAAGAGAAGAAAAAAAGTCAGTCCACTTCTCTGCTGTTTAATGCATAGATTGATACAACCATAGCCTGCATACCCCAGATAGAAAAATCCACTCTGGAAACCTAATCTCCAAAAATAGCAAGTGTGGCTCCATTTCCACTTGGCTAAACAGTAATTTGATTGGCCAATTCAGGGGAAAATAAAACTGATTGTAAGACAAAATTAAGTAGGTATTCCAGTTACTTAGGCTGCATAATAAACCACCCAACAATTTAATGGCTTAAAACAGCAACATTTATTTTGCTCACACATGTGCAATCTGGGCAGGACTCAGCAGAGACAACTCATCTCTGCTCTACTCTGTGTCAGTGATGGTGATTCCAAGGCTGGTTCCACTTGGCACTCAGCATTGACAAGGGTGGCTCGAAGCCTGGGGGCTGGAATCACTCAAAGCTGGCTCACTCACGTGGCTGGCGGTTGATGCTGGGAAGATTCAAACAGCTGGTGGCTGGGACAACTGGAGCTCCTTGGGTATGTCCCTCTATCTCTATCTTATCTTTCCATGTGGCCTCTCTAGCATGGTGGCATCTACATAGCCAGACTTCATCCATGAAGTCTCCAGGATCCTAAGGCACATATCCCAAGAAAACAAGAACCTGGCAGAAGCTATGTTACCTCTTATGACCCAGAATCAGCAGTTATTCAGTATCACTTCCTCTGCATCCTATTCATTAGAAACCAAAGGCCGGCCCACATTCAAGGGAAGGGAATAGACTCCATCTTGGTGACTGTAGTATCCAAGAATTTGTGGGAATGTTTTAAAACACCACAGTGGACAACAGATATTGCTAGATCAAGTTTCTTAACAAGGCCCTCCAGACTTAGCTCCAGTCCCTCTTAATCATTCTAGATGGCTACTAATCCTTCCTGGCATTTCCTCAAATGTGTCAAGTCATGTGACTATGCTGACTAGCTGTGTATTTTCAAGTGAATGTGAGACAGAGGAAGAGAAGGAAAAGAAGATGTGAATGGGCTTAATGAATGAGTATCCTTTCCCAGAGGCGCAGCAGTTAGGAAGCTCTGTGAAGACCAATGTTGCCTCATACCAGGTTTAGGTTTCATCAGAACAAGATCCCCAGAGTCAAGACCTAGGCAGAAGCTGCTACAGTGACAACTTCAGATAACTCAGCCTGAGCTAGGAAGTGAGAGAGCTCAGGGTCACAAGAAGTGCTCCATAGTCACTGAGTGGTCCCTTCATATTCATTTATGTTAGTGACATAGAAGTTACTAAAAATAAGAGCAATCATGATAAATGTTTTAAAGTTCTACGTCATATTGGGCTGTGTAAAGTGTATCCATATAAATTTTCTGCTTTATTATAGTAGAAATTTTGATTAGTTCTCTACTGAATGGCAACAGAGTTCACTACCAAGTTCATCTTTCTTTTTCGCCAAGTTCATCATTAAGGAGGAAATCGGGACTGTCTTAGAAAAGTTGACTTCTTATGTTGGGGAAGTCTTGGATAGCTGCTTGCAATGGTGATTTTCATTGATCAAGGTGAATTACCAGTTGTTTTATGAAGCTCTATCTGCTACTCTAGCTAAAAGTAATTGTTCCTTTCTCTTCACTCTCAGCACAATGATTGCACCTTTATTTTATCTTTATTCTCTTTTGGGTGCCATTTTTGTTAGCTCTTTATCCCTACCCTATTTCACACCCTCACTCTATAATTGTGAACTTTGGAGCATTAAGAATCATTTTTTTGAATTTTTATTCCCTAAAGCATCTGGCATAGTACCTTGCATGTATATATTTATAGAGGAGTGAATGTATGAAAACATATTATGCAGAAAATTCAACATAAAAATGAGAAGGCATATGAACATCACACTCATAAACACAAAGGATGTCTCTCCTAACTAGAGAAGATAAGAAAAAATAATACAAAGCACATAATTTTGTTTATCTGTGGTATGAAGAAACATTCAATATCACCATCTATCTTTTTTGATGAGCATGTGCTTGGTGTATCTTAGTGGGCCTACATCAATATTTGCATCGTTATCATCAGCAGAGAATAGACTTTTTTATAGCAATTTTATGACCATCTCATTTGAAAATTGCACAGATATTATGAGAGACTCATTGTTTTAATAAGCTAGATTTATGTCTTATGGAAGACATTTCTAGGATCAAATGAAGAGGAGCCTCATCATACTTTCCTTGTAAATTACTTTTCATATCACCATCAATTATTGTGGTTCTGAGACACTGAACCCAGAAAATCATTTCAGAGTCAGGAATGCTTGATTCGTAAGATATGAAGTGAATGGATGTCTTTACTTTGAATTGTCATCAAAACCAAAGATAGACAGACAACCTATTAACTTTTGATGGGAATAGATCTCAAAGGCCAATGAAGTGAGACTAATTCTTTGCTTCATGGGCAAGGAGTTGATAGTCCATGTAAGAAAGCAAATCATGGGTTCCATGAGAGGGACAACACCACTCACTCCATAAGCAGAAGATGGATGGCTTGGCTCTTGTAAGGTAATGTGGCACTCACTGCATAGTGGTGTAGCCTGGAGCAGAGAGAAAGAAGGTTGTCTTACATGTGCCTGGATTATGGTGATGGTCACTCTAGCTCAATACAGGTAGGGCCACACCACTGCCACCCCTTTCTCTGAGAGCAAGCCTATCTGCTCTCTGATTTTCCATGCACAAAAACATTCTCACTCAATTACCATGCAAACAGAAGAATCCTACCTCTAAAAGGGACAAATACATTTGCTCAAGGGTTAAACACCTTTAGGATAAAGGAAGAGGGTAAAGCAGATATTATTCTTCTCCATCCTTGTGAGATGGGCCCTGAATAGATAGAAAGGGGAAACTGAGAAGATCATCCTGGATTTGAGTGTTTGTTCTGCATGGAACTTGCACAGGCCTATGTCCCCGAAAAGAAGGTTCATGATGGTGATGAATAAAGCTCATATTCCAGACTCTCAAAATTCACTAGAATCCTAGAACTACTTCTTTCCCTCCCTGATGGTTTGAGGGCCCCTGGAAATGTCACCCGCACCTTCTGAGCTTCCTTCTCAGCCCTGTCTGTCTTCTCGAGGCTTGCACGCTGATGCATAACAAATCGAGCCCCAGTTGCTCTTTCTGGCCTCCATGTGATGCGTCTTAGCTGTGCCTGTGCTGCATCTTCACTTGAAAGGTGAGAAGAGGGCCCAGCTCAGCCCAGCGTGTCTGTTTATGTATACAAGATGTAGCTGAGCTCCTCTATCCCCAGGCTCTTCCTAAAGCCCTAGAGGCAGACGTCTATCACCTTAGTCAATCCTTCCATTTACCACAATCCCATTTTCATTAGGAACCCAGATCAAGTCCTTTGGATGGTTCCATCATGAGACAATGCAAAGGGCATTCCTTAGTGCTGGCAGACAATGACCTTTCCCCACAATGTCCTTTGCCTCAGGCTGTGCCCTGACTCTTTTCTATGTGAACTCCTGATTCATCCATTTCTATCCAGGACACTGAGGGATACTTGGTTGCCTCCAGTATGGGGGTCACTTCATCCTGGCATGATGGTAGATTCAGATCTCAGCAGCCATTAGCACCAAGAGGTATACTGCACCCACTCAAAACAGACTATTTCAAGTGGCCAGATGACATGAACTGGGTGGGATTGCGCCAGCATGCAGAAAAGTAGGAGGCTTCAAAAGGAGGATTTCAAGGCCTGAGAAAGCCAGGGGAATCTATGCAAAGGAGTCCATCCAGACATGTGGTTCTGGGAAAAAGAGTCAAAAGCAGAGTTGAGAGAAGCCATGAGTGTGCCTGAGAAGACCAACAAACCCCTGGATAAGAAGGACAGGAACCCAAGGACAAATAGCACAACCAACAGCCAGGCTCACACATATGACATAATAGGCAAGACAAGTGTCCAATTCAGGACTTTGTCTGTAGAACGTTTTTTCTCGGGGCTAGGGTAGTGCTGCAGAAGTGGGCATGGCTCCTGTGTTCATTCAAGCTTTCCCAAAAAGCAGAGCTTAAGAGAAGGACTTGGTTGCAAGTAGTTTATTTGGAAAGTGATCTTAGGAACAAGAGTGAAGGAGTGAGGAGCATGAGACAGAGAAGGAGAAAAAGCTAAAGGGTGCCTTGTTGAGCTGGCTACCATGGTGGGCCCATTCTCTGTGGGAACCATTGATGAATCACATAGACTGAGCTCCATAATTATCCCTCAGAAAATAAGAGGTGAGATCATTTAACCTTAGACACTCTGGGGCTTTACCTTCCCCCACTTTCTAGATGCCTGTGAGCTGAGCCAAGTTCACTAAGCTTTGATAAATCCTTTATTCAGAGAAGCTAAGAGGCACTGGAGCGCAAGGCCTTGTCCATGCTGGCTTCAGGTGAGGTCAGATTGGGCCAAAGGAATGTGATACAAGATAGAAGAAGGATCTACCACAGCTTCCTAGAGTAGTAGCAGGCTGAGCACACTTAGCTCAGAAGTGATTTGACAAGCTGTGCTCACAGTGGCACCAGTTGACATGCTCACTTTGGCTCTGCTATTCCTTACAGAGGCTGAGGTCTACCAACAAAAGGCTTTCCCATCTCTTCTTCAAGGAGACTGTGTCCCATACATTGTTTTTGGCCATTGTATCAGTGACAGCTGCCTGGATCAATAGATGTCACATGGGCAATCTGGTCCTAATTTATTTATTTTCTCTTGCCTGTCTGCAAAGTTTGGGATTACTGTGACTTTCTCATGAAATTTGTAAAACCTTGTTATTCTTCCTTTGTTTAGCCTGTCTAGACTGTAAATTCCTTGCCAACAAGCATGCAACAACATCCATCTTACTCATCATTATATCTCTAGTGCCCAGCGTAGCACCTGTCTACCACTTCATAGTTTCTTAGTAAATATATGTTGAACAAATGAATGAGTGGAGAAATAATACTATATCTCATTCTGACTCCTTTACTCACCATTTCTAATGCCTTGAACATCATCATGGATTCTGTCCATATCATGGAATTATTTTTTCCCTTTGATATTTTCTTCCTAGTGTTTGGTCCAATTTCTGCCATCTCACTCCAGGACCTGAGTTCATGGTCAATCGGCGCTTGGTAACTAAGAACTGGGGTTAGAAAGGATGGTTGGGCATGGGAATACAAAGATCCAGGAGTTCATGACATTGAAGACCTTGGGGGAGAGAGCGTGGAAGAGAGCTTCTGATACCTGCCCAAGGATAACTCTGATAATAGTTGACTTGATGGCAAAAGTAAAGAACTGTTTGGCCCCATCATCTAGACCTCATGGGTTTATATGGTGGTCTATAACTGGAGACTGGAGATCCTCTTCTAAACACACAACATAGAAAAATGATTCAAGTGATCATTTTTTTCAATTCTCTCAAAGATGGTACTCAGCTACTTCCATTCTAGAGAGATTAGAGTGAAATTAACACGTTAAACAAAAATTTAACAAATTTAGTTTAAATATCTAATTGGCTTTTATTAGTGATTCATGAATCAGGCAGTGTCTAATGCAGCAATTTAGAAAAGGCATTCTGATGAGCTGAGCAGAGGAGGTAGGCTTGATAGGCAGAAAATGGCTGGGGAAGCAGAAATAGAGAACAAAAAGAAAATTGGTCCTTTCAAAGTTACTTGCCTTGTAAGGCTAAAACATAAGGGACTTTCTTTTCATTCTGGCTAGAGTAAACTGGACCCCTTCTGACTAATTGCTGTGAATGTCTTGTTTTTTTGTTTGTTTCTTTGTTTTTGAAAACTGGCTCATTTTTTTGTATTTTTTTATTACTTCATATTATGGGGGTACAGATATTGTTAGGGTTACATATCTTGCCCCTGCCCCCCCCACCTCACTATGCCAGAGCTTCTAGCATGTCCAGCCTCCAGGTGGTGCCCACTGAACCCACCGTGTAAGTACAGACCCTTCCCCTCTTACCCCCTTACCCCTGCCCATTTCCCAATTACAGATTTTTTTTCAGACATTTTGGTTACAATGTATATCTTTACCTCTCCCTAAAAGGTGATAGAGGTAATCCTTTCCCCCCCCCCCACAATGCTTGCCACTTTCTTAAGACGTGGGTCTCCCCCCCAAATCCCTGTTGAACACTACCGTTTTTTGAGCACCATAGTTTTAGTCAGTACCAATTTGATGGCGAGTAGATGCGTAGCCCATTTTCCAGATCTTGTGTCCTCTCGCTTTGTATTACCGGCTTAAGCTTAATCCAGGATAGCATAAATGGTGCTAGCTCACTGTCGTTTCTTAGGATTCAGTAATATTCCATTGTGAGCATATACCACATTTTAGTTATCCACTCATGAACTGATGGGCACTTAGGTAGTTTCCATGCCCTTGCAATAGTGAATTGTGGAAAACTGGCCCATTTTAAACTTCAGTTTGACTACATAGCATCTAGTATGAGTGACTCCATTCTGGTTTGGTTTGATCTCTTGGGCCTACTGCAGGAGCTCAGTCCAAAACAATGACGTCTAATAAATTATATTTAACACATACAATAGGTGCTGTATTATTCAGGGTTCTCCAGAGAAATAGAGCCAATAAGATATATATAGATGCATAAGATGTATTATGGAAACTGGCTCATGTGGTTATGGAAGCCAAGAAGTCCCATGATCTGCCATCTACAAGCTGGAGAATCAGGAAAGCCAGTGGTGTAATTCAGTCTGAGTCCAAAAGCCTGAAAACCAGAGGAACCAGTGGTATAACTCCCAGTCTGAGGCCAAAGGCCTGAGAACTATGGTAGGGGGTGGCGCTGTTATAAGTCTGTAAGTCTGAAGCTCAAGAACTAGGAGCTCCAACATCCAAGGTCAGGAGAAGACAGATGTCCCAGCTCAAGACGAAAGAAGGAGAATCATGGCCAGGTGTGGTGGCTCATGCCTGTAATCCTAGCACTCTGGGAGGCCGAGGCAGGAGGATCGCTTAAGGTCAGGAGTTTAAGACCAGTCTGAGCAAGAGCAAGACCCTGTCTCTAATAAAAATAGAAAGAAATTAGCTGGACAACTAAAAATATATAAAAAAAATTAGCCGGGCATGGTGGTGCATGCCTGTAGTCCCAGCTACTCGGGAGGCTGAGGCAGGAGAATCACTTGAGCCCAGGAGTTTGAGGTTGCCGAGAGCTAGGCTGACGCCTCGGCACCCTAGCCCAGGCAACAGACCACCACTAAAAAAGAAAGAAGAAAGAAAGTCTAAAAAAGAAAAAAGAAAGAAAGAAAGAAGAAAGAAAAGAAAGAAAGAAAGAAAGAAAGAAAGAAAGAAAGAAAGAAAGAAAGAAAGAAAGAAAGAAAGAAAGAAGAAAAGAAAAGAAAAGAAAAGAAAAGAAAAGAAAAGAAAAGAAAAGAAAAGAAAAGAAAAGAAAAGAGAATCACCCTTCCTCCACTTTTTTGTTCTATTCATGACCTCTACAGATTGGATGATGCCCACTTACATTGGAGAGAGGGGATCTTCTTTACTCAGTCTACCAATTCAAATGCTAATCTCTTCCAAAAATACCCTTGCAGACATGCCCCAAAATAATGTTTTACCAGCTATCCAGGCACTTCTTAGCCCAGTTAAGCTGACACATAAAATTAACCATCACAAAGGCCTTAGGGTTTCATTCTCTCCCAAGGACCCCAGTTGAGAAAGTCTGGGGTCTATCCTAAGATTTTCTTTTTGGTAATAGACACTACCTTCTCACCTTTCCAAATGTGACAGGCATAACTAAATTTATACACAAATCTGGGTGACCTGATTGAGGCCACACAGACCACATCACTTCCATCACTGAGTGCCAAATCATGACCATTCACCAGGTCATGAAGAACTTTTCCAAAGCTCAGCCTTCAGTGGCTACACAGCCTTTGATGGCTACAAATATTCCATCACATGACTGAACCAACGTGCCCTCAACTATTTTCCTGCTGTTGGACATACTGGCTGACTCCAATTTTTCACAAAGCTTCTTTTTTCTTTTTAATTAAAGAGCCCTGGCAGCAGGATGGAATTTTGATTGGATGAGAGAGAGACTCAAGACCATTTAGCCAGCTATTGCAATGGTTCAGAATAAGGTCATAAGATCCTCAATGAAGATGGAGGCAGAAGGAATAGAATGGAATAGACAAAGCCAGATTTGCAAGAAAAAAAGACATTTTTTAGCTCTTTGAGATATTTAGATGTCGGTTTTACTCCACACTCATAACTTTCAAAATTTAGTTTTATGTCATGGCCACTTAACCAAGTTCTTCATTCTTTTTTTTAAATGACTTTATTTTTTTGTTAGAGTAGATTTAGGTTTACAGCAAAATTGAGCAGCATGAGCAGAGATTTCCCACACATCCTCTGTTACTACACATGCATAGCCTCACCCATTATCAACATCTCATACCAGAGTGGTACATTTATTACAATCAATAAACCTACATTGACATATCATTATCATCCAAAGTCTATGGGTTCACTCTTGGTGTTGTACATTCTATGAGTTTGGCCAAATGTACAATGACATGTATCCACCATTATAGTATCATACGGAGTAGATTCACTGCCCTAAAAATCCTCTGTGCTCTGCCTTTTCATCCTCCCCTTGCCTAATCCTTGGCAAACACTGATATTTTTACTGTCTCCATAGTTTTGCCTTTTCCGGAATGTCATATAGTTGGAATCATACAATATGCAGATTGGCTTCTTTCACATAGTAATATACATTTAAGTTTCCTTGGTGTCTTTTACTGGCTTGATAGCTCATTTCGTTTTAGATCTGAATAATATTTCATTGTATGGATGTACCACAGTTTATTTATCCAGTCACCTACTAAAGGACATCTTGGTTGCTTCTAAGTTTTGGCAAATTATAAATAAAGCTGCTATAAAAGGCCGGGCACCGTGGCTCACACCTATAATCCTAGCACTCTGGGAGGCCGAGGTGGGAGGATTGTTTGAGCTCAGGAATTCGAGACCAGCTCTGAGCAAGAGCAAGATCCCATCTCTACTAAAAATAGAAAGAAATTAATTGGCCTACTAAAAATATATAGAAAAAATTATCTGGGCATGGTGGTGCATGCCTGTAGTCCCAGCTACTCGGGAGGCTGAGGCAAGAGGATTGCTTGAGCCTAGGAGTTTGAGGTTGCTGTGAGCTACACTGATGCCATGGCACTCTAGCCTGGGCAACAGAGTGAGACTCTGTCTCAAAAAAAAAAAAAAAAGCTGCTATAAATATTCGTGTTCAGGTTTTTGTGTCAACAAAAGTTTTCAATTCATTTGGGTAAACACCAAAGAGCACAATTGCTGAATCATATGGTAAAAATATGTTCAGTCTTATAAGAACTGACAAATTGTCTTCCAAAGTAGCTGTACTATTTTGCATTCCCACTAGTAATGAATGAGAGTTCCTGTTGCTCCACATCCTTGCCAGCATTTGGTGTTATCAGTGTTCCAGATTTTGGCTGTTCTAATAGGTGTGTAGCAGTATCTCATTGTTGCTTTAATTTGCATTTTCCTGATGAGGTACAATGGGGAGCATCTTTTCATATGCTTATTTGCCATTTTTAATTCTTTAATCTTTGCCTCCTAGAACTTAACAGAGTATTCTGATTTCTAGGTGATTGTCTCTTCTCCATTTTCCCCTTGAGCAAACAGTGGCCCTCTCAGGGTGTTTGCTGTCAGGGGCTTTGCCCATTGTACCATCTGGAGTTAAGAAAGAGCCAAAGGCAGTTTACTCTTTGGGAGTCTTCTGCCCTTGGGTGTCTGCTCTGAGGGCAGGTGGCAGGCTGCATACCTCAGCTGGAAACCAAAGGCTGCTGGAAGCAAAAGGTTCCTATTTCTAGCATAATTTTTCATATTAAATTGAGGAAAAAAAGTTTTAATTATCTTAGAATGTTATGATTTTTCTATACAGAAAGGCATCACTCTTACCAAGACAGAAGCTAAGAGCTTAGGTATGTAAATGTTATCTGAAGAGAATGCCTTTCAGATCTAAGAGCTGAGTGTTAAGATTCTGGATTTGAGATATGTTTATTTGATTTTTCTATAATACCAATGTTTTAAAATTAAAATTCAAAGGTGCTGATTCCTGATATTTTGGAGATATATATATCCTGAAGTAAAGACACTTTACTTGTCTGCATTGGATGCCTGTGCAAGATTCTAAAATGTGCCTTAACACCTTGCCAAGCAAATAACACAAGCCTCATAGTAAATTCAGAAATCTGCTTTGCTCTCTTTCGGGTGAATGCTTCAGTCAAAACAGATTGCTTTTTTTGAGCATTCTAGAGTTTGGTTGCCATCAGTTTCTCTCTTAGTTTTTCAGATTTGAGACCCTCCCTCAAAATAACAGCCTTACACTGAAAAGGAAAAAGAATTCTTCCAGACTCCTAGTTGCTTGTTTTTCTATGTTAATTGTATTGCCTTCCTTCTGGGAGGATTTGATAAAATTGATTGCCCCTACTTTCAGGTATAAGCAATAACAAAGAATTCCTTCACTGGATAGACTGAGCTCTAAAAAACTGTCTAATTCCAGGAGTCTATAGTTTTCAAGTGTACATTTGGGTTGTTTTGGAAGTAGGTTTATTAATCAATAACGAAAGTAAAGCCTGAATTTTCCTTCTATAGCAGATGTCTACTTCCTGAGTCAAGGTCAGTTGTTAACGTCACATTGAAGCCACACTTAATATCTCAAGTCCAAGATGGTCATAGCAAAGCAGAAACTAGGAAGATTGCTAAAGCAATGTGGCAGAAACTTAAACCAGAGAAGGTAGTAATAAGCCCCTTGACTAAGAAATAAAAAAGAGTTGAGGCCAGGAGCGGTGCCTCACGCCTGTAATCCTAGCACTCTGAGAGGCCGAGGCTGGCGGATTGCTCGAGGTCAGGAGTTCAAAACCAGCCTGAGCAAGAGCAAGACCCCGTCTCTACTATAAATAGAAAGAAATTAATTGGCCAACTAATATATATAGAAAAAATTAGCTGGGCATGGTGGTGCATGCCTGTAGTCCCAGCTACTCAGGCGGCTGAGGCAGGAGGATTGCTTGAGCCCAGGAGTTTGAGGTTGCTGCGAGCTAGGCTGACGCCACGGCACTCACTCTAGCCTGGGCAACAAAGTGAGACTCTGTCTCAAAAAAAAAAACAAAGAAATAAAAGAGTTGAGATGATGGATACACTAATTTCCCTGATCTGGTCACTATATATTAATATGTATTGAAACATCACTATGTACTCTGAATACATATAATTTTTATTTGTCAATTAAAAAGTTTAAAAAAAATTTAAAAAAATACAGATAAAAAAAGTAGAAAGAAGATATAAAAAAATCAAGAAAGCAAACCACGTAATGAAATCTAAACACTTAATTTGGGCCAGTGAAGTAAAAACACAAGTAAATTTGAGGCTACATTAAATTCACCACCTGGGCCTATAGAGGACTACTGCCCAGATGTCAGTATATTTTGCTGTCTTACTTTTCCTGTATCGCTGTGACATGGGATCCTCTAAAACAGTGTTTCAGCAGAGATGCCCTTTAGTTCTCTGACTGGCACAAGCCCATGATGAAGGAGCATTGCCACCTGTTCCTGTTATTTCCTTCATACCTGCTTCTTTCTGAATTCCTTGACTCTACAGTAATCACAATCCTGCGAAACAATGTGGCCTTGTGAAAAGGGTAATGACTCGAGAGTTGGGAAACTTGTTCCAGCCCTTCCTGTGCAAGAACCTACAGAGTAATCTCAAATATATCTCATCAACATTCTGGGCTTCAGTTTCCTCTTTAATAAAATAAAAGATTTGGTCTCAATGATTTTATAATTATTCTTCTCTCTTCCATATAGACATCGTTCTGAATTTCAAACTCAAGATCAACAAAACAAATGAGATTCTGAGACATTCAGAAGAACTCTCTGTTAGAACTGGAACTCTTGTGGGTAAGAGAGGAGGACAGATTTCTACATCCAGTCGAAAACACATGTGATACATCTGACAATGTGTTAAAGCTTGTTCTGGGAATGGGTCTGTTGGAGTCCTGATGGGCCCAATATGTCATTTACCTGTAGGGTGATCAATCTATTGTGTTTTATTCCTGGATTGGGGTCCCCCAAAGCTTTAAATTCTCTTTAATCCACCCTAATGATCTTAAAAATTAGATACAAGAGCCCCCCACATGCTTCCAGTGGCCATAGCAGTTTTCTAGGTCCCTTGTAAGTAGGCAAGAAACTCATGACCTATGTATGATGTTCCCTCCTGATCCTAATAAGTCATGATTCCCCAACATTGTTCTTATCAGAAACAGCAGGAAACATGAACTGGGCCATTTAATAATAGAAGCTATCATTTGCCAAGAGCTTAGTTTGAGCCAAACACCATCATGAGCACTTTATGGTGCTTAATTCTCACGGAAACCTGTTCAAGTCAGTATCATTATTATCCCCATAACACAGATGAGAAAACTGAGTGCATCAGGGGTTAAGTAACTTACCTATGGTCATACAATTGGTAAGTGGCAAGCCTGGGTTTCCAATCAGGGAACCCAATGCCAGAGTCCACACTACAAAAAATAACAAAAATAAACAAACCAAAAAATTTTATTTTGACATAATTTCAAACCTCAAATTGTAAGAATAGTATCAAGAATTCCAGATACCCCATATTCAGATTCTCCAAATGTTATCATTTGACCATAATTTGCTTTATCCTTCTCTTCTTGTGTGTGTGGTATATATATATATTATATGCTTATGTAATATTAAATATATGCATATACTTTGTGTATGTAATGTATATCACATAACATATATAATATATAATCATTTTTTGAATCATTTGAGAGTAGATTGCAGACATGAAGCTTCTTTACCCCTAAATACTTCAGCGTATATTTCTTAAAAACAAGAAATTCTCTCACATAAACACAATATAATTGTCACTGGATTGTCAATTAACATTGAAGCAATACTATTATCAGATCTTCACACCTTATTTTGATTCTGCCAATTCTTCCAGTTTTTGTGTTTGTTATAGAAAACATCTTCTGGTCCAGGATCAAATCTGTAATCACACATTGCACTCAATTGTCACATTAGTTTAGTCTCTTGTAACTTTGAACATTTCTTCTGTCTTCCTTTGTGTTTTGTGATCTTGACATAGTCGAGAGAGTACAGACTAGTTATTTTACAGAATGTCCCCAAGTTTGGTTTGTCTGATGTTTCCTCCTGTTTAGATTCAGACTATGCATTTTTGGTAAGGATGTCACAAAAGTGATATCATGTCCTTCTATGTGCAACATATTGGGAGGCACATGATATCAGTTTATCCCATTACTGGTGATGTTAGATTTGATCACTTGGTTAAGGTGGCATCTACCAGTTATATCCCCCTTTGCAATGAATGTTATGAGGACAGAGCCCACATCCTTAACTGCTACACTATAGAAGTACCTCTAGGCCTCTGGCACTGTGCTGGCTATTGAGGATACAAAGAGCCTTGAAGAAATTCTTATCACAGAGAGCTTACAATATTATTGGGAAGACAGGTATGTGATATATTGCTTCAGCATCCATCCACAAATTGTCCCACAGACAATTAAAGTTAGAGGAATTCAGAGGTAGAAGTGATTTTTGAGGCCTAATGGCTCCCAGAGGAGTAGGAGTTGGGAAGCTGCTCTTGCTAGGTAATTAGAAGGGAGGATAGGTTTGGCCTCTGGCCACTTCAGAGCCATGCAGAGCTATAACCAGGAGGTGGGAAGGGTCAGAAACAATCTGGGCACTGACTTAGGAGGTCCCAAACAGAGGATCATTGTCTCATACAAGAGGACCGTGGTAGCCATTCTGGAGGTACTGCTGGCAGCACAGAATGTGGCCAAAAGAAAGCCAGAATTCCAGGTCCCTTGGGAATCAGAGTATGGCCACATACAAGGTTAGTGTGGCCCAACCCAGAGCAATTCAGAAGAATCTGGCTCATTAATGCCCTAGCTCCAGGGCTCTCCTTTCACCAAGTATTAACAGCACCAAGTAGCTCTACCATACATGTTCTATATATGTGCAATATATAATATATTACATACTGTGTTTCCCTAAAAATAAGACCTACCCATAAAATAAGCCCTAGCAGGATTTCTAAGCATTTGCGCAATATAAGCCCTATCCCAAAAATAAGACCTAGTGATGTGTGTGGCTACACAGCACAACCCATGCATTTGGTCGCGGAGAGGTAAAGAAGACAAGTAGCCCTTCTCATCTGCCCCATGAGAGCTCTATTGCTCAACATGAGAGACTGGGGCCAATGGTTCTAAAGGAAATAGAGTCGCAAGAAATTCAGGATGGAATACAGGGTTTGGAGAGTTATGATGATGTTCCAGAAGAAGACGATTTAATTATATTTAAATAAATGTTGATTGTTGTACTGTACTTTAAAAAAAAAAAAAAACACATCCCCTGAAAATAAGTGCTAGCGTGTCTTCTTGAGGAAAAATAAATATAAGACCCTGTCTTATTTTCGGGGAGACATGGTACATAGTATATAATCATGACCATGCCAAGGCCAAAAACGTCTGGGAAGAGCAGTGGATCATTGTGGAGGAATAATAGGGAAGCTCACGCAGGAGAAAGAGATGGGGGTTGATTGGAAGAGACTCGGGTCCTCCATTCAGGAATTATTTGTATGGCCCTAGCATAGGGATCCTATTCTGTGTACACGCAACAAAGTGATGGATTGAGAGTTCAGAATCCTACCTCTCATTTCACCAGCTACTCCTAAACTCAAATTAGAATGTTTTCAGAACACCATTTTCACCTGTTTCTACAGTAAGAATAGGAACTGGCGCTTCTCTAAAGTATCCTTTGCCTCTAATCTGGTTCAAAATTAAAGTGCTCTCATTAAATGGAGACCTCATTACATTCTGCTCTAATCTGCAGCACAATCATAACGCAGTGATTACCTTGAATTATTATTGCACATACTTCCACCCACCTATTATTATATGTCTCTGTACTTTAATTATGTTTCAATGAATATAATTCCATATCCTTCAATACTTAAATAACATTCACTTTAAATATAACTGTGTGCCTATAATTCTCTGTAAGTATGAGTGCTTGCACTGCAAATAATAAAAATTAGTACTGTTCTGGAGGCTGAAACAAACTAAGCTATGCCTGAAAAACATCAGTTGGCATTTTAATAGAATTTTAAAACACTGAAATTTGTTACCAATTTATTTTTTCAAAAACACATTTTAAGAGGGTGATTTTTGTAGCCTTAACAAAAACGTCTTTGGAAGGAAACAGCAATTCTCTAGAGGCTTTTGTTCCCTATTAACCACTTCACCAGGGAATTTGCTCCAGTAGGGGATTGATTTAAAAAAAAAAAAAAAACTTCACTGAGGTTTATTTGCTTTTTGTTGTTGTTGTTGTTTTATAATGTATTTATTTGTGGCCGTGCTTTGGATTTGGAAGAAATTCCCCAGAGATGGATGAAAGGGAAATTTCAGAATCAACAACCAGGTAACTGGCACGAAGGTCTTCTACCTACTCTACCCACCTGCACATGCATTCTTATTATCCAAGAAAAAGAGTGGCATTAATGCTTATATTGTTTCTGGTGTGCACTCTTAGGAAGCCATATAATTCTTTATTTCTGCCAGGATACGTCTCAGAGGAGACTGTCTTTGGAGAATTTTTTTGCATTCTGTTGTACTTACTAGTATAGCTGTAATACATGTATATGCTTTTGTTGATATTTATTTTAAACATATGGTCAATAATAACTTGGACTGAAAGCTAATTCATGACTTCATGCCATGGGACAACACTCCCAAAGAACTAAAGAAATGGCAATCCTGCTCTTTCATTTCTAGTTTCTGATTTTAAAAATAGCAGATGCATTAAAGGCCTCAGGAATAGGTTTGTTAAGAGGAGAGAGAACTAAAGCAGGAAACCATTTTCATCATCTGATAAGAAGTAAACACAGAGTAGGTTTTATAAACCTTCAGGCTAGGTAAACCTTTCAAGTTCAATCTTAGTCCCCTATTGTGAACTATTCAAAACTCATTGTCCAGGAATAGTGCCCTGACATTATCACTGTTAGAAAGAATCAATATTATTAAAATAACAATTCCTCCTAAAAGACATACTTGTTGGCCACACAAGTCCATGGAATAAGTCAAGCCATTATATAAATTGATTACTAAAGTTTTATTTCAAAAAAAGGAAAATAAAAGGGCCCAAAAGGATGCTAAACTGGGTGGTTATGTAGGAGGTAAAGAGATTGATTTTTTTTTTAGCATTCATGCTGAACCAAAAGTTGTTGGTCTGTTGCCTCATGGGTGCATTTGACATGATAATGACTAACTCAATTCAGTCAAACACTCTAACATTTCAATACATCTTATATTTGAAAAGAAAGAAGATAAGTGTAACCTATAGTGGCACAGTGAATCAATTACCCAGATACCATGTTCTGTGTGTGTTTCTCTTTCCATGTTAACCTATTAGCTACAGTTCCTTTTTCATGGAAATTCTTCCAATTGATCCACCAGTTTATCAAAGTTATTGAGTCTACAGTATTATTTCACACTCTATGCAATTCATTACCTTGACTTTTGCCTAAAGGAGAAAATACATAAAGCCAGTAATCACACATCAATGTAAAAATCAAAGGCAAGGATTACCACTTCCAGCAGGACAGTGTAAAGAACTCTGCAGACCCTCCCCCAGAGAAACTGGTGAAACAATTTTTAAAACAATCTTTCATGGGGAGAGAGAATGAAGAGAGGTTGGTTATGGGTATAAATATACAGTTAGAAGAAATAAGTTCTAATGTTTGATAGTAGACTAGGATGACTATACTTAGCAACAATATTATATTTATTTCCAAGTAACTAAAAGAGAGGGTTTGAAATGATACCAACACACAAAAAAAATAATAAATGCTCAAGATGACTAGTATTCCAAATATCATGACTTTGTTAATGGAAAAGACTCAAAACTCTGTAAAATAACTTAACCCTTTGCACTCAGATATCGAGTGTGGATAATGTCAAGTGGATAATGAGAAAAAAGCAAGCGAGTGCAAAGGGTTAAAGAGGTTTATTCTGAGCTGAATATGTATGAGTGGCCCAGAGCACATGGTCTCAAGAGGCCCTAAGAAAATGTACCCATGGTAACT
The DNA here is from genome assembly GCF_040939455.1 of Microcebus murinus. Classification (NCBI taxonomy): domain Eukaryota; kingdom Metazoa; phylum Chordata; class Mammalia; order Primates; family Cheirogaleidae; genus Microcebus; species Microcebus murinus. The sequence continues at coordinate 118,702,664 of NC_134136.1, forward strand.
GGGTTTTATACATTCATGGAGACAGGAACCACACATAAGATCCTAACTCGCTACGTAGAGGGCATACATTGGTTTGGCCTAAAAAGGGGGAACATTTCAAAGGGGGTGGGGGGTCCAGGTTATATGTAGGTTTAAAGATTATTTGATTTGTAATTGGTTAAAGAAATGAAGCTTTGTTTAAAGGCCTGGAATGTTTTAACTTAAGATAAAGATGTCTGTTAATCAGTGACAAGCCACTCACATTTATCAAAACTCAAGTCATCTTGTTGAGTAGATTGATAGTCTGCAGGTGTGGTTTAAGATCTGTCTTGCATATCCTTAGGCCTGTTCATGAGTTACAAGGGATATCTATAAGAAGGGAAGGAAACATGACAAGGCATGCCTAACCTCCCTTCTTATGGCTAGCAACTCAGCTTTAGGGTATTTCTGGGGTTCCCTTGGCCAAGAATGTAAAAGAGAGAATGCCCTGAAAAAGGGTAAAAATGTTTTCTGTCTCTTCAAAACCCCCTTACCCTGTTAGAAAACTAAAACCTATATCCCTGCCTCAGACCACTGGTTATGAGGGGCAGGGGAGTGTCCTTTGTTCTTTGTGCCACAGGAGATGGCTCAAGGGAATTGTCCCAGTGGGCGGAGCTCACAAGATTGTCTTAGCTGAAGATGGGATGAATCAGAACCTTTAAAAGCTCTGTACTTCTGTTCAGAAGCAGGATGTTGGTCCTTTGAGACAGGAGCCTGCCAACATCCTCATTTGCTGGCAAATTAATAAATTCCTCTTTCCTTCTCCTCAAACCACTTGTCCTCGTTCTTCTGATGTGGCCCTGGGGACAAGTGCCAAACTTTCAGTAACAGAATTTGGCATCCCTGGATGGCCTCATCATCACCCCAATGGAATGGCACCCCATGACTTCTGAAGGAAGCGGGGAGCAGCCCTGGGACAAACCATTGGTCTTCACTGGAAAGAGTGGCTTCTTTTTGAGTAAGGTGAGAGAGTATGGGATAGTCCTAGCAGCTGTCTAGCAGCTGCTGGAGTGTTTTTTAGCTCCAGGGCACTCCCATCTCTTTCTCCCTGAATTAGACCAGCTCCCTACAACCTGAACTGAGCTGAGAAGGAAACAGATTTGGGAAGCATCACAACAGCCACAGCCATTTAGTAAGTAAAGTTCCCCAGGATTCCGAGACCCTGTTTCAACCCATATAGGAGTTTTTCACACCTCCCTGTTGGATTTTTTTGAGGCACCAATTTGGGGTTGAAAGACAAAAGGTTGAGTAGAACTAGAGAAACTGGTGTGGATTTGGAGCTCATCTGTGCCTTCCAGGAAACCAGGGGTGGACTGGGAGATAATTGGTTCTCATTTGAGAGAATTTGGTTCTCATTTGTTCCCTTTGGATTAGGAGATGTTGGTTCTCACTTGAGAATTTGGTTCTCCTTTGGATGGTTCCCATTTGGTCAGCCATGGCATTTCGGTTTTTTGTCTGCCTGTTTGTTTTGCTTTTTTAACTAAAATGTGTCCTTGTGCACTAAGCCATGGCATTTTATGTTGAGAATTCTCTGTATTGTTTGTGTTTATTATTTGTGAGTTTTGTTGCAATGTAAGGAAGCAAAGTCCTTTGGAGAAAAAAACATTGGCTGAATGGTTAATTTACAGTAAAGAGAATGGTATTATTGTAATCCAATGTACATGCTGGAGTGTGAGAAGTGGCTGTTAAATGAAAATTCCCATTTGATTGATAGGCCATGACATTTTAGATTGTGTTGGGAATTCCATATATTGTTTGTGAATTTTTGTACCACTTTTCTAGTGAGTTTTTGTATTGTGATACTACTTGTATGGAGTGTGAGAAAAATTGGTGGTTGGGCCAGGCATGGTGGCTCACTCCCGCAATCCTACCAGTCTGGAAGGCTGAGGCGGGAGGGTTGCTTGAGGCCAGGGGTTTGAGACCAGCCTGAGCAAGAGAAAGACCTTATCTCTACAAAAATAGAAAAATTAACTGGGCATGGTGGTGCACAGCTGTAGTCCCAGCTACTTGGGAGGCTGAGGCAGAAGGATCATTTGAAGCCAGAAGTTTGAGGTTGCATTGAGCTATGATGACACCACTGCACTCTATCCTCTAGCCTGGGTAACAGAGTTAGACTCTGTCTCAAAAAAACAAAAAGTTGTGATTGATGGTCCTTGGTTTATTCTGAGCTGTTGGTCCTTTTCCCAGAAATTTGTTGTTTGGACCCTAAGTCTTCTCCATTGCCTCTTCCCCCCAAATTAACCTCAATTGGCCATTCTGTGCTTTTGCAAAAGAAGAAACTGAACCATCTCATTTGTAGATAAATGAGGGCCTGAGTTGCATGTAAGAAGGTGGGAATGACTCAGTGGTGAAACACTATAGAGTTCCACCTACAATCAGCAGGCTCTTTCCCACTACACTAGACCTTAGACCATAACCCAGTTGCTTCTTATAAAGAATGGGAAACAAATCCTTTAAAAATAAGGAAAGACAAGGAGAATGACCCCCTTTGGGCACCCCAATTGGTTTACGGTGCCTCTAATTGCAAGTGTTTATATAAATGAGAAGGTTCAAAGGCATGCCAGGTTTTCTAGGATGGCAAATTCTTGTGCACAAGTTTTTACTAAAGCGCAAATTATACCAGGGGAAATTCAGAGCTCAAATGGTCAACCTGCCACTACAGAGTTAAAATGTTGAGTCTCAAGCTTTCTGCTTGAAATAAACTCATTTTTTATGGTATACAAAATGATCTGTGTTTGTATGATTTTTGATAAATGAGGTTCTCTCACCCCCACTGAAATCTCACAGCTGGCCAGGGCAAGACGCTGGGAAGGGCCACAGCCCGGGAGCCAACTTAGTGGGAAGAAGGACCAATGTATGTGGCCCACCTTGGAGCAGCATGCAGCAAGGGGGAAGGAACACCTGCCGCCACCACCATCGTAGCACCATGGGAGGGGCTGGGGATGGCAGCACCTGAACTAATTCTTCAATCCTATTATGTTATCACTCATGGTTGGGAATGATCCCTTCATACCAGCAGGGAACAGAATTTAGCCAGAGGGCATCCGTAGCCAGGGCAGGGCAGTTTCCATTGTGGCAGTACTCCATAAGAAGCTTAAATGCACAAGAGCAGCCAGCAGGGTATTATTGGACTTACACCCCATTTTCTACCTTGGATTTATTGAATTGGAAAAACCCAAACCCAACCTATAGAGAGGACCCTCAGAGAATGGACAGTTGTTTACAAGCATCCTTGCAATGCACCATCCCACTTGGGCAGATGTACAGACCTTACTGAATATATTACTTACTGCAGATAAGCTTAGGCTAGTGATGGACAAGGCCAAAGAGGAGACATAGTGTCTCCATGGCAAGGATCCTAATCAGATCCTGGCCCCCAATGCTGCCATTCTGATGGCAGAAACAAATTGCTGTCCTGATGTTGACAGAGACAGTGTGAGAATAAATCATACAAAAAGTGAATTTTGGCAGGCCTCCAGAGAGAAGGACCCAGACAGAAGAGTTTAAACAGGGTCCAAGAGTTCCCTCTGAATTGTTGGAACAAACCTATCAGGCATATTGTAAATATACAGATGCATATCTGGAAGCGCCTGAAAACATGTGCATGGTTAATATGACTTTTATAGGGCAGAGCGCCTCAGATATAAGGAGAAAGCTGCAGTGTGTGGAAGAAACAATTGGCACAAATCCCTCACAACTGGTTGATGTCGCCTTTAAAGTATACAATGCAAGGGAAGAATAGAAACTGAAACTCATGCGTGTTCTGTTAGCTGTGCCAACCAAGGGTCCTTTGAAACAGTCAAAAACAAAGAGCAGGAAGGGCCACCCCAGGGTGGGGTACAATTAGTGTGCTTTCTGCCAAGAGAAAGGACATTGGAAAGAATGCTGCCCAAAGTTGCAAAGAGCTGCAGATAAAAAAATTATATACCCCAGGGGGGCAAATGGTCTTTTGAGCCTGGGACCCAGATGATGAATTAGGGGGCCCAGGGCTCCGTGCCTCACTAAGAGCTCCAATTCAAATATCCCCACAGGACCCCTGGGTAAGATTGACAGTGGGGACCAGATTAGTGGATTTTTTAATTGACACTGGATCTAGCTTTTCTGTCCTAAACTCTAAACAACTTCCCTTAGCAAAGACACCATGGTGGTGGTTGGGGTGATTGGTCAGACCTAGGAACAACCCATGCTCCAATCACTTGAGTGCCAACTGGGAGACTAAAGAGAATAAGCCTTTGCAACATGCCTGTTTAGGGGTTCTGGGGGCTGTCAGAATATGCAGTGATCACAGGAGTAGCACTGCCACCTGGGATTTCAGCCCAGAAAGTTGAGCTAATTGCCAGAGGAAATCAGGCCACTGGTGGCACCATTAATGAGGCCACTGGAGGTGATCTGTAACTCAGGGCCTTGATATTCTGGCTAGATTTAGATCTCCTCTAGAACTGAGGACTGGGGCTCTGACACTTGGGCTGGCACAGCTAAGTGGAAACAGAATTCTCAGAGTCGTTATCCCACCCAAAGCTTTGGGTTGGCCTCTTATGAGACACCTACATGAATGCACACATTGGGAGTGTGCCCAGAATGTGGAGGTCCACCCTTTCAATGATTGGCAGCTTTGCTCAGATGCCTAGGCTTGTATTAATAGATACCTTTTTAGGCTGGGTGGAGGCTTGTCCTACCCCAGGGAAAGAAAGGAGCACCTGAGGTTACCGGAATCTTTCTGGACAATCTCCCCCTCAAGATGGGCTCCCACCAGGAGTTGACAGGGCCTTCGCTGAGTTCCTGCACATGTACAGGAACAGGCCTCAGAGGACAATAGGGTGACGGACATCAGCAGTCCAGGGAAATAAGCAAATGGAAAATAACATGCTGGTAATGAAGGCCACCACAAACAGACAACTACAGAGATGGCTCAGCAGCTCCTACTCCTACAGCAAGGACACCAACAGACACCCCATCATCAACAGGACCCAGGAGCACACTACATGGTGCCCTGGGCATTTTATAAGAGTGATAATGGACCCTCCTTTGTAGCGGAGATAACCCAACAAGTAAGCAAAATCCTACACCTAGAATAGAAATTACATACATCCTGGAATTGATACAGGAAACCCATCTAAAGTGGGATAAGATATTCCTGCTTGCCCTCCTCTGGATAAGGGTAGCCCTTCAGAAGCTGGCTTAAGTTAAGCCCTAGGAAATAGTTTATGAGAGACCCTTCCTAACACCCTGAGGTATGTATGGTAATATAACCATGATTAAAAGAAAACAGAGTAAAACAGTATGTCAAATGAGTGAGTTTGCCTCTTTCAGGTTCCTGCCCCAGTTGGAAGCAGAGAAGTGGAAGGAGCCCTATGAAGTGCCTCTAACAATTCAGACATCATTAAAATTGTCAGAAGTGAAACCTTGGGTCCATCATACCAAAGTAAAGAGGTGTAGCCCCCAGTGGAGGGGCCAGCCTTAGGCAAGCTAAAATATTTGTTTGAGAAAAAGAAAAAATAAATAAAAATAGAAATGATATTTCCACTGATCTTTTTTGGTTCTGTCTATAAGATAGAGGGACAACGCCCCAGTGAGTATTTCCTGGGGCTATCACTTTTTCCGTTGATCTGCCTTGCTGCTGCCTTGCTTGGTATCCTAAACCTCATTTGGTACAAGTATTTCTGTACGTGATTTCTGAATTTGCAAAAACCAATCTCTTAGATCACTTACAGGGTACAACTAGTAGCTCTACACTCAGAGGTCCCATGTTTCTTTTCTAACCCAGCCCTGTATCAGACATTGCATGCAAGGCAACAACCCATTTCACCTTGTCAATCCTCACAGTTGTAGTTACTGCTTATGCCTTTTTTCACCGGATAATCTGCAATCTCTGTCTAAAACATCATCCCAATTCAGTAGGAAGTACCTCAATGACTACATCACCCCTTCTCCAATAGATATGGAAGGGTGAAATTGATTGGTGGGGAATATATAACAGATAGAATGGCCTGAAGAGGAGTAAAAAGTGTTTTCTGTCTCTTCAAAACCCAGGCCAGTGTTACCCTGATACCAAAGCCACACAGACACTCCAAGAAAAGAAGACCACAGATCAATATCCCTTATGAATATGAATGTCAAAAATCACAATAAAATATTTGCAAACTAAACTCAGCAACGTATAAAAAGAATTATACATCATGACTAAATGGGATTTATCCCATTTATCTGAAGAACAGGTTTGTTTAACATCTGAAAGTCGGTTAATATAAGAATAAGCCTTGGCTGGTCTGAGTGCAGTGGTGTTTACAACTAATTGATCACAACCAGTTACAGATTCCTTTGTTCCTTCTCTACTCCCACTGTTTCACTTGAATAGCCTTTAAAAAGAAAAGAATATGCCATACAATAGAATAAAACACAAAACCATATGATCATCTCGATAAACACAGAAAAAGCATTTGACAAAATCCAACACCCTTTTATGATTAAAAAAATAACAAAAACACTCAGAAAACTAGGAATAGATAAGAACTTCCTTAACCTGATAAAGGGCATATGCCAAAAACCCACAGTTAACATCATATTTAGTGGTGAAAGACTAGCTGCTTTGTTCCTAGGATCAGGAACATGACAACTATGTCTGCTCTAGCCACTTCTATTCAACATTGTACTGGAGGTTCTAGCCAGAGCAATTAGGCAAGAAAAATAAGTAAATAAATAAAGGCATCCATAAGGGAAAGGAAAAAGTAAAACTATCTCTTTTCACAGATAACACCTTTGATACAAAAAAAAATCTTAAGGAATCCACTAAAAAACCCTATTGTGATGATTTTTCTCTACTTGTAATAAGTAATCTGACAATGAAATTGAGAAAACAATTCCATTTATAATACCATCAGAAAGAATAAAATGCTTGAAAATAAACTTTATGAAAGAAGGGCAAAATTTATACTCTGAAATTCACAAAATATTGGTGAAAAAATTAAAGATCTAAATAAGTGGAAACTGTGCAAAAATGGCAAAAAATAAGTGGAAAAATATCTTATGTTCATGGATCAAAAATATTGTTAAGATGGCCGTGCTCCCCAAATTGATCTTTATATTTAACACAATCCCTATCAGAATCACAGGTGGCTTCTTTGTAGAAATTCACAAGCTGATTCTAAAATTCCTATGGAATTGCAAGGGAGGCAGAATAGCCAAAACAATGTTGAGAAAGAATGAAGTTGGAGGACTCACACTTGCTATTTCAAAACTTACTGTGAAGCTACAGTAAAAAACAGTAAGAAAAAAAAAGCAGTATGGTACTGGCATAAGAATGGGTACATAGATCCACGGAATAGAATTGAAAGTCCACAAATAATGCCATGTGTCTATATTAACTGATTTTGACAACGGTGACAAGACTACTCAGTGGTGAAAGAACAGTCTTTCCAACAAACTGTGCTGGGACAACTGAATATGTACATGCAAAAGACTCTTAGACTCCTAGCTTAGACTCTTAGCTCACATGATATATAAAAATTAACTCAAAAAGGATCAAGACATTAATATAAGAGTTAAAACTATAAACTCTTAGAAGAAAATATAGAGGTAAATATTTTTAATGTATGAATGTCAACTTAAATTTAATCAAAGATCTAAATTTAAACACAAACTAAACATCATTTCTTTGCTCAGAATCCAATAAGCTCCATGTCTTTCACCCAGTTGTTGATGAGGTCATTTATTCTTGCTGATTTGAGTTCTTTGTAGATTCTGGATATTAGCCATTTACTGGATATATAGTTTGTGAATATTTTCTCCCATTCTATAGATTGTCTACTTACTCTGTTGATTATTTCCTTTGCTGTGCAGAAACTTTTTAGTTTAATTAAATCTCATTTATTTGTTTTTGTTGTTGTTATATTTACTTTTGGGATCTTAGTAAAAAAATTTTTTGCCTACGCCAATGTCCAGAAGAGTTTTTGTATGTTTTCTTGTAGAATTTTATGGTTTGGGTCTTATATTTGAGTTTTTAATCTATCATGAGTTAATTTTTGCAGGATGAGAGAAAGGGATACATTTTCATTCTTCTGCATGTGGCTATCTACTTTTCCCAGCACCATTTATTGAATAGAGCATCCTTTCCCCAGTGTATGTGTTTGTCTGCTTTGTTGAATATCAGTTTGTTGTATTAATAGCTATATGGCTTTATTAATATATTTTTTCAAAAGAAGATAGACAAATGGCCAAAAATCAGATGGAAAAAAGCTCAACATCACTAATCATTAGGGAAATGTAAATTAAGACCCACAATGAGATACCAGCTTACCCCTGCCAGAATGGTCATTATTAAAAAGCCAAAAAACAACAGATGTTGGCACAGATGCAGTAAAAAGGGAACAATTATACAGTGTTGGGGGGAATGTAAAGTATTATAGTACCATCTCTATGGAAAACAGTATAAAGATTCCTCAAAGAACTAAAAGTAGACCTACCATTTGATCCAGCAATAATCTTACTACTAGGTATCTACCCAAAGGACAAGAAATCATTTTATTAAAAAATTCACCTGCACCTGAAAGTTTACTGCAGCACAATTCACAACTTCAAAGATATGGAATCAACCTAAGTGCCCATTAACTGATAAGTGAACAAAGTGTCGTGTGTTTGTGTGTATCTGTGTATACATATACCATAGAGTACTACTCAGGTATAAAACGAAATGAAATAATGTCTTATGCAGCAATCTGGAGACCGTTATCCTAAGTGAAGCATCTCAGGAATGGAAAAACAAATACCACATGTTCTCATTTACAAGTAGGAGCTAAAGGAGGGATATATATGGTCATAAAGCAGTGTAAAAGACATTGAAAAATAAGAAGGGGGAAGATAAAAGAGGGGGAGAGATAAAAATCTACCTCTCACTAGGCACACTATTCTGGTGATGGGTACTTAAAGCCCTGACTTAAGCATTATACAATTCATCTATGTAACAAAAATCGCTTGTACCCCTTAAATCTATTGAAATTTTTAAAAAAGAAGAAGAAAATCCAACAAAAGTCCTTAACATGGCCCACAAGTCCCCATGTGATGTGGACCCTGCCTATCTAACCATGGGTATTATTACCTCAGCACTACAACTTTGATTCCTAGACCAGCAGGTTGGATGTTACCTAGGCACAAGTTAGAAATGCACATCTCATGGCTAGGTGCAGTGCCTCACACCTGTAATCCTAGCACTCTGGGAGGCCAGGGAGGGAGGATCACTTGAGGTCAGGAGTTACAGACCAGCCTGAGCAAGAGAGCCCCATCTCTACAAAAAAAAAAAAATTAGGAAACCTTAGCCAGGTGTGGTGGTACATGCCTGTAGTCCCAGCTACTCGGGAGGCTGAGACAGGAAGATTGTTTGAGCCCAAGGAGTTCCAGGTTATAGTGAGCTAGTTGATGCCACTGCACTCTAGCCAGGGTGACAGAGCTAGACAGAAAAGAGGAGAGGAGAGGAGAAGAGAGGAGAGGGGAGGGGAGGGGAGGGGAGGGGAGGGGAGGGGAGGGGAGGGGAGGGAAGGGAAGGGAAGGGAAGGGAAGGGAAGGGAAGGGAAGGGAAGGGAAGGGAAGGGAAGGGAAGGGAAGGGAAGGGAAGGGAAGGGAAGGGAAGGGAAGGAAAGGAAAGGAAAGGAAAGGAAAGGAAAGGAAAGGAAAGGAAAGGAAAGGAAAGGAAAGGAAAGGAAAGGAAAGGAAAGGAAAGGAAAGGAAAGGAAAGGAAAGGAAAGGGGAAAGGAAAGGAAATCTCGGACTTTATTCCTGACCTGCTGAATCAGAAGCTAAATTTAAAGATCTGTAGTTTCCTGTGAAAGTATGAGAAGAGTGTCTTACAAGCTTCCCCCTCCCCAGGATTTAGCTATAAGGGTATTTTATACTCCTCAGCTCTGGGATATTTGAATCAACAGAGAGTCCAGGTTTGAGGAGACCCGGGTGAACACTAATGGGCCAGGCTAAAACTGGGAAAGAAGTCAAGTGAGACATTCCCGGGATGGTATGGCAGAGGATGAGGCTGCATTACCAGACCTTGCATGGTCTGGCCCACTGCTACTGAAGCCCAAGAATAGGCACTTGAGAGGTAAATTTTCATGACTTCATGTTTGGCAATGAATTTTTAGTTATGTCACGAAAGCATGAGCATCAAATGAAAAAATGGATAAATTGGACTTGACCAAAATTAAAAACTTTAGTTTTTCTAAAGGACACAATCAGAAGGTGAAAAGACAATAAACAGAATGGAAGAAAATCTTTGCAAATGGTCTATCTGATATGTGACTTATATCTAGAATATATAAAGAACTTTTATAACTCAATAATAAAAAGACAAATAACTCAATTTAAAAATGGGCAAAGGATTTGATTATACATTTCTCCACGGAAGACATCCAAATGTGTGTCACATAAAGAGATGCTATCATTAATGATCAGGGGAATATAAATAAAAAACCACACCCAATTGGATGGCTATAGTCAAAAAAGTCAGTTAATAACAAGTACTGGCAAGGATGTAGGGAAATTAGAGGTTTTATGCATTGCTAGTTGGATTGTAAAGTTATGCAGCTGCCTTGTTAAATAATTTGGTAGCTCCTCAAAATGTTAAACATAGAATTATCATAGTACCAGCAATTCTACTCCTAGTTATATACCCAAGTGAAATTTGTGCATGAATGTTCATAGCAGTATTATTCATAATAGCCAAAGGGTGGAAGCAACCTAAATGTCCATCAACTGATGAATGGATAAACAAATGGGATATATTCATACAATGGAATATTATTTGGCCAGGTAAAGGAATGGAGAACTGATATATAGCATGGATCAACCTGAAAAGTTTATGCCAAATGAAAGAAAACAGTTGCAAAAGACGGCATATTATATGATTCCATTTATATGAAATATCCCATATAGGAAAATCTATAGAGACAGAAAATAGATTACTGGTTACTCAGAGCTGGGATATGAGGTGTTATATAGCTAAAGGGTACAGGGTTTCTTTCTGAGGTGATGAAAATATTTGAAAATTTACTGTGGTGATGGTTACACACAACTGTGAATATACTAAAAAACATTGAATTGTACACTTTAAATGAGTGAGTTGTATGGTATGTGATTTATATCTGAATAAAGTTGTTTTAAAAAATCAATGGCAACCTGTAATCCTAGCACTCTGGGATGCCAAGGTGGGGGAATCATTTGAGCTCAGGAGTTCAAGAACAGCCTGAGCAAAAGCAAGATCCCATCTCTACTAAAAATAGAAAGAAATTAGCGGGAAAACTAAAAATATATAGAAAAAAATTAGCCGGGCATGGTGGCACATGCTTTTGGTCCCGGCTGCTTGGGAGTCTGAGGCAGGAGGATCGCTTGAGCCCAGGAGTTTGAGGTTGCTGTGAGCTAGGCTGACACCTTGGTACTCTAGCCCAGGCAACAGAGTGAGACTCTGTCTCAAGAAAAAAAAAAATCAATGGCAAATGTAATGGTACTTCAGGAGAATTTAGTGGTCTGTATAATGCACAAATTTGTTAGTCATAGCAAGCAGTAACACACAGAAACTCTGAAATGAATTGGTCTGAGTATCTTAGTTCAGTTTTGTTGCTATAAAAATACCTGAGACTGGATAATTTATAATAACAAAAATTTATTCCTTATAGTTTGGGAGGCTGGGAAGTCCAAGATCAAGGCACTGGCAGATTCAGTGTCTGATGAGGACTGCTCTCTGTTTCCAAGAGGGCACTTTTTTGCTGCATCCTCACACAGACAAGAGTCCTCATGACTTATTAATTGCCCAATAGGCTCCATTTCTTGGGGTTTAAGTTTCAACACATGAATTTTAGAGAGAACCATACATTCAAGCCATAGCACTGGGTGTGCTCTGGGAACCTGGTTAGTCATGGATACTCATGCCATCTCTCTATTCCTCTTCTGCCACCAGAAGATATATCACTTGTTTATTCACCAAACTTTCATTAAACTTCCAACTTCCTATAAATCACTTGCTTTGGTGGTGGAACACATAGACAAATAAGACTCATGAAACTCCATGTCTAACAGGGTAGTCAGATATATAAATAATATATATCTGACTCCGTATAAATAATCTCCGTATAGGTCCAATAACACAACTGCAGAATTTGTGAATAAGGCCAGATAAAAGTCACCCTCTGAGTGAAAACCAACATAAAATGGATGAGCTTAGCCATATGTAGAAGACGCCTAACAGATGGTTTATAAATGTGCTGTTGATAGAGATACTTGGAAACATCAGAGTCAGATGCAATAAACAAAGAGCGGGCTTGTGAGGCTGCAGAGTCACATCCCAGAGACAGGCTCTGAGTTCTCTGCAAGCCTTCCTAGGAATCATCAGGAGACCATATTCACATGAATTAGTCTGAGAACACTCTCTGCACCCCTGGCTTTGGCCTCTGATCTACAAAGGAACTTTGTCTTGTTTTCCTTTGGCTTGTCATTTCCTATCTTATAGCTCCAATACCCAATTCTGGTGACACTTTCAACATCCCTTTTGCTGCCTGAAGTAGACTTGGCATCTTATGCAGATTTTTGCGGCATATCACCCTCAACCCAAATCATGTCTTAGCACCAACAGCTCATCCTTGTCTTGCTCTGATATCCAGTGCATATGGAGCAATGAGGAAGCACCCTCAGGAAAGGCTCCCTGGAATGTGAGTAATCTGCTCAATTGTTTTGTCTAAAATGAATGTGTCAATACAAAGGGGATATTCTACATTGAGAGCAGAAAAAAGAGAGCCAAAGTTCTGTGAATCTCCAGGATGGCCAACAGGTAAGTTATCTTCGTAACTCTCTGGCTCATGTGTTCTGGAACTTTTGGGAAACACGGCTCTAGAAGAGGAATCACTGTCAGGTGACAGTAGCTTTATGACACCTGCCATTTTAATCATCTGATTTCTCATGGTCTGATTTCCATGCTCACCTAATAATCACCTGGTGGTACAGTCATCTGGCCTCCCAAGTACCCATTGCTACAAGGAAAAGGATGTCTTGGCCAACTCACATGAGTAGTCCTGATTACTTGATGTTCTGTTTCTTACTATAATTTATTAAATTGGCATTTTGGCCTCTAGTAAACTACTAATTCCCTGAATCTAATTTACTTTGAGTTCAATGCTAAACTACAATGTCCCACCCTCCAAAAAGAATCCTATCACCTGTGAGGCCCTGTTGGAAAGACCCACCAGACTCCCTTTCTGAAGTTTCTATTAAATGTAACCACCCTCATTTAATGACAGATCTAGTCTAGTAGGATTATTAACTAAATGCCAGGAAGACATAGACTAAGAATGACTTATATATTAATATCTTGGGAAGAAGGGAAGTGGGAGCTGAAAAGACTTTACAGAGAAAATATTTGAGCCTTTAAAGGGTTTTCATTTGGCTTAATGTTTTGAGAATCATTTTTCTAATTACAAAAGTAATACATGTTTAATGTTAGGAATGTGAGAAACACAGAAAAGCATAAACAGAAGAAAATTTAAAAGATGATTAAAATTTAGGTAGCTGAAGAAATCGGGGAGTAGCTTCTACAAGGCATTCTTCCCTGATGTGTTGTAGTCAATTTCTCTGATATTGGCTACACACAATCACCCAAGCCCAGATCAAAAACTCACTGACATATCAGAGTGGGCTGAATTCAAATAGAGGCAAAAATTCAAGCTTTGGCTTTTAGGAGATTCACTTCTGAGCTCAGCCCTTTTATCTCAATTTTTCTCAAATAGTAGTCCATAGACCCACCTACATCAGAACCACTTGGGGCAATTTGTTTGAAAACACAGATTCCTGGGCCCCACTGACAATGTACTGAATGAGAATTTCTGAGGGTGGGACCAATAACCTACATTTTAATACATTCCTTCAGTGATTCTTATGCAAACTAGAGTTTGGAAACCACTTTGATAAAAGATTTTTGGGGTGGTGAAAATGATGGTTTGGTGGGCACTTTAAAATATATCTGAATAAATTGGAACTGTTGTGCATTGCTGGTGAGAATGTAAAATGGTGCAGCTTCTGTGGAAAATGGTATGAAGGTTCCTCAAAAAAAGTAAACAATATTACTGTGTGATCCAGCGATCCCACTTATGGGTATATACCCCATTTTTCACAATAGCCCAAACGTAGAAGTGACCAGAGTGTCCATTAACAGATGAACAGATAAAGAAAATATGGTAGGTACAATGGAATATTATTCAGCCTTAAAAAGGAAGGAAATTTTGACACATGCTATAATGTATCTTGAAGACATTCAAAGCAGAAACAATCTTGAAGACATCATGCTAAGTGAAATTAGCCAGACACGAAAGGACAAATGATGTATGATTCCACTCATATGAGGTACCTAGAGTTTGACTGAATTTGACTAAATTCATAGAGACAGAAAGTGAAATGGTGGTTGCCAGGGGCTGGAAGCAGCAGGGAATGGGGATTTAGTGTTTAATGGGCATGGAGTTTCAGTTGAGGAATATGAAAAAGTTCTGGAAATGAATGGCAATGATAGCGACCATTGCACAACAATGTGAATGCATTTAATGCCATAAAACTATACACTTAAAGATAGCTAAAATGATAAATTTTATGTTATATATATTTCATCCCAATTCACACACACACACTCACACACACACACACACACACACACACACACACACGCCTGAGACCAGCAATACCTTTGCTTTGTCTGAAGTGGAAATCAAAAAGGGAGTGACCACAGAAGTGTGGGCCAAGTTCAAGCCCAAATGCAGAAGGTTAAAACCACCTCACAAAATATCTTGCCTCCAGCCTTACCGGAAGACAAGGGCTTCCAGTTTGCTTTAAATTGTGATTTAAAGTGTTCATTTGAGGCTGCAAATCTAGATTTGGTTAGTGAAAAGTTGTAAATGTCCCCGATTGGCCCAGCATAATCAGGAATTAAAGCCCCTGAGCTCAAAGCAGAAACAAAAGCCAGCAAAAGAATGCTCTCTTTCCCTAGTATTTGAAAACCTCAGTTAACAGTTATATAAGGCTGCAAATACTTATGTCTTTTACTAAAAAGCCCTAGATTTAGAAAGCCAATGTTGTTCTCAGGGCAGCATTGCTTGCTGCCAATCCATATTTTCCCTCTTCTTTACTGTTGGGAAACTGACCAATTTTACTACATAAAAGGGGCAAATTCAAGTGGTTTGCAAGCTATTTAGAGTGAATTTTTGACAAGTGTAGGTTGCTTTACCAAAAAGCTTGGGAAGGCTGGAGGCAAAGTCATTGGAGAAATTTCTAAACTCAATAAACTATAATACAATCTCACTAAATAACTTTGAATTATGGATTTCTAAAACTTGAAATTTTTTTCAAATGTAAGAAGTTAATAAGTGACAAGATCATAGCAGACCTCCTTTAATGAAGTGATCTATTTTGTTTATAGGATATCCTCTTATTTTCAGGTCTAAGTATCCCTCCAAATTTGTGGAGCCATATTCCCCTTTCACCTCCCAGCCTTGGGCAGACCAAACTTCTGAGGGTCATATAACAATACTCTGTTTGACATGGGAAAATGCTCTCACTATATTGTTAACTGAAATAAATGAATGCAAAATAGAAACAAACTATACAGTATGTGACAGTTGTTATTATTTTTAATTTTTTTTACCGCTTTGGTACCAGCGTCGACTATAGTCGATAGCCACAGATGAACGCACACAGCGACTTGAGCCAACAGCCATGATATGACTTTTCTAATTTTTCATTTATCAAAATAAAATTGTGAACATTTAAAAATAATGTAATGAAAACATATATGTATATGTTACCTATTCTGATTTACATTACAAGTAAAGCTGCCTGTAAAGTAAAATTAGCTTTCAGTGCTTTAAAGCTTTCCTCATCACACAAGAGCAAAACGGATTCATCGTCAATGCACAGCACAAACTATCGTGCGGACTGTGAGTGCCAGCTGTGGGCAAGGTTTCGTGGCTGGTGAGCGCGATACCAAAGTGGTTAAGAGACAGGGTCTTGCTATAGTGCCCAGGCTGGAGTGCAGTGGCTAGTCACAGGCACCACCGTAGCACACTACAGTCTCGAACTCCTGTGCTCAAGCGATCCTACCACCTCAGCCTCCTGAGCAACCAGGATTACAGGCATGTGCCACAATGTCTGGCTTTTTAAAAAACATTTTTATAATTTTTTAAAAAATGTCTGGCCAGGTGCAGTGGCTCATGTTTATAATCCTAGCACTTCGGGAGGCTGAGGCAGGAGGCTTGAGGACAGGAATTTAAGACCACTCTGAGCAAAAGTGAGATCCTGTCTCTACAAAAAATAGAAAAATTAGCTGGGTGCAGTGGCACACCTGTCATCCCTCAGCTACTTGGCAGACTGAGGCAGGAGGATCACTTTTGAACCCAGGAGTTGAGGTTGCATTGAGCTAGGCTGACACTACTGCACTCTAGTCCAGATGACAGAGTGAGACTGTCTCAAAAAAAATGTATTATATTAACATATACACTAAAAAATGAACAGAAGAAAATGCATCAAAATTTTAACAGTGATTATCTCTTGGTTTTAGGCCTGATTATGAGGTTTGTTTATGCACATGTGTGAATTTGATTTTTTTCTGTAATTCCCAAATGTTCTATAATAGGTATATAATTATTTTATAACTAAATAAAGACAAATACATGTTATTAACAAGAAAAGACGTTTGTCTGGGAATCTATTTTCCTTGGAGTTGATGTCTTTTATTATTATACTTGCCCACCCTTTACATTCAATCACTTTTGTTCCTGTCTTCCCTGTGGATTATCATCCTGACCTTTGGACAGCTGTCCTACCTTCCATCTCTTGCCTGCTGCCCTGCTTTCTAACCTGTGGGTCTCTGTACAGGTCTTAACTGCTGTCAGGTTTTTGAGCTTCTGCCCATTTGGCCACACACTTCCTTGGCCCCTAACTGCAGTTTTTATGATCGTCCCCATTCAGGCTTCACTGTCTGTGGCCCCTGTTGCTGCCGAACATGAATTCGTCAACCGAAGAACAGGATTGTTTTCTTTCTTTCACAAATAAGTCCTTGTATCATCAGTGTATTAGTTTGCAAGGATGGCTATAACAAAACACCACACACTGGGGGGCTTAAACTATAGATATCTATTTTCTCACAGTTATGGAGGCTGCAAGTCCAAGATCAAAGTATCAGCAGGGTTGATTTTTCCTGAGGCCTCTCTCCTTGGTTTGCAGACAGCCACCTTCTTGCTGTGTTCTCACATGGCTTTTCTTCTGTGTGTGCACATCCCTGGTGGCTCTTCCTCTTCTTTCAAGCACACAGTCCTGTTGGATTAAAGTCCACCAAAACGGCCTCATTTTAACTTGTTGCCTTTAAAGGCCCTGTCTCCAAGTACAGTCACATTCTGAGGTACTGGGGGTTAGGGCTTTAACATATGAATTTCAGTAGGGACACGATTCAGCTCATAACAATCAGGGTTTTGTGAACAAAACTCATTCTAGGTAGTTTTTGCAGAAATGGGATTTAGAAAAGGATACTAAATAGCTCACAGAATTTCCTAGAGGACCAGAGAATCTAGCACGGAGGCTCTGCAGCTCAAACAATAGAGGCTCCTGTGGAGACTCTATGGCTGCTACCACCAAGCCCAGGAGATTCCTGCTAAGAGTGAATGCCACTGAGCCATAGATTCCATGTGATGCCTGCTTCCTAATGTCACTGACTTCTGAACAGAAGCTTCACTTTTATTGCTATGTCTGGTCACTGGAAGCCTAAATCAAAGGTTTGTGCCTTGACTGCAAGGCAGGCTGGGAAAATGGATCATTGTGTTCTTCCTTGGGGGAATGAGAATCAGAGAGTCAGGAGATGGGAAATACCCAAATATAGGAAGGTGCTTGGCAGCCTAAAGAATAAAAGAAAAAGAAGAAATTTAAGAGTATGGAGTTACATTCTTTTTCTTTTTTTTTTGAGACAGATTCTCACACTGTTGCCCGGGCTAGAGTGCCATGGCATCAGCCTAGCTCACAGCAACCTCAAACTCCTGGGCTCAAGAGATCCTCCTGCCTCAGCCTCCCGAGTAGCTGGGACTACACGCATGCACCACCATGCCCGGCTAATTTTTTCTATATATTTTTAGTTGTCCAATTAATTTCTTTCTATTTTTAGTAGAGACAGGGTCTTGCTCTTGCTCAGGCTGGTCTCGAACTCCTGACCTTGAGCAATCCGCCCACCTTGGCCTGGAGTTACGTACTTGAATGATTCCCCCTCACTCTTTCCATCCTAAGTTTGATTTTCTTTTTTCTTTTTTTAGACTGTTCTATCTAATTATGAAAGTAATGCATGTGTAATAGAGGGAAATTTAAAAACAGAAAAATGCAAAGAAAAAAATGTAACCACTTTTGCCATTTCTGTATATGCCCTCACATTCTTTTTGCTATGTATATATACAATAAAAGATACGCTATTTTTGTAGTCTGCTGCTTTTACTTATCAATATGTCATGAATGCTGGGTTTTCAGAGGTAATTTCCCTCACAAATGATTTTACACTGTTAAAGTGCCTAACAGCCTTTAATTGAGCCTATATCAAAATTAGAAATGTTTTAATTAGGAAGAACCAATCTAATGTCTTTCCTCCGTTCGTCCTTTTTGGGAAAAAACAATAATAACAAAAAAAAAATTCTTGAATTTTTTTTCTCTTCAATGAAGACCTTCCTGTGATCTTATTTATGAAGCTATTCCAGCCAATGGAATTAGCTGCTATTATATTCACTCACATTTAAATGATTATGAATATTTGTGGTTATTAATCTTTTATTGAATCTTTTAACATTTTATCCAATAACTGATACATAAAAGTCATGATTGTATTAACCAGAGAATATCATTTAAAATCTTCTCCTCACATCTTCCAATGTCGACAGAGGGTTTATTATTGCTCTTTTGTTCTTGAAGAGGTTACCGAGGGACTCAAGAAGGCTAAACATCTTTCCCAGAAGGTTTGCCCCTCTGTCAGAGTCTGGGTCAAGCTCTGAGACTGGAGCTCCATAAGTTCATCCCTATCCTGACCTCCAAGCCCCTGGTTAACTGATCCATGTTAAAACAATATCTGGACTTGTCTAATGTCCATTTGTAAGACTCCTAACTCCTGTATTCACCTGCTAAACAGGAAAAACCTATCAGGTATCATGCTTTATAGTAGGTACTGTGCATGAATTTGAGAAAGCTGCTCTTGTCTGTGTGTTTGGAAATCCCTAATTTTATGATAAATCTTGAATATTTAATCTCGCTTTTTTTCTGGCCTGTGATGGGCTGAATAACGTCCTCCCAAAGATATCCAACCCTTACTCCTGGAATCTATAAATATGTCACATTCCGTGGCAAAAGGGACATTGCAGATGTGGTTAAGGTTATGAACCTTAAGATGGGGCACTTATTCTGGATTACCTAAGTGGGCCCAATCTAATCACATGAGCCCTTAAGAGCAGAGAGCTTTGTCTGGCTGGAAGCCGAGTAAGGATGCGGCAGAGGTCAGAGAGATTTGAAGCATAAGATAGACTCAACATGCCGCTGCTAGAGGGGGCCACACGGAAAGTATGAGAAAGAATGCAGACAACATCTAGGGGCAAACACCAGCCCTTGACTGACAGCCAGCAAGGACATGGGGACCTTAGTCCTACAATTACAAGGAACTATTACAAATTTGGCCAACAATCTGAATGAGCTTGGAAGCAGATTCTTTCCCAGAACTTCCAGAAAGTTCTTACTAAAACATCGATTTCGGCATTGTGAAACCCCAAGCAGAGGACTCAGTTGAGCCATGTTGTACCTGGACCTTTGAGCCACACACCTGTGAACTAATAAATGGGTATTGTTTTAAGCCACTAAATTTGTGGTATTCTGTTACTGCTGCAATAGAAACTAACTTGTGGCCTACAATCAAAATCTACCCTTGAGAAGTAAGGCTGATTTTAAAGCTTAATTATTAGATTAAAAATAGAGCTGTTGGCCAGACGTGGTGGCTCACACCTGTAATCCTAGCACTCTGGGAGGCCAAGGTGGGAGGATCGCTCAAGGTCAGGAGTTCACCACCAGATTGAGCAAGAGTACGACCCCCGTCTCTACTGAAAAATAGAAAGAAATTAGCTGAACAACTAAAAATATATACAAAAAATTAGCTGGGCATGGTGGTGCATGCCTGAAGTCCCAGCTATTTGGGAGGCTGAGGCAGGAGGATCGCTTGAGCCCAGGAGTTTGAGGTTGCTGTGAGCTAAGCTGACACCATGGCACTTTAGCCTGGACAACAGAATGAGACTGTGTCTCAAAAAAATAAATAAATAAAGCTGTCTATAACCCAGGAATATTGATATATGAATTATTATATCATTATAATTAATTCAGAAAAGTCCAGAACAAAACAATTACTGCATTACTATAAACCACTTAAAATGGGGCTCAACACCATATAAATTCCCTACTTCCTTCTAGGATCATTCTTTTAGAGGATTGTGGATGTTTTGCATTTAACATTTACCATAATTAAAACAGAAAAGGGGACAGATAGTTTTGTAAAAGTTAAAAGATAGTCTAATTCAAGGACTCTATATATTGTCATCTTTGTATGTGAAAGGGATGACAATATGTAGAGCTACTTTAAAATGATACTGACAAGAAGAAGCTTGGAGACCAGTGGCCAAGGGTAGGTGGAGTGGTTAACATTCCCCTACCTTGTATCTCGGACTGCCAGTGGGCTCCCCAGAGAGTGGAGAGACCTGTGGACACCAGCCCAGAGATGGCCACTGCCAGTGAGGGGTAAGCCTGTAGCAGATGTGGCACCCCAACTCGCTCTGGGCACTTCCGTGTGCACAGACCCAAGCCGCATGGTAGGTGCCATATTGCTCCATTCTCCCCTCCCCTGTCCCTATCCATAGCTGCGGAGAGAGATAATATAGCCACCGGCCGGAGGCATCGCCAGGGAACAGGATCTTCCCTTTGGGGGCCCTTCAGCTGACTGAGGGGAACTCAGACGGTGAGCTCCCTACCCACCAGTCCTCCCAGGCACTGCTGGTACGATGACTTGAGGAGAACGGGGCAGACCCTGAGGCAGAGAGACATCAACCCAGCTTGAACTCCCCATGGGTGAATTGGGACTGGCATTCCTCTCCCTGGTGGGGTCAGGGATTGAATTCTGGGGCCCAGAAGTCAGACCTGTGGACCAGATCCCGTGCACCCAGGTCTCGCATTGCCCGGGGCACAGAGGGTTATTCATGAACAACCTACTGAGGTAGGTTAAGGGCAGATCAGCATGCTTGAGGGAAACCCTCCTCCCAAGGCGGGGCCTGCCTAGCCGAGGAGGCGACCCTGAACAGGGAACCTCCCAGCCTGCATTGCAGCTAGGGGAGACACAGTAGCATGAGGTCTGGCCTGCTGGCAGAGGCCCAGGAGTAGCCTAGGAGTTGAGAGGGTGGAAAGGAGCAAGGCCTGCTATAGACTGCAGGTCTCAGACAGCCCCACCCCCACATGCAGACTTTCTTTTTTTTTTTTTTTTTTTTTATTTTGGCATATTATGGGGGTACAGATTTTAAGGTTTCAATAAATGCCCATTTCCCCCCCTCCCCCCAAAAGTCTGAGTCTCCATCATGACCATCCCCCAGATGGTGCACATCTCACTCACTATGTATGTATATACCCACCCCCCTCCCCCCTCCCACCTGCCCAATACCCTATTACTGTAGCACCTATGTGTCCACTTAGGTGCTACTCAGTTAATGCCAGTTTGCTGGAGAATATATCTGGTGCTTGTTTTTCCATTCTTGGGATACTTCACTTGGTAGTATGGGTTCCAGCTCTAACCAGGAAAATATAAGGTGTGCTATATCACCATTGTTTCTTAGAGCTGAATAGTACTCCATGGTATACATATACCACATTTTATTAATCCATTCTTGGATTGATGGGCACTTGGGCTGTTTCCACAGCCTTGCAATTATGAATTGTGCTGCTATAAACATTCGAGTGCAGGTGTCTTTTTTGTAGAGTGTCACTGGATCATTTGGGTAGATGCCCAGCAATGGGATTGCTGGATCAAATGGTAGATTCACTTGTATCGCTTTAAGGTATCTCCATATTGCTTTCCACAGAGGTTGAACTAGTTTGCAGTCCCACCAGCAGTGTAGGAGTGTTCCTCTCTCTCCGCAACCACGCCAGCATTTATTGTTTGGAGAGTTTTTGATAAAGGCCATTCTCACTGGGGTTAAGTGATATCTCATTGTGGTTTTGATTTGCATTTCCCTGATGATTAGAGATGTTGAGCATTTCTTCATATGTTTGTTGGCCATTCTTCTGTCTTCTTTAGAAAAATTTCTGTTCAAGTCTTTTGCCCACTTTTTAATGGGGTTATTTGATTTTTTCTTCCTAATTTTCGTGAGTTCTAAGTATATTCTAGTTATCAGTCCCTTATCGGATGCATAGGATGCAAAAATTTTCTCCCATTCTGTAGGTTGTCTGTTTACTTTCATGACTATTTCTTTGGCTGTGCAGAAGCTTTGTAGCTTGATCATGTCCCATTTATTTATTTTTGTTGCTGCTGTGATTGCCTTTGGGGACTTCTTCATAAACTCTTTGCCCAGGCCGATGTCTAGGAGAGTGTTTCCAACTTTTTCCTCTAGAGTTCTAATAGTTTCATATCTTAGGTTTAAGTCTGTTATCCAGCGTGAGTTGGTTTTTGTGAGAGGTGAGAGGTGTGGGTCCTGTTTTAGCCTTCTACAGGTGTCTATCCAGTTTTCCCAGCACCATTTATTGAAGAGGGATGCTTTTCCCCAGCGTATGTTTTTGTCTGCTTTGTCAAAGATGAGATGGCTATATGAGGATGGTTTTATATCAGGATTCTCACATCTGTTCCACTGGTCAATATTCCTGTTTTTGTGCCAATACCATATTGTTTTAATTACTACAGCTTTGTAGTATAGTTTGATATCTGGCATATTAATGCCTCCCATTTTGTTTTTGTTGCCTAGAATTGCTCTTGATATTCGGGGTCTTCTTTGGTTCCATACGAAGCGTAAAATTATTTTTTCTATATCTGTGAAGAATGCTGATGGGATTTTAATAGGTATTGCATTGAATCTGTAGATCAGTTTGGGTAGTATAGACATTTTGATGATATTGAGTCTGCCGATCCACAAGCATGGTATGGATTTCCATCTGTTTACATCCTCTGCTATTTCCTTCCTCAGTGTTTCATAGTTCTCCCTGTACAGGTCTTTTACCTCTTTGGTTAAATATATTCCTAGGTACTTTAATTTCTTTGTTGCTATTGTGAAGGGAATTGAGTCTTTGATTTGGTTCTCAATTAGATTGTTGTTGGCGTATATGAATGCCTCTGATTTCTGTGTATTGATTTTGTATCCTGAGACTTTATTAAATTCATCGATCAGTTCCAGGAGTTTCTTGGTTGAATCCTTGGGGTTTTCTAGATACAATATCATATCATCAGCAAACAGTGAAAGTTTGATCTCTTCTGCCCCTATTTGGATACCTTTGATTCCATTTTCCTGTCTGATTGCTGTAGCCAAGACTTCCAGCACTATGTTGAATAGAAGTGGAGATAGTGGGCAGCCTTGTCTGGTTCCAGTTCTAAGTGGGAATGATTTCAATCTTTCCCCATTCAGTATGATGTTGGCTATGGGTCTGTCATATATGGCTTGTATCATTTTTAGGTATGTCCCTTCTATGCCTATTTTCTTAAGTGTTCGTATCATGAAAGGGTGTTGAATTTTGTCAAAAGCTTTTTCTGCATCTATTGAAAGAATCATGTGGTCTTTGTTTTTGCTTCTGTTGATGTGGTGAATTGCATTTATAGATTTACGTATGTTGAACCATCCCTGCATCCCTGGGATGAAGCCCACTTGGTCGTGGTGGATTATTTTTTTGATAAGTGTCTGGATTCGGTTAGCTAAGATTTTTTTGAAAATTTTTGCATCTATATTCATTAGGGATATTGGTCTGTAGTTTTCTTTTTTTGTTGCATCCTTTCCTGGTTTTGGTATCAGAGTAATATTCGCTTCATAAAAGGTGTCGGGGAGGTTTCCGTTCTTCTCGATGTTGTGGAATAGTTTCTGCAAGATAGGTACTAGTTCTTCTTTGTAAGTATGGTAAAATTCAGGTGTGAAGCCATCTGGACCAGGACTTTTCTTTTTAGGGAGATTTTTAATTGCTGTTTCTATTTCAGCTGTTGAGATTGGTCTGTTCAGGGAATCTATTTCTTCCTGGTTGAGCCTAGGGAGGCTGTGTGTTTCTAGAAATTTGTCCATTTCCTCCACATTTTCCAGTTTGTGTGCATAAAGATTTTTGTAGTATTCATAAATTGTATCTTGTATCTCTTTGGGATCAGTTGTGATATCTCCTTTTTTATTCCTGATGGAGCTTATTAGAGATTTCTCTTTTCTGCTTTTCGTTAGCTTAGCCAATGGCGTGTCAATCTTGTTTATTTTTTCAAAGAACCAACTTTTTGTTTTATTAATCTCCTGAATAGCTTCCCTGTTTTCAATTTCGTTTAGTTCTGATTTGATCTTGTTGATTTCACTTCTTCTGCTGGGTTTGGGGTTGGTCTGTTCTTCTTTTTCCAGCTCTTTGAGTCGTTTCATTAGATTGTCTATTTGTGATCTTCTTGTCTTTTGGTTATAGGCATTTATGGAGATAAACTTTCCTCTCAGAACTGCTTTAGCTGTGTCCCAGAGGAGTTGATAACTTGTCTCTCCATTGTCGTTTTCTTCATAGAACTTTTTTATTTCCGTCTTGATTTCTTCATTTACGAAGTAATCATTTAGTAGGAGGTTGTTTAATTTCCACGTTTTTGTGTAGAAATGTGAGTTTCTGTTAGGGTTGATTTCTAGTTTTATTCCACTGTGATCTGAGAAGGTACATGGTATGATTTCTATTTTTTTAAATTTCTTGAGATTTACTTTGTGTCCTAGGATATGGTCAATCTTAGAGAATGTCCCGTGAGCTGATGAGAAGAACGTATATTCAGTGGATTTTGGATAGAATGTTCTGTAGATGTCTGTCAGACCCAATTGTTCTAGAGTTTTGTTTAAGTCCTTTATTTCTTTATTAATTTTCTGTTTGGAGGATCTGTCTCGTGCCGTCAGTGGGGTGTTGAAATCTCCGGTGATTATGGAGTTGCTATTAATCCATTTGCTTAGCTCCAGTAAGGTTTGCTTTATGAATCTGGGTGCACCTAAGTTGGGTGCATATATATTTAAAATTGTTATCTCTTCTTGTTGGACTGTGCCCTTCACCATTATATGATGACCCTCTTTGTCTTTTACTACTTTTGTTGGTTTAAAAACTAAATCGTCTGAAATTAGAACTGCCACACCAGCCTTCTTTTGGCTTCTATTTGCTTGGAATATTGATCTCCACCCTTTTATTTTTAATCTATGTGCATCCTTGCAGGTTAAATGTGTTTCCTGAAGACAGCATATACTTGGCCTGTATTTTCTTATCCATTCAGCCAGCCTATGTCTCTTGAGTGGAGAGTTTAAGCCATTCACATTTATTGAGAGAACTGATAGGTAAGGTAGATTACTGATCATTCTGTTGGGTTGGATGTTGTTGCTATGATTTCTGTCTTGAGCCTTTGTAATATCTGGCCTTTAATATCTTTGGGTTTTGGTTGTTTTTATATCCGTGGATTATTATTATGATGTTCCGTGCATAACGCTGTTTTAAGTACTTCTTGTAGAGCTGGTCTTGTCTTGGTGAATTCTCTGAGCCTTTGCTTGTCTGAGAATGTTTTTATTTCTCCTTCATATATGAAGCTTAGTTTTGCAGGGAATAATATTCTAGGCTGGGCATTGTTTTGTTTCAAAAGAGTGAGAATGGGGCCCCAGTCTCTCCTTGCTTGTAAAGTCTCATTAGAGAAGTCTGATGTTATTCGAATTGGCTTTCCCTTGTATGTCACTTGCTTCTTTTGTCTTACAGCTCTTAGAAGGGCCTCTTTAGTTGATACTTTGGTCAGTCTGATGACTGCATGACGTGACGTCTTCCTGTTTGCATTGAATCTCCCAGGGGTCCTCTGGGCTTCTTGAACTTGTATATTGAGATTTTGAGCAAGGCCTGGGAAATTTTCCTCTATTATATCTTCAAAAAGCTTGTCCAGCCCTTGAGTGTTGTCTTCCTCCCCTTCGGCTAAACCTATGACCCTCACGTTAGGTTTTTTCAGATAATCCCACAGCTCTTGTAGGCTTTGGTCTTTTCTCTTGTTTCTCTGCTGTATTTCTGTGACTGATTTATTTAATTGGAAGGTGTTATCTTCAAGCTCTGAGATTCTTTCTTCTGCTTGATCTACCCTGTTCCTGAGACTTTCCACAGTATTTTGTAGATCTCTGAGTTGATTCTTCATCTCCAGGACTTCGGTTAAAGTTTTCTTCACTGTGTCAATCTCTTTGTTGAACATTTGTTCCATTTCTTGGAGGTTTTTTGTGTTTTCTTGGTGTTGGTTATTGAGTTGTTGTTGCAGCTGGGTGAGTGTTCTTATGATCCACATACGAAATTCCTTTTCTGTCATATTGGTTGTCTGATTTTGGTCGGTGTCCATTTCTAGGGGGCTGGTGCTCCTCCTTGGGGGTGTGTTTTCCGTTTGGTTCTTCATATTTCCTGAGTTCTTTCGCTGATTTCTTCCCATGTCGATCAGTTGTTGTTTCTTTCCTTAGGTTATTGTTTGGGTATTCACACACCTTGTTTAGTTTCTGAGGCGTTAGGTGGTGCCTGTGGGTGAAATTGGAACACTCCCTGTATATTGAGTCAGTGGATCCCGTGGAAAGGGTGTGCAAGATGCCGTCCCTGTCAGTAGGTGGCGTTTGCTTAGGGGAACAGGCTATGGTGTTGATTTTGAGTCCTGTTATCAGCTCTCGTTCTGGGCGGAGCTGGGTTGGATAAGCCTGCCCTCAGGCCGTTAGCAGGGGTCAAAGTTCTGTTCTCAGCTTCCAGGGAAAGCTGTCAGGGCGGGGCTGGAATGGTCCCGCTCAGCCAGAAAGTCTGGTTGTGGGGGTGGGGCTGTCTGAGATCCACCCTCCCCAACTCTGCAGCTACTCCTGGGCCTCTGCCAGCAGGCCAGACCACAAGCCACCAGGCCTCCCCGGACCGTGGTGCCGGCGGGGTGGTTCCCTGCACAGGAACGCCACCTGGGTTGGGCGCACGGCCTCCTCCTGGGAGGAGGGTTGTCCTCTAGGGCGCCGATCCGCCCCTGGAGGCACACAGCCCTCAGTAGGCTGTTCACGTATAACCCTTCTGTGCCCCGGGCAATGCTAGCCCTCGGTGCAGGGGATCTGGTCTGCAGGTGGGACCTCTGGGTCCCAGAGTTCAAACTGTATTCCCACCAGGGAGAGGATTTCCGGTCCTAATTCACCCACAGGGAGCCCAAGCTGGGTCTGTGTCTCTCAGCCTCTGAGTCGGCACCGTTTTCCTGGGAACACGGTGCCAGCAGCACCTGGGAGGGCGGGCGGGGTCCCAAATGGGAAGGTCCCGTTCCCTGGAGGTGCCTCTGGCTGGTGGCTGTATTGTCTCTGTGGGCAGCCGCGGGTAGGGTCGGCGGAGGGGAGGAGGAGGCAATATGGCGCCTGCCGCGCGGCTCGGGTCCGTGCACACAGAGGTGCCCGGAGGAAGTTGGGAACCTGGTGCCACGTCTGTTACAGGCTCACCGTTGGCAGGCGGCGGCAGTCTCTGGGCTGATGTCCGCAGGTCTCTCCACCCGCTGGGGAGCCCGCCAGCAGTCCCGAATGCAGGGGAGGGGAAACAGCAGATCCACCTACCCTTGCCGCTGGTCTCCGGGCTGCTCCGGTGGTCTCAGCCTCCAGTTCTCCTCCGCAGCCTCCTCCCGTGGAGTCTCCCGGGGTCTCAGGTACCCCTCCTTCCGGCCCTTGTCCGCTGTATGCTCGTCTTCTTGCTTCTTTCCTCTAGTTTCTGCTAGAATCGGTCTTTTCTGCAGAGACCCTCTGTCTGGCGGTGTTATTCGTCCGCCATCTTCAGACTTTCTGACTGAGTGGGGCCATTCCAGCCCCTCCCTGACAGCTTTTCCTGGAAGCAGAGAACAGAACTTTGACCCCTGCTAATGGCATTGGTGGTGCGTGAGGGCAGGCTAACCCAACCCAGCTCTGCTCAGACTCACTCCCAGACCAGCCCTCACTGAGGTGGATAATAAGGACACACCTGGAAGTCCCAGGGCTCCACCGACCACCTGAGGCACTAGAGTGCTTCCCCAGAGGAACAAGGGCTGTTCACAGGTCACAAAACAACAGTGTAGTGTGCTCCTCCAAACAAGCGCCACCTACTGACAGGGAGGACATTCTGCACACCCTTGTCATGGCACCCACAGACTCATCATACAGGGTGTGGTCGAATCTCACCCACAAACACCACATACCGGCTCAGAGACTAAACAGGGTGTGTCAATACCCAAACAAAAACCTAAAGGTAAGAAGCAACAACTGATCCAGGTGGGAAGAAATCAGCGAAGGAATTCTGGAAATATGAACACTCAAACGGAAAGCACACCCACAAAGAGGAACATCAGCCCCTTAGAAATGGACACCAACCAAAATAAGACAACTAAAATGAAAGAAGAATAATTTCGAGCGTGGATCATAAGAAAATTCAATGAGTTGCAAGAAAAACTGGATAATCAACACAAAGAAAATGCAAAAAGACTCCAGGACCTGGAACAAAAATTCACTAAAGAAATTGAAACAATGAAGAAAAATCTAACCGAACTCCTGGAAATGAAGAATCAATTCAGGGAACTACGAAACACAGTGAAAAGCCTCAAGAACAGGTTAGACCAAACAGAAGAAAGAATATCAGAGATTGAAGATAACACCTTCCAATTAAATAAATAAGTCAAAGAGATAGAGCAGAAAAACAAGAGAAAAGAGCAAAGCCTACAAAAGATGTGGGATTATGTGAAGAAACCTAATGTGAGGGTTATAGGGTTACCCCAAGGGGAAGAAGAAAACACTCAAGGGTTGGATAAGCTATTTGAAGATATAATAGAGGAAAATTTCCCAGACCTTAGTAAAAATCTCGATATACAAGTTCAAGAAGCTCAGAGGACCCCTGAGAGATTCAATGCAAACAGGAAGATGTCACGATATGCAGTCATCAGACTGATCAAAATATCAACTAAAGAGGCCCTTCTATAAGCTGTAAGGCGAAAGAAGCAAGTTACATACAAAGGAAAGCCAATCCAAATAACGCCAGACTTCTCTACTGAAACACTACAAGCAAGGAGAGACTGGGGCCCCATTCTCACTCTTCTGAAACAGAATAATGCCTAGCCTAGAATCTTCTTCCCTGCAAAACTAAGTTTTGTATATGAAGGAGAAACCAAGACATTGTCAGATAAGCAAAGACTGAGGGAATTCACCAAGGCAAGACCAGCCCTTCAAGAAGTACTCAAAATAGTGTTACCCACAGATCAGCACAATGAACACTCATGAATGTAAATCTACTCAATGCTAGAGATCAACGCCCAGATACCAAAATGATTCAAAAGAGAAAACAAAGCAACAAAGTTCAACCCAACATAATGAACAGAAATCTGCCCCACCTATCAGTTATCTCAATAAATGTGAATGGCTTGAACTCCCCACTCAAGAGACATAGGCTGGCCTAATGGGTAAAAAAACACAAGCCAAGTATCTGCTGCCTTCAGGAAACACATGTAACCTGAAAGGATGCAGTTATACTAAAGGTAAAGGGGTGAAGAACAATATTTTAAGCAAATGGAAGCCAAAAGAAAGCTGGTGTGGCAGTGCTGATTCCAGATAACTTAGTTTTTAAATTAACAAAAGTAATAAAAGACAAAGAAGGTCACTACAAAATGGTGAAGGGTACAGTTCAACAAGAAGACATAACAATCCTAAATATATATGCATCCAACCTTGGTCCACCCAGATTCATAAATCAAACTCTACTTGATCTAAACAAATGGATAAACAACAACACCATAGTAGTCGGAGACTTTAACACCCCACTGACAGCACAGGACAGATTCTCCAAACAAAAAAATCAACAAAGAAATAATGCACTTAAGTGGAACTCTAGAACAAATGGGCCTGACTGACATTTACAGGACATTCCACCCCAAAACCACTGAATATATGTTCTTCTCATCAGCTCATGGGTCATTCTCTAAGATTGACCATATCCTAGGACACAATTCCCAAACATGTTTGGGACACATGTCCCAAACAATTTTAAAAAATAGAAATTATACCATGTATCTTTTCAGATCACAATGGAATTAAAGTAGAAATCAACTGTAACAGGAACTCTCATTTCTACACAAAGTCATGGAAACTAAACAACCTTCTGCTGAATGATCACTTCATAAACGAGGAAATCAAGATGGAAATCAAAAGATTCTTTGAACTAAATGAAAAAGGAGACACAAGTTATCAAAACCTGTGGGACACAGCTAAAGCAGTCCTAAGAGAAAACTTTATTTCCATAAATGCCTATATCCAAAAGTCGAAAAGATCACAAATAGACAACCTAATGAATCATCTCAAAGAGCTAGAAGAAGAACAGACCAACCCCAAACCCACCAGAAGTGAAATCATTAAGATCAAATCAGAACTAAACAAAATTCACAACAGGGAAAACATACAGAAGATTAACAAAACAAAAAGTTGGTTCTTTGAAAAAATAAACAAAATTGACACACCTTTGGGTAGACTAACGAAAAGCAGAAAAGAAAAATCTCTAATTAGCTCCATCAGGAACAATAAAGGAAAAATTACAATGGATGCCGCAGAGATACAAGATATAATTCATGAATACTACAAAAACCCCTATGCACACAAACTGGAAAATGTGGAGGAAATGGACAATTTCTTAGAAACACACAGCCTCCCTAGGCTCAACCACGAAGAAATAGAATTCCTGAACAGACCAATATCAAGTACTGAAATTGAAACACCAATAAAAAAACGTCCAAAAACAAAAGTCCTGGACCAGATGGCTTCACACCCGAATTTTACCACACCTACAAGGAAGAACTGGTGCCTCTCCTGCAGAACTTATCTCACAACATCAAGAAAGATGGAAATCTCTCCAACATATTTTGTGAAGTGAACATAACCCTGATACCAAAACCAGGAAAGGATGCAACAAAAAAAGAAAACTATAGACCAATATCCCTTATGAATACAGATGCAAAAATTCTCAACAAAATCCTAGCCAATCGAATCCAGGTGTTTGTCAAGAAAATAATCCATCACAACCAAGTGGGGTTCATCCCAGGGATGCAGGGATGGTTCAACATACGCAAATCTATAAATGTAATTTACCATATACACAGAAGCAAAAACAAAGACCATATGATCCTCTCAATACACGGAGAAAAAGCATTCAACAAAATTCACCACCCTTTTATGATAAGAACACTCAATAAAATAGGCATAGATGAGGCTTACCTAAAAATGATACAAGCCATATATGACAAACCCACAGCCAACATCATACTGAATGGGGAAAAATTGAAAGCATTCCCACTTAGAACTGGAACAAGACAAGGTTGCCCACTATCTCCACTTCTATTCAACATAGTGCTGGAAGTCCTTGCTACAGCAATCAGACAAGAGAGCAGAATTAAGGGCATCCAAATGGGAGCAGAAGAGATCAAACTCTCACTCTTTGCTGATGACATGATATTATACCTAGAAAACCCAACGGATTCAACCAAGAGACACCTTGAAGTGATAAATGAATTTGGTAAAGTCTCAGGATACAAAATCAATACACACAAATCAGAGGCATTCATATATGCCAACAACAGTAAAAGTGAGAACCAAAGACTCAATTCCCTTCAAAATAGCAACAAAGAAAATAAAGTACCTTGTAATATATTTAACTAAGGAAGTAAAAGACCTCTACAGGGAGTACTATGAAACACTGAAGAAGGAAATAGCAGAGGATGTAAACAGATGGAAGAATATACCATGCTCATGGGGCGGCAGAATAAACATTGTTAAAATGTGTATACTACCCAAAGTGACCTACAGAGTCAATGCAATCCCTATCAAAATACCATCATCATTTTTTACAGATATAGAAAAAATAATTTTATGCTTCGTATGGAACCAGAGAAGACTCCATATAGCAAAATCAATCCTAGGCAATAAAAAAAAAATAGGAGGTATCAATATACCAGACTTCGAACTATACCACAAGGCTATAGTCATTAAAACATCTTGGCACTGGCACAAGAACAGAAATATTGACCAGTGGAACAGAACAGAGAACCCAGATATAAAACCATTCTCATATAATCAACTAATCTTAGACAAAGTAGACAAAAACATACACTGGGGAAAAGAATCCTTATTCAATAAATGGTGCTGGGAAAACTGGATAGCCACATGTAGAAGACTGAAACAGGACCTACACCTTTCACCTCTCACAAAAATCAACTCACGCTGGGTAACAGACTTGAACCCTACGTGTGAAACTATTAGAATCCTAGAGGAAAATGTTGGAAATACTCTTCTAGAGATTGGCCTAGGCAAAGAATTTATGAAGAAGACTCCAAAGGCAATCACAGCAGCAATAAAAATAAACAAATGGGACCTGATCAAATTAAAAAGCTTCTGCACAGCCAAAGAAACTGTCAAGAGAGCAAACAGACAACCCACAGAATGGAAGAAAATTTTTCCAAGCTACACATTCGATAAACGACTGATAACTAGAATCTATTTAGAACTCAGGAAAATCAGCAAGAAAAAGTCAAACAACCCCATAAAAAATGGGCAAAGGACATGAACAGAAACTTTTCAAAAGAAGACAGAATAATGGCCAACAAACATATGAAAAAATGCTCAATATCTCTAAATATCAGGGAAATGCAAGTCAAAACCACAGTGAGATATCACTTAACTCCAGTGAGAATGGCCTTTATCACAAAGTCCCCAAACAATAAATGTTGCCGTGAATGCAGAGGGATAGGAACATTTCTACACTGCTGGCGGGACTGCAAACCAGTTCAACCTCTGTGGAAAGCAGTATGGAGATACCTCAAAGTGATACAAGTAGATCTACCATTTGATCCAGCTATTCCACTACTGGGCATGTACCCAAAAGATCAAAAGTCACTTTATGAAAAAGACACCCGCACTTGAATGTTTATAGTAGCACAATTCACAATTGCAAAGCTGTGGAAACTACCCAAGTGCCCATCAATTCATGAGTGGATTAATAAAATGTGGTATATGTATACCATGGAATACTACTCAGCTTTAAGAAACAATGGTGATATAGCACCTCTTGTATATTCCTGGATAAATAGAGCTGGAACCCATTCTACTAAGTGAAGTAGCTCAAAAATGGAAAAACAAGCACCAAATGTACTCACCAGCAAATTGGTATTAATAGGTCAACACCTAAGTGGACATATAGGAATAACATTTATCGGGTGTTGGGCAGGTGGGAGGAGGAGGAGAGGATGGGTATATACAAACACAATAAGTAAGCTGTGCAATGTTTGGCGTATGGACACCCTTGAAGCTCTGACTCAAGGGGGGTGCGGGGAATGGGCAATATACATAATCTTAACACTTGTACCCCCATAATATGCTAAAATAAAAAATAAATAAATAAATAAAAATAAAATGATACTGATAAGTTGTTCTGAAACACAGAGAAGTTTAAGATTCCAATCTCATTATCCAATGTGGCAGTTTTCCTATTCCCCATTCCAGCAAAGTCAGAGCCTATTGAAATGCAATTCTAGCCAGACAGAAAATAAGAAACAGAGTTTTTAAAGGTTCCCAGAAATAAGAAATAGCCACAGTGTTGTAGGCAGCCAAGTCCATCTTTTTAAAACACCAAATTCTGCTTCAGGTTTTGATGTGGTCAGAGAAAAAAAGCCACAGAGAAATACCTCAGGGGTACCCTAATGATGTGCAATGTGGGCTGTGGGTGGTCCAAACCCACAGAGATGCTTCTTGTTATTACTAATAATTGCTTATCATCATTGGTTGGTTGCCTGATGTGCATGAGATCATTTAGGGAATAAAAAGTTTTTGAACACTGACATATAGAACCATATCTTTCTGATCTGCGTTATTTTTAAGTTGTTCCTTGTATCCACATTGTGACCAAACACATTTGCTTTGGTTTTTGAGATTTCTCAGGTAGACATTAAGAAAGATGCATTCAATTGCTTTACTTGAATGTTTTTTGAAAAATATAAATGCTCTGAAATACTCTATCCCAGGGGCCACATTGGGAAAAGCATATAAAATATAATTAAAATTGATACAGTACTGTATTTATATTATCTACAACTCTGAGTATTTCCAAGGAGGGTAAGACTAGACACAAAGTTGGAACATATTAAATAGATTGTTTATTTAGAGCGTTAGGACAAAATCATATAATACAATTCCATGTGAGATGAACACAATCTTATTAAGATTATGTATACATCAACCAAATTTATAATCAGATTTCTGAATTTACTTGAAATAGTAGAGTTACCTTCATTGTTTTTATACCATATTTATAATTTTGCACTACTGTCAATCTCCACTACTGCCTTTAGCCATTGTAATATTAGTAAGGAGAAGCTTCACAAACATATTGGATTAAAAAGGAAAAATAATAATTTTTATGTGGAGAAACATGATGATTACCTCTTTAACCAAGTAATTCAAGGTAACATCATCAATAATGGGACAAACTGTCTCCTGATATCATGCATTGAGATCACAACATTGCTTCTCTGGTGTTTCTGCCAAATACATACAATCTAAATGTGCCTGTAGTCCCAGTTACTTGGGAAGCTGATGCAGGAGGATTGTTTGAGCCCAGGAGATCAAGGCTGTAGTGCACTATGATTGCACCTGTGAATAGCCATTGCACTCCAGCCTGGGCAATATAGCCAGACCCCATCTCCAAAAAAAAAGCACAATCTGAATCTAAGTGTGAAGAAATATACAAACCTAAATTGAGGAATATCCTACTAAACAACTGGCCTGTACTATTTTCAATGTCAATATCATGAAAAACAAAGAAAAAATGGAGAAACTGTTCCAGATTTTAAAAGTTTAGAAGATCTGAGTGTTAAATGTGGAATATGTTCCTGGGTTGGATCTTAGATCAAAGGGGAAAAAGTTGCCATAAAGAACATTATTGAGACAATTGGCAAAATTTGAGTATGAACTACATACTCAATAGATCATAGTATTGTATCACTATTACATTTTCTGAATCTGATAATTTTACTATGGTTAGGAAACGGAATGTCCCTGTTCTTATAAAATGCACTTTGAAGTTTGAAGGGGAAAGGGCATGAAGTCAGTGACTTACTTTCAAATGGTGTAGAAAACTAACAATAGTAACAAGAAAGGCAGTAATATGTATATGCATACATATGTGTACATATATATAAATATATATATATATATAGAGAGAGAGAGAGAGAAAACACCTGCTATAAAATGTTAACAACTGGTAAATCTGGGTGAAACATATACCTGAGATCTTTGTATCATTTTTTTCTAAATGAAATTCATTTGTAAATTTAAATTATTTCAAAGTAAACAATTAAAATGAAATAAAAGCTAAACCTAAAAAAATTGCAATTTTGAGATGCCAACTCTACATCTTGCTCAAAAGTAGGTAAATGTTAATTCAATTCAATAAACTGTATAAGCTTTTTCGTTAAATTTGTTCATAAATATTTCATCCCAAGTTAATGTTGATTCCTTATCAATGTCCTCCTTATTTTCTCACCGACAATAGTATGCAAGGGGATGTTGCTAGAAGGAAAGACCGCGTTGAGCTGAACTATTGACCTTCTGAAGACTGGTACTTCTTCAAAGCAACCCAGGGTAATGAAGCAACCAGACAGGATTACAAACTGTTTATACCCCGATTTCAGTGTCACTCTTAAGCGGGTCTGACCTAGAAACACAATGCATTCATAGAGACTTATACCTGCCAACTCCCCAGAAATTACCTTATGCCAAACTTTTCATTAAGAAATTTGAGTAACTCAACATTCTTTTCCCCCTATTGTTATTGCTATTGCAGAAATATAACAATGTTAGCAATATAAAATTAAATTCTGCTTACTTAGATAAGGGAAATGGTAATGCAACTTCATTTTAAACAATTCTGCTTTTAAGAGTATATTTTAAAATAGTTTCTTCCTTATATAAGAAAATACAATGTGTACATTTACACAATTGTGAATAGAATTTTCTATTACAGTACCCATATCTCAATTAGTGTCAATGAATGTGCACAGTCTAGATAGCATATTTTAGGTTGGCAAATAGAATGTGCCAGAGAAATACATTACACCTTAAGCCAATAAAAAGAAAAGGAATAAAAATACAGAAAAGAATCCTGTCCCTTCTCACTGCCTGGTCCCCACACCTATGATCCTCTCAGGGATGAGTTATAATTGCCTCCTGGGATGGAGAAAAAAGACTCGCAGAATACAGCTCTGATTGCGTAAGAGATTGCTAATCACCAAGACAACAATAATCACAGAACTAAACTACGAAATCCGGGGACCACAAGCAAATTATTTAACAGCAATTAATTAGCAGCCTAAAATTAGCTTTATGGGGGCAATTCTTTAGGGTCCCATGAGTCTAAAGGATACCAGGCTTTCTTTAAAGCCTTGTTTCAAAAGCTTTAAAAAGAAAAACAAAACGCTCCTTTGCAAAGACTTTACTGCTTTAAAAATCATTTTTAAGATCTAGGCTGGGCGTGGTGGCTCACGCCTATAATCCTAGCTCTCTGAGAGGCCGAGGCTGGCGGATTGCTCAAGGTCAGCAGTTCGAAACTAGCCTGAGCAAGAGCGAGACCCCGTCTCTACTATAAATAGAAAGAAATTAATTGGCCAACTAATGTATATAGAAAAAATGAGCCAGGCATGGTGGTGCATGCCTGTAGTCCCAGCTACTCGGGAGGCTGAGGCAGAAGGATTGCTTGAGCCCAGGAGTTTGAGGTTGCTGTGAGCTAGGCTGATGCCACGGCACTCACTCTAGCCTGGACAACAAAGTGAGACTCTGTCTCAAAAAAAAAAAAAAAAGATCTAGTGCCATGCTTGAAGCTCTGAATCGAGGGGGGAGGGGAGCAAGGGCTATATACATAACCTTAACATTTGTACCCCCATAATATGCTGAAATTAAAAAAAAAAAATCTAGTGCCAAGGCCATGTTTTGGCATCCATTTTTAATTCAGCAGCATATTATTTTGTAAAATTTCAAACCTTCAGATAAGTTGCAAGAATAGTACAAGGAACACCCATATACCCTTCACCAAGATTCACCAAATGCAGCACATTTACTCTTACCCCATATCTATTTCTCTTGATTTCTCTTTTCTTCCTTGTTTCTCCTTTTTTTCCTTCTTTCTTTCTTTTTCTGAACCATCTGAGAGTTCACTGAAGATATTATGACACTTCAATCCTAATATTTCAATATGTACCTTTCAAGAATAGACATTATCCTACAGGCTGGGTGCAGTGGCTCATGCCTGTAATCCTAGTATTCTGGGAGGCCAAAGTGGGAGGATCACTCAAGATCAGGAGTTCGAGATCAGCCTGAGCAAGAGGGAGATTCCCATCTCTAAAAAAAAAAAAATAGAAAGAAATTAGCTGAACAACTAAAAATATATAGGAAAAAATTAGCCGGCGATGGTGGTGCAAACCTGTAGTCCCAGCTACTCAGGAGGCTGAGGAAGGAGGATCGCTTGAGCCCAGGAGTTTGAGGTTGCCGTGAGCTAGGCTGATGCAACGGCACTCCAGCCTGAGCAACAGAGCAAGACTTTGTCTTCAAAAAAAAAAAAAGAAAAGAATAGACATTAGCCTACATAATGACAATATTGTGAACACATTAGCAAACTTTGACACTAGTGTAATATTGCTGCCTAATACATAGTTGTATTTAAATTTCCTCAACTTTCCCCAAAATGTCCTTTGTAGCTGGTTTTTTTAAAATCTAGTTTCTAATGGAGAATCACACACTGTATGTCTCTTTAGTCTCCTTTAATCTGGAAAAGTTCCTAGTTGTTTTTCCTCATTTATTTTTTGGACTTTCATGACATTGACATTTTTTAAGAATCCGGGCCAGTTGTTTGATAGCTTTGGCACTCAATTTGGGGGGGAAAAGCTTGAGCCCAAAAGTAAATTAAAAATAGAATGAAATGGTAACTTTGTAGTTGTGTTCAAAAGCCCAGTTTTAGCTGTGACATGGAAAAAGTTCCTTAATCTTCTCTGAGCCTTGGTTATCTTATTTGTTAAATGGGAATGATGATCCCCATTTTACAAGACAGTTATGAGGATTATAAATTGGTACGATCTCTCCAGAAAGCAATTTGATGATCTGTATCAAGAGTTTTAAACATGTTTGTATGCGTGGACACAGTAATTCTGCTTTTAGCAATTTATCCTTAGGAAATGGTCAGAGATATAGACAAAGATGTTTAGGCAGTGAAGTTCATTACCGTGGGTGCTAGGGGAGCTTTGGGGTGAACTGTGCTACATCCTCCATCTCCTTGCTTAGCAGCCTCAGTCCCCCTGTCTTCAACACTTAGTGCCAATATTTATTAAAGGTTACTCTGTGTCCAGCACTGTGCTGAGTTACAGACTGCTATGGCAAGCTTGGAAATCATGCTTTGGAGGAGCATTTGATAACATGGAAGAGAAGTAAGAATATAGGGTTTCATTAGGAATTGAGACAAGTCTGTACAATGAGATTCCACCTTTGGTTTATGTTACAGAATTATATTTAGAGAGGAAACTAGAAAGGAGAATAATAAAATTTTACACTGGGTGGTGAGATTTGGGATAAATTTTGTTCATAATGTCAAAAACAAGAAAATTTGCATACAAATTTTGTGCCAGTATGTGCCAAGCCCTGTGCTTGGCAGGTATCAATTCCACTCTTGGTTGGCAATAACTGATCATATGGCCACTCTTAGGTAAATGGGGGACTTAGAAATGTCATCCCCAGTGAACCAGCCACTTCCCAACTATAACTCTGTATAAAAAAGAAGAGATTCGTGCCTTATAAAAGGATTTGAGGAGGTAAGTTCATTCCTTCTGCCATGTGAGGACACAGCATTCATCAACTCCAGAGGATGCAACAACAAGGTGCCATCTTCGAAACAGAGAGCAGCTCTCACCAGACACCAAACTTGCCAGTGCCTTGATCTTGGACTTCCCAGCTTCCAGAATAGTGAGAAATAAATTTCTATTATTTATAAATTACCAAGTCTCTAGTATTTTGTTATAGCAGCACGAATGGACTAAGACAATAGGTAATATAAATTTGAATTCTAGCCACACATGAAGGTAGGTGCTCAGTTATAAATTTTCAGGGGAGACTTTTTTTCCAGTTGGGGGGACATTGGGAGACAAGGCTTGTTTTTATTTTTCCTGTTGCTGCAAACAGACTGACTTTCTGACCTACTATTTCACTAAGCTGTAGTTCTTAGAGGGTCCTGACATCATGTGAACTTGTAGTTCCAACACCCCTGCTTATGTGGTCCCAGAGCCCTGTGCTCTGGGTTCCTGCACAGACATTGAAAGCCAGAGTCCTGTGTTTCCAACAGTGGCAACTACAAGTGGCTCTGGGGCTTGGATAACACCTGGTTTCTGTTTTCTATGCCTCTTTGACTCCTGGAGATTTACTTTCTTGGGAGCTTGTATTTTATTCATGATTTCTAGGTGCCTTATTATGGAAAGTTTATTGGACTATCCAGTCTTTCATATTATCTGAAGGAGAATACCCCAGTTTCTTTAATCTTTACAACTGTATAAATTAAGTGTTATTATTCCCATTTTAATTGTTGGGGAAATTGAAGCTCAGGCAAGATAATGATTACATCATTCTATCAAGTAGCAAAGCCTGAATTTGATCCCAGTACTCTCTGGCATCAAAGTTCATGGTTGCTTAAACATTAGGCTATATTATCTCTTACTATATTCTGATTTTGTGTATTTTCTTCTTTTAGAAGATGTTAATTTTATTTACCATCAGAAAAAGAAAATAACTTTTAAAAGCACTGTAAGTTAAAAAAAAACAAAGCCTGCTAGTTATAAAATGTATTTATTTAATAAACCTGATAAGCTCTACTATCAAAGCTCTATAGCTAGGCCAGGGTCGTCCATTGTATCTGTCAAGTACCATATGGGGGGAACAGAATATCTTCCTATGCATAAATGATAAACAATACCTGACCCAAGGCATTATCATATCCTCCCTTTTCCTTGACTTTGTTGTGCTCGCCTCTTCTCTGTGATCCCATCATTTTCTCCATCACTTTCACCCCAGGCTGCGACTACCTCCAAATAGTAGTAATAAATATGATTGGGTTCCCGCTACACTTTTGGCAAACAGGAAAGTCTTCTTGGACACAGTAGATATACACTTTATCTGTCTAGGTTGTTGATTAGAAAAGCATGCTGGAGGACATGTAAACGTTAATGAAGTCTGAAAAGATTACACCTATTGCTTCCCCGGGATCAGCATGACATGGCACTCATCACAGCAAACAGAATCAGTCTGGCACATTGTCTCACCATGGGATCATGATGCTAGCCACACAGTAATTTTTGCTTTCTTAAGTGCTAGAAGATTGATTGGTTCATAATTTGTTCTGGTATTTTCCCAAGTATCTAAATGTCTATAATTACTTGGATTATAGTTTTTTTTTCCTTTTTAAAACACACATACACACACATACACAGGTACATACACTCAATTTGCTCTTTCCTAGGCTATAGGGATCCTAAAATAATAGCTCTCAAGTCTCTAACAAAATTCACCAAAACCTTAGGTTCCCTGTGATGCATATAATCAAATCTTGCTAATTTTATTTTGTGCTGGATCCTAACAAAAAGCCTATTTCTACAAGGAAGTTGCAAAAGTAAACTCATCTAAAAATCTGTCCAAGTACAGTTAGTCCAGAAAGTGCTCATTCATGTATGCATGTCTGCCTTCACTAATTACACACACATTTATTGAGTGCCTACTCTGTGTCAGGCCCTGTTTTGGCTGCTGGAGATGCAGTGATAACTCTTTTAGATAGATCTCTGCTCTCATGGAGTAAATGATCTAATGTGTCAGATAAAGAAACAAATAAATGAAAAATTTCAAATGTTTATAAATTACATGAAGTATTTAAAACAGGTGATAAACACAGAGTGACTGGGTTGGAGGTGGAGCACTATTTTAGATAGAGTTTTTCAGGAAAGATAGCTAAGAAAGACTTAAGAATCTGGGACATCACTCTTTGATTCTCTTCCTACCTCATGGCTGCATCTTCTCAGTCTTCTATGATGTTTTATCTTCATCATTCCAACTTACAAATATTAGAGTACCCCAGGGCTCATCTCTGTACTTCTTTTTGATCTTCACTCACTCCTTAGATTATCTCATCCAGTTCCTTAGTTTTAAATAACTCCTGTACTTTATCTTTAAATGGGAAAAGTATGTATAGAACACTAACATTTGTCTAAGAAATGGATAGAGTAGAATACAAATATGTATTTATAGTCAGGAACTATGAAGGGCCTGAAATTTTATCCTGCTTGCAATCTAACAAGCTAGCCTGCCATAGTTTTACAGATTCTGGCAGAAGACGCAAGATTCTTAGGTCAGACATAAAGGCATTTATTATTCACAGCAATCGCAGCAGTCAGCATTATCAGTATTTGAGCCAGTTCTCCAAGCCTTAAATCCTAAAAGGTAGTAT
Source organism: Microcebus murinus (assembly GCF_040939455.1). Lineage (NCBI taxonomy): Eukaryota > Metazoa > Chordata > Mammalia > Primates > Cheirogaleidae > Microcebus > Microcebus murinus. The sequence goes on from NC_134136.1 coordinate 118,744,448, forward strand.
GAAGAGGATCAGGTGATGCCTGCATGTGCAGTGGGTTACATTACAGGAAAGGAACCCTGAGCATAGGGAATCTGAATCTTTTATGATGGACTGTAAGCATGCCTGCTTGACATTCTAAAGGAAGACACTATCTCTATCTGCCAAGGCTGTTAGCTATACATCCTTAAAAAGATAGTCCAGGATAAAAGTAGCCAGTGACTCTGTTCACAAGATGTGCAGAAATGTGAGAGAACCACAGAGAATTGTCTCTCCACATGTATTTGCTTACTTTTTTTAAAATGGAAGGATAAGCAAAAACATTAAGTTACCTGTATGTATAGAGATGGAACAGGGTGGGAGGGACAAGGCTGGAAGCTAGACTTCTCTGAATATAGCTTGTTTTGTATATTTGATTTTGGAACCATCTATTTTACCTAATTATAAAACAAAATTAAATTTTAAAGAAGCAATCCCTAAAAACTGAAAACTGCATGAAACAAATGAAAAGAATTATCTATCAAATTGGTAGAATAACCCCAAAGAGAATAATTATTTTAAGTTACTTTCAAATATAGTCATTTGTCTATACATCCCTACTGGGATATATTCTACAGGCAAAAGGAAATCAAAAAACATCTTAAACTCCTTTCAGCAATTATGTTAGTGGTAGTTTTGATGTTGGTATTCTGAGACTGTTTCATGAAATACGTTGATGAAATTTGGAACCAAAATTTTTGGCATGAGAGAATAAATAGAGATACAGATTTAACATCAAAGAAGTTAAGTAAGACTCTACAGTCCTGAATTTAAAGAAGTATTATACATGAACTCATGACACATTTTATCTTTATAGGAAAAAAATCGATTTCCAAGCTCTGACACTGAAAATGCATAGAAACAATAACTGATCCAGTAGCAAAGAATGCCCAGATTGTGGTATCCAAACACTATTTCACACTAGAAAAGACCCGGACTCCTTGAAGAAATAGCTGATTCTAGGTATGGGAGGGGAAATGTATAAGAAAAGCTTGGAACAGCTTGTCACACTAGAAAGTAAAAAAGCCATCAAAGACTGCTGGGAAAGTGTCAAAATAATTCAGGTGCCAACTTATAGGAACTACCATTGGCCAAAGATTTGAGCATCAATAGGAATCACAGTTTCACAGGAAGGAAACATATTGGCATATTTAAATTTATGAGTTCGTGGTCAAAATATATTTTTTAAGAAAACAACAACTCATTGGTCACTTGACAATAATGCTAGAGAACTAACTCATTATTTTGAAAACTGGTCAACAAACAGAAGGAATCAAGATTGACCACCTTCTCAATGCCATCTCTATGCTGAAGACTCCTAAATTTCCATCTCCAAACCCAACCTTTTCCATGAACTCAAGACTTACATATTCACCTATCTATTCCAGATCTCCAACTGAATGTCTAATAGTCATGTCAAATTCAATATGCCCCAAACTAAAATCTTGATTCTCTTCCGGTCCCAAATATGCTCCTGTCACTATTTTCCTTATCAATAGAATGAGCAAGGTCAGTTTTTCATACCAAAGCATTGAAGTCTTCCTTGACTCCTTTCTTCCTCTCACACCCCACATCTAATTTATAGCAAATCATATTGACTCTTCCTTTGAACTATATCTAGAATCAGTACTCTTCTCATTGTTTCCTCTGTTTCAACCCTGGTTCATGCTCCTGTCCTCTATTTCCTTCAGACTAATTTTTCAACAGTTTCCTATTTCCATGCTGGCATCCCTACAGGCTATTGTCTACACTGCAGCCAGAGTGATCCTTTTAAAGCATATAAGATCATGTCCCTGTAAGACCATGGAACTTCTTTACTCAAAACTCTCCAATCACATCCTGTCTCACTCAATGTAGTAGAGTGATATGCAAAGTCTTCCACATTTGCAAATAAGGAGATAGCCAGAAGAATGAAAACTTAAAGAAAGAAAAAGTCCAACTTCATTTGGCCACATCCAATGACTGATTATTGGAGGAGTTTAGAGAGCTGGTCATCTCTTCCCAATTCAGGACAACTTCAAAGGGTCATTCTAGAGCTAGAAAGCCCCAGAGGGTTGCATGAGGTCTTTATTGGGCCCGCATGGCAGCTTAACTTCTCCCTCTACCAACGCCTGATTTCTCCCCTCGCCTCCCACAGGTGTTGGTCTTAAGAGCACTCCCTAACAAACATATAGCGTGCCAACCTCCATCTGAAAAACTGCCTAGTATGGTAACCAAATCCCCTACCCCAACCCCTCCAGTAAGGACAGTTTGACTGCCATTGATCTCCACTTGTTCCAGGAAACCGCTGGCCACAGAAAACCCTCTGCCCTTAACAATCTGTTGAACAATCCCTCCTCTTTTGAAATGTCCCCAAACTGCTCCACCCAAGGACTGCCAAATGTACCTAAAAATAAATTAAAAAATCTCCCCACTTCCAAAAATCCCAACCATGAAGGAACACTTGCCAGTCAGAGACCATCTCAGTATTTCCTCTTTTCACCCTATAAAATGTACTCTTTAATAACCTTGAATCCCTGCTAAAGCGAAAGTGATGGTAGATGAGTTCCCTTGCAGCATGTTTATGAATATAGAGCCTTTGTTAATTTTGTCTCAAACTTAGTTTTATCTTTGGCACAACTCAGAGACTGCTCCTCAGAAAACCCAACCTGTGGTAATTTATCTACTTATTTGCTTATGGTCTGTGTCCCTTCACTGTTTTTTGAGAGTAAGGGCTTTGTCGTGTCTCCTGACTCTCCAGTAACTAGAATAGTGCCTCATACTGGAAGCTGACAGTAACTATCCAGCTGGATGAGCGAGTGCAATGCCACTTAAGCTGACACCTGAAAGACAACGAGCTAGCCAGGCAAAGATCTTGTGGAAGGACATTTTCGGCCTTGGGAACAGCAAATGAAATTCTGCAAAGAGCTCTTTCCTTTCTCTTTTGGTCCCAGTTCTTTACCACTGTAAGTTAGTCTTTGGAACAGTTAAAAGATTTGTATTTGTTTGTTTTTGTTTTTTGTCTTTTTCCTATTTCTTTCCACTTCCATTCTAGGATCACTTGTTTTTTACAAATTTAACCAGGTGCACACACCTCCCTCCAGACCAACATATAATCCAACCATCTTGGGTTTTTATTGATGAGGACATATCAGACCTAAGCTGGTGCCCTTACATTATTTACAACTCATGTTCCTCAAAATACTTATTTACAAGAGGACATGGTAGTTGATATGAACTTGACTTCAAGAAGTTCAATATCGATCAAGAATTTTTTTCATTTTTACCCTAGAGGAGACACCAGCATCTCTCTTGGTCTATAACACTGTGGGCGAAGAATTTCATCAGAAATACCTAGGAAGCTTTTTTCCACATACCCATGCCAACCTCTCTCTTCTCCCCTCCACTTATACACATTTTGTGTAGAGCCTGGATATGTGTATTTTATATTGTGTTTGGTTTTGTTTTACTTTTAGAAATAATTTTTGTGTCCTTTATTAAAGTAGAATTTACACATGTTAAAACAACAAATACTCTAGAAGGAAACTCTCCCTCCTTCTCCTGGTGCTCTACTTTTATCTGTTCCTCCTTGAACTCTTTGATTATCTCCTGAGGTTTATCTCTGTATCTCTAAATGATCTGCTTATACCACTATTTCTCTATTTGTCATTTTTAGATATTATCTGTTCACTTACTGCCATGACAGCTGTGAATTTACCTCAGTTAAACAACACCCCCCATCACTTCTTCCTCTCCAAATATCGTTAGAGCATATTTTTAGTTCCTCCATTGATTTTAGTTGTATTTCTTTCCTTTGAATGTTGCAAACTTCCCCAAAATGTCTGGTGATCCTTTATTATTATATTTAAGAATGAGGCACTAGAAAAACAGAGTAAAGACTATGTGCACTTGGGTAGATCTTGTTGACTGACCAAATTTCATCTACTTTAGGATGAATAGGCTATTGTCCTGGGGACCTGTAAATGCTAGCAATCATCATCTCTACTCCTGCCCTTAACTGTCCTGCTTCTCCCCAGACCATTTGATTAAATTGATTTAGAGAGCAACCTGCCAATTTTTAATTTTTTATTGTATTATTATTGCTATTGTTCATTTCGTTTCTATGCTAGATGCCTGGCTGTTGGAAATCCTGCATGAAGGCATGACAGAGCCATAAGGAAGCAACACTTTCTCTGCAACAACCTGTTTATCCCCTTATTTTCACCTCCTCAGACCCTGGTGTCTACCAGCTCTCCAGGGTATGTTTCATCTTTGGCTATAGGTCACACTGTACATATTCTATGCCACCAGGCCCTCTTTCCCACCACATTAGTCATTTGCCTTCTATCCACTTTCCTCTCCCTGGAATTTATTGGCAGCCTTAATGCTCAGATATCCCCATCACCACCACCACCTCCACCACACACTCCTGATAAAATATTATAAAAATTATAGATATAAAATTAGTAAAAAAACTATACATGAAAAATATATGCTTATGGTCTATTCTTAGTTATTGGCTTACACATTTTTTCTATTCCTTTATTATCATTTAATGGGGCCTCAGGAGGAAAGAAAATTAACAGATATGCTTGGTCCACTCTTTTGAATTGAAAGTTTACAACATATTTTACTTCAACTTGTGCAATTTGAAATACACATTTTGAAAGCTCTTATGAGGTGATTCCAATAACCCCCATCCCCTGCACTCCCTTGGAGACTTCCTGTTGATTTGAGTACAGTCTGGTCCTTCCACTCTTGGTATTCTCTGGCTCAGTAAAAGGTACCAACATCCCCCTAGCTGACCATAAAGCTGGGTTTCATCCTTGATTCCTTCTTCATCTTCAATCCCCACATCTAATCCAACAGCAAGCTCTGTAATTTCTACTGCTAAAAGCATCTCATGGACAAAAAGGTGAAAATTACAGGCCAAATTGACTAAAGCTAAAGATTTTCTTAAATTCCTAATTAAAAGAAAAAAGTCTTAAAACAATAGCACACTCTGAACAAGATGGGTTGATTCCAGGAATGCCAGAATGATTCATTATTAGGAAATTTACTAAAAAATTCATTATATTAATAGATTGGAAAAGTAAAGCCATATAATTTTCTTAATAAATGCTAAAAAGGGGCTGGGTGTGGTGGCTCACACCGGTAATCCCAGCACTTTGCAAGCTTGAAGCAGGAGGATCTCTTGAGGCTAAGAGTTTGAGACTAGCCTGGGAAACATAGTGAGACCTCATCTCTATAATAAAAGTAAAATAAAAATTAGCTGGGCGTGGTGGGGTAAGCCTGTAGTCCTAGCTGCTCCAGAGGCTGAGGCAAGAGAATTGCTTGAGGCCAAGAATTCGAAGATACAGTGAGCTACCATAACACCACTGCCCTCCAGCCCAGGCGACAGAGCAAGACACTGACTATTAAAAAAAAAAAGGCACTTAAAAATTCAACAGCCACTCTTGATTTTAAAATTTCTTTATAAAACAGAAAGTATGGGTAAAACATAGCTTGATAAAAACATATTATATCCAGTGATGAAAAGGCGCTGGAGATGGATGGTGGTATTAGTTGCACAACAGTGTGAATGTACTTAATGCCACTGAACTGTATACTTAGAATTGATTAAAATGGTAAATTTTATGTCATATATATTTGATCACTATATACATATATATATTGCCCAAGGTCATACATATCATGTTTACTGGGAAAATACTGGAAACATTCTCATTTGAGACTGGAAAAAGACAAGGATGTTCACTATCATTACTATTATTTAAACTTAATCTGGAGATACTAGCTAATGTAATTAGGCAAATGAAATAAGCTAAAGGTATAAAAACTGGAAACAAGAAGGTAAAATTATCATTATTGACATTTGATACAATTGTATACCTAGAAAAATCAAAAGAATAAACTATAAATCTACTCTAAAAATATGATAATTAAATAAAATTTATAGATACAAAATTAGTAAAAAGAAATATATATGCAAAATGTATATATAGCCTTCATATACACAAAAAGAAGAACTATTGGAAGAAAAGACCCCATTTACAAAAGCCAAGAAAAAGATAAAATACCTAGGAATGCACTTAAAATATTTGCATGATCTATATGAAAAAAACTTTTAAATGTTCCAAGGGTCACAAAAGACTTTTAAAAATGAAAAGGAATAGTATATTTTGGGATGAGGAAAATCAACATTGTAGAAATGGTTCATTTTCCCTAAATTAATCTATAACTTTAATGTGAGCCCAATTTAAAAATGCCAACAGGATTTCCTCTGGAGATAGACAGACTATTTCTAGAGTTTGTGTGGGCAAAAAAGAATAATTGAGAGTAGACAGGAATGTTTTTCAAGAGAAGATAAAAGGGAACTAGATTTATAAAACATTAAAATTTTGTATTTTAATATAAATATAAGTATACATTTTTGTTTAATAAAAAGCTATCACAAGTAACAACATGTGATAATGATGCGTGAATAGACAGATCAGTTCAACAGAATAGAAGGCCCGGAAATGAGACAATTACCAACAGAAATTTAGTATATGAAAGAAGTGACATATTAAAGCAGTATGTAAATGCTGGATTATTCAATAAATTATACTGGGACTAATGGTGAACATGTGGTAGCTTCATACCTCTCATCTTACAAATAGATCCAAGATTTAAATGTCAAAAATGGAACCATAAAAATACTAGAAAGAAGCACACCAGCACTCTTTTATAATTGCAGAGTAGCCTATCTAAGTTGACCCAAAACCTAGAGCCAGAAAAGAAATGATTGATATTGATGACTAAAAATTAAATATTTCTGTATGGCAAATACCACCATAAACAAAGTCAAAAGACAAACAACAAACTGGAAAAAAATGATTGCAACTCAAATGAAACATAAAGGGCTTCTACAAATTAAGATTAAAATACCATCAGCCTGAAAGAAAAAACTGGTGGAGTCTCCAAGCAGACAGTTCTCAGAGGAGGAAATACAAATGGCTCTTAAATACATAAAAAGATATTCAACCACTCTCATAATAAGAAAAATAAATAATTCATATGACACTGAAAAACTCTCTTACTTATTAAATTCACAAGACCCCCAAATTTGGTAATCCAAAACTTGGCAAAGATGTGGGGAAGCAGGCTGTCTAAAATATTGCTAATTGGGACTGTAAATTGGTACAACATCTGGGAGGAGCAAATGACAATGCCTGCCAAAAGGATACATGCACCGAGCAATTCCACTGCTAGGAATTTATTCTACAGATATGCTTACAAATGTATGAAATGGCATTTGAAGCACTGTTTATAACAGCAAAAGTTTGGAAATAACCTAAATGTCCCTTTCTAGGAAGCAGGTTAAAAAAGTTATGGTGCATGCATATCATAGAACACTACACAGCCACCAAAATGACTGAGGTAGCTGTTTAGATACCAACATGGAGTGATGTCTAAGACATATTGTTAAGAAAAAAGCAAGGTACAGAACACTATATTCAATATACTATCATTTGTAATAATAATTGTAAGTGTAATGAAATGTACTTGCTTATGAAAAAAATCTCTTCGTAAGAAACTAATACAATTTTTTGCTTCTTGGGAGGTGAACTGGGTGGCTGCGTAGAAGGAAGACTTTCACTCCATTTCTTTTGGTACCTTTAGAATCCTGTCAATGTATTATCTATCCAAAAAAGTGGACAGTATTTAATAAAATAAATCTCTAATTTGCATATTCCTATTCATCACCTCTGTCATTTCTAATTCATCACCTCTGTCACCTCCTAACGAGGTGACTTAAATGGCTCCTCTTACAAAGAACTTCCCCTAACTATTCTTTCTAAGTAGTTTCCTATCTCCCCAACATGTTCTTTCTCATTGCTATACCCAGTGATAAGTGTTAGGAAGATAATGAACAATTTCTAATTATAGATATCATTTTGTTTCATTCATTCATTAATTCCTGAGCATCTGTTTCCCTGCCCCAAGAGAGCAGGAAATTCTTAATGTTTGATTTATCACTGTAAACCCAGCACTTAGGCCAGTGTCTGGCACAATCAATGTTTGTCAAAAGATTTGAAAGTTTACAAAGAATGAGATTGTCTTACATTGATATTGTTCACAGTAAGATAGAACAGGGCAGACATTATTGCCCTCATTTTCTAGATGAGGAACTTAAGACTCAGGCCACTCAGCTGGTAAAGTGGCAAAGCTGAGATTTTTATTCCCAATCCAGGGGTTTTTCCTCTGCACCAGTGGTTCTATATAAACCAGAATTTTAGGACTACTCTTCTGTAGCCCCACCCATACCTCAAAGTACTCCAGGTTGTGAACTAAAATAAAATCTTAAGGCTCCCCACCACCCCTGACCCGCTGACTGAATGAACCCCTTCCTGGCCAAGGGGATACCCTAAAACTGAATTGTCTGCCATGAGGAGGGAGGTCAGACATGCCTCATCATGCCCCCCTCCCTTCTTGTAGATATCTTTTGTACCTCATTAACAGGCCTAAGGCTATGCAAGACAAACCTGCAGGTCCTCAATTTACAGCAACAAATATGTGTCCCATTGCTTGTCTCTGATTAACAGACCTCCTGAAAACATTCCAAGCCTTTAGACAAAAGCTTCATCTTTTAACCAATTACAGGTCAAAGAGTCTTTACACCCACCTATAACCTGTAAGTCCCCCCCACCCACACACACATACACATACACCCTGCTTTGAATGGCCCAGCTTTTTGGGCTAAACTAATGTATGCCTTCCATATATTGATTTACGACTTCACCTGTAATTGCTGTCTCCCCAAAATGGATAAAACCAAACCGTAACCCAGCCACGGAAAGTCCACTTGCTGAAGGTTTCTTGGGTGTGACTCCGGGTCAAATTTGACTCAGAATAAACCTCTTTAAATGATTTTACAGAGTTTGGCTTCTTTTCCATTGACAAGATAAATTTCCAGAATATCATCCACAAATGCAGGGGTTCTTAACAGAAAAATCCCTAGGTGGGTTTTAGTAGGTTTGTCGACCTCTTTACATTGCATGGTAAATTTTACATGTAGGGTCATTTCTATGGGGGAAGCCTCCAAAGTTTTCATTAAATTCTCAAAGAGGTCTATGACACACCTCCACCAAATTAATTGCTCTGTCAAAAATTCATTCGTTATGGCTTCAGAAGATGTTTATCTTGGAAGACAGTAGAAGAGTCAAGAAATATGAAGCACTGGCTTTGGAATTACTACTATAAGTCAACATGGTGTCAAAAGACAAAATTACAACAAATTTAATTTCAAGATCTCAATTGGCTTTATTGAAGTTCTAGAATTAGGCAACATTTTATTCCAAAAAATAGAATAAGTGTTTCAGTGAGTTGAGCAGAGGAGATTGGCTTTATCAACAGAGAAAGGGCTGGAGAAAGCAAAACAAAGAACAAAGAAGACGAGTCATTGCAAAGTCACTTTTCTAATAAGGTTAGGACAGGGAGACAGAACAATAGAAAGATAACTGATAGGTCAACATCAGGTTACTGCATGTTAATTTTTTTTTAAAGCCAGTCAAATTTAGCAGTGAGGGGTTCTATACCAACTTTAGTGACACTAATGTGAAAAAGTTCTGATAACCCACTACTATCAGACCAGCCACGCAGGTTACTTTTTGATATTAAAACAAAGGGGATGTCATTATTGTGATGATTGAAGATTGAAACTAGCCTTTTTGGGAAATTGGCTGTTATCAACCTATCCTATCTCCTGATTTCTCAGAAAGTCAGATAACAACTTAGTTTCAGTTTGGTGATGTGGAACTTTTAAATGGGTGACACCACTTTGATTTTTAGTGTGGTCTGCCAGGGCCTAGTGCAGGAGCTTAGTACAAAACAATGGCCTCCTATAATTTTTATTTAACAACAGAAATGTGTTATTAAATAAAAATTAGTGTGCCAGCAGAAAAACAGAATCTGAATATCTCCCCTTCCCCACCACCTCATCACACCTCCCTCTTATGCCCAGATGTCCCCAAGAGACTTGAAAACATGTACCTTTGTTTATTGCCCTCTGAAGCCACAAAGCATAAAAAATAATATATTATTTTGCAAACATTTTGCATACATGTTTGTGTAGATGAAAACGCTTTGCATCTTTGTCCCACAAAGTGTCTTATTCTACTGGGAAGTTCACCACATGCTCCACATACCTGTATTCAAAATCCTGTTATAAAAATTGAGTCTTGGAATTTACTTCTCCAGGACAATTTCTTTATCTACTTCAGAGCTTTTGTGAGGAACAAATTAGTAGTTATTCAGTACATTGTGGCTAGAAGAGGAGTGGAGAAGGAGGTAGTTTCAACCCTTGCTAAAAGATATGCAAGGTGATAGTTTACCTTCTTAGTATTCTCTTTCTCCTTTCTCCCTTTCCTCCCCCTCCCCCCATCCCCACTCTTTTTTCTATCTCTCCTTCCCCCATGGGACAGAGGCAGATTTCTCTCCCTGCATTGCCAACACCCCCTTCTTGACAAAGGCACTCTCAGGGTGAAACACCATGTGCTGTTCTGGAAAGAAAACAGTTGTGAATGTTGATCACCTAAATTGGGTCATTCTTGTCATACTCAATTATTAGGTTATTAAGTATAAAATGTCCAATTTCCTTAAGTACTAAGTTTGACAGTTGATATCTCTAACACTTCGCTTTGACACTTCCTGCTTTATTTTTATTGTGAATATACATTGTCAGTCTTTTAAATTCACATTTTGGTTTGTGATTATTGATATCTTTCAAGTTTTTTAAAAGCATTTTTGCAAAACCACGGATAAGTCAAAAATTTGTGTTATTTTCAAATATGAGTTCCATTATGGAACCTATGAAGTATGGACAGCTCAAAATATCAACAAAATGTTTGGGAAGGATGTGGCTAATGAACACACAGTACGTCAATGGTTTGAGAAGTTCCATTCTGGTGATTTTATTCTTGAAAATGAGACACGTGGGCGACCTGAGACCAAAGTGGATAACGATGAGCTGAAAGCTCTAACAGAAATGAATCCATCTCAACCTACATGTGAATTAGCAGCAAGGCTTGACATTACTGTTCCAACAACATTGGACCATTGGAAAGAAATGGGAAAGGTAAAGAAGCTGGACAGATGGGTACCACATGAATTAAATGAGCATCAGCAGAAAAATCTTGCCTTTCTTTTCTGTCAAAACATAAAGTCCAACCATTTCTACACAATATTGTTACATGTAATGAAAAACGAATTCTTTTTTGACAATCACAAGTGTTCAGCAGGATGGTTGGATAAAGATGAAGTGCTGGAACACAGTTCAAAACCAAATATTCATCCAAAAAGCTAATGGTGCTTGTTTGGTGGTCCAGCACTGGTATTATCCACTACAGCGTCATGAAACCTGGTCAATTGATTACAGCAGGTGTCTACTGCAACCAATTGGATGAAATGATGAGGATGCTTGTGATTAAGCATCCGAGATTGGTCCATAGAGACAGGCCAATCCTCTTGCAAGATAATGCTTGACCACATGTTGGTACAAACAATGCTGCTCAATCTACAACAGCTGGATTTGGAAACTCTGTCATCGACCATATTCCCCACACCTTGCACTAACTGACTACCACTTCTCCTAGGCTTTGGACCACTTCTTGAAAGGAAAAATATTCAATTCTCAGCAAGCTGTGGAAAATGCCTCTGGCGATTTCATCTCCACTGCCTCTCCAGGCTTCTTCGCTGCTGGCATAACCAAGCTAGTGTTAAGATGGTGAAACTGTGTCAATAGTTTAGGCGCATATTTTGATTAATTATACTGCTTCTTGTTTGAGATATAATAAACTACACTGTTGATTCGAAATTGGACATTTCATATTTAATGACCTGTAACACAGAGTCAAGAAACCGGGAGGAGAAAGTCCTCAGGGTACATTATGTTACTCTAAAAATGTAATTCTCTGCAAGTCCAGAGGCTGAAACTGCCTGTTGTAACCTGATCTGCAACCTGTTTTATCTGTAGCTGCTGAGATAACATGCTGCAACTCTAGGACTAATTTTGCCCACCACTGTCACCTACCAATTGGAGCTTGCCAGCTCCCTAAAGCTTTGCTAATACCAATGAACTTTCTCTCAGACCTACAGGTAACATTCCTTTAAAAAAAAAAAAAACTTACTATTAAGACAGATTTTCACTGTGTTGTCCAGGCTGGTCTTGAACTCCTGGACTCAAACAATCCTCCCACCTCAGCCTCCCAAAGTGCTGGGATTACAGGTATGAGCCACCACTACTGGCTACAGGTAACAGTCATTTTTTATAAAGCCCCCAACCTTCTCTTTGTTCTTTGAATATACCAAAGATCATCCACTCTGCATATATGTCCCAAATTGCAAGTTTTTGTTCCCACATAAAACATTAGAGACTCATCTTTATGTTTTTATTTTGACTTTGACATACATGATGTTAGAAGCAGGGTCCAAAGCTGACTCACCTCGGAGAGAATCACCAGCGTTTAGAAGTACTATGTGAAATACCCACATTGAGGCCCTTTGAGACACTGATTCTCTCTTGGACAGAACTCCCAATTTTGGTTTGAGTCCTATTTTATTTGGGATTTGGTCGAAGAGGCATCTTTTCCCCTTCTGTTTGGGAGATCTCTTGTTGGTGAGGGTTATTTTCCTCCTGTTGACCTTGGTTGCAAAGTTTGGACCTCCAGGTTTAGATAAGGAAATTTTTCCCTTCATTTGGAGAACACTATTGTCCTTGTTGGTAAGTACTTTATTTTCCATCTACACTTGCTTTTATTTAGCCTTTGTATATTGAGCACTTTCATTTAATTGGCTTTTCTGTATTGGGTGTGAAACTAAATCACTTAGATAAATTTAGTTACAAATAAGCTCTTAAAGTTCAAAAGCATGCTAGGATTTTTTCTGGGACTCCAGGTGGTAACATGTTCAACATTAGAGGGATCATTGAGGCCATTGTTCTTACAACTAAACTAAAGGACTATAGCTATAAAAAAATATACTCCAAATAAGATATGCATATCTCATTGATATCTTGAGATTAAAAAAAAAAAAGTTAAGGATTCAAAGATTACCTTGCTACAAAATACTATCTTAATGCTTGCTGAAATTTTTTCCCCTCTGGAGCTTTCCTTTCTCCTCTTATGTCTTTATCCTTCTCCAAGCAGGTATTCCGGCATACTGACTATTTAAGTAAGAACATTTGAAAACCATCAGATACAAAAAGAAACTCATTTTGAACTTCGTGCTCTTTCTTAAAAGCAAAAATGAAATTCCCATCTAAAGACACCCTCCCTGTACTAAAAGTAATGGCAGCATTCTTATCTTCAAGGACAAAGAATTAAGTTCAAGAAAATACTGCACAACCCTTGTTAAAATAACTCTTATCTTTGGGGCCTCCTCACATAATTCAGTCACATTTTTACACTTAACTGTTTGTCCAATCCACTATATTGGTAACTGACTCAAACTGCTTTCCCCAAAATTTGGTTCATAGTCATTATAAGATTGCCTATTTAAAGAAAAACAAAAACAAAACCTCAAAGTTTAGGTTTATCCCATTTTGTCAGATAAATAATTTGGATCCACTCGTTTGTTTGTAAACTGGTGAATTTATATGTTTTGCTATCTCATGACTAAAATTCTAAAATAATAGCTATAAGATTTTTATTTATGTGTATGCTTATTTGTTTAGGTGTTTTTATGAGTATGTACACTTATTGTTTTATATGTCATGCCTACATAATAAAATTTGGTGCAGTCAGCCAGAGATCACTTAAAAATTTTTCTTCCAATTAGTTTAAATAAATGAGTGCTCATACAAAATATACAGTAATTAACCCAAATGGGTATTTTTTAGTTCACATGCCTTAAGTAAATTGTTAATAAATTAATTGGTGTAAAATTATTGGTAAAACAAAATTAGAAATGTCTTCAAAATTGTCAACATACATTTTTGCCTGTGTTTACTGGTCAGATAATTTTATATTTGCCTCTGCTAGATGTTTTAAGGTCATAAAGCTGTAAACCCAGCCTAAAACAAAATAAACTTTGTTTATCCAATTCTTTAATAAACATGATTAATTTAGTATAGTTAATTTAATAAAAAGAGCTGTTATCTTCTGAGTTATTGGTAATATATTCATGTTTGAAACTTTAAAGTTCTTACATAGCACTTGATATTAACAGGCTATAAAATTGGTTAATAGAAAAATAACAAAATAATGACTAATTCTGTCTAATATCTTAATTTTCATAAATAATCTAGATATAATTAAAAATAAATAAGTTAGATAACTATAAATGAAATAAGTATTTATAATTAAACTTTTTATATAATTTAAAATCTTAAGGCCAGGTGTGGTGGCTCATGCCTGTAATCTTAGCACTCTGGGACGCCGAGATAGGATAATTGCTTGAGCTCAGGAGTTCAAGACCAGCCTGAGCAAGAGCGAGACCCCATCTCAACTAAAAATAGAAAAATTAGCCGGGAGTGGTGGCATGAGCCTATAGTCCCAGCTACTCAGGAGGATGAAACAGGAGGATCACTTGAGCCCAGGAGTTTGAGATTGAAGTGAGCTATGATGATACAACTGCACTCTAGCCAGGGTGACAGAACTAAACTGTCTCAAAAAATAAATAAATAAAATAAAATAAAATGTTATGGTTATGTCATGTTAAATTAAATAATAGATACCCATTAAATGTCTGGGTCACACACAAATAAGATTAAAAAACTGAAACAATTTGCTAAATAAATATAAATTCTTTCTTTGCTTTTTAAATTTCATAAAAAGACTAAATAAATTTATGTCTATTAATCAAAATATAAATTTAGGAAGAAAATAATTTTATATAAAAAATCTTATTAATATGTGATACATTTTTGTCCTAAGATAAAAATAATTGGTTGTTTAAAAAATTTATACAACTAAGTTCAGGGGTTTGGGAAGATAATAAAAAGTCTAAACAAGTCAAAGAAGGTCTATCAAAGATAGGCCTAATGAAGAAAGTTTTATGTGTGATCAGGTTGGCTGAGATTGAAAAAAAAATTGTTTATGTATCTTCCTAAAAATTAAACATTGATGTCAGGGGCACACTAATACAGGGCCAGAGTCTGCTCCCCCTATATTTAAAACAGCAAGGTTTTCTTGAAGTGTTGATCTTTTCTTAATAAAATTGCAAGAATTTTTGATTTTTAACTCTAAAATCTGTTTCTTTAACAGCCAGCTCCTTTTTGAGATCCATTTAATTCTCCTAGTTTCACGTTTAAAATTCTGTCCTCTTCATTAAATATTTCATTTCTTGAAATAGAGCTTTGCTTTTAAAATTTCTCAAATTCATATCTTAGAAGTTCAACTTTTACTGTATCTTGCTACACATGATTTTTAGGTCATAAATCATTGCCTTCAGCTTTTTCTTCCCTTAAGAAGGCCTAAGATAATAATTCTCTCCTTCAACTTTTTTGTCAGCTCCTGTAACTTTTTTCTCCAGTTTGAACTCTGCTGTTATGGTCTTACATTAAAATGTTTATCCTGAAGGCCTAGGAGAGCAGTATTCTTCTTCAGTATCACTTAGCTTCTGTACTCTTGGCCTTTCTTGATATGTCTGAATTGTTCCATATAACCCGGAAACTTCTCATGCTGTTACTAACAGCTGTGTATTTCCCTGCTTAACATACTAGTTCTCTTGTTTACATTCTTCTATAAAATAGTATCTTACCTGGAGATAGTGTCAGATCTCACAGAGTGAGGGCTCAGTACCCAGGACTGCCTCCTCTTTAGAAACCACTTGCAGGTCTGGGGCTCCAGAACTTCTGACCGACTAGTTTCAAGTTGAGGATCACACAATCCCCTCTTTGGGTTTGATTAATTTGCTGAAGTAGCACACAGAACTCAGGGAAGCACTTACTTATGTTTACTGGTTTATTATAAGGATATTACAAAAGATAAAGATGAAGAGTTACATAGGGTGAGGTATGGGGGCAGGGGCACAGAGCTCTCATGCCTTCCCAGCGTGTGCCACCCTCCAGGTGTTCAGCTATCTAGAAGTGATAGCTGTGTGTTCAGGTGTTCAGCTATCTAGAAGTTCTCCAAATCCTATGGTCTTCGGTTTTTATGAACAATTGTGCAAAATGTGATTAGCCTTCAGGTTATGTGGTGGGACCCTTTCTGGAATAAGAGTCTTATGACACATAATCAGAAAGGCAGGGAAAGATTCTATTTCCTGAGGACTGCTCCTGAGGCCTAACACACCCAACATTTTAATGACAAAAGACTATAACAAGGGTTATTGAAGTTATGAGCCAGGAAGCATGGATGAAAACCAATACATATAACACCACATGCATCCATCTTACTTTCTGTATTGCTTTGAAAGTTTTTTGATTATCACTCTGGTTAAATAAATGACTACTATTTTATAATGACCTATGATTCTGTTATGATCAAGTGTTCTGAGCCTTTTAATATCTGACAAACTTCCCCAAAATCAAATTCTAATTCAAATCTCTTTAACCTAAAATTAACTTTGGAATTTTCCAATTGAGCCCCTGGAAAGCCTCAAAAGATATGTCTCTCATCTTGTAGAGATATTAAACAATTAGACTTATTTGGCAAATAGTATTAAAAAATTATCAAATGATAAGTAATGTTAAATCTTCTTTTAGTGGCATTTATGGATATGTTGATATGAATGTTTCAAAATTTATATAAATTCATAGAAATCTAATATGTTATCATTTATAATTCTGGTTGTTATCCTAAAATACCACATATAATAGAAATAACTAAATTTTTGTCCTTCTCAATTGTAAACATTCATCAGATTTTTAGCCATTGCTATTCTAAGATTTTGTCACCCATAGTTATTGTTTCGAATTCTTCTCTAAAACATTTTCAATCAGATTCATGGAAAAGACTCCAACAAGACTCTTAAATACAGGTTTCTGATGACTTTAAAATCGATGGACTAAATAAAGTTTTCCAGAACTCTAATAAAGAAACTGATGGATTCATGAAACTAATAATAGAAATCAAACAAAATATAAGTTTATTACATGATATTGAATAACTGGTAAAAATAATGTTTTTATAACTTTTATATAAAACATTGTTGGTTCTTTACTTAAGTGTTTTTGTTCTCTAGATTAAAGAGAATTTTTCTCTCTTAGGCTTTCTATAATTTACAGCAATTTGGTAAAATACAGTTTTGTAAACAAAGATTAAAAACTTTTTTCTTCTTAATTCCTCTAAAAATTCAAAAACTATTTGTAAATATTCTTATAGCAATATGGTTATTTACATAAATCCAATAAAATTTTGCTCTCTGTGACAGAATATAATTTAAAACATTGGTTATATTACCAAGGCTTTGAGTAAAATGTCATATTTGAAAATACGCATAAAATTCCTGACCTCAAGGATTCCCGTCATTACAATGAATAAATAAAAATTTTCATTTCCTGGCAGGCCCAGGAACTTTAAGACTGTAAGTAAACTCTAAAGTCTGCCTTTTGCTTGGCTTCCTAGCCTCAAGAGGTTTTAAAATCTGAGATTCCTATATGATCTATATATAGATAGATAGATAAATAGATAAGTGTTATATTCCCCCCAAAAAAGCTATAATACACCTGTTAGTAGACTATACCTTTGTACATTGTTTTCTAAATTCTTGTAGTTTCTTCTAATCCAACTCTCTTCCATAAAATTACTAAAACGGGAACTGCTCTGTTCCTAAAGCCCTATAAGCTAAAACTAGATAAATTTTAAGAAACAAACCCTGTGCCTAATGTATGAGCCACACAAAAGGGTCACCAAACCACCTGATATCATAACCAAAGACACTCAAACTGCAAACCAAGACAAGAAGTTGACGTTTTCCACATTATAAACAGCTTTTCCTGAGACATTGAAATAGGACTCCATATTATAATGAGACTCTTAAACTCCTTAATGCTACTTTTTTCATTTGATAGGATAATGCTGTAATTAAAATTTCCCAATCATGAATTGTTATAGGTAACTTGACAAAATCTAACCTAATAAACCTTTTAGTTCATAAAGTGGAAAACTTTGACAATATCCTTAACACAAATTTTTTTCAAATTGTACTGGTGGCCCAGTTTGTAAAGTTGGCATTCTCTGCTTTAATTCAACCCAGTCATAAATTGCTACTCAGTGACTACCAGATGTCTCATCAGATATGTCTGGACTTTTCAATCAGTTTAATTGGTTACCTTCGAAAATTAGGTTCATGATTTAAAACTATTATTTAAACCAGATTTATTATATTGTTGCTATATTATATTGTTATTTTATGTATCATGGTGTTTAAATTTTGTTCTTATTCTCTGTCTAATCTTTGTAAAGCCAACTCTTCCAACAGGATAACGTTAGCTCAACACCTTGAGATGATTGCTGATGCCTATGGACTGATAAAATAGAGTTTGATGCCGGACTCCAGAAAAACCTGCCCTGAGAATATAATTCCTTCTGGTCTCTTTGTTACTGAAATGTGGCCCAGGTCCCTGATGGAAATCCCCCATACCTTCTCTTTGACAGGGACAACTGGGACAGGTCCATCTTGGTGCCAAGGGAAAATTAAGCCTAACTGCAAAATGGTTGATCAGTGGTGCTTTCGGAGATCTTGATCAAAAGGGGGAAGAAGTGAAAGTTGATCATATGAATTGGGTCATCCTTGTCACACCTAACTAAAACAAAGTCAAGAAGCCAGGAGGAAAAAGCACTTAGGGTACATAACGTTGCTCTAGAAATGTAATTCTCTGTATATCCAGAGGCTGAAACTGCCTGTTGTAACCTGCAAACTGTTTTATCTGTAGCTGCTGAGATAACTTATTGAAACTCTAAGACTAATTTTACCTACCACCATCACCCACCAATTGGAGTTTGCCAGCTCCCCAAAGCTTTACTAATACCAGTGAACTTTCTCTCAAGACCCACAGGTAACATTCTTCTTTTTTATAAAACCCCCACTTTTCTCTTTGTTCTTCAGGCACACTGAAAACCACCCAGTCTGCATGTATGGCCCGAATTGCAATTCTTTCTTCCCAAATAAAACATTAAATTTAGAGATTCATCTCTACATTTTTATTTTGACTTCAACACAGTCTTGAGATAGAAATAGACCCAACTAGAGCGCATATTTTCTATGTGGCTTTGGGAAAGTCCTATTCTCTGTCTGAGGCCCAGTTTTCTCATCCATAAAATAGGAGTAATACCCAACTTTCAGGATGGTCCCAGGCCCTTAAGCATTCAGTAATGGTGGTTATTACGGTAAGTGGGTGCTATTTCCAGCCCAGGCGCTTGGCCAGATTCTCTTCTGTGGAGCAGCCTGGAACTATGTCTGCAAAAAGAGCAAAATACCAGACCTAGAAACATGTAAATGTAATTACACAGTATGTTCTCTTTTATGTAAAGCTTCTTTCATTCCACATAATATTTTGAAATTCATCTATGTCTTAGGTATATCAGTAGTGGGTATATTCCATTGTATCAATATACCACAGTTTATTCAACCATTCTGTTGATGGACATCTGTTTCCAGTTTTTGCCTATTATGAATATAGCTCAGCTGCTAAGAATATTCCCGTACAAGTCTTTGTATGAACGTATGCTTTCATTTCTCTCAGGTTAATACCTAGAAATGGAATTGCGAGGTTATAGGAAAGGTGTATATTTAACTATTTAAGGAACTGTCAAAATATTTTTCTAAAGTGGGCGCACCATTTTACATTCCTACCAATGATATACAAGGGTTCAAGTTGCTCCACAGCCTCACCAATCAGAAGCAGGGGTTGTTCTAATCTGACCATCATGTGGAAGGAAGGATTTGCTAAAGCAAAAACTCCTATTTTCCTTCTTTATGTCAACCTCCTTAAAAGATGTTTAAGACCTCACATGGCTCTCTGTAAACTCTTCTTCAATCTCATGGCCACCCAGGGAACTAACCTGAATTAATTTGGATTTGTTGAAAATAAACAGAAGATACGTGGAACATATGTCAAATCAGCCTCCTAGCTGTCATGAGACTCATTGAGTCTCAAGTTACTAGATTTAAAATAGACTGATCAATTTTAAATCCAATACCCTGAATAAATATTTAAGTGCTATTTGTTCACATAGCCCAAGAATGACTAGGTCTCTAGATAGTGTACCTCATCTGTTAACTATTAATAAATCTCATTTCAAGAAGCCCTTTTCAGGTTTATCAACTCTATTGCAAGGGAGGAGTAGAAATTTCTGTTATCAGCAAACTTAACTTTGCAAAGACCCTCCATGCCTCACAGAACTTTGTAGGATGACAGGGCCCTTGGATTGACCTAACCCAGTGGATGCATCTAACCCAGTGGATCTCAAACTCTAATGTGCATAAGAAGCAGCTGCAATTGGCATATTGGTTAGACTCAGAGACTCTGTAAGTCTGGGCCCAGAAATTTTTATTTTTAATAAGCCTCCACATTCTCTTGTCAGTTGTCTGAAGATCTTAGACCACAATTTAGGAAAAAATTGATTTAATCTAACCACTCATCCCCAGTGAAAAACCAATTTATGACAAGACAATTAAGAATGACCACAAAAAAAAAAAAAAGAAAGAAAACATTTCTTCCATTTCACTATCCACTTCACTGTTCTTGAAATTTTCTAGGCCCAGCTGCCTTGGAGGAGAAAAAAACTTGTAGTGCATTTAAAAATCTATTTGCAAAGCTTCTCACATTGTACATGTTCTCATTCTCAAATTGTTAAAATCTACTATTTTCTAAATATCATGCAAAGATTAATTTCCAAGAGGTATCTGTGTAGGCTCCAGAAACAGGGTCTGGTGCGCAGGCCACAGCGGAAGAGAAGGCACCACACAGAAGCCTCCTGGAATCTGGTCCTGCCTCAAGACTGATGCCCATGCACCTACAATAAGACTCTGCTTTGTCAAGTGTTTTAGCTCAACAATGAATTATATTTTTAATTCTTCCTCCAGAATTTCTCCTTTAGGAAACACAATGATTTCAAACGTGATATAAGTCAAAGGTAAAACAGATATCTATGGTGAATTTTTCCTAACACATACTCTCATCCACTGAAAGCTTTCCTCTGTAACCAGGTTTTAGCTAAGCATCGTGGCAGAGGATGGCTCTGTATGTGCCATCCTCATTCGCCCACGACATGTTAATGTGTCAGTTTTTTTGTTTGTTTGTTTGTTTGTTTGTTTGTTTGTTTGTTTTGAGACAGAGTCTCGCTTTGTTGCCCAGGCTAGAGTGAGTGCCGTGGCATCAGCCTAGCTCACAGCAACCTCAAACTCCTGGCTCAAGCAATCCTCCTGCCTCAGCCTCCCGAGTAGCTGGGACTACAGGCATTCGCCACCATGCCCGGCTAATTTTTTGTATATATTAGTTGGCCAATTAATTTCTTTCTATTTATAGTAGAGACGGGGTCTCGCTCTTGCTCAGGCTGGTTTCGAACTCCTGACCTCGAGCAATCCGCCCGCCTCGGCCTCCCAGAGAGCTAGGATTACAGGCGTGAGCCACCGCGCCCGGTCTAATGTGTCAGTTTTAAAAATTATGATTGTTTATAAATTCATCAAATAGTTCCTAAATAGATTAAAAACTCCTTTAGTCTTTGAGTAGCATTTCTGTAGGAAGAGTTGAAGCATAATTGCTTCTTAACAATGTTCAGTCATCACATTTGACTTAAAACATTTATCAAAAAGAGGCATGTAAATAACAGCATATAAATGTGATGTGCTATTGTATCCTTCCGGAAATTTAGAAGATTTATTCTTGATTGTACCAATGGCTGATAGTCCCTGGGTGATGTATCCAGTGATATCTACAGTCGCCATGCAGCTGCTCTATTGTTGTTAACAATGAAGTTGGCTCCATTTGCTTGTTTCATTCTGCTGCAGAGCATAAAATACATTATGTGATTACGCAGGTATCCCTCAAATGAAAGAATGCTTGCATTCCAACAAAGTGTGCTATAAATTGAGATTAAATGAATTTGACTTACCAATTGACTTCTATTATACAATCAGAAATTCATACTGCAGGGGTGGGAAAAATTGGTCCTTGGATGTAGTATATTTATACTTAATAATGCAGCAGCTCCTGTAATGAGACATATTCAAAGGGAAAACAATAACTCTCTGATAAAATATTAACAATAATGCATTTGGACTGAATATAAGTCACATTATTTTAAAACCACTGCAAGTAGAACTATAAAACGGTGCCAAGTTCCAGAAGCCTGATTGATTGTCTGCTTTACATGTGGTTTCCAAGAGGCAATCAACTATTAAACTTCCATAGTTTACCAGCCTTAAACTGCAAAATATTTCTAACTTTATGTCCAAAGTAAAGTAATTATTTTACCTTTCTACCCAAATCTGGGATGGGCAAAGAATATTAGTGTTTTTCTGCCTTTGAAAATTTCATCTCGTAGCTGGATAAAGGGGGTGACCTAGATGCATTTAGTCCCTCACTCATTCATTCATCTGAATGTCTACCTTGTCTCAGACACTCTGCTAGTTGCTGGGGTTAAGAAAATGAAATGCAAAATTCTGCTTTCAGGGAGAACAACAGGAAAGCAATTACCCTGCAATGCTCGGATAGAGTTATGCACAAGATGTTAGTGCAGCCCATAGGAAGTGCATTTAATACAGACCTCTGAAAAATGATGTCAGATTTAATGGAACACCTCAAATTGGTGGCCATACAGCTGAATCCAACCTGATAATGAGTTTAACTTGACTTCCTTAGAGTTTAGAAAAAGAAAAAAAAGCTAACATTTATAAATTGAAACATTTCACACACAAATTTGTTTTCTGACTTTTCTTTAAAACACAAATGATCTGACAATACGAGGCAAGCATTCCTACATGGCAACATTTGGTAGAATTGAGTAAAGCTGTCTCTTTTTAGAAGGGCACAAAGTTCAGTGGCTCACAACAATCCCCACTACTACTTTTTGCTGCCCCAACATTAGAGAGGAGAATCATTTGCCATTTATCATCATACCTGAATTGTTGGTTTCTTTGTAGTAGAGAACTATTTTTATGAACCTACATCTTTGTATGAAGTAGAAAAATGAAAGGGAGACCAAGATGGTCACCTGGTTCAAGAAAGTGAGAGTAGGCATATTACTTTTATTTGGCCTTCACTCATTACATTAGAGTCTGAAACTCTTGTTCTAAGGTCAGTAGGAATTAGTCAAATGGAGACTGATGGAAGGAGGTAGAAAGAGCATAGGGAACAGCATGTGCAAAATGAGCCAAGCATGGGATTGCAGATATTTCAGCGTGACTGGACAGTGGGGGTGTCTGTGATGGAAAAGTAAAAGATGAGCCAGAAAGATGTCTAAACCAGTCTTCTTCCAGCACAAAAATCTATGACTAACAGTTTTGAAGGGGTGATTCTACCTCATCCCAAATCTACTTCTTCATTCCAGCAATGGACACAAAAGCAAGCCCATATTACCTACCTGATTTGGGTTCCAAATAGGATTGTTAGGCAAAATACAGGAGGCCCAGTTAAAATTGAATGTCATATAAACAATGAATAATTTTTAGTATAATATCTGGGACACACTATACAAAAATTTATTCGCTGTTTATCTGAAATTCAAATTTAACAGTGTCTCATATTTTTATTTGCTAAATCTGGTGACATTTAATGGCTAGATCCTACCAGAGCTACTCTTTTGATTTTTTCTAATTTATTTCTATTTCCATATTAAAACACAGCAATCAAATTATTACTTTAAAATAAAGATGTTGGCCAGGCACAGTGGCTTGTGCCTGTAATCTCAGCACTTTGGGAGGCTGAGGCAAGAGGATTTATTGAGGCCAGGACTTCAAGACCAGTCTGGGCAACATAGCAAGACTCCATCTCTATAAAAATTTTAAAAATTAGCCAGGCATAGTGGTATGCACCTGTAGTCCCAGCTACTCAGGAGGCTGAGGTGGGAGGATCATTTGAGCCCAGGAGTTAAAGGTTGCAATTGCACTCCAGTCTGGGCAATGGAGTGAGACCCTGTCTCTAAAAATATAAAATAAAATAAAAGTGTCTTCAGAAACTTGCCAAAATAAACCTTAGCCAATTCTTGTATTGATCTGTTTCTTGCTATATGTTACGTTCACGTTCTTTAGATATCTTAACTCTTATCCATCTTGTATAAAACACTATGACATGGAGATTTAAGGGTCTAAGCAAGAAATGGTACTGGTAATTACCTGATGAATTTTAACTGAAGATTTAATAAAACATTATCTTGGGGGATGATTTTTATTTCAAAATATTAGGGGGTACAAGTGTTCTTGTTACATAGATGAATTGTATAATGCTTAAGTCAGGGCTTTTAGTGTGCCTGTCACCAGAATAGTGTATGTTGTACCTGATGGGTAAGCAAAACATTATTTACACATTATTTACCCGAAATGTGACTTAGTTAAGCTCAAATACTTATTTTTTCCTTACAAATTTCAAAACTCTTTTAAATAAGGATGAGGTCAGTATTTCACAATGCAGTAGTCTCTAGGATGTGTTAAGGAAAAAGCAAGGAGGAAAAGAAATAATATTTATATGTAGCAATATGCTTCTATTTTCAAAAGGAAACAATGAAGCATACACCAAAAACTAATTTAAAAATGCCAACCTATAGGAGAGGGAAGGGTAATCATGAAAGCTAAATCTTTCTAAATAGATCTTGTTTCATAGATTTGACTTTGGAAACATGCAAATGATTTATCTAATTTAAAAAAATTAAATCAAGAAGAAAGGCTTTCCCTAAATGTAAAAAAGAAGATGAAACAAATGAATCTGATGAAACTGATTACCTCTGCCATAATCACAGAGATTTATTTCAAGTGTCTTTAAAACAGTATTTTGGAGGTGGTGTTTCTGGAATGGCAGAGTGAAGACCTTGGTAAATCTGCACTTCCATAAAAGCAATCTGTCAAAACCAACTTTGATCAGAACTCTGGAAGTTACCCCAAGGCTTACAACAATGTGAAGAGCATTCATTCAAGAAAAACGATTGAACCTCAGGAAGAATAATGAGTTTGTGAAGGTTTAACTTGTCATATTCCCATATACCTCTCCCCAGCATATATAGAATACACATTCTTCTCAAGTGCATGTGGAACATTCTGTAAGGTAGACTAAGGTTAGGCTATAATGCAAGTCTCAATACATTTAAAAGAAGTGAAATCATATAACAGTATGGTTTCTAACCACAATGAAATGAAAATAGAAATCAATAGCAAAGAAAATTGGGAAATTTACAAATATGTGGAAATTAAATGGCACACCTCTAAATAATGAGTCAAAGAAGAAATCAGAAGGGAGATTAGAAAATACTTTGACATAAATGAAAACAAAACACACCATATCAAAAGTTATTGGGTGCAGCTAAAGCAGCGCTTCGAAAGAAATTGATAGCTGTCAACACCTATATTAGAAAAGAAGAAAGATTACAGATCAATAATCTAATCTTCCACCATCAAACACTGAAAAAAGAAAAGCAGCCTAAACCAAAGCAAGCATAGGATGAAAATAAGAAAGATTAGAGCAGAAATAAATGAAATAGAGAATAGAAAACACTAGAGAAAAATCAAGGAAACTCAAAGATGATTGTTTGAAAAGATCAACAAAACTGGTAAACCTTTAGCTAGACTGACCAAGAGAAGACTCAAATTACTAAACTTAGGCGAGCCCTTTAAAAGCAGAGTTTTCTTCAGCTGGGGGCAGAAGAGGAAGTGAAAACTTCAAAGTGTGAGGATGCAACACCATTGCTAGTTAGCTAGTTTGAAGATGGAGGGGGGGGGCCACATGAGAAGGAATGTGCCCATGGCCTCTAGAAGCAGGCCCAGCTGCCAACCAGTAAAGAAACAGGGACTTCAGACCTAAAATAGCAAGGGATTGCATTCTGCCTAAACCTGAATGACCTTGGAAGCTGATTCTTCTCTAGTACCTCCAGATAAGATTCCAGCCCAGCCGACACCTTGACTTTGGCCTTGTGAGACCTGAAACACAGTCTAACTGGATTTCTGACCTCCACTATGATAAGTGGAATGTTATTTTAACCATGTCAGTACTGTGCTCACCCGCCGTGAAACCTTGCCCACAGCCGGCACTCATAGTCTGCACGATAGTTTGTGCTGTGCACTGACAACGAATCCGTTTTGCTCTTGTGTGATGAGGAAAGCTTTAAAGCACTGAAAGCTTCTTTTACTTTATAGGCAGCT
Organism: Microcebus murinus; assembly: GCF_040939455.1. Classification (NCBI taxonomy): domain Eukaryota; kingdom Metazoa; phylum Chordata; class Mammalia; order Primates; family Cheirogaleidae; genus Microcebus; species Microcebus murinus. The sequence goes on from NC_134136.1 coordinate 118,770,716, forward strand.
TTACTTGTAATGTAAATCAAAATAGGTAATGTATACATATATGTTTTCATTATGTTATGTTTAAATGTTCACAATTTTATTTTGATAAATGAAAAATTAGAAAAGTCATATCACGGCTGTCAGCTAAAGTTGACGCTCGGCTGTGTGCCTTCACATCACGGCTGCCGGCTACAGTCGCTGTGTGCGTTCATCTGTGGCTGTCAACTATAGTCAATGCTGGTAGCTGCTACATTTGTGGTGATTTGTTATGTAGCAATGGAAAACTAATACAAGAGGGAATAAATCAAGAATGTACCTTGCTTTTCCTGTACAAACTATATTTCAAGGTAAGAAGAAATTAGTGGAAGAACATTCTTTATAAAATAATTCTAGACAACAAATGCTAAAGGAAAGCTAGAATTAGGATGTTATCATTCTGCAACCCAAAATGAAATCACAGATCTAGATCATCAATGTAGATCTAAATCATAGATCATCAATAACTGCTAAAGCCATTAGGTGAAAAGTTGATCAAACTGACAGTACCTAAACCATCTGATCAATACTAACATTACACAAGTGAACTCTCCTGATGTGATGGGAAGTACATAACACCACCTATGCAGTATCCATGCCAAAAGAATTAAACCTGAGTCCAATCGAGCTTCCATAGGAATATGTGAAACTATGGAATATGTGAAAATATGGGGATAGGGCTAGAGAAACATGTTAAATGACACCAGAGGATGGAACGAGCCAAATGTAAATGATAAGAAATATCTGCTGGGTGGGGTGGCTCACGCCTGTAATCCTAGCACTCTGGGAGGCCGAGGCGGGTGGATTGCTAGAGGTCGGGAGTTGGAAACCAGCCTGAGCGAGACCCTGTATCTACAAAAAATAGAAAGAAATTAATTGACCAACTAAAAATATATATACAAAAAATTAGCTGGGCATGGTGGTGCATGCCTGTAGTCCCAGCTACTTGGGAGGCTGAGGCAGGAGGATCGCTTGAGCCCAGGAGTTTGAGGTTGCTGTGACCTAGACTGACGCCACGGCACTCACTCTAGCCAGGGTAATAAAATGAGACTCTGTCTCAAAAAAAAAAAAAAAAGAAAAAAGAAAGAAATATCTTACAGTAATAACCCAGAAAGACACTTAACAGGTATATCAACCAAACAAAATGTGTAGATAGAGGAGGGGGGAGGATCAAGATGGCGGACGAGAAATACCGCCAGACAGAGTGTCTCTGCAGAAAAGACAGATTCTAGCAGAAATTATAAAAAAGAAGCAAGCAGACAAGCATACAGCGGACGAGGGCCAGAAGGAGGGGTACCTGAGACCCCGAGAGACTCCACGGGAGGAGGCTGCGGAGGAGAACTGGAGGCTGAGACCACCGGGGCAGCCCGGAGACCAGCAGCAAGGGTAGGTGGATTTGCTGTTTCCCTTACCCTGCATTTGGGACTGCTGGAGGGCTCCCCAGTGGGTGGAGAGACCTGCGGACACCAGCCCAGAGACGGCCGCCGCCAGCCAGCAGTGAGCCAGTAGCGGACGTGGCACCAGGCTCCCAACTCCCTCACGGCACCTCCGTGTGCACAGACCCGAGTGGCGCGGCAGGCACCATATTGCCTCCTCCTCCCTTCTGCCGACCCTACCCATGGCTGCCCAGAGAGACAATACAGCCACCAGCTGGAGGCACCTCCAGGGAACGAGACCTTTCCTTTTGGGGCCCTACAGCTGACTCAGGGGAACTCAGATTGTGAGCTCCCTACCCGCCCGCCCTCCCAGGTGCTGCTGGCATGGTGTTCCCAGGAGAATGGTGCCGACTCAGAGGCTGAGAGACATAGACTCAGCTTGGGCTCCCTGTGGGTGAATTGGGATCGGAACTCCTTTCCCTGGTGGGGATACAGTTTGAACTCTGGGACCCAGAGGTTGGACCTGCAGACCAGATCCCGTGCACCAAGGTCTAGCATTGCCTGGGGCACAGAAGGGTTATACGTGAACAGCCTACTGAGGTGTGTGTGCCTTCAGGGGCAGATCAGCGTCCTAGAGGGCAACCCTCCTCCCAAAAGGAGGCCGTACGCCCAGCCCAGGTGGCGTTCCTGTGCAGGGAACCTCCCCGCCGGAATCACAGTCTGGGGAGGCCTGGTGGCGTGTGGTCTGGCCTGCTGGCAGAGGCCCAGGAGTAGCTACAGAGTTGGAGAGGGTGGAAAGAAGCGAGGCCCGCTCCAGACCAGCAAAAACAAAGACCACATGATTCTTTCAATAGATGCAGAAAAAGCTTTTGACAAAATTCAACACCCTTTCATGATACGAACACTTAAGAAAATAGGCATAGAAGGGACATACCTAAAAATGATACAAGCCATATATGACAGACCCATAGCCAACATCATACTGAATGGGGAAAAATTGAAATCTTTCCCACTTAGAACTAGAACCAGACAAGGCTGCCCACTATCTCCACTTCTGTTCAACATAGTGCTGGAAGTCTTGGCTACAGCAATCAGACAGGAAAATGGAATTAAAGGTATCCAAATAGGGGCAGAAGAGATCAAACTTTCACTGTTTGCTGATGATATGATATTACATCTAGAAAACCCCAAAGATTCAACCAAGAAACTCCTGGAACTGATCAATGAATTTAGTAAAGTCTCAGGATACAAAATCAATACACAGAAATCAGAGGCATTCATATACGCCAACAACAATCTAATTGAGAACCAAATCAAAGACTCAATTCCCTTCACAATGGCAACAAAGAAATTAAAGTACCTAGGAATATACTTAACCAAGGACATAAAAGACCTCTACAGAGAGAACTATGAAACACTGAGGAAGGAAATAGCAGAGGATGTAAATGGATGGAAATCCATACCATGATCGTGGATCAGCAGACTCAACATCATCAAAATGTCTATACTACCCAAACTGATCTACAGATTCAATGCAATACCTATTAAAATCCCATCAGCATTCTTCACAGATATAGAAAAAATAATTTTACGCTTCATATGGAACCAAAGAAGACCCCGAATATCAAGAGCAATTCTAGGCAACAAAAACAAAATGGGAGGCATTAATATGCCAGATATCAAACTATACTACAAAGCTGTAGTAATTAAATCAATATGGTATTGGCACAAAAATAGGAATATGGACCAGTGGAACAGATGTGAGAATCCTGATATAAAACCATCCTCATATAGCCATCTAAACTTTGACAAAGCAGACAAAAACATACGCTGGGGAAAAGAATCCCTTTTCAATAAATGGTGCTGGGAAAACTGGATAGCCACCTGTAGAAGGCTAAAACAGGACCCACACCTTTCACTTCTCACAAAAATCAACTCACGCTGGATAACAGACTTAAACCTACGGTATGAAACTATTAGAATTCTAGAGGAAAATGTTGGAAACACTCTCCTAGACATCGGCCTAGGCAAAGATTTTATGAAGAAGTCCCCAGAGGCAATCACAGCAGCAACAAAAATAAATAAATGGGACATGATCAAACTACAAAGCTTCTGCACAGCCAAAGAAATTGTCATGAAAGTAAACAGACAACCTACAGAATGGGAGAAAATTTTTGCATCCTATGCATCCAATAAGGGACTGATAACTAGAATATACTTAGAACTCATGAAAATCAGTAAGAAAAAATCAAATAACCCCATTAAAAAGTGGGCAAAGGACTTGAACAGAAACTTTTCTAAAGAAGACAGAAGAATGGCCAACAAACATATGAAAAAATGCTCAACATCTCTAATCATCAGGAAAATGCAAATCAAAACCACAATGAGATATCACTTAACTCCAGTGAGAATGGCCTTTATCTAAAAGTCTCCGAACAATAAATGCTGGCATGGATGCGGAGAGAGAGGAACACTCCTTCACTGCTGGTAGGACTGCAAACTAGTTCAACCTTTGTGGAAAGCAACATGGAGATACTTTAAAGCGATACAAGTGAATCTACCATTTGATCCAGCAATCCCATTGCTGGGCATCTACCCAAAGGATCCAATGACACTATACAAAAAAGACACCTGCACTCGAATGTTTATAGCAGCACAATTCATAATTGCAAGGCTGTGGAAACAGCCCAAGTGCCCATCAATCCAAGAATGGATTAATAAAATGTGGTATATGTATACCATGGAGTACTATTCAGCTCTAAGAAACAATGGTGACATAGCACATCTTATATTTTCCTGGTTAGAGCTGGAACCCATACTATTAAGTGAAATTTCCCAAGAATGGAAAAATAAGCACCACATATACTCACCAGCAAATTGGTATTAACTGAACAGCACCTAAGAGGTCACATAGGTACTACAGTAATAGGGTATTGGGCAGGTGGGAGGGGGGCGGGCATATACATATATAATGAGTGAGATGTGCACCATCTGGGGGATGCTCATGATGGAGACTCAGACTGGTGGGGGGAGGGGGGAATGGGCATTTATTGAAACCTTAAAATCTGTACCCCCATAATATGCCGAAATAAAAAAAAAAAAACGAAATTTGTAGACCAAGTTTGAATTCTGATTCAAACAACCTGACATTAAAATTTCTTGAGATATTTGGGGAAAGTTGAACTAAGATTGGATATTAAGAAATTATAATTAATTTTATTAGGTATGGTGATTATAAGTTTTAAAAGTCCTTATCTGTTACATATACTTTTATGAGTAAAATGATAAGGTGTCTGCGATATATCTTAAAATATTCCAGAGGAAAAAATGAAATGGGAGTGGGATAAATAAGAGTGGTAAAATGTTGATGATTGTTGAAAGTGAATGATGGGTAGTATTTTTGTGCATGGCTGAAATTTTTCATGATATATAGTTTTTTAAAACCAAAACCATAAATAGCCTTTCTGTCATCATGTATGGAAGATACTAGAAAAAAAATATTACATTTTTAAAAATCCTAGCTGGCTCATGCCTGTAATCCTAGCACTTTGGGAGGTCAAGGTGGGAAGATCATTTGAGGCCAGGAGTTCAAGCCTGAGCAAGAGGAAGACCCTCTCTACAAAATATATTAATAGAAAGAATTAGCTGGGCATGGTGGCATGTGCCTATAATCCCAGCTACTTGGGAGGCTGAGGCTGAAGGATTGCTTCTGAGCCCAGGAGTTTGAGGCTACAGTGAGTACGATGATGCCACTCACTTTAGCCTGAGAGACAGACCAAGACCTTGTCTCAAAAAAAAATCCTGTAACATTTCTGTAACCAATGCTTCCCTCTGTGTCTTTCAGTCGATGGGCAGATAAACTTGACCAAGGGTAGTGTCCTCATGACTCCACTCCTCAAAGCATTCCTGATCATAGAATGGGAACATAGTTCTTGAATCAAGTATCCAAAACACTAAATGTAAAAAAAAAAATTATAAATATAGCTACAAAAACATTAATGCCATTATCATAGGCATTTTAAAGGAGAATTAAAAGACAACTCCAATTAGGATAAAATATTTTTATGTAATTAGGGTGAGTTTATCATTCAAACGAGTATTATTTTGAGTGATAGGGCAGCACCATTAATTACACAGGAGCAACAAACCAGAACTCTTTGGGGTAAAGTAGGATGTATAGTCACCCTACACATAACAGACAAGGGACTAGTAAATGATATAAAGAACAACTATGAAAGAATAAGGGAATAGAAGAAGACAGTCTCTTCAACAAATGGTGCTAGAAAAACTGTATTTCCACATGCAAATGAATGAAATTACACCCTTATCTTATACCATATACAAAAATTAACTCAAAATGGATTAAATACCTAAAGTAAGACCCAAAACTATAAAAATACTAGAAGAAAGCATAGGAGGAAAGCTTCATGACATTGGATTTGCCAGTGATTTCTTGAATATGACACTAAAAGCACAGGCAACTAAAACAAAAGTAGGCAAAAGGGACTCCATCAAACTTAAAAACTTCTGTGCAGCAAAGGACACAATCAACAGAGAAAAAAAGCAGCCTATGAAATAGGAGAAACTATTTGAAAATCATATATCTGATAAAAGGTTGATGTTTAGAATATATAAAGAACTCCTACAACTCGACAATAAAAAATCAAATAACTTGGACAAAGGACATGAATAGACGTTTCTCCAAAGATGATATACAAATGACCAATAAACATATAAAAAAGATGGGCAGTTATCACTAATCATTAGAGAAATGTAAATCAAAAAACCACAATGAGACATCATCTCACATCAATCAAAAAAAAAAAACAAAACAAAACAAAAAAAGCCAAGCACGATGTTATGCACCTGTGGTCCCAGCTACTTAGGAGGCTGAGACAGAAGGATTACTTGAGCCCAGAGTTTGAGGCTGTAGTGCACTATGATCTCACCTGTGAATAGCCTGCACTCCAGCCTTGATGACATAGTGAGACTCCCATCTCTTAAAAAAAAAGAAAAGAAAGAGAAAAACACAGAAAATAACAAGCGTTGGCAAGGACGTGGAGAAATTGGAACTTCTGTGCACTATTGATGAGATTGTGAAATAATACAACCACTATAGAAAACAATATGATATTTCCTTAAAAAATTAGAAATAGAGCTACCATATGATCCAGCAATCCCACTTCTGCATATTTATCCAAAATAATTTGTAGCAGAGCTTCAAAGAGATATTTGCACACCCATGTTCATTGCAGCATTATTCACAATAGCCAAGAGATGGAAATAACCCATGTCTGTTGATGGATGAATGGATTAACCAAATGTGGTTTATACATACAATGGAATATTATTCAGCCTTAAAAAGGAGGGAGATTCTGACACATGCTACAACATGGATGAACCTTAAGGACATTATGCTAACTGGAATAAGCCAGTTACAAAAATAAACATGCTGTGTGATTCCGTTTATATGAGATATAGAAAGTAGTCAAATTTATTATAGAAACAGATAATAGAAAGGTGGCTGCTAGGGGCTGGAGGGAGGGGAGAATAGGGCATTGTTGTTTAATGGGTATAGAGTTTCAGTATTACAAGATGAAAAATTTCTGGAGATCTGTTGCATAACAATGTGAATATGCTTAACACTACTGAATTATACACTTAAGAATGATTAAGGTTGGACACGGTGGCTCATGCCTGTGATCCTAGCACTCTGGGAGGCCGAGGCGGGAGGACTGTTTGAGGTCAGTGGTTTGAGACCAGCCTGATCTAGAACAAGACCCTGTCTCTACAGAAACTAGAAAAATTAGCTGGGCATGGTGGCACCTGTAGTCACAGTTACTTGGGAGGCTGAGGCAGGAGGATCACTTGAGCCCAGGAGTTGGAGGTTACAGTAAGCTACAATGATGCCACTGCACTCTACCCAGGGCGAAAGAGTGAGACTCTGTCTCAAAAAAAAAAAAAGGAAACTGAATCCCCTCTTCACTCCTCCCCCTTCATAAAAAAATAAAATAAAAAAAGAAAGGAGATTCTCACACATGCTACAACATGGACAAACCTTGAAGACACTATGCTAAGTGAAATAAGCTCATCACAAAAAGACAACTACTATACGGTTCCACTTACATGGGATATCTAGAGTAGTCAAATTCATAGAACAAATAGTAGCCTGGTGGTTACTAGGGGCTCTGGGAGGGGACATGGGGAGTAGTTGTTTAATAAGTACAGAGTTTCAGTTTTGCAAGATGAAAAAGTTCTGGAGCTCTGTTGTGCAACAATGTCAATGTTCTTAAGAACTGTACCCTTAAAGAAAACAAAATTATAGCTAGATAATAGAAATAAGTTCTAGTGCTCTGCATCACTGTAGTATAACTGTAGTTAACAATAATATTTTATATAGTTTCAAATAGCTAGAGGGAGGATATCAAATGTTCCCAACACAAAGAAATGATAAATGTTTGAGATGACAGATATGCTAATTATCCTGATTTGATCACTATAATTATATGTATTGAAACTTTACTATGTACCTCATAAATATGTACAATTATTATGTCTTAATTTAAAAATGAAATAAGAGTTATAAACATTTGAAATAATAAAGCAAAATTATCATTATATATTTACCTGGAAAATCCAAGCAAATCAGCTAAAACCAACTATTAAAATTTTTTTAAACTATGGAAGTCTGTTTTAAAAACTATTCAAAGGTCAATGAATTTCTTATGTAGTATTAAATATAATGAAAAAAAGATCAATTCATAAAAGCAACCTAAAATGTAAATTGTCTAGAAATAAACTTTAAAAAAAAAGTGTGTAGGATCCATTGTGCTACCTAAAAGATTGAACAAATGAAGAAGAATTTCATGTTCCTGAATGGGAAGATAATATTATAGAAATAATAGCTCTCTATAAACATATTCTATAAATATAACAAAATCCAAGTGTGTCAATAAATGTAAGACAATCCCAATCAAAAAAATTGCTTAGGCCAGGCACGGTGGCCACACCTATAATCCTAGCACTCTGGGAGGCTGAGGCGGCAGGATTGTTTGAGCTCAGGAGTTTGAGACCAGCCTGAGCAAGAGCAAGACCCCATCTCTACTAAAAAAAATAGAAAAAATTAGCTGGACAACTAAAAATATACAGAAAAAATTAGCCAGGCATGGTGGTGCATGCCTGTAGTCCTAGCTACTCAGGAGGCTGAGGCAGAAGGATTGCTTGAGCCCATGTTGAGGTTGCTGTGAGTGAGGCTGATGCAACAGCACTCTAGCCTGGGCAACAGAGTGAGACTCTGTCTCCAGAAAGAAAAAAGAAAAGAAAAAAAGAAAAGAAAAGAAAAGAAAAAAGAAAAGAAAAGAAAAAGGGAAAGGGAAAGAAAAGAAAAGAAAAGAAAAGAAAAGAAAAGAAAAGAAAAGAAAAGTGCTTAAAATGGTAAATTTTGTATGTATTTTTTCACATTTAAAAATAAATTTTGGCCTGGCCCAGTGACTCATGCCTGGAATCCTAGCACTTGGGGAGACTGAGGGGGAAGGACTGCTTGAGGTCAGAAATTTAAGACCAGCCTGAACAAGAGACCCTGTTCCTATAAAACATAGACAAATTAGCTGGGCATGGTGCGGCACTCCTATAGGCCAGGCTACTCAGAAGACTAAGACAGGAGGAGCGCTTGAACCCAGAAGTTTGAGGTTGCAGTGAACTATGATGATGCCTCTGCACTCTAGCCAGGGCAACAAAGTGAGACCCTATCCCAATAAATAAATAAATAATTTTAAAAATAAAATGAAATATTACAAAAACAAGCAAAGCAAATGTTGCAGAATGTTAAAGAATGCATACATGGAAGTAAAACTATTTTCCAAAAAGCAGGGAATTGATTGTCACAAAATTGAGAAACATGATTACATCTGAGGAGAAAAAGGGAGATACAATTGGGGAGCCAAAAATCTAATTTCCAAGGTACTGTTTCTTAACCTGGGTTGCAGTTACAGAGGTGTTCTCTTTGTAATTATTCTTTAAACTAAATGTTTGTATTTTGTATACATTCTATGCACATATTTCATGATAAAGGAACAATGCTATAGGAGGAAAAAGAAAATCAGTTAATGCAATTCATAATATAAATTGGTCAAATGTGAAAAATCCTATGATTATTTCAATAAATGCAAAATGACCTTTGAAAAAATTCAAATCCATTCCTCATTAAAAGAAGAAAAGTCTTAGCAAACTGGAAATAGAAAGGAAACTTCCTTAAGTAGATAAAGGTGTTCTACACAAACACCTACATTAAACATCCTATGGAATGCTAAAACAATGAAAATTTGCCCTTTGAGATCAAGGATTCCTACTATTACATTGTATTCAAGGTCCTAGTTTATGAAATAAGACAATAAAAAAAATATGGTCGAAAAGGAGGAAACCAAACCATCATTATTTGAAGATAATATGATTGTATATATTGAAAAATATAAAAGAATTTATACAAAAATTTACTCAAGGTGCTAGATATAAAAACAATATGCAAAAATCAATTGCATTTCTATGTGTTAACAACATACATTTAGAAAATGAAATGTTTTACAAATGTCATTTATAATATTATCATAAAATATGAAGCACTAAGGAATAAATCTAATAAAATACATGCAAAAGAGGGTAGTGACAACTCATAAAAGGGCTTGAATGCCATGGATTGGGTTTGCAGGGGAGATATTCCCTGTACAATTATACTTTAAACTGTGTGTTTGTTTTATACATACACCAAGGTGATGAGGGCCTAAATTAGGCCAATAGCAGTGGGTCATATATTTAACATGAGATCACTTGTCACAACTGTATGTTTTTCCCCAACCATCGGCAGCTGTGAGGGCAGGCACAGGGTAGGCAGAGAGTTAGACTTACTCAGAATCAGATTTTTGTCCCCAAAGTACCACAGAGGATCATGAACCAGGACTTCATGTTTTCAATGCTTGAGAAACAGTGGCTGTACTGCAGTGGAGTTTAATTACTCAGGTTGCAAAGAAACTGAGGTGTTGAAGGCAGAGGAGGAGTCTGAAACGCTCTGTAAGAAGCAAGGAAGCATGAGAAGGATATCTAATCTATCTTCCAATCCAGTGGTGAGAGGGGCATGGGATACAAAGAGTTCACACCTTTCTCCAGAGGGCTTCAGGGAAACGATGTCCTTTAGTGAGAACAGGAAAGTCAGGTCCATATGTAGAGAAGAGGTGAAGAATATAGAAAACTTTGCTGATGACTCTCCTTGAGTCCCACAGTGCACAGTGGAAGGATTTGGAGTTGGCGTGGAGAAGGAGTCTGAGTCACACTTGGGGATCTAGAGAGGCGTTTATGGATATGAATCTCTGCTGGTGGCTGAGGTACACAGAGACGAGATTCCTCCTGATGAGCTCTGAGGAGAAAGTAGGTCATCAAAAGAAATTATAATCTCCTTCTTGGGATTGGTCTGGTCTAATATGACGAGGGGTCGAATGAGGCAGTGGAGTAGGAAGGCAGAGGTGGATGACAGAATCATTGAAATGGCAGAGCAAGCATGACAGTAAAACAGAAAAATCAAATGTGACTCTGATCTTTCTGGTCTGAGCAACTAAAGTCATGGGAATATTATTACCTAAAGTAAAAAATTCAGCAGATATAGCAGATTTGACAGGGATAATAGTTCAGTGTGAAGAAGAATAGTTATCACAGGATTAAATTAACTCAAGAACATAGTGATGGTTTCAAACAATAAAATTGTTTTGATTAAAACTTTCTATAAAATTGTCTTTCTTTCTGAAGAATAACTTTTAAGCTTAAGTCCATCCTAAAAAGACTAGAAAAGTAACTATTGGAATATTATAGAGTAATACTGAAATAGTGAGTGAGGCTTTTTCCCCAGTATGTCCTCAATGTATATAGGCATTGGCATGTGACATTCCAATTTTGCTATTAACAATAGTCTAAGGCAAAAGCAAATGAAAACCATAATGTAATACTTTTCCAAATTTTATTTTTTTATTTCAAAATATTAGGAGAGGTACAAATATTTGTGTTACATGACTACCTTATATAATTCTTAAGTTGGGGATTTTAGTGTGCCCATCATCAGAATAGTGTTCATTGTACCCAAAAAGTAAGTTTTTACCTCTCATTCCCTCCTGCCGTCCCCCCTTTTTGGTTTCCAACATCCTTTACATTTTTTAATGCCTGTGTGTGCCCATGGTTTACCTCCCAACTATTAGAGAGTACATGTGGTGTTTGGTTTCGATCCCTGAGTTACTTCACTTAGGATAATGGTCTCTGGTTCCATCCAAGTTGCTGAGAAAGACATTATTTCATTCCTTTTTATGGCTGAGTAGTACTCCATGGTGTGTGTGTGTGTGTGTGTGTGTGTGTGTGTGTGTGTGTGTGTGCACGCGTATCACATTTTATTTATCCATTCATGAATTGACGGGCATTTAGGTTGATTCCGTATCTTTGCTATTGTGAGTTGTGCTGTGATAAACATTCACGTCCAGGTGTCTTTTTGACAAAATGACTTCTTTTCCTTTGGATAGATACCAAGTAGTGGGATTACTGGATCAAATGATACATCTATATTTATTTCTTTGAAGACACTCCATGCTATTTTCCATAGTGGTTGTACTAATTTCCTGTCCCACCAACCGTGTGTAAGCATTCCTTTCTGCACCCATGCCAGCATCTATTGCTTTTTGACTTTTTAATAATGGCCATTCTGACAGGGATAAGGTGGTATCTTACTGTAGTTTTAATTTGTATTTCCCTGATCACTAGTGGTTTTGAGCATATTTTTCATATGTTTGTTGGCCATTTGTCTATCTTCTTTTGAAAAACTTACGTTCATGTCTTTTGCTCACTTTTTAATGGGTTGTTTATTTCACATAATGTAATACTTCTACCCACACTCAAGAAGGAATAAGAGGAAAAAGACAATACCAAGTGCTAGCAAGGCTATGGAACATCTAGATCATGCATACACTGTTGGTGAAATTATTAATATGTGCCACCATTTCATTTGGCAGTATTTACTAAAAATGAACATACCCATAATAGTAACTCCATTCTACCTATAAAACCTGCACATATGTTCATAGTAGCACTTTTTATGAAATCTTTAAGGTAGAAATAACCCAAATGTCCATCAGCAAAGAAATGAATAAATAAATCTATTTAATTAATTCATACAAAGGAATACTACAGAGCAAGAGAATGATAAACTACAACTAAGTGTAGTAACGTAATTGAATTTCACGAACATAATACTAAGCAAAAGAAGCCAGACTACCAAAAATAGTACATACCACAGGATTCCATTTATATAAAGTAGGGGTCGTTAAACTACAGCCCACAGGCTGGCCACCTGTTTCTGTAATTAAAGTTTTATTGGAACACAGCCACAGTCATTCGTGTATGTATTGTCTTTGACTGCTTTAGTGCTACAACTGCAGAGTTGAGCAGTTGTGACAGAGACCATCTGGCCTGTAAGCCTAAAATGTTTGCTATCTGGTTCTTTAAGAAAAAGCTGGCCAACACTTGATATAAAGTTCAAAAACAGGCAAAATTAATCTATGGTGCTAGAAGTCAGGGTAGTGTTTAGCCCCAGAGAACTGTAAACATCATTTGACACCTGTAGTTCCAGCCACTGAGAAAGCTGAGGCAGGAGGATCACTTGAGCCCAGGAGTTTGAGATTGTAGTGAGCCGTGACTGTGTCACTGCACTCCAGCCTGGGCAACAGAGTGAAACTTCTAGAAGAAAGGAACTCAATATCAGGTAATGATAGTAAAAAGAAGACCAAAGCAGTGTTGTCCAATGAAACTTCCTGCAGTGACGGAAACTTTCTAGATCTGTGCTGTCCAATAGCCATCAGGTATATGCTGAAATTGAGTACTTAAATTAAATAAGTACTACATTGGACAGCACAGGACTGGAGCATAGACTTTAAGATAGACTCCTTGTTTGGAGCCAGTTACTAGCTGTGTGACTTTGGCAAATTATTTAATCTCTCTGTGCCTCCATTTTCTCATCTGTAAAATGGGGCTTAGAGTAGAACCAAGGTGGTTGTGAATAGTGAGTCAGTATGTGTAAATCACTTAAAACAAAGCCCGCCACATAACAAGGGCTATGTAAGTATGAACTACATAAATATTTTTGTTACTTATTATTATTAATACTATTATAATATTCTATGCAAAGCTTCCCTTTCCCAATACTCCCATAAGTCTCCACTTTCCACAGAAGAAAGTCTAGTTTTCTTATGATATGCAAAGCCCATGAAGACCTTATCCCTTCCTACCTCTCCAATATTATTTATTCCCATTTCCTAACCCCAGACCAGCTTTTTTTAGGACACCTCAAGATCATTGAGTACCAAATTATTTAGAGACCCAAAGAAACTTTATTTGGGCGGACTCCATGACTTCTGTTTTGTGTTTTTAATTGTTTTTTAATTGTGAAATATTTGAAAACTTAAAAAAGTATAAAGAATACTATATCAAACATCTACATAGTCACCTATCATTTTGTCCTATTTGCTTTATATTATTTTTTAACCTCTGAGCACTTTTTAACTTTTCTATTATGGAAAATTTTGAACATACACAAAAGTAGATAGAGTAATGTAATGAATCTGCACTGTCTTGCTTCAATAATTATCAACATTTTGTCAATATTGCTGTTCCAAATCTTTTGAGAAAATTAAACATCACAGATGCAGTTGAAATTAAGAATTTAATCATGAATTAATTTTGAATTTTTTCTTTTGTTCATCTATTGAACTGATATATTTTTCCTTTTTTAGCCAGTTTTTATGGTGTATTATGTTAACAGATTTTTTTGATGCGTTCTTTGCATTCTGATGATAAAACTATTTGGTCATGAATCATTATTATTATTATTATTTTTATACATTGTTGGATTTGAGTTTGTAGTATTTTATTTAGAATTTTTACATAACTGTTTGTAAATGAAATTGGTTGAAATTGGTTTGTAATTTTATTACTCCAAGTTATCCTTGTCCTGCTTTAGTATGAATGTTATAATAATCTCATATATTAAGCTGGGAATTAAAAAGAATATATTCGTTTTATTTTTTTAATTTTATTTCTTTTTTCTTCTATTTTTCTGTTTACTTTTTCTTTTTTAAAAAAAAGAATATATATTCTCTGTTTCTTAGGCACAAGGTTTTACATTAAATATTTAATCAAGCTTGTTAATTATGTTTTATAAAACTTCTAAATTCTATATTCAACCCCCATATTCTACATGTTTATTTTTACATTCCTACTATTTTTTGGTTGGCAAAATTTATCAATATAAATCATAGTTTTGTTAAATTCTCACAATATAATTAAGGATTGTAAGTTCTCCTTTTAATTCTATCTGCTTGAAACTATGCTGTTGGTTGAATAAAAGTTCATGAAAATAGTGCCATCTCTTTATTTTAAAACTTTCTGTGCTGCTTTGTTTAGCTGCAATTTTTATAAGCTCTTTATTTTAAAACTTTCTGTGTTGCTTTGTTTAGCTGTGACTTTTATAACCTGTATATAGCTGGATTTTGTTATATTTACTTAATCTGATAGTCTTTGTTATTTGTTGCATTCATCTATAAATATTTCTAATGGTTACCAATATATTTGGACCATATCTTTTCGTTTTTCTATTTATAATTATTCTGGATTACATTTCTATGATTTAGTGGTTACTGTTAATGTTTACATGCATACTTAACTATAAGTTTTTCTAACAAAATCTAAAGCTATTCAGTATTTTTATCTTCTCCTGAACGTAACACAGATCGTAACTCTCCTTAATAATTTATTGAATAACCTCTCTCTCCATATTTATGTTATCTAGAGTTTCATTTTTACTTTTTTAATATAATATTTTATTTTTAAGGTATTGATTAATAGGTAATTAAATTTGCTGACATTTCTTTCACTTCCTAAATCAAATAGGATTTAGAGAAATAAACAAAAAAATTTTAAATAAAAATAATATCATATCATCAGCAAACAGTAAAAGTTTGATCTCTTCTGCCCCTATTTGGATACCTTTAATTCCACTTTCATGTCTGATTGCTATAGCCAGGACTTCCAGCACTATGTTGAATAGAAGTGGAGATAGTGGGCAACCTTGCCTGGTTCCAGTTCTAAGTGGGAATGCTTTCAATTTTTCCCCATTCAGTATGATGGTGGCTAGGGGTCTGTCAGATATGGCTTGTATCATTTTTAGGTATGTCCCTTCTATGCCTATTTTCTTAAGTGTTCTTATTATGAAAGGGAGTTGAATTTTGTCAAAAGCTTTTTCTGCATCTATTGAAAGAATCATATGGTCTTTGTTTTTGCTTCTGTTTATGTGGTGAATTATATTTATAGACATATGTTGAACCATCCCCGCATCCCTGGGATGAAGCCCACTTGGTCGTGATGGATTATTTTCTTGATAAGCATCTGGATTCAATTAGCTAGGATTTTGTTGAAAATGTTTGCATCTATATTCATAAGGGATATTGGTCTATAATTTTCTTTTTTTGTTGCATTCTTTCCTGGTTTTGGTATCAGGGTTATGTTCACTTCATAAAAGGTGTTGGGGAGGAGTCCATCCTTCTCGATGTTGTGAAATAATTTGTGTAAGATAGGCACCAGTTCTTCTTTGTAAGTGTGGTAAAATTCGGGCGTGAAACCATCTGGGCCAGGAATTTTATTTTTAGGAAGATTTTTAATTGCTGTTTCTATTTCAGCTCTTGATATTGGTCTGTTCAGGAATTCTATTTCTTTGTGGTTGAACTTAGGGAGGCTATGTGTTTCTAGAAATTTGTCCATTTCCTCTACATTTTCCAGTTTGTGTGCATAAAGGTCTTCGTAGTATTCACGAATTATATCTTGTATCTTCTTGGGATTGGTTGTGATATCTCCTTTTTTCTTCCTGATGGAGCTTATTAGAGATTTCTCTTTTCTGCTTTTCATTAGTCTAGCCAAAGGCGTGCCGATTTTGTTTATTTTATCGAAGAATCAACTTTTTGTTTTATTAATCTTTTGTATAGTTTCCCTGTTGTGAATTATATTTAGAAAATCCCAAGGATTCAACCAAGAGACTCCTGGAATTGATAAATGAATTTAGTAAAGTCTCAGAATACAAAATCAATACACAGAAATCAGAGGCATTTTTTTTTTTTTTGAGACAGAGTCTTGTTTTGTTGCCCAGGCTAGAGTGAGTGCCGTGGCACCAGCCTAGCTCACAGCAACCTCAAACTCCTGGGCTCAAGCAATCCTGCTGTCTCAGCCTCCCGAGTAGCTGGGACTATAGGCAGCGCCACCATGCCCAGCCAATTTTTTGCATATATATTAGTTGGCTAATTAATCTCTTTCTATTTATGGTAGAGACGGGGTCTTGCTCTTGCTCAGGCTGGTTTCGAACTCCTGACCTTGAGCAATCCGCCTGCCTTGGCCTCCCAGAGTGCTAGGATTACAGGCGTGAGCCACAGCGCCCAGCCTCAGAGGCATTAATATATGCCAACAACAATCAAATTGAGAACCAAATCAAAGACTCAATTCCCTTCACAATAGCAACAAAGAAATTAAAGTACCTAGGAATATACTTAACTTAGGAGGTAAAGGACCTCTACAAGGATAACTGAAATGCTGAGAAAGGAAATAGCAGAGGATGTAAACAGATGGAAATCCATACCATGCTCGTGGGTTGGCAGACTCAACATTACTAAAATGTCTATATTACCCAAACTGATCTACAGATTTAATGCAATACTTATTAAAATCCTAACATCATTCTTCACAGATATAGAAAAAATAATTTTATGCTTTGTTTGGAACCAGAGAAGACCCTGTATTTCAAAAGCAATGCTAGGCAATAAAAACAAAATGGGAGGTATCAATATGCCAGATTTCAAACTATACTACAAAGCAGTAGTAATTAAATCAATTTTGTATTGGCACAAAAATAGGAATATTGATCAGTGGAACAGAACTGAGAATCCTGATATAAAACCATTCTCATATAGCCATATAATCTTTGACAAACCAGACAAAAACATTCACTGGGGAAAAGAATTCCTATTCAATAAATGGTGCTAGAAAACTGGATAGCCACTTGTGGAAGGCTAGCAGGATCAGGATCAAGACCTTTCACCTCTCACAAAAATCAACTCACGCTAGATAACAGAGTTAAACCTAAGATATGAAACTATTCCAATTCTAGAGGAAAATGTTGGAAATACTCTTCTAGACATTGGCCTAGGCAAAGAATTTATGAAGAAGACCCCAAAGGTAATCACAGCAGCAACAAAAATAAATAAATGAGACTTGATCAAACGAAAAAGCTTCTGCACAGCCAAAGAAATAGTCATGAAAACAAATAGGCAACCTACAGAATGGGAGAAAATTTTCGCATCCTACACATCTGATAAGGGGCTGATAACTAGAATCTACTTAGAACTCACGAAAATCAGCAAGAAAAAATCAAACAACCCTATTAAAAAGTGGGCAAAGGACATGAACAGAAACTTTTCTAAACAAGACAGAAGAATGGCCAACAAACATATGAAAAAATGCTCAACATCTCTAATCATCAGGGAAATGCAAATCAAAGCCACAATGATATATTACTTATCTCCAGTAAGAATGGCCTTTATCAAAAAGTCCCAAAACAATAGATGTTGGCTGGATGCGGAGAGAGAGGAACACTCCTACACTGCTGGTGGGACTGCAAATTAGTTCAACCTCTTTGGAAAGCAATATGGAGATACCTTAAAGCAATACAAGTGGATCTACCATTTGATCCAGCAATCCCATTACTGGGCATCTACCCAAAAGATTCAGTGACACTCTGCAAACAAGACACCTGCACTCAAATGTTTATAGCAGCACAATTTACAATGGCAAAGCTGTGGAAACAACCCAAGTGCCCATCAATTCATGAGTGGATTAATAAAATGTGGTATACGTATATCAGCTCTAAGAAACAATGGTGATATAGCAAATCTTGTATTTTCCTGGATAAAGCTGGAACCCATACTACTAAGTGAAGTATCCCAAGAATGGAAAAACAAGCACCACATATATTCACCAGCAAATTGGTATTTACTGATCAGCACTTAAGTGGACACATAGGAATTACATTAATTGGGTATTGGGCAGGTGGAAGGGGAGAGAAGGGGGTGGGTATATACATACATAATGTGTGAGATGTGCACCATCTGGGGGATGGTTACACTTGAAGCTCACACTTGTGTGAGGAGGGGGCCAAGGGCATTATTTGAAACCTTAAAATTTGTACCCCCATAATATGCTGAAATACAAAATAAATAAATAAATAAATTTGCTGACATATTTTGCCAATTTCTGTTCTCACTGCTATTATACACCACACCTTCCCTCTGGGCTCACTTTTCTTCTTGCTGAAGTACATTCTTTAATAATTCTTTTAGTGGAAATTTTTGGGTGACAAATTCTCCTAGCATGTAGGTATGAAAAGGTCCTAATTTTGCTCCCTTTTTAAAAATGATATTTTAACAAGGTATAAATGTCTAGGTTGAATTTTCCCCTGGCATTACTCCATTGGCTATTGATGTCATGAGAAATCTGCTATTAGACAGATTGTTGTACCTTTGAAAGTACCTTTTTACCCTCTATGATAACCTTTTATATTTTCTCTTTATCCTTGAAGCTTGGCAATTTCACTTCAATGTATCTAGCTGTAGATTCTTTTATCTGTTTGATATTCAGCACTTTTGATCTAGGGACTCATGCCTTTCATTTTGAAAAATTATCAGTTATTACATCTTGAAATAGTGCTTCTCTTCCATTTCCTTTATCTTCCATGTCTCTTAACTACTCCTTTCATATTTGTTTTTAATCTTTTTTTTCTCTCTTTGTGTTCTTTTTCAGGGAAGTTCTTTAGGACTACTTTTAATTCACAAAATTATAACTGTGTCTGGTCTAGAGTGTATCCTATCTATTATGTTTTTAAATTTTGAATTATATATATATATATATATATATATATATATATATTTTTTTTTTTTTTTTTTTTTTTTTTGAGACAGAGCCTCGCTTTGTTGCCCAGGCTAGAGTGAGTGCCATGGCGTCAGCCTAGCTCACAGCAACCTCAAACTCCTGGCTCAAGCAATCCTCCTGCCTCAGCCTCCCAAGTAGCTGGGACTACAGGCATTCGCCACCATGCCCGGCTAATTTTTTGTATATATATTAGTTGGCCAATTAATTTCTTTCTATTTATAGTAGAGACGGGGTCTCGCTCTTGCTCAGGCTGGTTTCGAACTCTTGACCTAGAGCAATCCGCCCGCCTCGGCCTCCCAGAGAGCTAGGATTACAGGCGTGAGCCACCGCCCCCGGCCTTGAATTATATTTTTTATTTAAAAATGCATGATTGATTCTTTTTCATGTCAACCTAGGCTCGTTTCTTTTCTGCTTATTTTTATTCATAATTCCCTGCTCTTTTGAATAAAATTATTCTTCCATTCTTCTCTGTGAACATCCTATATATTTTTAAATCTTTACAGACTGTTCCAGAAGTTATTACTCTCTGTAGTGAATTTATTATCAGATTATTGATTTATAGTTTACCTTTCTAGGTTTTAGATTTATGAATGTGTTTTTGGCATTTTGGCTTGTAGGCTCTTTTGAATGATATGTGGGTGAGTCTCCATCTTCTCTGACGTTTTCACCATCCTTCTAGCATTTTTTATATCACCTTCACCCCAACCCCAGGGACTCCAGTACAAAATCAGAATTTGTTCTTTTTTTTTTTTTCTTAAACTCAATAGTAAGAGAAAATCAGGTTTTATGACAGCGTTTCTAGGATCTTGTCAGATGGCATTCAGTAGGTGACTTGATTCAGTTCTAGGTCCCAAGGCTGTTCTTTGTGTCCTCCCACCTTCCTAGACTTATAGCTTGCTAAAAGCCATAGCCTTTACAAATTATTGACAATAGCTTTTTCCCCTTCATCCTCTTTGCTAGATGAGGAGATGCCATTACAGCTACTACTAGTAAACAGAGTCCCTGGTCACTGTCCTCCTTCTTGCATGGATTCTGTTTAATTCCCTTTACCCTGTGGAGCTACCATCGGCTTCTAGACCAGTGCCTCCCAAACCTGAGTCTTTAGGTCCCCAGCATTTCCTTTTTCTTTTTCTTTTTCTTTTTCTTTTTTCTGGATACAGAGACTCACTCTGTTGCCCTGAGTAGGGTGCTGTGGCATCAGCCTAGCTCACAGCAACCTCAAACTCCTGGGCTCAAGTGATCCTCATGCCTCAGCCTACCAAGTAGCTGGGACTAAAGGCATGCACCACCACACCTGACCAATTATTTTTCTATTTTTAGTAGAGACAGGGTTTTGCTCTTGCTCAGGTTGGTCTCAAAAACCTGACCTCAAGTGATCCTTCCACCTCAATCTTCCAGAATGCTAGGATTACAGGCATGAGCCACCATGCCTGACACCCCATCATTTTTTATCTCTGTTCTGTTTCTGTCCAAACAGTTGTTTATCTTACTTTTAAGTTCACCAACAAGTTTTTCCTTTTTTTGTTTTTATATTATATTCATCAGTATTATGAATTTAGACTAGAGAGGGTATATCATGTGCTATCTTACCAGGAAGCCAATTCCTTAACTTTTCACAAGTTCTTCTTTTGTCTACAACAAACTTCCAGCACTGACCTGCCTCCAAATCATCAAAACTACTCTGAAGCCACCTCCTTGTAAACTCTTTTTAGATAAATTACATCTCCATCATGGATACTCCTCTACTCTGTCTTTCACTATATTGTAATATCTGTCATTATCTATTCCCTCAAGGGCCTGAACCATGTTTCATAGTTATCTTTGTACTGTCCACAACCTAGTTGATTATCTAGCACACAGTAGGTGTTCAATAAAAGTTTGCTTTATTAAATTGAGTGGACTGGAGCAAAGACCCCAAAGAAATTCAAGAGGACTGTGCTTTAAACATTTATATCCAACCTCATGTTGCCATCATATTGCTTTACTGCTGCCTGAATATGAACCTAAATTAGAATGGAAATGGAAAGGACAGATTTAGAAGCAATTTCACAGGTAGAGTCAATTTCATGGTAGAGTATGGGGTGCAAGGAAGAAGAAAACATTAAAATTAATTACAAAGTTTCTAACTCAAGTGAATGGGCACCTGATGACAGTGCTATCCAAAACGATGAACACGGAGGGGGAAGCAGAGTTGTAGGAAATATAATGAGTATAGTTTAAGAGACGGTGAGCTTTACAAACTTTTCATACTTAACATTTATGTCTAAGACTGGCATAGGTGTGTCATATTTATAACACATTTGAGAAAAATCTCTGATTTCAAAATTTCATCTGGAATGTAAACGGTGTAATATTTTGATAAAGTTATTGGAAATTATCCACAACAATTTAGGAAATGTAATAAATAAAAACATCTTATGTAAAATTGTCATTCTCCCAGAGTTTGCATAATTTCTCTTGATGAGGCATATAACTGTCGAAGCATTTGCTTAATTGATGATTTGTGCATAATTTTCTAAACTTTAGAACATAATTATCATCATTTGTGTCTAAGTTAACACTGAAATGAAACACTTTGTTGGAATGTTTTAGACACTAACAAAGTTTTAAAGACAGAAAATAAGGAAGAAGAAAGAGAAAATTTTTGATTAACATAAGAACAGCAGGCTTCTGTCAAGCACCACACAATTTAGCATGTCTCAGGGTGAATAAATTTGGACATAATCAGGGCATTAATCTGAAACAAAATTGAGCAAGATTTTAATGAGTTAAGCCAAGATCAGAATAATTTAGTTTTAATTCCAATTTTTGATTGTCTACTTGAATGTGGACAAGTTATCTAAAATCTCTATGCCTCAGTCTCCTTACCTTTCAAAAGGAATTGCCACTGAGGATCCTTCCAGTTTCTCCAGTCTACAATTCAAGTTTCTGGTCTATATGTGACCTTCTTGTTTTTCTATTTCTCATTCATTAATACTCACCCTGCTTACTTCATAGGTCTGTTGGGAGGATTAGATGAAATAATGCATACAAAGAAGTTTTGAAAAGTTAAAAATGCTTTGCAAGTGTAAACTGGTTAAAATGAGGAATAAAGTGAATATAATAGAATGTTTGCACTGCAAGAGACCCCATATATCACTGAAATTAAGAAACTGAGTTCCAGTGCTTGAGCCCAGGATTTCGAAGCTGCAGTGAGCTGTGTTTGTGCCACTACACTCCAGCCCGGGAAAAACAAGACCCTGTCTCGAAAAACAAAAAAAACATAAAACGAGTTCTAGAGAAGAGGTACCAAAATTTCACACAGAAACAAATAAAACCTTGTGCTGTGGTTACTATTGTTGCATAAGACATCACCCCAAACTTAGAAGACTCAGAACAACAATAATCATTTTAATCTCTTACATGGTTTCTGTGGGTCAGAAATTTAGGAAGGGCTTATCTGGAAGGTTCCAGTTTGAGGTCTCTCACTGGGTTGCAGTCAGAGGGTGGCTGATAATGAATGTAAGCTTATGCATGAAATTTTATGAAATCTAAATACAGATCAAGTATTGCCAATGAAAATTTAACATCTGACTTGAAATGTGCTCTAAGTTGAAAATATACAGCGGATTGCAAAGACTTGGAACCAAGAAAATGTAAAATATCTAAATGGTTTCTTATATTTATTACAGGCTAAAATGATAATGTTTTGATAGATTGAGTTTTATAAAATAAATTGCTATAATCAAGTTTATGTTTCTTTTTATTTTTTATTGATTGATTTATTTTTCTTTTCTTTTTTTATTTCAGCATATTATGGGGGTACAAACATTAAGGTTACATACATTGCCCTTGTCTCCCCTCCCCCCTCGAGTCAGAGCAAGAAAATTTTTAATTACACATGTGGTTTTCATTCTATTTGCATTGGGCAACGTTGATCTAGAGACAGGTAAATAAGTACCAAAATAATCATGTAAAAGGTGAAAGTGGTTTTTCTTAACAAAACTTGCATAATAGTTTTGTTATGAACTAGTTGACAGTTTAAACTACATGCATATATTACTTTGATAGAAAAATATGGAGAGATGGGAGGAAAGAAGGCCCTCAGGTCCTAGATCTCACGACTTTGCTTAGGAAGTTTTTTTGGTGGCTAGCTTCTATCTAAATACTAACATAGCATGTCCATATTTATTGATATGTAAACTGTAAACAACTTTTCAACCCCGGAGGCCTTATCTTCTTTGTCAACATTTGATATTGCAAAAAAAAATTACATTCGCTTTGATTACAACTGAATGAGACCATAGAGATGTTCCCATGTTACAAATGAGGAAGCCAAAACTAAACTCTTTTAAGAATCTGCTCAAGGTCACACAACTGCTTAGTGACAGAGCTATGTCTCTCTCATGGTTTACGTGGCTAGGAAAAATATGCCCATATAGATAAAATGGTGCATATGTTATCTTATTCTGAATCATTGTAAATTCATTTTGGACAAAGAAGTAAAATGTTTTCCTTTAATGTTGTGAATCTACAGCTCCTACAGTCAAAAAACTACACATTTCAAATTTTTTTCTATTTCCAAGATCTTTCCTTTTTACTTTATTTGTCCTTTATCTTTTTTAAACCTAAGTCATTTGAGTAGTAAGAAAAGGAATAGTAATGACATTGTTTCATTCATATTCCTATTAAAAACTAGTTGGGGAAATAAGATCTCAACCAAACTCTAGATCAAAAAACCCTACAGAATGCATTCTACTTTAAAAAGCCATTTTCTTGGGAAATTGCCTTCCTTTCATACTGAGCACATATTTTATGAATACCTACAGAGTTTAGGATACTGCATTAGATGTTACAGGAGAATAAAAAAGACTTCGTCTTCAGATCCCATTCACTCAATGAGTTTGTAATGTAAGTGCCACTAAAAGCAGAGCTGTATCTGCTTTTGCTATGCAGCAATTTCTGTTTGCATTATAAATAGCTTACATAAAATCTTGTCTTAGTCTCTTGAGGCTATTATAATAAAATACCATAGACTGGGTGGCTTATAAACAGAAATTTATTTCTTACTGTTCTAGAGGCTGGGCAGTTCAAGATCAAGTCACCAGCAGATTCGGTGTCTGGTGAGGGCCTGCTTTCTGATTTATAAATGGTTGTCTTCTCACTATGACCCTCACTTGGTGGAAGGAGTGAAGGGTATCTCTTGGACCTCTCGGCCTAATCATCTTTGACTTCCAAAGGCTTCACCTCCTAATACCATCACCTTGGAGATTAGGATTTCAACATATGAATTTTGGAGGGGACAGACTTTCAGCCCATAGCAAGTCTTTCTATTGAATTGTATAAATAAATCATTTTGAGATTATAAAGTTTAGATATAAAATATATAAATACATACTATATTTTATTCCAATTTCCAAAATCATAATTTATATATTTTTTAATCAGGAAAAAATTTTCTGAACTTCTCAGAGTTTTTAGCCAAGCCATATTTCATTATGAGCATTAGCAAATGAATTGGCTTATTAGCACCAATGAGTCCACTGAATGAAAGGATTTTGTTTTTCTACTTCATACCTACTGTACCTGGCCCAAACTTCCAGGCTTGTGGGTTAAGATATTTCTGTCATTGAATTAGAATAAGAAACGCAGAAGTAGTCTGCATTAGTTAAGGGCCAACTTGTGTTAGTAGAAGAAAGGAAGGAAAAAAGGAATGATGGGACGGAGGGATGAAAAAGAGATGCCATTCATAGTAGCTATAAAGCTCATAAAATACCAAAAATTCACCATGAAGTATATGAGTCCTTTATAAAGAAAAGTATCAGTTTTATGGAAGGATGGAAAAGAGGACACAAACATATTATGTTCTTGAAAGGAATTATTGTATAAAAGACATAAATTCCCACCAAATTAATTTATAAAATTAATGTAATCTCAATCAAAATTCCAATGAGAAAATATGTAAATGCTTACCACAAAACCAGTATGGCAGTTCCTCAAAAAGTTATACAAAGAATTACCATATGATCAATGATTCCACTTCTGAGTATATATACCAAAGAATTGAAAGCAGATACTCAACCAGATATTTTCACACCAATGTCCATAGCAGCATTATTCACAATACCCTAAAGGTGGAAACAACCTAAATATCCATCAACAGATGAATGGATAAACAAAATGTCATATATCCATACCATGGAATATTACTCATAGTTAAAAATGAAATTCTAATGCATGCTACGACATGAATAAACCTTGAAAACATTATGTTAAATGAAATAAGCCAGGCACAAAAGTATGATTCAACCTATATGAAATATCTACAATAAACAAATTCATAGAGACAGAAATTGGAGTAGTGGTTACCAGGGATTGGGGTGAGAGAAAGAGAGTCATTGTTTAATGGGAACAGAGTTTCAGTTTGGGATAATGAAAAAGTTCTGGAAATGTATAGTGGTGACAGTTGCACAGCAATGTGAATGTACTTAATACCATTGAATTGTACACTTGAAAATAATTGTAAATTTTGTTATGTGTATTTTACCACAATAATAAATAAATGAATGAATTAGTAAAAGATTTTTTAAATATATATAAATAAATAACTGGGCTGGACACAGTGGCTTATGCCTGTAATCCTAGTACTTTGGGAGGCCAAGGTAGGAGGACTGGCTGAGGCCAGGAGTTTGAGACCAGCCTAAGCAACAGTGAAACCCCATCTTTTCAAAAAATAGAAAAATTAGCCAGGCATAATGGCATACGCTATAGTCCCAGCTACTTGGGAGACTGAGGCAGGATGCTCTCTTGAGCTCAGGAATTTGAGGTTGCAGAGAGCTATGATAATACCACTACACCCTAGCCTGGGTGACAGAGGGAGACCCTGTTGCAAAAATAAATAAATAACCAAAGGGTACATTGTTTATGGATGGATAAAAATATACACACACCACAACTTTAAGATGGTGGTTAATGGCCTATGTTTTACCTTAGACCATCTTAAACATTCCCTCCAACTTTGGTAAAAATGTGTATGTGTGTGTGTGTGTGTGTGTGTGTGTGTGTGTGTGTGTGTGTGTGAGAGAGAGAGAGAGAGAGAGAGAGAGAATGTCCAGTAAAAGATCTGAAAGGAAACTTACTATTATCAGTAGTGATTTACCTCTGGGTAAAGCAATGAGTGAGATTGGTGGGGGTATTCTAAGGGGGAATTTCTTTTTACCCCATAAACTTCTATGGAGGGTGAGGAAGAGCAGAGCCAGAGCAAGGACTGTAGCTCTAACATTTTCTTTCTTTTCCTTTTTATTTCAAAAAAAACAAACAAAATAACAACAAAACAAAATATAGAGTTAAAAAGTAGAATAACGTAGATAGGTAGGTTTTGTATATAATAAAGAGGTATTTTAGACATTTTTAGGTACAATAATGGTATGTGGTTACTTATTTAAAGCATCCTTATCTTTTAGAGAAACATACTGAAACATTTACAAATGAAATAATATGCCTGGGATTTGCTCTAAAATAATACAGGATGGGGAGAGGGATGAAACTAAATTGGCCACTATTCAGGTAGCTGAGGAGGGAGGATGGCTTGAGCCCAGGAGTTTGAGGCTTCAGTGAGCTATGATAGCACCACTGCACTTTAGCCTGGGCACATAGGAGATCCCACCTCTTAAAAAAAATTTATAGTTAAATGATGGATATATGGGGATTCATTACACTGTTATATTTTTGTATGTTTAAACTTTTCCATAATAAAAAATTCCTTTTTAAGGAAAAAAATCTAAACATAAAAAATAAAGCTAACAAAACTATAAAATACTGGAAGTAAATAAAAGAGAACATTTGTTTAAATCTTAATGTTGGAAAGTCTTCCTTAAAAACATCCAAAACTCCAGAAGCTGCAAAGAAAAAGATTTCTAGATGAAACAACATAATTTTAAATTTACATATGGCAAAAGATACTAAAAATAAAATTGAAAAACAAGAACAATAGATTAGAAGAAAATACATTTAACATATACAACAGACAAAAGGTTAAAATCCTGCTATTTTAACAGTTCCTACAGATTATTAATAGAAGAGTAGAAAAATGGACAAGGGATATTAACTAGAAATTCAGAAAAAAAGATATATAAATGAGCAATGTATATATAGTATAGTCGGCCCTCTGCATCCATGGATTCTGCATCTGTGGATTCAACCAACAGAGGATCAAAAATATTCAGTGAAAAAACAATAAAAAATAACAATACAATAATAAAAATAATACAATTTTTTAAAAAATATATAGTATAACAAATATTTGCACAACATTTACATTGTATTAGGTATTTCTAGAGATGATTTAAATTATGTAGGAGCATGTGGATAGGTTATATGCAAATACTATGCTATTTTATGTCAGAGACTTGGGCATCTTCAGATTTGGTATCTACAGGAGGTCCTGGAACCAACCCCCATTGATACTGAGGAATGACTGTAAAAATATGATGTTCTAATTTAGTAATAATGAAAAATGAAACTTAAAATACTGACAAATCATTTTTCCTTATTAAATTAGTAAAATGAAAAAGATCGATATTACACAGAATTGAGGAAGGTAAGAAAGTGTTTGCTCACATATACTTCTACTTCTGGTACGAATACAAATTGATATAGGCTTTATGGTGGGCAATTCAACATGGATAATTAAAATATAACGTGTACAATTCTTTGACCCAGCAATTTTGCATCTAGGAATTGATCATAGTGGAAGAGTTACAAACATGCACAAAAATATCAATATGAGAATGTTTATCACATCATTTTTAGTAATAATAAATAACAGAAAACATCTCAAATATCAATCAAGGTGGCAATGGTTATTTTTTTTTCTATGAACACACCATGTCACATTAATGGTTAAATAATGTATGGTACATCTATACTATGAAATACCACACAGCCTTTGAAAAGAATGAAGTCAACATAAAAAGATCTCCAAGATCTTTATTATGGGCACATAATAGTTGTATATCTTTATAGAGTAGGAACATACCCTCTTAATATTTCTTTCCTTCTTTCCTTCTTTCCTTCTTTCCTTCTTTCCTTCTTTCTTTCTTTCCTTCTTTCCTTCTTTCCTTCTTTCTTTTCTTTCTTTCTTTCTTTCTCTCTTTCTCTCTTTCTCTCTTTCTCTCTTTCTCTCTTTCTCTCTTTCTCTCTTTCTCTCTTTCTCTCTGACAGAGTCTCAGTCTGTTGCCCAGGCTAGAGTGCTGTGGGGTCAGCCTAACTCACAGCAACCTCAACCCCTGGGCTCAAGTGATCCTCCCACCTCATCCCCGCCCTCCCCCCCCCTTCCCCGAGTAACTGTGACTACAGGTGCACACCACCAAACCTCGCTAATTTTTCTATGGGGGTCTCACTCTTGCTCAGGCTGGTCTTGAACTCCTGGCCTCAAGCAATCCTCTCGCCTTTGCCTCCCAAAATGCTAGGATTTGTATGTCTTTCTTTTTTTTTTTTTTTTAATTTTTTTTCTTTTGTTTTCTCGCTTTGTTGTCCAGGCTAGAGTGAGTGCCGTGGCGTCAGCCTAGCTCACAGCAACCTCAAACTCCTGGGCTCGAGCGATCCTTCTGCCTCAGCCTCCCGAGTAGCTGGGACTACAGGCATGAGCCACCATGCCCGGCTAATTTTTTTTTTATATATATATCAGTTGGCCAATTAATTTCTTTCTATTTATAGTAGAGACGGGGTCTCGCTCTTGCTCAGGCTGGTTTTGAACTCCTGACCTTGAGCAATCCGCCCGCCTCGGCCTCCCAAGAGCTAGGATTACAGGCGTGAGCCACCGCGCCCGGCCTGTATGTCTTTCTTATCCAGCATTCTCACAGGCCTATTTCAGCTCTTCTGGAAGATGATTGCTTTATCTCTTTGAGGTACCAGAGCTCCCTACCATGAATTTTAGGCAATGCCCCCAAGGCCTATGTTTTACTTTAGACCATCTTAAACATTCACTCCAATTTTGGTAAAAATGTGTGTGTGTGTGTGTGTGTGTGTGTGTGTGTGTGTGTGTGTGTGTGTGTAAATGCTCAGCAAAAGATCTAAAAGGAAACTCATCATATTATCAGCAGTTACTTCTAAGTAAAGGAATGGGATCAGTGGGTGAGTGAAAGGGGGAATTACACTTTTTACACTATAAGCTTCTATATTATCATATTTAAAATAAAACAAACATATATAAATAAAATATAAAACATATAAAATTTTATACTATGTTCACAATTTCAAGACAATTTAAATCCACCAAATTACTTGCCCAAAATTTTAAGTAAGATCCAGACTCTGTTACTTATGACCTCACGCAAGTCTTGCACTCAAAAGCCTTTGTTCTACAGCAGGGCATCTCCACAGGATTTTGTCTATGTCATTTCAGATGAATGCTGCAAGTGACAGAACATCCTGACTCAAAATGCTTAAACAGTAAGAGTTTGTTATCCTACAAAATAAGAAGTCTAGAGATAAGAGAGTTCTGGGGACTCATAAAGAATCCTGTCAACACCACCCAGGACCCAGGCGCTTTCCACCTGTCCCTTTTGCCATCTTCAGGATGTTGGCTTTGCCCTCAGCCTGCCTCCCCACATGGCTGCAAGATGGCTACCGAGATCTGGGTATTATATCCAGAAATGACATATTCAAAGGAAGAAAAAGAAGTATCTAGTACT
Source organism: Microcebus murinus (assembly GCF_040939455.1). Lineage (NCBI taxonomy): Eukaryota > Metazoa > Chordata > Mammalia > Primates > Cheirogaleidae > Microcebus > Microcebus murinus. The sequence continues at coordinate 118,800,825 of NC_134136.1, forward strand.
ATTGTCTCTTTCTTGGGAACCAAGAAACCTTTCTCAGAAACCCCCAATAGATTTTCCCCTAGCATATCATTTGCCAGGTTTTGTTTAGTTGCCCATTCTTATGTCACTCATTGGCAAGAGAAATGGAATTATCACAACTGGTTTAGAATGATCAGAATCTACTTCATGCTAACCTTGCCACTCTAGAAACTGGGAATGGAGGCAGTTTCCCTTGAAACATATGGTTGTGTAGAGAGAGGTGAGTACCTGAACATTAGGGCTCCTATTAAGAGGTCGACAGGAGCTATTATCCTCAAGGTATAAGGGTTTAAAAAAATAGGTAGACTAGAGGGATTGGATTCAGGATAGGAGCCCCACACTGTGTGCCATAATGTCCTGGGGCCTCTGATTCTCATCCTGTTGCAAATTGTACTCCTCACTCATCTTTCACACAGGATCTGATCTCGCTTGTTCATTTCATATTTCAGAGAAAGGTATCATTGCCTGTCCAGTTGCTCACGTCAGAAACCAGCAAGTCACCATGATATTCCTCCTTTACCTTCCCTTCTTAATTTATTAGAAAATCTTGTCAATTATACCTTTTAAATTGCTCTTGATTTTGCCTCTTCTCCACTCTGCAGCTGCTGTTTTCTTGTCTAATTCCATATTCTTTCTCACCAAAACCATATTAATAGTCTCTTTTTTAAACATATAGTTTTTCTAATTATAAAACTATCACATATCTGTTATATAAATTTTGGGGAAATCCATGTAATAAAAAGCTTCTATATAACACTGCTCAGAGATAACTATTGTTGACTTTTTTGTGTATATCCTTCTTTGCTTTTGTCTATCCATGAATCTACATATATAGATAAAAAGATATTACTTTATATTACAAATTGAGATCAAACTGTCTTACTGTAGTTTTATTAACAAAATAGTACAAACTTTTCTTCATGTCAATAAATATTCTTCTAGGTTATCATTTTAAGAGCTGCATTATATTTTACCTTATGGAGGTGTTGTAATGTGGTTAAACAAGACTTTATTGCTGAATTAGGCTTTTTCCAGTATCATAAATAATACTTACAATGGACACATTGGTAGGTAAGTCTTTTGTACACATTTGTGAGAATTTCTTTAGAATAAATAAATAAATTGCCAGCAGAGAAATTGCTAGCTAAAAGCACATGTACATTTTTCCCCATTCATGTTTTATTATGAAATGTTTGAAATGTTTCAAGCAATCCTAAAGGTCTACTAGATATGATAATAAATACCTATATAGCCAAAATCCAGCTTGTCAGAACTTAACATTTTTCCATATTTGCTTTAGATCTATTTTCTTAACAAAATAAAATACTAAGACATATTAAAACTTCCTATCTAACCCTTCCAGAACCTATCTTTTCCTGGAGAAATCATATCCTCAATTTGATGTTTCTCAGTCCCATGCAAGGTTTTTAGTTTTTGCTATATATACACACATATATGCATGTGCATATATAAACAATATATAGTACTGTTCTTGTTTTTAAACTCCACATTGCACATATTCTCCTGTGATTAGCTCTTTTTGTACAGCATTATACTTCTGATGCATACAGGTTTACACATGTAGCTCTAGTTCATTTATTTTCTAGTTCATTTATTTTCTAGTTCATTTAGTTGTTTACATGGTATTCATTATACGACTATGCCATCAAATTTTAATTTTGTTCTTGATGGACATTTATATTGTTTCCATTTTTTCACTATTATAAGTAACACTGCTATAAACATTCTTGTAATGTCTTCTTGTGTATATGAGCAAGAGTTTCTATCTGGGGTGAAACAGCTGGGGGATAGAGTATATGTACCTTCAGCTTTACTACATATTGCCAAATTAGGAGTAAAACCTTATCCTCCAAACAAGGCCGTGAGAGTTTTTGTGGCTCAACATCCTCATCACTGCATGGTTTAGCTGTAGTTACTATCTCCCACCTCCAACCCTGACAATGCATGAGAGTACCCATTTTTCCGAATTCTTGTCAACACTGGGTATTATCAGTTTTTAAACTTTACTAATTTTATCAGCCAAAAATGATATTTGTTTATAACATTTAAATACACTTTGATTCTTTCTTTTTTCTAATTATAAAAATAACACAAATTATTTTAGAAAATTCGAAAAATATAGACAAGTGAAAAACAACTCAAAGAGAATCCTTTTAAATTCCACCACTCAAATACAATACTAAATAATATCTAACATTCAGAAAAATAAGTATGTGAGGTGATTGATATGTTAATTAGCTTGTTTTAATCATTCCACAATGTATACATATATCAAAACATCATTTATACACCATAAATATATACAATTTGTATTTTGTCAATTTAAATAAATAAAAATCTGCCTTAGTTTGAATGATTCATACAGATTAAAGTTAAAACTATAATGAAAAAAATTAAGTACTTATGAAATTCTTACTATATACCTAGCACTGCTTTAGATACCTAATATTTTCATTAATGGGATTTATAAATAGGTATTTAGTATATATGATATATATACATATATGATGAATATACATACACATATATTTTACCTTTACAGAAATGTACCTACTTTTTTATAAACTTTATTTTCACCTAACAAATAGGCCACAATAATTTTCTCATGTTATCCATACTGAGGACTAGAAGGTGTTATTTAAAGACTTCCATATTCATATCCATCTGTCTCCCCCCTCAACATCCATAGACCAAGGACCGGACTGAGCCCAGCAGGCTGGCTGTATATGGTGGTGAAACTACCCCAGCCCCACACCTGAAATAGAATTTATATACAACAACTATCTTAGTCCATTTCTGTCACTATAAAGGAAGACCTGAGGCTGGGTAATTTGTAAAGAAAAGAGGTTTATTTGGCTCATAAGTCTACTGGCTGTACCAGAAGCACAGCACCAGTATCTGCTTCTAGTGCGGGCTTCAAGCTATTTCCACTCATAATGAAAGGCCACATGGAGCCAGTGTGTGCAGAGATCACATGGCAAAAGAGGAAGCAAGAGAGAGAGGGGGGTGGTGCCAGGCTCTTTTTTTAACAATCAGCTCTTGTGGGAACTAATAGCGTGAGAACTCATTATCATGAGGAAGATACCAAACCATTCATGAGGTATCTGAACCTCCCATTAGGCCCCCACCTCCAACATTGGGGATCAAATTTCAACATGAGGTTTGAGGAGACAAACATTCAAACCACAGAAATAATTCTCCATGCTCATTACTCAGGGAGGCCAACTGCCACTTCTGCCTTAGGGCCTTCTGCTGTGGAACTCCCACTCTACCTGACTATCAGACAACATAGCATATAACTCCTTTTAGCTACATGACTCTCTTGTGCCCTCACCCCATACTCCTTAAGGTTTTCTCTCTACCACCACCCTGCAATTTAAACATATTATCTTCATTCTCAGCCTCTTTCCTTAACTGTCCTCCCTTCAAGACACCAAACTCCACACCCCAATCCCTAGGAAGTTTGTATTCCACCCTCTTATGTCGCCTAGCCCATATGTACACTTGAGGAGAGGAAATATATTTGGACTTGATCCAGCTTCCATGTCAGAGAAGTCTGTAACAGATGTATCATTGCTCACCTAAACTATTTCAATTGTTCTCACTCCCTCTAAAATTGCCATTCTCCCCACCTCACCCCTTCTCTCCACCTCACCCCTTCTCTCCACAAATCCATCCACATACTTATAAGTGAGCTTCCTAAAAATTCAGTCTGATGATGCCATTTTCCTGCATCAAATACTCGACTGCATCACCTGGCCTATGGGATTGAGCCCAAGGGCCTGCTTTAATGCTCTTTGGGATCTTTAAGCCATCCCACTTGCCATTTCTCCTGCTACACTCCATATATTCTAGCAATTCTGAGTTGTTCTCTGCTCTCCTGACACTATTTCATATCTTTGTGCCTTTGCATATACTTCCCTTTCTGTCTAAAATGTTCCCTCCTCCTTGTCTGCCTGGAGAACTCCTACTTTTTCTTCAAAGTGCTGCTTCAAAGATAGTCCCACAAATTCAAAGTACCACCCCACATATTCCTTATTATTGACAAAGAGGAAAAGCTTCTTTTATATTGGAGAAGCCTAGCTAATGCCATCCTGACCAAGTGGTCAAAATCATCATCATAGTTAATATGACAAACAAATAAATGCCCCCTGATACAATGTACTGAAAATCACACATTCTGGTCACATTCTTACCAAAAATATTTCACCTAAATCTAATCCTGAGGAAACAATCAAACAAATCCAAGTCGAAAGATGATCTGCAAAGCTGGCCTGAACTCTTCAAAGATGCCAATGTCCAGCAAGACCAAAATAAAACAAAAGGAAACTGTTCCAAATTAAAAGATGCTAAAGACACATGAAAATTAAATGCAGTATGTGATCCTCAATTCGATCCTGGATCAAAAGGAAAAAAAGAGCTATAAATAATATTAGTGAGAGGCTTGATGAAATTTGAATACAGATTATATTTTATATATATAAAATTTCTTTTTACCTGCCACTTCAAGAAAGATGCATATGGATTATATATTAGATAACAATATGGGGTCAATGTTAAACTTCCTGGATATGGTCATTGTATTGTAGTTATACAGAATGTACTTGTTCTTAGAAGATACACACTAAAGGATTAAAGTGTTACTTTATCTGCAATAAACTCAATGTTTCAGCAAAAAGAAACAAGCAGCTAAGTAAATATGTATGTTTGTATATCTAAATAAATAAAGTAAGTGTGGCAAAATGTTAACAATAGATGAATTATAGGTGAAGGATAAACAGATATTTATTGTTCTTTTCTTACAGCTTTTTTGTAGGTTTGATATTTTTCAAAATGAAACTTGGACAGAACAAACAATAAATTATAAAAACAAAGAAACAGGGCCGGAAAAAAGATGGTGGATGAGAAACACCGCCAGACAGAGTGTCTCTGCAGAAAAGACAGATTCTAGCAGAAATCAGAAGAAAGAAGCAAGAAGACGAGCCTACATGGGATGAAGGTCGGAAGGAGTAACTGAGACTACGGAGACTCCATGGGAGGAGGTCACGGAGGAGAACTGGAAGCTGGGACCGCCGGAGCAGCCCAGAGACCAGCGGGAAGTATCGGCCATTTCCCCTCCCCTGCATCCCGGACTGCTGGTGGGCTCCCCAGCGAGTGGAGAGACTTGCGGACACCAGCCCAGCGACAGCCGCTGCCAGTGAGTGGTAAGCCAGTGGCGGACATGGCACCGGGCTCCCAACTCCCTCGGAGCACCTCCGTGTGCACAGACCCAAGCCACGCGGAAGACGCCATATTGCCGCCTCCTCCTCTCCCCCGACCTTACCTGCGGCTGCCCAGAGAGACAGAGAGATAATATAGCCACCAGCCAGAGGCACCTACAGGGAACGGGACCTTCCCTTTTGGTGCCCTACAGCTGACTAAGGGGAACTCAGACTGTGAGCTCCCTACCTGCCAGCCCTCCCAGGTGCTGCTGGCACGGTGATCCCAGGAGAACGGGGCAGACCCTGAGGCTGAGAGACATAGACCCAGCTTGGGCTCCCTGTGGGTGAATTGGGACTGGCACTGCTCTCCCTGGTGGGGATATAGTTTGAACTCTGGGACCCAGAGGTCAGACCTGCAGATCACATCCCTTGCACCGAGGCCTCGCATTGCCTGGGTGTGTGTGCCTTCAGGGGCAGATCAGCATCCTAGAGGGCAACCCTCCCCCCAAAGGGAGGCCCGGCATCCAGCCCAGGTGGCGTTCCCGCGTAGGGAAACTCCCCGCAGGTAGCACAGCCAGGGGAGGAGTGGTGGCGTGTGGTCTGGCCTGCGGGCAGAGGCCCAGCAGTAGCTGCAGAGTTGGGGACGGTGGAAAGAAGCCAGGCCCGCTCCAGACTGTGAGTGTCAGACAGCCCCATCCCCACACGCAGACTCTCTGACTGAGCCGGGCCATACCAGCCCCGACCTGAAAGCTTTGCCTGGAAGCAGAGAACAGAACTTTGACCCCTGCTAACGACATTGGTGTTGCCTGAGGGCAGGCTTACCCAACCCAGCTCTGCCCAGACTCTTTCCTAGACTAGCCCTCACTGAAGGGGAGAAAAGGACACACCTGGAAGTCCCAGGGCCCCACCCACCACCTGAGGCACTAGAGTTCTCTCTACAGGAACAAGACCTGATAACAGGGCATAAAAACAACAGCGTAGCCTGTTCCTCCAAACAAGCGCAACCTACTGGCACAGAGAGCATCCTGCACACCTTTATCAGGACAGGGAGTGGACGAATCTCACCCACAGACACCACCTTCCAGCTCAGAAACTAAACAAGGCGTGTCAATACCCAAACAAAAACCTAAAGAAAAGAAACAACAACTGATCGATATGGGAAGAAATCAGCGAAGGAACTCAGGAAATATGAAGAACCAAACGGAAAACTCTCCACGAAAGAGGAGCCCCAGCGCCCTAGAAACGGGCATAAACCAAAACCAGGCAATCAAAATGACAGAAGAGGAATTTCGTCTGTGGATCATAAGAACACTCACCAAGCTGCAACAACAACTCAATAACCAACACAAAGAAACCACAAAAAGCCTCCAGGATCTGGAAAAAGAAATGTACACAATGAAGGAAAGTTTAACCGAACTCCTGGAAATGAAGAATCAATTCAAGGAACTACAAAATACAGTGGAAAGTCTCAAGAACAGGGTAGATCAAACAGAAGAAAGAATCTCAGAGCTTGAAGATAACACCCTCCAATTAAATAAATCAGTCATAGAAATAGAGCAGAGAAACAAGAGAAAAGAGCAAAGCCTACAAGAGCTGTGGGATTATGTGAAGAAACCTAATATGAGGGTCATAGGGTTACAAGAAGGGGAAGAAGACAACACTCAAGGGTTGGACAAGCTGTTTGAAAATATAATAGAGGAAAATTTCCCAGGCCTTGCTCAAAATCTCAATATACAAGTTCAAGAAGCTCAGAGGACCCCTGGGAGATTCAATACAAACAGGAAGACGTCACGACATGCAGCCATCAGACTGACCAAAGTATCAACTAAAGAGGCCCTTCTAAGAGCTGTAAGACAAAAGAAGCAAGTGACATACAAGGGAAAGCCAATTCGAATAACATCAGACTTCTCTAACGAGACTTTACAAGCAAGGAGAGACTGGGGCCCCATTCTCACTCTTTTGAAACAAAACAATGCCCACCCTAGAATATTATTCCCTGCAAAACTAAGCTTCGTATATGAAGGAGAAATAAAAACATTCTCAGACAAGCAAAGGCTCAGAGAATTCACCAAGACAAGACCAGCCCTACAAGAAGTACTTGAAACAGCGTTACGCACGGAACATCATAATAATAACCCACGAATATAAAAACAACAAAAACCCAAAGATATTAAAGGCCAGATATTACAATGGCTCAAGACAGAAATCATAGCAACAACATCCAACCCAACAGAATGATCAGTAATCTACCTTACCTATCAGTTCTCTCAATAAATGTGAATGGCTTAAACTCTCCACTCAAGAGGCATAGGCTGGCTGAATGGATAAGAAAATACAGGCCAAGTATATGCTGTCTTCAGGAAGCACATTTAACCTGCAAGGATGCATATAGACTCAAAATAAAAGGGTGGAGATCAATATTCCAAGCAAATAGAAGCCAAAAGAAGGCTGGTGTGGCAGTTCTAATTTCAGACGATATAGTTTTTAAACCAACAAAAGTAGTGAAAGACAAAGAGGGTCATTATATAATGGTGAAGGGCACAGTCCAACAAGAAGAGATAACAATTTTAAATATATATGCACCCAACTTAGGTGCACCCAGATTCATAAAGCAAACCTTACTGGAGCTAAGCAAATGGACTAATAGCAACTCCATAATCGCCAGAGATTTCAACACCCCACTGACGGCATGAGACAGATCCTCCAAACAGAAAATTAATAAAGAAATAATGAACTTAAACAAAACTCTAGAACAATTGGGTCTGACAGACATCTACAGAACATTCTACCCAAAATCCACCGAATATACGTTCTTCTCATCAGCTCATGGGACATTCTATAAGATTGACCATATCCTAGGACACAAAGTAAATCTCAAGAAATTTAAAAAAATAGAAATTATAGCATGTACCTTCTCAGATCACAGTGGAGTAAATCTAGAAATCAACCCTAACAGAAACTCACATTTCTACACAAAAACGTGGAAATTAAACAACCTCCTACTAAATGATTACTTCATAAATGAAGAAATCAAGACGGAAATAAAAAAGTTCTATGAAGAAAACGACAATGGAGAGACAAGTTATCAACTCCTCTGGGACACAGCTAAAGCAGTTCTGAGAGGAAAGTTTATCTCCATAAATGCCTATAACCAAAAGACAAGAAGATCACAAATAGACAATCTAATGAAACGACTCAAAGAGCTGGAAAAAGAAGAACAGACCAACCCCAAACCCAGCAGAAGAAGTGAAATCAACAAGATCAAATCAGAACTAAACGAAATTGAAAACAGGGAAGCTATTCAGGAGATTAATAAAACAAAAAGTTGGTTCTTTGAAAAAATAAACAAAATTGACACACCATTGGCTAAGCTAACGAAAACCAGAAAGGAGAAATCTCTAATAAGCTCCATCAGGAATAAAAAAGGAGATATCACAACTGATCCCAAAGAGATGCAAGATACAATTTATGAATACTACAAAAATCTTTATGCACACAAACTAGAAAATGTGGAGGAAATGGACAAATTTCTAGAAACACACAGCCTCCCTAGGCTCAACCAGGAAGAAATACATTCCCTGAACAGACCAATCTCAACAGCTGAAATAGAAACAGGAATTAAAAATCTCCCTAAAAAGAAAAGTCTGGTCCAGATGGCTTCACACCTGAATTTTACCATACTTAAAAGAAGAACTAGTACCTATCTTGCAGAAACTATTCCACAACATTGAGAAGAACGGAAACCTCCCCGACACCTTTTATCAAGCGAATATTACTCTGATACCAAAACCAGGAAAGGATGCAACAAAAAAAAAAAACTACAGACCAATATCCCTAATGAATATAGATGCAAAAATTTTCAACAAAATCTTAGCTAACTGAATCCAGACACTTATCAAAAAAATAATCCACCATGACCAAGTGGGCTTCATCCCAGGGATGCAGGGATGGTTCAACATACGTAAATCTATAAATGCAATTCACCACATCAACAGAAGCAAAAACAAAGACCACATGATTCTTTCAATAGATGCAGAAAAAGCTTTTGACAAAATTCAGCACCCTTTCATGATACGAACACTTAAGAAAATAGGCATAGAAGGGACATACCTAAAAATGATACAAGGCATATATAACAGACCCATAGCCAACATCATACTGAATGGGAAAAAATTGAAATCATTCCCACTTAGAACTGGAACCGGACAAAGCTGCCCACTATCTCCACTTCTGTTCAACATAGTACTGGAAGTCTTGGCTACGGCAATCAGACAGGAAAATGGAATTAAAGGTATCCAAATAGGGGCAGAAGAGATCAAATTTTCACTGTTTGCTGATGATATGATATTGTATCTAGAAAACCCCAAGGATTCAACCAAGAAACTCCTGGAACTGATCAATGAATTTAGTAAAGTCTCATGATACAAAATCAATACACAGAAATCAGAGGCATTCATATACGACAACAACAATCTAATTGAGAACCAAATCAAAGACTCAATTCCCTTCACAATAGCAACAAAGAAATTAAAGTACCTAGGAATATACTTAACCAAGGACGTAAAAGACCTCTACAGGGAGAACTATGAAACACTGAGGAAGGAAATAGCAGAGGATGTAAACAGATGGAAATCCATACCATGCTCGTGGATCGGCAGACTCAATATCATCAAAATGTCTATACTACCCAAACTGATCTACAGATTCAATGCAATACCTATTAAAATCCCATCAGCATTCTTCACAGATATAGAAAAAATAATTTTACGCTTCATATGGAACCAAAGAAGACCCCGAATATCAAGAGCAATTCTAGGCAACAAAAACAAAATGGGAGGCATTAATATGCCAGATATCAAACTATACTACAAAGCTGTAGTAATTAAATCAATATGGTATTGGCACAAAAATAGGAATATTGACCAGTGGAACAGATGTGAGAATCCTGATATAACACCATCCTCATATAGCCATCTAATCTTTGACAAAGCAGACAAAAACATACGCTGGGGAAAAGAATCCCTCTTCAATAAATGGTGCTGGGAAAACTGGATAGCCACCTGTAGAAGGCTAAAACAGGACCCACACCTTTCACCTCTCACAAAAATCAACTCACACTGGATAACAGACTTGAACCTAAGGTATGAAACTATTAGAACTCTAGAGGAAAAAGTTGGAAACACTCTCCTAGACATTGGCCTGGGCAAAGAGTTTATGAAGAAGTCCCCAAAGGCAATCACAGCAGCAACAAAAATAAATAAATGGGACATGATCAAACTACAAAGCTTCTGCACAGCCAAAGAAATAGTCATGAAAGTAAACAGACAACCTACAGAATGGGAGAAAATTTTCGCATCCTATGCATCCGATAAGGGACTGATAACTAGAATATACTTAGAACTCACGAAAATTAGGAAGAAAAAATCAAATAACCCCATTAAAAAGTGGGCAAAGGACTTGAACAGAAATTTTTCTAAAGAAGACAGAAGAATGGCCAACAAACATATGAAAAAATGCTCAACATCTCTAATCATCAGAGAAATGTAAAACAAAACCACGATGAGGTATCACTTAACCCCAGTGAGGATGGCCTTTATCCAAAAATTTCCAAACAATAAATGCTGGCGTGGTTGCGGAGAGAAAGGAACACTCCTACACTGCTGGTGGGACTGCAAACTAGTTCAACGCTGTGGAAAGCAATATGGAGATACCTTAAAGCGATACAAGTGAATCTACCATTTGATCCAGTAATCTCATTGCTGGGCATCTACCCAAATGATCCAATGACACTCTACAAAAACGACACCTGCACTTGAATGTTTATAGCAGCACAATTCACAATTGCAAGGCTGTGGAAACAGCCCAAGTGCCCATCAATCCAAGAATGGATTAATAAAATGTCGTATATGTACACCATGGAGTACTATTCAGCTCTAAGAAACAATGGTGATATAGCACATCTTATATTTTCCTGGTTAGAGCTGGAACCCATACTACTAAGTGAAGTATCCCAAGAATGGAAAATCAAGCACCAGATATATTCTCCAGCAAACTGGTATTAACTGAGTAGCACCTAAGTGGACACATAGGTACTACAGTATTAGGGTATTGGGCCGGTGGGAGGGGGAGGGGGGTGGGCATATATATACATAAGGAATGAAATGTGCACCATCTGGGGGATGGTCATGCTGGAAACTCAGACTTGTGGGGGGGGGAGGGCATTTATTGAAATCTTAAAATCTGTTCCCCCATAATATGCCGAAATAAAAAAAAAAAAAAAAAACAAAGAAACAAAACGCTTTGTTCCTGGTCATGTTTTCTGTGAAGTCTTCTATGACATCCCCCTACTGTCCCTGGTCCCCAAACATAACATAAAACAATGAATCCTCTGGACCCTTCCAAGATTATCTATCTCTCTGACCAAATTATAAGCTCTTAGAAATCAGGCTCTGTGTTGTGTTGAATTACACCATTCTAGGACTGTTCATGATACAGATTGGAAGATTGGATGTTCTTTTCAAATTAATCAAGCTGACTCTTAAAGCTTGGATAGGATTCAGGAAGCAGAGAAAAATGAAGAAGTTTCTCAAGAGAGAGGAATGGCATGAGCAATGGGAAGGAAGCAGGATTGTACATTTTCTATTTACCAAGAACATTTTATTTGTTTGGTCAGAACTGAGGAATTATATAGGTGAAAATGGCTAGCATGAAATAGATTCTTAATAAAAATCTGATGAATAAATGAATGAATGAGATTTGAAAGCAGGCTTAGATCAGATGGGAAAGGGCCTTGACTACTGAATTGAGAAATCTGAAGATGAACTAGCTCTTAACATCCAGGGTCTTTTCCCAGTAGCATAAAGAGAGTGTGTTCTTGGGCAAGTCCCTTATACATTTTCTTTACTGAATAACAAGGAAAAGTAGAATCTGAATCAGATTCAAATGGGAATCTGAAAGTGATCTGTTTCCAGATTCAAGGGGAGGAAAGGTCAACTCCTTATATATTCAGGTAAAACCTTGTAGTGGAATTTTAAGACATCCAACATCCCTCAGACTAAAGGATATCACAGAATATGAAAGAATAAATAAGTAAATCTATTTAATATCAGTCATGCTTGTCTTTGAGAATAGTGTTTGAAATTATTTTGGTTAATTTCAGTAATTTTTTTTTTTTTTTTTTAAGACAGGGTCTCTCTCTGTCAGCCAGGCTAGAGTGCAGTGGTGTGATCATAGCTCACTGCAACCTCACACTCCTAGGCTGAAGCAATGCTTCTGCCTCAGCCTCCCAAGTCGCTGGGACTATAGGCACATACCATCATGCCCAGCTAATTTTTCTATGTTTCATAGAGACGAGGCCTTGCTATGTTGCCCAGGCTGATCCGAAGCGCTTCTAAGTGCAAAGGATCCTCCTGCCTCGGCCTCCCAAAGTGCTAGGATTACAGGCATGAGCCACCACATCCGATTGAAATTTTCATATATTTTTAAAGTTTAAGAAGTGTATGCTTGGCTGGGCATGGTGGCTCATGCATGTAATCCTAGCACTCTGTGAAGTCAAGGTGGGAGAATTGCTTGAGACCAGGAGTTTGAGGCCAGCTTGAGCAAGTGTGAGACCCCCATCTCTACAAAAAATAGAAAAATTAGCCGCGCATGGTGGCACATGCTTGTAGTTCCAGCCATGCGGGAGGCTGAGGCAGGAGGATGGTTTATCCCAGGAGTTGGAGGTTGCAGTGAACTATGATGGTGCCACTGCATTCTAGCCTGGGTGACAAAGTAAGACCCTGTGTCAGAAAAAAAAAAAAAGTGTATGCTTATGATATAACTAAACTCTAATACTCTTTTAGAGCCTCCACATTATTCCATAGATTACAAAGCTCTTCTTGATATCCTTTGTGAAATGTTAGACTAAACTCTTTTAAATAACTTTAGCCCGATTGAGTTATCCCTAATAGGCAGTTTTCATATTTATTTAGTATTCATGCTCTGTTTTCTTCCAGATAGACTTGTGGGGACTGACAATTTGAATAATGCAAAGCACTTTGATTATGACAACTGAGAAAACGAAAAGTGTGTTGTGTTTTGAGGTTATCATTTTCTTGACTATCATAAACAGGCTGGCATCTATTTCATCTTTGTTCATGATCACAGCACGCCTTTGCATACAAACCAAAATGATGATGTAATGAGAGTGAAGTATTTGAGTCTCTTGGCAGCTCTGTGAAACAATTTGTTAGTAGTTTTAGGTTATAGTACTTTTAGATTTACTGCCAAATTCTACAAAAATCTTAGCTGAGAGGAAATTCAAATGTCAGGTAGCATTTTAATAAATCAATTTTTGGCCCTCTTACCACATAGCATTAAGTTATTCCAGAATGTTTAATATTACTGGGAAGACACCATTGATGGTGGTCAAAGTGACTTGTAGTTTACAAAGCATGTGGGCATTCTTTTTGAAAAAAATGCAAAAGATCATTTGAGCTGTTGTTTCAGGCAATAAAGTAGAATTTGGGGACAAATCATTTGAGCTGTATGTACAAATGGACTGTGACATAGCTAAATTAGTCACAGCTGTCCACCACAGGCCAACGTCATGCTAGATAAAGGAGTATATATATATATATATATATATATATATATATATATATATATATATATATATATCAGTTAGCAAAACTCCCTTATAACAAGTGCTAATGTGTTTGTAAGCAGGAGCATAATTTTATGGTTACAATGAACAAAGATGTATCAGGCCAGACCACCAAGCCCAGCCATATCTCTGTACAGTTTTATAGAGATTAACAAATCACATGAGCCCTATACTATTCCCCAACTTAACCTATGACACTGCTACTTTGCATAGAAAGTATAAGCCATGTTTTTCAACACTAGTGGAATAGAAGTATTCATAGATATTGTGTTCAGTGTGGTCCAATAATTAAAGCGTAAAATAGATATCTTGTATCAAAGCATTTTAAAAAGTCAAGAAAGATAAGAATTAGGCCTTGGAAAATAAACGACTATGTAGAAAGATAAAAAGGAAAGAGACTGCGGGTTTCTCTGAAGACCCGGCTCAGAGGCCCTGTGCTCCCTGCAGCAAGTGGCCATTGCCATGGAAATCAGAGCACCGCCTTCTGGCCATTGGGGATTGTGACGCCCAGGGTGGGAGTGGGGGAGGTAGAGTAAAAGATGGTGGTAATGAGTGGCTAGTCCTCTTTCCCCCAAACCTTCCAGTGAGACTTCGCAGCAGGGTTGCTTTCCTGCATTCCCTGGCGAGGGTGGTGCCCTGAACCAGCGCGGAGAGACCGCTGACCAGCCGCCTTGATGACAACACCTCCGTGTTCCTTGACATCTCAGGCTGTCCGGCAGGCCTCCATCCATGGCCTTTCCCAGATAACCACTACCCTGTACATCAGCGGTAGTGTGGCCACCAACAACAAACTTACGTTGTCCAGCAACAACATCACCACGATCATCAATGTGTCAGTGGAGGTGGTGAACAAGTTCTTCAAGGACATTCAATATGTACAGGTACCAGTGGCCAATGCTCCCAGCTCACACCTCTGTGACTTTTTTGACCTGATTGTTGATCACATCCACGACGTGGAAATGAAGCAGGGCTGCACACTGCTGCACTGTGTCGCCGGAGTGAGCCGCTCAGTTGCCCTCTGCCTCACCTACCTCGTGAAATACCACTCCATGTCCCTGCTGGATGCCCACACTTGGACCAAGTCGTGCCGCCCCATCATCCGGCCCAACAACGGCTTTTGGGAACAGCTCATCAATTACGAATTCAAGATGTTTAGTAAGAACACTGCACATGATCAACTTACCGATTTGTCTGATTCCTGACATATACGAGAGAGACATCGTTTGATGATGACGGTGTGAGCCATCCCAGCCAGCCCCTGACATCTGCCACGATTCTACAGCAAGACTGAATTTGAACATTTGGCGTCTCGTTGGTAAAGAAAACTGATGTTGCTTTGTAGACTAGCAAGAAAAAAGGGAGGGGCGATAGAGATTTTAACGTAGTAAGCCTTATCTTTTAAGAATAAAATTCATTAAGTGTAAGATGGCAAAAATGTTTCTTACCTTGGGGAAGAGGGCAGGCCAGGCTGCTGCTGCCTGGCAGTAACCGGGTGGCACAGATGATGCCCAGCTCAGATGGACCTGCCAGCAGCACCCAACATGTGGCAGACGTGGAATCCCAATCCCTGCCTGAGGCTGGCTAACCCGTGAGTGAGTCCCCCTGGCTCTTTCCAACCCAAAGTCAAAACTTTAGACATCATGGCTCCCCTGTGCTTCTCCTAGTAAGTGCCCACCTACTGGATAAGTGAACTTCAAGCAGTGCTCCAGGAGCCCTGGGGGAGTCTCAGGCTACCCTTTCCCCCACCTTCAACCACATTGGTCCATCTCTGTTTTTCTAGCTTTAGTTTATACAATTAGTTTTTGAAGAAACCATTCCACTCTATAAAATGTAAAAATATTGTATTTTTTTTAGTGCTGTACTAAATGGTAAGGTCTCATGGTGTCCTCGGTGATTCCTCACCAGCCTTTGTGAAAAGGGACAATAGGCCCTTTCCCAGGGCATGTACTGAGACAGAGCAGGCCTGACACCAGGCCTCAGGGGTTCCTCTTATGGACCTTGGCTTGGGAGGCTGGAGCTGCTGGCCATGACCCCGCCCTGTCACCTCTGACATCTCCTCCCATTGTGACCTGGGGCCTGTCTCAGAGCCTCAGTTTCCTCACTTGTCAAAACAATGACACCCCTTCTCCCACAGAGCTGTTGTGAAGATTAGACCTTAGCACAGTACCTGTCACATGAATGGTTTCATGCTAGGAATAAAGGGCAAGGATACACTTGAGCTCTGCTGGTTTGGGGTCAACACACATCCTCATAATGGCATTTTCCCCATCTGTGCACTGCCCTTTGTTGTTTACATGGTGTTTTTCCCAAACAACAACAAAAATTATCCAGTGTGTAGAAACAAATGGTTTAGGGTCCTTTTGCACCCTACTTCAGAGGAGGCCTAGATTTAGAGCCTTTTCAGAGGTCCCATGGTGTTTAATCCATGTGCATCCAGAGGGTCATGAAGAAGCACAATTCTAGCTCTCCCTCAAACACCTTGTTTAGAGTCACTGACTGTTAGAGCCAGCAGCCTGGTCTTGCTAACTACCAGGACCCATGGGGCACTTGCAAAAGGGATGAACAAGTGAGCCCCATACATAGGTCTTGGAATCCAGGACTGTTCAGACTCCCCAGGTATTTGGGGCTCTGGCTTGGGTTCACCTATTCACATATTCTAATCCAGAGCTTTTTAGACAAAAAATATATTAGACAAAAGCACAACTGTTCCAGCTGAAGCAGACCTGTGTGTCCAGAGTTCAGTGAAGTTTGAATGTCCTTTCTCTCCAAACCCATCATCACCCCCACTCTGCCCCACTTCCATAAAAGGAGTGCTTAGGGCACAATATGGGGAGAAGGGGATGAAAATCACTGCTCTAGACAGATCCCTTCCTTTTAGAGATGGAAAAATAGGCCCATAGAACACAAGTGTCAATGTGGCAGGGCTCCCACAAAACAGCTTTCTGGCAGAATCCCAGATGGAAAATTTCTTAAAGCATTTTTTAAAAGAAAATTATTTGTGTATATATTAATATATGTGTGTATGTATGTGTGCGTGTGTGCTTTCATTTTCTTAAATATTTAAATAAACATACCACAAAATTAACTCTTTTTGATTCTACGAGTTTTAACAAATGCATAGATTTATGTAAATATCACCACAATCAGGATACGGAGCAGCTCCATGACTCCAGAAATTTTCCTCATGCTTTCCCTTTGTAGTCAAACCTTTACCCCACCCCAACCTCTGGCAAACACTGATCTGTTTTCCTTCTCTATAGATTTGTCACATAAATGGAATTATATAGGATGCAACCTCTGGAGACTGGCTTCTTTCACTCAGCATTAATGTCTCTGAGACTCACTCATGTTGTAGTCCATTGTATGGTCGTACGAGTTTGTTTTACAGCCACCTATTGAAAGATATTAGGGTTTGTATTCGTTTCCTAGGGAATGCTGTAAAAAATACCAAAAACCGGATGGCTTAAGACAACAGAAATGATTTTTTCATAGTTGTGGAGGCTAGAGCTCCTAAATCGAGGTGTCAGCAGGGCCATGCTCCCTCTGAAACCTGTGGCAGAGAATGCTTTCTTGCCTCTTTCTACCTTCTGGTGGTTGCTGACACTCCTTGGTACTCCTTGGCTTGTAGATGCATCACTCCAATTTCTGCCTCTGTGGTCACATGGCTATCTTTTCTGGTGTGTCTTCACATCTGTCTTCCCTCCATGCATAGTGTCCGAATTTTCCTCTTCTTATAAGGACACCAATCAGATTAGGGACTCACTTACTCCAATATGACCCCATTAAAGCTAATTACATCTGCAATGACCCTGTTTCCAAATAAGGTCATATTCTGAGGTACTGGGGGTTAGGACTTCAACATATTTTGGGGTGATATGATTCAACCCATAACAGAGTTATTTATAGTTTTGAGCAATTATGCATAAAACACTATAACACACACACAAGAAGAAAAGGAGCATATCACCTGGAAAAAAAGAAATGTACTGGTGTAAAAGTAGAATATGAGTAAGAGTGGAAAATAATAATAACCATCATTTGTTAGGAAGCTATTACATGCCAAACACAGTACTGGGCACTTTACAGTGTCTCTAGTCCCTATAATAGCTCTACAGGGTAGTTATTATTCACATTATACTAGTGTGGTTAAGGAATTTGCCTATGGTAGGGTAGCACATAGGCCAGGAGTGAAGAGGTGACATTCAGTCTGGGCTCTGTTTTCCTGCATTTCTTTTGAGACAAAGATAAGTAGATAGAAAGAAGAAATTTTTTTTTTTTTTTTTTTTTTTTGAGACAGGGTCTTGCTCTGTCACCTGTACTAGAGTGCTATGGCATCATCATAGCTCACTGCAACCTCCAACTCCTGGGCTCAAGTGATCCTTCTGCCTTAGCCTCCCAAGTAGCTGGGACTATAGGTGCACACCATCACGCTCAGCTAATTTTTGTATTTTTTGCAGAGACAGGGCTCGTTCTTGCTCAGGCTGGTCTTGAACTCCCGACCTCAAGAAATCCTCCCGCCTCTGCCTTCCAAAGTGCTCAGATTACAGGTGTAAGTCACTGCGCCTGACCTTGAAAGAAGGAAATTTTTGAGTCATACTCTTGATTCCCAAATTATTCAGGAATGATTATAAATCATTAGGGGAGTTTTTATTATACTGATACCCGGACCTCACCACCACATTTAGATTCAGTAGGTCCAGGAAGTTACATTTTTTATAAGCATCTCAGACCACTTTGATGAAGGTTGAGGAACATCAACCAAGTAGTTGTTAATACTAGATACTCCATATCTTCTCATCTTTTCCCTTCGTTTTTGAATTATTTATTCATACCCTTAGACATTTTTCTATCAGAGTATAAATCTTTTTCCTCTTTTCAGTCGTAAGAACTGAGAGATAGAATAAAGATATTCAATTTTTCTTGTCAAATGTGTATATTTATCCCAGTTTATCATGTGCCACATGTTTATGGTGCTTGTATGTGATTCAAAAGTTTAAATTTGTATATAGTTAAATCTATGAATCTTTAACTGAATTTTTGTTTTGTTTTGTTTTGTTTTTGAAACAGGGTCTTGCTCTGTCACCCAGGCTGGAGTGCAGTGGTACAATCATAGCTCACTGCAACCTCAAACTCCTGGGCTCGAGGGATCCTCCTGCCTCAGCCTCCGAGTAGGTGGGACTAAAGACCGGTTCCACCATACTTGGCCAACTTTCTATTTTTGTAGAGACAGGTTCTCACTATGTTGCTCAGGCTTGACTGGTTTTTGCATCTGGATAATACTTTAAAGATTTTCTCCATTGTGTAATTATAAAAATACTAATTGTTATTTTCCCCTACTTGATTTTTTTTTTTTTTTACTTTTGAAACTTTTTTTCCCAATTTTTTTATTTGGAAATGTTCAAACATCCAGAAAGTTGAAAGAATAGTAAAATGAACGCTCATATTTGCTCCATTTAGATGAATCAATTGTTAGCTTTCTATGATATTTGCTTTTTCTCTCTCTCACAATATAATCTCTTTTTTCTGATCAATTTGAAAGTAAGTTGCAGATATCATAACACTTCACTCTTTAGTATTTCAAAATACATCACCTAAGAATAAGGACATTTTCCTACATACTCATAATATTATTATCAAATCTAAGCCAGTTAATTAATACTTCTATTTTGGCTTGATAATGCTCCCCTCCATGGCTTCTCCATTCTTGAGCTTTTACTTTTACTTCATCTCTTGGTTGGTTGCATTAGATTGTAAACAAATTTTTTCAAGGAGGTGATATCTTTTATGATCCCTTAAATAGCAGAAAATGTTTTTCTGACATCTTTATACTTCAAAAACAACTCATGTATGTTATATTTTGGGGTCATAAATTTTTCTCTCTAAAACTCTATATATGAGAAGTCAGAGAGACTGATTTTTGTTTTTTCTGGGTAATCTGATTTCTTTTTTTCTGGCCTGAACAATCATAGAAACTTTAATAATGTAGCTTAAAACTTTTGCCACCATGTGTCCAGCTGTGTGTCCTTTTTTATTGACTTTGCCTAGAACTTAGTGGGCTCTTTCAATTAACATATGCTGTTCTTCAATAGAGGACAATTTGTCTATTTTATTATAGTTTATTACGTCTCTTTCATTTGCATATGTTCCTCGCTTATGAACACAAATTATCCACATGTTGGTTCTCTGGGTTTTCCATTCTTCTTTCTCCACAGCTATCATCTTCTCTTTCACTGTTTCCATCTCTTTGTCTTTTATACTCCATTCAATTTCTTAGCATCATCTTTGTTCTTGACATCAAATTCAATTTTTTGCCATATGAATATTGCTCTTTACTGTCTCCAATGTGTACTTTAATTTCATTCCTACTTTTTTAGAGTACTTGGTAATTTTCTTTACCCTGTCTGTTTCTCTTGTCATCTCATCCTGTTGGATTTTCATCTTAGCCCCACCTCTTCCTTCCTTTTAGAGAACGAAGGCTTAAGGCTGCCAACAGGTTTCTAAAATTTTCTCCTTGCCCCTGGTGAAGAGTTTTCATTTCCTCTAATTTTTCTAGATGCTGTGCTCTTGCTCTAGGTCTGTGTTGGTTATTCTCCTTACTCTCAAACAAAACAAAATTATTCTGGGCTCAATATTTGTCCACAGGTTGAGTGAGCTGGTTCCCCTTGGACTCACCATCTGTCTATGTAACCAGTGGAGAATCACCATCCCGAGTCTGTAGCTGGAGGACATATGAAAGTATACATAGTTTGATTTTACCTTTTGTACCTCTTATTATTCATGTGATACACAACAAAATAAAGTTCCCAGCACAGACTTCTCTCAGACACCCTCAAGTAGTTGACCTTTCCCTAAAGTTTTGGCAGACACTGCTACATAATTTGCAGGAAAATGACATGAAAATGATAATATGATGCCTCTTGTTCAAAAATAAGAATTTCAAGATAGTCACAGCAGAGCATCTTCTTTTTCTTTTTCTTTTTTATTTTTTTTGAGACAGAGTCTCACTGTCACCTCAGGTAGCGTGCATTGCCATCATCATAGTTCACTGCAACCTCAAACTCCTGGGCTCAAGTGATACTCCTACCTCAGCCTCATGAGTAGCTGAAACCCTGTGCGCCATTATGCCCAGTTAATTTTTCTATTTTTTTTTTTGTACAGACAGGAGTCTCGCTATTGCTCAAGCTGGTCTCGAACTCCTGACCTCAAATGATCCTCCTGCCCCAACCTCCCAGAGTGCTAGGATTAGAGGCATGAGCCACCGCACCCAGCCCACAGCGGGGCATTAAACCAAACATGGGGCCTTCTTTTATGGGGTGTGACTGCACAGGTCACTCGCTCATGAAGCCAGCCACGGTTATGGGAAATTTACCTCCTTAAATGTAAGTTTTTTCCCTTTTCCTCCCAATCTCTCCCGTATTTCTTGCCGATTTGTTTTATCCATCTGTCTAGATGAACAATAGGAAATAGAGGAGTGTAGAGGCTGGGGATCAGTATTCTTGTGAGTAGCTTTCAAGGATAGAGAAAATGACAACTCTTGTTAGTTTAGGCACCATGTCTTTGAGTTGGAAGACAGTCATCAGGGGATGGGGGTTTGGGCCTTAAATAAGTGGCTTCATACCTTTTCCAGTCAGTGTCTGTTTGAGAAAATAAAGCCAAGTTAAAGCATGACTGGGATTTTCTCAATCCAGCCCTTTAGGGCTATCTTCCTCATAGTTAACATCAATTTCACCCAGATCCAAGCCTTAGGTTACCTATTAGTTTTAATCTTTGATGTTGTGAAATCTTGTCCTTTTTTCTGTATTTGAAGGGATTTTTGTGAGAAGTTAGATCAGGATGAATTTGGGGGCAAACAGCAATATATCACTTGAACTTGGAGTCCCCAGGGAACCAATTAGTTAGGCCAGGGGTTAGCAAACTTTTTCTGTATAGGGCCAGATAGTAAATATTTTACGTTTTGCAGGCAGAACAAGAGGCAAAATCAAATATATTATGTAGGTACATATATAACAACAAAGAATACGATTTCTACAAATATGTTTTTGATGAAATTCAAAATCTAACAATAGTAATTGAGTACAATTTTTGGTAATACAGGTCTACTAGTGAGAAGAATGAAATTTTTTGGTTTTGGAATACATTTTGCTTAATTAAGGTTCAGAATCAGTGTTTCCTGTCATCAGATTAGATTGCAAATGTTCACTTGTTAATGCTGATCTGTAATAAAATTTTATGTATTTCATTTTTGAAAATGTCTTTTCATACAGAAAGACATTGCCAAACATTGAATCAATCTATGTGCATATGATTTTAATTGAGCATATTCATCAGATGGAAGGCATTTATAGAATTTTAGTGGATTCTTCTCTTGATATATGTCTTTTGGTATGTCATTACAGAGCAGATTAATCACTTCTAATTGATGATTATGTGGAAACTCCTCAATTGCAGTTAAATGGATTTTGAAATATGGAAATTTTCTTTGAATTTATATTGAGGTCTGAAAAATGCTACTTAGAACCATAGTTTGAGCTTGAAAAGTATATCTGCTGCAAATTTATATAAAAATGGACAATTCACTTCTTTCTTTAAAAATTGTTTTTGACAATTCACTTCTTGTTTTAACTTTTTACACTGTGAAAATATATAAAGTGGTTTGACATTACTTGTAATTCAAGCAATGTTTGTTGTCATCAAAATGACTTTACTGTAGTATAAGTTTCACATTTAAGCGCTGTTTTGCCTTTTAATTGGTAAAATTCATTAAGACACATTATCAAGCCTGCAGCAAAAGCTAATTTCCAAAGCCATTCATTGTTTGAGAATAGTGCTGGAGAGCAGTTCTTATTATTCAAAAATTTACAATCTTGGTCTTAAGCTCAAAAGAATCACAATAGAACTTTACCATAGTTAAGACATCAAACTGCTGTGTGGTAGGGAAAGTCAGGATATTTCTTACAAAAATTCACTAAATTGATTGATGATGATTAAGTCCATGAAAGCAAATGAAGTTACCATTGACACTACTGGTTCAATAACACATAACAGATTCAAATATTATTACAAGGTAACTACTGATGAAAAATACTATGAATAGCCATAGAGTTTAAACACCTTACATTTTCACAACCTTTATGAATTTTTCAACTAAGTATTTTTCTGCTCCACATACATTTCTACTACCATCAATTATAACACATCTTAGAAGGTTCCACTTCATATTGTACTGAATCAGTGTTTTCTCAGCTTTTTTGAAAATATTTTCACCTGTAGTTGTTTCATGCAAACTATTCACAGAGGCTAATTCTTCAACCACTTAAAACAGGCGTCCTCAAACTACGGCTCATGGGCCACGTGTGGGCCACCTAGCACATTTATCCGGCCTTCCGGGTGTTTTTGCTGCTGCTGCCTGTCCTGCTTAGCAGCCAACTCATCCCGGGCCCACAGTGGGCACTCTCCAACGGTCTGAGGGACAATGAACTGGCCCCCTGTTTAAAAAGTTTGAGGACCCCTGACTTAAAACATGGCATTGATTCTTAGTATCATCAGTAATACCTGTTATCTCATGAAGAGCCAAGGAAAACCACTGAATGTTAATTGCCTTGTCTTTTAATTGACTATTGATGTTGCTCCCAAAGTCCTCACTCTTCAAGCAACTATTTTAGCTGAAAGTCTTAAGTTAATTTATCTGGACACATTTCTTTGGCTGTTGCAACCTAACACAACTTAATTGAACAGCTTTCCTTGTTTGTCTAAGAAATGAGCCACTCAGAAAATTACTTTGCTTGAAGCATTATTTTCATTTCTGTGAAGAAATTCTGCTGTGGTGAAATATTCTGTTTTAAATTCTTTAATTGTTCTCACTGTTGCTTTCCTGTCAGTTGGGAATATTGTGATGAATGCTTAGTCTGATAATGTGAACATATATTGTATTATTTTAGCAAACCTATAGTGTTATTGCATAATAAATGCTTTGCCATCAAATTTGATAAAAGAATTCACATTCCACCGTGCTTTGAAAGCATGACATTTGAAGTCCATTTTTCCCTTTTTTCTTGTTTTGACATGATAAGTATGTACTGGTAATAAAAAGAGTTTGTGGCATTGGAAACACTGCCAAGTTATTACAGCATCGCTGTGATCTGTAGGGTGCTGAGCAGCAGTGCAAAGTGATGAGAGTGCCACATACATTCTCTGTTATAACCATTCAATTCTGTATTGTTGCATGAAACCAATCACAGACACTATGCACACTTACATAAGCATGACTGTATTTCAATAAAACTTTTTATGGACACCAAAATTTGAATTTCATGTAATTTTCACATGGGATGAAATGGCTGTATGAACACAGGTGGTGGGCTGATTTTTTGGCCTGTAGGGCATAGTTTTCTTACCTCTGGTCTAGCAAAAGGGTCAGGCTGCCAGCCAGCTAACCAGTATTCATTGAACTTGGTGCCAGGTGCTGACCCTGGGTGAAAGGAAGTCTTCTGTTTAAAGCAATAGCACTAACACCAATAGCAACTCTACAGTTATTACTTTTCTCTTTAAAATCTTTTAATAGTTCACTATGACCTTTGGTATGATTCTTTAGCATTCCATTCTGGACTCTTCATGGTACTGTGTACTTTTCTAACTTCAGCTCCTGGTTCTTCTCTTACCCTCTTAGCCACAGCCGTATTCAACTCCTTTTTTTAAAAATCAGTCAAGTTTAGCAGTGGGGGGTTGTATACCAACTTTAGTGACACTAATGTTAATAAGTTCTAATAACCCAGTACCATCAGACCAGCCCATACTCAATGTTTTGAATTTATCAGAATTCCTATATTCTTAGGCTTCTGCACCTTGCAGATATGTTGCTGCCTCTGCCTGGAATGCAGCACCCCCTGCCCCAATACTCACCTTCTAGCTCCTACCAATCTATTTTCTATTTCCTAGGAGCCTTCTCAGGTCCCTCTAGGCTGTCAAGGACAACTCTTCCATCAGCTCCCACAGAAATTTGGACAAAGTTCATAGCACTCATCACTCTGTATTATAGTATAGAATTTATTTATACAACTCTCTAAGTAAGAGTAGCTTCAGGACAAGGATCATGTCAATTTGGGAGGTTTTCAGCTATTTCTTTGCATACTTTTTTAGCCCTATTTCTCCTCTCCTTCTGGGACTTGATGACACAAGTGTTATATCTTTTGTTACAAGATCTTTTGCCACAGACCCTGGAGGCTCTGTTTATTTATTTATTTTCTCAGTCTATTTTCTGTTGTTCAGATTGGGTATTTTCTATTGTTCTGTTTTGACATTCACTGATTCTTTCCTCTATCCCCTCCATTCTGTTGTTGAGTGCATACATTGAGTTTATTTTGATCATTTTATAGTTATAAAATTTCCATTTGATTCCATGGGTGCAGTTTTTGACCTCCTTAGAGCCACATGAGAATAGGCCTTGGGCCTGGAATACTTCCTTACCAAGCGATAAATAGTCCTCAGTCTGTTCTGGACTTGTCACCTAGTGTGGGGATATCTTTCCTTGTTTCAGACTCAATGTTCTGCTAAAGTGTGTGCATCATATGACACCTGGCCCACCCCACTATTATATCTGTTACCTGTGGGGAGGGAATGAGGTCCTTCTGCTGCAACCCAAGAGGAGTTTGTCAGCTGCCAGAGACACCTGCTGGCCAAGGAAGACTAACATCCACTACTGAACCTGATCTTGCTCTATGTCTTTTCTATGTGTGTAAAGCGTTATTCCATCCAGTGCTTGATTGCATTGTGTTTTCCTCAGAGACTCTGATACCAAAATGCAGTGTGCAGAAGTGCCTGGACATCTACTCCTGATAAGAGATAACAGATGCTACTTGCTCAACAATTCTTATTTGTATCTTCTATTTCTTTCCTGAAACTTCCTCTATCTCTGTTGAGGCCTTCTAGTTCTTCATTTGTTTCAAGTGGGTCTGTAATTGGTTGCTAGGATGGCTGCTTTAAAATCCTTGGGCGGGATGGCTCATGCCTGTAATCCTAGCACTCTGGGAGGCCCAGGCGAGTGAATTGCTCAAGGTCAGGAGTTCAGACTAGCCTGAGCAAGAACGAGACCCCTGTCTTTACTATAAATAGAAAGAAATTAGCCAAAACAGCTAAAAATAGAAAAAATTAGCAGGCATGGTGGTGCGTGCCTGTAGTTCCCAACTACTCAGGAGGCTGAGGCAGAAGGATTGCTTGAGCCCAGGAGTTTGAGGTCGCTGTGAGCTAGGCTGACGCCACAGCACTCTAGCCTGGGCAACAGAGTGAGACTCTGCCTTAAAAAAAAAAATCCTGGTCAGATAATCCAAACATCTGATGTGCCTTAGTGTTTGTATCTATTAATCATCTTTTCTCATTTAAATTGAGATTATCTTGGTTCTTGGTATGATAGGTGATTTTTATTGAAACTTGATATTTTGAATATTGTTATGAGACTGTGGCTCTTACTTTGATTTCTGTTTTAGCAGGCCTCCTCTGACATTGCTCTGGTGGGGTAGAGGGGGAACTGCCATGTTACTGCCAGATATGTATGGAAGTCCAGGTTCCCTATTCAATCTCTTTTGACACTGAGTGAAGAGGGAGTGTCTCCTTGTTACTGCTCGGTAGGGATGAGAATTCTGGCTCTCTACTAGGCCTCCATTGATATCGCCATGGCTGGGAGGTATAGGAGTGCTTCATTATTGCTCCCCACATTGCTTTGCTCCCACTGACACAATGTGGGCATAGCATTACTACTGGGCAGTGGTGAAAGTCTTGACTCTCCACTAGGCCTCCTGTGACACTAACACAGCAGGGATAGGGAGTAACTCCTTGTAACTGCTGGTGGGACTGGAAGTCCAGGCTCCCCAGTACAGTTGAGAGAGTGGGATTTGAGGCACCCTGTGACAACCTGCTGAAGGTGAAGAGCGTAGGCTTCTTCTAGAAGCAGAAGTCCCAAAACTATTCTGACAACTGAAGATTTTGTAATAACTGAAAGCCTGTTTATACTTGGCTCCATCTCTGATCAAGCCTAACCCTATGTTTATCTGTATTATCAATGTGTTCTGGCATCAGTTGGATAATCTTCATGACACTGTAAGTATGGGAAGAACTGGTAAATTTTTTAAAACTTTTGACCCTGACATAAAGGATAAGTATAGTTCTATTTATGAGAATAGATAAATCATGACTCTGTATGTGGTACTAACATTATTAATGAACTATATATTCCTAAATGTTTCAGGTTAAGTACTTTGTTATTTAAAAGGAAGTTTATTTTCCTGTAATTGAATGTAAGTGATATTGATGGTACGTACATAAGCATTAACCTATTGTTGCTATAAATTATATGCTAATTAGTCCATAATCTGATTCAGCATACTATTTTACATAATTTTAAAATATTGGTTTATCTATGCATATATTAGTCATATCAATTTGGCAAATTCAGATTAAACTTTCCTCAGCTCCTAGTATATTTAGAATTATGAAACAAGAATCAGTACTAAATAAGGTTTGAGAACAAATGAGAGATGTAACAATGTTGGGGTTATATGCTCCAAGTATAAAGTAGATTACGGCTGTTTATGTGTTGGGCTTATAGGGAGGTTGGGGAGGGATAAGTCGGAAGTGTCATAGAGTGGTAATTAATAAATTGGGAACCCAGACTATGAAATCATGAAAGGATTTTGGAAATTCTAACCTCCCCATTTTATTAAGGTTTTTGAATCTCATTATGTACCTGGCACCTTACCTACCTTATGGCATCTAATCTAAAATAATGTTGTCAAGTGGCTATATTTTCTCTTTTTCACAGATGAGGGAATTGAAGCTCAAAATTAGACTAACTTGTTGAAGGTTGTCCAGCTATCAAATGGTAGAGGTAGGATTTGAACCTGGATCTGTATGATTCCACAATTCATGCTCCTTTTGTTACAGCACTTTGTTTTCCACATGGATTTACAGATTCACTTTTCATGGAAATAATTATTATAAAATCATTTATTCTTTGTCCCCATTTCTCTCTCCAGTAAAGAATCTAAACCTTAGAAGCTTCATATCTATTTTACATACATTTGACAGATAATAAATTATGCAAGATCCAACAAATTACATAGTGACATAAGGATTTATGTTACAGTATGAAATTTATCCCATGCTTGATGATGGAGGATAGATCCTTGTAGTTGTAATAGACACAGAGTGCTAGAGGATAGGTAACTTTCCCAAGGTCACACACAGCCCATGCAGAACATGGATTCAAATCCAGATCTGCCTGACTTCAACTCCTGCCCACTGCATCCACTCTTGCAATTCTGCTATTACTTAGTAATGGTAGGAAGGAAGGTGTGGAGAGGTAGGAGATGGATAGCCTTATAATTCTTGGAAAGGGCCTGAGTCAGGACTGCCAACTTCAGGAAGATGGCCTAATTCTGGCAGAATTTGTATCTCTGCTTGTGCAAGTGTGTGTGTGTGTGTGTGTGTGTGTATGTGTGAGATAGTGGGGTCAAAATCTCCCAGGCTTTGAAGGTCACCATTTGTGACAAAGTTAACAACGCATGTGTTAATTGAGCTGTAGAAAATATTCAGCCCTCTGTACCCACTGAAGCAAAATGCAATACCATACAGAATGGAAGAGGTGTTTCAGAGAAAGTAATTAAACATGAACTATAATCTATACAAAACTAGTTTGTTGGTCTAGTTACTAGTCTCAGGGGAACAATTTAAAACTGTATCTGCGTGCAAAATCAGTTGGGATTTCCATAGCTTCTCACGCAATACTGGTAGGATTTACTGAGTCAGCACTGGATTGTCTTCTTCACGTTTTGAAATCTAAGTTTAAATATATCTTGTCTACCAGCTACAGATGGACACTTATTGAAATACACAAAACTCTGTTTATAAAGGGACTCATTATTATTTTCCTATCCCTGAAGACTGAAGGTGTGAATTATAACAGCCCTGTTATATGAGATATAGCTTACTAAATGGGCTTTCTGAAAATAGTCGAAAGAGGCCTGTTTTCTCTTTCTCTCAATTATACTATGGATTGAAAGCCAGATTAATGTCTTTTATTTGCACCTGAGAGACAGAACAAAGTGTTGTAGTCTAAGGGTTACTGCATGTAGTCACAGTTGTAAGGTTTTTCTGGGCCACAAGCTGTGATGTGTGCATATCCAGCCCCCACTCTTCAATGAGGCCCCAATGAGATCACAGCAATAGAACTCAACATTTTGGAGATCCCGCTTAACGATTTCTCATTGCTTTTTCTTCTAATACTATAACAAACTACTGATAAGACCTAGGTAGCACGAAAACTGGGCCCCAAAGTGCCGCCAAGAGACAGACCTTTGGCGGTGGGGAGCCATGGGCAGCGAGCCAGACCCCGCGGGCGACTCTCCATTCTCTCCGGCCTGGGCTGAGCCGACGGGGATCTTGGGGACTTTCTCCCTTCACTTTCGGCGCGGGTGAGGGGACCGCGGCCGCAAGCGCAGGCCTGGCCTAGGGCGGCGCCTGGGCCGCGGGGCATGGGTCCCGCAGCAGTTCGCGGAGGCCATTATTTCCAGCAGTGCCAAAAGTCTGCGCCTTCTTCGGCAGGCAGAGGTCCGGGACTGTGCGCCGCCTCCCGGCTAAGCGACTTGTACCAGGCCCGGGACCCCCGGAGTTCGCGCGGGACGGCCGATGCTGCGGTCTGGGCCCATCCTGGAGCTCCCGGGCAGGAAAAGGCCGTCCATGGCGTCCTGGCCTGCAGCTCGCTCCCGCCACGGGCGGAATCGGACCTCGCCCTTCCCCACCACTCCCCTCCCCCTCCCAAGCCCGCGGCGGCTCCCGAAGCGACACGGCCCGGACCCTCCATTCTCTCCCCGAGTGTATTTAACTAGCACAACCTAACAGGAAGCTCCCTCTCAGTGACAACCTTTCCCCCGACAGACGCGCCCAGCAGCCAACCACCGGCCAGAATTGGCCTGCATCCCGCTCCCCTCTCGGTGGCACCCTCGGTGGGCGGGGCTCAGGCAGCTAGCAAGTTAAGTGGAGCCACGGCTGACGTGAGTCAACAAAGGTCACGTGAAGCGAGCGGGCTGCGCCGATTGGTGGCGCCGGCCGGGCGAGGAAGGGGGGTCACGGCGGCGGCGTGGGGTTCGCTGTGTGACACAATTACAACAACTTTGTGCTGGTGCCGGGGAAGTTTGTGTCTCCAACGAATTCCCCCCTGTGCTCCCCAGCTCCGCGCGCTCCGGCTGTTCCCGCCGTCCCCGCCCGTGGCTGCCCCCTGCCCGCCCCCGCGATGTGACCCTACAGCCGAGCGCCGCCACTGCCGACCAGGGGGCTCCGCAGCCCCTGCCGCCGCCACCTTCGTCGCCGCCGCGTTGGGATTTTCGTTGCCGCCGCCTGCGGCGGAGGAGGAGGCGGCGATAAAGTTGGTGTGCCGGTCCCGCGCAGAGCAGTTTGGGGCGTCGTTGCGGGCCCCGGTCCGGGGGGGGGTGTCGGCGTTGGAGTTGTGAATTCGTTGCGTTTCCATGAAATCCTGCGGAGTGTCGCTCGCTACCGCCGCCGCTGCTGCCGCCGCTTTCGGTGATGAGGAAAAGAAAATGGCGGCGGGAAAAGCGAGCGGCGAGAGCGAGGAGGCGTCCCCCAGCCTGACAGCCGAGGAGAGGGAGGCGCTCGGCGGACTGGACAGGTACGGGCCGCCGTCTCCCGCGCTGTCGGCTCCGGACGGACAGGAGCCGCTCTTCGGGGAGGCCCGAGCGCGGCTTGCCTCTGGCGGCCGCGGGGCGGGCACCTCGGCTTGGCGCTCTCTGTGCCGCCTTCGCCGGGGCCTCGGGCTCGGGCAGGGACGGGTCGGTGGTGTTACCGGAGCGCTAACGAGCCCGGTGTGTCTCTCCCCACAGTCGCCTCTTCGGGTTCGTGAGGTTTCATGAAGATGGCGCCAGGACGAAGGCCCTACTGGGCAAGGTAAGGCAGCCGCGAGCCGGAGCGCGGACACGGTCTCCCCGGCCGGAACCGCGCTCTTCCCGGGCCCCGCGGCCCGGTCTGAGCTCATTGTGGTCGCTAACGATGGCCGAGGGGCTTCCGGCAAACTATTTCCTGCCTCTTGTCTCCCCCCCACCCTTGGATACCTCGCTTGCTCCCTTGCGAAATCGTTCTCTCCTCTTGAAGCTGGAGGAACAGAGACGGCTTCGCTTTGGGGCCGGGCTCAACTGGGTCGACAAAATTGCCTGCTATTTTACAGCTTTTTGAGGGTAGGCCAGTGATCTCCGATGTGCCTCTTTAGGGTCAGGGGATCGTAAATGTGTGCAGATTTTCCTAAATTTCCGACTTACTTGCCTGCCACGGTTTTTTATTCTTTTCCTTCAGGCAGGCTGTTCATGATATCTACTGTTTAATAAACGTTTTGGGCTTTCTATGTCCCTGCTCCCAGAAGGGGGAAGTTGCACGTAGTTTAGGTCGGTGAAGAGTTTTCATTGGGGTGTTGATATCTTTCTCGATTGGTATGTGTTTTACCTGAAGTTAGGTGACTTGTTTACTTTTTTGATCTTTCTGCCATAGAAATACCGCAGTTACTTATGAATATGTTTTCTTCCTGGAGCCTCGTTTCCGGTGTGTCTGACCGGGAAGGCCGGGGAGGATTCGGGGTGTAGTCTCTGTTTATTTGTGTGGAAAGTTGTTGGCACTGTCATTTAGTTAAGTAATGGCTGCTCCTATCGGCCCAAGATGGCGGGACAGGGTGGGAGGAGAAAGTGAAGGGGGGGGTTGGGGGAGGGAGTAGAGGTAAACATGGAAATAAATAGTAGCGAAGAATAGGCCTTTCCTTCGGAGTGTGTAGCTCAGTGGTGTTTAGTAAAAATCATCCAAGATTATTTGCATATGGAATTCTGTACCTTTCTCAAGCTTGGAAGTACCGTGCATGAGCCTGGTAAATGCTTATCAACCTGTAGCACATTTAGTTACCCGTCCGTAAGCTATTGAACAAAGGCTGGAGTCTTACTCTGTCTGCATCAGTTTATATCTTCTGACCAAAAGCTGATTGCAATGATATTTGAATGGTTTCTTCTTAATTGGAACCGTGAAACTTGGAGTGTGTGCAGATAGGTGTTTCATTGATTAGACATATTCTTTTCTAGCTGAAATCAGTAGCTTTACATTTGACACCTAGCTTTATTGTTGCAGTTGAGAAGGAAGTTTGACATGAATAAAGCCCAGCATTTTATTCTTAAATTGATTTTTTTTAATTTTAGTTGGCCTGAATTTTTGTCTGTAGTTTGGTTTAGCAGAGTCATTAATTCCTTTTTATCTGTAATTACACTTCTGTTTTTATTTGAAAGTAACTAAATATAAGGAGTTTTGATTGCAGATAATGACCAGAAAGCTAAATGGAAATAATTCTTTTCGGTAAGCCTAGTCCGTTTTACCGATACAGAAAACTTGAATTAAACTGGGGCTATGTAGGTATTAATTGGCTTCATTAAAATTGTCGCTGGAAAAATGAACAGTGACTACCTCTGGAAAGATTTAAGCATTAATGATTGTTGGTCTCTTGCCTTATAGGATTTTTTTTTTTCAATCTGAATACTTAAAAATATTTTATTTTATTTAAAGATATTTGGCTACTGTCAAAGTTATCATTCCAAAAGATTAAACAAATGATTTAAATTTATTTTATTTTGGAGTGATTATTGCTGATCTAACATGGGTTGATACAATTCTTTGCAAAGATAATTCACTTGTAAAAGTTTGGCCAAATCTATTGCTTTTGGTTATGGTAATGAAGAAATAAATGGTATCTGGTGTTTTATGTGGAGAATGTGTAAAAAGCTAGTTAATGATTTCATGTTTTAGAATGCTCGTATTCAGGTAGATTCACAGTGGATGGTGTTTAACATTGGATTTCAGATTGTAATCTTGAATTCTGCAGTTGTTATGCATTAATGAATTTAAATTTTAAAAAACTGAGCATTTTCAAATATTTGTATGAAGTTGTGCATTACTTTGAGGTTTGAGTACAGTAACATCCCCAAAGTGAGAAACTTGAGAAGCTTCATTGTATGTTTTGGGGAGGAATTATGGTTTCATAAAATATGGGATAATTTGATAAACTACTAAGTAGTTTGAGCTAAATTAAAAAAAAATCTGCGTTGCTTCAGACTCAGTGCTCGTGAGGTCCTACCTGCTTACATCAACACTCTTTAGCTTTAACACGAAAGGAAAACATTCAGTAGTATGTGCTTGCAATCTCATGCACTTCTTGGTTGCATCTTTGTGAGCCTGAACACACCAGTAGAATGTGTAATGTAAACCTTGACATTATGTAACTTCGCACCCTCTGGATTGGATTCTGAATAGAATGAATGAGCTGGAGTCCTGTTATAGAAAGCATTGACTTACTCAGTTTATCTCTCATTTTAACAAGCCTGAGAAGCAGTATTGTGTGTACGTGTGTGTGTGTGTCTGTGTGTGTGTGTGATGTTGAGTTATGCTAGTTTCAGAATTCTTATTCTCCGAAAGTCTTAAAAACAAGAGTTGGCTTTTCTTTACTGGGGTAGGTTCAGGCTACTTAACTGAGGGCAGACAATGGACTTGAATAACTCCCAGAATTCCCTTTTTAGCTATGATTTTTGTTGTGCCACTGTCCCCAAGACAAATTTAGTCTGCACGTTGTCTAACTTTTTTCCTTTCTTACAGAAATAATACCTATTATTTCTTGTTTTTAAAAATTATCCTATATATATTATTGGATCTTCTTTCAAGTTTTCGAATTTACATTTGTAGGTTTAGAAAAATATAACTCTTGACCTAAAAGCTTTGGAAAGTTGAAAGCATTAAATAAGTGTCCCTTGCCCCCAAACTTATGTATTCCTTTTCCAGGTGTGAGGATACTTTATCCAAACTGCTGATTTCTCTTGGCCTTTGCGTGTTTTGTGAAATTCAATTATATTAGAGTCATCGAAAGAATTTTTGTTTGTAGGATGGCCGATTGATATACAATGCTTGGGGTTTTGAATTAAAAAAATAAATTAGTTAATACAGTATATTATTTTTGTAGTAATGTCTTTAAGGTTGTAAACAGCTAGAGTTTGCTTAATCAGAGTTCTTATAATATAGCATGATCTTGAGCAGTTTGCTTTTTAATGCTGACCCTTACTCTTCTGGTGACATAATAATTCAAGATTATTTTAAAATTTATAGTGGAGTTAATGAAAAGTAGTTAAGTAAAACATTGTAACAGAAATTAACTGGTGACTTTTTTAGTACATTTTTGAAAACCTTTTGGATTAAATTTTTTTAGTAGGATAAATGTTTGAGTTAAAGTATAATAGTAACATAGCATAAATGTAAGAATATAAATATAGTAATACTATGAAGTATAGCTACAGTAATAACATGCTAGAGGACTGGGGAATCTTATCTGTCAGGGAACTGTTGCTAAAACACATACTTTGTGTTGAAGTATCTTACATATTTTAAATACTATATCTTATTGGAACTTTTTTTGGTAAGTCTATTTATAGAAACATTATAGAATACTTAGAAGAAGTTATGGGATTGTTTATCATTTAAAAATATATGTGCTTTCTTTCCTAAGAGATATTAGTATTAAAATAGTTGGCATTTAAAAATTTTGTGGTAATAGAAGTAGTTTAAGATCCATTGAAGCATATATCTTCTTAAATTTGGTTTGCTTGCATGTAGATGGTAGGGAGAAAGTATTAGGTCAGTTCTAGAGGTGGCTTTTTTAATACTATAATATTTGGATGTTGATGTTTAAAAACATTCTATATTGTTATGTGGTTTTTTGTTTGCTGGCACTTAAAGGGATATAGATTGAGTATCCTTTATCAGAAATGCTTGGGACCAGAACTGTTTTGGATTTTTTTTGGATTTCAGAATATTTACAGAACACATACCAGTTGAGCA
Source organism: Microcebus murinus (assembly GCF_040939455.1). Taxonomy (NCBI): domain Eukaryota; kingdom Metazoa; phylum Chordata; class Mammalia; order Primates; family Cheirogaleidae; genus Microcebus; species Microcebus murinus. The sequence continues at coordinate 118,835,616 of NC_134136.1, forward strand.
ATACCTAACCTGAAGAGCTGAAATCCAAAATGTTTCAATAAGCATTTCCATTTAGTGTCATGTTGTACTTAAAAAGTTTTGTGGGATTTCTGATTTTTGGATTAGGGATGCTCACCTGTATATTCATTTCCAGTGCTAAAGAAAGTTAGTGTTTTGGTTAAAAAAGTAACCACAGAAATAATGCCATGATTTGTGTTTGAAAATAAATGAGGTCTTTGATACATTTTAAAAGAGTTTTCTAGTTTGGAAATTATCTTCTAACAATTACAGTCAAAATTGTTTATTTGGACAAAGTTTCATGTATGTACTACATATTTCCTACAATTGTAATAAAGATATAAGAGATTATAGAACATGTTTGTGTATCTGGGCACAAATTAGAACTGCAGCAATACATAAACAGGTATAATACTTTTTTTAATTTTTTTTTTATTTTTTTTTTTTGAGACAGAGTCTCACTTGCCCAGGCTAGAGTGAGTGCCGTGGCATCAGTCTAGCTCACAGCAACCTCAAACTCCTGGGCTCAAGCAATCCTCCTGCCTCAGCCTCCCGAGTAGCTGGGACTACAGGCATGTGCCACCATGCCCGGCTAATTTTTTTTTTTTTCTATATTAGTTGGCCAATTAATTTCTTTCTATTTATAGTAGAGACGGGGTCTCGCTCTTGCTCAGGCTGGTCTCAAACTCCTGACCTCGAGCAATGCGCCCGGCCAGGTATAATACTTTTTAAGTTCTGGTGTTTTTCACTGAATAGTTCTTTCTGTCAAATGAATTACAAATCAAAATGACTAGGGAACATTTGACTGCCACCTCTATATTTCAGGTTGTTAAGAAAAACTGCCTGAGAGATAAATTTTTGTGGCTTAGGTTAAAGATGAACCAAAATGAAGGTTCATTTTTTGACTAGCTGCAGAATAAATCTTTTTCTGACTTAGATTATGTAACATTTAGTTTTTGTTTATATAGTACCAATATCCTGCATATCGGAAAGGATTTTTGTTAAGTTTGTTTTTACTTTGAAACTCATTGTGATGCTTTGAACTCTTTGAAAATTGATGTTAGTGACTAATAACACTGCATTATTAATATTCTTGAAATGTGATCTCAAAAGAGCTAATTTATGTTAAGAAAATACCATCAGATTGGCTAAGAATTGAAATGCTGGTTAGGCTATTTAGGGCCCATTTGTATTTATTTGTAGACTAATTACTGGAGTTTAATGAATGCATAATTGGCATAATTGACAGTCTTAAGTACTTTTACTGAAACTTCACATATATTGTATCAGTTTTCTATATTAGTTTGCTGAATATGTGATGTCAGTTTGTATTTTGATGTTGTGGGTAGGATTCTGTAATAGAATATTACACGATATGTGACAAAAGAGAAAATTTTAAATGTTAAAGAGTTAAATGTTTTAGTTATATTTAATGATTTTAAAAAAACAAATGAAATAAATGATTTAGGTTATTGTGACAGTAAATTAAAGCAACAAATATTTGAATGTACATAGAAGCCTTCTATGCAGGGAATATGAAGGTAACTTAGATATCCCTTGTCTGTGTTGAATTTAAACTTCTGTAAGAGGGGTGAGATAAGTATGACTAACATAGGAACATCTGTGGCAAAAGAAAAGTGTGAAGTACTCTGAAAGTTTATGATAAAGGTCAATTTAACAAGTTACAAGTTAGTCTGGCTCTTATTAATAGAATGGGGATTGTTTCTTGATTGTGCTTCTTGGATATGGTGTTTCTGGATTTAGATATTATTCACAAGGCATCTTTTAATTGGGTTTAGGAAAACATGATTTAAAAATCAGATTTTATCTGGGACAATGTTTCATTTGTAAAAGAAAAAAAATCAGCTTTTAGCTTTTAGCAGATGTTTAAAGGAAGATCTGTTGTGTGTTCTGTTCTTCCTTGATATCATTTTGTAATAATGATATTTACCTTTGTTATCAGTTGTTGCCTTGGCCATCCATAAATGAGTGTTTACGGATCAATTTAAGAAATTCTCTGATAGTTTGGAAAGGAGATTCAAGAAGTAGTTAAGTAACGGCCATCTTGGAATACAAAGTACCTCTGGGATGAGGAGGAGGAGAGATTTTAAACTTTATAGATTTTTGTACTGCTTTTTAAAAAATCATGGACATGTATTATTTTAAAAATAATACAGTAAGTACTCTGATAGTGAGTACACCAGAATATTATATTTTGGTTGACTAAAGATGATTTTAAACCGCTGTGTCTGTAGTTAGACACTTGTAAAGGCCTTATTGCATTTTATTAAAGTCTCAGGTTGGGGTACTTTTGAAGTTGATTGATTCTTCAAGTGGGGGTAGGAGTGAATGAAGTTGCAATGTACTCACTTAGGTCCTGTTTGTTTGTGTTTTAGGTGGCTTTGTAATAGTCACTGTACCCATTCTTCATTTTGATCTTTAGCATCTGTTTCATTGTCTTTACTTTTGGGTCTAATTTGGCCCAGGCGATATTTGGAACCTAATTAAGAACTATAACTTGGAAGGGTGGGAGTAATCCCTTATTTATATAGCTTTAGCTTTCTGAGGCAATTTGTAAGCTGTTTGCCACTATCTTCTACAAGGTTTTATTATTTTCTTCTCTTATCCCCTTCCTCTTTTATTGTATCTTTTGTTATTCTACATTGTTAAAACTGTTGGTGTCATTCTCTTGTGAATGTATTCTTGTATTCTTTTTGTAGTTTTGTCTGTGGTAGTATTTTGTCTGTTAGAATCAATAAAAGATGCCACTGCTAAGTTTATTCTCAGGAAAAAGGTTGGGCTTTGTTATGTTAGGGGTATTATATAAGGTCATCTAATTCATTTTAATTTTGAACAATGGAAGAAATTGTTTCAGACAAAGGGTTGTTTTCACACTATAGATCTATTACATTATGTTCGTTAGATCTTTCTCTCTCTTTTTTTTTCTTTTTAAAGAAAAAAGTTTATTAGGAAAAATTTCCAATATTTCCAAAAGTAGAAGAAATCAACCAACCATCACCCAACTTCAATAGTTTTCAACCCATGGCCAGTCTTGTTCTTGCCTCTCACCTCCATTGTTTTGAAACAGTGAGATCTCAGACATCAATCACATAATTTAATCCATAGATATTAATATTTGTCTCTGAAATATAACCACAATATATAAAAATAATTTCTTATATCAAATATCAATGGACCTTGCTTTTTGCTATATGGAAATTGAGAAATAGTTGCTTGTGAAATGAATAGAAAACATTTAGCTGACTATGATGTGAGTTTGTTTGCATTTTGATACTGTGGTAGGGTTCTTTAATAGAATATTACACAATACGTGACAAAAGAGATAATTTTCCCTAAGAATCTTAGTTGCTTAAGTCTGTTTAGATAGTTTATATATTTAGGGAAAATTTGTTTTCAAGGTACAGTAGTTAAAATAAATGTTTTAGGTTGTTGAAATTCAAATATGAGAATGAGAACTAGAGAAGCTTTTTCTTTGCTTGATTGATAAATGGAATATTTCTTGAACTGCTGTGGGTGAGGGCCTCTCAGATTCTGGGCAACCAGTAATACCTGGCCCTGTAATCAGTCTGTGGGGAGAGGCCAACAGACTGAGTGATCAGTATGACATAGTAAATACAGTAATAAAGATGTCTTGGCCGGGCGCGGTGACTCACGCCTGTAATCCTAGCACTCTGGGAGGCCGAGGCGGGCGGATTGCTCCAGGTCAGGAGTTCGAAACCAGCCTGAGCAAGAGCGAGACCCATCTCTACTATAAATAGAAAGAAATTAATTGGCCAACTAATATATATAGAAAAAAATTAGCTGGGCATGGTGGCGCATGCCTGTAGTCCCAGCTACTTGGGAGGCTGAGACAGGAGGATCCCCTGAGCCCAAGAGTTTGAGGTTGCTGTGAGCTAGGCTGACGCCATGGCACTCACTCTAGCCTGGGCAACAAAGCGAGACTCTGTCTCAAAAAAAAAATAAAGATGTCTGCAAAGTGTATGAGCTCTCAAATGATGGAACAATTAAAACATTTAAACCTTTTTATTATGAATAGTTTAAACTATGTGCAGGTATTGAAGACAGTTTAATGAACTCCTCTTTTCAACAATTCCCAGCATTTTGGATAGTTAATTTTAGCTGCTCCAAAGTGGAGAAGTGACTGAGGGAAACTGCACAAAGATGTAGCACTTGGTCTTAATTATGAGACATGAGGTGGAAGTTTACCAGGCATGTAGATGTAGCAAGAGGAAAAAGAAGGTAGAGAGTTGGAGGTATAAAGTTAAATGGTGTCTGAGGAATTGTGAATTGTTGAGTATAGGAAGAAGGTAGGGTATGTCTACTCAGGTAACTGAGCATGTGAAGGGCCCCATCACTGTAGGCCATAGGATGTTTTAGGGCATTGCCAAACTTTTTAATCAGTGGAAGTGACATGAACTGAATTAGGTTTTATGGGAATATTACTGGCCATTATGAGAAGGAGACAGTGGAGGGGAAAGGAACCTAGTTGTGAAGTACTGATGGGTAGATAGCAATGCATGGATTTTAGGGTAGAATTTTGCTCCTGCCACTTACTAGAAGTGTAATCTTTGGGGAAATATCTTTCAGAGGCTCAGTTTTCTTATCTGTAAAGTGGAAGTAGTAATAGATTTCCTGTAGGCTGTTGCAGTTTGTGGTAGGGAAAAAGAAATACATGTAAAGTGCTTGAAATTGGGCTTGGTGCTTGGAAGGTGCTCTGTACAGGATAACACCTTGGATAGTGATAACATCTTGGAAGTTTAAGCTGAGACTGGTGATTTTTGGGATGAGGGGGGAATCAGAGGCAGATTTGAGAGCTCTTGAAAAGGCCTTTGTTGACTTTCATGCTGTCCTCACTACTTTGGCTTTCTTTCTATGTCTCTGAACCACATCTCAGTCTCTGGTAAGGAGGGTCTGTTGTAGGTCTTATTTACTCACCCTGCTCCCAACTTTCATGTGTATTTGACTGCCTACTTGACTACCTTGCTTGGGTATCTTGAAGGTACCACAAACTGAACATATACAAACTGAATTTATCATTGTCTTTAATGTTCTATATCTTAGTAAATGTCACCACTATCCATGTTAGAAACCTTGGAATAGTTCTTGGTGCCAGTTTTTCTTAACTTATGAAGTCGTAATCACCATATCTCATCATTTCTACATGTTAAATCTCAAATCTGTTTCTCTCCATCCCCACTGCCACCATCCTAATCACAGCCATGATACTGTTGTCTTTGACTTTTGAAATACCTTCATGCAGTTTTTTGAATATAGATATACTTGTACTTTAATACAAAATTGAGAAGTTACACAACGGATGTTACAGTGAAAATGTCTCTTTCCTATACTGTCTCTTGCTTATTTAGTTCCTGCTCTCAGAGGCAGCCACTGATAAAGTTTATTGGGTAATTTTTCATATTTCAACACAGGTACAAGCATATTCTGTTGTATTTTTTCACACAAATGAGATCATACTATATACAGATTGTTAAATGCTTTGTTAATTTTAATAGTTGCTATATGAAAATATTAGTTTTTATATTGAGTTGTCTTGGATTTGAGAGTTTCTCTGTCGTTCAAGTAGTGAGATGTTGGTGAGGGAATTGGTTTGGGTGATTTTTAAGTTATTTTCATTTTGAAGTTCTATTACATTTATATGTGGTATTTTATGTAGAAATTCTTCAACATGCAAAAGTCTTAATTGAAAGTGTGTTCGTATGTGTTTTCCTAAGATAGCAGTTGCTTCATTTTATATACTATGAATTCTCAACTGGAATAATTGGCAAATTTGGCCATCATATTTTGGTTTTATTGGTGTGACTGATTACCAGACTCCATGAATACTAATTTAATTAATTCCCCGAACATATATAGAAGTAGCCATGGTTTATACTACTTAATATCTTGTATTTGCGGAAGTCATTCATTTTCACCATTTATTCTTGTTTTTTATTATAGAAAATGAAAAATAGGTAAATTTACATTCTTGATTAGTTGAAAAAGGCATAGGCTTTAGTGTGTTATTAACTTATTTCATAGCAGAATATCTTTATTTTCATTATATTGTTGATAGGACTAGAACAGTGGTACTTTATTTTTTTGGAGTCATTAACCCTTTGAGGGTCAATGTAGCTGTGTACATTTTATATATGATTTCAGAGAGTATAGAGATCTTCCTTGAAGCCCAACCATGGACTCCAGTATTTTCCATTAGATTAGTTTACTGATTCTTGCATAGAGGTGTTCATGATGGGAAGTGTTAATGATTGGAATATGTTGAAGGGAAAGTAAAGCTTTCAGGGGTCCTCAAATTTTTGAAACAGGGGGTCAGTTCACTGTTCCTCAGACCGTTGGAGGGCTGGACTATAGTTTTAAAAAAACTATGAACAAATTCCTATGCACACTGCACATATCTTATTTTGAAGTAAAAAAAAACAAATGGGCAAACACACCCGCATGTGGCCCATGGGCGGTAGTTTGAGGATGGCTGCTTTAGAACCAGTGGATTGGTTAGCGTAAGATGGCATGGATTTTACCACGTAGTTTTGTAGTGTTCTGTGGCCACTTCAGATATTCTCTCAATAAGCTCTGTTAATCATAAGCATGCTAGGGGAAGAGAATGTGGTCTGATGCCTGGAGAAGTAGTTGCTTTAACTAGGAAAATACCTGTAAGTACATGCTCCTTTATCATAATTAATGGGCTTTAGTATTGTTTCCTCAGCCTGGGTGCTCAAAATGCTGGTTTGGTAGGGAGGTTACATGATATACTGGGAAGAACAGTGTATCAGAAAACTCAAGACCTAAGTTTTAAGGTCTGCTACCTACTTTCATCAAATCACTTAATTCTGTGGTCGTCATTTTCACCTCTCTTAAAATGAAGGGCTGGGAATTAGAAATTTCCAAAGTGACTATATAGCACCAAAATTGTAGCTAGCTGTTCATTTGAATTTTTAGGGTTGACTCAGTTTTTTGATTTTGACCCAGAAAGATGGCACAGTTCAACTGTGTTCTAGATTGTAATTCTCTTTGATTTCAGCTCCAGCCTTTAAGACCAGAGACTGAATGAATGCACATTATGTAACTGAGAGTTGCATATTTTTGTTAATCTAATATGATTAACCATTCAGTTAGTCTTAGACTGGTTTGAAAGTTTATCTTACTTATTAATAGTTAGTGTTTTTACTTCCCTGAACTGCTGCTTTCTTATAGCTGGGGTTGTTAAATTTCTTAGGTCAGATCTGATGTTTTTAATTCTGGGCATACTCATTATGTATTTCTGCGTGCTAGAGAATTCAAGTGATGACAGGGCTAAACAAATTCTCAGGGGTGAATTGATAAGAAATGTTACATTGAATAAATATATATTATTAGGTACTAGACATTTGGGTATTATTACAAAGATGAGTAAGGTCCCCTAGTTTCTCTGAGTAACAAGAGTAACTTAGCATTATTTGGGGGCACTTTCTGATCAATTGAAAGTAAGCTTTTTTTGTAGGATTTTGCTGTGTGTGTATGATTATACTTTCATTGTGTCTATCAGTTAAAAAGATAGATTTGGAGTTTGTAAATTAGATTCAGAATATAACTCTTAAGGAAAAACTTTTTTTTTTTTAAACAGCTTTTCAAAGATGGCAAATGGATAATAAAAAAAATGAAGTTAATCTTTTGTGATTGAGGTTACTTAAGTTTGTGCATTGAAATACTTGGCCAGGATGTTGTAGACAGCATCCAGACATCTAAAGAATAACTTTTAATAAAGATTATCCAATCCTTAAGTAGTCATGATTCTATGAAAAGAGGTAACTGGATCCTGAATGTCTGAAGGAAAAGCTGGAGTCCTTACTAATCTGATGTATGTTTTTTGGCTTTTGCTTTGTCTCTTTTGTCTTGGTTGTTCTTACTTACAGAAGTGGATATCACATGATGGATTGGATTTCATGAATATATTTCTGTAAATGGAAATACTTTTCTGTTAACTTGTTTTTCAAATTTGACTTTTTATTTCAAGATGATTATAGACTCACAGTTGTAAGAAATAATAGGTCTAGTGTGCCCTTTACCCAGTTCCCCCCAATGGTAGCATCTTGCAAAACATGGTACAGTCTCACAACCAGGATATCAACATTGATAAAGTTGAAGTACAGAGCAGTTCTATCACCAAACGTATCTGTCTTGTTGCCCATTTATAGCTGTATCCACCTCCCCCCTTCACTTGTTCCTAACCCCTGGAAACTACTAATCTATTAATCTACTAATCCATTTCTATGATTTTGACCTTTCAAAAATGTTTTATATATGGAGTCATACAGTATGTCTCCTTTTGGAATTCCCTTTTTTCACTAAGTAGATTTCCCTGGAGAGTCATCTAAGTTTTTGTGTATATCAGTAGTTTGTTACTTTGCTGAGTAGTGTTCCATGGTATTGATACACCATAGTTTCTTTAACCATTTACCCTTTGAAGGACATCTGAGTTATTTTCAGTCTTTGGCTGTTGTGAATAAAGCTGCTATAAACATTTGTGTACTGGTTTTACGCAAACATAACTTTTCTCTGGGATAAATGTCTAAGAGTGCAATTTCTGGTAGTTGCATATTCGGTTTTATAAAAACCGCCAAACTGTTTTCCAGAGCTGCCCTACTGTTTTATGTTCCCACCAGCAATGTATGAGTGTTCCAGTTTCGCCACATCCTTGCCAGCATTTGGTGTTACTGCTTTTTTTTTTTAATTTTTGACATTCTGATAGGTGTGTAGTGATAGGTCATTGTGGTTTTAATTTGCATTTTCCTCATGGCTAGAGATGTTTAACGTCTTTCATGTTCTTATTTTCCATCTGTATATCCTCTTTGGTGAAATGTCTGTTCATGTCTTTTGCACATTTTCTGGTTGGATTGTTTGGTGGGTTTTTTTTTTTTTCCTTCTTTAAACTTTTCAGTTTTGAGAATTTGTGATATATTCTAGGTTTTAGTCCTTGTTGGGTATGTGGTTGGAAATAATTTTCTCCTTAACCTGCAGCTTTTCATTCTTCAGTCTTTTGCAGAGCAAAAGTTTTTAATTTGTTGATGTCCAATTTATTAATTTTCATTTTATGGAAATTGTGTTAGTGTGAAGTATAAAAACACTTTGTGTGACCCTAGGTCCTTAGGGTTTTTTCCTATGTTTTTTACTAAAAGTTTTATAGTTTTATATTTTTACATTTATGTTTTATATCAGATGTGAGGTTTGGGTTCAGCTTTATTTTTGCCATTATTTGTTGAAAAGGCTGTCCTTTGCCATTGGATTGCTTTTGAATCTTTGTCAAAAATTAGTTAAGCATATTTGTAGGACTTTATTTCTGGATTCTCTATTTCATTTGTCTGTGTGTCTCTTCTTCCGCTAGTACCACACCATGTTGATTATTATAGCCTATATAGTAGGCCTTAATACCAGATGTAATGATTCTTACAACTTTATTGTTTGTCAAGGTTGCGTTAGCTATTCTGAGGCCTCTGCCTTTCCATATTAATTTTAGAATAAACTTGTTTCTATGTCTACAAAAAAACCTTGCTGGGATTTTGAAAGGGATTGCATTAAATCAATAGATCAATTTGGGAATAATTAATATTTATTTACTATGTTGAGCCTTCCAATCCACAAACATGAGATGTCTCTTCGTTTATTTAGGTCTTTTTGATTCATTCCATGAGCATTTAAGTTTATACCTAGGTATTTCATTTTCTTTGGAGCAATTGTAAATGGTTATGCATTTTTATTTAGATTTCCAAATGTTCATTGTTAGTGTGTAGATTTTTGCATGTTGATCTTGTATCCTGTGACCTTGGTGAACTAATTTATCATAGAAGTTTTCTTCCCCCCCCCCCCCCAAGATTCCTTGTGGGATTTTCTAGGTAGACAGTTATGCCACTTGCAAGTAGGGAATGTTCTTCCTTTCCAACCTGTATGCCTTTTTTTTTTTTTTTCTTATTGCAATGGCTAGAACTTTCAGTACTATGTTAAAGAGAAGTAGTGATAGCAGACATCCTTGCCTTTTTCTGAAGGGAGAGGGAAAGCATTCTGTGAAGTTGTAGAATTTTTGTAGATGCTTTTTATTCAGTTGAGGAAGTCTGTCTTTCCCGTTTCCCCCTGCCTGCCTCCCAAGTTGCTGAGAATTTTTATCATGGATTTTGTGAAATGCTGTTTTTTTGGGGGGGGGGGTCAATTGATATGGTTATGATTTTTTCTTCTTCAGCCTGTTTACATGATAATAACATTGATTTTTGACTGCTGAACAACCTTTGCATACCTACAATAAAACCCAATTGGTCATGTTGCATACTCCTTTTTACACATTGTTGGATTAATATTTTGTTGGGACCTTTTGTGTATAAGATCATGACAGGAGTATGGATGAGTATGAGTATGCTAATATTTTGTCTAGGATTTCTGTGTCTAAATATCATAAGAAATAATGGTTTGTAGGTAACTTTTTTTTTTTTTTCATGAGACAGAGTCATGCTTTGTCAACCTGGGGTAGGGTGCAGTGGCGTAATCATAGCTTACTGCAACTTCAGACAAACTCCTGGGCTCAAGTGACCCTCTTACCTCAGCCTCATGAGTAGCTGGGACTATAAGCACGTACTGCTGCACCCTGCTAATTTTTTCGGTAAAAATGGGATCTCCCTTCTGTTCAGGCTGGTCTCGAACTCCTGACCTAAGGCGATCCTCCTGCCTCAGCCTCTCAGAGTGCTAGGATTACAGGCATGAGCCACTGCACCTGGTCAATAGGTAACTTTTTGTACAGTGTTTGTCTGGTTTTAGTATCAGGGTAATACTAGCTTCCATAAAATGAGTTGGGAAATGTTCCCTTCTATTTCTGGACAGGGATGTATAAAATTGGTTTTAGTTTATGTTTAAATGTTATCTAGAATTCTTCAGTGAAACCATTTGAGCTTTCTCTTTTTGGAGCTTTTAATTAGAAGGTCAGTTTTCTTTAGTGGTTATAGGACTCTTCAGATTGTCATCTTGGCTGAATTTTGGTAGTTTGTGGTTTTTGAGGAGTTGGTCTATTTCTTCTAAGTTGTTGAACTTATGAGTGTAGAATTGTTCATAGTATTATTCCCTTATTCTTTTAATGGCTACAAGATTTGTAGTGTTAACCCCATTTTCATTCCTGACATTGATTTGTGTCTTCATCTTTGTCAGTCTTAGGTTTACCAGTTTTATTAATTTTTATTTTTTGAAGAACCAATTCTTTGTTTTATTGATTTTTTTTCCTCTATTGTTTTCCTGTTATCAATTTTATTGATTTCTTCTCTGATCTTTATTATTTTCTTCCTTCTGCTTGCTTTGGGTTTATTTGCTCTTTGTTTTCTAGTTTCTTGAGCTAGGAACTTGGATTGATTTGAGCCCTCTCCTTTTCTCCTATGTAAAAATTTATGCCATACATTTACTTTTCATCACTACTTTAACTGTGTCCCACATATTCTTATATTTGTATTTCCATTTTCATTCAATTCTATGTATTTTTAAATTTCCTCTTTGATCCATGGAGTATTTAGTAGTGTGTCGTTCAATTTCTAAATATTTGGAGAGTTTCTTGTTTTCTTTCTGTTACTGATTTTTAGTTTGATTCCATTATGGTCAGAATTTACTCTGTATAATTTCCATTTTCTTACATTTATTGACATTTTCTTTATGATATTTTGGTGAATGTTCCATGGATGCTTGAAAAGAATGTGTATTCTGTTTTGGGTAAAAGTGTTACATATGTGACAATTAAATCCGGTTGGTTAATTGTGTTCATTTCTTCTCTACCCTTGCTGATTTTCTGTCTAGTAGTTTTATCAATTGCTGATAATGTGTTATTGCAGGTCTTCAAGTATAATTGTGCATTTGTCTATATTCCTTTTCTCTCTATCAGTTTTTAGTTCCTGTACATTTGAACTCTGTCGGTTGGTATGTACACATTTGGGATTGTAATTTGTCTTCTGGTAGGTTGATCTTTTTATCATTATGTAATGTCTCTCTTTGTTTTACTATTAATTTTCCTTGCTCTGAAGTCCACTTTATCTGATAATTAATATAGCCACTCCTGCTTTTTAAAAAATTTAATATTTATATGGTATATCTTTAATATTTATATGGTATATCTTTTCCCCATTGTTTTACTTCCAATCAATTCATGTAATTGTATTGCAAGAATTTTTTTTGCAGACAGTATATTGTCAGATTGAAAAAGTGACTTTTTAAAATTATCTTTCAATTGGTATATTTAGACTATTTGTACTTGAAGTAATTATTGATATGTTAGTGTTTAAGTCAGCTATTTTATTGCTTGTATTTGTTTGTTTTCTGTTTTCTCATTCATCTGTTTTTCTTTTCTTACCTTCCTATGGGTTATGTGAATATTTTTTAGGATTCCATCCTGGTTTGTAATATTTTTGAGTATGTTTCTTTGTATAGATTTCTTAGTGGTTGCGCTAGGTATTATTGTAATGTTCATGTGTAACTTCTGACTGTCTACTGGTTTTGTTTGGTGTTTTACCACTTTGAGTGAAGTGCAGAAACTTTGCTTCCATTTAGGTCCTTTTGCCCTCTCTATTTTTAAAATATAATTTCCTGAACTATTCTTACATTCCTCTACATACATTGAGCACATCAGATGGTGTGATAAATTTTACTTCAGCTAGCAAATATGATTTAAGAAATTCATGAGTAGTATGATAGTCTATTACATTTACCCCTACTGTTACTTATTTCAGTGTTCTTTCCTTTCTCAAGTTTTGGCCGCCTTTTATCATTTCCTTTTTGTTTATAGACCTTTTAAGGTGTTTTAGACATTCTTTCAGGGTGGGTTTGCTAGCAACAAATTTAGTTTTTCTGAGATAGTCTTTATTTTCCTTCATTCCTGAAGTATTTTTGCCACATACAGAATTCACAATTGACAGTTATTTCTTTCAGTATTTGACAGGTGGTGTGCTATTTTCTTCTGTTCTCCATGGTTTTGGATGAGAAATTTTATCTGGGGTTCACTCACCTTTTTGTATCTGTCTTTCATGTGTTTTACCAGATCTGGGAAGTTTTTAGCCATTATATCTTTGAATAATTTTTCAATCCTATTCTCTCTTATCTTCTTGGATGCTGAGAAGAATCTTAGCCCTTTTGTTTTTGTCCCATAGGTCCCTGAGGCTTTGTTCATTTTTTTTTCAGTCTGTTTTCTCTCTTGTTTAGATTGACTAAATTCTATTGATCTGTTCACGACTCTGTCATCTATCGTTTCTACTCATATTGAGCCCATCCAGAGAGTTTTTACTTTGGTTCTTGTGTTTTTAGTTTTATAATTTCCATTTAGTTTTTTGAATAACTTTGCTGAGATTTTCCAATTTTTCATTTGTTTGAAGAGCAGTTATAATCGCCTGTTTTGAAGCATTTTGTTGACTGCTTTTAAAATCTTTGGCAAATAATTCAAATATAGGATTCATATCAGTCTTGAGTCCGTTGGTTCTCTTCATTCATGTTACACTTGCCTGGTTTTTGGTATGGCATATGATTTTCAATTGTACCCTTGAATTCTGGGTATCACATTGTGAGAACTCTGGATCCTATTCTTTTTATATGCCCTTGTTGAAGTGCAGTGCAAGGGCTAGGTGGGTGTGTATTAATATATTCAGCTTCTTGCTGAGTCCTGCTGACAGTTAGCCTAGGAAAAGTGGGGCAGTGAGTACAGCCTTGATGCAGACTGGTGGGGTAGAAGTTCAGCTTCCCCCTTATCTTCGCTGACATTTTCCTGGCAAAAGTTGGGCACCAATTTATATGACCTCGTTGCCTCTGAGTGGGGGTATGAAATTAACTTCCTGATGGGCCATGCTGCCTCAGCAAGAGAGAAATGGAAGGCTAACTCATACCACTCTTGCTTGCAGGATGGGGCAGAAGCTTGTTACCTCACACCACTTCCCCTGAGTTAATGCCAGTGGGGAGTGGAAGCTCAGTGCTCTCTGGCATGAGACGATGACTGAAACATTGTCAGTTACTCAGTCTTATACTACTTCATTTAGTTTTGATTCTCGGTGAGTATGGAGGTTCAGCTCCCCACTGGTTCCCACTGACACTAGAGGTGGAAAGAAAGTGGAATGCTGCCTGACCCTGACTCACACTGCCTTATTCAATCTTGTTGATGCTGGTAGGTGTACAGATTTGGCTCCTTACTGGGTCCTACTGATACCAGGCCTGTGTGTGGGGGTGGCGGTGAAGGGTACTGCCTCACACAGCTCTGTTAAGTCTAGCTTGCCTCTAGACCCCACTGACAACACCCAAAATGAATCTGAGCACCATTTGCTTCACTGGATAGGGTATGGAAGATCAGCTCCTTTTTTAACCTTGCCACTAACCCTGTAGGGAAATTAGAGCTACCTCTGAGTTGGGGAAGATGAGCTGCCTGTTTTGTCCTGCCAACCCTACCCTGGTAGGGGCTCACATCCCACTGCTTGCTTTTGCTGGGTGGAGGGCGTAAGATCACCTCTCCACTCTGCACTGCCAAACCACCTGGCAGAGGAATCAAAGCACCACCTGATTCTGCTTTGGGGAGAGAGATTAAGATTAAGGTTAAGATTAAGATTAGTTGTATGCTTGGCCCCGCTGAAACTGTGGAGTGTGTGTGTGTTTGTGTTTGTGTTTGTTTGTTTCAGTGATGTTTGGCTGTAGTGGAGTGGGTATTGCCAGAAAAGTTTCTGTTGCTAAGCTTATACCCTTTTCTCAGCCCTTTGGCTAGGAGGAACAGACTTTTCTTGGAAATTTTTTTTTCTCTATGACGCTGGATTAGGGGTTCTGAAGCAACATACTGTCTTGGAAATGTGGGAGGCAGTATGAAAACACAGATCTCACTGCCTTGTTACTTCTCAAATCTTGAGGTCTCAAGGAAGTCTGCTGCCTTCTTTCTACCTTTCAGATACTTCCTATGTTTGTTGTTTTGTTTTGTTATGTTCAGGATTTTTTAGCTAGAAGGAGGACCTGGTAGGAATGAAGTACAGTAGTACTCTTGGTGGAACTGGAAGTCCTGCATTGACTTTTATAGTAATTGAAGTGTTTTTTTTTTTTTTTTTTGACACAGAGTCTCACTCTGTTGCCCTGGCTAGAGTGTGTTGGTATCAGCCTAGCTCACAGCAACCTCAAATTCCTGGGCTCAAGCAGTCCTTGTGCCTCAGCCTCCCGAGTAGCTGGGACTACAGGCATGTGCCACCATGCCCAGCTAATTTTTTTCTATTTTTGGTAGAGATGGGTCTCGCTCTTGCTCAGGCTGGTGTTGAACTCTTGAGCTCAAATGATCCGCCTCTGCCTCCTGGAGTGCTAGGATTACAGGCGTGAGTTACCGCGCCTGGCCAGTAATTGAAGTTTTAATTGTGAAAATTTTTGCCTAAAGATACTATGTTATGTGAATGAAATAAGTCTTAAAAAATCAAACTTATGGGAAAATTTTAACTTGTGACAGTATCATCAGTGACCATAACATATGATCCTCCTTATAAAGCTATTTCCTTATGTTAGGCTTTAACCCATAACTATATTATTTCAGGGTTATGGTTTAAATAGCTACAGTGCTTACTTTTAAACAGCAACTGCTTTCTGTCATATTCTTTAAAGGAAGTACATATTTACATGTAAAGAAAGGAACTGAAAGATAAGCTGGGTTATAGCAGAATGTCACTCTTCTGATTTGCCATCTAACAGCAGTTACTCTTCAGTTTCCTATGCCAAATAGACTGGTACAACATAACATTCTGCTCCTTTCACCATATTAAGGCCAAACAAAACAAAAATTTCCCCTGAATTTTTAAAACACTTAAAATAGGCAAAATGATTCAAAAGTTTTTAGGAGGAGGAGGGAGAGGTAGGTGATATGTAGATGGTTTCTGTATGAATTTCAGATAAATAGGCAAGGGAAAACTTATTAGGTAGGAGGCATTTTCAGCAATATACATGTAACAAAAGTGTACAGTTTTAAAAGGCGGGGCCTTTTTTAGTTCATTTCAGGTCGAAACTTATATGATTTTTGTCCTTTTTGCTGTTCTTTTTGTTATAGTACAATTTATATAGAACCTGACACTTGCTTTTTTTTTTCCACTGAGAAAAATCTTTCTGGAGAAAAGATTCCTTTAATAATATGGAGTTTCTTTTAGAGTTAAGTTTAGCCATTTATCCTATTATTTAAGACATGAGTTAATTTGTTTTCTGTGTAATATGTTGAATCGTGTTGTGGGATGCTTTAGTATTTTGCATTTTTCTTTGATCCATTAGTTATTTTGTAGTGTTTTTGAATTTTCACATATTTGTGAATTTCCCAATTTTTTTTTCTGTTACTGATTTCTAATTTCTTTCCATTTTTGGTCGAAGAGCATAGCTTTTACAATTTTAGTCTTTTTTAAATTATGGAGACTTGTTTTATGGCCTAACTATGGTGTGTCTTGGTTGTAATGTTCCATATGCACTTGAGTAGAATGTATATTCTGCTGTTGCAGTGAGTGTCCGTCCTATAGCTGGCTTTTAGGTCTTGTTGATTTATAGAGTTCTTTTAGTTGTCTTGTGATCAGCTCTCTAGTTGTTTTATTGAGTATTGAAAGGTACTGAAGTCTCCAACTATTGTTAAATTGTCTATTTTTCTTCAATTCAGTTTTTGCTTTTATTTTGAGCTCCATTATGTATTTGTTTCTAATTGTTATATCTTCTTGATGAATTGACCCTTTGTCAGTATAGAATACTCTTTGTCCTTAGTTACAATTTTTGTCTCAAAGTATATTTTGTTTGATATTAGTATAGCCACTCCAGCTCTGCTTTGGTTATTGTTTGCATGGTACATATTTTTTTACATCCTTTTTTAGTTTCAACTTTGTCCTTGACTCTAAAGTTTATCCTTTCTAGAAAGCTTATAGTTGTGTTGTGCTTTTATAAAATTCATTCTGTCAATCTTTGCCTTTTAATTGTAAGAGTGTTTAATTCATTTACATTTTATATGATTGTTGATCAGGTAGGATTTACATCTGCCATTTGTTATTTGTTTTCTATGTGTCTTGTGTTTTGTTCTCTATTCCTCCATTTCTACCATTTTTGTGTTAGATATTTTTCAGTGTACCATTCTAATTCCCCCTTTGTTTATTTTATCATATATTTCTTAGTTTTTTGAGTAGTTGCTCTGGGAATTACAATTAAGAACCTAAAATAATCCAGTTCTGATTAATAGCAACTTAATTTCATTAGTATATAAAAACTTATATGTATCTTCCTTCCTTCTCCCCTCCTATGGGTGGTTATTGTTATATAAGTTATGTCTTTATACATATTGTTCCCATCAACATAAGATACATCATTACTGCTTTATGGAGTGTCTTTTAAATCACATAGGAGAAAAAAAGTTTGACAAAAAATGTGTGTATACTATCTTTTATATTTACCTGGTATCTCAGTCCATTTGTGTTGTTACAACAAAATGCCACATACTGGATATTTTATAAATAATATAACTTTATTTCTCATAGTTCTGGAGGCTGGGAAGTATAAGATCCAGGCACCCCCAGATTTGGTGTCTGGTGAAGGCTTGTTCTCTGCCTCCAAGATGACACCTTGTTCCTGCATCTTTATGTGATGGAAGACAGAAGGGCAAAGGGACGCACAGCCCCCTTGGACCTCTTTTAGAAAGTCATTAATCCCATTCATGAGGGCTCTGCCCTCATGACTTAATCACCTCCTAAAGGCCTCACCTCTTAATACTGTCACATTGGCAGTTAAGTTTCAACATGTGAATTTTGAGGGAACACGTTAGGACTATTGTACCTTGGTAGTTACCTTTACCAGTATGCTTTATTTTTTTTTTTTTTCTTGTGGATTTGAGTTATTGTCTAGTGTCCTTTCATTTCAACCTGAATGACTCCCTGTTGTATTACTTGTAGTGTAGGTCTGCTAGTGACAAATACAGTTTTTCTCTATCTGGCAATGTCTTACTTTCCCCTTCATATTTAAGGATACTTTTGTTGCATAATGAATTCTTGAATGACTGTCTTTTCCTTTCAGCACTTTTAAGGTGTCATTCCATTGCCTTCTGGCCTCCATGGTGTCTGATGAAGAAATCAGATATTAATCCTATTGAGGATCCTTTGTACATGATGAGTCACTTCTTTCTTGTTTTCAAGATACTCACTGATTTTTTCTTTAGACAGTTTGACTATGATGTGTCTCAGTGTAGAACTCTGGGAGTTTAATCTGTTTATAATTCATTGACTTTTTTGGATGTGAGATTAACTTTTTTCTTATTACATTTGGAAAGTTTTCAGTTATTCCTTTAAATGTTCTTTTTTCCCTTTTCTCTCCTTTTTCTATGACTTCCAGTATGTCTGTGCATGTTTTGGTAAACTCCATGGTGTTCCACAGGTTTCTGAGGCTCTGTTCATTTTTCTTCCTTATTTTTCCTTTCCTTTCCTTGATTGGATAATCTCAGTTGATCTTTCTTCAGGTTCACTGATTTCTTCCTACCTGTGCTATATGCTGTTCAGCCTTTCTAGTGATTTCTTATTCCAGTTATGGTTTCTGTTTCTATTTTGTCTTTAAAATATGCTTTCTCTTTGTTTATTGATATTCTTTATTCTTTGATACACCCACCTTATACTTTACTTTAGTTCCTTAGACATATTTTTCTTTTAGTTCTTTGGACATGTGTATAATAGCTGACTTTTAAAGTCTTATCTAGTAAGCTCATCATCTGGGATAGTTTCTATTCAATACTTTTTGTTCTGTGGATGGATCTTTGCATATCTCAGAAATTTTGGTTGAAATTTTGGCTGGACATTTTAATGTGGTATAGCAACTCTGAGAGCATAACATTCCACTTCTGCAGTATTGGTTTTTGTTACTGTTTGTTGTGACAGTTTCTTTCTTTAGTGACCTTTCTGAACTAATTTTATAAAGTGTGTATTCTTTATTGTGTATTGCCAATGAAGTCTCCCCTTGTTCATCTTAGAGGATTCCTTAACTGTCTAGTACCAGTAAGTTTCCCAGTCTTGTACCAGTAAGTTTCCCAGTCTTTGCTGAGAGGTGCTCTGTGCAGGCGGTTGATAACACTGCCATAGCCTTTACTTTCTTGATTGTGAAGAGCCTCATGGTTAAGCAGAGGTGAGAGCCTAGGGATTTCTCAGGTCTTTGCTGGGCATGCACATAGCCCCTTACATCTGTGCTTGACCTTCCTCCTTTTTTTTTTTTAAGACACAATCTCACTCTGTTGCCCGGGCTAGAGTGCCATGGTGTCAGCCTAGCTCACAGTAACCTCAAACTCCTGGGCTTAGGTGACCCTTCTGCCTCAGTCTCCCAAGTAGCTGGGACTACAGGCATGCGCCACCATGCCAGGCTAATTTTTTCTATTTTTTAGTAGAGACGGGGTCTCGCTCTTGCTCAGGCTGGTCTCGAACTCCTGTGCTCAACCAATCTGCCCACCTCGGCCTCTGTGCTTAACCTTCTTGATTATTAAGTTTTTCATCTTTGTTGACGCTTTCAAAATTCTTATAGACATCTCATTCTCCTCCTTTTCCTCTTAAGGTTTTTGGTTAGTCTGTTTGCTCCATTTGTTATCCATTGCTTCAGCTATCCTCAAAGTTAAAAAGTTCTCTGGAATTGTTTTCAACAAATGCCCCTGGGATAACGGCTTTTCACAATGGGTGAACTCCATTTAAGTCACAGACAGAGATAGCCTTGCAAGTGGTATTTTCCAGGGAACCACTTTCAGGGATCTATTAGATAGTCAAATAATAATTAATTTTCTTGGAATGAGGTTTTGAAGGAGCTTCAGCCTCATTGTGCTCTCTCTGCTGGCTTTTCAGGCTGCTAGATTTTATCACAAATCCATGCTGTTTGTTTTACTGGATTTACCACAAATCCAGTCTACTGCAGAGCTGGATGGGGAAGATGGGACTAGGGCAAGTAAAAATGCCACAAAGCTCTGTTTTTACCAAGATTCAGCCATTTCCCTCTCTCCTCCCCTCTCCTCTCCTCCCCTCCCCTCTCCTCCCCTCCCCTCCCCTCCCCTCCCCTCCCCTCCCCTCCCCTCCCCTCCCCTCCCCTCCCCTCCCCTCCTCTCCCCTCCCCTCCCCTCCCCTCCCCTCCCCTCCATCATTTAGATGACGCTCTCCTTTTATGAAGCTTTCTCATTCATAACCTATACAGGTAGAGCCAGTTGCTCTTTGTGCTCTCAGAATAATTTTTTCTTTTGAAATTTAATATTTTTTGTTCGAAACGTATTATTGATATATAATTCACATGAAGTATATAGTTCTACTTTTACTTTTAAATAAAATAATACCCACTCTGTAAAGGTATCCATTTACCATTTCTTTAGCACTTTCTCTTTTTTTATCACCACATTTCATACTGCCAATGCTGATATTTCTTGATTTTTCAATTTTAGACTATTTTTCTACTATGGAAGATAACCTTTTCCCTGCCTACCCTCCCTAATTGCTCCTATGTTTTCCTCCTCCTCCATAGTGTTATGTTTGTGTTAAATCAGTGTTTTTGATTATTAAGACTATATAAATAAGTGCTATTCACTATAGTTACTAGTCCTTTTTATGTACTTTGTAAAAAAATTTTTATTTATTTATTTATCTGTTTATTTATTTATTTAGAGACAGTGTCTTACTCTGTTGCCTGCACTAGAGTGCCGTGGCGTTAGCCTCACTCACAGCAACCTTCAACTCCTGGGCTCAAGCAATCCTCCTGCCTCAGCCTCCCGAGTAGCTGGAACTACAGGCATGTACCACCATGCCCGGCTAATTTTTTGTATATATATTTTTCGCTCGCCAATTAGTTTCTATCTATTTATGGTAGAGACAGGGTCTTGCTCTTGCTCAGGCTGGACTCGAATTCTCGACCTCAAGAGATCTGGATCGTCCCGCCTCAGCCTCCCAGAGTGCTAGGATTACAGGCGTGAGCCACCATGCCTGGCCATTTTTATGTACTATTTTATTTTATTTTTTTATTTCAGCATATTATGGAGATACAAATTTTAAGGTTTCAAATAATGCCCTTGCCCCCATCCACCCGCAAGTCTGAGCTTCAAGCGTGACCATCCCCCAGATGGTGCACATCTCACTCATTATGTTTGTATATACCTGCCCAATACCCAATTAATGTAATTCTTATGTGTCCACTTAGGGGCTGCTCAGTTAATACCAGTTTGCTGGTGAGTATATATGGTGCTTGTTTTTCCATTCTTGGGATACTTCACTTAGTAGTATGGGTTCCAGCTCTATCCAGGAAAATACAAGATGTGCTATATCACCGTTGTTTCTTAGAGCTGAATAATACTCCATGGTATACATATACCACACTTTATTAATCCACTCATGAATTGATGGGCACTTAGGTTGTTTCCACAGCTTTGCAATAATGAATTGTGCTGCTATAAACATTCGAGTGCAGGTGTCTTGTTTGTAGAGTGTCATTGGATCTTTTGGGTAGATGCCCAGTAGTGGAATTGTTGGATCAAATGGTAGATCTACTTGTATCGCTTTGCGGTATCTCTATATTGCTTTCCAAAGAGGTTGAACTAGTTTGCAGTTCCACCAGCAGTGTAGCAGTGTTCCTCTCTCTCTGCATCCACGCCAGCATTTGTTGTTTGGGGACTTTTTGATAAAGGCCATTCTCACTGGAGTTAAGTGATATCTCATTGTAGTTTTTTTTTTTGAGACAGAGTCTCGCTTTGTTGCCCAGGCTAGAGTGCGTGCCATGGCGTCAGCCTAGCTCACAGCAACCTCAAACTCCTGGGCTCAAGCGATCCTCCTGCCTCAGCCTCCCCAAGTAGCTGGGACTACAGGCATGCGCCACCATGCCCGGCTAATTTTTTCTATATATATTAGTTGGCCAATTAATTTCTTTGTATTTATAATAGAGACGGGGTCTCGCTCTTGCTCAGGCTGGTTTCGAACTCCTGACCTTGAGCAATCTGCCCGCCTCAGCCTCCCAGAGAGCTAGGATTACAGGCGTGAGCCACCGCGCCCTGCTCTCATTGTAGTTTTGATTTGCATTTCCCTGATGATTAGAGATGTTGAACATTTTTTCATGTTTGGTCATTATTCTGTCTTCTTTTGAGAAGTTTCTGTTCATGTCCTTTGCCCATTTTTTAATAGGGCTGTTTGATTTTTTTCTTGCTGATTTTCCTGAGTTCTAAATAGATTCTTGTTATCAGCCGTTTATCGAATGTGTAGCTTGCAAAAATTTTCTCCCATTCTGTGGGTTGTCTGTTTGCTCTCTTGACAGTTTCTTTGGCTGTGCAGAAGCTTTTTAATTTCATTAGGTCCCATTTGTTTAGTTTTGTTGCTGTTGTGATTGCCTTTGGGGTCTTCTTCATAAATTCTTTGCCTAGGGTAATGTCTAGAAGAGTATTTCCAACATTTTCCTCTAGAATTCTAATAGTTTCACACCTAAGGTTACCCAGCTGTGAGTTGATTTCTGAGAGGTGAAAGATGTGGATCCTGTTTCAGTCTTCTACATGTGGCTGTCCAGTTTTCCCAGCACCATTTATTGAATAAGGATTCTTTTCCCCAGTGTATGTTTTTGTCTGCTTTATCAAAGATTAGTTGGCTATATGAGAATGGTTTTATATCTGGGTTCTCTGTTCTGTTCTACTGGTCAATGTCCCTGTTCTAGTGCCAGTAGAAAGCTGTTTTAATGATGATAGCCTTGTAGTATACTTTGATGATCTTAGTTTTGAAGAGTGCTGGTCAGGTATATTGTAGGATGTCTCTCTATTTTTGTATGTCTTATATTTTTCTTATGATTAGACCGGAGTTACAAGTTTTGCAGAGGAAGCTCATAGAAATCAAGTACCATTTCCATCACATCATATCAAAAATTATACTCTCCCTCCTTGAGGATAGCACATCTACATAAATTATTTGGAGATCTTCTGAATAGGAGACTTGTCTTTTCTCCATTTATTAAAGCACTGCTTTAGCTTCATTCCATAGATTTTAGTATGTTGTGCTTTCTTTTATATTAATTCATTCTGATTTGCCTTTTGATTTCTGCTTCGACCCTGAGTTTTTAAAAAGTACATTACCAGATTAATATCCAGATATTTGGGGATTTTCCAAATATTATTGGTCAGAGAACATTTTGTATGATTTCAGCCTTTTCAAAGATTTTAAGACTTATTTTTATGATGGTCTAGAGCTGTTGTCCCCAACCTCCTGGGCCGAGGACCAGCACCTTGTCTGTGGCCTGTTAGGAACTGGGGTGTGCAGCAGGAGGTGAGTGAGCAAAGCTTCATTTGTATTTACAGCCACTCCCCATTGCATCACCTCATAAGCTCCGCCTCCTGTCAGATCAGTGGCAGCATTTGGTTCTTATCGGAGCGGGGACCCTACTGTAAGCTGCGCATGTGAGAGAGCTAGGTTGTGAGGTATCTAGGTTGTGTGCCTCCTTATAAGAGTCTAATCTGAGGTGGAGCTGAGGCAGTGATGCTAGCGCTGGGGAGCGGCTCCAAATACAGATTATCATTAGCAGAAATATTTGACTGCACAATAAATGTAATGTGCTTGAATTATCCCCAAACCACCCCCCACCCCCAATAGAAAAATAGTCTTACATGAAACTCATCCCTGGTGCTAAAACGGTTGGTAACTGCTGGTCTAGAATATATGTTGGTGGGTATTCTCTGTGCACTTGAAAAGAATGTGTATTCAGTAGCTTCAGGAACATCAATTAGTTCAACATTCTTTGATGGTGTTTCTCAAGCCTTCTCTACTGTACTGCTTTTGTATATCTACTTCTATCAATCATTAAAAGATGGTTGTTGAAATCTTTGAATGTAATTGTGGTTTGTCTTTTCTTCCTCTCAGTTCTGTCACCCTTTGCTTACTGCATTTTGAAGCTCTTTTATTATCTAGATAAGTGTTTAGGGTTATTATATCTTCTTGATGGATTGATCCTTTTATCAATATAAAATGACTCTTTTTTATCTCTGGTCATATTTTTTATTCTGAAACCCCCTTTGATTTTAATGTTATTTGTGTCTGTATGTTTAAAGAGAATTCATGTTTGGTTAGCTAGCATATAGTTGAGTCTTGCTTTTATATCCAAACTGATGCACTCTGCCTTTTGCTTTTCAAGTTTTTCCAAAACTATTTTGAAATGTAGCTTCATAGGAAGTTGTGAAGAAATGTACAGGCAGATCCTGTACTCTCTTTATCTAACCTCCCCCAATGTTAGCATCTTGCTAACTATAGTTCAATATCAAGACTAGGAGATTGATATTGGTAAAGCTTATTCAGATCTCAACATGTATGTATGTATTCATTTGTGCACATGTGTATTGTTTATCAGGTGTAATTTTTATAACTACAGCCCTAGTCAAGATACTTAACTGTACTAATCACCACAAGATTCCTTTGTGCTGTCCTGTTACAGTATACTAACTGCCTCAATCACTAAACTCCCATCCCTCACCTTAGGGAACCACTTATTGGATGGAATCATGTAGCATGCATGCATCCTTTTGATACTGGAATAATTTCTTCGTGGTTTCTTCATGGTTTCTCAACAGCATTGTGTCTATCAGTACACTGTTTTTATTTCTGAGTAGTATTCCAGTTTTTTAACTACCCACCCATTGAAGGACGTTGGTTAGTTTCCAGTTTTTGGTTTTTGCAAATAAACTGCTCTGAACATTAGCATGAAAGTTTTTGTTTAAAAATTTTCATTTCTCTGGGATGAATGTCCAAGAACGTAGTTGCTGGGTTGTATGGTAAGTCCACTTTTAGTTTTTGAAGGAACCTGCCAAACTGTTTTCCAGAGTGGCCATTACCATTTTATATCCTCACCAGCAATGTATGAGTGATCTAGTTTCTCTGTATCCTTGCCAGCATTTGATATTATCACTATTTTTTATTTTAATCATTCTGATAGGTGAATAGTGATAACTTATTGTGATTTTAATTTGCATTTCTCTAATAGAGAATTAAATTGAACATCTTTTCATGTGCTTATTTACCATCTGTGTATCTTCAGTAAGATGTCTGTTCATGTCTTTTGTCTATTTTCTAATTTGATTGTTTTTTAAATGTTGAGTTTTGAAAGTTGTTTATGTATTCTAGATATGAATCTGCTGCTACAGGTGGATCAGACCACCTGGTACCCTTGTGGAGCAGAAGTTGTGTTGGCCCTGGGCTTTGCTATTTCCTCTGTGGGATGGAGCAGATCATCTACCAGTGTGGTGGTTGTAGAGCCAAGGTCCTCTAATGGCCTGGGACTTTCTAGCTGCTGCCAAGGCTGGATTGGCCTGCCTGCTTGTGCACTGGTTGTGGTTTTCTTTCCTTTCTCCCTACCATGCTGGTTGGTGGTTCTGGGTTGGAGGTCTCTCTAGCACCCAGTCCAGGGTGTATCGGGGATAAAAAGAAAACTCAGGGAACTCCCTATGTTGCCTTTCCTCAAGCCTTGGGGGTCCCTAGACAGTCTGCCTTGTTCTTTCCAGCTTTCAAAGTCCTTTTATAATTGCCTTTTGAATAATTTCCCAAATGTATGTGTGTGGAGGGGAGTAGCAAGGAAAAGTGAATGTATGCCTTCTTATTCTGGAACCATAATCTGGTCTCTGCCTTTTAATTGGGGTGTTTTGAATGTGATTACTGATACAGTTAACTTGGAGTCTATCATCTTGTTACTTGTTTTCTATTTGTTCCATATGTTTTTTGTTCTTTTTCTATGTTTCTACCTTTACTAGATTAATGGAGTCATTGTTATGATTACATTTTTTCCTTTTACTAGCTTATTTTTAGCTATATTTGTTCTTTTTGTTTTTGAGACAGTGTGTTGCTCTGTCTCCCAGGTTAGAGTGCAGTGGCATCATTATAGCTCACTGCAACCTTAAACTGCTAGGCTCAAAAGTGATCCTCCTGCCTGAGCCTCCTGAATAGCTGGGATTACAGGTACATGCCCCACGCTTGACTAATTTTTTTGGTTTTTTTTTTTTTTTTTTTTCCCTAGAGATGGGTCTTACTCTTGCTCAGGCTGGCCTCAAGCAATCCTCCCACCTTGGCTTCCCAAAGTGCTAGGATTACAGGCATGAGGCACCATGCCTGGACATACTTGCTTGCTGTGTTTTTTAAGTAGTTACTTTGGGGCTTAAATATACATGCTTGCTTACTTAACACATTCTGCTTTCACGTGATGTTATATATCTTTATGTATACTATAAGAAACTTATTAATATCTTAGACTTTGTGTTATTGTTGTAATTCATTTTACTTCTACATTTGTTACATTATTATTTTTGCTTTTATTATGTATGTATGTATGTATATATGTATGTTTTTGAGACAGAGTCTCACTCTCTCGCCCGGGCTAGAGTGCCATGGCGTCAGCCTAGTTCACAGTAACCTCAAACACCTGGGCTCAAGCAATCCTTCTGCCTCAGCCTCCCAAGTAGCTGGGACTACAGGCATGCACCACCATGCCCGGCTAATTTTTTTTTTCTGTATATTTTTAGTTGGCCAATTAATTTTTTTCTATTTTTAGTAGAGACGGTGTCTCGCTCTTGCTCAGGCTGGTCTCGAACGCCTGAGCTCAAATGATCCACCCGCCTCGGCCTCCCAGAGTGCTAGGATTACAGGCGTGAGCCACCACGCCTGGCCTTAGTTTTGCTTTTAAACAGTTCTCTTTTAAGGAGATTTAAATAAATGTGAAAAGTTATTTTATATTTGCTCACATATTTACTATTTCCATAGCCTTTGATTCCTTTATGTAGCTCTAAATTTGCCTGGAGGACTGTAATATTTCTTATAGTGAAGATTTGCTGGTAAGTATCTTTTTCCAGCATTTGTCTGCAAAAGTCTGTTTCTCCTTGATTTAAAAAAATATTTTGGCTTGGTATAGAATTCTAAGTTGACTTTTTCTCCCCTCCTATCAATGTTTTATAAAGATTGCACTCCTTGTTTTTGAGATAAAGTTTGCTGTCATCCTCGTTTCTCTATAAGTAAGATGTCTCCCCTGCCTTTGGCTACTTTTAAGATTTCTCTTTATTGTGGCTGTTAGGCAATTTGGTTATGGTAAGTGTAGGTTTATTTATTTATTTTTTTAATGTTTCTTATGCTTGAGATCTGTTGAGCTCATTGGACATATGTGGGTTGGTATATTCACCAAATTTATGAAATTTTCTGCTTCTGTGTCTTCAGATATTTTTTCTCTACTCTCTTTCCTCTCCTACCCTCATTCCAATTTTATGTATATTAGGCTATCTTAAGTTGTTCCATCACGAATTGCTGCTCTATTCATTTTTTTCCAGTCTTTTTCCTTGCTGTGTCTCATTTTGGATTATTCATATTTCTGTGTCTTCAAGTTCACTAATTTTTCTATTCCGTGGAGCACTGCTGTCCCACTAGATTTTAATTTCTTTTCACAACAAAAAGCATTCTGTGGACCAAATGTATTTAGGAAATTTGGGAGTAAAGAAAGTTAAATCTCTATTGCAGCATGTCTCAAAACTAGTAATGTAATAATGAATTCTGTGACTCACTGGTGAACCAGTATAGACTGACCTACTCAATCATTGGACTTTAATGATCCTTTTCTGACAATCTTTAGAGGTGTGTCATTATTAAATGTTTAAGGATGTTTTAATACTGTTTACATAAGATGTTTTTAATTATCATGGGGCAGATACCTAAGTGGATTCTAGAGTTCATATTTTTAGTAGTTTTATTGATTCCTCTTGATGTATATTTAGGCTCTTCAATATTGTGCTAGTACAGTCTTGTATATATTATCTTATACAATGTGTACAAAATATAAAATTATATGTAGGACTAATTCTTAGAATTGCTTGATTACAGAAGGATGACACACATAATCATATGTATACATGTACATTCATTTTTATTTTGATAGATATTGACATATTTTTCTGTACTGAGTTAGTTTTCTCTGTTGAGTTAGTTGTGTTAGTTTGTATTTACACAACTTTGAAAGCCTCTGTTTAGAAAAATTTGATGAATATTCTCCACTTGCCCTCCAGTATTATTTCAGTTTGTTCTCCTATGAACTGTGTTTGAGTATCTGCTTACTGCTTCTACCAAACTATTTATTCCTTCCCAGCCTAGTAAGTTCTGAGATATTCTAGCTAGAATAGTGATTAACATGTGGACTCTGGAGTTATATTTTTCCATTCCTAACTTTGCCATTTACTAGCAGTTTGACCTTAGGCAAATCATTGTGTTTCAGTTTCCCAATTGGTAAAATGGGAGAATGATGATATCTTGATCAAGGGCTGCTGTAATTAAATGCGTTAATACATACATAGCGCTCAGTGACTAGCTCTAGTAGATGCTGTGTAAGTACTATCTAATGCTGTCATTGCATTTTTAAATTCATGAACAGGGCCACTCATGTTCACTGGCTGTTAATATTTCTTTTCTGTGAGTTAAAATTAGTCTTTTCTTTACATTTTAGCAAAGTAGGCTAAACAAAAAAATATCACATAAAGCATATAAAAACAATAGCCCCATCTCCCTTCCCCCTCTTTTTCTTTCTTGAGTTTCACCTTTTTATGCTGATCATATTTACCTTCATGTCTGATAAGCTTTTGTTTTATAATTTTTAAGTATTTTCTGTTGACACCCCCCTACCCACTATGGAAAGTGAAGGCTTTTTTTTTCCCCACTGTCCTACTTATTGTTATACTTGTATGTTTAACTTCAATATTCAGCATTTGTGTTGTGACTATGTAAACTCTTCATTAAAACTTGGTTTCTACTGAATTTAATACTTTTATTTTGATTATTTTTCTCTGTATTTATCACTAATTTTGATTTACCCCCTAATTCTTTCAGTTGTCCCTCTAATTGTAATTAATTGTTTAAATTGCCTCACAAGATGTTGAGCTACATGAAGAAGTTGGTCAGTTTTTATTTTCCTAAAGAAAACTATTCCATAGTCTGTGCAGGTTGCTATTTCAGACTATCATAGATTAGGTGGCTTAAACAACTGGAGACTGAGAAATCCAAGATCAAGGCCCATTTTCTGATTCATAGATAGCTGTCTTCACACTGTGCCCTCTCATGGTAGAAGGGGCAAGGAAACCTGTTTTATCTTTTTTTTTTTTTTTTTTAAATGGCACTAATTTCATCCATGAGAGCTACACCTTCCATACCTAATCACTTCCCAAAGACTCCCATCTCCTAATAACTATTACATTAGAGGTTAGGATTTCAATGTATAAATTTGGTGAGGGATACAAACATTCCCTTAGCAAACATTCAGTCTATAGCAGCCTTCTAACTGGCTCCAGTCTGGGCTGCTCCCCCCACCATGCATATATTAGCATATTTTACAGGAAAAGGCTCCTTCACTACTTCGTATTTTGCAACTTGCTTTTTAACAGTAATATATCTTGGATTTCTTTCCATGTCAGTACATTAGGTCTTCCTTGTACAGTACTTACCCTAGAGAAATGAAAACTTGTATTCTCTCAAAAATTTTATACATGAATGTTTACAGCAGCTTCATCCATAATTGACAAAAAGTGAGAACAGCCCAAATCTCCTTCAACAGGTAAATGGGTAAACTGATATGTACTGCTCAGCAAAACTACTACCACCAATAAACTATCAATACCTATGAAGAACTTAGGTAAATCTTAACATTACGCTGAGCAGGAAAAGAAAAAACAGTTTCAAAAGGCTACATACTTTATGATTGCATTTATATGGCATTCTCGAAAAGACAAAACTAGTCATGGAGACAGATCAGCAGCTGTCGGGGGTTATGGGTTGGAGGAGGTTGTGATTATAAGGGTGTTGGTGGCCTCTCAGTGGAGGTTTTTCTAGGTTATTGATGATTTGGGGGAGAAAAGAACTTCAGGACATACCATGTAAGCCAAGCAAGCGACAGCTTTTTTTTTTTTTCTTTTTTATTGAAAGGGAAAGTGAAAGAGAAGGGCTCAAAAAGAGCAGCTACACTGGGAGGAAGTGGTTTTTGGTCATTTGAAGTCTTACTAATTGAGTGGAGGAATACTGAAGGCTAAGGGGTTGGCTTTTACTAAGAGTTTGGTAGTAATTCCTAGAATTGGGTTCCCTCCCATTTTCATATTTTATGTGGTTGTGTGGGAACTGTCATGATGATTTCAAGAGTGGAGAAATTTTAAAACCACAATGTAAATGATACTATAATTAGCCAAAGTTCATGTAAGGTGGCAGATATAACTGACAAGTCAGTGGAAGTGGGTTCTTGCCTGTGGTTATCAGCCCCTCTAGTTAGTTTCTACTCGAGGGTTGTTTAACACCTGCACCCAATCTTCAAGCCCCTGCATCCAGTCTCAGCCCTGTCTCCTAATCTCCTACTTCAACAAAGGCACAGTATAAGCTTTGTATCCTGATTGTGGTATGTACACCAATCTGTACATGTGTTAAAATTTATAGAACAGCATACCGAAAGAAAAAAGTCTATTTGACTATAATTTTTGAAATAAAATAATAAAGAAAATGAACCATTTCAGGAAAATGACCAAAAGCATACAAGAAATTTAAAAGCATTTATTCAAGAAAAACTACTGAACTGTGGTAAAAATCGACTCAGGCATGTTCACCTGACTCCCCAAATCCCTGCCTCATCAAGGTCCTTGGTATGGTAGTTCTACCAGGGCAGGCAGAGAAAGCTGTGAAAAATAGCAGCTCCAATGACAGAGGGGCAGACTTGACTTGAAACAGTACAGTCATCCCTTAGTACCTCTTAGTGGCTACCAGAATCCATGGATTTTGGTCCCTTATATAAAATGGTGTATTATTTGCATGTAACCCATACAGTTGTCCCATATACTTCAAATTATCTCTAGATTATTTATAATAGCTAATAGAATGTAAATGCTATGTAAATAGTTGTTTTACTGTGTTGTTTAGGAAATAACGACAAGAAAAATGTCAGTACAGATATAATCATCCTCTTTTATTTCCTGAATATTTTTGATCTGCTGTTGGCTGAATCTATGGATGTGGAACCCATAGATATGGAGGGCCACTGTATGCAAAACACTAATAGTCTGAACATCAAACAACTTAGGAAGTCCAACATCACAGATGCCTGAAACTACAGTATTGGAGGGAGCAATCATAAAACCAGCTGGAAATTTTACTGGGTGATCTGGGGGATGACACAGCCGTAGTAGACCTTGATAAGCTCCCACATATTCCTGAGCATCTGGAAACTTGCACACACTCTGGAGAGACCAGAGATGCCTCCAGCTGTTTACTCACTTGGCTCAATCAATGTGAGGCTTTGCTCAAGAAGAAAGTAAAGGAGCAGATTTGTAAACCACCTAAACTTTGACAGATATGGTCCCAACCAACACATAGACCCTTTGGTAAAGGATGGAAGCTTTACTCGCCCAAGATGTTTAGGAATCACCTCTTATTTATCATTGGCTTGTCATCATGCTATACCAGCCTAGGGGTGACTTCTAGGAAGCCAAGCTTAAAAATTAAGAAAAACAAACTAAACAAACAAAAAACAACTGAACAGAGACATCAGTGGTCACACACCATTGAGAAGACTACAGAATTAGTCCAGGCAAATCACAAAACAAACAGTACCCACAATGATCTGGGACATGGCAGGGGTCAGGATCTTGAGGTATGAAAAATTTATGAGATATGCACAGAAACAGACTGAAAAAAAAAGGCTGGGGAGGTATAAAGGAGACTAAAGTGACAAGACAACATAATGTAAAATGTAGTTCCTAAAAGATCCTGAATTTAAAAGATGGTAACTATAAAAGTACACCATGGGCGAATGAAGAAATTTCAATCTGGGCTAACATGTTAGATAATAGTATCGTCAATGTTAAATTTCTGAAAAGTGGTAACTACACTGTGGTTATTTTGGACAATGCTCTTGTTCTCAGGAAATCCATACTAGGATATTTAGGTAACTTTCAAGTGAGTTAGTAGAAAATGTGGGGGAAGGGAGAGGAGGAGGAGGAGAGAGCAAGCACAAACATGGCAAAATGTTAACAATTGGTGAATCTAGGTTATTATAGTTCACTATAATAGTATATACTATCCTTGCAACTTTTGTGATGGCTTGATATTTTTCAAAATAAAAAGTTAAGGAAAAAAATCTATAAGTAAATATCCAACAATCGGGGATTCATTAAATAAATTCTAGTACCTCCATATAGTGAAATATTCTAGAATGACTAAAAGAATGAAATAGTACTATTTTTTATGTTGGAAAGACCTCCAAGTAACGTATTAAAAAGACAAGTTGTTGAATATTGTATACATTTTATAAAAGCAAATAAAACAACAAACACATCCAGATGCACTGGGACAAACAAATAGAAATTGATAATAGTAAGGAGATGGGGGAAAGCTTTTGGTTTCTGTTTGTTTTACATTATAGCTTCACTATTTTAAATGTGTACACATAACACATGCTGCTTTTTTAAAAAAATTATTGATAGTAGTTATCTGGGTGGTAGTTGGTAGGCATTTTATGTTTTCTTTATGCTTAAGGGGGGAAAAAAAGAGAAAACAAAAAAAGGGGTAAAGGAAATTCAGCAAGCCTCAAGTGCACTTCTCAGTAAGTGAATACTTTCAAATACTTGTTCTTTTCTTTCAGTACTATAACCTTCAGGGTCATTTTACTATATTTCAAATAGAAATGTCTGAGGGACTTTTTTTCTTTTTCTTTTTCTTTTTTTATTTTAAGAGGGGATTGGGGAGAAGGACGTATTGTCATTGTTTTAAGTTACTCTGTTTTGGAATTTGCAACAGAAGTTTCACCATTGACACCTGTATTAATATGCCTGAGTATCTCTCATTCCATTCTCTCCTTTAAACTTCACAATCACCCTGTGAGATAGTTCAGCTTTTACTGTCCTCGTATTTGAGGAAAGTAAGTCCATGAGAGATTAAGTAACTTGTTTTAGGGTCCCATAGGTAACTATTAAAGTAGCAGAAAACACCAGGCTGGACTCTATATAATACCTTAAGGATGACTTCTAACAAAATAACCAGTACCATGCTAACCAGTTTCAAACCGAAACTAACAACTTTATGGAAATCAATTAAGTAGATTAAGACCAGATTTTTCTTTAATGATGTTAATGGAAAAAATCTATGCTCTGTAAAATAATTTAAAGAAGTTTATTCAGAGCTGAACGTGTGTGACCACAGCACAGCCTGGAGCACATGGCCTCGAGAGGTCAGATCCTAAGAAAATGTACCTGAGGTGGCTGTTTGGTTTTATATATTCATGGAGACAGGAATTACATGTAAAGTCATAAATCACTATGTGGAAGGTGTACATTGCTTTGGCCTGAAAAGGTGATGCATCTGGGGGGGGAGTGGGGTTACAGGTTATAGGTGCATTTAAAGATTCTTCAATTTGTAATTGGTTAAAGAGATGAAGCTTTGTCTAAAGGCTTGGAATGTTTTAAACAGGGGGCCAGTGAACTCACTGTCCTTCAGACCGTCAGAGAGTGCACACTGTGGGCCCAGGCCGAGTTGGCTGCTAAGCAGGACAGGCAGTGGTGGCAAAAACACGTGGAGGGCCTGATAAATGTGGTAGGCGGCCAGCATGTGGCCCATGGGCCGTAGTTTGAGGACGCCTGCACTGGACTATACGACTGGACTCAA
This sequence comes from Microcebus murinus, assembly GCF_040939455.1. Classification (NCBI taxonomy): domain Eukaryota; kingdom Metazoa; phylum Chordata; class Mammalia; order Primates; family Cheirogaleidae; genus Microcebus; species Microcebus murinus. The sequence continues at coordinate 118,869,266 of NC_134136.1, forward strand.
GTGATCTGTTTTTAGTAAATTGATGGCTTATGGATAATTTTTTATTTTTTTTATTATTTTTTTTTCTGGCAATGGACTGATGGAATTATGGATAATTTTAACATTTATCTTGCATGGCCTTAGGTCCTGTTGATGATTTAGTATCTTATTGTTACAGGCAGTAACTCCAAAAAGGAGAGGGCATAAGGAGGAGTGTATTCCCTTCTCCTCATGGCGGGCAACTTAGTTTTAAGGTTTTTCTGGGGTCCTCTTGGCCAAGAAGGGCTCTGTTCATTTGGTGGGGGGCTTAGGATTTTATTTTGGTTTACAATGAAATAAGTATCAGAATGAATCTTACACTGAATAACATTCGATAACTTTTTTTGTGTTATATGACTGTGCATATATATTGGACTGCAATATGGAAATCATTATGCTGGGTTAAGGTAAAAACATTTTTGGGAAAATGCTGTTTTATTATGTTTAAGTCTGTAGTAACCACTGTTTAACTCCATATAAGCACCTGTATCCTCACATTTTTTTGCTGAGGTACACTTAATAGCTGAGAAGTTTAGGGATCTTGGTGATATAAGTGTTACATAAATTACTTCTGAAGTTTCATGTTCTAACTTTAAAATTCATGTAAAGTTTAGATTGCTTCCATAAGTTATTTTAATGTACAAACAGTTGCCTATTCCAAAAATTGTAAGTAAAACTGACATTCTAGGAAGATGTTTAAGTTTGAGAAACATATGTGTCTTCTCTACACACATTTAGCACCCAGGGTATACATTCGCCCAGTATAAGGACAGCTAGAACTGGGGTTCTGTTAATTGGTTCCTCTCCATTCTAAAAAGTGTAATAAATTTTCACTTACAAAGCTCTACTTTTCTTTAGGATTTATGCTTGGTGATATTAGCTGCTTTTCCAAACCATATTTACAAAGTATTCCCCTCTCAGTCAGATTTAAATCATAAAGATCTCTTTGTCTTCCAAACCCCCCCCCCCACACACACACACAAACTCACACATGGAACTCAAGAGGAAAACTAGCAAAGGACATGAACAGAGTATTCACCACGGAGGAATTATATATAGATAATAAACATAGGGAAAATATACTTAATCTCATTATTAACAAAATAAAAAGTTTGAACTATGAGATACTGCTTTTCTCCAGTAAGATTGGAAAAATTAAAACTCAGTATTGTCTACACTATAAGGAAAGAAACATTGAAGGACACTTCAGTGAAAATGCAAATGTTCTCTGAGGCATTTAAAAAGTTTATTCCATTTGACTCAGCAATTCTACTTCTAGGTTTTTATCCTATGCAAACCTGTGTAAACGTACATACAGAGATGTTCAGAGTAGTATTGTTTGCCATTATACATAATTGGAAACACAAAACCAACCCATCAATATAGAATTAATCACAGTACACTTGTACTGGAAATACCAAGCCAGCCATATTATAATATATTCATGAGTGGGATGGCCAGATCATAAGGTAAGTGTATGTTTACCTTTATAACTAACTGTTAAAGTGTTTTTCAAGAAAAGCCATACCAATTTTTGGTTAGTGGTAGAGCTATAATCTTGGGATAGATTATTTGTCTCATTTATGACTTAGTAATGGTCTCTAGCCACTCCCTCCCATTTCTTTTTTTAAAAGCAGCTTTCCTGAGTGATTGACATACACTAAATGTCACATACTTTACACTTTAAGTATGATTTGGTAAATTTTGACATATGTATAAACCCATGAAGATATTACTAAAACAAGATAGGGAGTATATCCATCATTTCCAAACATTTCTTCATGCTCTTTTGTGATCTTTTCGCCTGCTTCTCTCTACCATCCTCAAGCAATCACCAGTTGACTTTCTATTATGTTAAATTAGTTTGCATTTTCTCAAGTTTTATTTCAGTGGAATCATACAGTATGTCTTCCTTTTGTCTGACTTTTTTTTAGCATAATTTTTTGAGATTCATCCATGTTGTCTGTATAAGTAATTTATTCCCTTTTATTGCTACTCAGTAATTGAGCATATGGACATACCACAGTTTGTTTATCTACTCATTTATTGATGAACTTTTGGGTTGTTTCCAGTTTTTGGTTTTTAAAAGAAAGTTGCTGTGAACATTCTTGTATAAGTCTTTGTATGGACATGTGTTTGCTTTCCTTTTCTTTGGATAATTACTTAGGAGTGGATTGGTTGGTTTGTATGGTAGGTATATGTTTAATTGAGTAAACTCCCAGACTGCTTTCTAAAGTGGTCATACCATTTTAAATGCATTTCTACCAGCAGTGTGTGAAATATCCTGCCATCATTTGGTATGGCAAAGTTTGATAAACACATATGTTCTATTCTTTTTAATCTTAGGCACTCTAATATGCGTGAGTGGTATGTCATCATTTTGGTTTTAATTCCTAATGATGAGCATTTTTTCATGTGTATATATATATATATTTTTGGTGAGTGTCTATTCAAATATTTTGCCCATTTTGTACAATTTTTAAACTCTTTTGAAAGTTCTTTAAATGTTCTAGATACAAGTACTTGATCAGATACATGCTTTTGCAGAGATTTTCTCCAGTCTGTGGCTTCTCTTTTCATTCTCTTAACAGCATCTTCTGAATAGTAGAAAATTTTAATTTTGATAAAGTCTAATTTATCAACTTTTCCCCTCATGTATTGTGCCTTTGTGTTGGAACAGAATATTTTTGTTTAGAATTCTATTTTTATCATTATAGTCACACCATATTTTAAAAAAAGAAAAATAAGTAAAATAAATTATAAAAAAAAAGAATTCTATTTTTCTAAGTTTTATTCTAAGCCAGCAGTAGATGAAAAGTACCTTTTCACAAGTGAGACAGGTAATAGACATTTATAAGCAGCTAAATTCAGGGTTTCCCTATAGGAGCTGTGCTTTTTCTCATATTCCATAAACTTGGTTCATTGTCTGAAAAAGGTTGCTCTATTTAATTCAAGGTGCACTCTGTTAAAGTTTGCTGGTTCTGTGTTTGTCACAGTGCAGTTTACTACTTTATAGCTTAGAATTTATTTTTATTTGGAAATAAGTTAAATGATATTTAAAGGGTATAAAATTGTGTCCATTAAAGCTATTTTAAAAGTATTTTAGTGGAAAGATATACACTTTATTTTTTAAAATACATACGGTTGTTGGTGTTCATCCTTTGAAACAATCTGAAAAGTTGTAGATAAATCATATTATCTCTCATTATATACATGAAATTAAAACAAATGCCACAGTTAAGCATTCTTAGATAACGTAATAACAAAAACAGAAAAATTTCTATCTTCATATAACCACTCAGAATAATATCTGTCACCTTTACATTTGAATTCTTAAAACTTTATTGTCTTATCCAAAGCATATCTGTGCCCTTACCCCTCATTTCAAGTTTTGGTCCTCTGGCTTACAAGCAAAAGATGTTGAAAAATTCCATCTTATCTAGTGGTTTCACTTCTGAGTATATGTTCAAAATAATTCAAAGCAGGATCTCAAAGAGATACTAGCATGCCTATGTTCATTGCAGCATTATTCACAACAATCAAGAGATGGAAGCAATTCAAATGAGCAGCGGGATGAATGGATACAGAAAATGTGATATGTACATACAATAGAATATTATACAGCCTTAAAGAAGAAGGAAATCCTGTTACATGCTAAAACATGGATGAACCTTGAGAACATTCTGCCAAATGAAATAAGCCAGTCACAAAAGGACAAATAGTATATGATTTTAGTCATATGAAGTATCTAAAGTAGTCAAAATCATAGAAACAGGAAGAAGAAAAGTGGTTGCCAAGGGCTAGGGAAGGTGTCAGAGGCAATTAGTGTTTAATGGGTATAGATTTTCAGTTTTGCAAGATGAAAAATGTTCTATACATCTATATTGCACAACAGTTTGAATATATGTAATACTATTGAACTGTGCCCTTAAAATGGCTGAGTGTTTTTTGTAAACCACAATAAAAAAAATAAGTGATACAATGTATCTACAAAATCCTATTTTTACAAAATTGTCTTATTTAGTATTTTTTTAGGTGGGGGGTGTTTTGTCATCTGGTTTTCTCTTCTCAGCTACCAAACTCCTAAAGCTAGAATTAGGTTGATGAAAAGGAATCACGGCAAGGGAGATGGAGATAGTCATTAGTCTACTTTTGGGTCAGAATTCACTCTTTAGATCTGTCCTTTTCCCAGCTATGAGTATCTTCATACACAACAAGGCTGTAAAACTGTAAAAAACATAATTGAGAATAAGCTACGTGTGTGTTACGGTAAACATCTCTCTAGTGTGTTTTTGTTTTTTTTAACTTGAATACTTTGGGACCAAGAAATAGATGCCTGATTGAACCTGCTGATTTGTCTAGAACTGAGGAGCTTACCTGTATATTCCTATGATATCTTTTAGATCATGCTATTTTAGCTAGACTACTAGTCCTGATTGTAACCCTTTTGTTATTGATATTTGTGTCCCAGTGACATTTGAATGTATGGCAGATTGCTTATATTTTTCTTACATCTTACTTTTCAGCATCATTCTTCCAAATAGACTGTTTCTGCATTCTTTAAAAGCTTTTTTTCCTTTCTAGTTTTTTTTGACATACCAGTCTCTTGATTTTTCTTTTGTTTAACTGGGCTTTCTTTTTCTACTACTTACTTCATTTAGTCCCGCAGCTCCCTCCTGTCCACTTAATTATAAATATTTATTAAGCCCTATATTCACATGTCTTATCCATGTATTGTTTTTTTTTTTTCATATTTTAAAGAAAATGCAGGTTCACAGTTTAAATCAACTTCAAGTGGTTCCAAGGCTTATAGTGAAAAAAACAGCAGTCCTCCACTATCTCAGAGATACCATCTTCAGTGTATAGCTATAAGTTTTAGTATTTGCCACCATATTTCTTTTTTTCTTTTTGTCTCTCTCTGTCGCCTAGGCTAGAGTGCAGTAGTGTCATCATGGCTCACAGCAACCTCAAACTCCTGGGCACAAGTGATCCTCCTTCCTCAGCCTCCCTAGTAGCTGGGACTACAGGCATGTGCCACTGCATATGGCTAATTTTAAAATTTTCTGTAGAGACAGGTTCTTGATATGCTCAGGCTGCTCTTGAACTCTTGGCCTCAAGCCATCCTTCCACCTCTGCCTCCCAAGGTGTTGGGATTACAGGTGTGAGCCACTTTGCCCAGCTGGCCTCCTTATTTCTAAATAATGTGCTGATAGTGCTGTTTCTGTGTCTCCACCTCCCCAATACAGATTACATTCGGTTGACTTTCTAAGTGGTAGAGTTGACTTTTTTTCTTTTAATCATCTTTTCCCATTTCTCTGTCTTTTCAGTATAACAGCTGTTGGTTAAGTAAAGAAACAATGTTTACCTTGTTACTGATATTATAAGCTAAGAAGTGTATTAAGAAATATATTTTTTAAGTTTTTCTTGAGGCTTATTTCCTTTTAGCATTTTATTAACTTTTAATAACTTTTATTAAGTTTTCTATAGATTCCTATCACAAATTCTTGCCAAACAACTATATAAGTACTTCTGGATCCTTTTCCTTGTTTTCGAAATACATTGTATAATCAGTTCTGGATAACTTCCTCTTCTCAATCCTTTTGGGCTCTCTTTTCTCTACTTATGTTTGGCTTTCTGTCATTTTGTGGGGGTGAGGCTTCATGGTTAACTTATACTGAGCTCTAGGTTCTTGGATGCCTTGTTTTTTCTCTGTTGTTCTAGCCTCTTGATTATTTTCCTGGTATTAGAAGTCATTTTTCTTGAAAATTCTGAAATCAGTGTTTCTTTGAGTTGTACCTTTCTGTGTTTGGGGCAGGCCATTTTGTATGTAATGTGATTTTTTTTTTTTTTTTTTAACTTCAAATTTTTTCACCCTCAATTTTTAGGATTTTACCTTTGCCTGGTATTCTGAAAAATCCTGGTGATGTGCCTTGGTCTGTCTGTAAACTTTTTTCCCTCTGGCCTGGGAAATGCATGTTGGTTCAAGCTTTTCATTATTTGATGTTAACTTCATAGGAAAAAAAGCAGTTTCTTTATTACATATGTCTGTGTGATGAAATTACTAATAGATAGCCTAGGCCTATTATAGAAATCTCTAATGATTTAGAATGAAAACCCTATCGTGTGACTTGGGGACAGATAGACAAATGAGAATTAGCCCCAAAGAGGTGATAGAGGCACACAATGTAGGGATGACGGTGTGATATGAAGCAGCTGATCATGTATATGATAGAATTGTAGACAACAGTAGGTCCTATATTAGATGAGCCAGGAAAAAAGAATCATTTTGGCATGCTATACCTCAAACCAGTGTGTGGAGTGGAGCTAAGAAAAAGTGATGTGTCTGTGGAACTGTTAAAGGGAAAGTAAGGATTTGGTAAGGGTGGTTGGTAATGTTATAATCTAAATGGAAATAATTTAGAGACAGCCGTCCTCTCCCCACCACCCCCAAATAGGACCTAATAACTTCTATAACTGTTTTATAGAAGTTTTATCATGAAGGTCCTTACATTTTTTGTTATTGGTGTGTTGACAAGTAATTCTCAATTGGTGCCTGCCCGCGCGCCCCCGCACCCCCACCATTGTGATATATGTAATACTTACCTGGCCTTTTCTGGGATTATGTACAATCCTGGAAAGCTATCTCTTTCATTTAATAAAACGTATTGGCATGCAAGAGGGTGATGTTATGTAGTGAAACCCCCTGCCCCCCGCAGTGATTTGTGGTACAGTATTTAAAATGTGTTAATAAGGCAATCCAACAATTGGTTTTGGAAAGGGCAAAATGCATGTACCTCTAGTAAGGTTAGGGAGAGGGCAAAGGGGATATAAATATAAAACATCAGGAATGAGGAAGGGGGTATAACCAGTTACAAACAATATGATGTACTGCTGAACAGTAATGAACTTTAGAATCTTATGAAACAGGTGGTTTGTGACAAAAATACAAATTATGAATTAGGATTCTTAAAGTTCATAGTGGCAGGTAGATACAAGTTTTTCATTATTCCAATTTTTGCCTGAAATCTTAAACTGTGGTATTCACTTAATTTTTATAATGTATGAGGTAGTTGCTAGAAAACATCTGTTTTATGGAGCACAGAGAGATTAAGTGACTTACCCAAGGCCATACAATACTAACCTAAAATTCAAAACCTGGCTGGCCAGGTTCCATAGTCTGTACTTTTATCCACTGTACTTAGCTCTGATGGCATTTAAAAGGATAAATAAAGCATTAGGATATTTTGGCAGTATAAATATCATTACTAACTGCAGTGTCTACTGGGGATCCTTAGGTTCAGTAGTCATTCAGACAGATAAGACCTGATAAGTCACGCTTGGATATTGGATAGGAAACAGCCTGCCAACAGAATAGTCTTAGGCCTTGCTCTTCTGTGGGAATCCTTGTAGTTTTCCTGGGGCTAGTTTTTGGTCCATGAGTGACAGATTGCTCAGGTATGAGAGAATGAAACTCTCATAGGTGGGTACAGAGCTGCTGTGGTGTAGTAGTTTCCTTTTGCTTCTGTAACAGATTATTGCAAATTAGGTGGTTGAAAGCACGTAAATTTATTCTTTCACAGTTCTGGAGGCCTCTGGAAGCCTGAAATCCGGGTTTCAGCAGGGCCATATTCCTGGAGGCTGTAGTGGAGAGTCAGTTCCTTGCTTCTTTTCACCTTTTGGTGGCTAGTGGTAATATCATTGTCTCCTTTGTCTGTCTGAAAACTCCTGCCTCTCTTGTAAAAGGATACATGTGATTGCATTTAGGACCCACCCAGATACGCAGGACAATAGCATCCTCTCAGGATCCTTAATGCCATATAAGGTAATATTTAATCTTTTGCCATATAAGGAAATAATTTAGAGACAGCCGTCCTCTCCCCGCCCCCCCCCAAATAGGACCCAATAACTTCTATAACTGTTTTATGGGCATACTTTCTAGTTGGTCTTTATACAGATATGCTCAATTAAAAAGAGTCACTATTATGAGGGGATCCCAGAGCTATGGCATCCTACCAGATATTTATAGTTCAATTGAGGTTTTCTCAGTAATCGGGGATAATTTTTATAATCAGTGTTGCTAGTACAGGGTGAGTATCCCTTATCTGAAATGCTTGGGACCAGGAGTGTTTCAGATTTCAGATTTTGGAATATTTGCATATGCATAACAAGATATCTTGGTGATGGGACCAAAGCCTAAACATGAAATTAATTTCATTCATATATACCTATATACATAGCCTCAAGGTAATTTTATACGCTACTTTAAATAATATTGTACATGAAACAAAATTTTGACTACGACTCGTTACAATGAGGTCAGGTGTGGAGTTTTCCACTTTTGGCATCATGTCAGGTGCTCAAAATTTTCAAACTCTGGACCATTTCTGATTACGGATTTTCGGATTATGGATGCTCAACCTGTGTTGGATACTCAACCTGTAACACCTCATATACCACCTTTACCAGGTTTTAGAATTGCTGTAATCTTGTGATATTAAATAAAACTTAAATGGATGAAGAGTTGCTTCTATGGATGAACAAGGAAAGTGGTTTCTTGAGATGGAATCTACTCCTTGGGAAGATGCTGTGAACATTGTTGAGGTTGTTAATGGAAAGAAAAGCCACACTCTGTAAGGTAATTTAAAAGAGATTTACTCTGAGCCAAATTTGAGGACCATGACGCGGAGCCACGTCCAAGAAGCCTTGAGCAAGTGGACTCAGTGTGGCTAGGTTGTAGTTTGGTTTTATACATTTCAGGGAGACGGGTTACAGGTAAAGGCATAAATCAATACGTGAGAGGCATACATTGGTTTTGCCAGAAAAGGTGGGCCATCTGGAAGTGGAGGCTTACAGGTTTTGGGTGGGTTTAAAGAATTTTTGACTTGTAATTGGTTGAAGACACGAAGCTTTGTCTAAAAGCTTGGAATGTTTTAACATAAGGAGCTGTTTGTCTGGGTAAGCCTCCTGACATAGATTTGTTGTGTAAATTGAGGACCTGCAGGTTTGTCTTGAATACCCTTAAGCCTGTTAATGGGTTACAAAGGATGTCCCCAGGAAGGGAGAGGGGCATGATGAAAAGCATGTCTGACCTCCCTCCTCCTGGCAGGAAGTTTAGTTTTAGGATATTCCTTTGGCTACGAGGGGATCCAATCAGTCAGCCAGTGGAGGGGGTGAGCCTTAAGATTTTATTTTAGTTCACAAGGTGACAACAAAGGATTTAGAATATTATAGAAGCTTATTTGATAAAGCAAGTGGCAGGGTTTGAGAGGACTGACTCCAATTTTGAAATAAGTTCTGGGGGCTAAATGCTTTCAAACAGCATTGCATGCTACAGAGAAATCTTTCTTGAAAAGAAGAGTCAGGTGATGTGATAATATCCATTATTTTAAGAAATTGCCACGGCTATTCCAACCTTCAGCAACCATCATTTTGATCTGTAGTCAGCATCCATCAACATCAAGGCCATCTACCAGCAAGAAAATTATAGCTCACTGAAGTCTCAGGTGATAGCGTTTTTTAGCAATATTTTTTAATTAAAGTGTGCACATTCTTTGTCGTAAAAAAAGACATAATGCTATTGGTACACATAATAGGCTACCGAATATCATCAGCGTAAGTTTTTTTGTTTGTTTGTCTGGTTTTTTTTTTAATAGAAACGTGGGTCTCACTCTTGTTACCCAGGCTAGAGTGCAGTGCCTTGAACTCCAGGGCTCAAGAGCTCTTTCTGCCTCAGTCTCCCAAGTAGCTGGGACTACAGGGGCACACTGCCATGCTTTGCTAATTTTTTTTTTTTTTTGAGACAGAGTCTCGCTTTGTTGCCCGGGCTAGAGTGAGTGCCGGGCTAGAGTGAGTGCCGTGGCGTCAGCCTAGCTCACAGCAACCTCAAACTCCTGGGCTCGAGTGATCCTTCTGCCTCAGCCTCCCAGGTAGCTGGGACTACAGGCATGTGCCACCATGCCCGGCTAATTTTTTATATATATGTATCAGTTGGCCAATTAATTTCTTTCTATTTATAGTAGAGACGGGGTCTCGCTCAGGCTGGTTTTGAACTCCTGACCTTGAGCAATCCGCCCGCCTCGGCCTCCCAAGAGCTAGGATTACAGGCGTGAGCCACAGCGCCCGGCCTGCTTTGCTAATTTTTAAAAAATTTTTTTTAGAGACAAGGTCTTGCTATGTCGCCTAGGCTGATCTTGAATTCCTGGGCTCAAGCAAGCCTACTGCCTCAGCCTCCTGGGATTATAGTCGTGAGCTACCACACCCTGCAACATTACTTTTATGTACAATGGGAAACCAAAAAATTTGTGTTACTTGCTTTATTGCGATATTTTTTTTGGTGATCTGGAACTGTATTCCCAATCTGAGGTATGCCTGTACTACCAGTTATTCCAGATGTCAGCATACTTCATTTTTTTCAACTCTCTCCCACCCTCCAATTTCGGGGTACAAGTACTTTTGGGTTACATAGATGAATGAATTGTATAGTGATAATGTCTGGGCTTTCAGTGTACTTGTCACCAAATAGTGTACATTGTAGTTTTTTTCTTCCTTCACATGCCCTCCCCCCTTCTGAGTCTCTAGTGTCCATCATACCACTCTGTGTGCTCTTGTGTACCCATAGCTTAGATCCTACTTCTAAATGAGAACATGTTGTATTTGGTTTTTCCGTTTATGTGTACTTCACTTAGGATAATGGCCTTAGGATAATAGTCCTTTCTCATGTGCATAGTTTGTGAATATTTTACCTCATTCTGTAGGTTGTATATTTACTCTGTTGATTGTTTCTTTTGCTGTGCAGAAGTTTTTTAGATTATTAAGTTCCATTTATTTTGTTTTTGTTGCATTTGTTTTTGTGGTCTTAGTCATGAATTCTTTGCCTAGGCCAGTGTCCAGAAGAGTTTTTCCTAGGTTTTCTTCTAGAATATTTATAGTTTCAGGATCTTTAATATATTTAAGTCTTTCATACATTTTGAGTTAATTATTGTATATGGTGAGAAATAGGGATCCAGTTTCATTCTTATGCATGTGGCTCTACAATTTTCCAAGCACTATTTATTGAATAAGGTGGTCTTTTCCCCAGTACATGTTTTTCTGAGATGTTGATGATCAGTTAGTTGTAAGTATTTGGCTTTATTTCTGGGTTCTCTATTCTGTCCCATTGATTTATTGTCTTTTTTTTTTTTTTTGAGACAGAGTCTCACTTTGTTGCCCAGGCTAGAGTGAGTGGTGTTAGCCTAGCTCACAGAAACCTCAAACTCCTGGGCTCAAACAATCCTTCTGCCTCAGCCTCCCTAGTAGCTGGGACTACAGGCATGCGCCACCATGCCCAGCTAATTTTTTCTATATATATTAGTTGACCAATTAATTTCTTTCTATTTATAGTAGAGATGGGGTCTCGCTCTTGCTCAGGTTGGTTTCGAACTCCTGAGCTCAAATGATCCGCCCACCTCGGCCTCTCAGAGAGCTAGGATTACAGGCGTGAGCCACCGCCCCCCGGCCTATTGTCTATTTTTATACCAATACTGTGCTGTTTTGGTTAGTGTCACCTTGTAGTGTAATTTGAATTTGTGTAATGTGATGCCTCCAGCTTTATTTTTGCTTAGGATTGTTTTGGCTATTGGGGCTCTTTGTTGGTTTCATATGAATTTTATGATCGTTTCTTTTTGTTTTGTGAAAAATGGTGTGGGTTTTTTAATAGGGCTTGCATTGAATCTGTAGATGGCTTTGGGCAGGCAGTAGGGTCATTCTCACAATATTGATTCTTCTAATCCATGAGCATGGAATGTTTTTACACTTGTGCCATCTATGATTTCTTTCTTCAGTATTTTGTAGTTCTCCTTGTAGAGATATTTTACTTCCTTGCTTGGTTAAGTATATTCTTAGGTATTTCATTTATTTCTTTTTTTGCAGCTATTATAAATGAGATTGAGTTATTGGTTTCATTTTCAGCTTGTTGAAGATTATTATTGGTGTATGGCAGTGCTACTGATTTGCATATGTTAATTTTGTAACCCGAGACTTTACTGAATTCGTTTATCAAATTTGGGCATCTTTTGGAGGAGTCTTCAGGATTTTTCTAGGTATAAGATTATATCATCAGGAAGACCTCCTTTTTTACAATTTGGGTGTTTTTTGTTTCTGATTGCTCTGATCAGGACTTCCAGCACTGTGTTGTCTAGAAGTGGTGAAAGTGAGCCTCCTTGTCTTGTTCTATTTCTTAGGGGCAATGCTTTCAATTTTACCTCATTCAGTATGATACTGGTTATGAGTTTGTCATATATGACTTTTATTATTTTGAAGTATTCCTTCTGTGCCTAGTTTGTTAAGAGTTTTTATCTTGAGGGGATGCTGGATTTTATCTACTGCTTTTTGTTCAACTATTGAAATGATCATACGGTTTTTGCCTTTGATTCTGTTCGTGTGGTGAATCACTTTTATTGGCTTGCATATATTGAACTATCTTTGTATCCCTGAGATAAAACCCACTTGATTGTGATGAATTATCTTTTTGATGTTATTTGATTTGGTTTGCTAGTATTTTGTTGAGTATTTTTGCTTCTGTGTTCTGTAGTTTTTTTGTCGGTGTTGTTGTATGCTTTCCTGGCTTTCATATCAGGGAGATACTGGCTTTGTAAAATGAGTTAGGGAAGATTCCCTCCTTCTCCATCTTTTGGAACAGTTTTGGCAAGATTGGTATCAGTTGTTCTTTGAACATCTGGTTGAATCGCCTGTGAATCGTCTGGTCCTGGGCCTTTTTTGTTGTTGGGAGATTTTTTATTACTGATTTAATTTTGCTACTTGTTGATCTGTTCGGGATGTCTATTTCTTCCTGATTCAATTTGGAGGATTATATGTTTCCGGGAATTTATCCATTTCCTCCAAATTCTCTAGTTTGTGTGCATAGAAGTGTTCATAGTAGTCTCAGAAGATTTTTTGTCCTTCTGTGGCATCAGTTGTAATATGTCCTTTTTCATTTCTGATTGAGCTTGTTTGAGTCCTCTCTCCTTTCCTTTTTTTGGTTAATTTAGCTAGTGATCTATCAGTTTTGTTAATCTTTTCAAAGAAACAACTTTTTGTTTCATTGATCCTTTGTATTGTTTTTTGGTTTCCATTCCATTTAGTTATTTCTTTTCTTCTACTAGCTTTGGGTTTGTTTTGTTCTTGTTTTTCTAGTTCCTTGAGGGTGTGACATTAGGTTGCCAATTTGTGATTTTTCTTGTCTTTTTGATGTAGGCATTTATTGTTGAAATCTTCTCCCTGAGCACTGCTTGTGCTCTATCCCAGAGGTTTTGATAACTTGTGTTACTGTTATCATTTATTTAGAAAAGCTTCTTAAATTTCTATCTTGATTTCATCATTGACCCAGAAATCATTAAGGAGCAGGTTATTTAATTTCCATGTATTTGTATAGTTTTAATATTTCCTCTTGGAATTGGTTTCTAGTTCTATTCCACTGTGGTCTGAGAAGATACTTGGTATGCTTTCAATTCTTTTAAATTTATGTAAACTTCTTTTATGGCCTATCAGATGGTCTGTCTTGGATAATGTTCCATGTGCTGCTGAGAAGAATATGTATTTTGCAGTTTTGGGGTAGAATGTTCTGTAAATGTGTGTTAGGTCCATTCGTTCTGGAGTTCAGTGTATGACCAATGTTTCTTTTTTGACTTTCTGCCTTGATAATCTGCCTGGTTCTGTCAGTTGAGTGTTGAAGTCCGCCACTATTATTATTGTCTATCTCTTTCCTTAGGTCTAGTAGTATTTGTTTTATGAATCTAGAAGCTCTGGTGTTAAGTGTGCATATATTTATGATTGTTGTATCTTCTTGTTGGAGTGATCTGTTTTTCATCATATAATGACCTTCTTTGTCTTTTTACTGTTGTTGACTTCAGTCTTTTTTTAATCTGATATAAAAATAGCTACTCCTGCTTGGTTTAGTAGGTTTCCATTTGCCTGGAATATTTTTTTTCCACCCCTTTACTTTGAATCTATGAGGTAAGTGAGTCTCTAGGAGGCAAGAGACATTTGAGTTGTTTTTCATCAATTCTGCCAATCTGTATCTTTTAAATGGGGCATTTATACCATTACATTCAAGGTTAATATTGATATGTTGACATATTGTTGTTGTCATGATGTTGATTGTTGCCTTAGTTGCTTTGTATTCTCCAGTGTGTTGCTATTTTATAAGTCATGTGAATTTTATACTTTGAGTGTTTTTATACTGGTGAGTATCAACCTTTCATTTCAATGTTTAGAACTTCATTGAGCATTTCTTTTAGGGCTGGTCTAGTGGTGAGAGATACCTTTAGTGTTTGAGAAAGATTTTATTTCTCCTTCATTTATGAAACTTAGTTTTTTGGGATACAGAATTCTTGGCTGACAGTTACTCTGTTTAAAAAGACTAAAAATATGACCTCAATCCCTTCTGGCTTGTAAGATTTCTACTGGGAAGTCTGCTGTTAGTCCGATGGGTTTTCCTTTGTAAGTTATTTGATGTTTTTTTTTTTTTTTTCTCTTGTTACTCAGGATTTTCTCCTTCATGTTAACTTTAATTACTCTGATGAGCATGTGCCTTGGTGATGCCCTTTTTGCATAATCTCCCTGAGGTTCTTTTAGCTTCTTGTATCTGAATGCCTCTCTAGCAAGACCAGGGAAGTTTTCTTCAATTACTCCCTCAGATAGATTTTGCCAACTTTTTGCCTTTTTTCCCCCCTCAGGGATACCTATCATTATTAGGTTTAGGTGTTTCACAATCCCTGATTTCTTGGAGAATTTATTCATTTTTTAAAAATTCTTTTTTCTTTATTTTTGTCTGACTGGGTTAATTTAAAAAGCCTTGTCTTCAAGCTTGAAGTTCTTTCTTCTTCCTGGTCTCGTCTGTTATTAAAACTTTCCATTGTATTTTGTAATTCCGCTAAATTAGTCTTTCATTTCCAGAAATTCTATTAGTTTTTTTTTTTTTTAATATCTATTTCTTTAGTGACTTTTTATTCATGTCCTCAATTTTTTATTTTTTGGTTGCATTGTTTTGGTTTTCAACTTTCTGGGGGATCTCATTGAGCTTACTTGCAATCCATATTTTGAATTCTATGTTATTTCAAAAATTTCTATTTGTTTAGAATCCATTGCTGGAAAGCTAGTGCAATCCTTGAAGGTGTTGAAATAGCCTATTTTTTCATACTGCCAGAGTTCGTATGCTCATTCAACTCTCACTTCTTATTTTTTAATTTAATTTTGTTTAGATGGGACTTTTAAATTTATTTCATCATTTTATTTCATTTTCTCCCTGAGGGTGTGAGTATATGTTGCGTTTGGTTATTTGGCTTTGATTTGGAGTGTTTTCAGGAGACAGCGAGTTCTTTGGTTATATATAGCCTTTGTGCAGTGGCTTTCTCAGATACTGATTGTAGTTGAGATGTACTGGGTATATGAGTAGGGTTGCTATCTTCTGCTGGAATTCTAGAGGTTACAGGAAGCTTATCTCATTTTCCAACAATGTGCCCTTCTGGCACCAGGTCTTAAATTGGGTTGTACATTTCAATCTCCAGACCATTGGGTGGCACTTTGAAGTAAAAGCCAGCTGTAGTAGAAGCCAGTGGGTAGGTGTTTGAACTTTGTCTACTGTGAGCGATTTTCTGTTGTCTCAGGGGATGTATTAGTCTGTAGTAGGAAAGCGATTCACTTCCCTATCACTTCTCTGTCCTGAGGTTCATGATTTTCAGTTTAGTCAAATCCTGTCATCTATCACCAGGCAACATTGTCATTGAGATCTGCAGAAAATGCCTTTCCAACAGCTCTCTGCCTAAGTGCTTTTGAGTAGAACCTCTTCCCTTGGCTTAAAACAGATAGCTTTGCGGCTCCCCTGTTGTCTGCAGGAAACACTGCTGCTTCCTGTAGAGTGGGAGAGATTTACTGCCTTTCAGGTTGTGCAATTGAGCATCCAGTGTGGTATTGCTGGCAATTTGGGTTTACTGGACCTCAGACCCCAGGGAGTTGGGGGGGTGGGCATTGTGTAGGTGCCAGTGGTTGTGAAGTAGGTTAGGTAATTACCAGTCCTCAGGTCCATGGATGGTATACTCTGAGTCCTGGGGGGACCAGACTAAGACTGGCCTGGCAGACTTGTCCTTTGGACTCACTGGGTTCAGGTGGTGGCTGTGGTAGGGAGAGACAGGGTGATCTCTTTGTCCAGAAGAATGCTCAGTCAGGGGAAGAGCAGATGTACTGTGAGCCTGCCCAGAGGGCCCCTCTCTTGAGATTACCAGGGACAACATACTTCATTATACGGTATCTAAAAATTACATTGATTAATATCACTACCAATCTCATCATAAAAATCTTTAAGTTTGGGGAAACTGTTAAGTTCACAGTAGCGGAGGATATAAGTTTTCCAAAATTGTGAATTTTATTTTTTGCTCAAAATCTCAAATTTGATCATGCATTGGTAATAAATTTTGTTAGTTGTTTTTCTTGAAATGACAGGCTCAGTAAATCTGTTTCTGAGAAGATGTCTTCTAAAAACCCAGGTATGAATAAACTTATTTTTTTCAGACATTCTTTCAAGTAAAAATGGTATTCCATGAAAAAACAGGCTAGTTCACTTAATCACACATGTACTTTCTCTCAGTAGAGTGAAACTGTTGTTCTTCTGTATGGAGCAGAAGTGATTTAAATAAAGTTATTTTGTCACACAGATTATTAAAATAACGTGTGTTTAAAGGTTTAACTTTGATGAAATGATTTTTTACCATTTCATTGAGGATATTCTGAAATGAAACTGGCATTAAAAAAAAAAAACCTGTAAGTGCTTGGTGTGGTAGAGAATGTGATGACTGGCCAGGAGCAGTGGCTCACGCCTGTAATCCTAGCACTCTGGGAGGCCGAGGTAGGTGGATCTCTCAAGGTCAGGAGTTCGAAACCAGCCTGAGCAAGAGAGAGACCCCCTTTCTACTAAAACTAGAAAGAAACTAATTGGACAACTAAAATATATAGTAAAATTAGCCGGGCATGGTGCAGTCCAAGCTACTTGGGAGGCTGAGGCAGAAGGATTGCTTGAGCCCAGGAGTTTGAGGTTGCTGTGAGCTAGGCAGACGCCATGACACTCACTCTAGCCTGAGGAACAAACTGAGACTGTCTCAAAAAAAAAAAGAATATGATGACTATTACTGTTCAGTGTGGTGCCTCTTCCTTGATTCTTGTTAAAGTGCCAGCAGTTTTGCTCACCATCACTTTTACATTAGTATACGTTTCAACACAGTTAAAAAGAGAAATAACATCTTAGTGTTATAATAAAAATAATTTTGACTTAACAGACCTCCTGAAAGTGCTTTGGAGGCTGCAGTTTTCTGTGAACCACACTTTAGGAATAGCTGCTTTAGGTTTCACAGTATGTACTTTTGACCTATCAAGGATACTGCTTCCCTTTTCTTGGGCAATGCAAGATTCTTAGAGCCTCTGCCCTCTCCCTATTCTGTTTTTGTCATATATATGAATTCTGTACATGTTTTAAACACAATATCTTTAAAGTCATCACCCACATATTTAGCCACGTTTAACATTTTGTTCTGCTTGCCATTCCTTCCTGCATCTCTGATTTTTCTTTTTGAGATCATTTTCTTTTCTGCATGTGGGTCTGCTATATTCATGTATCTGAAAATATCTTTATCATACCATCATGAGGCATGTGTTGAGGTTCTTTTTTGGGGTGGGAGAGAGGGTGGGGAGCATATGCACTTCCAGTTCTATGATTTGTTGAAAGACTGTTCTTTTTCCAATTGAATTGCCTTTGCACCTTGTCAAAAATCAGTTGACTATATTCCTGAAGGTCAGTTTCTCGGTTCTCTATCTTCTGTTGATCTATGTTTGTCCTTTCACCAATACCATAATGCTTTGATTATTGTAGCTTACTGTTTTAAGTCTTGAATTTGGGTAATATGTGTGCTCTGACTTTGTTCTTTGCAAAATTTTGTTTTGACTGTTTTAGTTCCTTAGCCTTTCCATAGAAATTATACAATGAGCCTATTGATAGATACAAAAAAGCGTGCTACAATTTTGATTAGGATTGCCTTGAATCCATATATCAAATTAGGGAGAACTTTTATCTTAATTTTGAAAAGATATTTTTGCTGGGTATAGAATTGTAAGTTGACAGTTTTTTCCTCCCCTCCTATTTAGTAACTATAAAAGTGTTCTATTTTATTCCAGTTTGCATCAGTTCCCCAAGTAAGTTTTCCCATACATATGCTACAGCCTGAAAAATATCTTTGGGCAGTAATCTTGGGGTAATTTTAGAGCGCACATCCTTTGTTTTCCCTTTCTGGAGGATTGTCATGCATTCTGTGATATGCAATGTCTAAAACTCTTTTGATTCACACATTTTCTGTAGTTATTGTTTTACTTAGGAGTAAATTTGGTCCCTTTTACTTATGTCTTGGCTGTAAGCAGAAGTCCAAAGACTTAAGAATTTTAAATCTCAAAATGCCTTATAGTGTGGAAGATTGAGATGTCAAGAAGCATGTCACATCAGTAATTCAAATGTATGACTTAAGTGGAGAAGCTGGATTTAAGGTTTCTTCTGAGATTAGTGAGTTTTGGTATTTATTTCAGTAGTTTAGAATAAAAAGTTGAATATGAGCTTAGAAACTCAAACTAAATTGAAATAGTCATCTAAATTTGCATGGTCAATTTTCATGTTTTATGTGAAAAAATTTGAGTATGTAGTGTTATAAAGGAGTATTTAACATAGTTTTCTTTTAAATGCAGATTTTTGATAAAATATTTTAGGACTGGTTTTTCAGATGATTATTTTCAGATTAGTGGAGCACACTGTTAAAAGTGCCACTAATGAGAGATACTTGAATTTGCCGGATGCTTTATTCCTTATTCCTTTTACCATTTCACTTCCTAGTTATATTGGAAAAATTTATAGTTATAGCCTGGGCAGAGCTACCAACTCTAGTGGTTTAAGTAGACATGGGCATTTGTAAAGTATCTAAGGAGGGAATAATGCAACTATTTGTCCCTTGATCTTAATTAATCAATGAAGAATTTGTGTTTTGTTTTATTGCTTATATTTGCCATTTGTGGATCATAGTGGCATAGTATTTTAAGTTTTTTTCCTTTACTGATTCCTAGGAGTTCCTTACATATTCTGAATATGGATGCTTTGTCATTTTATGTGTTGAAAGTGTATTTTTTCAGTTTGTGGCTTGCCTTTATACTTTTTGGGGGGGGGTAAGCAGACTTTCTAAATGTTGATGTAGTTAAACATCTCATTCTTTTTTTCATGACTTGCACTTTTTGTCTAATTTTAAAGAAATCCTACCCTATCCTGATGTCAAAGGCATTTTCCTGTTTTTTCTTCTTAAAGGTTTATATAGTTTTATCTTTTACATTCAGGTCTTTAATCCATCTATAATAAGTTTTTGTGTATGAAAGAGTATAATTTATTTTTCATTTTTTTTCTTTTCATTAGAAATAATTTATTGACTCACCACTGGTTTTTGGTTAGGTTATTGTTTACCAATTTCGTTGTAGTTTTCTATACATATAAGTTCTGTTTCTGAGCTCTTTGCTCTATTGCTAAATATTTGTATTCATGCACCAGTTTTCTTTATATCTGTATCTTTATTGTGATTCATGATTTCTGGTACAGTGCTTTCTTTTGATTACATTTATGTAGTATTTTCTGTCTCTTTAAGAAGTGCTTCTGTTAGAGTCGGGATACCCACAGCGTTACCGGACAGAGAGACAGAGTCACCAAGGATGCAATCACACAAGAGGAGGTTTATTTTCTGGCTAGCCAGGGTCTGAGCCTCAGTGCACCAGCGCAGTGGTCACTCTTTCAGGCAGGGACCCCGACCGGAACAATGGTGTGCCTTTTATCCCCATGGTGCACAAGCTGCGCACAAGCTGACTACGCATGGATCATGCGTTGACCTTTAAAATGATTGGTTGCCCACTATTGCCTTTTGAAATAATTGGTGGGTTGGTTGCCCTCTATTGCCTGATGGGCCAGTCGCCCGTGCTTCAATGACCGAATCCCATAATTCCCCATACAGCGGTGTAGCAAGCAAGCAATGACCAGAAGCAAAAGTTTGCGGTTAGCTCATTGCCCCAGCCAAGTAAATTTCCGACAATTGGAAAAATTCCTCTGCCCTTCCTCTGCCCTACACTTCTATCTTATGTTTTAGGTGTATTTAATAAATTGCATAAATCTGGATCTTAAAAAAATCTCTTGACAATCTTTTTCTGTTTCCTAGCTTATTTATTGTAATTTTTTTGTGATTAAAGTAGTACACCAAGTAATAAATATTCATTTTAATATAGCCACATATTGATTACCTTCTTTGCTTTGCTCTCCCTCTCCCCCAGGTGTAGTAGGTTTTTGAGTCTAAAGAGTTTATTTTCTTTGGAACTGTAGGTTGTCTTTTAGTCCAGGGATGTGATAGTACTGTGTTTGATTTTGGCCTATACTTTTAATTGTTATTAGTTGAGGACCATCTACAGTTTAATGAAGTTTATATATTTTACCCAGGTGAAGTGAATTCAGGCTTATGGCTATAAATACTCAAGAGATTAACACTCAATTCTATCATGAGATGGGCAGTTTTCCTTGTCCTTCAGGAACAGTTTTAAAATAACATTTAAACAGTTATTATTTTTTAAAAAAATTTTTAGTTTGTACTTAGATTGGAAGTGTTTCGCTCATTGAGGTCTCAGGGTTATGGGGAGGGTGTCTTATTTGACTCCTCTTCTTAGGTGGCCTGCAGGCTTTGTGTTCTGTCCTTTCACTGAGACCTCTAAAGCCAATGTGCAGTTTCACACAGGCTTTCTAACGTCCTCATACAAAAAGTTGCTTTTGCAAATTTCTTAATTTCTTGTTAGATTAGGTTTACATTAAGAACTTTTTGTGTTGTTCCCCTTGACGTCATGTTTTATATGACATGTTAGGTTTTCAGCAGCAGTGGAAGTCCTTCCCAACTCTTTTCATTTTGTTGATACACATGGAAAGTTGATAGCTTGTACTAATTACTGGGAGAATCTGTTGAGGTCTCTTAAGATTGGTGATGGTACATGTACAAAGGCTTTGAGAGACTTTGGCTACCCTGGCTATTTTATGCTTGGCAACCCCAGAGATTCAGGTGGTCTCTGTCTCAGCACTCTTGCTAACCGATCCCAGTACATTTGTTGGAAAACTTAAGTTTCAACCAAATCCCAATATTTTGATATTGGGATTTGTGCATGTGTGCATGCTTAAGTTTTTTAGTTCATGAGAGGAGAGAATTACAGATCCTGACTCATGCTGGGCCAGTACAACATTGCATGGGGGAGAAAAATGCAATTAGGTCCTTGTTTTACAATAGAAGGAAGTATTTGGTGAATGTTTAATCAGGTCGGGTACAGGGATTTTCTAATTCTCGGCCTAACTTATATACTGTAAAGGAAATAGTGGTTGTCTTTGAGAAAATAGAGAGGCTTTTACATCAAAAACTCTGTAAAGAATTTATAGGTATGCCAGGCACGGTGGCTCACGCCTGTAATCCTAGCTCTCTGGGAGGCTGAGGCGAGTGGATAGCTCAAGGTCAAGAGTTCCAAACCAGCCTGATCAAGAGCCAGACCCCGTCTCTACTAAAAATACAAAGAAATTAATTGGCCAACTAAAAATATATAGAAAAATTAGCCAGGCATGGTGGTGTGTGCCTATAGTCCCAGCTACTCAGGAGGCTGAGGCAGAAGGATCGCTTGAGCCCAGGAGTTTGAGGTTGCTGTGAGCTAGGCTGACGCCCTGGCACTCTCGCCTGGGCAACAGAGTGAGACTCTGTCTCAAAAAAAAGAATTCATAGGTAAATGCAACCTGGGTAAAGATACTCTGTAACCTTATATATAAAAATCCTTTATATACAAATAGCACCTGACATGTCATTTAGCAATGACTATTCTAAGATTGTTTCTGTCTATAGTAGAGAACTGTGCACAGTCTATGAACAGGTTGATAATTCATGAAAAAAGTAATAAATTCAGCTATTAAATATTTGTAAAAAGTAATGAAAGAACTGAAAATGAGCGCTGTTGGTGGAGGGTTGTATTGCTTCAGCTTTGCTGGTTTCCTTATCAAAAGTTTAAATTGTACTTTTCATTTGACTGTGAGGAACTTATCCTAAAGAAATATGTTTGCCAAATTATGTTCTTGGAGAAATAATAATAAGTAAAAGCTTGGTTAACAACCAGATACTCTTTAGTAGAAAGAAACACATTGTAGTGTAACTGTTCAGTAAAATATTATGCAGATGTTAATTTTGAGATAGAGCTATATGTTTTGACATGGTAAACAGCTGATATAGTGAATCAAAGATATAGTTTATAAAATTACACATAAAGATTTGTACTATTTATAAAGTCTGAAATGGTATATTAAGGTTGATTAAAATGCTTTCATATTTTACTTTGGGGAGAGGCCTTTACTATGTTACAGTTTCTCTAGTTCAACAAATTAAGCACCTACACATTAGAAATTATAGAATTCAAAGCAGATTATTTTCAGTGGAGTTCATGCTCATAAATGTCATCTCTTTCACACTTTTCATGCAGTCTGAACTGCTTGTTCCTTTTGTTTCCTATGCATTTATTCAGAAATGTGTATAAGGCAAAGGAATACATACTTTGCTACTCAAGATATTAATTTGAACTACATATTTGTCCAGGGTACAGCAAGTATAATAGATACAGTGTTTCACCTTCATGAAGATACAGTCTACATAATTTTGCTGCAGACTTGCTTTCTTTGTACATGTATATTTTTGGAACTCTGAATTAAATGTGTACAGCTTAAATGACACGGAGAATAACTGCTGTAAGATTGTTTCTGTCTACCTCTAGGTAAATAATAAACCCTGTGGAGTAGCAAGCAAATGAGGTAAATAAAAAAAAAAAAACAGGGTATAATGCCTATTGCTTCATATGGGAAGTCTTGGAATTACTCTGGGCTTTATTCACAGAAGACAGTCTAAACTGAAATGGTCTCTCATGCTCCCCTAATTTCTAAATTTTAAGTATACATTACTTTAAAGATTATTTAAGGATTAATTTACATGATTAATTTCAATAAGGAGACTTTTTAATGTACTTGAATGTATCCTATCTTCACAATGTTAAATTTAGCATGCTACAGAAAATTTATTTGGAAAATAACCTAGCTGTTGTGTCAGAACTGCTTCTTTTTATTTAATGTTTGTCTTGGGGCTATGTGTGTGTGCATGAATATAGAGTCCATTCATTTGTTTGGCTGCATGCATCCATGATAAAGGTTTTGAAGTTAGTACAAAGCTAGCAACTTACTGACCATTGAGACCATACAGCTTAGTTTATTTTGTTGCAGCTGTATTTGGCCTTTCCTTGCCAAAAATACTAAAGAGCAAAAAATCAACAACACTAGGTAAACTAAGGAGTAAAGAGATGCCATTCAGAAGATAGAAAGAAATAGGATAAAGGTATTTAACATTTTCCAGACCCACACTTAATCTGTACTGGTGCACTATTATTATCATATGTGTACACACACACACACACACACACACACACACACACGTATGTATTAGCAGTAGTGAATTTTTATGCCATAGGTAGCTTTTGAATATAGGAACTTGATTGATTTGGGGGCTTTTTTTTTGGGGGGGTTCATTTATTTTTATTTTGTTTTGGATGTGTGTGTCTGTTTTATTTTTTGTTTTGTTTTTGTAATGATGATTGCTTTTCATAATGAAAATAAACAGGGGTAAGAATATATGGTAAAGAATTGAGGCTAAGTCTTTCTGTGGAATGGTGAGAGCTGGGGTGGAGATTTTGTGTGTTGGTTTTCTGCATGGTGCTTGGTATGGAGATAGAGTTGAAGAGGGAGCTAGTGTGTGGGAGTATATGAGGAAGAGCTGATTATGGAGATCCTCTTTCTTGGATTTGACTTTAGGTTCCTAGGCATGTCCTTAATTGAACACTTTACTGCTCAGTGACTCTGGAGCCATACTGTTTGATTCCACCCCTTGCTAGTTACTGTGTTTCCCCGAAAATAAAACCTACCCATAAAATAAGCTCTAGCAGGATTTCTAAGCATTTGCACAATATAAGCCCTACCCCGAAAATGAGACCTAGTGATGGGCGTGGCTACGCAGCATATCTGCACAACCCATGCATTTTGTTGCAGAGCGGTAATAAGATGAGCAGCCCTTCTCATCTGCCCCATGAGAGCTCTATTGCTCACATAAGAGACTGGGGCCAATGGTTCTAAAGGAAATAAGAGTCACAAGAAATTCAGGATGGAATTAATTCGGGGCTTGGAGAGTTATGATGATGTTCCAGAAGAAGACGACTTAACTATATTTGAATAAATGTAGATTGTTGTACTGTACTCAACAAAAATAACACATCCCCTGAAAATAAGCCCTAGGGCAGGCGTCCTCAAACTATGGCCCGTGGGCCACATGCGGGTGTTTTTGCCTGTTTGTTTTTTTACTTCAAAATAAGATATGTGCAGTGTGCATAGGAATTTGTTCATAGTTTTTTTTTAAACTATAGTCCGGCCCTCCAACAGTCTGAGGGATTGTGAACTGGCTCTCTGTTTAAAAAGCTTGAGGACCCCTGCCCTAGGGTGTCTTCTTGAGGAAAAATAAATATAAGACTCTGTCGTCTTTTTGGGGAAACACAGTAGGAACTCTGTGACCTTGAGCACAGGATCTACTTTCTTATGTCTTAGTTTTCCTATCAGTGAAGTAGGGTAATTACTGTGATAGACTATCTCATAGCGTAATTTTATTAAATGAGTAAGTTTAAAGTGCTTAGAATAGTGTTTGTTACATATCAAGAGCTCAGATATTAGCTAGCAACACTTTAATTAGTAAGTTGTCTACTTTGATTTCAGTAATGTAGTTCTGTGAGAATATTTTGTGATAGATAGCAAAGTGTTTTAAATAGTTTATTTGGAAAGAATGGTACTTAAAATGCTGTGATGGTTTCTTGAATGATACATACTTACTCATTAGCATTCAGGACCTCCCATGAATGCAGAGTAGTAGGTCTAGAGAGGCTGAGAAATCTAGAGTTGAGACTGATATGTTTAATTTTTGTTATACTGACTATTGTGATGCAAAACATATATATTACTTGAAAATAGGAAAGAAAGAGGGATAGGATATGTGTAAGTTTATCTTTTCTAAAATGTCAGATATGGCCGGTAGTTAATTGGGTTTCTTTTTCCTTTTCTTTGTCCTTCTGTATGTTAATGATTATTTCATTAGGATATTTGTTATTGTTTTGGTTTGGTTGGTTTTTGGTTTTTTTCTTTTTCTTTTTTTTTGGGAGGGGTAGAAAGAGAAGTTTATTAATTTGTTGGCAAATGAGGAGGTTGGCAGATTCCCACCTCAAAGTACCAATGTCCTGTCTCTGAACAGAAGTACAGAGCGTTTAAAGGTTCTGATTAATCCCATCATCCCATCTTTGGCTAAGACAGTCTAGTCTCATGACCTCTGCCTGGACTCATCCTATCTTTGGCTAAGACAATCTCCTGACCTCTGCCAGGAAAATTCCCTTGAGCCATCTCCTGTGGCACAAAGAACAAAGGGCACTCTCCTGCCCCTCCAAACCACTGGCCTGAGGCAGGGATGTAGGTTTTAGTTCACAAAAAATGGTGAGGCAGTTTTGAAAAGACAGAAAACATTTTTACCCCTTTTCAGGCTAGCCATTTCCTCTATTACATATTCCCCACTATTTACCCTTTTATATCTATGGGATGAGGGGTGATGTAGTTATTAAGCTGCTTCCTGTTGAATTGGGGGGTGATGTTTTAGATGGAAGGTTTATACTTATTTATGTCATTACAAAGCTTTGGCAGTGGATTTACAACAACAGATTACCAGGCGAAAAGGGAGCATAAGAGCTGTCTATCTATCTTTGGTATGATGGATTCAGAGTTTCACTTCGGACAATTTTAATGAGGTATAAGTGTTAGAGGCACTTCGTAGGGGTCCTTCCACTTCTCTGCTTCCAATTGGTTCAGAGACTTGAAAGAGGCAAACTCATGTATGGTGGCTAGCACGTGATCCACTCATTTGACATATTGTTTTACTCAATTTTCTTTTACTCATGGTTATATTACCATACTTACCTCCCGGTGCTAGGAAGGGTCTCTCATAAACTATTTCTTAGAGTCTTAATTTAAGCCTGCTTCTGAAGGGCTACCCTTATCCAGAGGAAGGCAAGTGGCAATATCTTATCCCACTTTTGATGGGTTTCCTGTATCAGTTCCAGGACTCATGCAATTTCTATTCTAGGTGTAGGGCTTTGTTTATTTGCTGGGTTACCTCCACTACAAAGGAGGAGGGTCTGTTATCACTCTTGCGAAATGTCCAGGGCTCTGTGGAGTGTGCTCCTGGGTCCTGTTGGCAGTGGGGTGTCTGTTGACATCCTCGCTGTCAGAGGAGGAGCTGTTGAGCCATGTCTGCAGCTGTCTATCCACGGCATTGATCATCGGCATGCCATTCTCCATCAGCTGGGCCTTTTTCCCTGGACCACTGATGCCTGTTATCTCATTGTCCTCTGAGGCCTGTTCCTGTTCTGTGCTGGTGTACATGTGCGGGAACTCAGCGAAGACCCTGTCTCAGGCCAGCAGCTCCTGATAGGAGCCCATCTCAGAACCCTAGATGTTCTCACTGTTCGGATAAGACAAACCTCTACCCAGCCTGAAAAGGTATCTACCGATACAAGCCTAGATATCTGAATGAAACTGTCAGTCATCGAAAGGGTGGACCCCCACATTGTTGGGCTCCCTGTGTAGCAGGTTGCCTTTCTGTCCTTGGATTGCCCCAAGCACATAAATAGTTAGTTGTAAATGGGGGCCTCTCAAATGAGGGCCCACCAAATCCATCAAGGCATCATGCTCCCAATGTGTGTATTCGTGTAGGTGCCTCATAAGAGGATGAACCAAAGCTTTGGGTAGGAGATGAGTCTGTGAGAATTCTTTCTCCATTTAGCTATGCCATCCCAGTGGCAGAGCCCCATTCTTTAATTTTAAAGGGGCTCTAAACCTAGCTGGGGTATCAAGGCCCTGAGGAACAGATCACCTCCAGCGGTCTCCTTAGCAGCTCTCCTAATGGCCTGATTTCTTTTTGTTATGCTGGCCACCCACTTGGGCTCAGCCACAGCTTGTATTAGGGTCATTGTTTTGGTAGCATACTTAATGTCAGTGCTCACTATTGGTAGCTTTCTTCTTGTTGATGCTGTAATGATGTGCAGGTTTGCTGAGGCCCAAACTTCAAAGCTCAATGACAGTCTTCTGTATACTTCACTAGGCCCTGATATTCATTCAACAGGAGCTTCCTTGTCCCAGTCCCTGTTCCTTCCCTGCCCCCCTGGAGGTGAGCTTCTGCTGCTTTTGAAACAACCCCTGGTGCTCCTGCTGCTCACCCAGGTCTGCCTCCTGGGCCCGCTAGGACAAGTTTCTCAGCTGCTGCTTGTCTACAGCTGCCTCACTGCCACCTGGCCCCTACCCCTTGCCTGGCTCTCAGAGCACCAGGTGTGGCTGGTGCCAGGGATTGGGGTGATGGGTGGGGGAAGGGTCTTCTGGACTGCTTCTGCTCATGCGGCTAGTGACAATCAAATCCCCACTCAGTTTTGCCTAGGACTCCTGTGGGGATATTTGGAGGCAGGGGGCTCTAGGCCCCCTCCTTCACTGTCTGAGTCCTAGACTTTAAAACAAACAAACAAACAAACAAACAAAAAATACCAAAACTATTTGTCTTCCTGGAGGCTTCCTGCCACCTTTAGTCCTTTGCAATTTGGGGCAATGTTCCTTTCAAGGTCCTTCTTTACAAAAAGTAGTCAGTCTGGGGCAAATTTTTGCGCTTTCCTTTTGACTATCTCAAAGGACCCTGCCAGCTGTTCTTGCACATTCAAGCCCTCTATCTGATATTGCTATAATTGCCCTGCTACTGCGAGGGGTTCCCTCTGGCCCAAATTGAGTTTGCTGCCTGGAGAGACCATTCTGATTCCCGAGTCATAATTTACTGGGCGTTGGACTGAAGAGTTAGTTCAGGCTGCTCCCTCCCCAGCTCCTCCCATGGTAGCAAGATGGCGGCAGTGGCAGGTGTTCCTTCCCTCTTGCTGCAGGTCCCTCGGAGGCAGGCCACATGTGCCGGTCCTACCTTTTGCCTGGTCCCCAGGCGATGGCCCTGCCTCACCTTGGCTAGTTGCAGGGGTTGGGAGGACCTCGTATATCAAAAATCATGTAAACACTGATCATTTTATATACCATAATAATGTGTTTATCTCAAGCAGAGAGCTTGAGACTCAACATTTTAACTCTGTAGTGGC
Organism: Microcebus murinus; assembly: GCF_040939455.1. Lineage (NCBI taxonomy): Eukaryota > Metazoa > Chordata > Mammalia > Primates > Cheirogaleidae > Microcebus > Microcebus murinus. The sequence continues at coordinate 118,897,631 of NC_134136.1, forward strand.
AGGTCAACCGTTTGAGCTCTGAATTTTAAGAGAATCAATAGCTCAGAATAAACCATGAACCATTAACCACCATTTTTCCTCACACTCCATCCAAGTGATTCAGTCACCACTTTCCCTCACACTCCAGACATATGTATCTCAATAATCTTTAGACACAGGTGCAAAAACTCAAAGCAAACACAAATAATATAGGGAAATTCTAAACACAATCTAAAATCAATCAAATGGGAATTTTCATTTAACAGCTACTTACCCTTACACTCCAGCACATACATTGAATTACAATAACACCGTGACACCATTCTCTTTACACATAGATTCATAACTATAAGTTAACCAACATTCAGCCAAAGTTTTTTCAAGGGACTTTGAGATGGAGCTTCCTTATGTTGCAACAAAATTCACAAATAACAAACAGACAATACAGCAGATCCTATCCTCAATATAAAAATGCCAGGACCTGTCAAACAAATGGAAATACAAAGGGGACAAATGCTACCCCAAATGGGACCTCAAATGGGGCCTCAAATGTTGCCTCCAATGCCTTACCATGGGCTGGAAGTTTCACAAATGGGAGTCCAAAGGGGATAAACACCACCCCAAATGGAAATGGTGATGGGAGTCCAAAGGGATAAATACCACTCCAGAGGGCTGGAAGGTTCTAAACCCTCCCCAAATGGATGGCCAAATCACCCCATTCCCCGGGAAACCTTCCTTATGGTGGCTTATTCCCACCCCCCATTCCCTGGGAACCACTGGTGAGCTCTGAATTCAACCCAGCTTCCCTAGTTCCACTCAACCTGTGATTTCTACCCTGAGGCATTTGTACCTCAGAACAAATGCCTTGATATGGCTTTAAACAAATGCCCTACTGCAGAACTGGAAGGTTTAGAACTCTCCCTGAATGGGTGGAATCAGGGTTTTGATGTGCATGCCATGGAATTTACCAAACAAATGGCCCAGTGTCCAGACGCTTCCCAAGTCCATTTCCTTCTCAACTTAGTTCAGGTAGCAGGGAGTTGCATCTACTTCAGGGAGGCAAACAGGAGTTCCCCAGAGCTAAAACAGGCTCCTGCAGCTGCTAGGGTCATCCCTTGCTCTCGCTCCTTGAAAATAAATTGTTCTTACCTGGGAAGACCCGTGGTTTTGACCCACGGCTGCTCCCTGCCTCTTCTAGCAGTCATGGGGTGTGCCATTCCACCGGGGCACCAATGGGCCTACCCAGGGGTGCCAAATTCTGTTACTGAAAGTTCACCACTTGTCCCCAAGGCCATATCAGAAGGAGGGACAAGTGGTTTGAGGAGAAGAAGAAAGTAGTTTATTAAATTGCCGACAAATGAGGAGGTTGGCAGACTCCCATCTCAGTACCAATGTCCTCATTTTTTTTCCCCCTTTCTTTTTTTTTTAAATAAGGAGGGAGGGTTACACGCTCATTTGTCTCTCAAAGAATTCTCAGAAGCAGTCAATTCTGGGCTGTACTAGAACTCTAGTGTTCCAGGAACATGGGGCTTCTATTTCCTACTCTGCCATTCTCTACTGTGGCCTCTGTCTCATAGTACACAAGAGTTACTGAAACTTTTGCCATCTGGGTGAGTCTAACCAGTAGGCAGAGAAGGTTGAGGTGGAGCTTGTATTTTTTTCTATCCCATTGGGTAAAATTTAATCACTGAGCCACACCTACAAGGATAGCTGGGAATCTCAGTCTTTATTCTGTGTAAAGATGTGCCTAATTAAATTTAGGTGTTCTATTAAAAAAGGAGAGGAGAAGGGATATCTGTAGCACCTAGAATCTGAAGCAAGTTACAAAACAACATTTATGTAAATGTTAATAATAAGGTGGGAAAATACAGGTGCTTACATCTGCACAGAATCTTGAATATGGTAGAAATTTTTTAACATTTATTGTTTCTGGGAAAGGAAACTGGGTGGTTGAGGTCAGGACTGGGAGAGAGACTCTCAATATATATATGACCTTTTGAATTGGCAATATGTAAATTAACTTCAAAAATAATAAATGTAATTAAAAAGGAAAGTCCTAAAAGTTTGCTATATAAGTTCAGGAATAGATACGACATTAAGATTCAGTAATACTTAAGATTATTATTTGGTTTGATGAAGTTTCAAAAATGGTTTAAATTCAGGTAGTTTCAACCTCTTTACATTCCTAAGTGTATTTAAGGTGTTTTAAAAGCAGCCAGACAAAGGCATTGCTGAGTCCTGGAAAAGGGAAGAGTTCGCTCTTGATTTATGAGGCATCTTTTTGGGAAGGGTATCATTTTTAATGATGCAAACATTTTCAGGGGGGTTTTTGTAGGTTAGAACAGGGGTCCTCAGACTTTTTAAACATGGGGCCAGTTCACTGTCCCTCAGATCGTTGGAGGGCCAGACTGTAGTTTAAAAAAAACTATGAACAAATTCCTATGCACACTGCACATATCTTATTTTGAAGTAAAAAAACAAACGGGCAAAAACACCCACATGTGGCCCATGGGCTGTAGTTTGAGGACGCCTGGGTTGGAAGGATAGTATGTTTATTAGAAATTTATTCTGGAAATTCGAAGTGAATAAACTGTAATTATGGAATTAGAGATGTACTCACATGCACATCTGTTTGTGGATATGTATTATATGCAAAATTACACATCATATGTATATTGTATGTAATATTACACGTTATATATTATGTCTTTTTACACATAATGTAGAATAATGAAATATTCTAATAACTAAGTGGGTGGTGATAATGGTACTGGTGCAACATGTTGAGAAACACCTTTTCCTGATGTCATCTGGAATGCTGTCACAAATCCTTTTACTGATCTGTGTCAGAAGTAGCAGGGGTGATCTGCTATAGTTATGTAGATTGCCACCTTTTTGAGGGTGTCTGAATAGTAAACTGTTAGAAATATAGGAAGTTAGTGGGATGAGAAAGTTTGATGTTGGGTTGCAGTAGGGTGAGCTTTGTGTGCTGGAACAATGAAAGAAAAAGTTTAGGTATTTAGGCTGGAACTGGACCCAAGTATTCACCTTTTTTAAAAAAAAATTTTTCGCTGTCACCCAGGCTGGAGTAACCCTGAACTCCTGGGCTCAAATGATCTTACTACCATGTTTCCCCAAAAATAAGACAGGGTCTTATATTTATTTTTCCTCAAGAAGATGCCCTAGGGCTTATTTTCAGGGGATGTGTCATTTTCCCCTCAAACCCTCAGCTTGTAGCACCCACAGGATGGCTGGGACCTGACAGGGGGAGCCAACCTTGTTGGTGGGGCTGCCCGCACCTTTCCGGTCACCTGTGGGATAGTCAGCTGTCATGATAGGGCAGATGAGAGGGCTGCTCTTCTTCTTTACTGCTCTGAGAGGAAATGCATGGGTTGTGCAGATTATCCGCGTTGCCACGCCCATCATTAGGTCTTATTTGGGGGGGGGGGTAAGGCTTATATTGTGCAAATGCTTAGAAATCCTGCTAGGGCTTATTTTATGGGTAGGTCTTATTTTGGAGGAAACACATTACCTCATCCTCCCAAGTAGCTGGGACTACAGGCATGTGCCATGACGCCTGGCTAATTTTTTAATTTTTGTAGAGATGAGGTCTTGCTGTTTTGCCCTGGCTGGTCTCGACCTCCTGGGTTTAAGCCATCCTCCTGCCTCTGCTTCCCAAAGCTCCGGGCCAAGTACTCACTTTTATAGGCAGTAGGAAATAATTGTAGGTTTAAGAGCAGGGAAGCATGACAGTAAATAACACTGCTTAAGGAGTGGTGGGTGGTTGGTTAGGGTATGAGTCAGGTTGTAGAAACAGACCAGTCAAGGAGCGTCAGGTGGCAGTAATGCTGTGGGATATGGGTGTTCATTGGAACTGGGGGATTGATAGTTAAAAAGAAAAAGGAGAGAATGGTTATGGGAGAAGTGTTAGGGAAGACTTAGCAGTTATCAATTAGATGTATAGGGATGAAGAAATCATTCAAATCGGTGCTATTGATGAAAAGGAACTTAAGAAGGGGACATTTTTGAACAGTACAAAAACCTTAATTTTTACTTGTAGATTTAAGATGATGTTGGGATGTCCAAATGAGAAGTCTGGTATGTTTTTTAGAGTTAAAAGAGTTTGAAATTGGCTGAGTGGCTCATGCCTATACTCGCACTCTGGGGGGCCCAGGGTGGGAGGATCACTTGGGATCAGGTATTTGAGACCAGCCTGGAAAACATGAGACCCTGTCTCTACCAAAAACTAAAAAAAAAAAAAAAAAAAATTAGCTGGGCGTGGGTGTGCGCACCTGCAATCCTAGCTACTTGGGAGGTTGAGGCAGGAGGGTCGCTTGAACCCAGGGGTTCGGGGTTGTAGTGAGCTATATGACACCACTGCACTTTAGCTGGGGCAACAGAACAAGACCCTGCCTCAAAAAAAAAAAAAAATTGATTTTCGAATCCTCAGCATGGAAGCTTAATGAAGACCTCAGTGGTTTCTCTTCTCCTCCCTCCTCCTGTCCTCTCTCCTCTTCTCCTTCCTTCCCCCTTCTTCCCCTCTCTCCCTCCTTTCTCCTCCCTACTCCTCCTTGGAAAGAGCATTTAAACAGAAGTTTATAGGGCACAGAAGTGACTCTTAGAAAGTATCTTTACTTAAGGATCAAGATAATGCAGTGAAACCAAAGAAGAAAGATTGAGAAAGACAGGTGGGTTAGAAAAGGGGATCCAGGAGAAACTTGTAGAGGAAAATAAAAATTACATAAAGGAGGCAAGAAGCAGCTAGTCTTCACTTGGTACCTAGCAGCTAATAAAGTCTCCAGGATGGAGTTAGGTGCTCATTGATGAGTGAAAACTTGTAAAATTTATATAACATAAAATTTACCATTTCAACCCATTTTTAAGAGTACAGTTCAGTAGTGTTAAGCATATTCACATTGTTGTGCAGCCATCTCTAAAACTCTTTTCATCTTGCAAAACTGAAACTTTTTGCCCATTAAACAACTGCCAATACATAGTGCTTTTTATAAAAATGTTTGCAATATTCGTCTCCTTTAAGATAATATAGGATTTTTTATTTTTCCATAAAATAATAGGATTAGTAAGTCTTAAAACTGTATTATATTGAGTGGTCTTTTATTAAGAAAGCTCTGAGCTTCTAAAAACCATAATCTTGTATAATTCTTTTAAAATTTTTTCTTATTATTTTTTCTTGTATAATTCTTACAGGATTATACTTAGAATCATAGAAGCCCAAGGAATCTTTTAAAAATGCAGCTCATAATAGTATCCAAAATGTGAAGTCTCCTTTCTAACTCCCACTAAAATAGCTTTGTGTAATGTATGCTTTAATTCTTTGCATTGATATGAGCCAAACATGCCCATATAATTTTTGGCATGTTTAATTTTTCCTACTTTCTGATTTTACTGAATTAAACTTGCTTGTAAGTTATACCCATGCATTGGTCTGGTATCTGGTAGTACCCAAAGTACAACTGTCTTCTCTCCTAAGTGACAGCTTTTTAAATATTTAAGGAAAACCATAGTATCCTGGATGATTCTCCTCATTTAAACTCCGTCAAGAAACTTTTCATAGGACAGTTTCCACATTTCTCACCAAACTTGTTGCCTGCTTTATGTTGTCACCTGTTACAATGTGTTACTCAGAACTGATAGAATTAGAGATCTGGTTAGACTAGACCTTGGTTGAGCTAATTATTGCTGTTGATGTGTATAATACACTTTATTATTTTGGGCCTTGAATACTTTTTAAACTGCCATATTTCATGGAAAACACATTGACTGGTAGTGCTTAAATCACTTAATCTATTTTAAGTAGTCTCTGGCTACTAAACTATCTTGTATATCTGTGGGCAGAACTGCATGTTTCTTTGTTCTTATTATATTCAACCTAAAAGTTTTGGTTTGTTTAAAACCATTGAGGTATTTAAATCTACATTTTTCTCTACCATTTGTATGTCGCCTAACTACTTCAGTTAATCTTTTAAATTGAAAAAAGTCGTTTGTTTAAAAGTTGTTTATATTTAACAATTCTAAAGTGTTAAATGTTATGTTTTAGGGAGGCATTGGCCAACTTCATCATAAAAGATTAATACTGAACATTAAAAAAATTAGTTATTTGTCTGTGTTAATGAGCTGTAAACTTTGTCAAAGTTTAGGAATAGAATGTAATGGTAATGTTACTGTTTTGGGATAACAGATTTTTTTTTTTTAAATAATAAAGCAGGTATCAAGCACAAATTACATTGAACATAGTGAAAAATGGCTCATAATGGGAGGAAGATGTCCAAGCTTTCTACCTAGCTGGGAGGATGTTAGTTTACTCTCCTATGTTTTTAATATTTCATGATAAACTGATTATTTCCCTTTTCTAGTAGTTGGTAAGGATTATAGATATGCAGCCCACCAGCTATAAAACATTATAGGATGTAACAGATTTTTGTGGAGGTCGTTCATCCCTGTTGCAAGACATTCCATTATTTTTATAGGCTTTTCTTTTATAAAAATGAGAAATTGTATATAGATTGAATATTAAGTTGTTTTTAAGCTTTACAATTTATCTAGATCTACACTGTCCAATATAGTAGCCATTAGGTGTACATGTTTATTTAAAAGTATATAAACATTAAAATGAAGCCATTTAAAAATTCAGTTATTTACTTGCACTAGCCACGTTTCAAGTGCTCAGTAGCCACACGTGTCTGGTGACTACTATATTGAACAGCACAGATTATAGAATATTTTTTTTCATTGCAGAAGTTGCTGTATTGATTGATGGGGATCTAGCTACAGATTATTTTCATTCAAATTTCTATCCTATCTATTTTCATTCAAATTTCTATTCAACTGACTATCCTTACACTAAAGGTATGAGTCCTAGGGGAAAGCATAATAATTCTTCAATGATCTTTATAACAGGAGGAATGATATAGGTTAATTATGAAAAATCTAGAAAATATAGAGAAGTAAAATGAAGAAAATAAAAAATTTCTGTATGGGCCAACTATTGACTTTCTTTTTTTAACATTTGTTTTATATTCTAGTCCATTTTCTCTGCAGTTATATACAAACACTATATTGGGGATGATTTCACTTGTGTACATTTAAAATCAAAAAAAGCAAGAATATGAAAGTAATCTTTTTAACTAGAAATATTTTTACTTTATAGAAGTTTATCTGAACATTGTTCTAAATCTAAATTATAGTTATATGTCTTCTATGCTTATCATTAGCCTTTTGGCTAAAAACGGTATAAAAATAAGGTGTTTGATTCTAGATCATTGTATGAGTTAGGAGTATTGGACTATATCCCAAGTTACTTATTTTCCTTTAAATAACTCCTTAAAAATTATGTTAGTATTTGGCTGTATGTAATATCAGAATTACCTCAAACACTTCAAATAAATTCATGAAGTTTCACTGTGAAGTGGTGACACAATGTCCTTAGACTTCATTCTACCTTTTTGCTCATTTTCATCTCGTTTGATATTTGGCTCTGTCAGCATCATCTTTGACCACCAAGATTAGTTCGTTAGGTGCATGGTAGCTGTAAGGGGAAATGATAAGAATTTTTTAAACCTGAGCATATGGGTAGGTGAATTTAAAATCTACACATTGTGGTTTTTTACCTGGTGTTATGTTTCATTATGATCAGAGATATGTACTATTAATTTTAAGTGTGTTCCTTTGTTTCATGGGAAATGGAAGATAGGCAACTGATGATCATGGTAGTGGCATTCAGGGTAATGAGAAAAAGTATAGGATGTTGGCATCTTTTTGTTTAAATTATTAAAGAAAATTTCTTTGTGTTTATATTTTGAATCTTTTTTATCATGGAAACATACTTATAAATTTAACGTTAGTCGTAAGAAGTTAGAGAGGAGTAGGAATTGTTTCTAAATATCTAAGAGTTTAACAAAAGACAATCACTATTTTAATGAGTGCTTTATTTACAATGCCATTATTAACTTTAGAAAGTCATTTATTTAATATAACATTAGGAATTGTTATAATGGAGCTTAATAATTTTATGAATTTCCCTGATAATAAAGCACTGTAATAAATTGTATTTTTGTACTCTAACCATCTGCCAGATAAGAATTATATATATAACTTAAATAAAGAGGATCTTGAAATTTTATGCCTCCAAATTATAGTAATTTCTGGGACTTCAGTGTAGCATTCAGTCTCTTTTAATTATAGGGAAGCAGAATGATTAGTTTTCAGTGATTGTGATTTGGTACATATGCATATTTTAAATAGCTAAGAGTGGAATAGGAACTGAAAACTGTTCTTTTATGAATCTTAGACTTTAGGGATAGTAGAATCAGCTTAGAATTTGCCTTGTTTAGGATGGGTTCTCCAAACTTGTTGAATATTTATGTATGTGTTTTGGATAGGTAAATTTTAGGATATATATTTTGAAACTCTAAGGCTCTGTATTTTATAGGAGAGGAAAAATGAAGGCATTCTAAGTGGGTACTTTGTCCTATATCACATTTTCTTCTCCCAGCAAAGCTCTTGAAATGGTAGTGAAAGGAGTTTTTTATGATAATGGAAGCTAATAGAGTTCCTTGCTTTGTAGGCACCAAAACCTGAGAGTGTTCCTGGTAGTGTACCCAGAGATTTGAGCAATCACACACATTTCTTACTTTAATGACTCCAGGACATATTATAACAGAGCAACTTTGTTGAATATTTAATTGTTAGCAGGGATATTTTGGCAAAATTATTGGGAAGCTTGAAAGAATTAGAGCTTTGTTTTTATCTGAGAAGGGGAAGAAGCAAATTATTAAGTACCTATTGTATGTTAAGTACTGTGATAAACCCTTAGAGAAGTTTTCTAATTTTAATCCTTTTGTTAGCCCTTTGAGTGTTACTAAAACTGTGAGAAGAGAGGGTAAGTTCCCCAGGATCTCCTGTAGCAAATGGCAAGTGGAATTTATAGCCAGACTCTAGAACTCTGTTCTTTCCATTGTTCATTTTCTCTTGTAGTCTCCTTGATTACAAATTTAAAACCAAAAAAAAAGAATCGATATCATTAAAATAATGTTTTTTTCTTCTTTGGGGAAGGAAATGTGAGAGTGAGTGAATATGCATGTATTGGACTGGAGGTAAGATGAGGAATAGAGTTGGTGTGTTTGAAGTATCTCACAAGAAGAGGGTTGAGAGGCAGTTTATGGTAGTTTAAAACTGGTAGAGGTTCTGGCAAAAAGTAACCATTTAGTATAAAGAGTAGCTATTGTTATTATTCTAGAGATTCTATTCTGACATAATTCAATAAAGTTCTTCCCAAATGTGGGAAAGATGGATATTATTTGTATTTGAGAGCAGTTTCGTTATATCAACAGGGATACCACAGTAATAATTTAGATTTGCAGTTTATAAATAAAGTTATCACAGTACTCCTACATTATCTTATTTGGCAAGTATGGTTTCCATTTTATAGATGGGAAAAACACTTAGGTCATAACTAACTTTATTAAAAGAGCCACTTAGGGAAGCTGTTTCTTCTAAAGAATGCTTCATTGAATATCTTTGAGATAAAAGTAAAATTTTCAGTTGTGATTTCTAGGGCGATTAAATGGAGGGTATATGCATTAGGTCAAGGAGGAGAAATGCATTTTAGGGTTTTATCTTTTTTTTAAATATTTGCATTTTTTTATTTCTAGGCTGTTCGCTGCTACGAGTCTCTAATCTTAAAAGCTGAAGGAAAAGTGGAGTCTGATTTCTTTTGTCAATTAGGTCACTTCAACCTCTTATTGGAAGATTATCCAAAAGGTAATTTTTTTCCTTGTTAATTATTATTTGATTTATATATGTGTTTAAAGTAGTTGTAATTATTTGTACTCGATGGGTGCTACCATTTTCACTTCTAAGAAATTGTAAACTCATGAATATAATAAACAATGAGAAATTAGAGTAGAGATGGAAAAATGTCATGTAGCTCCATGTAGCTCCATCAGTAAGTTGATCATTCAGTAAAACTAACCACCACCTACATGTGCAGTGCAGTTTTGTTTGCTTTGGGAAAATTCCTGCCCTTTAAAGGTCCTCCCATAGTAGAAAGTGAGCCAGTTTGATGTAGGTATCTGTTACATTGTTGAACACTTTGGAAAGCTAATACAAACTCAGCATTTTTTATCTTTATCCTGGCTGAAAACATTTCCATTTTAGCTAGAAAATATTTTAATAAAAATCTAATCTGTAGCCATATCATTATAAAGGTGAGTAATGCAGAGAGATAATTATACATGAGGTTGAGCCTTGGATAAAACCAGTTTTTTATTCATCTGAAATTTTTTCCCTTTAAGAAATAAACGAGTTAAATAACTGAAAATAGTCAGTCCCCTAAGATGTGCCCTTTTCATGGAACTAAGCTCCTGACTCAGACCCTTACTCAGGAAGTTAAAAGCAACCCCAAATTTTACCCCTACCCCAATTCCAAAGGAAAAATCCACAGCAATGGAGAACTCTTCTTAAAAGCAAGAACATTTTAAGACCTTTTGATGATAGTAAACATTTTGATGTGGAACGGATGTTAGCTTGTTTTCAACAAGTATGTTTAGTGGACAAAACACCTGGCAAATAGTACCAGGGCTAGAATGAAGGTTGATGTTTATTATGCAGCTTTTGTGTTGGGTCAAGTGAACATTTTCCTAATGAATATGCAGTTTCAGTCAGAGACAGGTGTATACAGTGTGAGATTTGAAGTTATGCTTATTTCCCAGCTCAGCTCTTTTATTTACAGCTGCATTATTTTTAACAGATTATGTAAACATTCCTGAGTTTCTGTCTTCTAATCTGTTAAAAGGGGGGAGGAACTGGTGAATGATATCTTATGAGTTTTGATATTATGTGACACTGGTTAGTACTTAGCAAAATGGCTTCAGTTCAAGAGAATAATGGGTATTAATAATTAATATCCATTACCCATTTTAACTTTCAAACTGGTAACTTATTCAAAGGAAACTATTATACCAAAATATACACACAGTAGTATATTCCAGAAGTATTGTGGGTTCAGTTCCAGACCACTGCAATAAAGCAATTATCACAATAAAGGGAGTCATTCATATTTTTTTTTGTTTCCCAGTGCATATATAAAAGTTATGTTTATACTATACTGTAGTCTATTAATTGTGCAGTAGCATTATGTCTAAAAAACAATGTGTATACCTTAATTAAAAATACGTTATTGCTTAAAAAATGTTAGCAATCATCTTGAGCCTTCAGTGAGTTGTAATCATCTTGCTGGTGGGAGTCTTGCCTCTATGTTGATGGCTGCTGACTACTGATCAAGGTGGTGTTTACTGAAGGTTGGGGTAGTTGTCACAATTTTTAAAAATAGAGACAATAAATTTTGCCACATCAGTCGACTATTTCTTTCATGAAAGATTTCTCTGTAGCATGAGATGCTGTTTGAAAGCATTTTACCTACAGTAGAACTTCTTTCAAAATTGGAGTCAGTCCTCTCAAACCTTGCTGCTGCTTTATCAAGTAAGTTTCTTTAATATTCTAAATCCTTTGTTGTTATTTCAACAGTGTTTACAGCATCTTCCTCAGGAGTAGATTTCATCTCTAGAAACTACTTTCTTTGTTCATCTGTAAGAAACAACTCCTCATCCATTCAGTTTTTATCATGAGATTGCAGTAATTCAGTGTCATCTTCAGGTTCCACTTCTAGTTCTTTTGCTATTTTCACAACATCTGCTGTATACTTCCCTCCACTGCAGTCTTAAACCCCTCGAAATCATTTTTCAGGGATGGAATCAACTTATTCCAAATTCATGTTAATACTGGTATTTTAGCCTCTTTGTATGAAATCACAAATGTTCTTAATGGCATTGAGAATGGTGAATCCTTCCCAAAAGTTTTTCAGTTTACTTTGCCCAGATCCACAAGAGAAATCACTGTCTGTGGTAGCTATAGCCTTATGAAATGTATTTCTTATATTTAATAATAACATGAGAAGTCAAAATTACTCCTTGATCCAGGGGCTGTAGAATGGATGTTAAGGGGCATGAAAACAACATTAATTTCCTTGTACATCTTCATCAGAGCTTTTGGATCTTCGGGCGCATGTGTTGTCATTGAGCAGTAATGTTTTTGAAAAGAATCTTTTTTTTCTGAGTGGTAGTTCTCAACAGTGGGCTTAAAATAGTCAATAATCCATGCTGTAAATGGATGTGCTGTCATCAGGCTTTGTTGTTCCCTTTACAGAGCACAGGCAGAGTGGATTTAGCTTAATTCTTAAGAGTCCTAGGATTTGTTGAAATGGTAAATGAGCATTGGCTTCAACTTAAAGTCACTAGCCGCTTTTGCTCCTAACAAGAGAGTCAGCCTATCCTTCAAGGCTTTTGAACCTAAGCACTGACTTCTCTCTAGCTATGGAAATCCTAGATGGCATCTTCTTCTAATAGAAGGCTGTTTTGTGTACATTGAAAATCTGTTGTTTAGTGTAAGCCACCTTCATCAATGACCGTAGCTAGATCTTCTGGATAACTTGCTGCTTCACCTTGCACTTTTATGTTATGGAGATGGCTTCTTTCCTTAAACCTCATGAACCAACCTCTGCTAGCTTCCAACTTTTCTTCTGCAGCTTCCTCACCTTTTTCAGCCTTCATAGTATTGAAGGGAGTTAGGGCCTTGCTCTGAATTAGGCTTTAGCTTATGGGAATGTTGTGGTTGATTTGATCTTCTATCCAGACCACTCAAACTTTTTCCATATCAGCAATAAGGGTGTTTTGCTTTCTTATCTCTCATGTATTTGAGTACCATTTCAAAATTAAAGTACCACTTTAATTTTCTTCAGGAGTTTTTATTTTGCATTTACAACTTGGCTGATGGGCACAAGAGGCCTAGCTTTTGGCCTATCTTGGCTTTTGATCTGGCTTCTTCATGAAGCTTAATCATTTCTAGCTTTTGATTTAAAGTGAGAGACAGGTGACTCTTTCACTTGAACACTTAGAGGCCATTGGAGGGTTACTTATTGGCCTAATTTTAATATTGTTGTGTCTCAGAGAATAGGAAGACCTGAAGAGAGACGGGGGAATGGCCCATCCATGAAGCAATCAACACACTTTTTTTTTTTTTTTTTTAGGCAGAGTCGCGCTCTCTTTCCTGGGTTAGAGTGTCATGGCGTCAGCCTAGCTCACACCAACCTCAAACTCCTGGCTCAAGCAATCCTCCTGCTTCAGCCTTCCGAGTAGCTTGGACTATAGCCATGAGCCACGGTGCTTGGCCCAGAACACATACATATTGATGAAATTTGCAGTCTTATGTGGATGTGGTCCATGGCACCCCCAAACAATTACAATAGTAACATCAAAGATCACTGATTACAGATCATCCTATTAATAACAGATAAAATAATAATGAAAATTGCCAAAATGCATGTGAGAGAGACACAAAGTGAGCCCATGCTATTGGAAATAAGGCACTGATAGACTTGCTTGATGTAGGATTGCCATTAACCTTCAATTTCTAAAAATACCATCTATGAAACGCACTAAAGCCAAGCACAGTTTGTTGCCATATGCAATAAAATGAGGTGTGCTTGTAGAGTCCTGTGCAATCTGCTAATTTTTCAATGTTGTACCTTTATGTAGTTGGAGAGCACACTAATTTTAGAGCACATAGACAGACCTAGACTTGAAAATCAGGTTACATAGGAGCTGTATGTCCTTGATGCTTAGTTATTGTTAAACAATAAATCTTTTGAACTTTAAAACTTTATTAGTCTATAAATAGTACAGCTATATTTTTCATTTGCAAAGTGTTTGGTTATGAAGATAATGAAAAATCCAGGGAAATTTGTTTTGGAGGTGTTTTTTCTTTTTTGGAAGGTGAAGGGGCATGTGGCAACTAGACTGTGTTGGCAAACTAGCTAGTAGGAGTAATCGAGTAAGGTGAGAGATAAGAAGGATAACCTAAGTATTTCAGTCACTAAAAAGATGTGTCCCGAAACCCATTTACTATTATACATACATGAACTGACTATTGATAGGTAGGCAGTAGCTTCATTAATTTGTAATAGGAAGAAGAGGTGGGAGAGAATGAATACAGAGGTATGCAAATGTATTTCGGTATATTTTAGTATTTCAAGTTGGTGGCTTCTATTTCCTAGATGTGAGTTGTTTATTTTTTAAAACTTCCTTGAGGCTTTTTGGGCCACATTTCCACTATAAAACAGTTCCCATTAAAATAATAACTATTGGAATTATTTCCATTCATTCTCTTCACCATCTTTCTGCAAGTCCACAACTATAGAACCAGTCTCTAACAGCACTCCCCCCTTCCATCACCAATTTATACAGGCATTTGTTACCTGAGGCTGCTTTTTCCTCCTCTCTTTGGAACCAGTACAGGATAAGAGAACTGCCAACCTCAGGCAAATAGATGTTTATTTTTAAAGAACACATTATAAACCATAATTTTCTAGGAGTAGACATAAACCGTACAATGAATATTCCTCTGTGAAGAATCTGCTCAGTTATATGTATGTAGGAGATTTACTGGCCTTGTTAGTCTGAAGGCAGTCCTTCAATTATTTATCCTGATTCATTGTCATCTTTTTTTCTATAAAGTTGTCTGAGCTTAGGGTTACTCTGAGGCTAGTTTCTTGTTAAAAAAACACAACTGCTTCTATTAATAATTCTGCAGTAGAAAATGGTAGTACTTGTTTTGTGTACATTTTGGACTGTGTTTTTTCTACCCTTATTTGTCATTCTGATCTTATTTGCTTCCTGTCTTATAGGAATTCCTAAAACTTTTTGGTCTGCAGATGGTATAGTTTGGTTATTATTACTGTTATGGATTTATTCATTAAAAATCTTTTCTGCTATTTCACATGAATTTGGAGCAGAAGAAAAAAAAAGATTTGTAAAATATTTTCTTAGCCTTTCTGGTTGGTAATATTAACGAAGAGCTTTACAAAATTTCTCTCACTCGATTTGGTCATTTTGCTTCTGGGAATTTACCCTAAAATAGTAATTGGGTAGGGGATTATGGGAAGATGGAGGCTCCATGCACTTGGCATATTCTTTTGGGTTGTATTTCCCTGGAGGGAGTATAGCATACAGGATGTGTAGTAAAGAGTTCCCTTTAGGGTCAACAGCTTTGGAAGGTAGAGGATGGAACTGGGATTGGACAGAGGGAGAAATGAAGCTGTGAAAGCTTTGGCCAACTTCATCGGTACCTCTGGAGCTAGAATGGCCCTTGAGAGCTCTCCTAAGTTGGGCCAAGGTGGCCAGGCCTCCATATGCCAATATATTTTTTATACACACACACACATATCTCAAATATATATTTCAAATATATATCTATTATTTTCAAAATTGGATGTGGGTCAGTCTGGGAAGGAATGTGATTTTGGACAAGTTGGCTTTCTGCAGCTTGAGACAGCTGCTCTAAAAGCTCACATGTAGAGACTGTCAATAGGCAGAACTCCCAACAATTCTTCCTTGAAGTGGGATTTGAGTGGTTCTTCACAATGTCTACCACACCTCCTTTCTACTTCTATAACCCCAAAGCTCTAACCCGTTAGCCTCTGCTGAACCAAATACCTGATAAGGCTGTCAGACAGCCATGGAGATGGTGCAGTGATTTCTCTTCTTTGGGTAGGAAGACAACCTGAGAGAGAACTCTGGGCTGAAGAACAAGCATATATATTCAGATAAATATGTGTGATCAATCTTAGCAGTTTAATACAAAGTATGTGTAAATGTCTTTAAATATGTGTGGTAAATTATAGAAGAGAGTCACGGAGTTAAATTGGTTAGAAAATCAAGTAGCACAGTATCTCAAAGTACACAGCATAATTATGAAAAGCTAGAAATTATGAGGTGAGAGACTTGGGGGGCATATAGTAAGAATTTCCAAAGAAAAACAATTAGTTGGATGAGTATAATAATCACTCCTGATATTAGTATGAGAACCTTGAAACCCTTAAAAATAGTTTCATCACATCTCTTCATGAGCTGGATGTTTTCCCAATTATAAGTTCTCTGAAATTCTAAATTCAGTGATAGATTTTCTTTTTCCCTTTCCTTTTTCCTTCAAGTAATTTGTCAGTTTATGTGTTGCATTGTCTTTCACTTTCAGGCAATAGACTTTGGTTGTTTTAGTTCCTAAGCAGGTACAAATGGCCAGGGCAAGTTACATGCCAAGAGTTGCTAATGTGGAAAAGTCTTAAGTCAGAGCTTGGTGATCTAGCTTGCTTGCTTGTTTTTCTTGGGTCAAATGACAATACTTCATCCTGGGATGTTTATAGTGTAAGAACATGAAATGCATATTTTCCAATCATAGATCTTGAGTTTGTCTTTTCCGAAATTGTCGATTTTTTTTGCAGTCATTATAAACAGGTTATTAAGTATTTAAAGGATGGCTTAAGTAAAATCTAGTTACAGTGGACTAGGAATTTTTTTTCATGGATAGGTAACTTGAAGATTAGAAATAAAGACTGATACTTTGGTTAGACTTGTATAGCCATTAGAGTTTTAGTAATTTATTTGGATTAGGAAACATAAAATATATTAAGATCTTTCTTTAAATGCCAAGCTTAATGGGAGTAGATTATAATTGGCAATAAAATATGTAAATGAGTGGAAAGATAACAAATGCTCAAGGAAGAAAAGGCTCAATTATAGATCTGTTTCTGCATTTTAGAGTATCACCTTAGTGACTTTGAATTTAAGGGTACATATTTATGCCTCAGTTCATCATATTGTTGTATGAATGCCATGTTTCTCCCATCTGATAATAACATGGTCTTCTTATATCCCAGTTTCAGTTACTTTGGAAGACATTGTACTCTCTTTAAAGGCTTCCCTATTCGCAGAGAGCCTTTTATGAAGCCAGGTGATATATGTTATTAATCAGATTCTTGAAAACATAACCTCCAATTTTGTTGAAATTCTATAATATCATTAAAAGGGCAAGCTCCAGCCTTGGTATGGTGACTGCACAAAATTGTCAGCAGCCCAGACTTCTATTGATTAGGGTGTTTTTAGGCCCAAATATCAAAGACCTGATTATAGCCTAAACAATAAGGACATTTATTACCTCACATAATTGGAAGTTCATAAATGGGTGTGCTCTAGGCATAGTTTGAAGTCTGGAGGGATCCAGGTACTTTCTGTTTTTCTCTGTTATCTTCTGTGTGCTTCATCTGAACTAAGACAGTTCCCCTTGTGGTGGCAGTTGGTGATCTATGCTTCCTTGTTCATATCCACCAGTAGGGAGGGAACATTTCCCATAATTGTCATCTATAAATCAGTGGTGATAGGGCCATGTGAGCTCATGTACCCATTTCTGGACTAAAACAATCACTGAGATTGCCAGGAATGTGATACCCTTTCTAGTTGATAGTGGGGGTTGGGAGTGGGGTTACAAACAGATGTGGAAATGTCAGTCATGCTATTCACTACACAAACTCTTGTTTGACTATTCTGTTACAGCTAGTGTGATAATTTAGTTTGCTTTTCTTTGTTAATTAATGACCTTTACGAGCTAGCTACACTCATGAGTGTAGAACTAAGAACTAAGAAACATGAGGTGGCTTAAAACCAACTCTTCACAACTAGAAAATTTACTCATAGTCTAATATCCTTCCAGTGGTAGGTTGGTTGATGTCATCTTTATGCAAAAAAGGTGAACATTATTTAAATATAAAAGTTACTTGTTCGGATATGTGATGATGTTTTTGGGTAATGCTTCTGTAATTTGAAAATATTCAGAATGTTCTCTGTGGTATTTATTTATATTTTGGATGCTTACCAATAAACAATAGGAAAACATTACATGTAGAGTTTTAAAAAATGTTAGTTTCCATTTTTTGGTTAGTGTTCTTTTATTCAGTGTCTCATATATAATCAGGAGAGGATGTTTTATTTACTGGTTTGTTGAAGAAACAATTTGATCACTAGTGAGTGTTAACATGTAGCATGTTGCAAACTTTTTTTTTTTTTTTTTTGCTGGTTTCCAGTCCTTAATGCATTTTTCCCCTTATTGAGCAATGTATTATATGTAAGGAGAGTGTCTAAAAATATATGTATGGTACAGTTGACACCCATCTACCCGCTGTACAGGTTAAGAAACAGAATGGTACTGGTACCTCCAGTCTGTGTTCTCTCTAATTGTTCTCCCTTCCTCCATAGGTATAACCCATGACTGACTGTGATGTTTAATTACCTTGCTTTTATTTTTTCTTCTTTCCTTTTCCTTTTTTGAAAGCCACTGATAAAAGTATCCCTCAACAAGATATTGTTTAGTTTTGAAAAACTGAGCAGCAAGCACAAATATAGCTATGTAGGGAAAAGGCCATATTGTCACTATTTGAGGAGACTTTCAGGAGGAGTAAAACTAAACACTAGGTTCTGGCTAATAGTCTGGCTTCTGGTTCCTCAACAGTTTACAAGACCTCCTTTTAGGGAAGGCAGTGGGCCAGGGCATGTGTGAATCCTGGCAAACATGATACTTAAACATAGGACCAGGTACTAGGAAACTGTCAGGAATATGGTCAGAGAGAGTGGATTATTCAGAAGTACTTCAAAGCAGAACACTTAACACTTCTGGGAGATAAAATGAGAGCCTTCACATTATTCATTTTGTAGAATGTAGAGGGGAGAATAGGAACTTTATCAGAACATGGGCCCATATAAGAATCTCGGCCAGGCCTATCTAAATGTTTGGAGGTTGCAAAGAGGTTACAATGGCAGCAGAATTTTAATGATAGGCCTCAGCAGGCCTATATGTGGAGGAGATCCATTCTAGGATCTCTCTTTTTCTTCATGTTGGGTATTCCCATGGTTTCTCCTCTCTGTTGTGTCTCCTGCTTTCAGTAAACCATTTCTTTTTCTTTCTTGGTCTGTACTCTTTTAGGGGAGCATGTTTGTCAGTATCTTCTTCAGGAAAGGTACTTGGGAGACAATTTCCTTTAAGATGTATATCTGAAAATACCTTTATTCTACCCTCCTAACTAATAGTTTAGATATATAATTCTAGGTTGGAAATAATTATCCTTTGGAATTTGTAAAGCGTTGTACCATTGCATTATTTCTCAAATTGTACATCTGTTGCATGTCCTTTCAACCTAACAACTCATAGCCTTCTCTTCAGTGAATTTTTCTAGAATTATTTCTTGAATTTTCTGTTTTCCTTCTTTTTTTTTAGCAGGGGGCTCTATTATTGATATATTAGACCTTCAGGACACAGTCTGTCATATTTTCTGTTTCTGTCTTGTTTGTTTTTTGGAAGATTTCCTCAACTTTTTATTTTTAAACTTTCTGTTAAATTATTCATTTCTCCTATCATACTTTGTTCTCTGAATTCATTTTTTTTCTAGACCTTCCTATTTGATCTCCTACATATACCACATACTCCCCAATGAAGGCAATATCTTCCCTTATCTAAGACTAGTACAAATTTTTTGAAGGATTTTTTCACCCCATGCATAGTTGTCTTTTTTTTTTTTTTCTTTTAGATTGCATTTTTCTATTTATGTTTCTCTCTTCTTGGCTAGAGGCTTTCTTTAGATGTCTGGTCATTCTTAGCTATGTATATTTTAAGATTGGAAGAACTGAGAACTGGAGGCTCTGAGCATGTGGGTGGGACTCTCTGAATATGATCTACATGGTCTTTATTGGAGAATCTGTATCTTTTTGGTCAGATTGCCTAAAAACATCCTGGATTGAGTGAGGGAGTTGAGAGAGCTGACTGCTTCTCAATTTACCCTAGTGCTCCTTATCTTACCCCATGTATCTTAAACCAGAAGTTAAAATCCTTCTTCAACTGATTATCAGAAAAATATTATCCCCCTTCCGGCATGTTTTCATCTAGTACTTTTGTGGCCTGGTTTTTATATTTAACTCTTTAATTTATTCTTTGAATTGTTTTAGTATATGATGTGAGTTAGAGATTTCAATTTTTTTTTTTCTTTTTAAAGGCATGGGGGTCTCTCTCTGTCACCCAGGCTGGAGTGCATTGATGCCATCATAGCCCACTGCAGCCTCAAACTCCTGGACTCAAGGGATCCTCTTGTCTCAGCCTTCTGAGTAGCTGGGACCACAGGCACACCACCATGCCCAGCAGAAATTTCACTTTTTTGCTTATATATATTAGCACTAGGGTGCTGGTGACATTATTAACTCCTCAGTGATTGGAAATGCCACTTGTGTCCTATGCTAATTCTTATATATACCAAGGTCTCATGGGCTTTCACTTATTTTCTATTCTAATTCTTATAACTTTATGATAATTTTGATATCTGATACAGCAAGTTCTCTTCATTACTTTGAATTTTTGTTACAAGTCTCTTTGCCTATTTAATTTTATGAAAGCATTTTCAGTAATATTTTCAATTTGCTTTCATTGTACAAATGTCTGAAATTCATAAATTACTTCATCTGTAAAAATCCCTATCATATTAGAATGTATCCAAGCTGCTGCCACTTTATTATCCTACTTCTGTTTCTCTTTTACTGCCTTTGTCTTTAAGGGAGTTGCTCAGTGCTAGCTATTTCTTGTAAGATCAACTGAGGATCTTAAAGTACTTAGCCCTCTACTCTAAGAAATTCTGATTTAATTGATATGGGATGGGATTCGCTTATCAGTTATTTTTAAAAGGCGCTCTCTACTAATTCTAATTTATGTATGTAACTTTAAGTTTACTTTTTTACCCTCACGTCACTAAACTTTTAGGTTGACAGTATCTAGTTTAAGTTTTTTAGAACTTTTTATGCCTCACAGTGGATTTAGGGGTATGGGTTTCCCTATTTTGGAATTGAGTTGGAGAAAAGTAATTGTGGGGTAGGATGTTTTGTTTTGTTTTGTTTTAATTGTATGAAAGGAAGTGTCACAGAAGAAATAGTTCCTTTCCTCTTTGAGGTGGCTAAGTTCTTAGTCATTCTTAGAAGTGAGGTCTCTTATGAGAAATAATCTGTCACATTCTGGGGTAACCTTGGAAAATCTTAATCCTCTGTTAATTTTAGTCTCTAAGGAAGGTCAAATTGATCCAAGGGGTTAGCCTAGATGCTGTTCAAATTCAAGTCTGAGATTTGACCTTGTTTTTACATTCTTGAACTCCTGAGTATAGGGAGGCCCAGATTTTAAAATTGTTTGGTCTTTAAAATATTACTATCTGCTGGGAGGTGGGTATGATGGGAAGCTTGTTATGAGGTTTCTTAAAATTTGCATTATTGATTTTAAATTGAGACATAATTGTGACTCATAATTATTTTCCCTCTTTCAGCATTATCTGCATACCAGAGGTACTACAGTTTACAATCTGACTACTGGAAGGTTAGTGCACATTTGTATGCCTAATTCATGTTTTGGGGGCAGATTATTGCTGCTTATACTCAAAATGAGTTGAACTCTTGCTTTTTTTCTTAATTACTTAAAAATATTACTTCTGGGGGAAGGGATTGGAAAAGGGAAATGAATATTATTTTGTGCTATCTTGTGTGAACTCTCTTGCATTTTATGTGACATTTTATTAGCCAAATATGTGGTAAGTTAAAATGAAGCAAAAACCAAACAAACAACAAAATAATTCCTTGGTTTTTTCTTTTTCCACCCACTCTTTGGAATTCTCTTTTTTTTTGAGATAGTCTCCCACTGTGGCCCCGGGTAGAGTGCAGTGGCATCATCATAGCTCACTGCAACCTCAAACTCCTAGGCTCAAACAATCCTCCTGCCTCAGCCTCCCAAGTAGCGGGGACTACAGGCACACACCAGGATGCCTGGCTAATTTTTCAGTAGCGTCTCTATTTTTAGTAGAGACAGGATCTCACTCTTGCTCAGGATGTTCTTGAACTCCTGAGCTCAAGCAGTCCTCCTGCCTTCGACTCCCAGAGTGCCGGAATTACAGGCGGAGCCACCAAGCCTGGTGGACCTGGTTTTCTTTTCTTAATTTGGTGCTTGGGAGTAAAAGAAGGCTGGAAGTGGGTATATCGGGCTAAAATGGGAAGATATGATAGGAAAGTTATTATATGATGAATTCTTTTTCTTGTTTAGTCTGTTTATAATTGGATCTATGAGAAGAGCTGAAGCTAACCATTTAAAAGACCTACCTAAATGAAGGACTGTGCATAGTGATGAATCATCCATTTTCTTAGTTTAAGCAGGTTAATTTTTCACATCATATTTACTTTTAAGTTGACCAATGGGGTTTCTTTATATGAATTGGCATTTCAGATTTTTTGTGGATTTTTTCTCTTGCCTAGTTTATCTTGCTTTTTGATTTGTAGAATTTTTAGAAGTAGGTACTTATTCCAGTCTTTGCAGGCTAGCTTTGTCTGGGAAAGTCCTTCAGCAGTCAACCTTTCTAGATATTAGGAAGGCTGAGTAGAAGTTTTAGAAACATATTTTGCTAATTTTTGTTCTTTTTTTTAGTGTATTGAAAATATCTTCTCCAATCTGTGGCTTATTTTTTGTTTTAAACTTTATCGAAGTATAACTGACATACTATAAAATTGAACTGTTTTAACCATGCAAATCAGTTATTTTTTTTTTTCTTAGTGAATTTTCAGAGTTGTGCAACTATACATGGTCATATTCATCTCCCCAGCATGAAACCTCATGCCCAACCCTAACCTCTGGTAACCACTAATCTACTTTCTGTCTCTCTATATTTGTCTTTTCTGGATATTTCATATAAATGGGTTCATATAATATATTGCCTTTATGACTGCTTCTTTCACTTAGTGTATATTTTCAAGGTTCATCCATATTGTAGCATAAATACTTTATTGTTTTCTTATTTTGCAATAATACAGTCATCCTTCAATGTCCGTGGGGGATTGATTCCAGGAATCAGATGATCCCCCCCCCCCCCATACCAATAGTTTGCTCAAGTCCTTTATATAAACTGGTGTCGGATTTGCATATAACTTGCATATATTCCTGTATACTTGAAATCATCTCTGGATTACTTATAGTAGGTGATAAAAGATAAATGCTTTGTAAATAGTCATTGTGCTGTTTTGCGTTTTATGTGTATTTTTTTATTGTTGCATTGTTTTTTGTTTTTTGGAAATTTTCAATCCATGTATGCAGAATCCATGGATATGGAGAGCTAACTGTATTCCGTTGTATCGGTATACCACATTTTATTTATTCATTTGTCAGTGGATTGACATTTGGGTTGTTTCTACTTTTGGGGTATTATAAATGATGCTGCTATGAACATCTGTGTACAAGTTTTTGTATAGACATAATATTTTCAATTCTCTTGGGTAGATACCCAGGAATGGAATTGTTGAGTTGTAAGTCTATATTTAACATTTTGAGAAGCTGCCAAACTTTTTTCCAGTGTAGCTATACCATTTTACATTTCTACCAACGTATGAGGGTTCCACTTTCTCCATATCCTTGTTAACACTTGTAATTATCTAGTTTTTGAGTGTAGCCATCCTAGTGGATGTAAAGTGCCATCTTATGGTTTTTATTTGCATTTCTCTAATGACTAATGACACTGAACATTTTTTCATGAACATATTAGGTATTTATAGATCTTCTTTGGTGAAATGCCTATTCAAACCCTTTGCTCATTTTTTACTTGAGTTTTTAAAATTATTGAGTTGTAAGAGTTCTTTATGTATTCTGGATACAATCCCTTATTGGATAGGTAATTTGCAAATATTTTCTCAAAGTCTGGGGCTTGTATTTTCAATTTCTTGATTCTGTATTTTGAAGTAGGTAGAAAGGTTTTAATTTTGATGAAGACCAGTTTATTGACTTTATTTTTTATTGCTTGTACTTTTTGTGCTGTACCTAAGAAATCTTTGCCTAACTCAAGGTCATGAAGGAGATATATTACTTAGTTTATTCAATTCTTCAGTGTTTTGCTTTTACCGAAAGCGCTGCAGTAAACAGTCTGGTAGAAATGTCTTTTCAGTTTTTGTTAGTGATTCTTTGGTATAGATTCCTTTAAAAATGGGACTGCTGGTCAGGCGTGGTGGCTCACTCCTGTAATCCTAGCACTCTGTGAGGCCGAGGTGGGCAGATTGCTCGAGGTCAGGAGTTCAAAACCAGTCTGAGTAAGAGTGAGACCTCGTCTCTATTAAAAATAGAAAGAAATTAATTTGCCAACTAAAAATATATCCAAAAAAATTTTCTGGGCATGATGGCACATGCCTGTCGTCCCAGCTACTTGGGAAGCTGAGGCAGGAAGATTGCCTGAGCCCAAGAGTTCAAGGTTGTGAGCTAGGCTGACCATGGCACTCTAGCCCAGGCTGTCTCCAAAAAAAAAAGTGGAACTGTTGGGTTGAAGGATATTTGCTCCTTTGGGATTGAACCATTATGCGAGTTCTTATTTCTTCATGGTCTTAATTAAGAATCTTTATGTTGGCAGACTTTTTGCCAGTTTGATAGGTGAGAAATGGTATCTTATTGTAATTTTAAATTGCGCTTTCTTAATTGTTAGTGAGATTGAGCTCTTTTAAAATTAAAAAAGACTATTTGCTTTTCTTTTTCTTTGAAATATTTGTTCATGTCTCTTGCCCATTTTTCTTTTGGGCTATTGTTGTCTTTCTGTTTTATGTAGCTATATTTTATGAATCAGGTATACTTATTTCTTGTCTGTGAGACTAGTTGCAGATATTGCAACTAATTTTTTAGTTTGCGATTTGTTGTTTTACTTTTGTGTGTGTATGTTTGCCCATGCAGATGTTTATTCCTATATAGACAAATTCATCAATCTTCTTCTGTCCTTGCACCTGCATTTGGAATCATAGAATAAATTTTTCTTCTTTCCGGGTGTTAAGAGAAATCCACCCACATTTTTTTTTAGTATTTGAGTGATTTAATTTTTTTTTTTTTTTTTTTTTTTTTTTTTTTTTTTTTTTGAGACAGAGTCTCACTTTGTTGTCCAGGCTAGAGTGAGTGCCGTGGCATCAGCCTAGCTCACAGCAACCTCAAACTCCTGGGCTCAAGCGATCCTCCTGCCTCAGCCTCCCGAGTAGCTGGGACTACAGGCATGCGCCACCATGCCCGGCTAATTTTTTATATATATATCAGTTGGCCAATTAATTTCTTTCTATTTATAGTAGAGACGGGGTCTCGCTCTTGCTCAGGCTGGTTTTGAACTCCTGACCTTGAGCAATCCGCCCGCCTCGGCCTCCCAAGAGCTAGGATTACAGGCGTGAGCCACAGCGCCCGGCCAGTGATTTAATTTTTTTACATTTAAATTTCTGATCCATTTGGGTCTTATCCTTGATTTATAGTGTGAGCAACATCTAAGTTTATCTCTTTCCTTATGGCTAATTATCCCAATGATATATTCTTTAAAAATTCATCTTTTTCTCCACTGATTTGAGATGTTGCTTTAATTGTGTGCTAAATATTCATATGCAGTTTTATCTATTTGTGGATTTTCTGGTTTGTTTTGTTAGTTTGTCACTTCATGAACTAATATGAAACTATTTTGCTTACAGAAGTTTTATGTTTTAACATAAGGTAGTATCTGGGCACCCTTTCCCCATTGTTCTTGTTTTTATGGTTTTTCTGGTTGTCCTTGGTTGCTTGTTTTTTCCAAATAAAAACTTTCTGATTAACTTACCTAGCTTCACAAAAATATCGGGTGACTTTTTTTCTCTCCAACTTTTTTGAGATATAATTTACATCATTTTAAGCGTATAGTTTGTTGAGTTTTGGCAATTATGTGTAACCATTACCATAATCAAGTAACAGAACATTTTGATCATTCGAAGTGCTCCCTTGTGCCTCTTTCTCAGTCTTAATCCCTGGTCCCAGGCAACCACTTATCTGTTTTCTATCCCTCTAATTTTGCCTTTTCTAGAATGTCATATAACTGGATTCAAATAGCATGCATTCTTTTGTTTTTGATGTCTTTCATAGTGTTACCGAGATTCATACTATTGAATATGATATTAGCTGTAGAGATACATGGTATATCTCATCCATGTTGTTGCATATATCAATATTGTATTCTTTTTAATCATTAAGTAGGGTTTCATAGAATGGATATGCCCACAATTTTTCTTTTTATCAGTTGATAAACATTTGAATTGTTTCCAGCTTTTGTTTAGATGAATAAAGTCCTGTGAACATATTTGTCTTTGTGTGGACATAAGTTTTTAATTTTTCTTGGTATATATACCTAGGATTTGGGAATGCTAGGTCACATTGCAATTGGGGGTTTAACTGCAGAACTATCTTTCAAAATGGTTGTTCTATTTCATATTCTAGCCAGTGATGAATGAGATTTCCCAATGTTCCATATCTTTGCTGGCACTTGGTATTGTCATTCTTTTTAACTTTAGCCATTTTAGTAGTATTGATTTCTTATTTTGGTTTTATTTACATTTCCCGGATGAAGTGACATGGAGCATCTTTTACATGCTGTTGGTCTTTTGTCTGCCTTATTTTGTGAGTTACCTGTTCATACCTTTTGCCCATTCTTTTTTTTTTTTTTTCTTAATTGAGTTGTATGACTTCTTTACATACTCTAGATAAATGCCTTCATCAGATATATGTTTTGGAAATACTGTCTTACAGTCTGTGGCTTGCCTTTTCATTTTCTTACCTATGTCTTTTAATGAGCAGCTATTTACCATTTTGGTGCCATTTAATCTTTCCTTCCTCTCCTCCCCTTCCCTCCCCTCCCTTCCCTTTCTCTCCCGTCCCCTCCCTCCCTCCCTTGTGGTTTTCGTGAACTGTTAAAAAATCTAAAAAATCTCTGCCTACCCCAAGATTATAAAGATTTCCTCATCCCTTTTTTCTAGAAGTTCTAGAGTCCTATCTCTTATATTTATTCTACGATATGTTTCAGGTTGTTTATAATGAAAGGTAGCATCAATGTTTTTTTTTAAATCTTTTTCCTCAAGAACATCATCATTTGTTGAAAAGAGTGTACTTTAAAATTCCAATTACCATTTCCTCTTTGAAAAAAAATCAATTAACCATTTAATATTGTGTTTCTAGATCCTCTGTTATGTCCCAGTGATCTCTATGTCGTATTTTTAAGCCATTATCACACTGTTTTGATTACTGTATACTTGAAATCAAGCATTATGTTTCCTGTATTCTCTTTCAAAATTGTTTTGGTTTTTCTAGGTTCTTTGCCTTTTCATGTAAAGTTTAGATGCAGTTTGTCAATTCCTCCTTCTAGGATTTTATTGGGACTGCATTATGTGCATAGAAAAATTTGGGGATAATTTGTCTTCAATAATAGTGTATTTGCTTGTCCATGAACATGGTGTTTTTCATCCTCTATTTAGTCTTAAGAGTCCATAGCCATATTTTATAGTTTTTATCACAAAATTTTAAAGTTTATTCCTATTTTTATTTTTTGATGCTACTGTGATTGGAGTGATTGTGAAGTTTTATTTCTAGTTGTTTATTGCTGTTATATAGGGACATAATTTATTATTGTATACTGACCTAGTATTTTGCTATCTTACTAAATTATATTCTAGTAGCTTTGCTTTAGATTTCTGAGGATTTTCAGTGTGCATGATCATGCTGTCGGTAAACACAGACAGTTTTACTTTTTCTTTTCTAATTTGTAGAAGCCCTTTAATTTTTTTTCTTGCCTCGTTGCACTGGCAAGGGCTTCTAGTATAATGTTGAATAGAAGGAGACCTGCTTGTCTTGTTCTGGATCTTTGGGAGAAAACACTCAATTTTCAATATTGACTATATTAGCTGTAGGGTTTTCGTAGATTTATATTGAAGACGTTTCCTTCTATTACTAGTTTACTTTGAGGTCTCTTCCCTCTGCCATCTGCTTTTTATTTTTATAATGAATGGTCTGAGGATATAGGAAGAAACAAACTAAGTTTCTCCTATACTTTCACAACACAGAACATTTCTGTAACAAAATATGTGAGGGGTTTTCCTTTACACACCAAGCAGTCAGTTCTGCAGTGAAACGATTGATTTCAATTCTAACACTGTCTACCTGGAGATAACATCAGATCTCATAGGCTGAAGGTCAGTCCTTCACTTCAGATGCCAGTCACTAGTCTGGGCCTCCAGAGAGGGGCTTACAGAACTCAGGAAATGTGTTTACTGGTTTATTATAAAGGATACATATGATGAGATGCATAAGGTGAGGTTATGTGAGAAAGCGTGATGGAGCCTCCATGCCCTCTCTGGGTGTACCACCCTCTAGGAACTGCCACCTGTACAGCTGCCACTTAAAGATATTAATGCTACTCATTTTAATTTTTTTCTAAACATCAATAAATTATATAACCGTTCTGTCTGTGAGCCAGTAAACATGCTTCGTGGTTGATCACATTCACGACTCAGTGATTTTTTTTTTTTTGGTATAATTGTCTATTTTTATGACTTTGTGATATTTTGTGTGATTTATATCCGCAGTGGATCATAAATTGATGAATGTGAGTATAGGATTGATTTTTGAATTGTGACTGAGATCAATCTCCCTGATTTTTAGTTGCACTCATCGCTTCAAACATAATCTCTATAGTTAGACCTTAAAAGATACAGTGATTTCCTACAGTACTAGTCCTCAGTTCTTCATCTGAAATTCTTGCATCCAGAACTTTGTATTATTGACAGGATTATATTTTCTTTTTATTGGAATTCAGAAAGGTATTAATGCATTTGCCATGTTACATAAAATTCCCTGGGACTTCTGGGGTGGCCTCCCACAGGCAACATATGACTGTACATTTCTACAGTCAGTTTGACTAATTGTATTAAGTGGGCAAGTAAAGGAAGACTTTCTGTCAGTTCAAATCTTCTTTTTCCTACCCAAATACTTTGTGGTTGACATATGATAAATTTTGGTTTTTAAAGAACCTTCTGGAGCTTGGAATGGACGACTGGAATTATTGATCTGTAATCCAGAATTTAAATCTTAACCTTTGTTTAAAATGTCAAGACCAAATAATGTTTATTATATAATTCAAATTTTTATTTTTTGGCATCATACATTTTTTTTTTTACTTCAGTACAAATGACACTGTCATTTGTGAAATGGTAAATATTTGTTAGTCCTCTTATGACTATTGTATCATACCATTATATCATGACTATTAGTGATTATAATAAATACTTTTCTAATGCAAGCTAATAACAAACAAGAGCAATAATAATTTATTCTGTAGACCATGTAGAAATGTCAAAATAATGAAAAAAAAAACCTAAGCTCATTCATGAGTTATAAAAGTTTAGAAATTGCTGTTATGGTTTATGGCAGGCGTCCTCAAACTACAGCCCACGGGCCACATGCGGCCTGCTGAGGACATTTATCCTGCCTGCTGGGTGTTTTTGCTGCCTGTCCTGCTTAGCAGCTAACTCGCCCTGGGCCCACCATGCGCATGTGTGGAATGTGCGCCGCACTCTCCAATGGCCCTCCAATGGTCTGAGGGACAGTGAACTGGCCCCTGTTTAAAAAGTTTGAGGACCCCTGGTTAATGGTATAAAAGAGAAATAGGAATCAAAAATTGTATGTACACAGTTAGTGCCGCTATGTATTTCAGTACACAAATAGAAGACTGTAAGGTTATGTTAAAATGTGACGTACTGGTGCTTATTGATGAATTTTACCTTGTGTAGTTTCCTAAACAGTCTGTGATATTCTTCTGCTTATAATTGTGATTTTTAAAATAAAGACTTATTTTTTTCCACTTGAATTTAAGAAAAGTTTTAAATTATGGAAGTAGTAGTGCCTATCTAATTGATTAAATATAATAGAAACATGGAAGGATGGAGAATAGTCTTTCAGTTTTAAAAAGAATAATTGGGGTATGGCATGGTGGCTCACGCCTGTAATCCTTGCACTCTGGGAGGCGGAGGCGAGAAGATTGCTTGAGCTCAGGAGTTTGAGACCAGCCTGAGCAAGAGTGAGACCCTGTCTATATTAAAAATAGAAAAATGAGCCAGATGCGGTAGCACACACCTTGTAGCCCCAGCTACTTGAGAGGCTGAGGAAGGAGGATCGCTTGAGGCCAGGAGTTTGAGGCTGTAGTCAGCTATGACGACCCCACTGCACCCTACCCAGGGTGAGAGTGAGAGATTCTATGTCCAAAAAAAAAAAGAAAGAGAGAAAGAAATTAAAAGAATAATTGACCTATTACAAGATATGCAGAATATATTATTTTGGTACATTGATTGATCAAAGTATTTCTAGGTACAGCTTTTCAAAACAGTGATCAGTTCATTAATTTTTTAAAAACCCTAATTTTATAATGGCTTTGATAGAGTTGGGCTAAAATTTAATTTGGGACACTGAAAAAATCAGTAAATTAACATATATACATGTCTATATCTATGTAAATATAGAAATCATGGGGCTTTATAATATCACTGCTGAAGAGGATCAAGTAGTATTTTAAGACCTCAAAGCTTGTAGAGATTAATTTACATATGTTTTCTGTATGCTTAATTATAAACAATTCTTGTTCTTAAAACAGATTCACTAAAAAGGTATAAATAATACCATTTTCCTGCCCATTTCAGTACATACTTGAAAATTGTAATGTTGTGTTTCTTACCAGCTCTGAAATTTGTGCTGACTTTTTTTCCCTTAATTAGGACTGATTAGGTAGGTTTTCTTCCGTATGGTTTTATTTTGTCTTAATGTTGCATTGATGTGGGATTATGGGTTAATTAATGTCAGGTAAGAGAGAGATGTTGAAGAGAGAATTAGTATATGGTAAAACTCAAGGTTCTCCTAATTCAAATTTATGTTTTAAATTTAGAAATATATTGAATATTTAAATATATCAGTCTTGAAGTGCTTCATAACATGAAAATATTTAGAACTTGTAGGGAACTGTACTAATTACAGTTCTGTGAATATTTCTGCAAATGTAATGCTTCGATTGAAAAAAATAATCCAAAACCTTTTTTGCCTAGAAAGGCAGAGGACATCAAGAAAATGAGATCTTTTAAGTGAGTGAATTTTAGTCAACCTCTTTTACTATGTTATTATAAGTAGAAAACTTATTTTACTGTCCAGAAGGTAGTTCAGACTATATTTAAGAAGTGATTTGGTATAAATTGAATCAGCAAAGTATCAAATTCCTTGATGAAAAATGTATCACAGGTTATTAAAGACAAAGATTGATTTATTTAGCAGCAGACCTTTCCTAAATAACTTATATGTTACTTTGCCTAGGCATGACTTAGGTTCCATCTCTACCATTTATAGACTTATTCTAGTGGAGGAGATAAATAGAATATCTGTAAATGGGTATGGGTATTCATTTAGAAACACGTATCAGACACCATAACTCTGAGTTTGGAAATGTGTCAGATAATACTTCTAGAATTAAAAGGTGAGTTAGTTTCTTTTCTAGAAGGAAAAGGTGTGTTAAAGGATGGATAGGAATTTGCCTGATTGAGAAGTGAGTTGAGGGAAGGACGGCAATGACTTTTTCAGGTAGAGGAAGCAAACGTGGTTTAAATCATAGAAATGTGTAAGAGTATGTTTTATTTATAGATCTGCATGTTATTTGTCTTGACTAAAGTGGTGGCTATGAGATTGGGAAAATTTCGCAATAGTCATAAAATGTGAAGGCCCTTATAAATCAGGCTAGGTTGCAGGGACTTTTCAGAGGGGTTTAATATAGAAAGTATTTGACACTTTCATGTTTGAGTTTTTTAAAGCTCATTGGCAGAGGTCTTGAAGGCAGATTGAAAGGGGGGAAATGGAGCCAGAGGCTAGAATTTGGGAGACAAGTTAGGAAATTGTTGAAATAGATAAGGTAGATAAAGTTGAGGTCCTAAATAACCTAGAGAAAGTCAGTAGGAATGGAGGGGGGATAGATTCAAAAGTTTTTAGATTGTAAAGTGAGTTCTGTGAATAGAATGAAAGTGGTTTATTGGTGGGAACGAGATTCAAGAAACAAAACAGGACTACTTTTTGGCAACTGGTAAGATTGCTACCACTGCAGTGTATCATTAGAGCATCAGACACTTTTGTTCATGTAGTTTCAGTTATTTATAGTATATATAAACAGATGGAGGTAACCAGAAAGAATTTGGAAATTCATGTCTCCATAATCTTCATTCTCCCTGCCCCCCCATTCCCACCTTTTAGGCTCCCAGTAGGCTTAATAGCGGAATCTCCTCTCCACCTCCCACTGTGTATTACTAGCTTTGTGGAATTAGTGTCATAGCACAATATGATGAGATTAAGACAATTGATATTTTTCTCATAATTTGGCATGATTTTATTTCTTTATATCCTAGCATAAAAATACAGTTGTCATCAGAGATGATTACTGGAATATGGGATGCTTGGTGGTAGCTACAATCAAATTGCTATTCCACAATAACAATTGTTATTCTACAATAACAGAATTACAATAATTGTAATTCTACAATTCCAATTGTTATTCCCAAATTGGCAATATTACAACAATAATATCTTGATAATCTCATTGTTTATGGCCTAATTAAGGTAGTTCCCCTTATCCATGGGGGATATGTTCTAAGGCCCCCAGTGGATACCTGAAACTGCATGTAGTACCCTATCTATATATTACTGTTTTTCAGTCTGAAAACCGAGATGGCTACTAAGTGATTAACAGGCAGGTAACATATTCAATGTCAATATGTTAGACAAAAGGATGATTCATGTCTGAGGCAGGGTGTGGTGGGACTGAGCGGGATGGGTGGCTCAAGAAGATACAAGATTTTAACACGCTACTCAGAATGGCATGCGATTTAAAATGTATGAATTATTTATTTCTGTAATTTTCTTTTTAATATTTTTAGACAACGGTTGACTGCAGGTAACTTGGAACTGTGGAAAGTGAAACTGCAGATAAAAGGGGCCTACTGTAGTTGTCCTAAATGCCTCCTATTGACTTGGATCTTGTCTAATAAAAATTTTAGAAGCTTTACTATTAATTTTACTAACATTCTGTTTTGATAACATCCTCCCTCACTTTGAGAACCAGTTGTCTTCTCACTGGTACTACTTACTGCTGTGTGTTGCTAGGACAGTTGGTCTAAACTTTCCTCAAGAAAAGCCCAAATCATGGTGAATAGAAAATAGGTCTGTCTGCGTTCAAGTTGGGGGGTGGGAGTGTTCTGATCTTGAACTTACTGGCACTTTACTCTGGTCTTTAAAGCTTGTTTCTTTTGA
This sequence comes from Microcebus murinus, assembly GCF_040939455.1. NCBI lineage: Eukaryota > Metazoa > Chordata > Mammalia > Primates > Cheirogaleidae > Microcebus > Microcebus murinus. The sequence goes on from NC_134136.1 coordinate 118,930,703, forward strand.
TATGTTCCTGACTGCCACAGCAATCTTTGCCCAATCGGGTTTTTACGTAGGATTGCTGTTTGTCACTGTTGGGTGAAAATACTTTTTCCTTTTCCAATTTGGGCCTAGCAGTTTGGGGCCTGCAAATTAACTGACTGTAGACAGATTAATAGCAAAAAAATTGGACAGACGCGGTGGCTCACATCTGTAATCCTAGCACTCTGGGAGGCTGAGGCTGGCGGATTGCTCGAGGTCAGGAATTCGAAACCAGCCTGAGCAAGAGCGAAACCCCTGTCTCTACTATAAATAGAAAGAAATTAATTGGCCAACTAATATATATAGAAAAAATTAGCTGGGCATGATGGCACATGCCTGTAGTCCCAGCAACTCGGGAGGCAGAAGGATTGCTTGAGCCCAGGAGTTTGAGGTTGCTGTGAGCTAGGCTGATGCCACGGCACTCACTCTAGCCTGGGCAACAAAGTGAGACTCTGTCTCAAAAAAAAAAAAAAGAAAAGCCAAAGTTTATTTACCCTGTACTGAGAGGTGTACTTGAGTAGCTCTGAATAACCAGAGATGAAGGTTCATATACCAACAAAGCAGTGGTGGTGGTGGTTTAACAGGGTATAAAGTATGGAATAGCAGTTTTAGATTCACAGCAAAATTGAGAGGAAGGTACAGAAATTTCTCGTATACCCCTTTCCCCCCTACACATGCATAACATCCCCCACCAGAGTGGTATATTTGTTACAGTTGATGAACCTACATTGACACGTCATTATCATCCCGAGTCCATAATTTACATTAGGGTTCACTGTTGGTGTAGTACATTCTGTAGGTTTGGAATGACATGTTCACTACTGTAGGGGAGGAAAAAATACCTTTTTTAACAAGGCCTGTTTGTTCATATTCTTTTCTGTGTCCTTTCATCTTTAGAGATAATAGGTATAGGGAAAGCACCTCTCACAATGAGGATCTTGTCAATGAAAAAAAAGCCAAACTCTGTAAAATAATTTTAAAGAGATTTATTCTGAGCCAAATTTGAGGACCTTGACCTGGAGCCACTCCTAAGAAGCCTTGAGCAAGTAGACTCCATGTGGCAGGGTTACAGTTTGGTTATATACATTTGAGGGGGACAAGGGTTACAGGTAAAGTCATAAATCAATACTTGGGAGGCATACATTGGCTTGGCCCAAAAAGGTAGGCCATCTGGGGGGGGGGGTTTGCAGGTTACAGGTGGATTTAAAGATTCTTTGGCTTGTAATTGGTTAAAGACATGAAGCTTTGTCTAAAGGCTTGGAATGTTTCAATTTATGGAGCTGTTATCAGAGGTAAGCCTGGGGACATACATTTGTTGTGTAAATTGAGGACCTGCAGGTTTGTCTTGAATACCCTTAGGACTGTTAATGGGTTACAAAGGATGTCCCCAAGAAGGGAGGGGGGAATGATGAGGCATATCTGACCTCCCTCCTCCTGGCAGACAATTTAGTTTTAGATATTCCTTTGGCCACAAGGGGGTCCATTCAGCCAGCCGGTGGTGGGAGGGTGAGCCTTAAAATTTTATTTTTGTTCAGTTTTAAGACCTGCTTCAGGGGAGAATGGTGGGGAAAGGTCAGGAAAATCCTTCCTGCACATGCTGTTTCTCAAATTCCTTCAGCTTAAGTATTCAGTATGCCAAGATGCTATATTTTGGAGTAGTGTGTCTTGAATCTTGTCATTATCTTCCCAGTGCCTATAACTCTGCTGTGACTCATAATAGGTGCTCCATAAATATTTGAATCACTTTGTTTGCTGTTACAAAACAGTGAGATTTAATCCCTAGTGAATAGATAGGAACCATGCCTTACACTAATTCTGTGTCACCTAAGAGAACTGAGCACCCAGGCTTAAATACTGGGTGATTTGATTTAGTAAACCTTCAGGCATCTGCTATATGAAAGCATACCACTGTATTTGGTGATGACAGGAAATAAGAGGCACATGATTAGCACTTCTGTCTTTGTGGCATTTGTGTTTGATGGGATGCAGTTTAGTCAATATACAAATAACAAAAATACAGTAGTTAAAAGTGAGCTCTGGGGGCTGACCTATTAAAAGATTTATTTCCTATGTCCCCTACTTCGTACCTGTCGCCTAGAGCAAGTTGCTTATTCCCTGATCCTCAGTTTCTTCATTCTATAAATGAAGCCCTCTAGCACTTTATAGGGTTGTTAGAACCTTTAAAAAGAGATGATGGTGTTTTTCGTAAAACTATGTTCTTTTTGTTACTTAGTAATGTCAGATGATAGAAACATTGTACAGACACCAAATTTAGAGGTCAGAAAGATCCCCTCTAGTTTGAGATGGGATAAGCAGCAAAGCTTCATGGGGAAGGTGGCATTTAAATAGATCTTGAATAATTTATAGAATTTAGGGTGGCAGGGATAGGGTAAGATTTCCTATAGGGAGAAGGATGAAGTATGAACAAAGTAAGGAAATTGGGAGAATGTACTGTGTCCCAAAAGCAGAAATGCCTGGCAATAAACTTCTATTTCTACCCCACCCCACCCCACCTTCTCTGGGCAGTTGCCTAAATTGGTAAAAGCTGTTGAGACCTAAGCCTTACTTCCTCCTTGCCCTATCCTCCCCCATTGTCTTCCAAATCTTGACTTTCTGGGTAGAATACCTCTTGACTTTGAATTAACTACTGCATTCTGAATATCCATATCCATGCTTCCTCTCCCACCCCCTGGATTGCTTACTTCTTGAGAGTGAGGGAAGTATATTATTATTCAGTTTGTCTTATTCAGCCCTCAAGTATTGACTCTGACACTTAAATATGGATTTTTTAATTTTATTTCGGCATATTATGGGGGTACAGATTTTAAGGTTTCAATAAATGCCCTTCCCCCCCTCCTTCCATAAGTCTGAGTTTCCAGCATGATCATCCCCCAGATGGTGCACATCTCACTCATTATGTATGTATATACCTGCCCCCCTCCCCCCCTAAATATGGATTTTTGAAATGGATGTTGTCTGAGACCTTTGTGACTCTGGGAATTTAGGAATACCCCTGTAGCATAATTTCCTAATTTGGAAAATTGGGAGTAATGCTGACTTAAATTACCATATTTATTGCATTTTATGATGTACTTAAACTTTTTTTTAAGTGTTTCTAGAAAGGTACTTAGAATTCAAAGGAAAAGCACAGTGGAATCCTAGAACAAAGTTTAGCATTAAAAAAAATACATGCTAAGAAAGTCACTAGGCTCTTTACATTTTGGGCTTTAAACGTTATCAATTATCATTGTCCCAAATCATTTACTGACTGCAATTCTTTTTTTTTTTTTTCTTTTTTTTTTTTCTTTACCACTAGGACCAGGTGAAACTGACTGCAATTCTGGGATAAGTACCTAGTTCCCTCACCCCTAGGGAAAAATGACTAAGGAATGTTCCACACTGTCTCCCAGAGATCCCCAGTATTGAATCCCAGTTGCTCACATCCATAATCAGCTGCACAATGCATCCTTTATTGGCTTCCTTTTTTTCCCTGCCTCACTTCTCTGTTCCCTTACAGGTGTTTTCCTAGGCCCAAACTATTTGTACTAAAACATTTGTTTCAGGCTCTGCTTGTTGGGAAATGCAACCCAAGACAGTATGACAGGAGGCATATTAATAGCTTGAAAATTTTGAACTTTTAAAATTCAGAAAAATGTGTGACTTAAAACTTAGAAATTTAGAGAAATTTGTTCACACAGGTAAATATGAAAGCTTTACTTTGTCAACAGAAAAAAGCCAAACTCTGCAAAATAATTTTAAAGAGATTTATTCTGAACCAAATTTGAGGACCATGACCTGGAGCCACTGCCAGGAGGCCTTGGGCAAGTGGACTTTGTAAGGTTTTTCGGCGGTGGCGAAAAGAAAAGAGACACAGAAAGAGAAAGAGTAGGGGGGCCAAACCATGTGGCTTTATTATACACTCGTGGACGAGGTTCTGGGGCCCCAAGCAGGGGCCCCGGTAGTCGCCGCAGTTTGAAGAGGCTGAGGCCTTTTATACCCTTTGGGCGGGGCTAGGGACTTGTGGCCGGAAGAGCTGGGATTCTCTATTGTGACCTTGGAAGGTCATAGAGAAATAGGAGGGGCTGGAGGTATTGTGGAATCCAGGAGCGAATCCAGGTGGAGATCTGGGTGTGGTTCCTCTCAGTGGGGCCTGGCAGTTTGTCCTTGACAGGTCAGGTCACTAAGCGTTTTCTTTTTCCATCTAGAGAGGGGAGGGGGCCCCTGCCACCAGCCTTACAGACTTGTTGTGGCTGGGTTACAGTTTGGTTTTCATACATTTCAGAGACAGGGGTCCGACGTGGGAGGCATACATTGGTTTGGCCCAAAAAGGTGGGACATCTCAAAGTGGGGAGCTTACAGGTTATAGGTGTATTTAAAGATTCTTTGGATTGTAATTGGCTAAAGACTTGAAGCTTTGTCTAAAGGCTTGGAATGTTTTAATATAAACTGTTTACCAGAGATAAGCCACCATTTGTTGCAAAAAGGTTTGTCTTATATACCCTTAGTCCTGTTAAGGGGTTACAAAGGAAGTTTCCAAGAAGGGAGGGGGGCATGATAAGGCGTGACTGACCTCCCTCTTCCTGGCAGGCAATTTTGCTTTAGGATATTCCTTTGGCCACCAGGGGGTCCATTCTGTCAGCCTGTGTGTGTGTGTGAGGGGGGGCGGCGGGGGTTTGAGCATTTTAGTTCACAACTTTTCTTTATTTTTTAAGTAGGGAAGATTTACTAAAGCAGATTTGCTTGATTTTTTTTTTTTTTTTCTCCAACTAGGTAGTCAAACATTTGCCCTTTTTGAAAAATAGCTAGTTCCTATTTGGAGGCCAGATGTCAAAATTAGTCAGGGGAGGTATTGGCATCTGTTTGTTTTATACTGCAAGAGGAGTTAGTGATGTTTAAAGCCCAAAATGTTAATGACTAGATGTTGTTTTGGCTTATGATTTTTTTTTTAAATACTAAAATTTGTTCAAGGTTTATATTGGGTATTTCATTTACATTCTAACTATACTCCAGTTAGAGGGTAAAATTAAATCCAGTTCAAGAAGCAGAAAAAAACCAGAGAAAGAATGCAGAAGCAAGCAATAGAGAATAGGGATATAACATAGTCCAAGCATTTTCTCATTCCTGAAGAATCGATTTTTATTTTAGATTTGCCCATAGAATTATGTTGGTAAATTTTAAAATTTCAGGACAGGTTTGATCAACTAGAAACCACAATATCTCTCTGAGTTGATTGGATTCATCACTGTTATTTTGGTGTTTTAAAAATATAATGCATGATAGAGTTTTAAGAACTTAAAACATCTTGGATACCATATTTTACATGAATAACATCGTAATATGTTAGATATATTTTCTCTAAAAGTTTCTTTTTCCTTTCTTTTACAGAATGCTGCCTTTTTATATGGTCTTGGTTTGGTCTACTTCCATTACAATGCATTTCAGTGGTAAGTTGATGTAACACTAATAACTCCAGTTATTTTCATTAAATGGCTTGGGTTTTTTTTGTTTGTGTTTGCTTGAATTGTGTGTGTGCACATGTGTATGTAATAAATATAAAATATTTTAGTGTCAGTAAACCCACATTTTTCAATAATCTCTTGAAATGATTTGATTAGTCCTTCAAAGGTACTGACCCTCCTTAGATTATTAAAGTTGTGTGTGTTGTTCCTAAAATAATCTGGTATAAGATTCTGTTTTAAAGGAGACTTAGATTAGAAAGCTTCTTGGAATTTCTCAGTCATTCATTATCACCTGGTGATCCACCAGGTTATTTGAATTGAGAATTGACTATGATCACAGGTCTCCAAGATCTGTGGGTGATCTTTGGTGACCAATATTTTTACCTTTTCAAATCTAGACAAAATTGACCACTTCTCCTTGCCACACATCGACCGCCACTTTCCAATTTCCGGTAACTAGGTACCAGATTATAAACTCTCAGTTTTCTGTTCTATAAAATAATGGTACCACTTCAGAGTTGAAGATTAAATATGATAGTAATATATAATATTTTATAAACTGTAAAGTGTAGTGCCTTGTTATATTATGGCCTTTGCCCCATTGTTTTTCTGTTTGTCAGACAAAACAATAGCATGCTCTAATGGAAAAAACATAGGATTTAAGTTGGAAGATTGGTATTCTGGTCACAGAACTGCCCCAATTACTGTGTTTCCCCGAAAATAAGACCTACCCATAAAATAAGTCCTAGCAGGATTTCTAAGCATTTGCACAATATAAGCCCTACCCCGAAAATATGACCTAGTGATGGGCATGGCTACGCAGCATATCTGCACAACCCATGCATTTCATGACAGAGCAGTAAAGAAGATGAGCAGCCCTTCTCATCTGCCCCATGAGAGCTCTATTGCTCAACATGAGAGAGTGGGGGCAATGGTTTTGAAGGAAATAGAGTCACAAGAAATTCAGGATGGAATTCAGGGTTTGGAGAGTTATGATGATGTTCCAGAAGATGACGACTTAACTATATTTGAATAAATGTAGATTGTTGTACCGTACTTAAAAAAAATAACACACCCGCTGAAAATAAGCCCTAGGGTGTCTTCTTGAGGAAAAATAAATATAAGAACCTGTCTTATTTTTCGGGAAAACATGGTAGTTTGATCTTGAATTAACTTCTCTGGGTCTGTTTCCTCGTTAGTTTAAAAAAATAAAACCAAAACTACATAGTAATAACATAACCCTTCTATATTACAGAGTTTTGATGATCAAATGGGATAATGTACATTTTGTAAACTATAAAGCCTCATGTAGACATCTTTTATTTGAAATGTATGTGACTTTGTCAGAGTCCCTTCTGTGCTCCAGAATTTTAAGCTGAGTGAGTGCTGCGAAAATCCAAAGAAGAAGATTGAACATTTAGCCAAAGGTTACAACTCTGCCATATACCTGTTAGGCCTCCTGAGTATTTATTACAGAACTTTTATATATGCATTGGCAGTGATTTGATATAGTTTCCCTAAAGATGAAACTTTAGATGTGGGTGACTTTTCCTAGTATCCTTTTTCTTCCCTCTTAACTTTTGTTCCTGTTGGCTTTTGATCATGTATGGAAGCACTGCATTGTTAGAGAACACCTGTGTATATAGAGTATTATAATTATTCAGATCACTGGTTTTCTTTGTAAACTTTACAAAGTTGTAATCAATCTTTATAAAGAAGCTTTGTAATTGTTTTTCTCTTAAATTATCCCTCCAGTGATCCTGAAGTAAGCCTCGTAATTTCATGTTCAGTGTATCATATTTAAAACCAAGGATAGATTAGGACTGTTCTAAAATCTTTTAGTTCCTGAAATATGCTATTCATAGAATTTAAAATTCTAAACTTTTAGACTCAGAAGTGGTCTTAGAGATAGTATAGTTTTTTCCCCCCTTAATTTTGTAGATAGAGAAAGCAAGATGTGTGTAAGTCAGTATTACATAACGGCTTAGTGCCAGAAGCAAGCTTATGCTCAGATTCCTCAATCAAATATTTTTTTCTATTTTACTAAGTTTCAAGTTTGAAGATTGATAGGTAGTTATTTTTTAATCAGTTTTATAGTTCTCTTGGGCATATTGATACAGTCTTAATGGCAAGCTAGAAATAATTCAGGTGAAACCAAAGGTCAGGAACTCCATTCACGTTAGGAATGGATACCTCATACCAGCAAGTTTTCACATACCTGTGGTAACTTGTGAGCCTCCCTATGGATGGAAGATAAGAACATATAATTAGTAGGGAGGTAAAGCTGTCATCAGTTCCAATTTTGATTGTTTTAATAAATATGTGACCATGTTAAGTTAGGGGGCTTATAGCTATGTAAAATTATTATATCTTTTGATTCTTTACATATAATTTCTGTATCTTGCAATTGACCTAAGAAATGAAACAATGATATAAGGACAATGCAATGTCTTAATTAATATGTGTCATCTGCTCTGTTAATCCTGTCCTGGTCACCATCATTTTCTCGTATCAAGTTTTAATTCTATAGCTGCTTCCTAAGATGATAATATCTTACACCCTGTTTATGTGTTCACCCTTGCTATGTGTTTTTCTTTCTTGCTGATCAAATGTTTTTTACAAACTGCCTCATGTTTCTGCTTTAACTTATTTTGCTATTTCTTGAATGAACAGCTACAGAATTAGAAAGTATATGGGGTAGGTGCTTGGTGAGAGTCTTAGAGTACAGCCTTAATTGATGGCAACCTACTTAGGTTAAAACTACTTTTGTGTTTTATTTGGTTTTATTCGTAGATTGCTGGGATCAGGAATTTTTTATCACATGCCAAATTCATTGGGACTTGTTGAGAAATGTTTTTAGAGAAGAGTGATTTTTTGTTTCTATAATGTCAGCACAAAGAATCTGCCTATGATGTCTCAGACAGTTGTATCTTTGATACATTCATAATATTTAAATAAAATTTGACATTTGCTAGTGGTGTTTGTTGGCATATGATGAGATTAAATAGGCTGATGATGGTGACTTAATACGTTAAGAGGAATTTTTATTAACTATAGTCTTACCGTTAACTTATTTCTTACCACATTATGCTATTCTCCCTCCCCCCCTTTTTTTAGTTTATTTTATTGGTCAGCTTATAGATCAGTTCAATTATTTGGTCAGTTTTTCCAGTTTCAGTTGTAGCCTCTTCTTAGGGGCACATATCAGAAAGTAATACATTAGAGAAACCATTACATCCTCATTGGTTTTAATATAATTGTTCAACTGTGCTATTATTTTACTCAGTAATATGTGACCAAGCTTATAAGATGTCCAGAAGTAGAAGGGAAAACATAGAAACAGATTGTAAAATATACACAACAAGAGAGCTAGAAACCAGTCTTTGTAAAGTCATTCCTTTACACGTGCATGCTTGCAAGCCCATGCCTTCACTTGTTCTTGTACATTTAAGGCAGCAGATTGCTGGGGAGGGCGGGGCTACCTTGAACTGAGCTCCTTGCCTTTGGAAAGAAATCTATATCCTAGGGTGAGAGGATGTGAATGAAATACATACAGAGAAAGGGAAAGTTAGACTGACAGAAAAAGATAGTTGAGAAAAAAAATAGTCTTATGATAATACAAGAGAAGGAAACAGAATAGAAATCATTCTTCCTAGTATAGCTTATAACCATATCTCTAAATATATCTCCCTAAAAATTCTTATGAGCTATCTCTGTCCTGTAACCTTTTGTATTCTTCCCATTGATCAATACCAGAATGGTCTTAATGGACAAATGTAAGAGATACATAATTCTGTGTTAGAAGCTAGAAGCATAGGGTTTTAGAAAGTAAGCTCCCAAATATAATTGACAGACTTGGTAAGGAAATGTAGTAATCATTACTCTGTTGACATTAAACGATTAGGGGAAATAAGGTGGAGATGAGTTCAAAAAGAAAAATGTCATCACATTACTTCAGGACTTATTTCCACAGCACTCTACTAATCACAAGTGTTCTTAGGAGTCTGAGAATTTCTGCTCTCCTACATAGTCACTGCTTTGGGTGCAGTAAGGAAAAATAATCATGGGTTTTTTTGTTTTTTTTTTTAAGACAGTCTCACTTTGTTGCTCAGGCTAGAGTGAGTGCCATGGCATCAGCCTAGCTCACAGCAACCTCAATCTCCTGGGCTGAAGCGATCCTACTGCCTCAGCCTCCCGAGTAGCAGGGACTATAGGCATGTGCCACCATGCCCGGCTAATTTTTTTTTGTGTATATAAATATATATATATATATATTTAGTTGGTCAATTAATTTCTTTCTATTTTTAGTAGAGATGGGGTCTTGCCCAGGCTGGTTTCGAACTCCCAACCTTGAGCAATCCGCCCGCCTCGGCCTGCCAGAGTGCTAGGATTACAGGTGTGAGCCACCGCGCCCAGCTAAGAATCGTGGTTTTAATGATGATCTTAAAGATTTTTTTTTTTTTTTTTTTTTGAGACAGAGTCTCACTTTGTTGCCTAGGCTAGAGTGAGTGCTGTGGCGTCAGCCTAGCTCACAGCAACCTCAAACTCCTGGGCTCAAGCAATCCTGCTGCCTCAGCCTCCCAAGTAGCTGGGACTACAGGCATGCGCCACCATGCCCGGCTAATTTTTTCTATATATATTAGTTGGCCAATTAGTTTCTTTCTATTTATAGTAGAGACGGGGTCTCGCTCTTGCTCAGGCTGGTTTTGAACTCCCGACCTCGAGCAATCCGCCCGCCTCGGCCTCCCAGAGAGCTAGGATTACAGGCGTGAGCCACCGCGCCCGGCCGATCTTAAAGCTTTTGATGGAATGAAAGAAAATAGTGTAAACATAAACCTAATGTAGTTGTAATACCATTGTTTCTGAGGCTTGTCTAGCATGGAGTCAGCAAACAGCTAATATTTAATGTATATTTTTGAGATATCATAATACAAACATGCTCTTTTATTTCCATTAAAATTAAACAGCTGATGTTTAACATTTGTTGAGTTTATTATATACAGTTCTATTTTAAAAGAACTAGCAGATTTAACTAAGGCAGTTCTGATAAAGTTATATTTTACCAGCGACACATAGATTGCCAGAGAGCAATTGAGAGGGCTTTGATTAATTTTCAGGGAAATTATGGATATAAACATAAATCTTGAAATAGGGGAAGGAAAAAGTATCCCATTGCCTGGAGTGAAATGAAGACTGACTAGAAAGGGGAAAAGAGCCTAGACACGTGATATATTAGCAAATGTCAACATGAATAATCCAGGGTATGATATTTCAGATTTCGCCTCACATTTAAGGTCTTTTCTGATTCAACCTCAAATGATCCTTTTGGCCTACTGCTCCCCTAAATTTATTCTTTGTGCCAGTCTCACTTTATTAACATTTCCCTGACGACATCTTAAGCTTTTTTTTTTTAGCCTGTGTGATTTTTGTGCTATTTACTGTTTAATTTGCTTCCTTCCATCTCCACCTTTTAAAATCTCACCTGTCTCTTTGATCTCTTCCTCAAAACTTTGTAATTGTCTCATTTAGAAAGAATCTCTAAATTTCCTAATATTTATGTGTAGGAGTATATATGTGTTGTGTGTTTATATGTTATTGCTGAGTTAGAGCTAGAATATTATCTATTTTTAGTGTGAAATGCTGTGGAATGAGTTCATTTATCCCTTTATACTATCTGTGAGGGGAATATCCAGACTTAGCTTATTAGCCCTCAACAACTTAAAGTTTTATTATGCTTCTTTCCAAATGTACTGAAATTATACTAGGGAAGTTTGGTTAATATTTTTACTCTAATTCTAGAGGAGGCTTTCTTCTTTTTTTAAATGACTTTGTAGAAATCTTATTAAAAATGGCCATTGTTTTGAAATATATTCAGCACATGTATATGTTTTTTGTAGGTAGTGCTGTTGAGGTTTTAGCTTTCTATCATTTCTTTTTCAAATTGTTAACAGTGGCAAACATTAAATGAAATAAATCTTTAAACTGAAAATCTATAAAAATAATTTTGGTGATATAAAAAATATATTTTTCAAATTTTAAGGAAAAAAAATGCCAGTGATGATATATACAGCAATGTGTGCACATCTTTTGTTTGAGTAGAGAATATGCTTTAAGTATTTGAATACTATTCACCTTTCTACACATTGTATCACAAAAGTATTTTATAGTTTTTGGTAGCCATTTCTCATGTTCTAAAATTCTGTCAGAATTCTCAGGTCAGCAGAAATTATATATGTTGAGGATTTAGTCTAGTTTGTGCTTCAGAGATCATGATCTAGCCACATCCCCACATATATTTTGGTGAGTTATGAGTACCGTAACATAATGACCAAAATTAGAATGTAAGCTGGGCACAGTGGCTCATGCCTACATGTAATCCCAGTGACTCAAGGAGGATTGCTTGAGGCCAGGAGTTTGAGACCAGCTTGGGCAACATAGCGAGACCCCATCTCTTAAAAAAGAAAAATCTCTGTGTGTCTATCTCCCTCCTTCCTGCCCCCTCTCTCTCCTTCTCCCCTCTCTTCCCTCCCCCTTCTTCTCTCTTGCTCCCCCTACTTCCTCTCTCCCTCCCTGGGGTGGGGAAAACTGAAGAAGCACATAGGAGAAAATGGTAAGAGTTTAGAAAAGAAAACAAACTTTGATGTTTTAATAATCTGTTTTGTATAGATCAGGGGAGCTTTGTATAGATCAGTAAAGAGACATGGGTACCTTTCCCCCAACAAGAAGTCCCATCAGCTAACTGTAAAATTGATAGCATCAGTAAACATCTACTAAATTTAAACCTTTTGCTATATTATTTAGAATATTAAAATAGCAATATAGGCTTTGAGGAATAGACTTGGAAAAACTGGAGACAGTACACTAGTAGGTAGTGAATAAAATGAATTGATTGTAGAATGGACCTAACTGCTGGTTAACACTAAGCAAAAAAAATAGTTGGTATCCAGTTTATGTGGTAAGTCTTGAAGAAAATAGTAGATTTAGAGGGAAGCAGAAAAATTAAAATACTCCAGATGAGAATATAGTAAAGAGAAGCGCTGGAGCCAAGAGGGCCAGTATATAAGAATTCCTGAGATAAGTCAGTTCACAGCTAAGGAGGAGCAATATTAGAGTATAACTGGGAATGGAGTTGAATAGGTACCGCTCACAGATCTTAAGTGCAACATGGAGATTTGATTTATACCGTGTTTCCCCGAAAATAAGACCTACCCATAAAATAAGCCCTAGCAGGATTTCTAAGCATTTGCACAATATAAGCCCTATCCCTAAAATAAGGCCTAGTGATGGGCGTGGCAACGCGGATAATCTGCACAACCCATGCATTTCCTCTCAGAGCAGTAAAGAAGAAGAGCAGCCCTTCTCATCTGCCCCATCATGACAGCTACTATCCCACAGGTGATCAGAAAGGTGCGGGCAGCCCCACCAACAAGGTTGGCTCCCCCTGTCAGGTCCCAGCCATCCTGTGGGTGCTGCAAGCTGAGGCTTTGAGGGGAAAATAACACATCTCTTGAAAATAAGCCCTAGGGCATCTTCTTGAGGAAAAATAAATATGAGACCCTGTCTTATTTTCGGGGAAATGAACAGTAATGGTAATGGTAGTATCACCGTTATTAGGTAATCACAGGAGCCACATATTTGAGGAAATATATGCAAGCCAGAGCAAAGCAAGGGGAGTCTTTAAGGAGTCTGTTTCAGTAATCCAGTAACAAGGTACTGAAGATTTGGGTCTACTGTGTTTCCCCGAAAATAAGACAGGTTCTTATATTTATTTTTCTTCAAGAAGACATCCTAGGGCTTATTTTCAGGGGATGTTTTTTTTTTTTTTTTTTTCCCAGTATGGTACAACAATCTACATTTATTCAAATATGGTTAAGTCATCTTCTTCTGGAACATCATTATAACTCTCCAAACCCCGAATTCCATCCTGAATTTCTTGCAATTCTATTTCCTTTAGAACCATTGGCCCCAATCTCTCGTGTCGAGGAGTAGAGCTCTCATGGGGCAGGTGAGAAGGGCTCCTCATCTTCTTTACTGCTCTGCTCCGCAATGAAATGCATGGGTTGTGCAGAAATGCTGCATAGCCACGCCCATCACTAGTTCTTATTTTTGGGGCAGGGCTTCTTTTGTGGGTAGGTCTTGTTTTCAGGGAAACATGGTGCAAAGATACTGAATTTGAAATAAACTTTGAAGCAACAAGCAGAACTTGATAATTAGATATATATTGGCCATAGTTTGTCCCAGGCATTTTAATAGTTCTTAAAGAGTAACATAGACCCAGACTCCTGTGTTTGGAGCATGTGTTTTTACTTATAGGTTAATAGTTTTTTTTCTTTTGTTTGTTTGTTTTACCGCAGTAAATTAACATATATAGAGACCATGTTAAAATAAGCCTATGGTTTTAGTATGACATTGTGAACTAAGTGGGAAAGATGTCTACTGAAGGCACCTACGGAATAAAACACATCCACAAACACCAAATCTGGGGAAAAGGCTGGAAATAAAAACTAAGAGTAGGAAATATTTCTCCTGAGGGGTTGTTATTGGTGTACTGTGTTCCTTCTCCGCCTCTTCCTCACACAACCTTTATTATACCTTTTTTCTTTCCCACCTTCTATTTCTTTATTCCTTCTTTCCTTAGCTGTTTTTCTACTTTCATTTTTTTTTCTTTCATGTCCTTGACTCAGGCCTGCCTGGGTTTTATGTGAGCACATGTGGACATCGCTTAATTTTGACCCATTCCATTAGAGAGTTTTCTGACCCATATCATAAGGTAAGGTTAAGCAGGACTTTATGAAGCATTACCCACAATTTTTATTATTACAAAATATAACATATGTAAAGAAAAATACATAAATCATAAATGTACATCTTAATAGGTTATTATAAAATAAACATTCATATAATCATCAGCTGGGTCAAGAAAGAAAATATTGCAATCATCCCAGAAGCTCCTAAAAGCCCTTGTATACCCTTTCCTAGTCACACCACATACTTTAATTGGCATCATGTATTGCTGCAATTGTTCTCCTCCTAACCTTTTCAATGCCTTTCCCAAACACATGAGTTCTTCCTGCCCTGCACGTGTGTACACACACAGTAATTGAAAGAAATAGGAAGCTGCCTTTGAATGAGAATGCTCATTTTCCCTAATTCTTTCCTGGCTGTCCTTTGACTCCCCTCTTCTGCCTTAAGGCCCATATACATACCAGAAAATAAAGCACATACATACCCCATCCAATTAAAAGGCCACCTAACAGATGGATGCCCAGCTCCTTTTCAAGAAAAAAGTTAAGTGCTTTCATAACCAGGTGTAAAGATGTCTGATGCCAGACCAATCATTGATGCCTACCCCCCACTTCCATTTGCAATAAACACCACCTTTTAGAACTTAATTTTATAATAAACATGTGTATAACAACTCACACCTTTTGGGGGGCAGTAAATAATGCATGAATCCATCAAAATGAATTTACTAAAGACATAGGAAGTATTGTTTTGACTATTTTGTGGTATGATATTTTGAACTTTTTTATATAAAAGATTTGTTTTTGAAGTATCTAAGTTTCTGAGTAGCCACGTTTAAGGTCTGTAGGTGTAGAAATAGTTGATGAAAAGCTTTGCAAAGAATATATTAGCTTATACTTGGAATAAACTTTATATCATGTAGAGGGATTTAAAATGATACCTAAATACTGTTATTTCTGATATTATTACTTTTAAATTAGACATGTTTCTTTGTCATTTTAATATTCATTTTTGAGTAGATAATACATTCACATGATCAAATGAAGCTGTATTCAAACTGTATTCAGTGGAAAATGTCCCTTCCCTCACCCTTGAATTTGTTCTTACTAGTAATCAAAACCTTTTGTAAATGATACAATGTAAATTTGTGACAAAGATAGACTGATAGACCAAGGAAAGTAATACAGAATAAACAAGTCAGAAGTAGACCCATATAGATATAGATAATTGGTTTAGAACAAAGTAGCACTATAGAGCTTTGGGGTAAGGATAGTTATTGCTACAAATGATACAGGTACTATTGGATATCAGTATGGAAAATATCAAAACTGTTCCCTTACACAGTATAAAAGATAAAGTACAGATGGATTGTAAACTTAAATATGAAAGACAAAAATGTAAAGTTCTAAAAAGAAGATTTATTTTTATGGAGTAGACTAGAAACAAGATTATTCCCTCCTCCTTAAAAATAAAAACCTTCCTATCTCTCACCCCCCCTTTCCCAGCATATTCTACAAATAATGAAAGCAGTTACTTATACTGATAATTTTGTTAAACTATGAAATATTTTTGAATAATTTAGAGTAAATTCAACTGATCTTCCTTCCCCCTTATATTAGATTATATACATTCTGTTATCTAAAAGGCCCAGTGCCCGTTTCTAGATTTTTTTTCTATTTACATCATTTTCATAAAACATCTCTTCTAAAGCAGTATTGCATAAAATATTTTACTGTACTACCAAGCAGAAATTCATGCATGTGTTAAAAAGTTAAAATATCTTATGTCTATATCCTTTCAGGGCAATTAAAGCATTTCAGGAGGTGCTTTATGTTGATCCCAGCTTTTGTCGAGCCAAGGAAATTCATTTACGACTTGGGCTTATGTTCAAAGTGAACACAGACTATGAGTCTAGTTTAAAGGTAGGTTGTTGGACTTTTTCAAGATAAAATGTTTCATTTTTGTGGTTTTTTAATTTTTGTTGTTAAATATTAGAGCACTGAGAAATGTTGGAATTTATGTTGACACTTTAAAAGAAAACTTGAAAATTTAGGTGACAGAACTATATCAACAATGAACTTTGAAGACACATAAAGTTGGGTTTCAAGGTACAAAGTAGTTATGATACTAAGACTTGCATGGTAACTAATAACATAAACTTTTTTTAAAAAAGATTTAATTAAGGTATGTCATCAGGAAAGGGTGAAGGTTTTAATCTCAGTTTGGATATCTAAATAAATCCCTTGTAAGTGGTTTGCCACTGTAGAGGGCAGAAGCAGCTGCGTAATGATGCTGTTTCTGTGACCCAGTCACTGACGGTTTGTTTCCATGGGTCTCAATAGAAATCTGTCCACCTCTACCAGTAGGGGCACATCTTATGTATAAATTACTAAAAAGAATGGTATCTGCATTTGGTTTATGAGTATAAATATTGTTGGTAAAAGATGATTTAATTGATATTTCTGCAGTTTTCATTTTTCAGTGAGGTTTTTTGTGCTGTCTATGCCATCAATTTAGGTCTCACTGGGCTTTTCATGAGAATAGTGCTTCCCTGCATGACAAAGGAATTGAATTTTGAAAGGATTAGAATTTTTAAGAAAAAGCTTATGTTTTTGTGAATTTATAACTGTCATTTATAATGAGAGGAGGGAGAGAGATGAAGATATTACAGTAGGTTGTAATTTGAACTAGCTGATAACTACTAAAGTTTTTTTTAAAAAATTGTACTTGAGTGTCTAATTGTTACAGATTTTTAAAGCAGAGAATTATGTAAATATTATTTCTACCTTTCGTAAGTTTATAAAGAACAATGCTAATGGTATGAAAGAGAGATACAACCAAAATCACTAAAACAAGTAGATTGTGAAAAATTTAGATCACATGGTGATCGAAGGTAAGTGCAGTTGAGGAATAGGTCCCAGGGTAAGTGCAGGTAGTGTGGAGAATGAGGGAAGCATAGAAGTTACCAGTTTTCCTCAGGCTTAGAGTAGCATTCCTTAAACTATACTGTGGGATGTTGGATTTGAAATATAAAACATGTTTGGATATGCTGCCTTGCATATATTGTAGTTTCTGTTTGCTATCGAAGACTCTTAAAATGTCTTATAGTGCAAAATAAATGTATTTGAGCATTGAACAATATTGTCACAATGTGCTTATTATATTGCAGAATTGTTTTGGGTGGCAGTTTGGTAATTGTTGCTTAGGCAATATATTTGAGGGGAAAAAAGTAATCAGATGTGTCCCAAATTGTGGCATGTGACTGTCGGTACAGTGATATCTTAAATAATTCTATGGATACAAAGCTCTGTTTTCATGAAGGTGGCAATATTTTAAATCTCCTTTAATCAAGGGAAACAGTGTTCTATGCCTAATTGGTAGTGTTCCTACTTTACTTATTCTCAACCCAAACATTCTTTTATACTGCTTTTATTTGTTCAGGCATAATGTCTAAAAAACCTTCATGGTAATCTTACTGAAATTACCTTAAGTAAGAGCAACCTTCTTTTGGGGAGTTTTTCTCTCTGTTTATTTAAAATACTTGATAGCATTTTGATGTCTGTTTCATTTGTATGAACATAAAAAAGAATTTTTAAGAGTCCTTGATACTTCTTTTCCCCATCGTGTGAAGGTTCCATTTGATTGTTATCTCATCCTGACATTGGCTTATTCAGCCTTCCCTCTCCAGTATTCCTTGTCTATTTTAAGGAGAATTTTTGGTTATCAACATTTTTAGTTGAATAGGAGGTACTGTGTAAACAGCTCCCAGAGCAAACAAATTTGTTTTTAAAATTTGACCCTGCCATATAACTAATTGTGTGACCCTGGATAAGATTCCTAATTCTCTTGATTTTTTCTGTGTCTATAGAATAATTACATTTACTCCACATGATTCATGTAAAGATAAAAATACATATATATGTATTTCTGAGTTTTGAAAATAAAAATGTTAAGCCATTCTTTAGTTCTGTTATCAACCATTAAAAACTCCTCTAATTTGAGGACAGATACATAGTTTGTAAAATCCATTTTCCTGTCTTAGAATTTAATCCTTGTATTTTTGCCACTCTGCCCTTCCTCAGAAATGTAAAATTAATGCTCAGATTACTTTTCAATCATATGGTATTATTTTTCTGTTAAATTGGCCAGTAAAGATTTCACGTGATTCGTGAGTGGAGGCGATACCAATTCTTAATTTGTGAACGAGTTTAATATTATCTGAACCAGAGTCCATTTCAGGGTGACAGTTCTACATGGTATTTTGTTGTTGTTTTTCTTCTCTCCTTCAGATAATATCCCTCTAGATAGGTTTGGTTGCCTATTTAATGCCATACAATTAAATCAAGATTTTATTTCATTACCTTTTAATGACATAAATGGTAATTACTTACATTCATTATATATTTGAAGCAGTATACTATCATTACTTCAATAAAGGTATACTACTTTTGACAAATAGTTTTGTATAATGGCCCTAATTTTCATATCCCGTTAGACTGTTAAAATTATTTTTTTTAATGTGAAGAATAAGATGTAATAACACCCATATTCTTCAGTCAGTTAATGCCAGTGCATCTGTTTAATGAAGATTATGTAGAAATGTCCCCTAAAGTTTACCTAAATATGTCAATGAAAGTTTATATTATTTCTCTATACCTGCCCCTGCTCTATTTCCTTCCTGATGCTCAATAGCTTACCTCTTCAAACTAGCATTTTAAGAATTCTAGAGTGAGTCACCTTTCTTAGGGGATTGGAAAAGTAGTCCCATCCTTCTTCTATCCACCCCAACAGGTTGGAAGAATTTGGCGGGAATTTTAAAACTGTAAGATTTGGTGTTCATCCTGAGATTTGACCTAAAACATTGGACAGGGAAGGGAAAGAAATTCTTCCAGAAAGGATCTACAGTGTATTGGCATATCATACAAACTGTGTTTGTAGAATCTTCATAGGAATCGATTGGGATGTAGAGACAGTGAGAGAGTTCTAATCTTTATGTTTTGGTACTTTTATTTAATGGATTTCTTACTTGTTTATGTGTCTTCTGGTATTGGCAGCAACACCACTAAGGTTAGGGCCAGCTCTACAAATTAAACTGAATTTTCATTGCTACTGTATTCAGCATTTAAACGCCTCACTGTGGCAATTCTTAATATCCATTCTTTTTTGATAAATCACCAGGCAGATACCAAAAATATTAGCACGTTATTCTGGTAGAGTCTTAAGAAAAAATTATTTTTTAGTATTAGTAATACTGTGTATTTCTTCCTCCAGTATAGCTATTGGTTCTTTATACATAAAATTCATATTTGTCAAATTTTGCTTGGCTTATTATGGTTGGCAGGAGATTGGATTATGATTGAGAAAACTGTAAGCCAGTTCATTTCCTTTGATCTAAATCTTCTTTTCAGTCATTGGCACTGGAACTTAGTTTCACCTGAGAGTATAACGGCACTGTACTTTTTGGCAGATGATAGTCATTGCTGTTTATTTTGTTTTCTATTTTTCCTGACTTGTGGGAAAATAATCTTTCCCCTGTTGTTTCCTTTTTCCACTACTCATCAACTTGCACTTCATTTAATCTTTCCTAGATACTACTCTCTGATATGAGGCAGTCTCCTAATTGGATTTATCTAGCCACTTAATGCTCTCTCCACTTCACTCCGCTTGTTTAATTTAGTTTTTCTGTTTGATATTTATTTCTGCCCCTAAGTTCTATTACATGTTTTCAAGTGTGAAGTAGTAAAAATGGCTGAAATACTTCAGTACCTCCAAATTGTGTATTTGAAATACTTCAGTACCTCCAAATTGTGTATTTGAAAAGGATATGGCTACTCACGTATGTGTAGTAACTATTCTTTCTGTTGCTGAGGAGTTAGAGTGATTCCAGGTTTCCCATGTTACAGTTTTCACTCTTGCAATGTAGTTTAACTACGGAAGTCATTTCTAATTAAATGAGTTTTGGTATTTACCCATAACTATTTGGTCTTCAAATGCAGCTTATTAAGCAGTCAGTGTATCCAATATCACATTTTTTAAAAAAGATCATGTTTTAAAACAATGTTTTATAGTGCATATTGTTGCAGTATCCCCCTTTATAAAATACGTATCATGTTCACCTTGTACTAATTATTTGTGTACATGTTAGTCTTACTCTAATATGAATGCAAATTGTTCACTAGATTTGTAAAGAACTTGGAAATTAAGTTGGTTCATGTTCTGATCATTTGTATACATAGCTTAGGTTACACTAGGACCAGATTTTTAAAATTTCTAATCAGTTGCGTATCTATACTTTTATAAAATAGGATATAAATGAGCTGGGAGACTAGGTAGGATACAGTTACAGGAAGAAAGATGAGCAAGAACAGTAGGGTAAATGGGTTCTCATAGGATGGATGGGTGGATGGAAAGTAACGAATTCATCCTAGAGATCTTAAGAAGATTTATTAACTGACTTGATGTGGGAAGAGATTCCCCACTTACTGCCTTGGACCACTTTACTTTTAACTAAACTGGGGGAATAAAGAAAATGGCAGTGGGTTTTGGGATTGGGAGGTGAAAAGGCTCTCAATGGAGATGGGTCATCTTGGGAGTGTATTGAGTTAGAATAGAGGTACCTGAGGGATACCAAGTGTGTGTGTAGACAGACATTCTGGAGCCAAAAAGGCTGGAAGTAAGATTTTGAACACTTCACTGTACAATGTGTTTTTGTCATCCTCCTGTTTTAAAGAATTTTTTGGAAGAGGCAGACTGGTAAACTTTAAAGAAGGAGCCTCTTTTTTGAATGAAGGTTGCCAGGATCTGTCAACTATTATGAAGTCATTGGTATGCAGTAGAGTCCCTTTTGGAAACAATTGTAATAACCTTGTATTATAAAGAGAATCAGAAGAACTGAGTTTGAGGACTTTGAAAGAACCTCAGTCTGATCAGCTTGGCCAGGAACATGACGCATAAGCCCTACCAAAACTTAACCATTTTCAGTTCTGTATCTTATTTTCACAGACCAAATCCTTAAAGTACCATTACATCCTAAGACATTTCCCTATTCACATTTATCATAGACTTAGTTTTAGGAATGAGGTAGGTTGGTTTTGAATCATACTTTAGAAGTGGCAGTCTCTAACAATGAAAAACAAAAGATAATTTACCTTTGGTGTGCAAGAGTACTTGGCACATGTGCCCTTCCTTCACTTAAATGATCCATAAAACCCTGTTTTATAAGGGCTCTGTAAAAATAAGGTGTTTCCTCAGCCTGAAGTAACGCTTTTCTTACTTTTACTCATCTATATCTTTTTTCATTCTGTTACAGAATTGCCTTTTTGTGCATTTCCAGAGCAGACTAATTTTTTTTAACTTCTATTAGCACATTAATTTCAGAGAGCCTTGTATTCAGTTCCATAGGTACATAGCCATAGAAGACATCTGGTGTAGAGTAAAAGCTAGTTGCCAACATGTTATTCCTAAAAGGTTTGGTTTCTGCTTTAATTGAATATCAATAGATAGCGGTATTGACTATACACACCATGTTTATGTAGTCTGAAATAAAGGTTTCTGGGGGCAAGCACATAATTTAAAAACTTCAGAATAGTGGCATTTAACCCTGACTGTGTATTAGAATAATTTGCAGAAGTTTTTTTTCTGGTTTGCAGGCTGTTACCTCCAACCTACTGAATTGGAACATTCTAGATTGGGTCTAGAATCCAAACATTACTCCCAAGTAATACTTTAGAAATAAATACACAATTGGTCAGTTATGAAAAGTTATCTCATTGTTTGTCTTCAGGATTGAGAGTACAGTTGAAGCGTTCTGCAATTGATGAGATTCATGAGATAATCACAGACTATACAGCTAAAAATAATTTAAAGGGAAATAAAGCCTTAAAACTCCAGTTTTACATGTTAATTACATGAATACAGATAGTCTTCCCTCCAAATACAAATCAAGTTCCATAGTCTATATGAAGCAAAATACTGTAACATTATTTTGAAATATTGAACAAGTCAAAGGCTTTTATAAAACAAAAGGTGACTTTGTGATAAAAATGTCAGTAGAAATTATAATGAATCAAACCTTGCGTTAAATTGGACTAGAAGTGCTCTATAAAAAGAAAATCACTGTATCATTAAAAAAATGTTTTGGGTAAATCTTCTTGCTTGAAAACTAATTTTCTGTAGACTGCTTTCTGCCTCGAGGTTTGTATATAGTCTTTGAACTGCAGCGGCCTCTTCTGCATAATTGTTTCACACAGCAGTAGCCAGTTTTGATGTGTACTATAAGGTGCAGATGTTTCCTAGCTGCTTCTCTGTTGGTTGCAGGGATGGGTGCTGGATATTTTACCATGGTATTTTCAGGTTTGTGGGCTGGTTATCATAATTGATAGTACTTTCTCCTGATTTATATATATTAATAGGTACATCTATCTTGCATCTCAGTTAGATACTGGAAATGAAGCTATGAGGTCATGTTATCCGTACCCCAGTCCCTCATCTCCCTTTAGTGTGCTGAAAGATGTTATCAACCTTTTTCTTTATGTGGGATGGTTTTATGTGGCTGTTCTTTGTTTCTTATAAACACCTAGTAATTATTCTGTAAGTTCTTTCATTCTCATAATGCATGTTTTTGAAAGTGTATTGTTTTGCTGAGTAATTTTCCTATCTTTGCTGTTTGAAAATGTTTGATATGTTTCATGGTATGGGTTTCAAGTAGTGCATCAGTAACTTGATTGCTGCTTTGAAGATTATTTAATAATCATGTAAAATATGGTCAAGAACTGTTTCTGCCAGATTTCATTGCAGAATCCTGAATATTGATAGATGAAATGTAGGCTGGACTATCCAAATTATCCATCTCTCTGCTATTCCTCGTTGGGGTTTAAGTGATAAAGTAAAACTAAAATGTCATCTTGCAAGTGTTTTCTTTTCACATCAGTTTGTATCCTTTGATGATCTCAGGAAAGGTCTGTCGTCTATCTAAATATTAATTTATACTTGCAGGGTAGATTAGACTTAGAAATGTAGTATAATCTGAGTACGTGACTACTGTGCTGTTCTCTTTAGAAAGCAATTGATTATAAAGCATGGTTTGTTTTTATAGTACTCACACTTAAAAATAGTCTATTTTCTATTGCTATGGTAGCACACTAAAGAGATGTTTGAAGATAGCCTGCTTAGTAGGCCAGGGGAAAATAAAAGTAGTTTTTGAAGTGTACAGATGTTGGATTTTTTCCATTTAGTCATCCATGGCAAATAATTATTCTGTTTTGTTTTATTGACCATTGTATCCCTAGTGTCTGTATTTTCCTAGGGCATAGGCTCTCGATAAATATTTGTTGAGTAGATTAAACACTTATAAATATTTAAGGGTCATAAAGTTAGTTTGTTAGTATTTTACCCATTCAGAAAATGTTACAGGCTGTAAGTTTTAAGAATACTGCATAAGTAGGCTAGCCTAATTATGCATGCACATAGCAGACATTTGTGACTGAAGATAATAGCTACTATGTTCATACCAAATAATACTTTCTAATTTTTCTTTCCTTTGTAACTGTGGGTAGCCAACATTAGTTTATTCTTATTAATTAAGGCTTCTAGTTGACCAAGTACAGTTTTGTTGATTCTTTGCTGAAATACCCTACTTAATGTCTGTTGATATTATCTTTGTTGATAAAAGAAGGTTTTGGAGGGGGGGGGTCTTACATCTAAAAGTTATCATTATGAATATCAGTTATCAGTTTCTCCAACAGTTATAAAAAAATACAACTCTTTAAATATTTGGGTCGTGGATAGGAACAAGCTTACTGTGGTCGATTTTTTTTTTTTTTTAATGGTCTGTGCTTTGTTGAATACTTATAATGCTAAAAATTTATGGAGGCTCAGAAAATTTGAATATACATTCGTGGGAATATTTTTTTAGGACAATTCAAAGAGATTTACTTATCTTTTTTATAACTTTTTATACCAACTCTAATCCTTGCTGTTTTCTCTTAATTATAATGTTGATAAACTATATGTCACATATCACCACGTGTTGATGATTTATATTCTTTAAAATCAATGTTATATGTTTATGTTAACATGTATTTTTTGGGTAGGCATATATGATATTATTCTAAGTGGATACTGTAATATATTAGTGGTTTGTATTGCCTGAGATGTTATACAAATTCTGTACATACAATATCACATACATTCTAAAAGGACAATTATATTTCATAGATGAACACAGGCTATTAAAAAGGCACTTAAATAACAATGATTCTTGAAGAATCAGTAAAGGCAGATAGTTTTACACTCTATGACAATTCTCATAGTGGGATTTTTTGGGGGGCTTTCAAAAGTTCAAGTCTCATTTTGAGATAAGCAGTTGTGTTCTGACGTTAATACCATTGGACTTCTATTTGCATTTTAAAAAATCATGTGTTGTATTTAAGCTGTTCTATAATGCTTTCTGTTGAAGACTTAAAAATCTGAAGTTTTTTCATATAAATAAAAATATACATAGGATAACTTGATTAAATTCTTCTTCATATTCTCCTTTCTCAACTGTCTCAAGAAAATAACCCAACATGTCAGTTGTCAGCAGTAAGTGTTTATAAAGTAATTTCTAGTTGGTAGGCTAGTATGTTTCATTTGCATAGCATAATATTTGCTATTGTGTTAGACTTTACATCCCCGGAAAATATCTTATGATGCATTTATGTGACTCTAAATTTAATATGTTAATTTTCTCATTCTCTTCTTGTAGCATTTTCAGTTAGCTTTGGTTGACTGTAATCCCTGCACTTTGTCCAATGCTGAAAGTAAGTATTATTAAGTACCATACTTTTCCACCTGTATTAGATCACTTCATTGCTAATAATAATGATGATATTAGTGATAAATTCTGCACAATATTTTCTTTTAGAACATTGAATATAACTATATTGGTTGCCATGGCTACTTGTACAGATGGAACATGTGAAACCAGATATTGTGAATAGCCTGTGTCTAAAATAGATAGGCCAGTGATATGGGTTGTTGAATTAAAAGTATCTGCACTAATGATCAAGATTGATTATTTTTGTGTATTATTATAGATTACTTGGGAGGGGCTAAAAACAGGTTGCCAGTCTTTTGGGAAAAATGAGCCTTCAAAGATTGTTATGTGGTAGCTCACTCATTCCTGCTGTGTGGTATTAAAATTATTAGTAATTATGAAGACATACTTTAACTTTTTATTATAGTTTTACATAACATATACAAAGTTTGAGGTGACATTTTTCAGTTAATTTAAAAAGAATGCATTTATGTAATATGTTTTAACACAATGATTTTCTTCAAACAGTTTTTCCTGCTCCTATGTAGATTTCTTTCCAAAAGCAGATTGGGTTAATTATAATATGTTTATCAATAAGTAGATGTTGGTATATTTGTTTATTCAGTGTGCTTTATAAAGTATCCAATAAAAAGATCTAAGAATATTCTTTGAAGCTGGGTTTCTTAAAAACTTTATTACTTGAAAAATAAAAATTTTAATTTAGAGCATAAGAAAAATTGAGCAATTAATGACAATTTCAGGTTGTTGAAAGGATTCTAGGTTTTAGAAAGTTAGTATTTTGCTGTAAATTACTTTTTTTAACAGTACAGATAGGTGTTAGTGAAAAGTATCTCAGTGTTTAGAAATGCCAAAGGAAATTGTTGAATCAGTGAAAAAGTTGTAGAATTTTGACTATAACATGGCTTAAGAAATAGCATGCATTAAATCATCACCTAAACCAGACCAATTATCTCATATTTCTACTAAAGGCAATTTCCTGAGAAAACATAAAAGATGTATGTTTTCTTAAATGAAACCCAGGATTTGGTACTGATCAGTGTGTTTGCAGAATAAATGGTGGAAAAGTAACCAATGTAGCAATATTTTACAGTTTATAAGATAAAGTTAGATTTGAAAGATAATGTAACTCATTGATTTAGTAATTTGTAAAGTGTTAATTTATGCTTTTTTCTTAATTAAATATCCAGGTTATATCAACCATCTTGAATATAGATCCTTAAAATTCTTTTAAAATTTGTTTATGGGAATAAGAAAAGAACTGATTTTCATTTAATTCATTATTGTCTAATATGTAAAAGCTAACTTTGGTAACTATTCGTCAGTTTGGATGATAACTTTTGAGGGATATTTCATAAGTGTCAAACTAAATGCTTTGGTAGATCCTCATTTTACCATACTCAGTTTAAAATCTCAGTTATAGATCATTACTCTTGAGAGGAAAACATCTACATAGATGAGTACCATAGGGCAGAAAACTTTCATATTGAATTTGAAGAGTACAGTTTGAACCATTATGAATACACCTTCAAGTTTGCTGTGCTTCTTTCTGTTGGCTATTGAGAAGGGAAATAGGAAGTAGGATGACCAGGATCTGTTTTTGCCTAGGACTGAGGAGTTTCCTGGGACTTCCAGTGCTAAAAGCTTGGTCACTGTAACAGGAAGGCATGTGCTATGTTTAGACTTTAGGCCATTATATTAATAGTTCAGTTCATTTGGGTAGTTTATTTTAGACAGTCTGCATGATTACTTGGTAACCATGATAGTGGCTGATGTCTCACAGAGCTCTAACAAATGTAGAGTACCTACTTTGAGCCAGTATTACTGTTTTAACAGGCAAGCTCTTTGTTTTCATAAAGCTTATTTTTCTTGGAATATTTTATGTCATCACTGTTATATAATTTGGTTTTAATAGGTTTTTTTTATTAAATATTAGCTTTACTATGTTTTTTGACTTGGAACTTGGTTTTTATATACCATGTTTTAAAATGTATACATTATAAAGATTTTCTTTATTTGCTTAATGTTGCCCTTTTGAACTTTGTAAGACATATTACTTGCTATAGATTTAATGCTAATTTTAATAATTACATTGGCAAAAACTTTGATAATGACCAACAATGAATATATGGGGTTTCTTATCATGTTTGTGTTCTTGATTATTTTTATATTCTATTTTATTACAAGCAAATAAAAGTTATGTTCCTCTATTACTTAAATCTATATAGTATAGACTATGCTTATGTTTTATGTTGTTGTTACTTAAGTTACCTCAAACTGTGCTGTATTGTTATTGATTTTTTATTTTTTTATCATCCTTTGCAGTTCAATTTCACATTGCCCACTTATATGAAACCCAGGTAGGTGTTTTAACTTACCCTATTTAAAACAAAAAGAATTATCACTTATACCATGCTTTAATGAAGTCAGGTATATACAGATAATTTAATGCAGTTCTGGGCATTACTTCTTAGGTAAATTTTATATTTTATATTCATTACATGTGATCAAGATGTTGCTCAGTGAAATAGTTATTATATAGAGGGCTTATTGTGTACAAATAAGTTTTTTTTTTTTTAAAGCCATGATGCACTTTTCTTTAACGATACTAAATCTTGTATGACGCAGACATAAAGTTTTTGTTATTGATACTTTACAGGCCCCTTTCCCTAATTCAATCAGTCCCACTCCAAGCACAAAATAGGAAGTGATTCAATAATAATCATCAAAATCAGGCCTGTTTGGCACTATGATACACTTGGAAAAAATTAATGAGGGAGGCTTCCATTGGTTCCCAGCCCAGAATATTTCTACCAGGATAAATGGTCTCTTTTTAAAGGAACTGGAATGCCATAAGGGGGTAGACGTTTCGTTTAATATACTTTAACTCTAAACTTGATCCATTTGGTGCTCAAATGGCTATATTTAAGATTTCTCTTATTCTTGATGCAAAATGCGTTGTTTTCTTTTCAAAATGTTTATAGATGGTGGTTGTAATGCACTGTTCTTAAATAGTTTCTTTTGCTTTCCTTAAGATTGAAATATATCTACATGCCACATTTTGAAAGACATATTAGAGTCACCTGTTGATGTCCTTACTATTACTTTTATGGCTGTTTTATTTTTAAAAACTTCAGTTTAATTTTAGAACATTTTGCTTTTGTGTATGTCAGATTTTGCTTAATTGTATGGTAAAAGGCATAACATTCACTTTAGGCAGTGGTATGGAAAATCAGAAATAAATTTTTATGGGACTAAAAATTAGGTAATCATAGTTTACACAAACAAATTTTATAACAACTTTTTGGGAAAAAAATACTGTTTATGTGCACATAATTTGTAAGGTCTATTTTGGCCCAAGTATAACAATAAGGCATACACACACAAATACACACACACCATGCGAGCTCATGCCCAACAGTTACAAGATCCTGCTATATCCCGTTATTTATGTTGTTGTGGGATATAATCAGATAGTTTGAGATCATTTATGCTGGTGGTTCCCAAATCCAGCTATGTAGCAGAATTATTTGGGAAGCTTTATAAATCGGAGCCATCATGGGGAGCTTTAAAAATTAACATCAGATCCCTGGGTATCTCCAACCAACACCCCACCCCACCCCACCATGTCACTGAATCAGAATTGATACACACTCAGGTTGAGTTCTGATTTTGTTTTCCCTAGTTTTTCTAGTTCTCTGTGACATCATTGGTCAGTTACTAGTTGAAGCAGCGGTGTCTTCATCTTTATTTTTGATGATTGTTTTAGCTGGAGGTAGAATTCTGTTTATTTGACCTCTTTGAAATTTGCATTCCAGTGTCTTCTGGCTTTCATTATTTCTGATGAGAAGTTGTCTGTTGGCCTTATTAATTAGGTGGCAGGAAGATGACACTGTAAGCATATGAAAGGATTGAAAAATCTCTACTCCAGTGATCATAACAAGAATTTTGATTTTCAGGTGAAAAAATAAGAAAAGCAAGATGGACTACATACCTACATATAAAAATTTAATTTTTACAGTTCAACCAATTTACACCAATATATCTTATTTATGAATATAGATTTAAAAAATTTAATTTAAGTAGTTAGATGTGGTTAATGGCTACTGCTAAATAACCAAGTTATTTTCAAGTTTCTCTATATAGGAAGAAGTGTTCCCACTAATAAATGAAGAAAAAGAATTCAGTGTCATTTCATAATCCCTGAGGGCCCTGATCCCACATTACCTTCACAGGCTTAAACAATGAAATCATAATTAAAACTGAAAAGTAATAAAATACCTCTTTACTTAGAATGATTAAGGATGGTCTCTTGGGCATGAGCTGTTTGGATTGAGTTCTGAATGGAGAGAAGGAGCCATTGATATGATAAATTAGGATGTGTGTATGTGTGTGTATGTGTATGTATGTTGGTGTTGCTGGGCCATTCTAATAAAGAGATGTTAGCGATACTAAATCTTGTATGACGCAGACATAAAGTTTTTGTTATTGATATTTTACAGGCCCCTTTCCCTAATTCAATGGCTTTGTAGTATTGAGTGTATAATGTTAGAAAGACAAAAAGAGGTCTTTTGTAGAGATGGAAGTATAGGATTTCTTAAAAGGTTTTTTATTAAATTTAATCATATGCATTTAGGTTTGTGTAATTCTACTGAGATTTCATCCCTCCAACCACTGTTTTTTTTTTTAATGGTCTTACAGACAAAGCTGTTAATATCTTAGTAGATTTTAAAAATTCAGTTCTATAAGGTTTCTATGTATATTGACATACCATCTATAAAGATCACTGCTTCCCTATACAGTCATGCACTGCATAGTGATGTTTCCAGTCAATGATAAACTGCATATACAGTGGTGGTACCTTAGGATTATAATAGCATATCTTTACTGTACCTTGTCTATGTTTAGATGCACAAATATTTACCATTGTGTTACAATTGCCTACAAAATTCAGTACAGTAACATGCTATACAGTTTGTAGCCTAGAAATAATAGACTATGCCATAAAGCCTAGCTGTGTAGTAGGCTATACCATCTAGGTTTGTGTGAGTACACTTTATGATGTTTACACAACAATAAAATCACCTAACACATTTCTCAGAGTATATCCCCATCATAAGCAATGCATAACTCTATAATGTTTTATCTCTAAATGAATATATCATCATAAATTATTCTTGAACATTTATATTGATGAATGAATTTACCTTCTCTATATTATTAGCTGGGATTTCCAGACCATTTTTTCTAATAGTAATAAATAATATTAACTGGCCTTATTTTCTTTTTCTTGATTTTAATGAAATAACTTTAACAGTTCGTCATCTTCTTATTAGCCTTTAAATGTAAAAATGTAGGATTTTCTCTTTCTATTCTATTATTATAATGTTAGTTATTTTTGAATAGATGAAAAAGTTCTAAAAGAATGCATTCCTCTTCCCTCCATTTCCCCAGGCACGTATTCCCCTCTCTAAAGCCACCAGAATTACCAGTGGTTTTTATATCCTTCCAGAGACAGTGCATATATTAGCAAATCCATATATGTTTGCACATATATTTGTTTTTCTTTACTTTATTCAAATGATAGCCAATTATGTATGTTCTTTCCTGACCTTGCTTTAATTTTTAACTTAATGTATCATCTTAGAAATCATTCCATATCACTACATGTACAGCTACATCATATCCTTTTGCATAGATATACTATAACTAATGTAACTACTCCCCCTTTGGGAATAATTACAAATAATGTTATTATGAATAAACACTATTTATAAGAATTATTTCAGTTTTGACATTGTCTTCTATCAAGCATTAATTTATTGCCAAAACACTGTAGACTGATCTCATCTAAATATATTAACCAAATCCAAAAACTCTGAATAAAATTGCATGTGATATAGTAAGTATGTCATGAACATGTAGGGTTTATTTCATGAATTCAGACATGATTCAATGTAAGGAAATCTATTAACAAAATAAAAATCAATGTTAGGAAAGCTAATGATATGCGAGGAAGGAAATATAAAAGATTTTCAAAAGAAATTATTAGTTTATTAAGTATGAAATGTCTGATTTCCTTAATATGTTAGTTGTTGTATGTCAGTTGTATTTAACTCATGCTAGTTTTGAGCCCCGGGCCTTGTGAGGCATATGTAACTTAGATGTCTCTACCTTGGGAGACACGTGAACTATTTTTCAAGTTACATGTAACTCGGGCACAGAAAACAATAAAACAACAATGCATTTTTCATTAAATTACAAAGGATTGCTTTGTTTTCGAAGTTTTTATTCTATTTTCATAATAAAGCATTGTGGCCCCAGGGAAAAAAATTATTTTTCCTAATGTGGCAGTCAATGTGTTAAATACTAAGTTTACCAGTTGATATCTCTTGACGTTTCACTTTGGCACTTCTTGTTTTATATTTATTGTGAAGGTACATCCTCAGGCTTTCAAATATACAATTTGGCTTGTGATTATCTTGCAAATTTTTTTAGTGCAATTTTTATGAAACCATGGATAAGTCAAAAATTCATGTTATTTTTGACTATGAGTTCCGTCATGGAACCAATACAGTGCAGACAGCTCGAAATGTCAACGAAGTGTTTGGGAAGGATGCGGCTAATGAATGCACAGTATGTTGATGGTTTGAGAAGTTCTGGTAATTTTAATGTTGAAAATGAGCCACGTGGCCTACCTGACATCAAGGTGGATAATGTTGAGCTGAAAGCTCTAGTGGAAGTGAATCCATCTCAACCCACAGGTGAATTAGCAGCAAGGTTTGATGTTACTGTTCCAATAATATTGAACCATTTGAAACAAATGGGCAAGGTAAAAAGGCTGGATAGATGGGTACTGCATGAATTAAACGAACATCAGAAGAGAAATCGCCTTGAAGTTTGCCTTTCTTCACTGTCACGACATAAAGGCCATTTCTATACCGTATTGTTACGTGTGATGAAAAATGGATTATTTTTGACAATTGCAAGCATTTCGCACAATGGTTGGTTGGGAAAAGGTGAAGTGCTGAAACACAGTCCAAAACTGAATATTCATCAAAAAAAGCCAATAGTGTGTGTTTCGTGGTCCAGCACTGGTATTATCCACTACAGCTTAATGAAAACTGGTCATTCGATTACAGCAGATGTCTATTGCAACCAATTGGATGAGATGATGAGGATGCTTGCGAAGAGGCTGCCGAGATTGGTCAACAGAGACAGGCCAATCCTCTTGCAAGACAATGCTTGACCACATGTTGCACAATGCTTCTCAGATTACAGCAGCTGGACTTGGAAACTCTTTGTCATCCACCGTATTCACCAGACCTTGCACCAACTGACTACCACTTCTCCCAGGCTTTGGACCACTTCTTGCAAGGAAAAATATTCAATTGGCAATAAGCTGTGGAAAACGCCTTTTGAGATTTCACTGCCACTCGCTCTCCAGGCTTCTTTGCTGCAGGAGCATACTTTGATTAATTGTATTGCTTATTGTTTGAAATGTAATAAACTAAACTTTTGATTTTAATAGGTCAGAATCTTGGTATTCTGAAAAAAATTAACAGGAAGATAAACCACTAGCTAACTTGGTCAAGGGGCTAAAAGGGAGAATAAGCACAGATATACAAAGTAACATAACCATGGAAACAGAAGAAATTAAAATGATAAGAGACTGCTTTGCACACCTCTATGCAAATGAACTTAAAAGCCTAAATGAGATGGACTATCTCCCAGGGAAATGCAGATTAGCACAATTGACCTCATTAGAATTGAAAAGGTTATAGAAAGGCAATTTCCATAAAAGAAAGAGTTATTAAGTAATACTTTACATAAAGCACCATACCCAGATGGTTTTACAGGGGAATTCTACCAAACCTTTAAATTCCAGATAATTTCAGTGTTCTATAAATTGTTGCAGAGTATTGAACATGAAGAAAAATTTCCTCATTTTCTCCTCCTCTTTTGAGGGGGATGGGTTATCACAGGTTTTAATCAGACCTTGAGAGGCATACATGTTTGATAATAGCAAAGGTCCTTTCTACACTTCTTTTTTTTTTTTTTTTTGAGACAGAGTCTCACTTTGTTGCCCAGGATAGAGTGAGTGCCATGGCGTCAGCCTAGCCCACAGCAACCTCAGACTCCTGGGCTCAAGCAATCCTGCTGCCTCAGCCTCCCGAGTAGCTGGGACTACAGGCATGCGCCACAATGCCCAGCTAATTTTTTTTATATATATTAGTTGGCCAATTAATTTCTTTCTATTTATAGTAGTGACGGGGTCTCGCTCTTGCTCAGGCTGGTTTTGAACTCCTGACCTTGAGCAATCTGCCCGCCTTGGCCTCCCAGAGTGCTAGGATACAGGCGTGAGCCACCACACCCGGCGTGCACTTCTTGATGTCTATAGCATGTTTTTAAAAATGTAATACAAGTGAAAAGCCCTAATTTTAACAGGCTATAGTGCCTTAATATCTGCTTTTTAAATATATAACATAAATTTTACCATTTTAACCATTTTTAAGTGTATAGTTCACAGGCATTAAGTACATTTACATTGTTGTGTAGCCATCACTGCCATCCATCACCAGAACTTTTGCATTATCCCAGAGTCAAACTGTATATCTATTAAGCAGTAACTCTCCATTACCCCGTTCACCCAGTTCCTGGCAAGCACTGTTCTACTTTTTGTTCTCTGTGAGCTTGATTACTTTGGGTATCTCATATAAGTAGAATCACAGAATATTTGTCTTTTGCATCTGACTTATTTCACTTAGCATAATATCTTTAAGGTTTATGCATGTTGTGGCATGTGTTAGAATTTTACTTCTTTTTAAGACTGAATAATATTCCATTGTATGTATAAACCACATTTTGTTCATCTACTCATCTGTTGGTAGACACTTGAGTTGCTTCTACTTTTCTGTGATTGTGAGTAGTGCTGCTTGATCATGGGTATGTGTAAATGTTCGGTTCCTTGCTTTCAGTTCTTTTTGGTATATACACAGAAGTGGAATTACTGAATCATATGGTAATTGTATGTTTTTTGAGGAACAGTCATACTCTTTTTTCTCATTTCATTTTCAAGCCAGTTATTACATTGATACCTGAACCTAATAAAAGACAGTGTAATAAAAATCAACATACAGACTAATATCACTGATGAATATTGATATAAAACTCTAAATAAAATAATAACAAAGAGAATGCTGTATCTCATTTGAAATTCTCTCTTTCTCTGACCAAGTGGTATTCATTCCAGGAATGCAAGGTTGTTTGAATATTAGGAAATCCATTAATATCTGACTTCATAATAATAGCGCTAAAAGTAAAACCAAATCATTATCACTATAGATTCTGAAAAGACCCTTGACAAATTCAGTAACCATTCTGAATAAAAACACTCTTTAGCATAGGAATTGAGGGTTACTTTATTATCATGACAAAATACATTTGCTTTATTGGCCGAAGCTCCTTTCACTTAAGGGGAAGCACTAGAGACATTTTCACTAGAATCAGGAGCAAGGCAAACAGCCCATTATCTCCATTACTCCTTGTTATTATATTATATAGGTATCAGCCAATGTAGTTATCCAAGAGAGAGAAATCAATTAGAAGCACAAATTAACATATGGAAATTAATAGCCTTCAACAACAATAGAGTATAACATTAGGAAAAAAATCCCATTTACGGTATCAGCAAAGTAGATTAGATATTTAGGAATAAATTTAAAAGATATACTATGACCCAACAGTGTAAAGATCTTGATTCTCCATGAGTTAATTTATGAATGCACCAGAAGTACCAGTAGAAAAAATACCAACAACCTTTTGTCAAGAATTAGCTAAGTCAATATGGAAAAAGCATGCTAGAATAGCCAAGATAAAATGGGGGTGGGGGGTGGTGTATAGGTTACTGTGTCAAATATTAAAATATACAATAAAACCTATATAATTAAAAGTGTGGTACTGGCATGTGAAGACAAATAGATCTGGAATGTCCTAGAAAGCCCAGAATAGACCCAGGTACATATAGAAATTGAATATGTGATAAAAAGTGATATCTTAAATTCCTAGGGCTCAGATGGATTTATTAATAAATGGTTGTGGGACCACTAGGTAGCTGTTTGGAAAAAAGTAAAAATTAAGCCCATAACTCCCACCACTCACAAGAATAAACTCCAAATGAATTACGGTTAAATGTAAAAATGATACTGTACAAATACTAGAAGAAAACATTATGAACTCCTCTTCAAACCTGCAGTAGGAAAAGGCTTTTCTAATTATGACTCCAAATTCAGAGCCAATAAAAATAATGGCCAGCATGAACAACATAAAGGTAATTTCTGCATGGCAAAAATAAAACCCACCATAAATTCATAGGATACCTAAGAAACTGTGAGAAAACGTTTGTAACATATGCCACTGACAAAATGCTAATATCCCTAATATGTAACAAACTCTTAAAATTTGAGGGAGAAACAAAACCCCAGTGAAAACATGGGGAAAAAGACATGAACAGTCATTTCAGAAAAGAGATAAAAAGCCATTAAACACAGGGAAAAGCATTCAGACTTAGAGAAGTGCAAATTAAAACAGTACTGAAATACAATTTCTCACCAGTTTGGTGAAAATTAAAAGTGGCTACAGGAGTGTGTGTGTGTGTGTGTGTGTGTGCATATTCATAAATATATTTAGTAGCTTTGTTGGATTCTGGAAACCATGACCCTCCCCAGCAGCAGTGAGCACACTAGCTGCCAGATGTTGGTTTCTAAATACGTTTCTTAATGAAAGGAACCAGGGATCCTTGGGGAGAAGTGGGTAATTGCAGGGCCTAAGCAAGGAAACTACAAGGTGAGCCTTGGAATATCTGTGGTACCAGAAGGTAAGGAAATGTGCAAAAAATGATGGGAGTATGTCAAAAGGACATAGCCAACTTGAGGAGTTGGGGTTCCTAATTATCAATTCTGACACAAGCTTAGAAACAAATAATTATAATAATGGAACATAAGGTAATATATCAGTCCCTACTGATATAATTAGTAATTGAGTAAGTGGAGGAAAAGGGACGGATATTTCCCTAAAGGTAATTACTGATTACAAAGGGAAATTCTTCAAAATAACTAGCCAGTACTTTTTATAAGTGTCAAGGTAATGAAAAGTCAGAGACCTGAGCTCTGTCCCAGATTGAAAGAGAGAAAGGAGACATGTTAACTGAATATAGTGTGGGATCTTGGATTGGATCCTGGACCAGGAAAAGTGGGACAGTTGCTGAAATTAGAATACATACTGTAGATTAGTTAATAGTATTTTACCAGTGTCAGTTTTCTCACTCTTTCACACCTGTAATCCTAGCACTCTGGGAGGCCAAGGCAGGAGGATCATTTGAGTTCAGGAGTTTGAGACTAGCCTGAGCAAGAGCGAGACCCTGTCTCTACTAAAAAAAAAAAAAAAAGAAAAAAAATTAGTTGGACGACTAAAAATATATAGAAAAAATTAGCCGGGCATGGTGGGGTATGCCTGTAGTCCTGGCTACACAGGAGGCTGAGGCAGGAGGATCGCTGGAGTCCAAGAGTTTGAGGTTGCTGGTTGCCAGGCTGATGCCATGGCATTCTAGCCCAGGCAAGACTCTGTCTCAAAAAAAAAAAAAAAAAAAATACTCTCCTACATTTTCTTCTCTTAGCTTTATATTTTTACCTTTCATATTTAGATCTTTAATGCAGTTACCATTTTTTGGTATGTGGTATGAAGTAGAAATCTAACATCACATTTCTCAGTATGATACAACCATTTTTTCAAGTATGTCATTATTTTTATTACTAGTGTTTGAAGGTATGTTGTAACATTTGTTGAGATAATTCAACAAGATGATCTTCCTCAGACATAAATCTCATCATATTACTTGAAATCTTTCAGTGATTCTCCATTGTCTTAGGATACAGTCAGTAGTCTTTAAATGGTTTAGGGAAGTCTTTGTGAAGTAGTCTCTGCTTGTCTCTGCATTTTCTGCCCATCCTGTTAGTACTCTGAACTTAAATATGTGCTTGTGCTTATTCTTGTTCTCCCTCTGGGAAGTATCATGTTATTGCTCACAGCACAATATTTTATATGTTATTCTGTATGTATTCTTCACTTCCCTGTAGTCCTGGCAGTTCTTATTGTATGTTAGTTGTTCAACAAATATTTATTGATTGAAGGAATTGAATAACATGGCCCTTATCCTTTAGTAACTATCTATTTAACTTTTTTATATCAGATTAATATTTGGGGGAACTAGTTTAGTTGATGAGTAAAAGTTTATTTAATAACTACTGATAATGGAAAATTCTCTAAAATCTTTCCTATGTTGACATAATGTATTTATATAGCTCCTTAATTGTTCCCATTCATAGGACAAGCCTGTAGATACAAAGATTGGACATCACCTCTTTTACATCATTTGTTTTACTGATGTTGAATCATAGTTTTAAATAATTTGCCAGAGGTTCACATAGCTAGTTTTGTATTTCTGCCTACTCATTTAGATTTGTTCGCTCAGGCAGTTATGTGCTAGTAATGATATGAATAAAAGCCACCTCAATCCATTTTTCTGCCAAGTATATTTTAAAGGTAATATTTATGAGGTTTTCTTTTGTTGGCTTTTTCCTTGGGTTTTAGAGTTGTCTTAAGGGTTATAGACTGTAGCAATAATGGGTTTCAGTCACATTAGTACTTTTTTTTTTCACTTATATAAGATCACTTTGCTAATTTTATTAGCATAAATTGCCTTTAATTATTTTTCCATTTCTAATAGGATTTTGTTTTGAGGTTTTAATGTATAAAGTGAGGATAAAGTTTTATAATTTAGTAATCCTAGATTTCAAGTTATTTAAGATGAAAATGGAAATGTGAAGTTTATGTAAGAAAATTAATTTTCTTCTTCTGTAACGTCTAATTCTTCATCATCTTCTGCTTGTTGATCCTTTCTTAGTCAACATGTAGATACCTGTCCTGTTCCAGATACACACTTCGTTGACAATGATCTCTGAAAAAGTGAATTTGAATTTATTCTTATATCTCTAAATCTTCATCCTCATCAATCTTTTGTATGTTTTGGTAGGACATTAGTACTTTTGAGAAAATTATGGATAAATGGTTTTCTTTAGAGATTGCCTATAGAACCTTAAATATTACAAGCATTGTTAGACTGTAACTATGGGACTTCTGATATCTTTAAAATCATATGTATTATAAATATTTTCATAGTATATTTTGTATACCAGAAACTGTAGAACATGGATTTTAACTACTTTTGCACCTCTTTAGATTTTGTTATAGTGTTTTTGGCATGTGCTCTATTGTTTATTGAGTTGCTTGGAAACTTGGTGTTTCTGGGCAGATTATGCCCTTGAAAGTAGAATTCTTCTCTGGCTTCATTAATGTTGTTAAATTAATGTTGTTAAATTTGCTGTTAATGTTGTTAAATCATTAATGTTGTTAAATCTGAAATGATTTTTAACTATTGGGATTTGGAAAATTCTTAAAAGGTTATGTTTTAATGATACTTTGTTATAGTGAATGTTAGTTTTACTGGTGTTAGGTACTCTGGAACAAGGCCTATTACTAAAAGCTGTCTGATGTTAAGGACACATTCAGCAATGGAATCAGCACTTTTCTTTTAGTTGGTTTTTAAAAATATTCTAAAGTATCACTGTTGTGTAATTCTTAATATATGAGGTAGTTCTATAAAGATTAATTTTATTTTTCTCTAAATCTTTTTCTGCTCTCTAGAGGAAATATCATTCTGCAAAGGAAGCTTATGAACAACTTTTGCAGACAGAAAACCTTTCTGCACAAGTAAAAGCAACTGTTTTACAACAGTTAGGTATGTAATAGTATACATTTAGTGTATTACAAGTGCTTCTCTTCACCATGCCAAGGATGGCAAATATGTGGCTCACGTATTCTATTCCTTTTCCTTCCTTTGCTCAGAGTTAATAATATTCTGAACACAACATATTTCTGCCCTCTGCCAGTTACTGTTCATCTCATAGTTTATCTCTGTATAATTCTTTAGTGCTCCTAGTTCTTTTAAATCTCAAAATTACTACCTCGTATTTAACCCATGGGCAAGGAGGATTGAATACTTCCTTTGTGCCATTAGCACTCAATAAAGTTGTGATTTACCTAAAGTCATTTAGTGGTTGGTGAGCTTGCTTTCATAGCTTTATAACTATAAAACATTTTATCTAAAAATTATAGAATACCTAACACTATAGTTTCTGTAAGCATGCAATTCTATTCTAATGTGGAACATGAAGAAATTTAGGTATTTATTTGGATGTCATGTGTCGCTATCACCAAAAAGATAGTGAAGGAGCTCCCCAACATTATTGAACCATGTTTTTTGTCCACATTTGGTATTTGGGTTGTTTTTCAGTTTTGTTTGGTTTTGGTCCAGGCAAATTATTTATTCTTAATTTTTAATCAACATTTAGTAATGTGGCCGGGCGCGGTGGCTCACGCCTGTAATCCTAGCTCTCTGGGAGGCCGAGGCGGGCGGATTGCTCAAGGTCAGGAGTTCGAAACCAGCCTGAGCAAGAGCGAGACCCCGTCTCTACTATAAATAGAAATAAATTAATGGGCCAACTAATATATATAGAAAAAATTAGCCGGGCATGGTGGCGCATGCCTGTAGTCCCAGCTACTTGGGAGGCTGAGGCAGAAGGATTGCTTGAGCCAGGTGTTTGAGGTTGCTGTGAGCTAGGCTGACGCCACGGCACTCACTCTAGCCTGGGCAACAAAGTGAGACTCTGTCTCAAAAAAAAAAAAAAAAAAAAAAAACATTTAGTAATGTAAGAGTTTTCATAATGGAACTATTTTTGTTTAATTTTAAAATCATTTTAACTTAGATTTTATCATTTATCTTCAGAATGTTGATATATCATTAATTATACAAAATACATTTCTTTCTTATAAAACCTTGTTTCTAGTTTTGTTTTTAATGTTATCTATTATAATTTTGAGTTGTCTATACTTTGAAGCATTATGGAAGTATCAAAATATTTGTTTTTAATGAGTCAGATAATTGTGTTTGAATAATGTGAATTTGTATCTTTAAATTAAAATAAGTTTATTAGCATAGTAAAAAGGAACATTCTTAAGTTAAAAGAGAGTGTGATGCATTTAGAATAAAGAGCTTACCCATTTAGCTAATATTTGAATATGAGCTGGATTGTATCCACACTACTTGTAATTGTTAAGTTTTTATGCATTTTAGCTTCACTTGTATGTATCAATAGCAAAAATTCATACAACTTTAAAATTTAAGGGATTGAAGTAATTTTGGTTTTACTTATATCTGAATCACTACCTCTCCTCTTTGGCAATGACTTATCATATTTCAGAGTGTATAAGTAAACTTTTCATGCTTTTGAATAGCAAAATACTTCCCCTAATTAAGTCTAATTTATGCCTGCATCAATCCTTCCTACTTGATTGTCACTGCTGCTGAAGCAGCTCCTTTTTAGAGTCTGTTATTCTAGGTCCTGTTCTTCCTAGTAGTAGGAGGAGAGATAGGGAAGAACAGATGAATAAATGTGTGGTTGACTTATAATTCCATAGAACATAGTAATTGAGTCCCCTTAAAATATCTTTTGGAGCACATCAAATATAATAAGTGTCAGAAAATAAGGGTCCTTATTTGTTAAATATATTATGGACTATACACAACAGCTAATTTTATACACTTGAATTGATAGACAACTGAAATATGATTCACTGGCAAATGAAACCAAATTATTCTCATATGTCTTGAAGGTTTAGAATATACTATTCCATGATCTAATCTTTTGATTGATCACATAACCATCTAGTTCTAAATTTATTTATTAAATAAATCTTTGTGGGCTGGCACTGTGGCTTATGCCTGTAATCCCAGCACTTGGGAGGCCAAGGCAGGAGGATCGCTTGTGGCTAGGAGTTCAAGACCAGCCTTGGCAACATAGCAAGACTCCATCTCTACAAAAAGTTTTTAAAAAATTAATTGGGCACTGTGATGCACACCTATAGTCCTAGCCACTGGAGAGGCTGAGGCAGGAGGATTGCTCGAGCCCAGGTGTTCGAGGCTGCGATCATGCCACTGTACTCCAGCCTGGATGGCAGAGCAAGACCCTGTCTCTTAAAAATTAAAACAAACAAAAACATTTTTAGTAATTGTACCATTTGAATATACTTTTCTTATATATAGCCTTAGGTTTTTTTAAAAAATTGTCAAATGCTTTATAGATTTCATTTTATATTGAATATGAATATATGTACCGTGTTTCCCCGAAAATAAGACAGGGTCTTATATTTATTTTTCCTCAAGAAGACACCCTAGGGCTTATTTTCAGGGGATGTGTTATTTTTTTTAAGTACAGTACAACAATCTACATTTATTCAAATATAGTTAAGTCGTCGTCTTCTGGAACATCATCATAACTCTCCAAACCCCGAATTCCATCCTGAATTTCTTGCGACTCCATTTCCTTTAGAACCATTGGCCCCAATCTCTCATGTCGAGCAATAGAGCTCTCATGGGGCAGACGAGAAGGACTGCTGGTCTTCATTACTGCTCCAACGAAAGGCATGGGTTGTGCAGAAATGCTGCATAGCCACATCCATCACTAGTTCTTATTTTTGGGGTAGGGCTTATATTGTGCAAATGCTTAGAAATCCTGCTGGGGCTTATTTTGTGGGTAGGTCTTATTTTTGGGGAAACACGGTAGCTAGTGCCAGAGAGGTAGGGTTGTATGTGTGCTTTTTTCTCTGAACTATAGCTTTGTAATTATTCCTTGGAAGTAAACATTGGGTTAATAGGGTGTCTTGGGGATTCTTAAAATGCGCATTAATGTATTTTTACATGGAACAGTAAATAAGACTTAACATCTTTATGTTCTTTGTCTCATAACTTGGAATATTTACAAATCTGAAAATTAGCAAAGAGGATCTATGGTTTATAATCTAAGTGATAAGTTAGTGCTTAAAATTGTTTTAATTTCTCTTGAATGAAAGCTCTTCGTAGCTTTGACAGTACCTTACTGGGAGAAACAGGCTTTCTTATGGCCAGAATTGGCAGTTCTAAATTTTGCGAGTATGTTCTCCAAGCTAAATTAATAATTGACTTTTATTTGTTTTCTGCTTAGTATTCATAAAAATAGAAGACTGATTAAGTCATTTATGTAAATATTTTTAAATCATTCACTATAGGTTGGATGCA
This sequence comes from Microcebus murinus, assembly GCF_040939455.1. Classification (NCBI taxonomy): domain Eukaryota; kingdom Metazoa; phylum Chordata; class Mammalia; order Primates; family Cheirogaleidae; genus Microcebus; species Microcebus murinus. The sequence continues at coordinate 118,972,965 of NC_134136.1, forward strand.
TCACACTGTAGATCTCCTGGGAGATAAAGCTACCAAGGAAAGTTATGCTATTCAGTATCTCCAAAAGTCCTTGGAAGCAGATCCTAATTCTGGCCAGTCCTGGTATTTCCTCGGAAGGTGAGACTTACCATACATTTATGTTTTGCTTTTGTCTATTCTGGCTAAGAGATTTGAATTACAATCTAAAATGGTAGTTTACATATATAACCCGATCATTGTATTTTCTCTTTTATAAATACATTATAACTAAGATTCCTGGAAGTTAAATAATAGAAGAAAGCTTCCGAATGTGGTGGTTTTTGTCATAGTACAATGTGGTCTAGCAGTACATTTCTTGTTTGGTTATTGGATTTTCATTTGACTTGAAATATTGCTAGTTTTCAAAAAGCCTTATAGTAATTTTTCAATGAAGTATTTAAATGCCTCTCCTTCTGATTTCTAGTATTTTCTTTATATGTCTATTTAACAAAACAGAATTTCTCATCTGCCCGATGACTACTGGTTGCCAGTGGAACCTTGTTTATAATTTTGATTAATAATATATACCTTAGAAGGGATCTATTTGATTAATAGTAAATTGCAAATAATAGTTCTATTTGAAATCTTTCAGTGAAAAAGTGGGTACATTATTATTGGATTTGTTGGAAAGAAGTGACATGTAATGAAAATCATAAAAATGATTTTGTGCAAGTCTGTGAACTTTTCTCCATACTTTTCATACATTAAGTGTTTGGATTATGCTGCTTAGTGATTATCTGAAATATACCTTATGTATATATATCTGATTTTAGTTTTGGACCATCATCAGATTATATTTTGGCTCCTAATTGCTTTTAGTTTTCATGATGTGGTGGAAAGATCAATGTACTAGGAACCAAGAGACTTGGATTCATGTCCTGGCTTAGCTATTTGTGGAATCATGGGATGTTACAGTTAAACGTCTTAAAGCCTCAATTTTTATTTAACCTATTAAATAAGAGGATTGTATAATATTAGATCATTGGTCCTCAGTGGGAAGCTATTTTGTCCCCCCTTGGGGACATTTCGCAATGTCTGAAGACATGTTGCTTATCACAACTGTGGAGAGTGCTACTGTCATCTAATGCGTAGAGACTAGGGATGCTGCTAAACATCCTACAATGAACAGGACAGCCCTCTACAACAAAAGAATTACCTGTCTCAAAATGTCAGTAATGCTGCAGTTGAGAAACCCTGGGTTAGATTATTTGTTAGGTACCTTCTTACTCTAAAGGTTTCAATTTTATTATTTCTTTTGAAATAATCCTATTTGTTTTCATTTTAAGTTTTGTTCCATTCTTTTTTACATAGGAATATTTTATTTTGAGTAAATTTGCCATATATTAAATTTTAAATTGTATGGCTTCATTTTTCCTTTAGATATAGAAAACTATGCTTGTATGAGCGAATAATATTAATATGTTTCTTTTTTTGAAAAATGTTTGATTACTCATTAATAATGTATAATAAGAATTAACTGGAAAATACCTATTTTTTGGCAGGAATTTTCTAATCCCTCCCCAGGGTTATAAAGTAGTCTCATTTGTGTTGCTCGTAGGTAAAGCTTGACGGTCCAAACTTTATGTTTCTCTTCTATGGGAGAAAAAAACTGGATCTTACTATTTTTGTGTCTTTTTGCCTGGGAAAGTGGCTATTCAATAAACAGAATAAATGAACTAACTTCATTTGCTTTTGGAGCTAGCACCATTACTACTGTTAGTGCTGCAGAGTGTGAGGCTTCATACAGTGACTGTAAAGGAGATCTGGTATTGGAAAGCAAGGAGTGCCTAGTCATCTCCAGTTTTCAGGTTTACATATGAAAATGTCTTTTAACATAAAATAAAAGGAATGTAGTCTAAAAAGTATTTTCCTTATGACCTCAGATAAAGATGACTAGTTTAATACAATATAATAGTGTGGATGTCTTTTTAGTATAATTTTTTAATTTTAAATTCTAGTTATATAAAATTAAAGTTAATATATAAAATGAACCATGTCTGAAATTACTGTTTTATTAATAGTAATGCTGTAATTTTCAGCTTCAGTGAGCAGTATTTTATAGAAGTCCCCCCCCTCGTTAACTGATTTTACATTTTAAAACATGACGATGTTTTTAATTTAGCCTTTTGGGGTAAATCTTTTCAGATATACAATATACTTTCCTGACTCCTGAAATAACAAATATTTATCACAATTTAACTTGGTTTTGGGTTCAAGATTATCATGTTATACATTTATTATTTTTCTGTAATAATAAAATTCTGAGTATGTTTTAGACTTTTACTTCCACTACCCTCTTCTACTGCCATCTAATTTGTTGCTTCTAATCTGTTGTGAGAGGAATTTTATGAATAAATTGTATTTTATAAGTCTTTAAAGCTCTGCATGAAGACCTAAAAAAAAAATGACCCTAATATTTCTGAGGCTTTTTATTACTTACCTCTGCATGCAGGTCTATGTCGAAGATTGAATGTGCTCATAATTTGGAATGTGCATATCAAAGTGAAATTATAATGTGGTATTCTCTTATACTAGCACCAGTCATTGTGTTATCACAGAACTGCAGTGTGTTAAAACTGGGAGGGACCAGGGAGGTCACCTTGTTCACCCTATAAACCTTGTCATTTACAGATGTAGAAAGTTGGTTTCACAGGACTAAAATGTTTTATCCAAGATCACACAGGTAATTAGTATCAGAGCAGGGATTTAGATCCTAAATTCACCCAGGGATTTTTTAATTACTCAAGGCTGTCTCAGAGGAACCTAGTTAAGTTTTATTAGAGGAAAAGTGGTTGGTGGTTGGATTGACATCTGAATTTGGGCACAGTAGTTTCCTACTTTGACTTTGTAGGAATGGAATGTGAAAACATTGGTCTTGGGAAGTACTGCTTATTTCTCCCAGCAGTTAGGCAAATTTGTCTATAAATCTGTGATTTGGCTTTGATTTAACAACAACAAAAGGAGTGTGTTTTCTTCTATCTGTTGAGCATTCCCTTTCTCTCTGGTGTCTGTCCATATTTGGCATTGTTGCTGACCTTTTCTCATGAATTTTTTCTTCATAAAACAGTTTGCAGAGGCTCTCTGAAACTGCTTGCTCTGACTCAATCACTGACATTTCTTATGCCTCTCAATCCACAAGATTAGTGATTCCTTATTTTTATTTTTACATCTCCCTTGTAAGTGTCCTGTCTTCTTATAGCCTCTATTTCATATAGATGAGTTTCAAATCTAGTTTCTACAGTTAAAGGTATCTTAACCTCTAGGACCACATCTCCTATTCTTTACCTAACATTTCCCATTTTAATGCCCTCACATTATGTCAAAAATCAGCCTATGTCAAACCACATTTATCATGTTCTTCCCCAAAGCAACTCCTCCTCCTTTTTTACGTGGCCAAAAATATTGCCCTTTTTTTTCTGTTTAATCAAGCTTAGATACTAAGTAATATCCCCCACCCCCATAAACATCTAATCGATCAGTTGTGCAGTCTTTTGGTTTATTGTTTCTCCCATCTTTTTTTCTTGCCAACTTCCATTACATTCATTCCAATTTTTACCTGTTCCAAACCAGTGAGTGTAGCTATCCTGTTTTTAATACTGTTCATAATGTATTTTCCTTTCAGTCTATCCTATACATTGTTAGCAGATTAATATTCCTATGAAGTGCTTTCATCATGCGATACCCCTTGTTAGAAAAACACACTTCACGGTATTCTTGGGCTGGATTTAAAATTCTCTAGTGTTTTGTATCTGTGCTTTCTTACATATATATATTAGGTTTTGCTCATTCTGTTCAAACATTTGAAATGCCTTCTCTCATCTTCTCTGCCTGAATTAGTGGTTTTCAGACTTTTATATTACATGAATCAGTAAAATTTCAAAGAATAATTGAGCAACAAAATACAGTATTTGGACAAGTAAAGACATTTAAATTTTTTTGCTATTTACTATCAGCCAGTGGTATCCAAAGTAAGTGAATTACAGTGTAAATATTAATTAGTTTATTTGAAAAACTTTATGCATATAAATGTTGTCTTTCCAGTTTGCCTGGCAAAATTACCATATACTGTCTGGCTTCACTGATCTAAATAATATACATTTATAAATATTCAAATCTTTTACTCCTGTCCTCCCCTTTTCTGCCTTTCCGAAATCCTGTAGTGTATAGTGATCTCTTCCTATCCTAAATTCTCAGACCAATTATTGTTTGTGCTAGTCATTTGATATGGCATTATGACTTTCATAATGTGTCTTTAATCCCCAACTCAATTGTAAGTTCCATAAAGACAGGGCCTGAGTTTTCGTTTTGCTGTTTTATTTTCTTTTAGTGCCAAGCACTCAGAAGATAATTTCTATATTTATAATTTCAGGTGCATCTGCATTGAGAAAATGGCAGGTCCTTAAAACTTTAATTTTACCTTGCTACCTTTATTAGTCATGAAATACTGTTCTTTATCTTATACCATTTTTGATACTTATTTGAGATTGACTGTGTCTTACATTTGCATTTTTTTATGAATTAAAAAGTTATTGCCCTCAGTGTTACTATTTGGGAAAGGAGAATTGAAATCTGATTCACCAGATCTTGCAGAGATGAAGTGTTTTTGTTTTTAACTCTGTGTTCTGACTGTACAGGAAACTAGAGATCAAGCTGTATAAGAAGAATGGGGGAGGTAAAGGGTGTATTCTTCTCTCAATAATATTGAGTAATATGACCTCTAATTATTTTAATAGAGTTCATTAATGCAGCATGCTTTAGCACCTGTAAGACAAACTAAAATAGTTTGTTGAAGGGCTAATTATAATGTTCGTTATAATTATCGAGTATTACATACATATGCACATATACATAAATATATTAGCTAATTAGAGTTTTTAAAAAATTTGCTTTGATACGTAGTTCATCTTTTCAGCAAATAAATTTGTTTCAGTATTAATAAAATTTTCTTGATTTCCCCTCCCCCTTCCCCTCTTAGGTGCTATTCAAGTATTGGGAAAGTTCAGGATGCCTTTATATCTTACAGGCAGTCTATTGATAAATCAGAAGCAAGTGCAGATACATGGTGTTCAATAGGGTAAGATTTTGTATAAAAATAATGATAGTTTGATTCACAAAGATAGTTGTATCATATATATTGTACTTTGAAGTTTAAATCATGTTATAAAATGAAGCAGTTCTTCTTAGTTATTTTTTCTTAATTTCTCTTTCCAGTGTGCTATATCAACAGCAAAATCAGCCTATGGATGCTTTACAGGCCTATATATGTGCTGTACAATTGGACCATGGCCATGCTGCAGCCTGGATGGACCTAGGCACTCTTTATGAATCCTGCAACCAACCTCAGGATGCCATTAAATGCTACGTAAATGCAACCAGAAGCAAAAATTGTAGTAATACCTCTGCACTTGCAGCACGAATTAAGTATTTACAGGTAAAATTTTTAAATAGCAGTTTTTTTAAAGTCACATATTTCCTCAGGACAATCAGGCAGTAGGAGGGTGGCTGGGAAGTTTGTTTAGTTGTGTTTTGATGTCTATAATCTGTTTCCATATTTTGTAAACATACCATAGCTTGTAATATTATTTTACTTTTCATTTTAAGTAAAATATGAAGTATTTTAAAAGATGCTCTTTTGCACATTTACTCTGTTGATGCATATTAATTTACATAATTTTTTTCTATGTACTGTCTGCATTTTTAAGTTGTCATAGCATTTTAGAGAAGAGAACACAAACACTGTCTTTCACTCTTGCTTGGAGTTTCATGAGAAGACAGCTATGAGAACTCTGAAAACAGAGCTCAGCTTTGTTTTGATTCTCACAAAGGTTTATATTCCGGTTCCCCTCTTTATACTTAGTGTCTTCTAAAGCCCCAAATTTAGAATCTATTTTCTTTTAAAAACAATTAGCTATAGCATTTAGGAAGATTTAGTGGACTTGATCTTACTCAAGTAGGCTTGTGTTAAATTTGCTTTTTACATAATTTTTCCTAGGCTCAGTTGTGTAACCTTCCACAAGGTAGTCTACAGAATAAAACTAAATTACTTCCTAGTATTGAGGAGGCGTGGAGCCTACCAATCCCCGCAGAGCTTACCTCCAGGCAGGGTGCCATGAACACAGCACAGCAGGTGAGAAGTTGGGTTATGTTCTGCAGGTGCCCAGCTTTAAGGGTTCTTTTCAATCTCTAGTGGTCAAGCTTATTTTACTAAGCACAGGAGGCTTTTATTAATAAAAAGCCTTTTGATTTAATTGCAAAGGGAATCTAGATCAAAATAAAACTCCCTCATATGGGAGGAAATTTTGGGGTACCAACTTACAACCTTTGTGCATTTTCATGATTTCGAAGGAGATTTCTTAAAATAATGCTGCAGTGTTTATTTAATTTTTAAAGCAAGTTTTTCAAAGGAAGGTACACATTCTTCCATTGATGATTCATTTGATTTTGACTTTCAATAAATGCAATCAGCGATGTCCACATAGCTTTGCAAAGTATGCAGCTTGTGAAGTTTTATAATTTGAAGGAATGAATTAAGAATATGTAGAACCCTATTTTTGTCTTCCTTCTGTGATTCTTAGGCATGTAAACCTCATCATCCAAATACTGAACCTGTATTAGGCCTCAGTCAAACACCAATTTCACAGCAATCCTTGCCACTACACATGATTCCTTCTAGCCAAGTAGATGACCTGTCCAGTCCTGCCAAGAGGAAAAGAACATCTAGTCCAACAAAGGTATATGTTTTAGAGAAATAGAAAATCCCAGTCAAAACAGAAGCTTCAACTGCCCTGAAATTGTGCAGTTTGAACATCTCCTGTCCTTTATTTTAAATTTGTGGACATCAAAGAGTGAAAGGTTTGAGTTTCCATCCCAGACTCTTAGTGTCATATTAAATAATAGAACGTAGGGATAAATTTGCATTCATCAAATCATTTTATTCATCTCCCTGCCGTTAAGATCTCAGCACACTTTTCATCATCACTTTTTACTGACATTGAAATAAATTTAATGTTGGATTTAGTGGACAGTATGGTTTTTAGGCTAGCTGTTTGGGCCATAGTTTGAGGGTGGGCCTTTTTTTTGTGGGTGGCTTATTTAAAGAATCAATATTTTTTAAATTTATGATTTCTAAACTTAATGTGCATGTAAAATTATTCTGAAAATTTAATGTTATAACATCTTTTTTATATATAAATATTCTAATTCATAGTCATTTGCCTCCACTAGTCATTGTTAACTCTATGGATTTAACCAAATATTCTTTAATTTTTTTTTTTTTTTTTATCAATTTTCCTCAGAATACTTCTGATAATTGGAGTGGTGGCCATGCTGTGTCACATCCTCCAGTACAACAGCAAGCTCATTCATGGTGTTTGACACCACAGAAATTACAGGTATGTGAGATTTGGTTTTTCTATTAAAAAGGAGTAGAGTTAGCAAGCTTTCAGTTCTTGAAGTATTAATTCTTAAAGGTTGAATGGCAGTAAGCTCAATATTAGGATAAAGGAGATAATTCATTCTTATTTTTCACTTGTTTTTAGTGTCTTTATTTTTTTATACAGGTAATACATTCACATGGTTAAAACTTCATAAAGTATGAATATAGTTATATAGGGTAAAGTCTCCTTTCAACTCCTGCCCCACCCACTCAGTTTTCCTCCTAACAAACAGCTGGTATTGCTAGTTTCTTATCTGTCTTTCCCAACAGATATGTATAAGCCAATATGCATCCCCCTTCATCTCATATATTATTATTTTTCTCCTTATTTACACAAATGGTAGAATGCTATATATCCTGTTAACAGTGTATTTTACACATTTTTCCATATCAATATGTAAAGAGATTCCTTGCTCTTTTATGGTCACATCATATTTCTTTATATAGATGTCATACATTTATTTAAACAGATCACTAGTTTTGGATATTCAGGTTGTCTTCAAACTTTTCCTATTCCAAACAGTACTGCATTTAGCATACTAGTCATAATGTATTTTTAAGCTTAAAGAGCTTTTTTGTGTGAATACTGAAGAATATTTTATGAATGAGTAAAATTTTATGCCCATCTATCTCAAAGAACCCATAGTAAACCTTGTTCAGATGAATGCTTAGTTCTTTCTTACATTTATCAAGCTTATTAAAAGACTTCATTGCAGTTGATGACTGTTTATCAAAAATCAGTATCTTTGATCAGTTCTGAGTTTATCTAGTCATTTCAAGGAAAGGTTGTTTAGAACTGTGATCTTATTTCTTAGCTATATCTTTGACAATATTCTCTTTTTTTCCTCTTCTAGCATTTGGAACAGCTCCGCGCAAATAGAAATAATTTAAATCCAGCACAGAAACTGATGCTGGAACAGCTGGAAAGTCAGTTTCTCTTAATGCAACCACACCAAGTGTGTATATTGTTTTTAACTAGTATTTGTTAACGTTTTGAGTATTTTTATTGACTCTAACATCATTTTAGATTACATTTATGCCCACTTCTACTTGCTACTGGTATTTGATGGAATTTAGTAATATGAGCTTCTTAAAATACTGGTAATAGAGATTTTAGAAAAAAGCAGGTATAAATTTAATTTTGAATACAATACTTTGTATTTTATTATTTATTTACATGATATTTCACATATATTCTAAGGATTTGTTTATATTCTTTAGTATTTAACAAGCTATCCTAAACTGTGGTGGGGTTTTTTAGGGCTTATTTAGTTTGGAGGATCTGGCATAAATGTAATGGAATGAATAGGACCTACAGACTCGGGAATCATTTTCTGTAATTTTTGGCTGCTTTCTTTTGTCATTACTAATAAGATATTTCTTTAAAATGAAACAGATTTCTGCTTTTCCAGGAAGTTTATCTAAAAATGAACAAAGAAAATTTCTTGTTTTTTAAGTGTGTATTTTTTACCTAGAGAAATTAAATATTAGGGTAAAATCAGAGATTCCTTGATTGTATCTTCACGTTCTAATTCTCTCCCCTATGGACTATACAAACAGCATTCACTTTTCATTTGTTTTTTGACAGATGAGACAAACAGGAGTTGCACAGGTACGATCTACTGGAATTCCTAATGGGCCAACAGCTGACTCATCACTGCCTACAAACTCAGTCTCTGGCCAGCAGCCGCAGCTTGCTCTGACCAGAGTGCCTAGTGTCTCTCAGCCTGGAGTCCGTCCTGCCTGCCCTGGACAGCCTTTGGCCAATGGACCCTTTTCTGCAGGCCATATTCCTTGTAGCACATCAAGAACGCTGGGAAGTACAGACACTATTTTGATAGGCAATAATCACATAACAGGAAGTGGAAGTAATGGAAACGTGCCTTACCTGCAGCGAAACGCACTCACTCTACCTCATAACCGCACAAACCTGACCAGCAGCGCAGAGGAGCCGTGGAAAAACCAACTGTCTAACTCCACTCAGGTAATAGAAGGACTATCTGCCTGTCTTTATTTGGTTTTGTACATTTTGAGAGAAGAAGAAAGAAAAGTTTGAGAAACTGTTTTTATAATAATTTTGTAGTACGACAGTGTTATTACTACATTGTGATTCAGTATGTACATATTTTTTCTTTTTCTTTGTAAAATTTCCACAGACACAGATAATCTGGCAAATTTACAAAGGAACAAGAAAATAAATCATATAATTCCCCAAAACCCCATTAATTTACAATGACATCATATGCATATTTATGTAATATTAGTTCATTTCTGCATATATTGCCTACTTAAGATCAGGTACTATGCTACTTGTTAGGTATTTGCTCTAGTGTGAGAAAAAGGCTAGTAAAGAAGCAGTTAGCATAAATGTCTGTGAAGTGTGACTTTAGTGAGAAAGTGCTATCAGAGTACCTAGGAGGGCACATAACCAAGATTTTAGAGTCTCCAGAAATTAGAGAATATGGGAGGGGAAAGGACTCCTGAAGTACCTGAAGGATAGATTATAAAGAAGCAGGGTGAAATATGAGGCTGAAGGAGGTGAGAAGAGGCCAAATTAGTCTTCGAAGCAAAGTGGTGCCACTAAAGTTTTTTTTTTTTTGACATGGAGTCTCACTCTGTCACCTGAGCTAGAGTGCCATGGTATCAGCCTAGCTCACAGCAACCTCAAACTCCTGGGCTCAAGTGATTCTTCTGCCTCAGCCCTCCCAAGTAGCTGGGATTATAGGCACACACCACTACGCCTGGCTAATTTTTCCATTTTTAGAAGAAATGAGGTCTCATTCTTGCTCAGGCTGGTCTTGAACTCCCAAGCTCAATCGATCCTCCTGCCTTGGCCTCCCAGGGTGTTAGGATTACAGGTGTGAGCCACTGCGCCCGGCCTTTTTGAAACAGAGTAATGAATTGCATGAATATTGCAATTTTAATAATTTACTCCATTTTTGTACTATTATTAGATACTTAGTAAATTTTTACTTCTGAATGTTTATATGCATAGTATTTCCCATATTTGGATTGTTTCTATGGTGTCAGTACTCCAAAGTAGAACTTAGGACCAAAGAGTGAGCTTTAAAAACAATGTTCTCAATACATATTGCCACATTGCTTGTGTTTTTATTAATCTCCTCTAAGAAATATTTGGTTGATTGCTGCTTAGTCTTATGATATTGGTAAAACTGAAATAAATTCTAAGACTTAAGTTTATTCTTGAAGTACTATCCTTCATGGCACCATTTCTATTATAGAGTGATTAGTAGTTTTATTCACTCTTAAAGAAATGTTCAGCAAGTCCCAGGTCTCTGTCCTATTTGAGGCTCTGGGACTACATCAGCAAAGAAAACACAATGAAATGTCTTACTTGCTGTGTGGAAACAGACAATAAACAAATAAGCAATATGTATAGAATGTTACATGATGGTGTGATTAGTGCTATGGACAAAATTATATTAGAAAAGGGAGCTGCAGAGTACTGGAGATTGGTGGTAGGGGAGTTGCATTATAAACCAGAAGGTCAGGGAAGGCTTCACTGAAGCATGATAGTTGAATGACCTATAAAAGTTACAAGAGTAAGTAACTTGACGATATTTTGTGATGAGTATTCTAGGTCCAGGGAGCAGCAAGAAGCAATGGGCCCTAAGGCAGGAGTGTGCTGTGCATATTTGAGGAGAATCAAAGTGGCAAGCATGGCTGAGCAGGACCAGCAAGGGGTGAGAAGGGAGAGAAATGTGGTCCAGCTAGAAACAGGTTGCGTATATCATGGTCAGCCTTGTGAGGATATTGAAGTCTATTCTGAGTTCAATGGGAAGGTATACGGGGATTTTTAATGGAATGACACCATCTGACTTCGTTTTTAACAAGTCCTCTCCAGTACTCAGTGAATAGACTAGAAGAGGCAAAAGTAGAAATGGTGTGACCAATTTGGAGATAATAGCTGTAATCCAGGTCAAAAGATGGTGATGGCTCCCAGAGTGGCAGTAGTAGATAGTGGTCAGTTTCTGGGTATATTCGGAAATTAGAACCAACAAGATTAGCTGATAGAATAGGGTGTGAGAAAGAGGAGTCCCAGCTAGCCTGACCAACTAGAAGAATGGATGAGGCTGGATGGGATCACCATGGGGTGAGAACAGATTGAGAAAAGAAGAGAACTAAAGACTGAGCCTTGGGCCATTCCAATGTAATATGCCAGGAAACTGAAGAACTAGCAAAGAAGAATAGAAGAGGATTGACCTGTGAGATAGTAGGAGATCTAGGAGAATGTGAGTGATCTCCTGGAAACCAAATGAACAAAGCCTTTTGAGGAGGAGAAGGCATAGTCAAAGTATATATCAAATAATGCTCATAGGTCAAGTTAGGTAAGGTCTGGCAATTGACCATCTGTGGTATTTGGTGACATTACTGGGGTCAGGAAACTACAGGGTATAGGCAAAATCCACCCTACAGCCCGTGTTTTTTATAGCCAATGAGCTAAGAATGATTTTTGCATTTTTAAAGGGTTGTAAAAAAAGAAAAATGCGTGACACTGGATAACCCTCAAAGCCTAAAATATTTGGTATGGGACAGTGAACTTTGGATCAGGGCAATTTTAGTGGATTATTGGGGGCACAAAAGCCTAATTATAGTTGGCTTCAAGATAAAATGAGAGGAGAAAATAAAATGGGAGTATACTTGCTATACTGGAAGGTGCAAGTATAGATAATTCCAGCACACACAAACATACACAGTCGTATGGGCTACACACTGCACAATGCCAAGGGTGCCATTTCTGTATACCATGACATAAAAGAGAAGGAGAACAACAAGGTGTAGCAGAAGGGGACATAGAATTAAAAATTGTTGTTTTGTTTGTTGTTGTTTTACAAATTTAAAATGAGAAATGACAATGAAAGCCAAGGAAAAAGATTAATCTTTAGAGGGGGAGAAATTTACAAAGGAGAAGGGAGAATTGTTAAGAGAGTAGGTAAGAGGATGGGATTTGGGGGGTTCAGTGTCTTTAAACATTAAAAGATTGTTAAAAGGATAATATGAGATTTTTGTTAAAATGCCTATCATAGTCCTAAGTTATAATTGGCAGTTAATAAGTGAGAACCTTTGTTATGATTTCAAACTATGGTTCTGTTTTATTTTTTATCACATATAATTCCCTAGCTCACTTACTTGCTGAAATTTTTAGTAAATACTCTCTGTTTTAGAAATTTATTTTTTATAAACATAATTCTCATTTAAGAAAAAAAAAAAAAAAAAAAACTCAGTTTGCAGGCCACCAGGCCTCTGTATGTGACTGGAAATACTAAGTGGCAGGGAGCTCCAGCCATTGCTTCACAAGCCCCTCAAGGCCAGTGTACATAGGAGCTTTACAACTTAGGTAATGAAGTTACCTTAAAAATGTCTTAAAAATGGTGTTGAAAAGTTTCCCAAATGAGGTTGCTACCTATCAGTACAGCTCAGGAGCCTCTATCTCTGGTATTAATATCATAGACTAATTATAAAGAGGCTTTCTTGATACCATCTTATACAAACTTACTCAAATATTTTTCTGAAATTGTAATGAAAACTAGACAATTGATAGACCTAGATGGTATATTGACCTTTTAGCTTTTGATGATGAGAGGAAATACAGATTTGCTAATAATTTACATCACAGTTTTGAATGAATTTATTCAGAATTTGGTTTTAGTAACAAGGGTATCACTTAAGATATGAAAAAAATTATGTGAATTATAGGTGATCAGCAAATGGAATTTATAGCTTTTGAAATACCTTGATTTACAGATAGAGAAGATATAATAAAAAGGTTACTTTGTCACATGTTTGCATATCATAATCAGTGTACTTGTTAAATGATTGGCCTCTGAGTTATATTTGATGATTAATGAAATTTTGAGTCACCTTCCCAGATTCTTTGATAATATTTTAAATATTTATGTGCTTATAATATGTAGTATTTTTGCTTTATGAAAAGTTTTCATTAAACCTACAGATTTTGTCTTTTAACTATTATGATTAAACTTTTACTTAATCATTTAAAAATAAATTTATTCTTTTATACACTCATTGATGTGTATCAACTTTTAATGTATTTAGTTTTTTAGGTAGATAAGCCTCTTGAGTAGAAACATATCATTAGTTTAAGATTTTAAGCTTTAGAAACTGGTTTTAGGGGAACGCTAGCTGATTTTAACTAGATTAAATGCAGCCTTTAGTATATAAATATCTTTGTATATTTTCTTCTTCTTCTTCTTTTTTTTTTTTTTTTTAGTCAGAATCTCATTCTGTTGCCCCAACTAGAGTACCCTGGCATCAGCCTAGCTCACAGCAACCTCAAACTCCTGGGCTCTAGTGATCCTACTGCCTCAGCCTCCCAAGTAGCTGGGACTACAGACATGTGCCACCATGCCCAGCTAAATTTTTTTCTATATTTTTTTAGTTGGCCAGTTAATTTCTTTCTATTTTTACTAGAGACGGGATCTCTCTCTTGCTCAGGCTGGTTTCGAACTCCTGACCTTGAGAGATCCGCCCGCCCTGGCCTCCCAGAGTGTTAGGATTATAGGCGTGAGCCACTGTGCCCAGCCAGATATCTTATTAGCTAAATTTTTATTCCT